>NC_136063.1:337786218-340186218 GCF_964261635.1 Lissotriton helveticus | reverse complement strand
TTTTTGTCACTTGGTCTGATACTTTAGTGAATGTTGTGATGCAGATCGGTCTTTTATTCTCAGTTGTATTTCTCACTTTTGGTTCCAACAGCGCATCCCTATGATTGTTAGACGCTCGTTTGTTCGCATTTCTTACTATCTTCTTTGGATAGTTCCGTGCTCGTAGTTTTTTACTCAGACAATCCGCTTGTGCTTGATAGTCATCTTTGCTTGAACAGTTTCTCCTCAACCTTAGGAACTGTCCGAAGGGAAGGTTCTGTTTCAGATGTCTTGGATGGAAGCTATCATACGTCAGTAGACAATTACGTGCATTAGCCTTGAAATGTGTAGTGGTCTTCAAATGTCCATCCTCTGCCATGATGTTGAGATCCAGAAACACTAGATGGGATCTACTCAGGGTTATGGTGAATTTGAGGAATCTGTTCTGCTGATTGAGCCATTCGAAAAAAGCCTCTGCTTCATTTTCATTGCCATTCCATATTACCAGGACGTCATCGATATAACGTTTCCACAATGTAATATGTTGTCTATAGGGATTATTTTCGTGCAGTATTTTTGTTTTCTCAAGATGGTGAACGTAGAGCCCTGCTATGCTCGGCGCAAAAGTGCTGCCCATGCTCGTCCCATGTAGCTGACGGTACAGGGTCTCCTCGAACCGAATTTTTTTTTCGGTGAGTGCCAAGCGACAACATTCTAGCACCACATGCCTTGGGGTTTTGTAATTCCACTGGGAATCAACCAGAACCTCTTCAAGGATTTCCAGGGTTTCTTTGTGGGGGAGGCTTGTATACAAGCTCTCCACATCCAGACTTATGAGTATGTTTGATGTGGGTCCGAAGGTCTGTTCCTTTAATAGGCAGAGTACATCTTTCGTGTCTCTTAGATAGGTGTCAGTTTTTTGTACCAGTGGCCTTAAGAAAGCGTCGGCAAACTTGGAAAGTGGCTCAAGGATTGATCCGATGCCCGCAGCTATGGGTCTGCCCGGTGGTTTCGTCAGGCGCTTGTGGATTTTGGGAATCGTGTAAAAGTAAGGGGTAACTGGTTTAGTGTTTACCAGAAAATCCGTTTCTTTTTTACTTATCCAATCGTTGGCCTGTGATTCTTCAATGAGGTATGCTATGGATATCCTCAAACGTTCAGTGGGGTCATCTTTAATAATAGTATAATTCCTGGGATCCCTCAGAAGGCGAAGACACTCCTCTCTATAATCAGCAGTGTTCTGTAACACAATAGCGCCACCCTTATCCGCCGGTTTAATAGTTAACAAGCTCAGATTTGATCATTCTTGGATGGCTTGGAATTCCTGATTGCTCGTGTTATGGAACACTTTCACTGTACGTGGGTCTAATTCCTTTATTTCCTTCATAATTTCTTTTTCAAAGGTCAGAATTTTGACTGGTAAATTTCCTGGAGGTGGAACAAAAGTAGACTTTTTCTTAAGTCCTGTGTCTGTAGAGTCCATTATTGTTTTGTCACTGAAAAAGACTTGGAGTTTCAGTTTTCTTACAAACTCCTTTAGTTCACAACACAATTTAAATTTGTCAACATTGGCAGTTGGTACGAAACCCAAACCTTTATTGAGAATTTGGGTTTGGATTTGTGTCAGTGCTGTGTCGGATAGATTCACTACTAGATCTGTGGTTCGCTCGTCGATGGTTCCGGGGGTCCCTTGCTCCGAGTGTGTGGTCCCTCTGTTGCTAGAGGCTGTGCCCACCTCAGTTGTTGTCCTGATTTGTTTTTCCCTCTGTGTGGGGTTTGGCCCCTGCCTAAAAAAGGGGGGCGACCGGGTTATTTTGGGCCGAATTGTTGTGGACCTTGATATAGTGGCCATGGAGGGGGTTGTTGGTACCCTCTTTGTCTGAAGGAATTTCCTCTACCTTTTCTTGATCTCCTATTTGTGGGGTAATTGTAATTCGATGAGGATCCCGAACTATTGGAACCTGTGTCAGATCCATCACTGTCGGTGTTATAACCGGGATTCCTGTTGCTTACTTTATAATCCACTTTGATGTATGGATACACTTTTTCATGTGAAAAAGCTTTTTGGTCTTTTGATAGTTTTTCATATTTGGTATCCTTCAGAGATACTTCAAACTCTGACATGCTTTTGTTCAATTAATCTAGTCTCTTTTTTAACTCACTAGGAGTTTGGTAAGATTTTAAACGTATCTCTAATGCATGGATTTCCCCCAGAAGTGTTTCTGAGAGGCGGGCAGCTGTTTTTACTATAAGCACTAACCAGTCCCTGTTACAGTGCCACGGAATAAGTGACCACTCCTTTTTAAATTGTCGATATTGCTGGAAAATGAATGGTTCATTTCTGACAATGAGACCTCTTGGAGCTGCACTGATTTTTAAATATTCTGCCATCATGACTCCATGAATCAATGTTTTGATTTGGTTGCGTTTGAGTTCAGTCAGTTCATCCCATATTTGGGTTGCATCATTGTTTTCCCTATTAGGTGCCCCTGTGTGTGGTCACCAGAGACAAAAAAAACAAATGTAGCCCAAATATCAGCCAGATGTAGCCCAACTATAGCCCAATGACAGAATGTCCCAGAGTGTTCTAAAGAACAACTAGAGCGCTAACAGTCTTACTTATGACAAAAGTATGGCACACCTGAAGTCATCTTGATTGGAATAAAGTGTTAACACTTAAAACATTTAATTTGCAAAGAACAAAATGAGGGGGTTCATTTTGCCATAGAAATTATGATTAATGCTGAAGAAAGAAAAATTAGGGCACATTTTGAGAGACTTCTCAAATCCTCTTATATTTCATTAAAAAAATTCTGATATGCAGTCTCCCAAGATGGCCACCAGAGACAAAAGAGCCCAAATGTAGCCCAAATATCAGCCAGATGTAGCCCAACTATAGCCCAATGACAGAATGTCCCAGACTGTTCTAAAGAACAACTAGAACGCTAACAGTCTTACTTAAGACAAAAGTATGGCACACCAGAAGTCATCTTGATTGGAATAAAGTGGTAACACTTAATACATTTAATTTGAAAAGGAACAAAATGAGGGGTTTCATTTTGCCATAGAAATTTATATATATATATATTCACTGAAAAAAACATAGGTTACACACCAGTTATAGTTAGGAATTAGCATTTAAAAAACCTTTGAAATTCACTGAAAAAACCATAGGTTTCACACCAGTTATAGTTAGCTGGAAATTTTACTCGCATAAAACCATTGAAATTGCCACGTTATAGTTAGTTGGACTCACTATAACTTGCACGTCTGCAATGCACTGCTGATGACGTCACATATTACATCACTCATGCATATATTTAAATATTTAAACATTACTCGCTAATATATGTATTCACTAAGATACACTTAATAAGCCAGTTAACCAATCAATTTTTTTTTTAAAAACACTGAAAAAACCATAGGTTTCAGGCCTTATATAGTTAGGAATTAGCATTTAAAAAACCTTTGAAATTCACTGAAAAAACCATAGGTTTCAGGCCTTATATAGTTAGGAATTAGCATTTAAAAAAACCTTTGAAATTCACTGAAAAAACCATAGGTTTCAGGAGTTATATAGTTAGGAATTAGTTTTTGAAAAACCTTTGAAATTCACTCAAAAAACTATAAGTTTTAGTGGTGTTATAGTTAGCTGGACATTTTACTCATACAAAACCAATGAAATTGCTCCTATATAGTTAGTTGTACTAACTATATTTCGCGCACTCGCAATCCCCTGCTGATGATGTCACATATTAGATCATTCATGACATGGTCAGTGACATCACTGATGACATCTCAAATGACATCACTGATGACATCATCCACGTGACAATCACATACACCTTTTGATACACTATTACAATTTTTCATCACTGTTTGTAAAATACAGAGTATCATATTTAAATCCATTGTCACAGCAATACAAGTATCTAAAAATCCACTCAGTGATTCATAGATGTATACACACATCTAATCACTTACCTATGGATTCACTCATACATGCTGTCAATGAACAATAGAACACAATCAAAAATACTTATACATTTATATCGACATTAAACAACAGCACGCATCCTATTCACATATGAAGTCATCCTACTCACGTATGCAAACAATGGATCATACTTACATATTTACTTAGCAAAACACTTATACAAACACCACTTCTTCTATTCATTTAGATAGTAAGTCATACTTAGTGAATTATAAAATCATTATTACAAGTATACAGTTATCCATACAGTCACTCACACAATCATTGTGTCTTATGTATACTTATTTATATACAACAACTGACACATACACTGCCTTTTATTTTTCTAGTTTGTTGGACCTGTACCTTTGAGAAATATATTTGCTCATCACCACACCCATAAAGAGATTCCCTCACCCAAACTGTTAGAACATGTAGTTTTAACTTCATATATCTACTGAATCAACTATTCACACATCTTTGGACAGTCACACCCCCCCCACCGAACCACACACACTTTCACACTCCCATACAAATACTCAGTTAACTAATCTATAACTAATATAGACTTTCACATAGCTAGTAACCAACTGTAGAAACAGTTTACACAACAACTGACAAAGTGATACAGATATTCACACAGTTTAGTCACTATCCACTATATTTAGTGAGACATTATAAATTGGTCAAGTAAACAGTCAATTACACTGCTACTAAATCCTCCATCCAAATATTTATTTATATATATCCACTCATTCTTCAATGTAAATTGCTATATATATAATGCATATTTAAATAACGAAGCAAACCACATTCACTGGATGATGTCATCAGTGATGTCATTTGAGATGTCATCAGTGATGTCACTGACCATGTCATGAATGATCTAATATGTGGCATCATCAGCAGTGGATTGCGGGTGCGCGAAATATAGTTAGTACAACTAACTATATAGGAGCAATTCCATTGGTTTTGTATGAGTAAAATGTCCAGCTAACTATAACACCACTAAAACGTATAATTTTTTGAGTGAATTTCAAAGGTTTTTTAAAAACGAATTCCTAACTATATAACTCCTGAAACCTATGGTTTTTTCAGTGAATATATATATATATATATATATATATATATATATATATATATATATATATATATATATATATATATATATATATATATATATATATATATATATATATATACACACACACACACATAGAAGCCCTTCACAAAACAGTTAAACCGTGCGTATGGTCCTAAATTATAATAGATAAAACCACTGAAATGTGCAAGTTATGGTTTGTGAGAACCACCGTCCTTGACTCACAAAATAGCCTTTACTCTTCCACCAAGTGCAATGCTCATGACCTCACAATATGTATTGCAATACTTAACCACACTTTAATGCACATCATAATTAAATAGCAATGCATATTCAAATGAATCAATAATACTGCATTCATAGTTGTGTTTTTTATAAAGGTAATGGTATATATAGCCTTTCCTGTTTTCAGTTTCTATTTTTGGTAAATTCTGGTGAGGTTTTTTCAGTGTTTTCAATATCTTAAAAAACAGTTGTTATCAGTGGTTACACATTTTGGCGCCACTGAAAACAACAGAAAAAGTTTTTTCCGGGTTTTATGGAACGTTTTGCTTTTATTATTGCTTGCTTTCTGCACTGAAAGAACATGGTATATAGACAGTGTACTTATAGTGTAGATGAGGTCCCAATTGAATTTTGCTAATTAATCTTATTGTAGTACACCATACAATACTTCTTCAGTGAGTCTTGGGTCATGTGCGCTCGCTCTTTCCTTCCTATGTAATCTTCTGTGAAAAGGCCCTCTCAGCATTCCTAGTCCCTTGGGCTGAAAACCATCAGCTAAGGGACACAGTTGGGATGACTCTTTCTTTGATGCCACATAAAGCACAAAATGATACATATTTGCGTTTTAGTTACTGTGCATAAGAAAACAGTGCACCAGAATGGACTAAAAAGTCAATAGCACCCCTCATTAACTCTGAACATGGTAAAGATGCTTTCAGCATACCATCTAACAAGTGGCAAGGATCTCCTTCAGGAAATCACTTCAGCTCGGGTATCAATTTTGACAGGTCATCACACAACTTTTTTATATACGTATCTGAATCACTGCAAATACAAACAATATCACTCCAATCTTTGTTGAACTTGGAAATAACCTTTTTTTGCATAGCATTACAAGAGACACTGCGTTCAATGTTTTCCAAAAGTCTAGTGTCATGTTTTCACCACTATCCCAGATGCTTGGTGATATATATACGTGTCACTATACCTTGCATTGTATGTTTAAAGCCTGAGGTGTTGGCAAATCACCTACTATCAATACTGACCCACTAGAAACTATGTTCTGATGTATTATGGGTTTTTACCCATTCTCTGTGGGTAAATGTGATTACACATATTAGGAAAGATTTTTATGAAACCAGCCATTTTACCTATCCGTGAAAGAACCAAATGCAGCCAAAATATCAAATATGAGTTTGATATTTTCTGATTCTCTTCAGTTTATAAAATAATTAAACTAAACCTAAAACATGAAACTAAACCCTGCCTCTTTAGACCAAAGGCCATAAAACTGAAAAAAGTAAAAGGAAGAAGAAACAATATTTTAGTGGCATCCCTAAAGAACAAAACTCAAGCAGAATAATGTTAGCCAGTCTTCCTTACTGCTAGCTTGTATAACAAAGTTACATTGTATTGACACCTTCGAGAAGAAAAAAATGACTCTTTCACTCTCTTTTTCCTTTCTTTGAAAGGCATTTAGTTTGTAGTTGTGCAGGTGTTTTTTCAGTGTTTATATGTTTTCACCGGTGAGGGCTACTTATCTTTCAGTGGGGTTTTATCAGTTATTATAGGTTTAAACCTAAAACCCCACAGCCTATGTATGTATAATAGGGCGACAGAGAGGTTTTGGTCCTGTCTCTGACTAGCTTGGACCACTGCAATATACTAAACAGAACAAAAAGCCAGACAGGTTTACTTTTTTAACGTTTAATCACACCCAGCCCACCAGTTCTGGGTGGTCAACTATTTTACTTTAGTCTTTTTATCTTTTTTTATAGAAAAGCTTTTTCCATTGAATTATTACATGTCATCAAAAGAACAATTATCAAACAATAAAGAATACATTCAGAAAAATGTGCAATATATACAAGTGTTCAATATGTACAAAATCAATACTGTGAATTTGAGTGACACCAAAAACACATTCATACAATGCCTAAAAATATTTTTTTACTAGGCACCAGTCCTTCATATTCTATACAAGAAGACAGGCGGACAACACAGTGCATAGGTACTGCCTGCCTGTCTTACTGAGCCGGAGACTAGATAAATGCGTCTGGGGTTGCACTCCTAGGGATGGAAAGTGTGGTACTATTTGATAGCCCTAGCTGCACCCTTCTTCTTTTTCCCAGGCTCTGGGTCAACGCGTTTGGAACCACAGTGTAGTTATGGGTTCTCCTCAGGACACGGACTGGAGGAAGCCAATACTGTATGTAGAACTCTAGACCCCTTCAGTTGGAAACTTGCCTCGCTTGTACAGAATTTCTTAAACTTGGGTGAGGTGGCGTGTAGAATGGAGAAGCGCCGACCGTGCATCGGTCCGGACCTCTTTTGGACGCTTGTTCGCTGACGGCCAGATGCCGTATACGAACAAGCGGAGCAGTTCACTGAACGAACGAGCAAAAGAGGTAATTGCAGGAGAAGATGGATAGTGACTGGCTAATTGCATGAGTGCACACATAAATGTTCAGTGCATGGTTAAGTGTATAAATAGCACCTGAAGGCATGGATGACTCACTAAGAAGTGCCTAGATAAATAGATGAGTGCAATAGTAGGGCCTGGGTGATTCTATGACTCTAAGGACCCCTAATCTCCCAATTCCCCTACTCCGCTGTACCAGATCTCTCTAATACCAGCAGAGAGGGGGAAAGGGGAAGTGGAAGAAAAAACAGAGAGACTGCCACACTGGTGTCTTCACCTCTTCGTCTTCAAAGATGAAGGATTCACCTGTAACAGCAAATAACAATTACTAAGTTCATGCCACTCCTAACTAGGGTTTGATTATTTTCCTAAATCCCCTACAACATTTACCTGACTGTGTGTGGACATTAGCCTCTCACTAATAGGTGAGTAACAGAAGTTCTGACAACTGTAGAACTGGAACTCTTGTGGACGAATGAATAGAAGTCTTTGAACTGGATAACAGTAGCGATGAATATAAAGGTGGTACACCAAAATATATATATATTTTCATCTACATTCAGGATTCATGGATGAGAGATCCAACAGCCAACTGCAGTCCGAATACTGATTCTGGAGGCAATAAGGCTGAAGTAAATCAAGATAAGGTTCAAGCACCAGTCTGTAAGGATATGCCAACTTAAATATTGCCAGTTCAAGGTTGGGACTGGAAATACTAAATTGTCTTGTATTGATGAATGATGTACAGAGAATTATGGCTCAGGAAGACTTTGCAGAAGTTCTGTAATATCAGGCTGGTACAGCATAAAGTCTCTACTCACTGCCGCCAACACGGAAGACAAGGAACGATCTTACCGCGTAGCAGCCTGAAGCGGGAACTCTGGAATATTCTGTCACTGGAACTCTGTAGACCTAACTGCTGCCGTGCGGACTTCGACTGACGACAGAGAATAATTCAGACGAATTATAAGTGGTCAGCAAAGTAGAACTGGGGGTAGCACGGGAAACTCCGAAGTCAGGGAAATAACCGCGGAGCAGGGTAACTGGACCGCTGGAAAGGCGGCTAACGAGAGAGCACGAAATAACCTCCGTCTCTCAGAAAATAACGGTTGAAGTGCGCAGCGGCTAATTTGCTTGCGCACCAAATGCACCTGAAGGCGAACGAGTCAGAAAGACTAGAGCGCTAACTGACAAGGGTTCAGTGGAACACGATAAGGGGTATCTACATCTTGGATCTGAATTTGGAAACTAACTGTCTCCAGCGGACTGTGTAACAAGGGATTTTAGCGACCTTAACCACCATACAATGAGGGGCTTTTGAAGCTGGAATTTGACCAATCCTGACAACCACACTTCGAATAGACTCTGCTAAATACCTTATCCGCTCTGATGTGGGGAAAGCAACGGCACAACAACAGTGGGAGCTAGGGAATAGGATGCCTGATCTAAGAAGCATGGGAGCGCAGGTCCAGATGAAATTCCAGGCCTTCTTAAAAGTAGTCTGGAGAAACCTAACACATAACTTTTTATCACCTCAGGAAGTTGACGCCTTTCTAATACTAATGAAAGAGAGCTCTTAGTAGAGCTCTGCTTGTTTCCTCTTAAATTTGAAACTACGATGTTTGTTATTTCTTTCTAGTTTCTTCTTCCTTTTTCATACTATGTACCAAAAATATAACAGTATTGAGCGGGAAGAAAATACAAAGAAGGGAGAAAAAAAATAAAAAGGAAGGAGGGGAAAAAAATAAAAAGGAAAAAAAATAAAAAAAAGGGGCATAGAGAAAAAACATAAAATATAATGCATTAGAGATCACATTTAGGTGCCCACTCATCGGCTATAAGGGAGGGGAATCCAGATCAGAAACTGGGAGCCCCCAACAGGCGACAAGATTGCCAAAATAGGTATGGGGGGGTTCCTCATGGGAGGTGGGCAGTTAGTTGGGTGGTTGGGACAAAAAGGGGAAAAAATAATCCTCATGTACTTATGAAGAAAGATAGAGTTATTAGATGGGAGCTGGGCAGCGATTTACCCAAGAGGTCCATATGGCCAACATGACATGTAAAATCAAAATCATCAGCTGGAACGTTAATGGTTTGAGGGATAGTAGGAAGACGCACAGGGTAAATGAGTATTTGTCTAATTCAGGAGCCCATATTTGCCTTCTTGAGGGGACACATTTAGAGTGTAAGTCTGCATTTGAGAAGCGCAGGTGGGTCCAAGATATCCTCTGCTCTGAGCAAAGCGGGAACACAAGGGGGGGTGGCAATTTTGATCAGAGCAAATGTCGGGATTAGGTTGGTGAAATTTGAGACAGACCATTCTGGAAGATGGTTGGTGGCATCGTTAATAATAGCTCAGACCCCCTTTATATGTGCAGTCTACTACGAGCCCAATCAAGACGTTCCAGGGCCCCTTATGAAGCTTAAAGCTAGCTTACTGGAGACTGTAGGACCTGTAATACTGGGGGGTGATTTCAATATGATATTTGATGAAAAATTAGATCGCACTTCCAGGGTCAGATTTGTGCCCCCTCAAAGGTCCCGAACGGAGCTAAAGAACATTATGAAGGACTTTAACCTTATAGATATCTGGAGAGCTAAAAATGAAGGGAAAAGAGATTATTCCTTCTATAGTAGAAGATACGGACCTCATTCCAGAATCGATCTCTTTCTCTACGATCAATCACTCTTTTCAGCGGTAGACTCTATATCTTATATTCTGGCTATTTTGTCTGATCACTCAACTGTTGAAATCGTAATCTATCTTACACAGAAGATACAGCAGAGGAGGTGGACTCTGGATAGAGCCCTATTAGTCCAAGAAGGGGTCAGGCTGGATCTAGTAACGCAGACGGAGGAGTATTTCAGGCATAATAACGGCTCGGCAAGATAGCAGGTGATTTGGGAGACATATAAAGCCTTTATTAGAGGGTCTCTGAGTACCCTGATGATTAGGAGAAATAAGTTGATGAGGGAAAAAAACGAGGAGCGCCTCCTGAGGATCAAATTAAAAGAACAGGCTCTTCAGAGAGCATCTGCAGACCAGTCAGATACTAGACTCTGCCTACAAAGAGAGCTGGACATCTTACGGGCAAAATATCAAGCAAGTATAGACAAGGTATTAAAATATAGATGGGACGCTAGTAGGCTCCAAAACGTCTCGTATGGGGAGAAATGTGGTCACCTACTCGCATGGAAATCTCGAGAAGACAAGACCAGAAATCAGATTAACAGCCTATCTCTCTCTAGCTCAGGCATTACTACGTATGATGATGATTTAATCAGAGAAGAGGATAAGTCCTATACGCAAAATCTATATAAAGCCAACCCGTGTCACTGCATGCAGCGTGTGGAGAATTGGCTAAGTAAGATACAGCCTTCAAATCTGTCTGAGGGTGATAGAATTTTTCTTGCCTCCAAGATCAGAGAGGGAGAGGTGAGAACCCAGATGTTCAAAATGGCTAAAGGAAAATCCTCCGGCCCCGATGGGCTTCCTGTAGAGTTGTACAGGATAGTCCTAGAGCAAATCATTTCCACATTAACAACACTGTTCAACGGAATTTGTTTACGGGGAGAGCAGGCCCCAAACTCATGGTCGGAGGCCACTGTTACGTTAATAATAAAGCCAAATAAAGACCCAGTAAAGATCGAGTCATATAGACCGATTTCTTTACTAAATTCGACTATAAGATTTTTGCGTGAGTATTGGCAGCTAGATTGGCCAGGGTAGTCAAAACCATCATCCATTGTGATCAGAGGGGCTTTATCCCTGACAGACAAATCAATGAGTTAACCTTTCAAGCCATCGCTGCAATCAATGTAGCCATTGATAAAAAACTGCCTCTGACCCTGGTAGCGGTCGACGCCGCCAAGGCATTTGACCAAGTAGATTGGTCAAATGCCTGCACCTCACTTGCCTCTCTCAGCACCTCTGTTGCTTTACTGCAGATCTCTTTTCTCTTTCTGCACCCCTCTTTTCTCTTTCTGCACCTCTCTAACCTCTTTTTGCACCACTGTTTCCTCTTTCTGCACCGTTGCTGCCTGTTTCAGCACCTCTCTTGCCTCTTTTTGTACCTCTGTTGCCTCTTTTTGCAATTTTCTTTGTCTTTCTGCACCCAACGTGCCTCTTTCTGCACGTCTGTACTTATTTCTGCACTTCTCTTCCTTCTTTCTGCACCTCTTTTGCTTTTTTCTGCACCTCACTAGCCTCTTTTAGCACCTCTGTTGCTTTTTTTCTGCAGGTCACTTGCCTCTTTCTGCAGCTCACTTGCCTCTTTCAGCACCACTGTTGTTTTTTTCTGCAGATCACTTTCCCCTTACTGTACCCCTATTTTCTCTTTTTGTACCTTTCTTGCCTCTTTCTGCACCCCTCTTCCCTCTTTCTACACCTTTACTGCCTCTTTATGTACCTTTCTTCGCTTTTCTGTACATCTGTTCCCTCTTTCTGCACTTATCTTGCCTTTATCGGCACCCCTCTTGCCTCTTTTGGCACCCCTGTTGCTTCTTTCTGCACTTCTATTGCCTCTTTCTGCACCTCTCTTGCTTCTTTCTACACCTCATGTGTCTCTTTCAGCACCTCTGTTACTTCTTTCTGCACTTCTCTTCCTTCCTTCTGCACCTCTCTTGCTTCTTTCTACACCCCTCTTGCCTCTCTCTGTACCTCTCATGTGAGGAGTTTCCCTTGTCTTCTGGCCTGAGTCACGCTACAGGAGTAGCTCGCCTTGAATTTGTTTCCAGGACCTTTGCCATCGTGAGGAGGGAGGCGTGAGGCCGCAGAGGAGGTGAGAGGCGCGGCCCCGGGACTGCGAGGAACAGCCTTCATCATCTACAGCTGTGTCCTCTTCCCGGGGGAGCCGCGCCCCCTCCCAGTGCCCGCCCCCATCTGAGAGCTCTTTACTCCTCGCGGCCCCCGCTTCGCGGGAGCCGCTCGTGTGAGGAGTTTCCCTTGTCTTCTGGCCTGAGTCACGCTACAGAAGTAGCTCGCCTTGAATTTGTTTCCAGGACCTTTGCCATCGTGAGGAGGGAGGCGTGAGGCCGCAGAGGAGGTGAGAGGCACGGCCCCGGGACTGCGAGGAACAGCCTTCATCATCTACAGCTGTGTCCTCTTCCCGGGGGAGCCGTGCCCCCTCCCAGTGCCCGCCCCCATCTGAGAGCTCTTTACTCCTCGCGGCCCCCGCTTCGCGGGTGCCGCTCGTGTGAGGAGTTTCCCTTGTCTTCTGGCCTGAGTCACGCTACAGGAGTAGCTCGCCTTGAATTTGTTTCCAGGACCTTTGCCATCGTGAGGAGGGAGGCGTGAGGCCGCAGAGGAGGTGAGAGGCGCGGCCCCGGGACTGCGAGGAACAGCCTTCATCATCTACAGCTGTGTCCTCTTCCCGGAGGAGCCGCGCCCCCTCCCAGTGCCCGCCCCCTTGGAAGCCTTTCCCATATCAGTAGGCCTAGGACTGCGTACCGCGGGACGCACGCGGGACGCAGCCCGGGGCGAAGCCCGGGCAAAGGGCGGGCCCGTTGTTGCCCGTTAGTGCCCGATAGAGACCGGACCGGGCCACCCCCCCTTCACCGTCATGCCACCAAAAACTAGGAGCAATACCAAGACTAAATCCAAACACGCGCAGGAGGTAGCTCAAATAACGGGTCCCATTGACCTGTTCATCACCCGGACTCACGAGGCAATAAATCAGAGTATTGCCCTGATGGAAAAGAGAGTGTCGTTAGATCTCATGAACGCGAACGCAAAACGTTCCTCTTTAGGCGCCATTGCAAACGCCACCTCTCATATTCATCCCAACCCTCACAATTGTTCCCTCCCCGTGACCTTGTTAACACCAGACATAAACACAGTACCTTCCATAGTAAACCTCTCTGTAACACAGTCCGAGTCGGACCCTTCATTTAACTCGGACGATTTGGAAGCAACCCCTGACCTGGCGATCTGCCAAATCCACGAGGACTCCCAGATAAACACCAACCTGCTCCAGCAAGGCGAAAGGGAAGGAGCCATCCCAAAACGAAATATCCCAGCTGTCGAACAGGCAGTAACCATGACCCAGACTTCTGCCTATGTTATCACCCACCCGAACACCACAATGCCGCAAAGCATCCGACCTCCCAGTGAAACCAATATACCCCACCTGGTAATCTCAAATGAGACCTCTGACAACTTATGCAGAACATGCAAAGTTACTTCGCAAGTTCTCACCACTATTAAGATCTCTTATTTCAACATTTGAAACCCATTCAACTTAGCATTAGGAACCTAGAAGCACAGCAAAATATAATTTCTGCCACCCTTCTTGACACTAACACGCGCATCGAAACAAGGGGACAACGGAACCCACCGCAGCAACCAAAAAAACAACCCCAAGCTCAATCCCATAAAGTAGTTGACCTTTCTAATACAGTACCTCTAGCTCAAAAAACCTCAAACAAAATGTTTCAATCCAGAAGCCACCAACCAAAATGCCCCAAACCCAGCAGAATAAAAACTCTGTTGCATCTAATCAACAACCAGATAACACCGCAACGACCATTGTAGTCACCCCAGGTCCAGTGGTAAATAAAGACACCAGCAGAGCCCACCCGGACAAAAAGCTAATATCTTCTCCACCCAAACCTGCGGCATCACAGCCTACTCCTAAGAACACTATTAAAAAAGCATCAGCAAACAGACGCCCTGCTCATTTGCCGCCCGAGGCTACTCCCTACACGATAGTTCTCACTGGTGTACCAGAACTTACTGATGATACTTCTGAAACGGCATGGTCACTTAAAAACAAGGTCATGCAGTGGCTAAGCATCAACAGACCCCTCGAATCCCATCTTTCTGGAGGGATCTCCACAGCTCGTAGGGTAGCCTGGGTAGGTAAAACAGCAAAACTAATTCGCTGTGATTGCATCGTAGTAACATGCAAAGATCCCTCTGCAGTGGACTTTATCTGCGCCTGGCCCTCACTGGAAAAGAAAGGGGGGATTGATGCCCGACATCTTTCTTATTTCTATCCCCCAATGAGACAGAATCGCAATACTGCACCTTGGTCATGGCACCAGTTTCCCGCAGAATCATGGAATCAAGACCCATGGAACCATACGGAGTATTCACATGACTACTCAGGTAGGAATGCGCCGAGAGAACGGCCGAGGCACCACTGGCAAGAAAGACCCTGTCAAATCTACGAAGGCTGGCAGGGACTTTCATTGCAAAACCGTTTTGATTGTCTTGAGATGGTCGATTGACCACCCAGGGACGAACCCGGTCATATAAGATCTGTCAGTATACTTCAACCTGTCAACCCCATACAACGTCTGGTACCCCCAGACCCCTCTCCTGACAGCCATAAAAACCTATTCCAGCAACTGTCCACCGCTCCCTTCAACACTCCGAAAAAAGTCATTTACACCACTCTTCAACCTGAAGGCGAGAGCGCTTCTGGACTGTATTGCAAACCAACTGCAGCCATCAAAAACTCAGTTGGACCCCTGCGGGTTAGTTCACGACAACTACCAGTAGTAGCTGAAGTAGACAACAATCAGTCTAATCCTTCCCATGTCTTGAAAGAATCCACAAACCTGAGCGTTTCGGTCGCATTCTGGAACATTGCAGGTTTAACCACAAAAATAACATCCTCCACGTGGCTTGACGCAGCAAAGCAACAACAAATTCTGTGCCTGCAAGAAACCTGGTGCACAACTCCACTGCATCTGGTGGGTTATAAAACCTTTTTCACCAAAGCAATACCAGGAAACATGGGTAGACCAAAGGGGGGGCTCACGACCTATATTGCCAACACCCTCCCTTTCAGAGCAAAACTATTAAAAGAGTCACCCACTTTCCAAATCATTCAAATTACGCAACTAATAGCATTCAAAGGGAACAACCACATAATTATCAATTACTACAATAACTCAGGCACCCTGGAATGCTGTCGTTATCTAGAAGAAATAGTCGCATTCCTGACTGCGCCAGAATATGTCAATAACAAAACTCCATCTTACTTTATCTGGGGTGGCGACTTCAATCTTACACTGTGCTCAAAACATAAAAATGGGATCTGCGGGCTCCTAAATGATCTAGGGAATCCAATACCACATTTTGCACATTCGCCATGCGGCAACAAACTAAATGAAATCCTGTTTTCCCTAGACTTGGACTTCGTCAACGAATTAGTTGATCCGCAGCAGGATTATTCACCCACTTTTCACGGGCGAGGCTGTTCCACAATCATTGACTATATAATGGCCTCGAATTCCTACAAAGGGCAACTAACCAACTACGAGATTGGGACAAACCCAATAAGCGATCACTATCCGCTCAGTGTGGTAATTAACATGAAACAAGCTGGGCCACACCCTGCCAAGTCCGCATCCCTTGATCAACACTTGATCTCTATGAATAAACTGAATGGGTATTCAATTAAATGGGCAAAAATAGACCCAGAAGAGTTGACAGAGAGGATTCTCGAGAAAACACACCACTGGCTATCGCAATGTATGTCTCCGGAGACTCCACCCGAAATAATTGTTACCTCCTTCCAAAGCATACAAAAAGCCGTCAGGGATGAGCTATTTGTCAAATTAAAAAACATGCCCAAGCTCCCCGCTGAGAGATGGTTTGACACCTCCTGCCGGAAGGCTCTCACATCTCTTAAAGAAGCCTTACGCAAGCAGCCGAGAGATCCCCAGGAAGTTTCCCAGCTGAGGAAATATTACAACAGCGTCCGACAAGACCGCAAGAAACAGATCAAACGAGACCTCTGGCTACGCCTTCATGATAGTGCCCAAAGGAAAGATAGCACCGCTTTTTGGCAGACAATAAGATCACCTTTCTTGGCCAGTAACAACGATCCAGACCATCTTGATGTGGCAATAACTGAGGAGGACTGGGTTTCCCATTTTTCAAAAATCTTTGGAACACCAGCAGATGCCACACCAAACAATCATATCCAAAAAGCTGAATTGGAGGAAAACACCATCTATCCTATTAATATACATTTCTCCCTTAATGAAACCTTAAGGGCAATTAAGGCCTCAAAAATCGGCAAGGCTCCCGGCCCAGACGGAGTTCCAATGGATCTGTTCTTACATGACGTAGACTTCTGGTCAAAAATAATTACACGGGTCATGTCAGCTGCAGCATCCTCGGGCCTTTTCCACTCATGGTCAACCTCAACATTACTACCTATTTTCAAAAAAGGTGACCGCAACGATCCCACCTGTTATAGACCTATCTCCCTTCTGGACTCCACGGGAAAAATTGCAGGCCGCTTACTCCTGGACCGACTACAATCTTGGGCCCAGGTGAACAACATCATAACTGACCTGCAATATGGCTTCCAGAAGGGGCTTGGGACCGTGGAACAGGCCCTCAATCTTGCCCTCCTGGTTGACAAATATGTCCGTGCAAAAGGAGGTAACATCTTCCTAGTCTACGTAGACTTAAGCGCGGCGTTTGACTGTGTCCAGCACGCGAAGCTTTGGCAAATCCTAGCGGATCTTGGCGTGGATCCCCCATTACTAACTTTCTTAAGAGAACTCTACACCAACGCAGAAGGCCGCATACGATTTGGCACTAGTGGCGAACTGTCGCGCCCTTTCCAGATAACGAGAGGAGTCAGACAAGGTTGTGTACTGGCTCCCTTCCTGTTCAACCTCTACACAAATGGGCTTGAACAGGCATTGCTGGGAGGGAGCCAGGACCTACCACAGATTAACCATCGATCGATACCAACCCTCTTATATGCTGATGACTCAGTTATCCTAGCACGGACCTCAAACGAACTTCAGCTGCAGCTTAACAAATATGTAACATTCATGGACTCTCTTGGCCTAAAAATTAATATCAAAAAGACATTCACAATGAATATTGGCCCCAGGACAAAAGTTTCTAAACCCATTCTGATTAACAAAAACAGACTAGATAAAACTGCGGTGTATCCATATCTGGGCATCTTAGTGGATGACAAAATGAACTGGCACAAGGCAGTGGAAGCCAGAAACCTCCACTTCCGCCGAGCAACCTCAGCACTAACATCTTTTTCGAGGAAACTGGGCAAACCTGCTCCATCTGAATTGTTAGCCATATATTACGCTAAATGCCACAGTGTGGCCACCTATGGAGCTGGAATTTGGGGGCATGGTCGCATTGACCAGCTCCAGACCACCGAAAACGCCTTTATCAAGTACATTCTTGCACTTCCCCAAAGTTCTCCGATACTAGCCTCACACCGGGAGCTTGGTATGGAATACATCGTCGATACCATCCGATGCCAGCCCATCTTACTGTGGCATCGAATATGGTGTAACCCTAATAGTCACCTAACTCGCTCCCTTATTACTGATTGTTTAGGCTTAACAAATTGGCGGAAGATCCCGTGGCTAAAGTACATACACAACTTCTTGAAAGATCTGGATTGTGAGCAACACTTCCTCGAACCACCTTCAGTCGAAGATATCTCAAGAAAGCAACTAAAGCAAATGGCTATGGCCCATCTGAGAGACCTTCGAAACCAGGCAGAGATTATTAAACCAAAAAACGAAAAGATCTGCTTACTACAGGCAGGAAAAGTAATCCAGCCTTAATTGACATATTTTTTATCGAACTATGAAAAGTTTTTACTCACGAGACTACGTTTCAACGTTTTCTTTCGTTTGGTCACATTTCCGGAAACAAAGAACTGGTCCTGTAACCTGATGAGATGCCACTGTGACGGAGTTTCTTTACAATCCACGATTCACGTTATCCTATTCTGTAAATATTATAAATCAGCAAGGAAAACGTGGATCATTCCTACTCTCAGGTCCAGTGGTCTCAGACAATCCTACCCAGCTCTTTCCTATCTACAATCTCCGAAATCTCCTCATGAAGCCAAACTTACAGTGACTTTTCTTAAGGCAGTTATTATTGCACGCCGTAATATCCTTAGTTAAACAAATATTTTTGCAAAAAGCAAATTGACTTTACTGTCTCAAAAAGTTCCTTTGTACAGTGATTTCATTCTCTTTGACTTTACTTATTTAAATTTCTTCTGTGTGTAATACTCTTTTAAATGTACTTTTTATGATTATTCAAATTCTATAATCGAATAAAAGTTGATGAAACTGAAACTGAAACTCTGTACCTCTCTTGCCTTTTCTGCAGATCTCTTGCCTCTCTCTGTACCTCATTTGCCTCTTTCAGCACCTCTGTTGCTTTACTGCAGATCTCTTGCCTCTTTCTGCACACCTCTTTTCTCTTTCTGCACTTCTCTTACCTATTTTTGCACCACTGTTTCCTCTTTCTGCACCTTTGCTGCCTGTTTATGTACCTCTCTTGCCTCTTTCTGTACCTCTGTTGCCTCTTTCTGCAATTCTCTTGCTCTTTCTGCACCATGCGTGCCTCTTTCAACACCTCTGTTACTTCTTTCTGCACTTCTCTTCCTTCTTTCTGCACCTCTCTTGCTTCTTTCTGCACCTCACGTGCCTCTTTTAGCACCTCTGTTGCTTTTTTCTGCAGATCTCTTGCCTCTTTCTGCACCTCACTTGCCTCTTTCAGCACATCCGTTGCTTTTTTCTGCAGATCATTTGCCTCTTTCTGCACCCCTATTTTCTCTTTCTGCACCTTTCTTGCTTCTTTCTACTCCCCTGTTCCCTATTCTTGCACCTTTCCTGCCTCTTTCTGTACCTCTCTTGCCTTTTCTGTACCTCTGTTGCTTCTTACTGCACTTCTATTGCCTCTTTCTCCACCTCTCTTGCTTCTTTCTACACCTCACGTGTCTCTTTCAGCACATCTGTTACTTCTTTCTGCACTTCTCTTCCTTCTTTCTGCACCTCTCTTGCTTCTTTCTACACCCCTCTTGCTTCTTTCTACTCCCCTGTTCCCTATTCCTGCACATTTCCTGGCTCTTTCTGTACCTCACCTACACCTCACTTGCCTCTTTCAGCACCTCTGTTGCTTTTTTACTGCCAATATCTTGCCTCTTTTCTCTTTCTGTACCTTTCTTGCCTCTTTCTGTACCCTAGCTCCCTCTTTCTGCACCTTTCCTACCTGTTTCTGAACATCTGTTGCCTCTTTCTGTACCTCTGTTGCCTCTTTCTGCACTTCTCTTGCTCTTTCTGCACCCTTTGCGCCTCTTACAGCACCTTGGTTACTTCTTTCTGCACTTTTCTTCCTTCTCTCTGCATTCCTTCTGCCTCTTTCTGTACCTCTCTTGCCTCTTTTTGCACCCCTCCTACCTTTTTCTGCACCCCTCTTACTTCTTTTTGCACCTCTGTTGGTTCTTTATGCACTGATCTTGCTTTTTGCTGCACCTCACTGCCTCTTTCTGCACTTCTTTTGTTTCTTTCTACACCTCTGTTGTTTCTGTTAGCAATTATCTTGCCTCTTTCTGCACTTCTTTTGCTTCTTTCTGCACCCCTACTGCCTTTTTTGGTACCTCTCTTGCCTCTTTGTGCACCTCTCCTACCTCTTTCAGCACCCCTCTTGTCTCTTTTTGCACCTCGGTTGGTTCTTTTTGCACTGCTCTTGCTTTTTTCTGCACCTCACTTGCCTCTTTCTGCACATCTCTTACTTCTTTCTACACTTATGTTGTTTCTTTCAGCAATTCTCTTCCCTCTTTCTGCTATTCTCTTGCTTGTTTCTGCCCCCCTTTTGCATCTTTCTTCACCTCTGTTGCCTCTTTCTGAACTTCACTTGCTTCTATCTGTACCTCTTTTATCTCTTCCGGCACCTCTGTTGCTTCTTTCTGCACTTCTCTTTCCTCTTTTTGCACCTCAGACTTAGTGGTAGTTTTAACCCCCTTGCCCTATTATGTACAAGGGCCTTACAGGGGAGGTCATGCCAATCACAGGGGTACACCAATCCATAGTGTACCCTAGTGTATGTAGGTGTGTTCACTGTATTCTAAGTGTCTTTCAGGATAGCACTGACTCTGGGCCAGGTTAGTCAGTCAGTTACCGCCAGTACCAGTCAGCAAACATTTGGTAGCCACAGGATGACTTGCAACAAGGGCTCTTTCTGCACCTCTGTTGGTTCTTTCTGCATAACCCTTGCTTCTTTCTGCACCTTTATTAATCTTTCTGGACTTCTGTTGCCTCTTTCTGCATTTCTCGTGCTTCTTTCTGTGCTTTTCTTCTGTAGGAATAGTTAGAAATTAGCATTTTAAAAACCTTGAAATTCACTGAAAAAACCATAGGTTCCAGGGTCGTTATAGTTAGGAGTTGGGAAGAGGTGTGGCGCCGCGGCCAGGGCGACTGACTCCGGAATATGGGGATCACGGTTTGATCCCCGGCACCGGCGGCAGATTAGCCCAGCACCATGTGACTCTGGGTAATAGCTTGCTTAATCTTCCCGACGGCTCCCAGCGCCTAGAGACCCTAACGGGTGATTGTGCGCTTTACAAATGTGGATATTATTATATTTATTATTAGCATTTAAAAAAAACGTTGAAATTCACTGAAAAAACACAGGTATCAGGGACGTTATAGTTAGTTGGACATTTCACTCATACAGAACCCAAAAAATGTGGTCGTTATAGTTAGTTGAGCTAACTATAACTCGTGCCCCCGCAATGCACTGCTGATTACATCACATATTATATAATTCATGACATGGTCAGTGACATCACTTATGACATCTCAAATGATATTACTGATGAGATCATCCACATGATAACCTGATGCACCTCCTCATATCCTAATATACCATTGATACACCCACTCTAAAATACAGAATACCATTTTCAAAACCACACACACATCAATACCAGTTATTACATACCTACTCGCTGATTCCTAGGTCTGCATAGACATCCAGAACTAACTTAAGACGAAATCCTAAACTTACTAATATTTTGGTATTCACAGAAGGCACTTACTCATTTTGGTATTCACAGAAGGCACTTATTCATTTCGGTATTCACAGACGTTAGGATTCTTAACTTTAGGACTTCTAAATGCCTTATGTGAATACCGAAAGTCTTAAAGTTAGGATTTTTCTCAGTTTAGGAGTCCTAAAGTTAGAAGTCCTAACTGTGCTTCTCTTAAACTGAGAAAAATCCTAACTTTAAGAATTTTGGTATTCACAGTCTCACTATGTAGCCCAGCTGTTTGGCAATCTCTACTCTGAGAGTCTCAAGTTTGGGACATGTGGCAAACATATGAACACTATCAGCAGCGAAATATCCACAACTTGGGCAGTGTAGGCCAGAAGATCCCCCCCACCTGGATATTCATGCAGGCATAATATCTGAATTATGCCAAGTTTAAGAGCACTGTACCTGGAGGTTAGCTGAGCTAAATGCAGACTGACCCAAAAGGAGCAAGTCCTCACATTCCCCTGTTTGTGTGTTTTATAAGATCATCACCCATTTCTTTACTTAACAGCTTGTATATTATAGCCAGTGTTGGCTGAGATTTAAGCAATATATCCAGTAAGGGGACCTTGGAGAAGCCAACTGTTCCTCCTCATGTTTTAGCTAGGAAGTCCCTTATTTTTCATTGATTTTATCTAACGGGTATATCGCATCCTCTTCAACAAGATCGACAATTTTTCTTGCTCCCCTCTCATCCCAACATTTCATATATCCATAGTGAAATATAGTTGGGAGTAAATTGTTATTAAACAAAGGGGTGGTATCTGTGTACTCTTTTAAGACCCAGTTTCTTTTGTAGTGCAATCCAAACCTTAGAAGCACCGAAAAAATCTAATCCTCTTGAATTACACGAAGTCAATGTTTCACATAAGACAGCCTCTAGCTTCTATTTCAATTGTTAATTCATCTATGAAAACAATCATCTCCTCCCCGGTTCAGCTTGCACTCTACCAGCCATCTGTTGAATGGTTGCTGCCCAGTAACATAGTTAGAATTTAGGGACTGCCCAACCCCCGATCTCTTGGAAGGGTCATGAATTTTAGGGCTCTTCTAGGGCTTTGACCGGCCCATAAAAATCTGGAGATTATCTGATTCATAGCTTGGAACCAGGAATCATCAATTTAAAAGGGGATGGCCCTAAATAGGTACAGTATTTTGGTAAGAATATCATTTTGATAACATTGCTCTTCCCCATTGATGTAAATTATTTATTCTTGCAAAGTCTGTTGTAAATTCCTGGAGTAGTGGTCCCAAATTTTATCCGCAAATTTTCTCTAGGTAGGCCGTAACCTCAAGCCCAAGGTACCTAGCATGCAAGGTTGCTCGTTCCTACCCCAGTTCTACCTTATCATTCATCACGGTTTGCATTTTGCTGCAGTTAAGCTGGTACCCCAAGATACCTCCAAAATAGCTTGCCGCCCTTTCGATTTTCGAAAGAGCATCCCCCAGACTAGGAGTAATTATGACCAGGTCATCAGCATAGGCCAACATTTTTGTGTTTCCTCCCTTAGTATTTATAGCCCGAATGTCTTCACTTCCTTCTATCTTCCTATTTAATGGGTCGATGTATAAAGCGAATAGTAGGGGTAACATGGACAGCCCTGTTGCGTGCTGCGTAAGATCTTAATTATATCAGAGGTGCTACCCATCAAAGCTATTCTAGCAATAGCTTCCCGGTACATCATCTGAATAGCACCAATAAACCCTTTTTCCAGACATTTTCTCTCTATAATTGCTCATATAAAAGTCCAGGGGACCCTATCCAAGGCTTTTTTGGCATCTAATAATATTTAAGCCAAGGGGTCTCCGGAAACCTTGGAATAGTCAAAAAGGGTGATAGTTCTACATATATGGTCAGTCGTGCCCCGTCCCGGGACAAATCCATGTTGTGAGGGGAAACCAGCTTCTTTATGACTGCGGCCAGGCTAATAGCTAAAACGTTTGCATATATCTTAATATCGCTATTGACCAGTGTAATTGATCGGTATGAACCCAATTCCTTGATGGGTTTCACCTTTTTCGGGAACACAACAATGTTGACCGATTTCCATCATCCAGGAGCCTCCTCCCCTGACTGTGCAGGTTTCAATATAAAAGTAGTGATTTTCTTATAAAATTCACATGGAATTAAGTCTGTGCCTACTGCTTTTCCTGATGGTGTGGACTCAATCGTCTTTCTTAGCTCCTCCTCCTTTATAGGTACTTATAGAATTTCTCTCTCCTCAGGGGAGAGCTTCTCCACAGACAAACCCTGTAGATATTCTTTTATTGCTTTATCCTCTGCTTGGGTATCCTCTGTATACAGCCTTTGATAAACAAATTGGAATGTGGAGCGAATTGCGCAGGTTTTGTGACTAAGCCGTTGCTTGGGTCTACAATTTCCAGTATTGGTTTCGCAACCAATACTGCCAATTGTGAAGCCTGCGAGTCTCCCCCTTCGGCTATTGCTTCTATCAGATGAGTCTCGGCCGTTGCAAATCCTGCATATAGCATTTTTAGAAGTTCCTTCTCCTTTGTTTAACTCGCCCACTGATACTTAGAAGTCTTCCACCAAATATCAGATTTGAGGGCATCCCAGTCCACATGCAAGTTAGCACTCCCCAAATTCTCATTGATAAACCTAGGTATCCAGTCCTTCATATGCTGTACAAATCTCTTATAGATAAGCAAAGCCCTGTTAAAAGTCCAGCGTACAGCCGGGTGAGGGGGTTTAGTGTGGATATTTACCACCAATACCAGAGGGTTATGTTCAGAAATGACTTCAGGGTATTTAAATATTTTGCAGCACTGCGCTAGCTCTTGCGACACAAAAAACTAGTCCAGTCTAGCCTGTACTAGGTATGGTACTGAGAAGTATGTATATCCCGGGTCGTTAGGTCCTTGCCTTGTCCAAACATCCAGCGCCTCATGTAGCTGGCAAAGCTGTGATAAAGACCTGAAAACTTTAGGATTGCGACCTTCATACACCACCCCTGCATATTTATCTTTTAGGCAGTTGATGTTAATATTAAAGTCCCCACAAATTATTAGAGGAAGTGGCCAACCTACCAGCTCTATGTTGAGCCAATCGAAGAGTGTAGGATCATCGAGAATCGAGCCATAGACCGAGCACAAAGTGAACATACAATTTTCTAGACAGCATTGAATGATCACCCATCTCCCCAGTTTATCTGAGTTCGCCCATGGAAACGTAGCTATCCCCTTTCGTGCCATAACTACCACCCCTTGAGTCCTTGTTCCTTGTGTAGTACTGGTGATTAATTGAAAACATGCTAGCTCTGAGACCTCCCGTCTACCTACTCCAATATGTGTCTCCTGAAGGCAGAGGATAACGCACTGTACCAAATGGTACGGGAGTTTATGTATCTAAAGTGAAGACTGAGTATATCACTGTTGGGAATGGTTTTTACAGATGGCTTTTTCTCTCTTTTATGTTATATCATCATAGGTTTTGATGTGAACCTCCCATGAAGCATTAATTTGGAACCCCAGTAGCCCTGATGAAGTTGCCCGAATTGTTCCTTGGCAATGAAACATGTTGGCTTATAATGATTGATCATGGTTTTATGGGAACCATTTTTAATTTGGAAAGCTTACAGCACTGAATAAAATTACTTTGAGCAAGTTAGCTTTACCAATTTTTAACGGTGAGGATTATTTGTTTATATTCTCACGGGGTCCAAGGGGCATGCATTTCAGTAGCATGCATAGATAGCACACTCACATTTCGTTTTTTTAATCTTTTGTTGATTTTGTGAGGTTGAGATTTCATTTACAATATCACACACATTTCATTTTTCCAGAGAGAAGGTAACCAAGATGATAAGTGAACCTGCTGGCGAGTACCAGCCAGCGGTCTCCTTGGTGTTGCTACCGTGAGGTGCTTTCTCTCTGCTCCACACCTTTTTTGCCTGTGCATGGGTGGGTCTATGATGGTAGATTATTTTAATTAAGATACACCACAACACTGTGACTTAAATAAGTTTGTGAGGGAGTGATAAAAATTTATGAGACACCTCAAGTGTTGGAATCGCAGATTTGGGAGTAATTCTGTGTGGACAGGCCCATTGTTGGTTTGTAACGCGTTGAGTGGGGGGGCGGCCTGTCTTTTTTATCCCCCTAGTGTGTTGATGAGCGTCTGCTTGCATCTGCTTAACTGTTGAATAAATTAGTCCCATGGATGGAAGGGTTCCTGTACTAGTTTTGGATTCTGCAAATAGTTTTGAGGCATCAAGCTGTATTCCAGTCTCATCTGTCCCGTCAGTCTCCATCCCCAAGTGAGTGGCAGAATAATCCCACTTATGCGGACTTGCCTGGCTGTGGTCAGAATCTGAGCCCTTGCTTTTCCCTCTTGTACTTCTCCTCTTCATGCGATTGGGCACGTGCCTCTGTATGTTGAGTCTTGAGGGAGGGGTGCCACTGTCTTCTCCTGAGATTCCTGCGTCTGTACCTTCATTTTCACTGGTATTAGTAATCACTGTTATTAGTAATTTATCCCCCTCTGGAGTCCCTGCAGTTTTACTAGATGCATGGTAGAAATCAGAGGCGTTGGCTCTTGGGGGTTCTGAATATCCAGCTCTCCTTGCAATGTGGTATTAACTTGTCTCCCCTGCCTTGTTTCTTCTCCCATCACAGTCCCATTGCCCAGCCCTAGGAACAAGCTATTAATATCACTCAATGTTGTCGTTTTAGCTAATTTAGTTATTTTAGTGTCAGTATTACCCTCTTGAAGAATCTCAGGGGGCTGCCTACCTTCCTTTGTCACTTTTTCCCAGCTTGCCTATAAGTTTGCCCTTTAGCACTCTAAGTATCCTTGGTTGCTTTGATTGCCTGGCTGCCTCTGTTCTTGATCATTGTTTTCTTTGATTGCCGCTGGTTCCACGGCCCGCGAACATTCAAGGCACAGTAGGCTGTTTGGGCCTGGGTACCGGGTCAACGGGATGCTGCTTGCCCCTGTGCATCCTGCCGCTGATCTCCTCCTCCTCGCGGCTGGCCGTGTGATTAGCGTCTCCGCTCTTTCCCTCTGATAGAGCAAGAGTTTCAGGCGACATCCCCTCCGCTCATCCAGCAGTGACCGCTTCCCTCATCGATGGTTTCTGTTTGGGGGGCATTACCGTGAGCCAACAGTAACAGAGGGTCCCGTGTCCACAGGTATGCTTTACTTTTAGTTTTTGAAATGTCGAAGAATAATTCTCTCACAATGCTGGCTAACAGAGCTCCGATCCCCTGTTTCGGGCTCATTCAGCATTTTATCCGGTGTAATATTTCTCCTGCAGCATTTTGTTATTGTGGGTTCAGTTCATAGCAACTTCCTAGTGGCGAGGTGAGCGGCTCCCGCAGCATTCACACAGCCGTCATCCTGCCTCTCCCATCATGCAGATGATCATCGGCAAATTCAATGCTTTGAGTTCAGGGAAGGCACTTTCAGATCAATATCCTGTTGTTGGACCCCAACACTGCTCCCTCTTTGTTCCAGAAAGTGGTAGATTCTTTGCTGGCCTCGTTTCATCTCCAGGGAAGAGGATTTATACTTACTTAAATTAATTTAATTTAGGATTTATGAAGCGCGTAGCTGCCTCAGCGACGAGGCATCCCAGCGCAACCAGAAACCCCATGAGACCAGGACCGAACAGTGAAGCAGCAACAGTTAGACTACCTGCAGAGGAAAGAGCCAGGTCTTTAATGTTTTTTGAAATGCCAGATGGTTCGGCATAGCTCTCATGGTGAGGGGGAGCGAGCTCCAGAGTTTCGCGGCCAAATAACCAATGGAGCGACCACCAGCCCTTGCTCTCCAGATGCGTGGAACACGGACCAGCGCAAGGTCAGCAGATCGAAGCAGGCGCCCCGGCACATAGTACTTCAACAAGTGGAGTTGCCCTAGTGGGGCCTGTAGTGTCTTATGGGAATAACAAAGTGCCTTAAACTCAATACGCCGGTCAACAGGCAGCCAGTGGAGCCTAGGAAGCACAAGTGCAACCAAGTGAGATCTAGGCAATGCAACCAAAAGCCGAGCCGCCGCATTCTGAACCCTCTGAAGGCATTTAATACTCGCCTTGTTGGCACCCAGGTAAAGACAGTTGGCATAGTCCAGTCTGGACATAAGGGACGCCTGGATGATAGTCTGACCTACTTTAGGGGGAAAGAAGTTGAGCAATGATCTGAGGCCACGCAGTATCCCAAAGCAGGTCCCAGCGACGGCTTTCATCTGTTTATCAAAAGTCAGGTCACTGTCGAACCACATGCCCAGATTTTTCACCGCCTCTTTAGGGCCGGGGGCGGGCTTGAGGCGGTCCGGCCAGCACTGCTTCGACCAAAGATCTCGGTCCTTGCCAAAGAGGAGAATCTCATACTAACTGTAAGCAGTTAGCCGCCATCCAGTCTGGAATAGCCAAGAGGTCGCCCTTAAACTTACTTACCCACGTTGGTATTGCACATCTTCGAGAAGGGAAACACCAGTTAGGTATCGACAGCGTAAGACACCAGGGACAGCCCCCTGCTCTTAGCCACCTCCGCCAAGGGTCTGACATACAAGTTGAACAAAAGAGGGCTCAAAACAGAGCCCTGAGGGACTCCCCGCTGCAGAGCATCCTCCCGATAGTGGTATGGAGGAAAAAAGACCTGAAAGGATCTGTCTTCAAGAAAGGACTGAAACCAGGCCAATGCCACATCTCTCACCCTCACTTCCTTGAGGCGTTTCAGAAGAATTTAATGGGAAACAGTGTTAAAGGGGGCACTTAGTTCCAAAAGGACCAGTGCCGCAGAGTCCCCAACATCCAGACTGCCCCGGATGGTTTCTAACACAGCCAGTAGAGCAGACTCAGTACTATGCCGAGGCCGGAAACCATGCTGAGTTGTAGCAAGAATTCCCAAGCTTGGCCAGGAAGGGGAGCTGGGAGATAGGTTGATAATTCCCTGGATCACCCGGGTCCAATGTCGGCTTTTTTAGTAATGGGACCACTTTAGCATGCTTCCATGCCCGAGGAACAGAAGCTGAGCTCAAGGACAGATTGGCCAGATCGAGACTCACAGGAGAGATTAAGGAGTGTAGCTGGCTGAAAAGGGCGGGTGGCATAGGGTCCGCCGGGGAGCCAGATCTGATTTTAGAACACAAAGCCTCATATCCCAAAAGAGTCAAAGGAGGGAAAGAGGACAGACTGACTACCCCCGGGTTATCTACCATATCTGGCACCCCTGCATCCAAAAGGGGGGTCATCATTGGTAGGCCCCTGTAGATCTGTTCCACTTTATTCGAAAAGTACTGCGCAAGTTCATCACATTGATGGTTAGAGCCCTCTTGGATCCCGCACTCT
This sequence comes from Lissotriton helveticus, assembly GCF_964261635.1. Classification (NCBI taxonomy): domain Eukaryota; kingdom Metazoa; phylum Chordata; class Amphibia; order Caudata; family Salamandridae; genus Lissotriton; species Lissotriton helveticus. Next base: position 340,157,363 of record NC_136063.1, on the reverse strand, counting down.
TCATGTCATTAAGCAGGGAGAAGATAGTCTTGGCAGGGTTGGAACTGGCTAAGATTTTGTTGGCCACAAAGTCAGCACAAGCTCTGCGAATGCACTTGTGGTAGTGTTTGCAGACGTCTCATTCGAGCGTCGCCACGCTCGCTCTAGCTGCTTGCAGCACTTTTTTGCCAGCGTAAGTGACTCATAAAACCAAGGATTGGAAGTCCCTATCCCCTTGCCTCCTCGTTTAGCTGGAAAACAACTGTCCAAACCAGCTGTCAGCCATTCCTGAAAGCACAGATTGTCCGCCTCCGCATCACGTGGAAGCTGATGCCAATGTTCAGTTAACCAGCTCAAAAAAAGGTCTGTATCCAATTTGTGCCAAGGACGTTCGAGCACTCAAACTGGGCGGGACTCTTCCAATTTGCCCTGTAATTGCAGAGCAAATGGGACTAAGAAGTGGTCGGTCCAAACCTGCGGGACCAGTAAATGGACAGTTAAAGAACATAAGTTGGAGAAGATAGGGTCCAACAGGTGGCCCACCATGTGAGTGTCCTCAGCGACGTGCTGCATTAGCTGGAAGGCCTCTAAATCAGCCAGAAAGCAAGCAATCTCGGCTTTGCCCCATTCTCTAAGGGGAGGTAAAGGTCCCCCAGTATGGTGAAATTCCCCGACTTGATAGCCAGTGGCCCAACCACACTTAGTAAGTTGTCCCTGAACAAGCTGGACGGTCCTGGGGGCCTATAGATTAGCAGGCCAGTTATAGTGGAATTGTGATTGAGCTGGATTTTAAAAACAGCGCTTTCACAGCCCGCTATGTTTCCTTACACAGGCTGAGAGAATATATGCATAGAAAAGCGGACAGTGGATCAGTACTTTCACAGGCACCAAAACCGCAAATATAGTTTGACCATAAATTCAAAAGACAATAAGTATCTTGTGTGCTAAACTTCAACAGTGCCCACTGTCCGGGAGCACCACCCTAGACTAGGGTAATTTGTAATTGCAACACTTGTATTGAAGTTGCACCACCTTAATATTTTGTAAAAGTCTCTTTACAAATGGTATTCCATAACAAATGAAATTAATATTTTTTGGAGGCAGGATGTGTTTTTCTTTGCTTTATATAGTGTAGTTACAGCCACAGCCAACGTGTTTTGTTCTGCAAACAGAACTTCTTCAGGGCGTTCGATGTCTTATGGGATCAAAAGAAGGATAATTCTCATATTCCTTTTTCCGAAACTATAGTAAGCCAATAATAACGCATGACTCCCAGAGTAAATAGCAGATTCTGATGAAGTAAAAGAAACGTGATGGAAAATATCCAAACAAGGTATGAAATGCACCTCCTTCAATATCGTACAAGATATGTTTCAAATTCAAATTTGATACTCGTGGCTCGCCGTAAATACTCCTAAAATCAATCCAATTCGTACTTGGCCATCTTGTATATTTGAAAACGACTGCCGGCGGTAGTGTCTTTTCCCTGGCTGAGAAAATAGGCTCCCTTGGCGATCACTGCAATGCCTCCCCCTCTGCCCCCCTCTCTATTAATTGCCATTAGCACATACCCCTGCGATAGCGCTAACCAAGACTCCGCCACAGAGTCTTGTGTAAGCCAGGTCTCGGTGAGGAAGAGGGCGCCGGGGGACTCGTCGACTAAAAAATCGAACACCTCCGCATGGTGTTATACCAACAAGCGACAATTCAAGCTCACAAACCTGTATACAGAGTGGCCAGCTAGACAAGGGGCCCTCTCCAAAGAAAACAGCTTAAATGGACAGAGTTGACAATGGAAGGAGGACTTATTGAAAACCCAAGGTGGTGGGGGATAATTAAATCTCAAGGAGACAAGCTCTTCCCATGAATACCTGATGTATTTTAAGGGAGCAGATGCAGGGGTCCTGGTGGCTGGCGGCGGCCTGGCGCGGACGGGCGCAGTCGGGCTTGCCTTTGGCACATTTTTGGCACGCCAGCGGCGCGCCTGCTGCACGCGTCCACTGCGCCGACGCAGCTGTGCCTGCATTAGTAGGCTTGGGGCCAGAACGACTACCCCGCTGACCTCCCACCCAAGATGGCGGAACTTTCAGCCAACCCGGGAGAGCTGCAAGGGAATGCCTAACCCACCACCCGTGACGCAAGAGTGCCTCCCACTGTTCCCCGCAATTCCCACAAGTTACAGGTAAGCACTTTTAATCATAAAAGCAGCAAACTTAAAAAAAACTGCGATAAGCTAAAAACAGGAATAATGCGCGAAACAGCGTCTACAGTCTCGGCTCAAGCCTCAGGCGCCTCATTACCTTCACGAGCACAGCTGTGTCTGCATTAGTAGGCTTGGGCCAGAACGACTACCCCACTGACCTCACCCTCCCACCCAAGATGGCGGAACTTTCAGCCAACCCGGGAGAGCTGCAAGGGAATGCCTAACCAGCCACCCGTGACGCAAGAGTGCCTCCCGCAGTTCCCCGCAATTTCCACAAGTTACAGGTAAGCATAAAAGCAGCAAACCTAAAAAAAAAACTGCGATAAGCTAAAAACAGGAATAATGCGCGAAACAGCGTCTACACTCCCGACTCAAGCCTCAGGAGTCTGATTACTTGGACACTGGCTCCTGAATGCTCCTTCAAAATGTCAGCTTCTTCAGCTGATGGAAGCAGTTTGCAATGTCATCCAGAGTCATGCACATTTACTGAACATTGCAAAATGGATGTAGCGATGGATAGACATCTAAAGGGGCGAGAATTCACACAGACCTCAACAAGCTTTTCCATCTCGCTGCTTGAGCAGTTACCTTGTGAAAATTGACTCTAAACACCTTCCAGACCAATTGCTTCCAGTAAGACAATGGCTCAAACCTCAGGGACACATGGTTACATGTGTTTTTAGGGGTGGTCGTAACTCATGTAATTTGCTGCAGCATAATTATGTGAAATGCCAGCAAAAGTATGTAGGATTATGCAGAATTAAGTGAAGAGTGAAGTCCGGTATTTAGCACTATTTTCTTAGTGCTAAAGGCAGCAGAACACGCTGGCATTCAGCAGCTGCTCCCTCTTGCTAAATTCAATATTTCTTTGCTTCTGCAGTTGGATGTTTTCCCAAACTACGCATTATTACATGAATGGGTCTAATTGCATACATTTTGGTCATTTCTCTTCTATAGGAAAATTGCTGCAATTACTCCTACTAGCCCACATACTTAACATTTTGCACAGGTCTAGTGTTCTCACAGTACCTTTGGCAATATTACACCGAGGCCCCTTTTAACACATCTTTAATCCTTTTGAAATTGCAAATCTGAAGATTAGTTGTGCCAATAACACAAGAGAGCAGAAGAGCTCTCAAGTAGTGGTGACTCCCAGAATCTGTGTCCAAAGAAGTATCTCTTCAATAAGACGCCCCAAAGGTTTTGACGACGGGTGCAAGTGCATTTGGACAGGAGGCCAACAATGAGTTCCATGTCTTACCAGGCCAAATGGTCAATACCAGAGAGCCACCACTCCCTGAACTGGAAGAAGGTCATTGCACTACTGAGGCTGGTGATGTATTTTTTTCGTAATGGATTCAGACAATATGGTAATGATAGCTTATTTGAAAACCAAAGTCGGAACCAGATCCAAATCAATGAATTTGGTAGCATTTCAATTGTTCCGATAGGCATATGGTCACCATTTATCTCTGGTGACAATTCACATAAAGATGTTTGACAATCTGGTAGTAAATGATACATTCAGTCAAATCTTTCTCTCCTCTCAGATGAAATTGTCTAAAGTGACCTTTCAAAATCCATGCAGGAAGTTTGGCAAAACCCTTCTGGATCTGGACAATCCACAAGTTCTGAGGTTTTGTTGCATGAGCAGATGGTGTTAGTAGTTCAATTCTGGCCGAGAAGACAATTTTTTCCCTACTGAAGTACGTGGCACTTGCAGATCCTTGAATTTTCCCTCTATCCCCTGCCTTTGGAATTCCTCAACATTGTCCTTTCCCAGAGGATACAGATTTGGTTTGGACGTTGAAAGAAAGGGGCTGCGGTGTAAAGGATTGCCTATCCATCTAGCTTTAGCTATTCAGCACTCTCATAAACCTTCCACTCTAAAGTTATATGGGCAGCATTGAAGACATGTTCAAACATTGAGCAGGCTCTATAGTCTCTTTCCCCATCAGCCCCTTGCGGCAAGGACGCCGCCGCGCAGGCAATCAGGAAGCGCCTGGGGGCGCATAAAGGATCACTTGCTCCCTCGTCCCGCGGGACGCGCGCGGGCGCGCGCGGGAGAAGCCCGGGACAAGGGCGTCTGCTGCCGTCAGAGGCCATAAGAGGCTGAGCTGGGCCACGGACATTGGCTCTTTGTATTTTGATCCTGGACTCTTAGTAAGACTTCATTTTTTAATCTTTTTTCATTGTTTAATGTTTGATTTATTCATCTTGGGCTCATTGCTAATATAGTTTTCCACAACAACCGCCTTAGGCTAGCTAGCATTTGCTGGTCCTATCATGTCCAAGCTCAGGTCCTCAAAACCAGCGGCAATTAATGATACAAGGACATTGGACAACTACCTCGTTAAGGTTGTTAGCAAGATCAATCAAGATAGGAGATTATCACTAAGCAGGGTAAGCCCAGAAACTTCACCTTCAAGGTTGAGCTCGCCTACCACTCTGTTGCCCCACCTAGACAGTAGCCTGGCTGCCCTTAATAATGTTGACACGAATAACGATATATCTATCACAGTGTCAACAGATGAGCGGGAAATTTTAACTGAATCTATCCAAAGCTTAGCGAGCACATAGGCAGCGTGTTACTCTGCTGCTTAGCACAACGCTTAGAAGATATTTTCAAGCTGTATCTTGTCGAACTTGATTATTTTTAAAAAATTGTATTTGTTTTTAATACTCTGTACTAGCATCATTTTAAAACTCACGAAATTGCAGACAGCATACTTGTCGCTGACCCGCAATCACTTCCAGCACATTTTCGCTCGGTACCTGCCGATCTAGGGCAAGGCACCGAGCACCAGGGATTTTAGGGGCGGCCATCTTATGGCGGGACAGAGCGGTGAGAGCGCTCTAGTCTCCGGCATGAAAGGAGCCCCCAGACAGTGTTTGCGAGCTTAGCGAGCACATAGGCAGCGTGTTACTCTGCTGCTTAGCACAACGCTTAGAAGATATTTTCAAGCTGTATCTTGTCGAACTTGATTATTTTTAAAAAATTGTATTTGTTTTTAATACTCTGTACTAGCATCATTTTAAAACTCACGAAATTGCAGACAGCATACTTGTCGCTGACCCGCAATCACTTCCAGCACATTTTCGCTCGGTACCTGCCGATCTAGGGTAAGGCACCGAGCACCAGGGATTTTAGGGGCGGCCATCTTAGGGCGGGACAGAGCAGTGAGAGCGCTCTAGTCTCCGGCATAAAAGGAGCCCCCAGACAGTGTTTGCGAGCTTAGCGAGCACATAGGCAGCGTGTTACTCTGCTGCTTAGCACAACGCTTAGAAGATATTTTCAAGCTGTATCTTGTCGAACTTGATTATTTTAAAAAAATTGTATTTGTTTTTAATACTCTGTACTAGCATCATTTTAAAACTCACGAAATTGCAGACAGCATACTTGTCGCTGACCCGCAATCACTTCCAGCACATTTTCGCTCAGTACCTGCCGATCTAGGGCAAGGCACCGAGCACCAGGGATTTTAGGGGCGGCCATCTTAGGGCGGGACAGAGCGGTGAGAGCGCTCTAGTCTCCGGCATAAAAGGAAACAGTCCCACTCCGCGCTAGCGGACGCGTTTAGTGGACGCGCCTCGTCTACGCCGGAGTCCAGCCTGAGTCGGCCCGTCTGTGCCCGTCCGGGCCAGGCCGGGACACAGGGCACAGATCTCTGCCCCACCCTTTTCAGGTATGCTAACATGTGAGCAACTTAGGGCGTTTCGCCCCATCAGCCATGATAAATGTATAACACTGAACCCGCTATTAGCTGGAATACAAACTTGTCCCAAGTGTACCCTTTCTTTGACAAATCATCAGCCTTATCCTGATACTCCCCACGGTACCATTCACAAACCCCACTGTCCGGGAAAGAGTCCCGGTGATTTTACATTTTACCTGGTAAATTGTCGTTCATTACCACAACATAAATTAGACATCTTCCATCTTTTAATGGAGGAAAAGCCCAGCGCGATATTTTTAACGGAGACTTGGCTACATGATGGTGCAGGTCCAGATGTTGCAACTGCCCTCCCCCCGAGTTATGCTATTACAAGGAGGGACCGTGCTGACCAACTAGGAGGGGGCATTGCCATTATTCACAGTAGAGATCTTGTGTGTAATTTTGAACCTGCAGACATTCCTAGCTGCGAAGCGGCATCATTTAAAATTACCCTCAGTCCCAACTTTACTTTCTCTGGCCTACTCATCTACCGCCCGCCAGGAAGTAATCCCTTATGGTCAGATAACTTGGTAAACTACATCTTACCTCACCATTTGAACGCCCAAAATTTTACAGTACTTGGAGATCTAAATCTTCATTTAGAAGACGACAATAACAAGATCTGTAAAAATCTAATTGATGACTTTATGGCCTTAGACATGACACTACGCAATAAGGGCCCCACCCACAAAGCTGGACATTTGTTAGACCCTATCATATCTAACAAGAGAGAACAATTATGGCTGAACACCACTCCCATTTGCTGGTCAGACCATTTCCTCACACTTTTCTCTATCTCACTTAAACCTGCCAAACGCCCTTCCACGATTCCCTCTGAAACTTTTAGGAGAAATTGGAAAACCCTAAACATGGATGATCTCAATAACGCATTGAGGAAAGACCACCCATGTTTAGATGAGGATATGGAAAGCATATCAGATGCCACACAGAAATGGCTAAATGGCGCAGTGAATGCCTGCTTGCCCCTATCCCGCTGCAAAGGGAAAGTGCACCGCCCCCCCGCCCCCTGGTATACAGAGGCCCTCAAGAAAGAAAAATCTACATGTAAAACCTTGGAGAGGTAATGGCGTACGAAATATGAACTGCATCAAAAAGAGGTTTATCGCAAGGCCAGAAATAGCTACCACTCGGCCTGCATGAAAGCCAAAGCATGCTATGTCACTACTACTATTAACACGGCCGTAAATAAATCCCAGACCCTCTTCAACACTGTAAAAGAGCTGGCTGGAGAGAATTCAAGGGCGGAGGTTAACCCTCTCAATACTCAGCAGTGCCAGGATCTGGCGTCTTTTTTCGTTGAAAAGATTGAGAATATTGTCTCTAACATCAACGGAAACAGTATCAACACACACAAGCAAGACAACACCCCCCAAGTCCCCAGAGGAAGTTGTCGCCTTGAAGCTTGGCCCCCCATTAACTTGGACAAACTGAAGGAACTATTAAAATCTATCAAATCGGGTTCCCCACGTGACCCCATTCCTATCAGTATCATTTGTCAGCTGGAGGACTCCGCCATGACTTCCATAGCAGAGATACTTAACGCCTCCATAGAACAAGCCACAGTTCCTGCTTTATAGAAACATGCTATGGTCAGTCCAGTGCTTAAAAAGCCGGCCGCCGACCCCACGATATTGGCCAACTATCGCCCAATATCGTTACTTCCTGCTTTTTCCAAAATCTTGGAGAGGCACATTCATAAGGCTCTTTCAACTTATGTGGAAAACAATGACTTGCTTCATTCGTCCCAATCTGGTTTTAGGAGTGGTTACTCCACCGAGACTGCCCTGCTCGGGGTCACAGAAAAGATCAGGGAGCTTATGGATGATGGCCAAACGGTAGCATTGGTCCTGTTGGACCTCAGTGCGGCCTTTGACACCATTTCTCACTCCAGACTGCTCGCCAGGTTGGAGGAGAATGGTGTCGAGGGCAGGGCACTAGAGTGGATTAGATCATACTTATCCCTCCGCACCTTTCAGATCGCCTCTTCCTCGGCATGTTCCGATGTATTCTACTCCCCCCATGGTGTACCACAGGGATCTATCCTGAGTCCACTATTTTTCAACTTGTACCTACGACCACTTGCCGACCTTGCAGAAAATTATGGCCTTACTTTAATGACCTATGCAGACGACTCTCAAATTCTGTTTTCACTCTCTAAATCTGATCCGTCTGCTCCATCTGCACTAAAAATAGGCCTTCACGAAGTACTTAGTTGGATGTCGGCTAACCAACTTAAACTAAATGGGGAGAAAACCGAGATCCTCCTCCTAGGGAATAGTAAAGATCTTTGGAGTGATCCCCACTGGCCGGCGTCGTTAGGTAAGCTCCCGCCACCAGCTTCCCAGGTCAGAAACCTTGGGGTCATCATAGATGACAGTTTATCTATGACACAGCAAGCCAACAAAGTGGCAGGCATGTGCTTCACCATTCTTAGATGGCTACGCAAAATTGTCTGGATGTTACCACCTAACACCCAGAAGACCGTAGTCAATGCATTAGTTACATCTCGGCTTGACTACGGTAACATCCTGTACCTGGGTTCAAACAAAGCAGTAATAAGACGCTTGCAACTCGTGCAAAACGCTGCTGCCAGACTGCTTTGAAGAATCCCTAGATCCGCCAGGATCACCAAACATCTTAGGGACCTGCATTGGCTCAGGGTAGAAAATCGGATCCGCTTTAAAACCCTGAACTATCTGTTTAAAATCAAAGCTGGTACTGCCCCCAGGTACCTACAAGATCTTGCTAAGCCTTACCTCCCCAATCGCAGCCTCCGTTCATGTACAGCAGCGAACTTCGCGGTGCCTAGGTACAAACGGGCTAGAATGGGCGGGAGATCCTTCTCATATCTGGGTCCAACTCTTTGGAACACATTGCCCATCCATATACGCAAGGAAGAAAACCATATGAGATTCAGGAAAAGCGTAAAAACTTGGTTGTTCTACAAATAATTGCCTGTTGATTGCTCTCTCTCTAGTTGTGTTATTTGCTTTGCTATTCCGGTGCCGGGAAACCCTTTGTGGGTAGCTGCGTGCCTTATAAGTGCTGTAAAATAAATAAATAAAAAATAAATAAATAAAAGTCAGAGCCTGTTACCCTCCTTAAGGCCCTCACCAACTCAATCACCTGTACGGAGGATGGTGCGAGCATGCAGTAGGGCTCCTGTCAAAAGGGCGGTGGGACTGAAGACCAAAAAGGCAGGCACAACATTATCCAGCAGGGGAGACACTCCTGAGTCCATAAATATTGTTGAGGGAAGTACCTTGCATCCAGCCCATATTGAACTCTTGGCTACCATCATTGAGTCAAAATTAGAGGCATTAATTAAACCATTGGTGGCAAAGATAGAATTAGTCGCTCATGAGGTTACTAGACTGGGGGGTCTTCTAGACTCCCATATGACCCGGTTTCCCATCCAGACGAGCCCTCAACCTGGCCCATTGGGACCTATGGGCAACATTACGGTGGGACCCGTAGCACCTGTATCGGCTAGCACTAGGGTCACTGGCATAGGGGTAATTTCTCAGGCGCCCTCAGTCGTAAACGCACTGAATATTCCACCTTCTAATCTATCATCAGTGGTAATTCCCATAGCACAAACATCAGCACAACCACAAATAGCACAAAATGGCAGTCAGAACAGTTTAGCAGGGGGAGATACTGCCGGGAGAGGTAGGACTAGGAGGAAAAACTTTGTCAACCTTCCACCGGAGTGTGTCCCATACACGGTGGTATTAACAAATGTTCCAGAGGTTGACTCTTGCCTAACTGACCCTAGGCTAGAAACTCACGCTGCCTTAAAAAATAAAGCACTTGCCTGGTTAAATAGGAATTGTGGCTTTCCGCTTGCCTTTTCAAATGATATAATATCCACTCGCAGAGTCAGCTGGAGTGGCAATGGGAGAAAAAATATAAGAGGGGACTGTATCATTATAAATTTTATACATCCACAACACGTTGCTACAGTCCTCCTTAGAGCCGCATCTTTAACAACTTTGGAAAATTCCGTCTGTGCTAGACCCCTTGGCTTCTTCTACAACCACCTGGATAACATCCAACATCGATTGCCTCATCAGCAAAGGTATCCTGTATTTGGGTTCGGGAGGGGTACGGCTGGTTGTGTCCCGAATGTACCTTTGAATGTACCCCTTCACCAAAATAGTGCGGACTTATATTGTTATCAGTTGGCAAATAGGCAGTTTGATCATTCTTTACCTCTTTATAATCGTTTTACTGCTTTATCAACACTAGAGGAAAATGATTGACTGCCCGCTGCCTTGGGGAATTCTATCCAGTCATCAGCACCATCTCTCAAAATTGCCACATGGAACATTGCAGGCTTAAAGAATAAAACTGGGAATGCTGAATGGCTAATGTCATTAAAATCCTTTTACATCATTGCCCTACAAGAGACATGGGATCAAACGAACAGTTTCTCTTTGGATGGCTATAGCCACTTTTGCAACCCAGCTATTAGCAGTGTGGCAGGAAGATCTAAGGGGGGCTTGTTAAGCCTATTTAAATTGGATATAAAAGGGACATTAACCCAATGTTCTTCGGGCTCTGAAAACTGTTTGATTGTTGAACTTTCTACCCAAGATAAAGCTAAGATTCTTTTTGTTAATTTTTATAGTTCGCATGCAAATGAGTGTACCAGTCAAAATTTGGAAGTACTGGATACATTTTTGTCAGCCTACAGTATTAACGTAAATACTTTTGAATTGATACTATTAGGGGACTTTAATATACACCCATGCACCCTACCATGCATTATCCAGGATGATGATGGTCCCCCCCTCTCCTCACCTGTCCATCTGGAACATACTAGGCGTGGAGAGCATCTTGAAACTTTTCTTGCAAGATGGAATTTATATGAGTCAGGCTGCGGGGTTGGAAACAATAGGTCCCCTACGTTTAAGGGAAGATATATGGGTACTATTATAGATTATATTTTTGTGTCTTCTTTTTGGTTAAACAATGTGATAAAATATTACACAGAGGTGTCAATTTTTAGCGATCATAATCCTGTTTTAATTGAACTGAAGCATACGGATTTAATTTCTCTAAAAACAGTAAATGTTAGAGGGGGTGTAAATGTCACGGTAAAAGATCAGAACCGTAGGTTGAAATGGACAAAAATAGTCCCTGAAACCTTTCTTCAGGAGGTTTTGTCTAAAGTAGAGGATGAAGTTGCAATATGCCTAGCGAATAGAACACAATGTAAAGATGTTATAGTAGCCTTTGATAATATCTGCATAGAAATTAATCGTAGTCTGCAGAATAATTCCAGGCAGAAGCCGCTAGAGGGCAAAAGATGGTTCGATAAGAAATGCTCAAAAGCGCATGGAGTGCTACTTAAAGCTTTGAAAGCAACCCCCAAAAATCGTGTAGATATAGCTAGTGCAAGGATTGCATACAAAAAAACTATCCTAGAAAGGAAGAGGGTCTTGAAAGACAATGCTCTGGCCCAACTTCTTGAACCAGAAACCTTTAAAAACAGTGGCCTATTTTGGAAAATCATAAATCAGCCACTCTTTTCCGATGACGAAAACACCCCTCTAGAGGCAAATACTTCAGATGAGGACTGGATCGAACATTTTAGACAGATATATACAGAAGCTAGCAGTGCTATCACTTCTATTGTCATTCCAGAAGTGGAGGTAATGGAACACTGTACCGCAGAGGATGCCGTCACTTTTGTGGCAACAGAAGTGGAGAAGGCAATAGATCAGACCCTGAAAAACAAAGCACCGGGCCCTGACCGGGTACCAGGGGATGTTTTTAAAAGTACCCCGAAGTTTTGGTCTAAAGTCTTATGTAATGTTTTTAATGCCCTTACAATTGAAAAAATCCATCATTATACCGGTCTTTAAAAAGGGTAACAGGCAAGACCCATCCTGTTACAGACCCATTTCATTGATCGATTCATCGGTGAAAATTCTGGGCCGGGTTATTTTATCAAAACTGAATGACTGGTTAATTGAGAAAGGGGTCTTATCAAACGTTCAGTATGGTTTTAGATAAAAAAGGAGCACATTAGATCAAGGTCTCAATTTGCACTTATTGGTAGAAAAATATACGAGGGCCAAGGAGGGGTCCATGTACTTGGGGTTCATGGACCTCTCGTCAGCTTTTGATCTTGTAAATCGCTCTAAATTATGGAAAATTTTGCTTGATATAGGACTGGACAGGGCCCTTGTTAGTCTTCTAGCAGACTTACATACTGATTTAATAGCTTCGGTCAGAGTTACCCCGGAGGGGCGCTGCACGAGTCACTTTAAATCAAAAAGGGGAGTTAGGCAGGGGTGCATTTTGGCACCCCTCCTATTTACTGTTTACATAATTGCCCTGGAACCTGCCCTTAAAGAGGCTTCGACTGACATCCCACGTGTAGGAGAACTTGGAATTCCAGTTCTTCTATACGCGGATGATGCCGTCTTGCTCTCACGCACTGGTGTTGGTCTTCAACGTTTACTGGATGCTTTTGAGGACTTTATGGGTTCTTTGGACCTAAAGATTAATGTAAAAAAGTCTCAAATTATGATATTGAGCAATGGTAAGAATAATACGCGCTTAAAAACATTCACTTGTGGCAAACAAGAGCTTTGCAGAGTAGCCACTTTCCCTTACTTAGGGATCACTTTTGATGATAGAGGCACCTGGGGCCCCCAGTTAAAAAATAGAAATATTTCCCTTGCTAGATCATCTTCTGTATTGCAGGGCTTTACAAAAAAACTCGGAGCAAGGCCAATAGTAACTCTTGTAAAAATCTATAAAGCAAAATGTCTTGCTGTTGCTACATATGGAAGTGCTATATGGGGATACTGTCCTACGGAAACTATACAGATCACTGAGAACAAATTTTTAAGAGCTGTTCTCTCTGTACCACAGTCCACTCCAACATATATTGTTCACACTGAACTTGGTTTAGGATATATCTCAGACCTGATTAAAGTGGCCCCTGTTCTGGCTTGGTTAAAGACCTAGTTGAACCAAGAAATCCCCCTTAACCATATCATCTTAAAAGACTGTTTGCAGCTGGATAGAGTAAACAAAATCCCGTGGCTAGTCTACATTAAAAACTGTCTTGTTAAGCTGGGGAGACCGGATCTCTTTTTTTCCCGGCCTCTATAACTGCTAAAGACATTGCCCAGATTAAAGGCATGATGGGTGAATTGCTAAGTCTGGAAAGGGAACAAGTAGAGCTTGAGAAACCAACGGTGCGGACTAGCATTATTTTGAGCACGCAAGTGGGCCCCGAATTATATTTAATCACTGTAAACCAACCCTATCATCGCTTTCTTTTAACTCGTTTTAGGCTTAATTTGATTCATCTAACCCTTGGACACTTCCCAACCTGGAGTACTCCCGAAAATGCGATGCCATGTACTTGTGATAACTTTTCGATCCAGAACACGTTACACTTCTTGATGTTCTGTGATCACTACATGGCACCAAGAAGGAAATATCTGATCCCGATCCTAAAGGAGGCAGGGTTTATTCAGGTTAAGCCAGCGCTCCTGTTTTTACAGTTATTACAGACCCCCAGGACTATGTTCCATGTTGCTAGTTTTCTAGTGGGGGCTGTCAGGATCAAGCAAAGGAAGTTGTCCAATAATTTAACTAATATGGTTCTAAATGATTGAATTTTAATTTTGGTTATAGGATACATTTACCTCATGACATTAATACATTTAAATGCAATATGTAAGCGATGAGAATAGAAGGTTTTTATTTAACTGACCTCTTTTTAATACATTTTAATAATGAGTTTTTAAAATAAGAACATATTTTCTTTTATATTCCTTCTTTTTGTATATAGATACAGTATGTAAATCAATTAAGAGCTAATTTTGTATTAATTATGTATTAATGATTGTGTGAAATTGAACTGTGCCTATGTCTTTTTATGATATTAATTTATCGAAAATAAAGTATTTTGACTGACCGACTGATATTGGCAAATGGTAAGGAGTACCCAAAAGACTGCTGCCCCTTTCTGAATGTGGGCGCCAAAATTGTTTTAGAGCAGGCAGTGGTCCTAGCAGGCAGTGGTCCCAAGGACCACTGCTTAATAAATGAAAAGGTAGCTTTTCATTTTTATTTTTCAAATGCATCCCGTTTTCCTTTAAGGAAGACCGGCTGCATTACAAAAAAAAATTGCTTTTTTTTAAAAAGCAATCACAGACATGGTGGTCTGCTGACCACAAAGGGCCACCATCCCTGTGATTGTAGCCATTTTTAATGGGTCGCAAATATTGATGAGGCAGGTCCATTTGCGACTCACTGTGAATCTCTAACAGTGTCACACACTTGTAGATCGCAGTTTGTGATTTCCTAATAGCAAATTTCCAAATTTCACTATTGGGAAATCGCAAACACGCGACTTTGTAAATCTGGCCCTCAGTTTCACTGACCATATTTGTGTATTATGGCCTAAGAAGAATTAACAGTGTACACAAATGTCAGCACTTCCAGTGATACACCCACTCTGTGCTCAAGAATATCGGAACACTAGAAGGTAAGGAAGCATGAAATCATCCACAAAAGGTGTCAAAATGTATTTTAGTGGAAACAAATGCGACATTCAAAGTAGAAAGTGTGCTAATGCAACCGTAGCTTCTGCCAAGAGCATACTATGAGCTGTTATGGAAATATTTGAGCTGACGTTATTACTGAACTGAAGACATTTTGTCCTATTACCAAAATGAATAGCTCTTTTGACAGTTTTGTACATTTCGCAAACTGGCATATCCAAGCAAGTGGCAGAATTCGAAACTATAAGAAATGATCAAAATGAGCGATACTGTTAGCAGGAAATCAATCTCAGTTATTGTAACCTTCCCCAATGCTTTAGAGGATAAATACATTCCACAGAGATCTAGACATTCAATCCAATTCACAAATTCCCGAATAATTGTTTTGGAAACCACGATTGACTGAACAGCAAATTTCTAAGCGAGGGGCACGAGATGAATCGAAGCTTTGCAGGGTATGGGAAATGCTGCCTGAATAAGAAATATGTGCCTGCATGATTTGTCTTACTTCTGTACCGCTACAGAACCCATCATGATCTCGAACCGTAGATTGGTCTCTCTATGCCCTTCACAATCCCAGAAAGGACTAGAACGAAGGGCAAGGAATGCAGGGGCAGACATTCAGATGTGGAGCGTGCTAGAGGAGGCAAACACATGCTCAGAAGCCTTTCCAGTGTTCGATAATGGCATCAAGCAGGAGGATGTGCGGTAATTAGCTCTAATATGTTGGGACTGAAACACCGAAACTAGGTGTGCGTTCTCCAAAACACACAGAGACAGATTTATCAGGGGCTTGCGCTGGCGTCAAACAAGGTGATGCAAGGCAAGGCAAGCCCTTAACCCCTTTAGAGCTTGTAAACAAACCTCCCCAGTGCTGCGCTGTCCATTATCCAGTGCTGAACTGGACGTCCAACGGTCGTGCGCAGCACTGGGGAGGTAGTGGCCGTGACGACCGTTGGCCGACGGCAGCAATTAAGGGGTTAAGTCTCATTTATTATACCACACCGGGATCCCCTGCATGGCTTTACATGGCTTCGTAAATCTGGAGTATTGCAAGGCAGCGCAAGTCGCTGCTTTGCGCTACTTTGCACTACTTTGTTCTGAGAAGATGTTCCATAGGTGGAGCGTGGGTGTTTCCCATGCATCCAGGCATGGTTTTTTGTGTATTCACAGATTTACTAAGACCAGTATACATGGCAATGCATCAAAATGATACCCCTTCCCAGGTGAGGCATAATGAGAAACATGCGTATTTCTCCAAATTCTTTCCTCTTTCTACATGTGCTGCATTCTGCATCACACATAGAAAGATAAAAATGTCTCTGAGGAGGGGCGTTGCTAACGCCCGATGAGAATGGAAGCACCGGCGTAGCGCTCCGTCCACACCGAGACTACAGGACGGATAACACACCCTTGCTGAAATATGGAGAACTCATTATGCTGGCGGAATACCTACCGCACACTTTGAGTTAGTCTTCATCTTCTCCCGAGGTCGGAAACATCAAGAACTGCCTCGTCCGTTGAAGACGCGGCTCTCCTCAGCTCACGGCCGCCATCTTCCGACATATCCCAACGGCGTCTTTGAAGTAACGCGTTTACCGCGCATGCCTTTAACAGCTCTCCCTGACTCCCTAATGCCGTTTTTCAGCACTTTATGACGGCGAACTGCTTCAGATACAGATGATTGATACATCTGATACAGGTGACTGGATCATTTTATGGGGAAATGTCTATGCATATTTGACAGTCATGATTCATTTGTGATTAGACGACCTCTCTGGTATTTAAGAGACCCTACCTACCAGATAAATTTTTTTTTTAACATTTTTGTCACTCCCTTGATTTCTTTTTACAGATTTTCGCTGTTTTTAGACCTGAATTGACTCTTATTGATCATTTTTCTTCTCCTGTCTGTTATCTCCTTCCTGATTGGTCTTGGTTGACGCTACATTTGAAGTATTTTTGTTGATTGTATGGCGGGGAACCTTGGCAAAGTTCCTAAGAGAAATTATATTAAAAACTCAAAACTCTTCACGGCGTTGGCTCAATTAGAGGCCTCCATAGCCTCTCACACAGGCGACGCACCAGCCATTATGGATACCTCTCTCCAAAATATAGCGAAATTCAACTCTAAAAGACAAAAAAAAGACTCACCCTCTCCCTCGAAATCCTCCTCAGGTGTCTAACTAGAAATTCTCCTAGAGGAAATACGGGCATTGCGTCCTTTCATGGAAGAAACAAATTCCAAGCTACAAACGCTCACTGATAACTGGTCTCAGATGGACGCTAGGGTCTCAGCCGTGGAAAAAGATGTTTCCTTCCTCCAGGAGACTGCCGTCAAGGTAGTACACATAGACTCGCAGATATCATCTCTCCAGAAGCAGATGGAGAACCTTGAAAACAGGAACAGACGCAATAATCTTCGTCTCTACGGCCTGAAGGAAGGCAGCGAGGGGAACGATCCCAATGATTTCTTCAAATCTTTCCTTCCAAAGTTATTACAATTGCCTGCAGATACTTCACTGAACATTCAGCGTGCTCACAGACTTGGACGTCTTTCTTCTTCCACCTCCATTTCAGTGAAACCCAGGGGAGTGATAATGTACTTTCTAGAATACACAGACTTATTAAAGGTTCTACTTGCTGCCAAAGCCTTACCTCACCTCACTTGGTCTAGATCTCCTTTATTTTTTGCTCAAGACTATGCCAAGTCCACTGCTGACCGCCGCAAGGCCTTTCTTGATATGAGGGCTGACCTTCGTTCAATTGGAGCCAGATATGGTCTCTTTCATCCGTGCCTATTTAAGGTCACCTATAACAATAAGACTACAACTTTTGAAGATCCAGTACGACTCCGAAGTTTCTTGAACTCTTGTAGTTCTGCCAATATGGATTTCTCCTGTGCTTCTTCCTCATTTCCACCTTAATCGCTGTTCTTATCACTGATGATTAATCCAATTTGCTTGATTTACTGTTCTCATTTGCTTATCTGTTATTGCGTTCATAACTTTTGATATCCTCTTAGACCCTTGGGCTATTCATAGTTATTCTTCATACTCATTTCTAATTTATTCACCTGATATTTGAATGTAGTCCTGCCATTTATTCTCTCCTAACCTGTTCTTCTCCTTTCACAGATATTGCTTAACGTTCCGTCATGTGTCTCTGGTTGGACGTTTCGTTGTTCCACGTGCTCACCCTTTCAATGGTTGGCGTTATCTCCCTCTCATTACCTCCGTCATGATCCCTTGTGTCCTGTTCCCAGATCGTCCTTACCCCCTGATAATTTTTGTAAGTACCCTCTCCCTTTCCCTTGTTGACATGATACTGTTTGAAACATATGTTCCTCCTCTCATGTTCTTTTTGATTATCTCGTTTACTTCGGTATTATTCCTTTTCACAGTGTTTTTCTCCAATTCCTTACTTTCTTTCTTCTTCTTTTTACTGATTTCTAGACCTATTCATCCTTTCTTATCTTCATGGCACACTTTTCCCATATCTCATCCCCTTTCCTACATTCCTTTACTATGCTCTTTATCTTATCTCAATTCTTCATTTCTTATTTTTGTTCGAGACCCCTTGACACTCTCCCTCTTAGCTGCTATTCTTGTATCCTTGTTATCCCCTCTTGCTTTCGCTGCCACTCTTTTCACTGTTATTCTCTCACTTCCTCTCTATAACTTTTTTATGACCTCTACTTTTGCTTCCCTTTTCCTCCACGGTTTCTTCCCTTTCTCTCCCTTCTCCTCTATCTTGCTTATTTCCCTTATTGTCCTATTTTATATTTCCCCCATGGGCTCTCTCTCTCATTGTACTTTGTTTAAGATTATTTGCACGCAATGGCTTTAAATATTGTCTCCTGGAATGTAAAGGCATTAACTCCCCCATCAAACGTCAGAGAATCCTATCGCATCTTACCAAGTTGAATGTTGATGTAGCCTTCCTGCAGGAAACTCACCTATCTGACTCTGAATCCCTTAAACTTAAAAAAGGTTGGGTAGGTGAGGTTTTCTTCTCGCCTGGAGATGGAAAACAAAATGGTGTTGCTATTCTATGCAGAAAATCGCTTCCCCTCTCTGCCACCTCCCAAAAATCAGATAGCAATGGTAGATGGACATATGTTAAATTGCTACTTAGAGGTGCTCCAGTCTCTTTTCTCAATGTCTACGCCCCAACTGTGGGCGAACCTCTTTTTTGGTCCGAATTCTCTCGTCACATCACACGATTTATTGATGACAATTTCATCCTTGCAGGGGACTGCAACCATCCCCTAGACCCTTTTGTAGATAGGAACTCGACGACTCACTACATCCCCAATAAACCACACAAGCTTTTTTGCCAGGCAATTTCTCAGCACAAACTTGTTGATGCTTGGCGGATTTGTAATCCCACTATACGAGAATTCACCTTTTATTCCCCTTCCCATCATTCTCAATCCCGGATTGATTACATTTTCCTCTCCCATAATCTCACCCAAACTCTCGCTGTTGCTGAAATTGGCCCAATTTTATTTTCAGATCATGCCCCTGTCTACATCACTATTGACGTACTTCCCCCATCTGATGGTCCTAAGAGATGGCGTTTCAATAATGCTCTCCTTCTGGACCCCACTTTCACCTCTTCATTCACCACCTTTTTTGATGATTTTTTTCTACTCAACGATACTCCCACTATTCCCACCCATACTATTTGGGATGCTTTCAAGGCAGCTGCGCGAGATTTCATTATTCTTTTTGTATCTAAAAAACGCAGACTCGCCCGTGCATCCATCAAACAAATTTTGTTGGACATTAAGAGACTGGAGCACGCCTATTTTACCTCCCACTCCCAGGATTCCCTTACTGCTCTGATGGCTGCCAAAATGCATTTCAATAAGAAATCTACCGATGATGCCTCATTGTACTTATTGAAATCCAGTGCTAAATTTTATGGGGGTAAGAACAGGGCGGGTAAACTTCTTGCTAATTATTTAAAAGTCAAACACAACAAATTGAATATTGCTGCTATCTATGACACTAACTCCACTCTACAGCATACTGACACCGCCATTCTTTCAGAATTTTCCCTCTTTTATAAAACCCTGTACTCCTCGGAATCCCAACCCACTCCTCAATCACTCACTCACTATTTCTCTACCATTAACAAGCCCTCTCACTTCCCCCTTGATCTCTCTGATCTAGAGTCTAACATCACTCTCGAAGAGCTGCTTACTGCGCTCAAACACCTCAAATTAAATAAGGCTCCCGGACCTGATGGCTTCACCGTCGAGTTCTATCTCCATTTTTCCAAACTTCTCCTCCCCAAGCTCTATTCACTTATTGACTCCTTCACTACCTGCGGAGGCTCCTCTGGCACCTTCTCAGAAGCACACATTTGCCTGATTCCCAAGGAGGGTAAAGATACCCAACACTGCAAGAACTACCGGCCAATCTCGCTAGTGAATATAGATTACAAGATCTTTGCCAAATCCTTAGCTGCTCGGTTAGACTCCCTCCTCCCTGATCTTTTGGATGAGGAACAGTCCGGCTTTGTCAAGGGTCGCTTTATCACAGACAATACCAGGTTACTTTTTAACATTCTCACAAAATCTTCACGTATGCAATCCTCACTCGCTGCGATTGCCTTAGACGCAGAAAAAGCGTTCGATAGGGTGGAATGGTTTTACCTCTTTCATGCTCTCACATGGTTTGGATTTGGCCCTAATTTCATTTCCTTAATTTCCCTTTTATACTCTCGCCCGCGTGCTGCAATTTGTGCTAATGGCAAAGTCTCTCCCTTCTTTGACTTAGGTAGAGGAGTACGTCAAGGTTGCCCCCTTTCTCCCTTCCTTTTCAATTTGGCCCTGGAACCGTTTCTCTCCAGGTTACGCCAAAATCCCAATATACATGGCTTTCACTCCACAGATTCCCACGTCAAAATTGCTGCATACGCGGATGACATTTTACTGTTCATTTCTGATCCTGATTCCTCTATCCCTGCTTTCCTGTTAGAAGTGCAGGATTATTCCCTAATCTCAGGATACAAGCTTAACCATGAAAAATGTGAGATATTGCCATTGACCAAATTTACTTTCAAAACAGACTACGCTGCCTCAAATTTTATCTGGAATTCCTCTCACATCAAATATCTCGGCTTGCACATCACCCCCTCCATACCCGATACGATTTCCTTATGCTTAAATAAATGCATTCAGAAAATCTCCGATCTCAAGTCAAGTCAAGTCATAACATTTATATAGCGCACTACATACCCAGAGGGTTTCAAGGCGCTTAGGAAGGGGAGGAGGATTATTTGTCAAATATCCACGTTTTAAGCTGCTTTCTGAACGCTAGGTGATTCTGGGTGAGGCGGAGGTAAGCGGGGAGTGAGTTCCATGTTTTGGCAGCCAGGTATGAGAAGGATCTGCCTCCCATGGTGGTCTTGTTGATGCGAGGTACAGTGGCGAAGGCTTGGCTGGAAGAGCGAAGTTGTCGGGAGGGGGTGTAAAAGGACAGTCGAGAGTTGAGGCAATCTGGTCCGATGTCGTAGAGTGATTTGTGTGCGTGGGTAATCAGTCGGAAAGTAATCCTCTTATTGACGGGTAGCCAGTGGAGGTCTTTAAGGTGACCAGAGATGTGTTCGTTGCGTGGGATGTCTAATATGAGCCTGGCTGAGGCGTTTTGGATTCGTTGTAGTTTATTCTGGAGTTTAGCGGTGGTACCTGCGTAGAGGGTGTTTCCGTAGTCCAGTCGGCTCGTGACTAGAGCGTGGGTGACTGTTTTCCTTGTTTCGGAGGGGATCCAGCGAAATGTTTTTCTGAGCATGCGAAGAATGTTAAAGCAGGAAGAGGATACGGCGCTGACTTGTTTGTTCATTGAGAGTGAAGAATCCAGGATGACGCCAAGGTTCCGTGCGTGGTCTGTCGTGGTCTGATCTCACTGCTCGATGGCATCCTCTCTACCTCTCCTGGTGAGGTCGCCTCGACACGATTAAAATGATGCTCACCCCAATTATTCTTTACACCATATCCAATATTCCTGTACCTATCGCTGCAAAGTTATTTAAAAAAATTAACTCCATTCTGTCAGCCTTCCTTTGGCACAATAAAAAGCCACGAATGTCCATCGCACGACTGATTCGCCCTACTTCTGAGGGCGGGGTCAACTTTCCAGATTTCCCCTCATATCAAAGAGCCTTCCTACTCCGGCAAGCATCATCCTGGCTACAGGATCCTGACGACCCGTGCCCCTTGTGGGTCAAGATGGAACGCCTCTTCCTTTCCCCTTTCTCCTTTGCAGAATATCTCGCTTTTTCTCGTAAACCCTCCTCTGTTTCCACACCCATTCACAAATTCACAACCAAACTCCTTTTGGCTTCCTCCCCCACCCCTCCTAGCTCTATTGCGGATTTTCTCTCCTCCCCTTTATGGCACAACACTCACCTCCTCATTCGCTCTAAACCCTTCTACTGGAAGTCCTGGAGGCAGAAAAGTCTTTTATGGGTTTCACAATTGTTCTCCCATTCTACATTTCTCTCTTTCTCAGACCTTAGAGCGAAATACGCCTTACCTGCTTCTTTCGCTCCTAATTACTCTCGGCTCAAAACAGCGGTAATGGCTGTATACACATCACTTGCGCAGACGCAGACACCCTCCATTCCCCCTACTCCTACTTCGCGCCTACACTCTCTACTTCGCACAACTCCTAAAGCTTCGGCCATTTATAAACACCTTCACGTGACAGACACCCCTAGACCCAAATCCACGGTGGTATTACAGTGGGAGCACAACTTTGACATGGTTTGGCCTTTGCTCACCTGGGACAAATTGTGGCTCAAGATACGCAAATCATCCAGAGCGGCATCTCTCACGCAATCCATGCTCTTCATTTACAATAGATTACTCCTTACCCCCTCTGCCCTCCATAGGAGGTTCCCTTCCACCCAAGATATATGTTGGTCATGCTCCGCTCCATCCGCTACCCTGTTCCACATGCTCTTCTTATGTCCCTCTGTTCACGCTTTTTGGCTTAAGGTGTTGGCTCAAATCAATGTAATATTTCAAATATGCATTCCTTTCTCCCGTGCTCACATTTTTCTAGGCAGCCTTTCACCTTGCTGGGACATATTTCAGTTTGATATACGTATTGTAGATCTATTGCTGGCTGTTGCGTTTCAACAGATTACCACCCATTGGAAATCCTCATCTAACCTTTCCTTCCAAGCATGGTGGAATAATGTTTGTCATAATTACAGACTGGACACTACCTTTGTTTTTCCCCCCCAGCTAGCTACGAAGAGAACGGCTCTATGGCTTCCTGTTGTTCTATACCTGAACAGATGTTCTACTACCTCCCATTGTCCTTTACCTGCCCAGCAAGAAGTTCTCAAACCCCCTTGATTGCCTTATCATTCCCTCATTGTTAAATTTCCATATGTACTCATTCTCTCCTTTTTGCATTTTGTTAATCCGGTAATTACTTTTAAGCCTAGATTAACGTACGCCTTTTTCTTATTCATGACTATTATGTATCATTATATTTACTGTACTTGCGAATGTATTTGTATTTTTTTTTTTATACTTTTCCCCCTTATTGTCAACCCTTTTCCCCCTCTTCCCCTCTCTTTTCATTTCTTTTTATGCCTACTTCTCTGCCTAATAAAATCTTTTTGAACTTAAAAAAAAAAATGTCTCTGAGTATTGCTTTGTGCAGGAAGCTGTCCTTTCCTGCACAAACACTGTCCTGCCTGGAATTCAGGCACCCTTGCACCATGGAGCAAAGGTGCCTGCATAGGTGCTTTGCAGCCACAAGTGTGCCAGTGCAGAAAGAGAGCAGGAATGAACTATATGTTAGTATTTATGGCACATTTCTGCTCTCTACATTTGACGTAGCACACCAATTGTTGTTAAATCTGGCTGACAATACCTCTATTACCTCTATACATTATTTTTAATAATTATTGTTGTATATTATTTGTTTTTTTTCTTTAGTTGGAAATTATTTTTTCAATTAAAATTTCTGAAAAATAATTTACATTTAATGTAATATATTTGCATTTATTAATGTTTTCATTCAAAATTAAATTGATAATGCTGCAGCATTTTTAATGTTGTTCTACCTTTAAATTAAATGTATGAAGTATAGGGAACATTTGAAAAGTATATAGTTAAAAAAATGTTACTAACATATTTTATTATTAAATAATAAATATGTGCTACTTTTATTTATTGTTAATTTTAAATTATATTTGTTTATATTTGTAACTGTTTAAATTTTAATTGAATTAGATGTTTTATTGGTTTTAATTTGAATTCCCTACTTCCATTGCTGTTGATGGAATGTGGGGTGTTGCAGTACCAGTGGTTGCCCATGTGTGGTGCTTGACCTAATACTTTTTTTTTATTAGTAACTCAGATCTTGTGAATAAGGAAAAAGTAATACACCAACCCAAAATTGTAAATTACTCAAAAGTGTTTATGTTACCATTGTTAATCAGACACTTGGTTAATAGCCAAAAGTAGTAAAGTTACTCAAAAGTATAAGCTACCTTTGTGAAACAGGCCCCATATGATGAACCTAAAAATGGGCTTTAGGAAGCACTACCAGGAAAGGGTATTTGGCTCCACCCACATGCACCAGCATACCAATCCAAGAGTGCATGTTTTGATTGGGCTAAAGTGGTTGCGAACCACATAGCTGTGATGTTTATTTATCCAGCTGCCTGGTTTTTTTCTGGCAGCAGCACAGATTAGAGAAGGGCAGAACTTTAGAGTTCAGAGTACAGTTATGTTTTTAAAAGCATAGTGCTACACTAATCATCATGGATCTTTAGGTCTGGCTTGACAGTGCAATTGTGTGAGCAACAAAAAATTGCTTTCAGACTCCTACTGAGAGAGGGGCTTAGGCTCCACCCACATGTTGGTTCCCCTGAGTACAGGTTTTTCAGACTGTGAGCTTCCACTAAAGCGACTGCTTGTATTGCTCATTTTGACTTGTATTAAAGTTTATACTCAATACAGCAGGATTCAGCATTGGTTATTCTGGCAAATGATCATGACTATAGGCCTGATCTGATTATTATGCTATGTTATGGGAAAAGCACTAGGCCTGGCATATTTATTGTGAAAAGAATATGTTAAAGTCAATAGGCAATTAAACATGGATTGTTACTCCTGTACATTAAAGTTACTGTTGGGTATTCAGTTGCATGAAATCCCACAGATTACTGTACTAGGCAATGGTTTTGGTGATGGTCACCCAGTTTGACAAACAGTGGATAGAGAAGTTTGCTCTCTGAGAATCCTAGTTAGGCCAATCTTATGAGAGGTAGTATTTTTGCACTTGAACTTTTATGTCTGTTGCCTCTGATATATATGTGGCCCATGCATTGAAGCTAAAGGGGTGTGCAATATAATCTATGTTGGAATTTGAGGTGTTTAAGATGTAGCCTATAAATAGGGGAAACTGTGGTGGTGTGGGAGCAGCAGTGATGCCACTGCTCCTATGGGACGTCAGTTCCACGCTCATCCTGCCACCCTTCTAGCGCCGAGGCACCATTTTCAGGATGGTGTCCTGCATTGAAGAGAGGATCTCAAGAGCAAATCTCAGGTCTGGAGTCTGACCGATTCTCATTGGAAAAAGTGGGGTGTTCTTGCCTACATGCACTGCATAGTCTATTCTATAAGAAGATGTCTAAGGGATTTCTGGTCCTGGCCAACTTATTATGAAATACTATGACAAAGGCATTTGGTCTGGCTTATTAATTGTGAAAATCATATGTTAAAGACAACAAGCTTTAACAGTTGTATTGTGTTATATTCTATAGAAAGGTATTAGTCAGTTGGTTATTATTGCATTGTGTTATAGGCTATTAAAAGGTATTAGTCATAAAAGACTAAGATTTTGGCATTGGCCACCCACTCTGCCAACTACACCCAGTCATGTGCTCCAGGAAAAAAGTTTTAACTTAAAATCCTACTTTACCAGTAAAGACGATTTGAAATATTAATATCTCAAACACCAAACATGAAATCCTTACCTACTCCCAATCAAAGGTTAGCACATAATGTAATGTAATAAGGCAACCCAATGTTATCCTATGGGATAGGTAAGCCTCACAGCAGTGAAAAATTAATTTGTGAGCTCTTCACTACCAGGATATGTCAAACGTAAAAGTATACGTCTGTTATGGGCAACCTCAAAACAGGCCATGTGCTCCCTCCTGAACACTCCAAAACCCTTTTTTGCACAAGGAAAGCAGGGTGCAGTTCCCGGGTAAGCAAATGGTGATCCAAGCTCCTAGGAACTGGTTCCCAAGAGTTAGTATGATCATATGACCCAAGATAATGGTGCAATTATGATATTAATGTTTTCAACTTGATAATGCAATATAGATATTTACAGGGGGTCCCAGCAGTTACCAGTGGTTTTGCTCATAATAAATTGAATATGGGCTTTCTAGAACCCTCTGGAAATCTCTGGAACTTCCTCCAAAACTCCCTGAAAACTTCCAGAATATTCTGGAACATTGGCGATCATCCTAGGTCTAAGAGGGCATAAATACTGCTCCCTTTAGACCGTGACCCTGCTAGGCAATCCTGCCTATTGGCGAAGATGGTCCTTCTCTCTGTGAACTTACCTGAGGCACTGCAGAGCATTCCAGTTCATCCAGCTGGTCCTTCTTAGCAAGCAATTTTTTTATTTTTTATTTTGTGGAGTTTTATATAGCACAGACTACACCCAGAGGTATCAGAGCCTTTACATGCGCTCCAGTAACGTTACAGACAGAGGCATTCATTTTTTGTTGTTGTTGTTTGGCACGGGGAGATTAAGTGATTTGCTCAGAATCACAGAATGTTGAGCATCCCTGCCAAGACTTGAACCTGTTTCCCCAGCTCTGAGGTCGGCCGCCCTAGCCGTTAGGCCACAATCTCTCCCCAAAGCAATAGTGGTAGCTGCTTCGTGCCTCATCTGGAGTAGGATATTTATTCAATGACAACAACCAAGGAAGAAAGAAAACCAAGATAAAGTTAAGTTCTTTAGAATCAAGACTTTCATGCATGCACATGGGAGAGCAAACAAACAATATTTAATACAAACCCAAAGCTACAAGTAAGACAAAAGATGCACTTATTTTTGCACTGAAGTAAGCATTCCAGGGAAAGCATCAGTTTCCAAAACCTATGACTAAAACACTGATGAAGTGTTTCTAAAGAGACTAAGGACTAATTGGGTGACTTGCACTCTCATACCACCCTACATCTACAAGATGCCAACCCAGACATAATTATACAGTTGTATTAATGAAAATAGAAAGAGATATTGAAGAAGGCACATTGGTAGTGAGACCATAAACGATCATCAGCCAGACAGGCAACCAGTTGGCGCTCTGTGATTGTTTTATCCCATTCCGCTCAATAATCCATCCGGGTGAATGGTCGCTCTCTCGGGCAAGCATCAGGGGGAGTAGACAGACTTTCTTTATCCATCGCTTCTTCTGGGCCAGACTCACAAGTTAGTCATAACAGTTCTGACAGTTTACATAGCCCGCATGATGTACCCGGTGATGGACTCCAACTGTGTATTTTCTTTGTGTTGTCTTTCTTTTTTGAAAAACCAAAGAAACAGCACATTAATAATACCAAATAGCGAAGAAGGGGGAAGGAGAGGATGTGGCGAGGTGGTTGATCAGGCAGAGCATTCATTACATACATATGTTGTCTGCAAGAGTATCATACCCCGGTAACAGGATCAAATTAGTCATGCTGGCCTGGGGGCGGGTCCATTACATGGTTAGTATCCAATAGAAGCGTCATCTTTTATCAGGCAAGATTGAGGTGGCATAAAGAAGGAAGAAGTGTGTCTTATATTATGGGCAGGGGGCTCGTGTTCGAGGGGAGGGTGATACTGCTCCAGCTCAAATGAGTCGGCCATATCATGGGGTGTGTCCTGTCTGAGGGGAGACAAAAATTGGGTCGGGTATTAGGGGAGTAATGGGGGTAGTAGTGAGAGGGGAGTAGGAAGGCAGGGGGAAACTGGGGGCAGGGTTTGATGGGGATCCGCATAAGGTTGGAGGAGTGTCCACCTTTGGGAGGAGGGGGCTCACCCAGTGCAGTAGGCTGGTCATGGCACCTCTCATTGCCATTTTCACTGTGTTGTGTCATTGGAGGAAGGGTGTCCATGTATGTAGGAATAGCTCTGTCCAATCTTGGAGGTTATATATGACATGCTTGTGGGTGGCCACCTGAAACATCAACACCAGCCACTCCTCTTGTGTAGAGGGTGTGAGGGAGCGCCAGTGGTGGATGATGCAGAACTTGGCTGCTGCCAGGGCTCTGTACAGGAGGCTGCGCTGAGTGCAGGATAGGTCTGGGGAAGCCACCATGTCATGCAGTAGAATCAGTGAGAGGGGTAGATGAGTTCTGAGTGTCATGGTCTCCCCAAACATCCCTGAAGGGCTGAATTGAGCGGCAATCACATAGTACGTGCATCAGGTCAAAGTGATTGGCTGAAAACTGTCAGCTTTTTGCATGCAGCAACATTCCTGCCTTTGACAGGTTCATCGGGGTCCAGTGCCACTCATGCAGGGGCTCCATTGCCAACAGGAACACTAGTGATGACAATGAGCAGCCCTGGCATGTTCCTCTCCAGATCATGGAAGGGTCCAACAGAAAGCCACCACAATTGACCTGTGCTATGGGGTTGTCATAGAGCCAATATCCATTGACGATTAACTGATCTTCGAGCCCGAACATCTTCAAGGCAGTGAAGGGGTACCCCTACTCGCTCCTATCGAACAACATCGAAGGAGAGGGCAAAGGTCTCATCTGATAGCTCTTTAGCCTCTCATAGGGCATGTGCAAGGGTGGTTCCTGGAAGAACGGCCGAATCCCACTTGCGTATGGTGTATCAGGGACAAGATCACTTTTCGAACGTGAGCTGCCAGCACGCCATTGAGTAAGGATATGGGTCTATAGTTGCCCCCCAGGAGGGGGTCTTTCCTCAGTTTGCTAAGGACAGTTATTACTGCCTTATTAGCGATGGGGCCCAGATAACCCATTTGCTCTGTCTCCTGAAAGGCAGCAAGGAGCGAATCAATGACATCCCTTCCTGCTTATTTGTATAACTCTGCGGGGAAGCCATCCTCCCCGGGATCCTTATGTAGGGAAACTTGGAGATGGTTTGTTCTATCTCAATTCTTACTTATTTCCATAACCAGTAGGCCCCGACCCGCCTCTGAGAGATTGGGAAGATTCACACACTTCAAGAAGGCCTCTGGCCTTCTTGCACTGGCTGTTGCCTTCGGCATGTACAGAATCCAGAAAAAAGTTTGTAAACTCATTAACTATGTCTTGTGGCCTGCTGCACACCTCACCACCTGCAGAATGAATGGTGGGAATGGCCAGAGCAGCCTCCTGTTGGCGCAGTTGAGCAGCCAAGAGATGACCAGCCTTTTCTCCTTGATCATGCTGGCAGCCTTTGAACCGCTGTAAAGCGTATTCTGCTTTGGATGTGTATAACTCGTTTAGGTCCACATGGGCCTTCTGTAGCCACTGGCATGCTGAATGCGAGGGGTTTGCAGTGTAGCAGGGCATGAGGTTCGTAATCATACTCTCAAATTTTCTCAGGCAAGTTGTTCACTGCGTGTTTGCCAAAGCTGCTTCTTTCATGAGCCCGCCGCTGATGGTCGCCTTTGCAGCTGCCCACAGGATCCTGTAAGAAGATACCGGACCCCTGTTGTCCTCTAGATATATGGAGTTATGCACACACATTAGGGCTTTAGGATGAGTGGTGTAGTAGCGCTGTATATTCAGGTACCATGGTTTTCAACACGGAGATGTGAAGCCTAGGTCTAGGGAGTTCAGGACCAGTGCATGGTTGGAGAGTGTGGCTTCCAAGATTTAAGATTTCCGGGTGACAGCTACCACCCGGTGGCATGCCAGGAAGTAGTCCAGTCTGGATTGGGTGCCATGTACCGGCGAGAGAAAGGAATACTCCCTGTCTGTCGGGTTGGAGAGATGCAAGTGGTCCACCAGACAGTGGTGGGAGAGCATTTCCCCCAACAGTGCCCTGTCAGCTTTCGTGCCTGCTTCCAGTGGACCGGATCAGTCCAGACCGACTTCTTGCACTAGGTTCCAGCCCCCTCCTACTAGGTAGTGGGAGGTCCTGATCTCGATGAGGAGGTCAATAAGTTGGAGGAGAAAAGGGCACTTAACTCCTGTAGGTGCATACTACGAGCCCATGCATAGAGCCCGTTCCCCAAGCTTCAGCTTGGTCAAAACATATTGTCCATCTGTGTCGGATCAGGACTTAATAAATGGGATGGGTAGTGTCCTGTGGAGGAGAATCAGTCAGTCAGTCAGACTTTATTTTGCCCAGTTTTACCTTAAAAGTACAGCTAAAATTGGATACAATTCATTTGAATTTAAAAACATTTACAATTGAGAGGGATAAGAGAAGCAGAGCAAGTCCAAACACATAAAATGAAAAACACTTGAATAAAACATACAAAGTATGACCTGTCACATCTATATAGTATAATCTATTCAACCAATTCCACAGATAAAAGAATTGAATCATATAAAATTATTAGTTGGTTTTTGGCTCAAAACAGTTTCTAACAACAAAGTGCATATACAACAGTGCAAGATGTAAAATCGTGACAGGGCCAGGCATGGAAAGTCGGGGCTTGATCTTGGCACTAAGTACAAGTCCGGGCACAGGGAATAGATGTTGCAGAGAGCCAAATATAGATGAAGTGCATCAATACAGGAGATTGCAGTCAATTAGAAATGAAAGATAACCCAGTCAAGTTACTCTTTTCATTCATGCTTAACTGTGAACCTTTTTTGTTGCTATGGCTTTGTTTATCTTTTAGGAAAGCTGTAAGAGTGCACCACATAGAAAGTACGAAACCAGGTATCAAATACACAATCGGGAGGCTAGTATCGTGTTTAAATATCCTAAAAGCCCCACAGCAGCGTCTGGTCCCTAAGTTTCTACAGATCTCTGCCAACCACCATTTTCTCACTTTGTTGTAACCGGTACAGCTAAAAATACATGGAGTTCTGATTCTGTTGGGCAATCACATGCCGGGCACCCTAAGATTTGTGAGCCGCCCCAATTATTTATAAAATAGACCCCGTATCTGAATTGCAGAAACAGCTTTCTTGCAAGTGCCGGCTTGATCTCGTTCAAGGCTGGCTCTAAGCTGTCCTGGTCTTTTACCTCTAGGAACAGTGTAGTCAGCTTACCTGCTGAAGGGTTGCTTCTGAGTTGGGCCAGTTAAAAATCGCTGTAGCAATCCCTCAGCACTTTCCTAGAGATTAAGGGACTCGCAACTTCTGGGTCATTCCAAAGGTTGCCCTGACCTAAGGTCGCTAGCATATGATGAACATAAGCCCGCCAGGGTAATTTGAATGCCCCTGGAAGGGACATCACCTCTCTTAGTTCATCCCTAAAGCCCAGAAGTTCAGGGGTAGCCCACAGATGTCGCCAGAATAGGAGGACTCTGAGATTGTATTCATCCATGATGGGCTTCATCCCCATAGCTTTATTATTACACCTACACTCAACCGGACGGCTGCTAAACTTTTTATCTTGTACTTTTAATATTGTATCACTGCTTTTCCCTTGTGTCCGACCCCTTCCCCGTTTTTAGACCGGAGCCAGCACAGCGCACCTACACTATTTCGGGCTGACACACGATATTTCTCTCGTCATTTGGGGCAGTTTATTTCCTCTGGGTGACTTAGAAACTGGTGGCGGATTCTAGGGCCATTCATTCAGGTCGGCCGAATTGACGGCGGACATCTTGGGTAGGGCTACCTTTATTCGGCGCTCTAGTCTCGGCTATAAAAGCCGAAGTGAAGCGCTGCTCGCGAGAGCTTTATTATTACACCTACACTCAGCCGGACGGCTGCTAAACTTTTTATCTTGTACTTTTAATATTGTATCACTGCTTTTCCCTTGTGTCCGACCCCCTCCCCGTTTTTAGACCGGAGCCAGCACAGCGCACCTACACTATTTAGGGCTGACACACGATATTTCTCTCGTCATTTGGGGCAGTTTATTTCCTCTGGGTGACTTAGAAACTGGTGGCCGATTCTAGGGCCATTCATTCAGGTCGGCCGAATTGACGGCGGACATCTTGGGTAGGGCTACCTTTATTCGGCGCTCTAGTCTCGGCTATAAAAGCCGAAGTGAAGCGCTGCTTGCGAGAGCTTTATTATTACACCTACACTCTGCCGGACGGCTGCTAAACTTTTTATCTCGTACTTTTAATATTGTATCACTGCTTTTCCCTTGTGTCCGACCCCTTCCCCGTTTTTAGACCGGAGCCAGCACAGCGCACCTACACTATTTCGGGCTGACACACGATATTTCTCTCATCATTTGGGGCAGTTTATTTCCTCTGGGTGACTTAGAAACTGGTTGCCGATTCTAGGGCCATTCATTCAGGTCGGCCGAATTGACGGCGGACATCTTGGGTAGGGCTACCTTTATTCGGCGCTCTAGTCTCGGCTATAAAAGCCGAAGTGAAGCGCTGCTCGCGAGAGCTTTATTATTACACCTACACTCAGCCGGACGGCTGCTAAACTTTTTATCTTGTACTTTTAATATTGTATCACTGCTTTTCCCTTGTGTCCGACCCCCTCCCCGTTTTTAGACCGGAGCCAGCACAGCGCACCTACACTATTTAGGGCTGACACACGATATTTCTCTCGTCATTTGGGGCAGTTTATTTCCTCTGGGTGACTTAGAAACTGGTGGCCGATTCTAGGGCCATTCATTCAGGTCGGCCGAATTGACGGCGGACATCTTGGGTAGGGCTACCTTTATTCGGCGCTCTAGTCTCGGCTATAAAAGCCGAAGTGAAGCGCTGCTTGCGAGAGCTTTATTATTACACCTACACTCAGCCGGACGGCTGCTAAACTTTTTATCTTGTACTTTTAATATTGTATCACTGCTTTTCCCTTGTGTCCGACCCCTTCCCCGTTTTTAGACCGGAGCCAGCACAGCGCACCTACACTATTTAGGGCTGACACACGATATTTCTCTCATCATTTGGGGCAGTTTATTTCCTCTGGGTGACTTAGAAACTGGTTGCCGATTCTAGGGAAATTCATTCAGGTCGGCCGAATTGACGGCGGACATCTTGGGTAGGGCTACCTTTATTTGGCGCTCTAGTCTCGGCTATAAAAGCGTTCAGGCATGACTCCGCGCAGCGGACGCGTTCAGCGGGCGCGCCGGATTCGCGCCGGAGTCAAGCCTGAGTCCTGCCCGTCTGCGCCCGTCCGCGCACGAACGGGCCTAGGGCCAGAACCTATGCCAGGCGCGGACACCGATAGGGTGAGTTACTCGTGTCGTGGCTTATTAAGTCTTAGACCTACAAAGAACACACAGTGTAATTATGTACACGAATCAGATGGACATTTTATAAATTGCGTACTTTGCCACCCGGTCCATTTACAACTGATTCAGGCTCCAATTTTACACTCTGGCCTGAAATTAGCAGAATTGAACTGTAGGTCGCTCCCCAAGCACGCCCTGTTTATTAACCACCTGCTCGTGGACCATGAGCTAGACATCCTGTTTCTTACAGAAACTTGGCTCACAACACACTCGGATTCGGATGTGGTCTTGGCTCTGGCCCCGGGTTTTCTTATCCAGTCCCAAGTACGTCCTTCTGGTAGAGGGGGCGGACTGGCCATTTTGCACAGAGATCATTTCTCATGCAGAATTAGCGATGTTCATATCACGGACTCAGAGAGCTGACATTTTACCATCCATCTGGCCCCGACAATCTCTCTGGCAGGTCTTTTGGTGTATCGCCCACCCGGCCATTTTGGTCCCTTTGCTAGCGCCCTACTAGAATCTATTTCAGCACTTGCCCACTCTACACCTAACTTTACTGTGCTAGGGGACCTCAATATTCACTTTGATGATCCCCTAGACACAGGGGCTGCTGACTTGATACTAGACTTGGCTGCTTATGGCCTCCAACTGGCCAATACCGGAGCTACCCATATCAAGGGCCACCTGCTAGACCCAGTTTTTACAAATGTCCGTACCCTCCAGGCCAAATATTCTTGCCCCCACCCCTGGACAGACCATTTTTTGGTTCCTCTTTTCTGGCCAGGAGAATTCAGGAAGCCCCACAAGCCCGTCACGTACACCCAGGACAGGGCATGGTCCAGACTCTCAACCGAGGACTGGGCCAGAGCTCTGGAATCAAGTCCCCTGCCCCCTCTGGGGACCTTGTCGTAGATGACAGCAATTTCAGGAAGTGGATTTCCGACTCACTCGACCCTATCATACCTATAAAAACCCGTGAAGACAAGAGCGGAAAGACAGGCTCGGTCCCCTGGTTTAGCCTGGAACTCAGAGCCCTCCGCAAGGAATGTAAAAAAGCTGAGCGACTTTGGAGGAAGGACTGGCTCCACTCTAGTAAAGATTCCTACCGGAGGACTGTGAGAGCATACAAATCTGCTCTGAAACTTTCTAAGGCCTCTTACTATAACGATAGGATAAAAAATGCCACAAACTCCGCGAGAGAATCCTATCTCATCGTCAAAGAACTCCTAAAGGTACCACAACCCCCTTCATTGACCAGGGCCCTACCGGACAGGAGTAATGAACTTGCAAAATACTTTGACTCTAAAATCTCCCATATTTTAACTTCACTTCCGCAGCCTAGCCAGCTACCCTGCTGGGACAACGTGACGCCTGACACTTGTTCAGTAGGCGACCCTCGCCCGCAGCTTAATGATTTTAGGGCGGTCTCATCGGACGAAGTTGAAAAGACTCTGGCCAAGATGAAAAGTGGCTTTCACTGTGACCCTGCTCCCATGAGGTTTTTGAAAGCAGTCGCCTCTGCGATTGTTCCTCCAGTTGTGGAGTTGATCAATGCCTCACTGTCCCAAGGCTCCGTCCCGCCCAGTTGGAAGGGGGCGGTAGTTAAAGCCCTTCTCAAAAAACCCCAATGTAGTTGAGCTTATATATGTAGTTGAGCTTATATAGCGCACAGCTACCCACAGTAGGTTTCCCGGCGCTTGCTTAGGAAACCCTTCCTGGTATTCCCCTGTGAGATAGCAGGGTATCCACAAGGTGAAAGTCAGGCATCCCGCCGCGAGGGGCCGTTGTGGAGATTAAGCAAGCTATTGCCCAGAGTCGCAGAGTGTGAACCCATGAGTCGAGGAGGCACCGGGGCGAGAATTATCGAGTCCGTGGAATTTTTAGCCCAAGACCCCGCCGAGGCAGGGAATTGAACCCTGGTCCAGGACCGATCTCAGCTTCCGGGTCTGCTGCCTCTAACCCCTGAGCCACACTTCTCCAATTGGACCCCGCTGATCTGGCCAACTACAGGCCGATCTCACTCCTTCCGGGCATCAGCAAAATTGCTGAAAAACTGGTTAACGTCCAGTTGTCCCAGTTTCTGGAATCTAACAATCTGTTGCGACGTTCCCAAACGGGGTTTCGCCCTGGCCAAGGTACGGACACTGCCCTCCTCGCCGTCATCGAGGAGGCAAGGTGCATTTTGGATTCGGGGGGGTCAGTGGCAGTGATCCTCCTGGACCTTAGTGCAGCCTTTGACAAGGTGAATCACCGTGTCTTGGTCCATCGGCTGGCCAGGGCAGGACTCAGGGGCACTACATTGGCCTGGATAGAGTCATTCCTGTCGGGCCGCTCGTTCCAGGTCTGGGATGGCAACTCCCATTCTGACTCTCTTCCTTTGACAAGTGGGGTTCCCCAGGGTTCCTCACTTAGTCCCACTCTTTTTAACACCTATATGGCCCCTCTGGAAGATGTAGTTGCCCCCTTCGGCATCAAGATTGTGAGTTATGCGGACGACATGCAATTGGTCGTCTCTCTCTCACATCTTGATCAATGCCCAGATAATCTCTTGCACTGCCTCCAGAAAATCCATCTCTGGATGTGCGAGTCCTCACTCAAACTTAATGGGTCCAAAACAGAAATTATGCTGATGGGCAGGAAGTGGTCAGCAATTCCATCATCTGTTTGGCCCGATACTGTGGGTGAGGTGCCCGCCCCCAAGAAAGAAATTAAGAGTCTTGGGGTCTGGCTCGAACCGGACCTATCAATGAAAACCCAGGCAACTAAAACAGCTGGAACCTGCTTTGGACTTATGCGGTCAGTCCGCAAGATCCTTCCTCTGCTTCCCCTTCAATCTAGGAAGCTCCTGGTTCAAGGACTGGGACTTGCACGATTGGACTACAGCAATGCTGTCTATTTAGGAGCCCCTGAAGCTACTCTGGGCAAGTTACAACGTACCCAAAATGCGGCTGCCCGGATGCTGATGGGTCTTCCTTCCAAAACCTCTGCCAGACCAGCGCTTAAGGCTCTCCACTGGTTGCCAGTGCGAGAGAGGATCGAATTTAAGGCAATGTGCATCGCTCACAAGCTCCTCAACGGACAAGGCCCTTTGATCCTAGGAGATATGGTTACCCGGTACAAAGCCTCGAGATCTCTGCGCTCGGACAATGAGCGACTGGCAAATGTCCCCAAGTTTAGGAGGGTACGTACTGGAGGCCGCCGCTTCTCCGTAAAGGCAGCCACATGCTGGAATTCGCTTCCCCGCAGGGTGCGGTTGGAACCCTGCTACTTGCGTTTTCGCAAGCAGCTCAAAACTCTGCTTTTCCCTAAATAAGTTTTTTTCTCCCCTCTTGGCCAATTTCAAGCTCTCACAGCGCGGGGATGCCTCCGGGTCACCAGGCGCTTTGCAAATCTTTAAATAAATAAATAATAAATAAAATCCAGTCTTAACAGCGTTAGTGGAGTACTCTGTGGGAGGCTAAACAGTTGCCTAAGAAAGGTGTTTTCTGTTTGTGTGAGACTCTCGGATCTGCGGTGTACCCATAGTTCTGCCCCGTACAGCACCCCTCATTGGTTTATAGCTTGATTTTCGGTAAACTTTCATCAGTCCACCAGATGATTGCGCAAATCTAAGTGAGGATTTTTTTATTTGAGCCCCCCCAATCCATAGAATATGTGATGGTGATACCTTGAAAGAGTATCCTCATTTGATTACCTAGGTATCACCATCACATATTCTATGGATTGGGGGGGCTCAAATAAAAAAATCCTCACTTAGATTTCAAGGGGTTTGCCGTAAAGAGATGGATTTGGTTGAGTGCTTTTGGGGGAATTAAACGCCATGATCTTAGTTATTTGGAGGTTGATTTCGAGCCCTCTTTCCCTGCAAAATGCGTCAAACCCATAAAATACCCTCTGTATCCCCATGGGCGATTTAGATACTATTAGGGTATTGTTGGCGAACATCATGGCTGGAATTTTACGTGAAGCCACATCCCTGGCAAACGCCTCTATTTACTGGGATGGGGGCCGTAAGATTCCCCTCCTTTCAATATCTAATTTGGGCGGAATTTCCTTCATGCAGCCGCTCTTTGGCTTGGCACAAGTAGGACGGAACCCCCATCTCATGGAGAACTGCCCACAACTTCTCTCTTGGGACGAAATCGAATGCGGACCTCAGGTCTACAAATATTAAGTAGAGGCTGCCACCCTCCAAGCACAGAATCTTCCAATGTAATAATTGTAGCCTGAGGATTTGGTCCAGTGTGGACTTTTTTTCTCTAAACCCTGCCTGCAAGGGAGTGAGTATCTGGTGCTCCTCCATCCAGCTTTGCAACCGGAGCAGCAACACGCGTGCAAAGATTTTTTGGGTGACATCTATAAGGCTTATCGGCCTGTAATTTGATGGCAACAGCGGTGAGCCCTTTTTATATATAAGGATTATTTCTGCTCCAGCCCAGCTATCAGGGATCTTCATGCCTTGAAGTATAGCATTAAAAAGCACCCAGAGATATGGAGTCCAAACAATGGGTTCTCTTCGGAAAAGATCCCCAGGGACTTTGTCTAGTCTGGGGGCTTTACCTGATGCTATCTTATAAAGGGCGCCAGTTATCTCGTTGAGGGATATCACAGGGGTATTATCCAATGTTCTATAGGAGCATATTGGTTCATTCAGGGGGTCTACCCCCACAAAACAGACCTTGCCAACTGGTTTATCCAGAATCTCCACCCCTGAGTATAGGGACCCAAAATGATCCTGCCATACACCTGCCTCCAGGTTTGGTTCTGTAGGAGATTTAACCTCACTACTGCCAGTTTTAACCACTTTCCAAAAAGACCTCATATCCCGGGCACCCAGAGAACTTCGCAAGATATGTCACTTGTCACTTTCCCACCCTTTTTTTGCCTCATTAACTCTGGCCTTATGGGCCACTCTCAATATTTTAATTAAGGTACGATCATTGGCCTTAAGGGAGGCAATCAGGGCTGTTTTGGCCTTACGACATTCCCCATTGTACCAAGGGTGGGGAGGTTTCCTATTAGGCATGTTGCTTTTTACAGGAAAAAAAAAGTCCACCGTAATTGCCAGTAGACTAGTGTGGTTCTTTGTGACCAACTGGAGATCAATTGATGCACCATTAGTGGGTCCGGAATTAATGGCAGTCATGAGCATCGGGATGAGGGCTTCATACAAGGAGCCTAGATTAGCCTGAGACTGGTTAAAATCTGCCCATTGTACTTTCCTCCTACAGTTAGAGAGAGTCAGCCTATCATCAATAGGTGAATAAACACCTATTGCACTCCAGGGATTAGGGTTGTTGAGTTCTAGTACAAGGACGTTATGGTCACTGTCTGATTGTGCCAAAACTTTGAAATCAATAACCCTATGCCAGGATTTGGAGTCGATTAGGATGTAATCCAGTAGAGATCCTCGCTCATTTCTAGTGAAAGTGTAGTTGGTGGTGAAATCAGATGATCTTCTTCCATTGCATGCCCTTAGAGAATGTTTTAAAACAAGGCAATTCATCTGTATCACCAGAGGGGACCAAATTTTGACTGGAGGGCACAAAGACTCTGGGATAGCCCAGAATGTATCTTCTTCAGAGAGGCTGTCCTTATGCAAGCCATCTAGTGGCTCGAACTGGCAATTAAAATCCCCTCCGATGATCATCATATGACTGTATGCAATGGTAGCTAGAAATGACATAAGTTCCTCAAGTGTTTTTGACTCCTGGCCCAGGCTAACTGGTCTCGAGTACACATTTAAGAGGGCAATAGAGATTTTGGCAGATAAGTGCAGAAGGACATACAGAATATCATTTGAAGGTGATTCAATCCATTCTGCCGAGCAGCCTAGGTGAACTGCCAACCTCCTGAGTGTCTGCCTTTCCCACCTGATGATGCTGGAATGTTGAATGTGGCATAGCCCGATTTTAAAACGTCCCCTCTTGTCCATGTCTCCTGGAACATGCAGATCTCATGTTGGTCAATAAAGTGGCCGCATTCCGGGTCGTCAATCTTGCTGTTCAGACCTGCTAGGTTCCAGGATAAAATGTGTAAATTTAGGTGATCTCGAAAGTTGATTTTTTGGGAAACTAACGAAGTGAGCTGCAGGGGAGACCCGCAAAGACCAGGGTCACCTTTTTATTGTAGTAGTCACGTTAGACCATGGGGGTAACTCATTACAAATCAGGGTCATGTTTGGGCCTTCAACAGTGTTCCCTGGTGAGCCGCGCATGCTCACACAGGTTTCCCCTTCCCCTGACATCGTGCGATGCCCTACGTCATTATCACGGGACTCAGTTACCAGCAGCATTTCGCCCTGCTGCACTTCGGGGCTAATGGTTTTGGCCTTACGTTAATCAACTCCTTCTAGGCTACTAAATCTGTTTGCTGTAGGAATATTGTATATTTGTTGCCTGGGCCAATGACGATCTATGGCAACTTTATTGAGGCTATAATTTTTGTGTCTCCAATCCCACCCATGGTGCCTTGTGTCTTGATGGACCCGCTCAGGGGGATAAAAAATAACCCAGTGGGAGGGCT
Source organism: Lissotriton helveticus (assembly GCF_964261635.1). Classification (NCBI taxonomy): domain Eukaryota; kingdom Metazoa; phylum Chordata; class Amphibia; order Caudata; family Salamandridae; genus Lissotriton; species Lissotriton helveticus. Next base: position 340,118,047 of record NC_136063.1, on the reverse strand, counting down.
AGACTAGAGTCCATTTGTATCTCAGCCTCTCTGATTACTATGCAGTCACCTTCCTTGTCTTATGACCTCCACCCTAGCCATCCCACTCTGCGTGTAGTTAAAATTTCTTCTGCATCTTCGTACCTAAAATATTTGTGATTCACTAGCCAATACATACATTTATTTATGTGGCTCATGTTGACCCCTTCTCAACTCGGGTATACCAGTCAAAATGAGAACATATGGGATTGCGGCCGGTGGCAGGTTTATGACTGCGGGAGGTATTTTCCCTGGGAGCTTCCGAGCATGTTGGTAAATCTACCACTACCCTTTGGTTATTCAGCAGCCTGGCCCTGGTAGGTTGTTTAAGCAGGGGTGGGGGGGGGCTTGGTCTACTAGTGGTGGCAATAGGTGCCCTCTATATGTTGGCTCTAGTGGGAACTAGTAGTTGTCTCTCTGGATTTAATACTTGGGTGGCTGAGCCAGCATTATGTTTAGGGGTGGATTGGCCATAATAGAGTTCACAATTGCCTGATCTCGAGGACTGTTGTCCTTTCCAACAGTCCCGTCCGCTGCCCCCCTATTGCTTGTCCAGTTGTTAATGAGCAAGGTCAATTTGTCAACCCTTCCTATGAGTGATTTAAACTTGTCCTTACTATGTCCCTCACTTGCGTTGGATTTTAAAGCGCCTCCGGGCGCGCCAATTAGCTGTGAGTGATTAGCCAACTGGTGCCTCCTGCCGCAAAGGAACGTGGATCTTATGGTGCCCCTACCAGAGAGCACCGAAAGCAGGAACGGAGTATTGCAGGACCCGCGCTGTGGGAGCCCGCGTTGGATTTTAAAGCACCTCCGGGTGCACCAATTAGCTGAGAGTGATTAGACAGCTGGCGGCTCCTGCCGTGAAGGAACGTGGATCTTGTGGTGCCCCCACCACAGAGCACCAAGAGCATTTCCTGGGTGGTTCATCCCCATCTCTGCCGGCTCTGGGCAAACTGCTCTCCCCACCCAATCCCAGTGCAGCTTTTTGGACTCTAGGTTGGCAAGGTGTGTCTCCTATAACAGGGTTACATCCAGCAGTTTTGCCTTTAGATACGACAACATCTTCTTAGGTTTTATGTTGTGCGTTAGCCCTTTGACCTTCCATGAGCTGACACACAAAGGGGGCTGCGCCAACTACTGGCAAAGCCATAGTATCAGGGTGCAGGTCTTGCTGGTGGCACGGATGTCAGGTTGCAGGTCTTGCTGGTGGCACGGATGTCAAAAGTTCCGAGCGGGGGGACAAGGAGGTGGGGTATGGCTTGGGAGTGAGAGGGTACTGGGGGAGGTAGAGAGAGAGTGGTAGGGGAAAAGAGTGAGAAGGAGAAGAAGGAGGGGGAGGTGAAGAGGGGTGAGCGGAGTGCGAGAAAGTGTGAGGCAGCAGACAGGCACACAGGCCTCTTGGACATGTCCCAGGGTGGGCTGCTAAATGTGCCAAAAAAGGGAGGGGGTAGTTTGGGGCTATGACGAGGAGACATTAACTAGCTGGTGCTAAACCAAGTTCAGGGCTGGGGTCTGTAGGCCATGAGTTTAGGCCTGTGGCACATGCATAATGTGGTGGCTCTGCTGGAAGGGGCAGGGCAGAAAGAGGATAGAGATGACAAGTGTGCAGGTAGAGCGACAGTGTGGTTCCATGGGCCTGTGGTTCTGGGCATCCTCCCATGGTCCAGACAGCAGTCAAGGGTGCATTCCAGGGATGAGGAAGCCTGGAGTTCTGGATGTATCAGCCATTTCTGGGTGGGGAGATGCTTGCAGGACAGCTCTGCTGATTCTCGGGGGTAAAAGTAAGAGTTCCCAAGGGGTAAGTTAGGGGATGATGATACCAGTAGTGGTGAGCCATTAGCTCAGGGACTCACTACCACTGGCTTAGCTGCTGGCTAGCAGGCCAAACAGGCCCAACAGAGGGGAGCATAATAATACATCAAAACTGAGTCCAAATGCATCAAAGCCCACTGCTCCACAACATGGAGCAGGGATCTGCTGGTGCACATCAAGCAAGGCAACAAATAAATAATAAAACATAGTGCAGCCACACAAAACTATTGTCCTCTGGCTGTGCATTTCTCTTAGTGTAAAGGAGAAAAAGTACAGTCATGCAACATGGCACTCATCCATCTGCCAATGGAGGGTCACTGCCCCAGCTCATCAGCGCCCAAGGCATGGGGGTGCTGTGTTTGGAGGTTTGCTGAGCATCTCAGCCATCGGGGTGGAAGGGCTTCGATGGTAACTGGTATTTGTCTCGGCCATGGTCTTACGTGAAGGCCACCGCTTTCTTGGACAGATTCCTGTCGTCCCAGGAGCGAGCCACCCTCTCTGGAACTCTCCCCTTGTCACGTTTCCTGCTGTTGGGCCATCGGCTGCCTAAGGGGATGGGGGAGGCAGTGTCGTTGGGGAGCAAGGACCAGTGTGTGACTCCTGGGGGGTCGGGTTCATGGCATGAAAAGGCGCAGAGCTTTCGGGTCAAACACGTGTCTGGACCTGCCCTCTTTCCTTATCCACATTTATACTGGCTCAAATAGTCAATACTTAATGTCATCTTGGCAGAGCTGGGGCCAGAGGGCTAGAAACTCTTTCAAATGTCATTGGTCCCTTGTGAAAAATCTGCAGCTATACGGATTTCGTATGCGTGGTGAAGGAGAAGACAGTTGGGGGTTGAGGTGCCGGCCTGGTTTCCTTTTGGCCATGCAGCAACCCCAAGATACTTCTCTCACTGTCAACTGTTCTGGTTGCGAAGCTCCTCCCTGCTTTCACTGCTGGCTCCTCTGTCCTATTTCAAGGTGGCTGCTGGGCTCTTCCCCTCATTGCCCTCAGCCCCAACATGTTTACTTGTGCACAGAAATGGCAGGCCCAACCAGTCCCAGGTTGCCTTCCAGTGGTGTGCTCTGAAATGGGGCATCTCAAAATGGCAGTCCATTCCTGTTGCTTGTCTTCTTCCTGTGATGAGCACCAGTCACTGTGGCTCCTGCACGCCACGTAGGAATGAGAGGTTATGTCCAAGGCCTGGAACCGGTGTCTGAGTAAATGTGCTGCCCCTCTTCTCATCTCATTGTGGGGCTGCTCCAGGCACACTTGGGTGTAGTGCCCCTCTGCATCTCTCTTTGGTATGAGGGTGGGGGTCATTGGTGAGCCCCACCTCTCGTATCTGCAACTAAAGGTGAGGGGGATTGTCCCCCAGTTCTATGCCAGTCCTCAGTGTGGCCTTCCTGCCTATTGGCAAGATGAAGGCCTGCTCACCCTCCCCCGCTTGGCCAGCATCTGTGCCTTTGCTGAGGGGGTGCAGGTTCAATGGAAACTTGCCCTCCGATGCCTGCTGCTGGGGTTGTGATGGGTCACCCCATTGTTATATGCCAGTCTTGTTTGGACCTTTCGGGCCTGTTGTCAAAATGGCAGCCAGCACAATTTCCTTACCTCAGCGTGCCTCCTCGTGGTGATTATCAGGGGTAGGGGATGCTGCTTCCCTTCTCCACTGGGGGAGACATGGGCCCTTTAACCATGTGGGCTAGGAGGTGTCATTGGTTGGGCCCCATTGAGTGTACCCCGTGTACCTGCAGGAAACAGCATTTACAACGCTGGTAGTACCACGGGGGTTGATAACAACGCGGACCCTTACATCGTCTGCGTTATTACCACACATGGCATTACATAGTAGGTCCTTTCAACGACTTGTGCAAGATGGCATGCAACACCAGGGAATGTGTTGGATTTTAAGACTAACACATTTCCTGCTGTTTCACTAACTGGAGTAGGAATAGTAATGTATACTATTTCTAAGTCCAGCGTGCCATCTAGCGCAAGTCGTAGAAATTACTTGTGATGTAATACCATGCATTGTAACAACGTGGGCGATGTAACATCCACGTTGTAACCTACCGTCTGCTATGTGCTGGTGGTGTAACGTCATATATTCGTACCTACAGTGAGGTGAGGGTGGGGCTGTCCGTCCTGGCTAGCAACATTCCAGACGTGATGCAAGGAGAGTCATGCCAGTTCCTACTCTAGACTGATGCTTCACGCCTCTCTGTAGACCCTCCTCACCGTGAATAGCCCTGGCTGCTGCTCTTCTGTTTTCATGGGTGCTGCCGTGGTGACAGGCCCTCCAGCCTGATGCCCGTTCAGGACAGCATTACACAGAACCCTCTGGTACCCACTGTGGCATACAAATGCCACCCACCTCCTTATAAGTCCCACTGGTGCGCCAAGCTCAGACTTGAGCAGCCATCTTCTCTCGTTGCCAGACCACTCCCGCCAACCGTGTCTTAGCAAACATTCTAGAAACTATGTTATGGTATTAAAACTTATTTAGCATGCTTATTCCCGTAGTTGTCTTGGCGCTTTCAAACTCAAACATACTGCACCAAGAAAGCCAGACTCTAATAAGCCACGTCTTAAGTTGTTTTCTGAAATCGAGGAGGGTAGGTATCGTCCTGAGGTATAATGGGAGGGAGTTCCACTGCTTGATGGTATTATAGCTGAAGCTTCTACCACCCCAGCTCGTCTATTTAACTCTAGCAGTGGTCACCAAGTTGCACTTAGACGATTGAAGAGGTCTAATTTGAGAGTACCAGCTGAAAATATTCCAAATAAATTTAGGACCTTCTCTATGCAGTGCTTTGTGAGCAATGCAGAGTGCCCTAAATTTAACACACTGGCAGACAGATAGCCAATGAAGGTGCTGGATACCTGTCCTAACAGACTGATATTTAAGAATGTCCAGGATTAATTTAGCGGTTGCATTTTGTACCGTCTGCAACTGCCTAAGCAGTCTGGCTGTTGTAACAAGTTTAGAACAGGTGGTAGGGGTGTCTCCAAAGTGAAAACTGGACAGTGGTAGACTTGGGAAAGCCATGGACATTAACATTACCCCTTACTGGTTGAGGCACTTTATCTAACCACAGTACAATTCCTTCCCTTACTGGAGGGGCTGGTTTTCAAACCCTTCACATCCGCACATAGCCTAAATGTCTCCTACAGCTATGCATCATATTCATGTCATGAAACCATCTCAGATTCGGTTAGCTTCCACTGAGAACCAAAAAGGTTTGAGGTTTTCATTAATCAGTGTGTGTTACATTTCTTGTGTAAACCAGAGACGTTCCCTGACAAGTATTGTCTTGTATTGTCTTACCTTGGAGAAAATGTTGCCAATTGGTAAATTTTACTGATAGAAAGTGATGACCGCCATACCATATAATTTTGCCACTTTTTGCAGTGAAATTTGGGAATATTTTGATCGAAAACCTTATCAACTATCCCTAGACAGGGACATAATCACCCTAAGGCTGTGGCCTTAAGATTGATTAATGCATATCACTACCTTTAATAGACTAGTTGTTGAGACGGAATGTCCAGTACCAAACGAGCCATCAAAATGTATCAGGGTCTCAGGAGTGAGCTCAAAGATGTCTCAGAACAAGTCGTCAATCTCCCATGTAACTGCGGGTCTGCGAGTCTCAGATGAGGGAGAAGCACAGAATACAGCAAAACACATGCAAGTCAATGAAATCTGAAGCTTGTTAAACCCAGAAGAAAGAGATAAGAGGAGGAAATTGAAATTGTGCATGTAATATCGAGTGGGCACTTTATAAAATATTGCAGAGTTAGGAGTACATTAACTGAAAATCAAACTCTAAGTACTAATTCTTTGGTAGTGATATTTTTGTTTGGCAACGGAATGGATCTAGAAAACTATCTCTTGGTTAAGATTAGGGTTGCTTGTTCGAGTAAGGCTGTTACAGAGACCTCATTCGTTGTGGCCAATACCCTGTAAAGTTCAGTAGCTCATATAATTATTCATCTGCTGATACAGTTACTGGACGCGTTCCGTTAGGAATTCCTGAGTTATTGGACTCCGCAGCCACTGGTAATTTATTTGCTCAACATTTGGCCTCGGAATTAAAGATTCCTTGTATCAAAAAAGAGATCAATGAACCAGTGAAAGCCATAGACAGTACCACATTAATGACCGGACCAGTTTGGGGTGAAGCGTTTAAAACAAACAAGATTTAATATCATTGATGCACCACTTTTTTGTGCTGAAGGGAACTAGTGGTAGCTGACTCTTACTATGTCCTGGGCTCTGCAAGTCTTTGTTAAACACAAACATATACATTGAGGTAAATTTATAATTGGCATGACCTACCCTATAATCCCTAGTACATAATAGGGTATGACAGCCTTTGTTACACTTGCATGTGTGCACTGCTGAGAGCCTAAGGTCATTTTAAAAGCAGCTCTGTTTTGCAGCAATGCTTTTAAAAGTAAAATTCCCATAGAAAGGACTACAGTATCACCCAACGTAAATCGGGAAAATGTTGGGAGTTCTAGAAACCTAAAACATACCTGTAAACAATCTGATTATTTTTCCAGGTGGCGACTATCCACCTCAAGGAATAGTCACAACTCTTGTCAGGGTGTACCCTTAAAGTCACTAACCTAACCGTAGCTTGAACACCTGGTAGCAATTGCATGAAGCAGGTAGGCTTGTGCAAAGTATTTATGCAGTACCAAAACAGTAAGAAAGTCAAAACGTCAGGCAATAAAAATCTAAAACCTAGTGAGTGAAATGTAATGAACAAAATGGCACATAAATTACAAAAATCCATTAAGTGCAACCAGAGACAAGAATTATTTATGAGAATATTAAAAATGTAAATGGAAATAATACCACAAAGCAGAACGTACCAATGGTAGTTGTAGGACATTGGCTTACTGGTTGAAGGGGGTGAAACCCTACCCAAGGAGCAATCACAATTCTTCTCAGGGTGAAATACAAATAAACTCCAATTTAACTTGTGCTCAACCCTCTGGTAGCTTGGCACAAAGCAGTCAGGCTTGACTGAGAACCCTTGTGTAAATTATTTATGCAGCACTTCAAACTGTAATAAAGTGAAACCACAACACAAGAAACTCTGACACCAATTTAGAAAATAAAGTAAATTTTAATAGCAATAAATTATTTGACATCAAAATTACAAAAATCTATTCCACGCCTCCATATGTTAGAAAATGTGGCTGAATGGTCTGGGGCTGGAACAAATAACATTTGTTTCTTCACACAATGCGACTATCATAAGGTTGCATTCACTGAACTGAATATGCTGTCCAAAAAACTGTAGGTTCATCTGGGTGAACAAAGACATTCCGCAAATAAGTCTAAATTGTGGTTGTTGGAAGGTGGGCTATAGAGAGTGGTAGATAGGCACCTAACACTAGCCACAAGGCCACCACCATGGAACTGGGTCCTAAATAGGTTCTATGTAAATTAGTCTCTTGCTCAATCCGGGGTAGTTGACAGCAAGCAACAAGGTTTACTTTAGGAGGCCAGCATGTAAAGCATTTAAAAACACCAATACAGTGAATAAGTAAGACACAATATACAATGAAAATTCCACACCAATTTATAAACATAGGAAATATTTTTATATTTGAAATGACACCAAAACCATCAAAACCCAAAGTAGGGGAACAGAGATATGATTTTTTAAAGAATGAACACTCTCTAGTACTTAGAATCCAATAATGCCACTTCTGGACATCTGGTCACGCTTGACCAGGACAAAGTCAAAGTTTGAGGCCAACCATGATGAAGCCCTACTCAGATACTTCACGCCTGGGTCAAAATGTTACCTTCACATTTAGAAACTTTTCTGGAGCTTTTCCTGCCGGTGTTGTTGAAAAGTAGTTAATGCTGGATGTGAACAGGTCAGGTACTGCACTGACTGTTTCTTGTTTAGTTTGAATACTGCAGTTACCCATCATATTATCTTTCTTAGTTCCATTTCTTACTGACCAATATCCTTTCCCAAGTTGATGACCTCGATCCAACTGCTTTGGGACTACAAGAAGGTCTGGGGTGTCTTCCCCTATTATGTCCCTCATAAAAGGAGGGGGCAGAAAGGTTGTGAGTGGAGGCTGTTTTCCCATTTTCTTCCTGAATCATCTGGTGTTTGAGAGGAGGTAAACTCCTGATTTAATAACTACTTGGATGAGGAAGGGTAATTGGTGTAATGAAGATTACCAGTAAGTAATTAGCTCATTAGCAAAAAATCATACATCATATTCTACAAAAGCTAAGAGTTTTACTGTAGCTGTGGCACACCAGAGAGAGACTGGCACATGGAGAAAATCCCTGATAAGCCCCTACAGCCTGGGTAGCATTTGTCACTTGTCAGGTGAAGCTTAAATTGTGTCGGATCCACCAACAGCTTCCTTGCATCTGACAGAGTCTGTCGGACTCAGTACTAACCGTTTTTGAAAAAGCTTTGTCATTTGCATTGCCCTAGATCTACTGGCATTATAAAAGAGGGATTTTACTGACCTTGTCAGTAAATTGCTTCCCTCACCGCACAGCTACGCCTGGTAGCTGTTGCCGAGGCCTTGATCCCTGGTGGTCCAGTGGGGAGCATCTCTGCTGCTGCTCTCTGTTTTTCTGATTTCTGTCTTTTTGCTTCCTTGCTCTTTTTCTCCTTTCTTTTAATCTAGTTGTTGCGTTTCTAACCTATTATTGCTTATTACCATTTCTCTTATTTCTCTTCTTTTTGCACATTTTACTTTTCCGTGCCCTCCCCGACCCTTTGCCCACCTCCAGCGACGTTTTTCCGCTTCCTGCTTCCCGCCTCCCAGCTGTCCAGCCCTCCCCAACACTACTTAATGTCAGCTGCTGCATGGGTGCACCAAAGGCAAGACCGTCATCACCAATCCATGCCTGGACTGTGCCCTGCGCTATGGACCCTGGTCCTCGGACCATCCACTGTTACCACTCCAGCACCCTCCACACTCTCCACCTTGTGCTGCTGTACAACACCCAAGGCCCATTCACCTGCTTTAACTGCATCTTTGCCTGCCTCCACATACCAGAGTCACCAACCACTCAATCCTCAAGAACCAGACCCGAACACCTCAGATGGAATCTACTCAACACCGGCTCCCTCGAAAAACACGCCTTGGAGATCTTATACCCGCTTGACTTCATATCCCCTGATGTCAACTTCTTAACTGAACCCTGGAAAAACCCCATCTTGGCCCAGGACATCGCAACCACCATCCCCGACAGATACAAAATTATCCACAAGGACCGCGTCAACCTTCCAGGAGGAGGTATTACCATTGTACACAGAACCACCCACGGCCTCACAACCAGCTCTGATGACCACTCACCCCACTTTGAGCAACTCCACTTCCAGATCCAGACCAACCCTAATGCCACCCTATGCGGCACCCTCATCTACATATCTCCCAGGTCCCCACCCCACTTCAGAGAAGCCATAGCCAACTTAATAGCTGTTAGAAATGGGGGTTTCTAGTTGGCAGAAGTAGGTACCTTTGTCCAAATTTAGACCCCTGCTTCTAGTCAGGGTAAGGGGGATGCACATAATCTCTGCTCACCCCCTGGGTAGCTTGGCATGAGCAGAGAGACTTATCCCAGAGGCAATGTGTAAAGTATTTGTACTCAATCACATAGTAATACAGTGATAACACCACAGATGGACATCACACCAGTTTAGAAAATAAAGGGGCATATTTACAACAGAATGGAGAAGCGTGGTGTTAAGCAAACATTGCTAATGCAACACGTTTCCATTCGGAAAACACAGGGATGTGCCGTATTCACAAGAATGTGGCGCACCCCTGCGTTTCCCCTAGCGCTGGCTCTGAGCTCAGCTACCAAGTGCCAATGCAGAAGCAAGGGTGGCTGCATTGGAGGAAATTATTGTTTATGTGCAGGAAGATCTCCCTTCCTGCACATAAACAATCATTCATGGCGTTTTTAAACTTCTATGTCTGCTGCTTAGTGCAGCACACATAGAAGTTGCAAAACATAATTTTTTTATTGTTTATGTGCAGGATGGGTCACCTTCCTGCACATAAACAATCATAGGCAATTTGCTGTTTCCATGTGTGCTGCACAAGGCAGCACAAATGGAAACAGCAAAAAAGAGGAGAAATAAATCATTGTTCCTCGTTTCACCTGTTTCAGACCAGGTTTTTCCTGTTCTTAATTTTGGCACTGCCTCCTATTAACGCTACCCTTGTAAATAGGGGGCAGCGTCAAAATCAATGGGGTGTTGCAATGAAATGCCCACATCATCACCCTTTGCCCTCCCCTTTCACGATAAGCACTGCATGAAAGGATGCCTTATTTACCAAGCAGCGTTAAGCCACGTTACATGGCTTATGCTGCCTTTTAGATAAGGCAAATCCCCTATCGCCAACACAACATCAGTAAAAGTGATGGTGTGGTGGCGATAGGGGCTTGTAAATATGCCCCTAAGTATCTTTATCTAAACTCACCAAGACAAAAATGACAAAAATCCAACATACATGTGATAAGAATATGACTTTAAAAAGGTTTCAAGCAACTTGGTCCTTAGAAAACTATGGATGCGTGATTCTACACAAAGTACCTGTTGATGCATCAAAATTCACAAGGCCAAACAGCCTAGAGAAACAAAGAGATGCGTCAGTTCTTGAGTCCTTGGGGAGGCGATGCAACAGGCAGGAGAAGTGGTGTGTCGAATCCGGACTGTAGGGGGAAGTGATGCGTCGACTCCAAGACGGTTCTAGTCTGCGGGTGATGCATCAGGAAAACTTGCCACATAGGTGCAATGCACAGAAATCAAGGATGCGCTGGTGATCGATGCAGTGGCGGCAGGTAGTGGTACGTTGGTTTCTTCAGCCACGATCCCACGATGCATTGGGTCTTGCAACTGCATGGAGATTCTTCTTGCCCGTCAGTGCTGCATCAGGAAAAACAGCAGCAAGAAGGGTGATACGTCGATTTTCTCAACTCTTCAGGTTTCTTCCAGCTCCCCACAGCAGGAGCAACCTCCAGTGGCCCAAAACTGGAGTAGGCACCTCCTGGCAGGTCAGACCTCCCAGAAGCAGGGTTCAGGGGTGCTGGGGTGAAGTCTTTGCGTCCTGAGACTTCAGAATAGGAGGCCAGCACACACAGACCCTTGGAGATTCTTCAGCAAGCAGGTTAACAGCAAAGTTCCAGTCTTTGTCCTTTCCTTGGCAGTAACAGAAACTGCAGGCCGACCCCACACAGCACACTGAAAAAGGGCAGTACTCCTCCTCACAGCTCTTCAACTCTTCTCCTTGGCAAAGGTTCTGGGGTTTAAAGTCTACTACTTATATCCCATTTTGTCTTTGTTCTCTTTGTGCAAGGGTCTCTGAGCCCAGTCAAAACCAGTTCTGTCCTCACTGGTGCAGTATGACAACAGGGGTTAGAGACCGCATTGGGCAAGGGAGACATGCACTTTTGAGGTACAAGGAAATCTCGTTCCACTACTCTAAATGCAGCCAAGCCCCAGTCAGCTCATCTCTGAATCATACAGGGAGGGCCAGGCCACATCAGCCCCCTCAGCTGCTGTCTACAGTGAATGCTCATCTCCAGCCCCTGTCATCCCAAAACCAGACAGTCAATCCACAAACAGGCAGAGGCACAGAGAATGGTTAAACATGAAAATTCCTACTTTCTAAAAGTAAAAACAAGGAGATGTGATGGACAGAGCCCTGAAACTTTTCAGACACTCAAGCCCAGTCACAGATCTGGGTAGCATCCATAATCGTATTTTAGCTAACTTCGCCACCCAAGCCATATGCAAATCAGTCTTGACCCTATGTCTCATGGGAATAGTCCAGCCTGAACTGCCAAGCCTGGTTTCCCCTGGACCGTAAACAAGCATCCTGGGACCTTTTTCGAGGTAACACCCCTCATCAGCCAGGCTAGCTTGAATCCAGTGGCAAAGTGAGGGTTTGTCTGGGCATACCCTGCCAACTTAGGGTGAACAAAGTGCTTTGAAGATCCCAAGGTCAGCCTCTCTCGCTCAAGTAAGGTTAGAATTTGCCCTAGTAAAACAATCCCTATTGAGGCAAGGGGCCTTCGTGAAGTGCTGCCATCGACTGCTGGGTGCCCTCGGAAGAATTGCTGGCAGTATTAGTTTGGGCAGAAATAAACCAAACGAGGGAAAGGTCAGTTTGTCAAATACCTGCAGGAAGGTATACAGAATCTTAATATCCATGATCTATGAGAAGTGGGCACGAGTGGCTACACTTTTAAACAATCATTACAATGCACTAGGTCTTGCATTCACGCGAGTTTGAGCTATTGGCATCCCAGAGCTGGCTTTTGATGGAACAGTCAAACATCGCTTTAAAGTCCACAAAACACATTAAAGGCGGCGTCCTGGTATTGCATGCTATTTTCATTATCAGGCCCATGGCCTTGAAATTGGTGGTGGTTCCTTGTTTTTTAGTGAATCCTGTTTGGTTCGTTGGCATCTGTTTTGCCTTCATTGTCCACTCCTGTAGATCTTTCAAAAGTAGCGAAATATTTGAGGTACACATTGAGCAGTGATATCACGCCTTTGAAGATGGAGTGGATCACTGAGGCCCTTCAGCTTCCCGGTATACTTTTGTAAGCAAGATTTGCTTGAACACTAGGTTAAAAAAAACCTGCCCAGGTTCTGGTGCTGATCTTTGGAAGAGAAGTTGGTATTCCATTAGGGCCGGGTGTACAGCTGGAACGCAGGTTCTCAATTATTTTTGTTAAAGCCTCCATTGGAACATCTAGAGGATCCATTGAGTCATCATTACTATTAGTTGTCTGGGCCACCCGCTTATGTGGACTTGTGCTGTAATCTTTTAAATAAGAAGACACACTGGGGCCTGGGGCAGAAAGGGGGGAACATCCTTTACAACGCGGATGTTACACCGCAGTTCCCTTACGATGCAACTTTTACAACGCAAGTTGTAACAGCGAATTGCGCTGGGGGCTCTCCAGAATAGTAAATAGTTTAATTTACTATCCAACTCCTTCCCTACTATCCATGGGGACCGGAGTTGGAATAGTAATTTAAACTATTCACTATCCAGCCTCCAACAACGCAAGTCGTGGTAACGACTTGCGTTGTAAAACATGCGCCGTAAAGTACTGCGATGTAAAACATCGCGTTGTAACGACGTACATCCGCAGAAAGGTCATCTGTATTCCCTTTGTAATGTGGATATTTGAACTATTCTTCCCCGCTTATGTTAACATTAATTGCGATCTAGGACCCTTGCCAAGTTCATTGACCAGTTTCCAAAAACATCTGTGATCATTCCTCTTGGAGGAGTAGAGTAGCTTTGCCCTCAGTGCTTCGGATCTCTAAATTGTTAGAGTCTTGCGCTCCATTGTCAAGCATTTTAATTTTAACAAATCATGTGGAGAGCGCCACAGCTGGCTGAGTAACTTTTTGATCTGCTCACAATTTTAAAGCCGACTACTCCACTAAACAGGAGTGCTCACCATAGTGTAATCAAGGTAGGGGATTGTCTTACATGAGTGCCCTGTCTAGGCAGGTGACATTTTCCCTGGGAGGCATCCATTGAGTCTTACCAGACAAGCTGCTTCACAAGCCTTCAAGTGCCCTTTCCCAAGATTATTGGGGCGTCTATGTGGGGGGGAGCTTGTATACCGGCAGCACCTGTAACACCTAGTCAGCAGCCTTAGGTGTATCTTGGGAAAGATTCAGATTAAAATCTCCTGTCATTTTGAGGTTTGCCATCTGTTTATCCCCTTTCCACTCCAGGAGCAACTTGACCAATTTCTCCTTAATCTTGGATTTTTCTCTCAGGTTGATATAAATATTAACCAGAACCAGTAGAGACTGCTTGTCTCATCCCTCCAAAGGTAGAGTTAGTAACCAAGGTTCCTCTATATCCAGTGGTGTTACATTAACAGTTAGTTTGAGGTCATATCGATCTCTAGCCCCCCTTTTGCTCTTTGGTGGGTGCTGGTTTTGCGTACCAATCTGTGGAATTCAATTAAACCAATTAACAGAGTTCTGGTTTGCTCCCAGGTCTCTTGCACTGCAGTTATGCCAAACTTCTCGAGGTATTCCATCATTGTGGCACTTCCAACTTTTATGGCGAGACCTCCCAAATTCCAGGCGCAGACATTTGGCTTATTTGTTTTGTGTGATACCTCTGGTGATTAGCAATTCAGGCTTCAAAACACCCCCACTGATAGGGCCGGTAGTAGCCAGCTCCAGTTATCCAATTCACCCTGGATAACTCATCTAGACCACAAACCTTCCTATGATTGCATGTTTGCTGCTTGAACTTCCAACCCCAAGACCCTGGTGGACAGGGGCCAACCTCCTGCACCTTTCAGGACTGTGGTTACCTGTTGATTCTGACCCTTGTGTTGCCCCACAAGTGGTGACATGTGGCTTCCATAATGTTTGGCGGATGGTTTTCTGGCAGGGATGGATAACACCCCACCTGAAAATACACTATTTGTATGCCCCAGCTTTTTTGCAGCTCCTTACAGGCCATAACATTACCTTGAATCTCTGGGCAGTTGAACGTAACACACGTTAATTCAGATACTTGCATTATTCAGAGTGCCAGGAATTTAATAGAAAAAATGTCCTGGGATTTGGCCTTCACCAAGTCCGGCAGGCCCTTCATTGGTGTTAGTATGTTTGAGTGGTTTAGGATATCATGAGGTCCTCTGGATCTATAATCAAGGATCAAAGGCATACTTGCGTAGACAGCAAGGGTCAATATTCTCAAAAACATTTCTGGGTGGGCTTCTATCCTGATCTTTTATTCCTTCCCCGTGGGTGTTTAAAGTCACTTCATGAGGCATCGTCCTTGGACTGGGACAAAATCGCAGGCACAGTCCTGTTGAGAGCTGACATCCTTCCTTTCTGGACTGCAGGCATTGTTCCGTTCGTTCAAGCCTCCTGTTCTGGTAGGGGTATTACTATTCTGTGCCTGCCTGTGGAAGTAGATTCTAATTAATTTCCCTTTCCCAAAATTCCTTGCCTGACATCCATTGTAGGGTGGCCATCAATCTCATTGCCATATTCTACTGGGGCTTGCTACATGCAGGATCTTGCAGGCTGGGCTCAATGTCTGCCTTTCCTTGCTCGTTTTCTTTCCCGCTTCATCATACGTGGTGGTGCCGGGTTATTGGGAGGCAGCTCAATGGCCTCTGGCACTTGCACTTAATTTTGTTCAAGAGGGAACCTCTCAGTGAGGATCATCCTGCCCCTTGCCTGTTAATCCTGTTTTTTTTTTTTTTTCATTGCATGAGTTGATCAAGGTAATTGAAGTGGCTAACTCCGGCGTCTGCTCTGTCTCTGCTGGGCACTTCTCCGAAGCATAAAGCTCTTTACTCTCACCTCCTGTGTTGCGTGCATCATCTATTTGTGCTGCAGTCTGTTTAGTTTCACATGGCACTTTCCCTGCTTCTCCAAGTATTTCTTTCAGAAGCACTGGTAGTTGTACCAGCTCATCTTTACGCCTGGGCAGTGAACTCCGCTCTGTTTGCAGAGTCTCCAGAGTTTTCTGCACTCCGCGGAGTGCAGGAAACTCAGTAGAGCATAATGCAGTGGAGTTTATTTCGTGCTTGCCAATGGTAAGTTGGCGAGCATGAGCTGCCGCTCGGGTGGAATTTTTACTCGAGCACCAAAAAGATCAGTGCAATGGCAGTTCGAGCTGCTCTCTGGCACTTGATGAATCCATGGAGTTTTTTTGTCTCTATGCGGAGTTCACTCTGCAAACTCCAACCAGGCATACTCATCAATTACCTCCTTGCAGGTGCACAATGTATATTCATCATCCATTCTTGATTGAACTTTCGGAATCAGATTATTTAAATTCTCCAGCTTCCCATCTATACCTGACACGAAGCCAGCCAACGGGTTTAACAGGTCAACTTGTATATCCATTTTGTTAAAGTGATAATTCAATGCTTCCACTGTCACTTGCATTTTATTCAGTACAGCCTCCCCAAGAGCTGTTGGTAACCATTTTAGACTCTTGGCCCTCCTTGACTGCTCTGACCCTAGGTTTTCTACATATGAGGTAGCCAATGACTCTTTCCATTTCCGTTTATGTAATCAGAGTTTAGTGCTACCTCACTTGTGCTTTTGCGGTGCTGCTTGTGCTGGAGCACTGCCTCCCTTCCGGCAAGTAAATGCAGCTGATGTGCCTCAATGTTAGCCTTAAAGATTGGAAATGCACAAAACGTTGAAGTAAATCTACATGAAGAGCCTCCGCTAATTCAGTTTCCGAGGTGCATCTATAGCGTCCGGGGAGGTGATATTTACAGGGATAACTTCTGCTCCAGGGAGCACTGTTCCCTGCAGTCTGGAGAGATCATGTGACAATCCCTCCCCTGGAGATGTTATTATTGTTAGACTCGCCACCAGTACTTGCACTGCTGCTTCTGTTAAATTGGCCCTTTTTTCGGGATAGTAATTGCTGGAGTTGGGACTGGGGTAATAGTAGTAATTGCAGTAATAATTGTCCTCTGCCCATGTCTGCAGAGCTATCAATTAGGGATTCCTAATCCTGGTCCTGGTCTATTGATCTGGACACTCCTTACCCTTCACGGCCCTTCTTCTTCTTCTTTTATTTTGGCCTAGGGAAAAAAGTCAGAGATCAGACGCTTGCAGCTCTTATATGTTTCTGTATCACATGATCCTCTACACTCCCTGCTCATCTCAGTAATTTCACCAGCTTCATCGGTGGTTGATTTGGCCCGACTTGGGGACTACCACCTCTCCAGGGAAGGCCAAATAGAATTGAGAGGGAGGTAGGCTGCATGGCCTTCTCCCAAGGCCATTTATGGTCCTGGGGACCCCCACCTCTTGGGGCTTGGTCAATATAGGAAAGGGGGGGCCAAGCATACCCCCTTCTTATGCTGATTAGGGCCCTCGGGACCACCACCTTCATGGAGCCAATGTCAGGATTGAGCAGGTACTAGAACAACAAAGGAGGGGGCCAGCTTCCTATGTCCTGAGGAGCCCATCCTAGGGACATATTTGTTTGCTGTCACTTGGAAGGAGCTTTGAGAGCTCCCGCGAAGCAAGAGCAAACAGTAAGTCTACTCGCAGCAGGAAAACTGCTGCCACTCTGTGGGAGTGGACTTTTCATTTGTTTTCCTGCCTGATGTGTAGGAGTTAGGAAAATTGACAAAACATTTTCTCCCACATGAATGGAGAAGGTTTTTTTGCTGTTCCCTGCATGCAGTAGCAATGCTGGCTCCATATGGAGGGGGGAGCTGACAGGGACGACAGAGGCATCGGGCCTCACCCCGCAGTCCCCAACAGATCACACTGGGTGTCATTCATGTGGCCAGGGCACCCATCATCAAGTGGCCGGGCCATGGGAGGGAGGCAAAATGGCCCCCTTCCCCTAACAATTCTTAGTTGTGACCTGAGGGGTGAGGTCCTTGGGAATGAAATTGGCCTGGGGAGGGTAGGCGCTGCTCCTCCCCTTCTGTAAAGGAAACATGATCAGAACTTCTTGGACTTCGCTAAGGCAAAGTTAATATGTATTCATTGTAATTCCACAGTTAAAAAAGATCTGAAATCCTTGCTAGAAGTGAATGCATCGTTGAGTTCATGGTTACCACTTTCAATTATTACCAGTATGCAAATGCACAAAATCGCCTGGAAGCCTGACTCATTTGGCCACACCCCGTCCACCTTAGTAGTATGTGAAGTTCTTCCCTCCTTTTGGCAGGATGATAGACAGCTTATCAATAGGCCCACTGTGTGTTTTCTGCAGATTTTGGTGACCCATTCTTGATGTCAAAGAATATGATGACATTGCCACCAGACAAAGAAGCACTTGCTTTATATAGTTAAGAGGAAGTACCCTTGTTTGATGGAAATTCACCTCTTTGTAGTCTCGTCATCGTCTCTATAGGAGAATAATGTTATCTTGAAGAAGAATCTTGAGGAACAATCACAGTGCTGAAATTAAATGCACAGAAGGTCACTGGAGACATTTCCTACTGGTCCATTCCACAGCTGTATTGTAGAATATGCACTAGACACTTACCTGACGAGTTATCATGCACTAATTAACCAGTAGAATGTATTCCAGTTGGGTAGCGATTCTGTGCAAAACTGTGGACTCTTGTTGGATAAAGGGGCAGGTGAGGTTCAGTTCTGTCCTAGTCACTCACACATATTCTGACACAGTCACTCAGATACCCACTGAAACACCTATTCAGCCACTCTCCCATCTACTCATAGACCCACACAGCTACTCACACATCCATACAGTCACTCAAATACCCTTTCATACATACACAAAACCACTGACACACTTAGTCACACCCCACATAACCATTCACACACCCAATCACACACCCATACAGCTACTCATACACCCTCAAAATCACTTGTACCTGAACTCACCAACCAATATAGCCTCTCCCACACCCACTTATAGACCCATACAGCCACTCATATACCCACTCACAGACCCATACAGCTATGAAAAAAACAACTCAAAAACCCACACAGCTACTCACACACCCTCTCACAGACCCACAAAAGCACTCACACACTCAAAGCCATTCACATACCACTCATACACCCATGCAGACACTCACACATCTACTCACAGACCCATGCAGCCACTCACACTCCCAGATACTGACCCATACAGCTACCAACTCACGCACTCACAGAACCATACCGCCACTCACACACCCACTCACTGATCCCGTGTCACTCACACCCACTCACACACCCATACAGTCACTCACATAACCACAAAACCACTCACAGACCCACTCACAGACCAATGCAGCCACTCACATACCCACTCCCAGATCCATACAGCCACTGACACACCCACTCACCGACCTATATAGCCGTTCACACTCCCACTTTCAATGGGTACTGGGTACAGTTAATAAATAAAATGCACAAAACTTCAAAATTCACTAAAAACAAAAGTTACAAGGGCATTATAGGTAGGAAATTACATTAAAAACGTCGAAATTCGCTGAAAAATGCAAAGGTTACAGGATTGTTCTTCTTAAAACTTTCCCCCAAAATATAACATCCACTTTAGCTCTTTCCTTGATAGTTTCACGGTCATCTGTCAAGCAGGGTCTCAGAAAAAAAGAAGTGGGGGGTCATAAAATGAAAAAACTGCTGAACTGAATCACACCAAATTCGGCAGAAAGTTAGATCTTGGTCAGTAGATTGTGCTTTTCGTAATTTGATGTAAATCAGTTGAGTAGTTTTTGAGATATTGAGGATCAAATGTAATTGTATTTTTTAGCAGTTGGGCTCACAAGAGTACAGCGGGTGCCCTGTGAGAGCGTGATATAAAAAATGGAGCCTCTTAATTGGTCCAGAGGCCCATTTTTCCCATGAGCCTTCATGCTTTCATGGGCCTGAGAGGCTCCTACAAGTCCCATGAGAGTGCACAATGATTGGCTGGCTGTTAGAATTTTACAAATGAAATGGCCACCATTGGTGTTTACCTTGAAAAATTGCAGGTGTTGTGGAAATTAAGTAAAAAAACTATATTTCACTGAAAAGTAAGACGTTCACGGCCCTGGTGGCACCAACATCCGGGACATAGCTGTTTGCTTTGGCTTGGCTGGAGCTGACAATCTCTGCCAACCTAAAACAGCTGGTACCAGCAGGTAGGAGCTTCCAACGTGCTCCCACCCACTGGAAGCAGGTGTTTCATCTCTTATCCTGCCCTTACCCATACAGCCACTCACACACTCACTCATTCACCCATACAGCTACTCAGACACCAACTCCCACACTGATACAAAGGGTCACAGTGCCACTCAGACGTCATATTTTAGAAACAGTATCACACATTAGTACAAAAGGAATAGTAATTTAACTCATACAGCATCTTAGTATATATCTTTAACTCTCAGAAACATTTATTTATAAAGTGTTATATAGCGCAAACTAGATCCCGAAGGATATCAGAGCGCTTTACAAGTGAGGCCAAGAGTGTAATGACAACAACACATTAGCAAAAGATGGGGATCATACAACACACAAAAGAAAGCAGGCCATGAGGGGGCAATAATATGCATAGTAAAAAACGGGGATCATATAGTAAACAGAAGTAAGCGGGCCATGAGGGGGGGAGTAATATACATAGATCTGTGTCAAATGAAGGTACCATCGTAATAATAACAAAAGTCACCCGATCCCGTGAGTCTAACCCACTAGGGTACGAATGTGTTCATTAGGCATCTTTTGGTTTCCAGTTTGAACGCCGTTGTCGAGGTGAGTTAGTGTAGTTTCGGTGGTAGAGAGTTCCAAATCTTAGGGGCAGCACCTCAGAAAGCTTGGAGACAAGTTTGCTTTTTGCTAAAGATACCAGGTTTCAAGAGGAAAGTAGAGACGCTTTTTGATGCTCTCTCCCCACAGGATAGTTCAAGTTTTTGTGTCAGGTACATGGGAGTATTGAAGTGAAGGACTTTGTGTGCTAGCACTGCAATCTTCATCTGAATTCATGCTTCATAAGGTAGCCAGTTGAGACATTTAAGGACTGGTGAAATGTGCTCGTTTCGTTTGGTGCCAGTAACTAGTCTTGTCGCTGAGTTCAGTGAGGCCCTTAGTGAAGTCAAGGCGTATTTGGGAAGGCCGCAGAGAATAGCACTGCCATAGTCTAACCTTGGCAGGACAAGCGCTTGTACCACCTGCTTGAAGTCATTTTGTGACAGGAAAGGTTTGATATTTCTAGGAGTCCTTATCAAGTGGTTTGTACCTTTACAAACTTTGCTGATGTGATTATGTTATTAATATTTATTATTATTTATGCATTTTTGTAAAGCACGGAGTTTACCTGAAGGTGTCAGAGTGCTGTACAATAGAACCAGTTATGTTACATGAGAGAAATGTTACAAAAATAGAACATACAAAAATATCAAAACACAGATTTGAACACAACAGGCAAGAGGAACACACTATTAAACACAGCAAGCAAGGAATGTACAAAAATAGATAAATCTTACAAATTTACAATGACTAACGAACTTCCTGGTGGGGTCTGAGAATGAAGGAATTAGTTCTGAAAGTGTCTTTTGAATAGAAGAGATTTGAGGTCTGCTTTGAAGATCCGGATGGAGGTGGTGACACGGAGCAATGGTGGAAGCGAGTTCCAGATTCCAACCGCATTACCTGAGAACCATTAAGCTATCAATTTTTCCTTTTTGAAGGAGGGGGACTCAAGCAGAAATTATTTCAGCATTCCGAGAAGATCTCAAGCCTCCAGACAATTTTCAGTTAATTCACCAGATAGCGAAGGGAGGAAGAGTGCAAGGCTTTGTGGGTGATGCAAGCCATTTTGTAAACAGCTCTAGCCTCGATTGGAAGCCATCGGAGAGAATACAGGATAGGAGTGATGTGGTCACTTCGTTTAGACCCTGAAATGAAATGAACTGCTGAATGGAGGATGGATTTGAGGGGTGAGAGGTGAGATTTGGGAAGGCCAGTCAGAAGAGAATTACAATAATCCAGTCTAGAGAGAACTAGCGATTGGACCAAGGTTTTTAGGTCTTTCTCCAGAAAGAACCGACGAATCCCCCATGGAAGGCGCAGCTGATAACGTGTGTTCTTGGCAATGGAGTTGATGTGTGAGAATAGGTTGAGTCTTTTGTCAAGTATGCCACCTAGGGATCTAGCGCAGTCAACAGTGATGGGTTTACTGTTGAGTAGATTCTGCTGATCCAACCAGGATTAAACAGGCGGCCGGGAGAGAGAGGTTAATAGGAGGAGGAATTCAGTTTTGGAGGGATTGAGAATAAATTGGTGAACTAACATCCAGTTGTGAATAGAGTCAAGAGTAGAGTTGAGTAGTGAGAGATCTTGTGAGGAAAACACCTTGTGGTAGATTTGAGTGTCATCCGCGTAGAGATGGTAGAGTATTCCAGATTTGCTTAGGAGGTTCCCTAATGGTTCCAGGTAGAGATTAAATAGAGTATTAAATAGACGAGAGACTGTTCGCAATCTTGATCATTTGGGGTCTGTCCGAGAGGAATGAGGCAAACCATTTAAGCACTGTGCCTTCCACGTCCATTCTCTGTTGAAGAGTGTTAAGGAGGGTGTTGTGATTAACAGTGTCAAAGGCTGCAGAGAGGTCAAGAAGAATCAGCAGGCAGGATTCCCCCGAATCGAGTATATGCATTGCGTCATCGATCACTTGCAGCAGGGCTGTTTCAGTGCTGCAATTTTGAATAAAGCCAGACTGGAACATGTCAAGGAGATTATTGTCCATAATGTGTTGTGAAAGTTGTTCTGCAACACATTTTTCTGTGATCTTTGAAAGAAAAGGGAAAAGGGAGATTGATGATGGGGTGGAAATTATTGAGGTTGTTCGCATCTGCTGAGGTTTTTTTTAGAAGGGAGGTAACCTGTCCTGTTTTGAGGACAGCTGGGAGGGATCCTGGACTGAGGATGAGATTAACTAGCCTGGTCCAATAAGAGAAGGTATTGGTATAGAAATCAATGGCGATGCCACTAGGTATGGGGTCGGAAGAATGGTTGGAGGGTTTGGTTTCGAAGGATGCATTTGAGGAGGTCATCTTCCGAGATGATGGCAAAGTTCTGCCAAGTGACTAAGGATTTTCGGTCCTCAATGGGGGTGGGGTGGGTGACTTGATCCACCATTGATTTGACCTTTTCATCAAAGTATAGAGCAAATTCAGTTGCTTTCTTTGAAGCATCCTCAGGTTTGATGGTTTGGGTAGAACAGTTTGGGTTTTTGATGAGGTCGAAAAGTTTTTTGAGTCTGTTTTTAGCTGAGTCGAGGAGGGATCTGAAATGAGATGCTTTTTCTTGGAAGATGTGCTTGTGGTATTTGGATGTTGCTGAACGTAAAAGAGAGAAATTGGAGGTAGATGGAGATTGTCTCCAATGTTTTTCCAAGATTCTAAGGTTTTTCCTGTCGTCATAGAGAGCTTTATTGAACCAAGGTGTTGAGGGGGTGGGTCTTTTCCTTTTGCTTTGGAGTGGAGCGACCTTGTCTATTTCGACTGCAAGAATTGAGAGGCAACGGGGGGTGAGATCGTTGACATCTGTGTTAGGGTATAGACTAGGAAGTGTACACATAGCAGAATCACACAGAGTCTCAAGATCAATGTTTTTAGTGTTGCGGAACCAGGTAGAATCCCTTTTAGGTTGGCCGAGAGTTATAATGTGCGAGAGGTGAAAACAGAAGGGAATGAGGAAATGGTCTGGCCAGTCTACAAGAATAGGGGGAGAAATGGTAAGCTGGTCTGATTTAGAAATAACAGGGTCCAGAATTGAGCTCTTGTTCATATTCAGGTGCTTGTCCATAGTGATTCTGAGTAAGTATGGGCGGATTTTGCGAATCTGGCGTACGCGAACTTGCGTATTTACGGATTTGCGTATTTTTGTGTTTTTTTGTGTTCGCAAGGGTTTCTGCCAGTTCGCAAGGTTTGTGTACCAGTTCGCAATTGCGAACTTACTTGTCGGCTCGCAACGGCCGCGACTATGTTGTTTCTACGTCTGGTTCATCATCACAGGTTCACAGCACCCTCTGTTTCACCACTGCCACCCTCTGGTACACCCATGCCAC
Organism: Lissotriton helveticus; assembly: GCF_964261635.1. NCBI lineage: Eukaryota > Metazoa > Chordata > Amphibia > Caudata > Salamandridae > Lissotriton > Lissotriton helveticus. Next base: position 340,094,650 of record NC_136063.1, on the reverse strand, counting down.
CCTCTGGTACATCACTGCCACCCTCTGGTTGGTTTATCACTGTAGATTATGGGGGTGAAAAAAAACCAGGACACCTGCCCTGCTTCAACTGCCATGAATTAATTTGGGGTTGATTAATGTGTCACTGATTTTTAAAATTCCAGTCTGGCTGGCACCTGCTTCCTTCCTTATCTGTAATTTGCTTTCTGTTGCAGTGCAATTTTTTTTCACAGGACCATTATGGCCTACTTGTAGCTATTCTATGAGCCTGCTGTGAGGGTCAGAGCAGGGTCATAGAATAGTTGCAAATAGGCAACTGAACTCTGGAGGGGCCCCTCAGGAAGCACTAGAGTGAATGGTTACTAATGCTAAGATTGAACTTTTGCACCTGCTGAGTGCTTTAGGTTTTGCAAAAATCGTTTTCTGCAATTTTGCGCGATTTGCGGGGCGCGAATCCGTGCGAGATCGATTTCGGAAGCCGCGAATTCGTGCGAATACACGCTTTGTTTTTTTGCGGCGTGTTTGTTCGCGTGATTTTTTGCGTGTTCGCAAGCCGCTTGTAGCGCAACGTTTGCGAAGTTACCCTAGCGGTCGTACATGGGCGCGGCCATCTTGTTTGCGTGACGTAATTCCGTTTCCGGGCGCTATGTGTAATCTCGCAAAGTGTGTGGCTCGCTAGTACAATTTCGCGTGTGATCGCGAGGAAAATCTCACGCGAACTTACCCACGCGGTCGTGAACGGGCGCGGCCATCTTGTTTATCATTCATTGCTATGGTTCTGGGCATGCTCTCTGTATCCTCTGTGAATCTCTGCCATCCTTTGCTTGTTTGAAGTTTTTTTTAATCTATTTTACTTATTATCTATCCCTCTATTTTTCTAGCTCTATATTTTTGTGTTTTCTGCTACTTTTTGTTAATTTTAAACTACTTTTTTAAACGCTTTTATTTTCTTCTTCCCTGTTCTATTTCTTCTTTATTATTTTGCTTCCTTTCTGCCCAGACCATGGCAAAGGGAGCCGGGAAGAAGCCCGCGAAGGGGAAGGGGAAGGGTCCTGCACCCCGTGCCCGGCTCCCGTGCGGGCGTTTGAGGGGGGAGACAGTTATAGCTCGGGAGATTTTTAGTGCGGAGGAGGTGGCCGCACTAGTCTTTCACGTCCAGCGCCGCCTCCCCAAGACCATCATGGGAAGCGGCAAGATTGCTACCGGCTACGGGATCCGGGAGCACCGGATGCGGTGGGAGAAGGTGTGTCGGGCCATGTTTGAACACTCTGGGGTCCGGCGCACCTATAACCAGGCCACCCACCGCTGGACGGATCTCATGGACCAGGAATGCGACTTGCTGGACGTGCTCGGCGTAGAGATCCCCGGGCTTGGTGAGTAGTAGTAGCTATTTCTAGCTATTTCATCACTACTCTGTTTTCTCCCGCTCTGTGTGTTATTATATTGCAAATTTTTGTTTTTTACCAAGAGCAATAAACTTGCGCCGGAACGCCCCCTGATGGCGCAGGGCTTTACAACGTGATGCATCTCCCATATGCGTCACGTTTTTAATATACGCCGCACCAAGGCGCCTCTTTTGTTTTGCCGCTGCGTCACAAAAGTCACGCAACAATGGAGCAAAAGAGCCGCAAGGGGCTTCTAAATCAGCCCCTACAGACTCAAGTCCAGTCCTTCCTTTGTACACATGGCGATAAGAAGACATAGTGGTGGTGGATTGATAGTTTGAGTATTCACTGATCTGCAATCACGATGGACTTTGTCTGTCACTTCGCGTGCTGCGGACTGCTGCCTGCCAGGCCTAGGTGAACCTTTTTAGTAGTTTGTTTAGTGAGTTACATAAGAACTTTCCCAGTCGACGGTCCGCAAATCAAGCAATACTAATAACGTAGTAGACCACATGAGATCGGTCAATATATCCGTGGAATAGTTGTCTATTTGCTATTTCGCCAAAATATTTTGTTATTGTTCTTTTGAAATGTTTGATTTGGTTGATGAATATCATCCATGTTTTCTGGTCTTTCTTTCTTTCATGTTGTACATCAGCTCACCCCAGGGGCAAGAGGGCATTGGAGGAGGCTGCTGCTGCTGCTGTAGAAGGCCAGGATTGGCCAGGCGAGGGCAGTGGCCCCAGTAAGTTTTCATTTTAATATAGAGTACGTATTTTTTCCTAGCGTTCCTCATTCGATTTTTTATAAATTGTCTTTGATCTTCTTCTAGACTGTATCTAAATTCTTATCCTGCCTCGACTATGACTCCCTGTGGTATTACTAGATTATTCTCATTAGTCTGTCTGTGTAGCTAACTAAGATTGCACATTTGGCAATTCCATTGGACTCCCATTCTAGTCAGCAATAGCTCTATGCAATGAGCCTTCCCTGGAAAAAGGAAAATTTTTACTTTAGATTAGACAGTCACAAATTATTACATTGTTTTCTGTTTTTTTCACATTTCTTTATTCCTAGACCAAATATTATATAGTAGTGAGTGGTGTATTCTAACATTCTTAAATGTACTTTGTAGGTGGAACATCTGGTGGCGGGGCCAGTGCGGAGGTGGTGGTGGTGGATGAGTACTCGGAGGACATTTCTGGGGAGGAGGCGGTGCAAGTGCCGGACGACACCAATGTGCCTGTGAGGGTTCACACGGTGGTGGCGGGCAGAGGTAAGCTATATATTCCTTACTTATTGAGATTGAAGACTGCAGAGTGTGCTTTCTGCACGGGTGTATCAACCAGGTAGTAGCCTCCTCTAAATGTACTTCGACTTAGCTGTGAAGTTTTTGGCGAGAAGAATCCCAATCAGATCTGAGATGAACTTGATGGATGGGATGAACGAAAAGCAGTATTTTATGTGCATATGTCTGTGGTTACTGCTTTTGTCACAGAGATTCTTTTGTTAGTGTGCACATAAAGAAACGAAAAGCGAAAGAAGGGTGTAAGTAAGTGTGGAAGGACGAGAAATGTAATTCTGACTGGCAAAGAAGAATGATATGTGTTTGCTTGGTCCCCAAGGTGGCTGAGAAGAATATGGTATGGTGCATGGCTGGGTGAATGATGAAGCAAGAATGGGTGGAAGGAGAACAGCCTTGGTGGGTGAAACAGAAACTGTATGTGTGCATATACTTTGAATGGATGGATGCCTGGATCATGGTACTATCTGACTCTTAGATAGCATATGTGTATCTAGAGAGAGTAGACGGTCACTGGATGAACTAAGTCAGGGGTCTCCAAACCGGTCCTGGAGGGCCGGATACATGCCAGATTTTTAAAATAACTACATGTATCTCAATGGGGATATCCAAAAAATCTGGCATGGATCCGGCCCTCCAGGACCGGTTTGGAGACCCCTGAACTAAGTGTTACTTTGAAGAGCATGTAACACCGCACCCGCACGTCCGTTCCAGTGTAGTAAAGGCAAGGAAAAGAAGTTGTAATTTTGTCCAAATACTACCATGAATAGTAGCAGTAGTTTGTATGCAACTGCAAGCACAGCATATATCCGGTTATTACGGTGGACCCTCCCTACCTCTCTTAATATTTTAGTTTAGTAGTAGTACGTCATTCATGTGTGGGTGTATCACTGTTCACTCAAAAAAGCAAAGCACCTAAAGTCATCCCATATGTAATCAAATACATCCCATGTGAAGTGATAGATTATCAGATTATTTAGTTTCTTCTTTTTCCTTCTCTAGTACTCATTTGCACTGTAGGGTGAAAGTTAAATTAATTAAGCAGTAGCCCTTTTAACAAAGTATTCTCAGTGCCACCTGTAATGGAAAAATATGAGCTTCACCACCTGCATGTACTGTACCGGTACAGTAACGCAATTCTGTCTCACTCATCATGGTGTGCGTCTGTTTTTCTCGGGTGCAAGTTCACTGTGCTGGCATTATGCCGGCTTGCAGAAGATAACGTACCAATTTTCATAAACAAGAGAGAAGAAGAAGAATAAGACTGGTGTACTACTGTCATAAACGACTGTAATGGAAGTCCATAGTGCTCGTAGAATTTGTTCCTTAAACTCACACCAATGTTAGAGCAAGCCAAGGATGAAGAAGTGGGAGGTTAGATAGATACTGGCCTCAATAGTTATGTACTGTGCTTTCAAGTTGCTACTTGTACTGTGACACAACTTTCTGCTCAATCATTTTGTGTTAATCTTAAGAGCATTGGTTACAGACTATGGGGGTCATTAGGATGGTGGATTTCCCGCATACTCCGGGCCGGCGGAAGCCACCGCCGGCCCGGAGTATGCGGGAAATCCGCCGAGGAGGCCTGAAAGACCCACCGCCAAATCAGGATGGCTGGTGGGTCTCCCAATCCGTCCGCCGCTTTTCCGCCGCGGTCGGAAGGCGACCACGGCGGAAAAGCAATAACATGGCTGGCGGTGTCTATCAGACACCGCCAGCCATATTAGGATGCAGGGTGAGTCATGCTTTTCCGCGGCGGCTTTTCCGCCGTGGAAAAGCATACGGACAGTCACTTTGGGGGCCCGTTGCGGGCCCCCTGGGTGAAGGTTGCGTGGGGGGTGCACATGGGGGGTACCTATGGTACCCCCCTGCCCTTGCGTGCACGAAGCGGCAGGCACCGCGCGGTGCCTGCCGCTTTGTGCATGCAAATGCACACCTTTCGTTTTTTGCATTGCGGCGGATGCTGCTTCAAGCAGCATCCGCCGCAATGTAAAACATACAGGATGTGACCGCCAGGGTGGCGGTCACATCCTAATTGCTATGGAGGGACCGCCGCTGCCCATGCGGACGGTCCCTCCAACTCAGCGTCCGTCCGCCATCCTAATCGGCCCCTATGTCTTTCTTTCTTTATATAGTTGCTCCTTCCAAATCCAACAAACCATCAAGGAAGGAGCAGGCTCGAATGGCCCGGCAACGGAGGCTGGATGCCACTGTTGCAGAATATCGGCGGCTGCTGGCCATGGAGGAGGAGGACACGCAGTCTACTAGTACATCTACTGCGACAGCTGCATCCTCCTCCGGGCCCACACGGGCTGCCAGCCAGCGCAGTGCTCCAGCGGTACGGAGCCGGGCTACCAAAGCCAACCGCCACCGCCGAGCAGCAAAGACATCAGCTGCCCCCCACAGGAGTTGCAAGGCACGCCAGCGCCGCTTATCCCTCAGAGTGTCCTACCTGCAGCAGGAGGTCTTAACCTATAAGAACTTGGTGGAGGGCCTCCGCTTCGACCATGCCATCCTCCGCAAGGAGTATGATGCCCTGGCCGCTACAGTGAACAGCATCCTGCCGTAGTGTCCCTTGCCCCTTTTTTAGAGACTTTTGGGGGGTGGGATTTGGGAGTTGGGTTCTTTTTGGGACTTTTGAAAGACAATCGTTGGGGTTAGGGAGAGTCTTGAGGGAGATTATTTTGTTAGGGCTATACAAATATACTTTTTGAAACTTTATCTGAGCATACCTGTTTTTTACTGCTTTTGAGTCTGGTGGGTGGTGGTTTAACAGTAAGTTTGTTTTCCTGAAACTTAAGTCTGTGTCATTTTCTTCCTTTAAGTGTAAATGGCTAAATGTTTTCAACACTAAGTAAGTGATCCCCTCTTTCCCACCATGGATTTTCTTCAAATCACTTGCAACAAAAATTACACATTCCCACGAGTGCTCTAAAACCCCAGAACTCAGTTGCAAAAATCAAGAACACCCCGAAACACATGCAATCCTGCTGCCAGGGCTAACCCTAACGAACCCTAAGTATCAAAAAGTGCCAAAACCTTTTTCCTCATGGATGTTGTTTAACCACTTGGATGCTAAGGTACCTGATATTCCTCCATGTAATTTCCATTGAAATCAATGGAAACTCCATGACAAGCTGGGCTCGTCATGAGCGTCGAAGGGGTTAAACCAGTTTTATCCGGTATTAGACCTTCCCAGCAATGGCCCCAGAGCCGTCAACCCAGGCGAAAACAAGTAGAAGACCCCCAAACAGCCAAAAAGCAAAAGTACAAAAATGTGGACTTAGTCACTTTTCTGAAAATTTCCAAAATCACTCAGCGCGCGCTCTGCAGCTAGGCCCTAACTCCCCTCTGCCTCCATGGATTTCCTTCAAACCTCTTGCTATCTAAACTATCCATACCCAGTAGTGCTCCCAGACCCCGAAACACACCCACAAACACCAGGAAGCCCCCCAAACAGGCCCCCGAAAACGCTACATTGAGCGAAAAGTCAGAAAATGCAAAACCTTTTTCCTCATGGATGTTGTTTAAACCAGTTTTATCCGGTATTAGACCTTCCCAGCAATGGCCTCAGAGCCGTCAACCCAGGCGAAAACAAGTAGAAGACCCCCAAACAGCCAAAAAGCAAAAGTACAGGTGATTAAAGTTTTAATTATATTAACTTGTGCAAAACAAAGAAAGACAGAAACACAGGAATAAAAGTGAATAAGTACGAAAAAGAAAATTTCTGAATTCATTGGCTCATTTTCAGGGCTCGGTGTCAGGAAAGAAGAGTTCGTCCTCATACTCTGCAAATTCAGAGAGGATTAGGTCAGTGTCACCTAACACAGAAGAAATTCCCTCATCTAAGTTGCTGTCCTCCTCGTCTTCTTCCGTCGTGCAATCTGGTACTTTGAAATCTGGTGGTATGAGGTGCTCATTCATCTTGATCATTGTCAATATCTCCACATTTTTGGGCGAGAGGCGGGTCTGTTTGCAAGTTACAATGCCACCAGCCGCACTGAAAACACGTTCAGAAGACACGCTTGCGAGTGGGCAAGACAAGTAATGTATAGCCAGGCGGGTGATCTCTGGCCACAATTCTTTTTTCCCATGCCAATACGCCAATGGGTCAGCATTAACATAGACCTCTGTTGAGTCATTCAGATAGTCCTGCACCATCGACTCAAAGTTCTCCACGGTTCCTCCACTTTGCTGAATTTTTGCTCGGACCTTTTGAGAACCATAACCAATCTCAGCTAGCCAATCCTCTTCATCACCCGATATTTCTGTTGTGTCTGGTGCAGATGATGCGGTTGCCGGTGTCTTTAACGGCTGAGAGGTCACTTCTGCCACAGCCACAGGTGCAGAAGTGGAGTCTTTTGACTGAGGATGGCCTGCTGATGCTGATGTACTGCCTTTTCCTTCAATTTGCTTCCGTTCTCTTTCAAACCTGATGGCTGACAAGGCTAGCCAACGTTTGTACTTTGTAACATCTTCATCACTAAAAGGAAATAATGCACAGCCTGCCAGCGCCTTTTTGTAGCGTGGATGCAGAATAGTAGCACAAATGTAATGCTGTTCTGAGTGGATCTTTTGAAGACGTTCATCGCCAAGTAGGCGCTCTAATAATTTCTCCGCCAAAACAAAAGTTCTTGCTTTTCTTCATCTTTTTGAAACTTTGAAGACACCGCCTTCAGTTTGTGCTCCAGCATGCGCAACAATGGGATAGCTTTTCCCAAATTACAGTCCTCCCTGCTGACTGCACGCGTGAAGACCTCAAAAGGACGAAGCATGTCTGTCAGGCTTTTAACTAGCTCCCATTCCGCCGCATTTAACCTCAGGTCCTCCTTCACAGCTGTACGCAGTGTTAAGAAATATTGATCGAGTACCGTAAACTGCTCATACAGATGCTCAAGCATGTAGAAGGTTGAGTTCCAACGTGTTGGCACCTCCTGGATGAGTGCTTTCACTGGCATTCGACGTTCATGTAGCAGGCGCCTCAGATGCTTCCGGGCCTTAAAAGAATGGCTGAAATGGTTGCACATTTTTCGGCAGGTGACCACTAACTGGCACGCTGGACTGTCTTTATCCAATAATTTTTTAACAACCAGGTTTATACAGTGCGCCAAACACGGCACTGTGAAATAGTCACCCAGTTCCATGGCCTTAACTACATTGGCACCATTATCCGTGGAAACATAACCAATGCCGCGTTTTTTTGGAGACAGCCAGTGAAAGACCTTTGTGTTGAACTCATTCAAAATGTTTTGTGCTGTATGACGTTTCTCCAAGCCAAACATGGCTAGTGTTGCATGTTTCCGAGCAGCTTTAAAAACTTGGTCCAGGTCAGCACCTGCGTTTAGCTTTGCTTTAAACCCTGAAAAAGAGACCCAGTGGGCAGTGGATGCACATGTAATCAGTGCCTGCGCCACTGGTCCACATGTCTGTTGTCAGATGTATAGTGTGAACAGTACTCTTCTGCAAAGCTGCCCCAATCACCTCCAGCACATCTTCATGTAGTGCTGGAACCGCAACTCGGGCAAAATAGTACTGGCTGCGAACCTTCCATTTAGGGCAGAGCGCTGCCACTAGTTCTAGAAAACCAACCCCTTCTACAAAAGAAAAAGGGAGAAGATCCAGCGCTAGCATTTTAGCCAGCTTAGTGTTATACAGACGCACCATTGGGTGGTTGTGGTCATATGGCGCGTCTGAAAACAACATTGTTTTAATGTTGCCCTGGACCATTTTACTGGATGATGATGATGACTTCTTTGACCCAGTTACGCTCGCTGATGAACTTTTTCGCATGGTGTCTCCCTCTGTCCCACACTCTTAGTGTGGCTCACAGGGGGTATGCTGACAGGGGTACTGGGTGTAAGTGAAGTGTGTGACACTTCTTCCTCCTCGTCATCATCAGATGGAACATCAACGTTTTCTCGACTTGCAATTCGGGCTTCCTTGATCTCCTTTAGGTGCGCCAACCATTGGACAGTGTGCTGTCTCTTAAGATGACCTCTCTGGCCTCCAGTCCCATAGTTGGTACCAAGCTTACCACGACTAACTGCAAGCTTACAAATGCTACAAATGGCTATGTTTTCCCTTTTTGGGCAAACACTAAAGAAGTCCCAAACTGCGGACTTCAAATGTCTGTGGGGGCCGGAGGAGGCGATACTGGTGGTGGTCGTGCTGCTAATGCCAGATGAAGTGGAGGATGTGTATTGCTGAACTTTACTACGTTGTGCACTTTCACCACCACTAATTGAGGTCGAGGTGGATGGAGGTCCCTTCTGGCGAGTAAGAAATATGGAAGCGGTAGGTTGTGGTGTACTAGTTAACATCAATGATTGTGGTGTTCCCATTGCCTCCTCGTCGACTTCATCATCACGCTCAGCAGCTTGTCGGGCTAGGGTCAAAATGTCTGTTTGCTGCATGCCCGCTGGGGCTTCAGTGACGTTAGTGATGATGACTGCGTCGTCGTCGTGAGAGTCTTCAGCAGCAGGAGTATACGCCACTTCTTGTTGAGCGTCATCACACTCCATAACTATGAGAGTTTCGACGACCTTCCTTTTACGCTTAGCTACCTTTGTCAGATCATGGTGTGCCTCCTCAACCTCACTCTCAGACGGCAGTGGTGCTGGTTCCCAAATAAGATCCATATCATCAGAAGGAGGTGGGCTTGAAGAAGATGTAGACACCAACACCCTTGATCTTTTCCTTGCTCGGGATGTGGAAGACAATGAATGATCATCAGGAGGAGTGGCTTCCTCGACTGATACCTCGGCTTGATTGTCTATTTCCAGATGTGCCCCTACTTCTGGAGGAACAACTATTGTGGCCACTTGTTGTGCCCCTCCATGCAACTCTGCTTGCTCCTCTCCTTGCGCCGCCTCTCCTTCCACATGTACTTGGGCTTGTACTTGCACATGTGATTGTTGTTGCGGCTGTGGTTGTTCAACAATCGTCAGATGAGTTACAACAACCTGTGTTGATTGAGGGACATTGCTGCTACTTTCTTGCGATGAGCCAACATCACTGGTCGATGGTGATTGAACAACTATACTGGCTGCCTCTGCAGTACTCAAGGGCTTGGACCTAAGTTGGCGTGGTGGTGGTGGCACTGAGCCCAATGGAGCGGGGGTGCTGCTCCCAGCTTGGTCCCCAGCAGATCCTGCTGCTGCTGCAGGCGTACTTTTTTTTTATTCCCAAAAAATGTGGCAGGCGGCACACCAGTCTGCTTGGTAACTTGCTTCTTCTGCTCCTTTCTGGCATCTTTCTTGCTAGAGGAGCTACGGGGAACTTATTTTGGGGCCATCTTCTTCAGATGTCACTCTGAACAGCAGGCCGCAGTTGCACAAGTTGCAGAGTTGTCTGTGGCCACACGTGACGTGGTGCTGCACACACTGCAGCAGGACTTCTTCCTGGCACTGGTGGTTCTCTTGTGCACCTACAAGCAATGGAAGACAGAGGAACATCAGTTATACACCCCAAAAAGTCGAAAAAACACACAAAATTCTGCACAATCCCAGCCCATCCATGGCCTCAATGGTGTTTAAATTCAAGAAGACACCCCACAGAAAGACTAGGCCCATGCACCACTCACTAACCCTGGGCAAAAGGCCCCACCAGCAGCCCCAAAAAAATCGTCAAAAACCACAAAATTCAGCACAATCCCAGCCCATCCATGGCCTCAATGGTGTTTAAAATCAAGAAGACACCCCACAGAAAGACTAGGCCCATGCACCACTCACTACCCCTGGGCATAATGGATGAAAGCTAGGCAAAATGGGTGCAGGCCTCAGACACTGCCTCTCTTCAAAATGGCCCCTTGAACCCCAAGCACATGTTGCCTGTACCAGCACTCAAGATGGCCACCACCACCACCCACATGGCCAGTCCACATCAACAGTACACCCCCCCAAAAAAACCACACAAAAATCACCACAATCCAATGCCATCCAGGATGTTTACATTAAAGAGAGTGAGACCCCACAGGCAGACTCAGTCCATGCACCACTACCCCTGGGCAAAAGGCCCCACCAGCAGCCCCAAAAAAACGACAAAAACCACAAAATTCAGCGCAATCCCAGCCCATCCATGGCCTCAATGGTGTTTAAAATCAAGAAGACACCCCACAGAAAGACTAGGCCCATGCACCACTCACTACCCCTGGACAAAAGGCCCCACCAGCAGCCCCAAAAAAACGACAAAAAACACACAAAAGTCTGCACAATTCCAGCCCATCCATGGCCTCAATGGTGTTTAAATTCAAGAAGACACCCCACAGAAAGACTAGGCCCATGCACCACTCACTACCCCTGGGCATAATGGATGAAAGCTAGGCAAAATGGGTGCAGGCCCGAGACACTGCCTCTCTTCAAAATGGCCCCTTGAACCCCAAGCACATGTTGCCTGTACCAGCACTCAAGATGGCCAGCACCACCACCCACATGGCCAGTCCACATCAACAGTACACCCCAAAAAAAAAAACGAAAAACACACAAAAATCACCACAATCCAATGCCATCCAGGATGTTTACATTAAAGAGAGTGAGACCCCACAGGCAGACTCAGTCCATGCACCACTACCCCTGGGCAAAAGGCCCCACCAGCAGCCCCAAAAAAATTGACAAAAACCACAAAATTCAGCACAATCCCAGCCCATCCATGGCCTCAATGGTGTTTAAAATCAAGAAGACACCCCACAGAAAGACTAGGCCCATGCACCACTCACTACCCCTGGGCAAAAGGCCCCACCAGCAGCTCCAAAAAAACGACAAAAACACACAAATGTCTGCACAATCCCAGCCCATCCATGGCCTCAATGGTGTTTAAATTCAAGAAGACACCCCACAGAAAGACTAGGCCCATGCACCACTCATTACCCCTGGGCATAATGGATGAAAGCTAGGCAAAATGGGTGCAGGCCTCAGACACTGCCTCTCTTCAAAATGGCCCCTTGAACCCCAAGCACATGTTGCCTGTACCAGCACTCAAGATGGCCACCACCACCACCCACATGGCCAGTCCACATCAACAGTACACCCCGAAAAAAAAACGAAAAACACACAAAAATCACCACAATCCAATGCCATCCAGGATGTTTACATTAAAGAGAGTGAGACCCCACAGGCAGACTCAGTCCATGCACCACTACCCCTGGGCAAAAGGCCCCACCAGCAGCCCCAAAAAAATCGACAAAAACCACAAAATTCAGCACAATCCCAGCCCATCCATGGCCTCAATGGTGTTTAAAATCAAGAAGACACCCCACAGAAAGACTAGGCCCATGCACCACTCACTACCCCTGGGCAAAAGGCCCCACCAGCAGCCCCAAAAAAACGACAAAAAACACACAAAATTCTGCACAATCCCAGCCCATCCATGGCCTCAATGGTGTTTACATTTAAGAAGACACCCCACAGAAAGACTAGGCCCATGCACCACTCACTACCCCTGGGCATAATGGATGAAAGCTAGGCAAAATGGGTGCAGGCCTCAGACACTGCCTCTCTTCAAAATGGCCCCTTGAACCCCAAGCACATGTTGCCTGTACCAGCACTCAAGATGGCCACCACCACCACCCACATGGCCAGTCCACATCAACAGTACACCCCAAAAAAAACCCTAAAAACACACAAAAATCACCACAATCCAATGCCATCCAGGATGTTTACATTAAAGAGAGTGAGACCCCACAGGCCGACTCAGTCCATGCACCACTACCCATGGGCAAAAGGCCCCACCAGCAGCCCCAAAACAATCGACAAAAACCACAAAATTCAGCACAATCCCAGCCCATCCATGGCCTCAATGGTGTTTAACATCAAGAAGATACCCCACAGAAAGACTAGGCCCATGCACCACTCACTACCCCTGGGCAAAAGGCCCCACCAGCAGCTCCATAAAAACGACAAAAAACACACAAAATTCTGCACAATCCCAGCCCATCCATGGCCTCAATGGTGTTTAAATTCAAGAAGACACCCCACAGAAAGACTAGGCCCATGCACCACTCACTACCCCTGGGCATAATGGGTGAAAGCTAGGCTAAATGGGTGCAGGCCTCAGACACAGACTCTCTTCAAAATGGCCCCTTGAACCCCAAGCACATGTTGCCTGTACCAGCACTCAAGATGGCCACCACCACCACCCACATGGCCAGTCCACATCAACAGTACACCCCAAAAAAAACGAAAAACACACAAAAATCACCACAATCCAATGCCATCCAGGATGTTTACATTAAAGAGAGTGAGACCCCACAGGCAGACTCAGTCCATGCACCACTACCCCTGGGCAAAAGGCCCCACCAGCAGCCCCAAAAAAATCTACAAAAAACACAAATTTAAGCACAATCCCAGCCCATCCATGGCCTCAATGGTGTTTAAAATCAAAAAGACACCCCACAGAAAGACTAGGCCCATGCACCACTCACTACCCCTGGGCAAAAGGCCCCACCAGCAGCCCCAAAAAAATGACAAAAACACAAAATTCTGCACAATCCCAGCCCATCCATGGCCTCAATGGTGTTTAAATTCAAGAAGACACCCCACAGAAAGACTAGGCCCATGCACCACTCACTACCCCTGGGCAAAAGGCCCAACCAGCAGCCCAAAAAAACCGACAAAAAACACAAAAGTCTGCACAATCCCAGCCCATCCATGGCCTCAATGGTGTTTAAATTCAAGAAGACACCCCACAGAAAGACTAGGCCCATGCACCACTCACTACCCCTGGGCAAAAGGCCCCACCAGCAGCCCCAAAAAAACGACAAAAAACACTCAAACTTCTGCACAATCCCAGCCCATCCATGGCCTCAATGGTGTTTACATTCAAGAAGACACCCCACAGAAAGACTAGACCCATGCACCACTCACTACCCCTGGGCATAATGGATGAAAGCTAGGCAAAATGGGTGCAGGCCTCAGACACTGCCTCTCTTCAAAATGGCCCCTTGAACCCCAAGCACATGTTGCCTGTACCAGCACTCAAGATGGCCACCACCACCACCCACATGGCCAGTCCACATCAACAGTACACCCCAAAAAAACGAAAAACACACAAAAATCACCACAATCCAATGCCATCCAGGATGTTTACATTAAAGAGAGTGAGACCCCACAGGCAGACTCAGTCCATGCACCACTACACCTGGGCAAAAGGCCCCAACAGCAGCCCCCAAAAATCGACAAAAAACACAAAAATCAGCACAATCCCAGCCCATCCATGGCCTCAATGATGTTTAAATTCAACAAAACAGTTGTATCATGCACCCATAACCAACCCTGGTCCTACTGGATACTGTGGCTACCCACAATATATTTTATTTAATGTTCTGAAAAAGTTCCAAAATTGTAGTTGCAGCAACTGTAATGCCCCAAACAAACTTACTTGTGAAAGTTGATTTCTAATCCAAATGTTCTCCGGTGTTGTTGTTGTCGTACTCCCTGAGCCCGCCCCGCCTCCCAGCTGAGCCGCCCTCCCACTACCTATTTCAGCGCCCCCTGACCTCGTAGCGCTGTGACTCCTCGTCGCTCCTGCCCTGAGTGGTCGCTCCCTGGTCTGCCTGTCTGCTGAAACGCGGTATTGGTGATCAGCGCTGCATAGCAAGCAACTGTAGTATTGCAATTTTACTTGAAAACGTATTCCTTTCATCATCGCTAGGTTGAAACATTTGTGCCTGCATTAGCATTATTTGCGCGATATCCCCCGGCGCCCTGCTCTGCTCCCCCCTCCATTTTGTCTCCGGTGTTGTTGTTGTCGTACTCCCTGAGCCCGCCCCGCCTCCCAGCTGAGCCGCCCTCCCACTATCTATTTCAGCGCCCCCTGACCTCGTAGCGCTGTGACTCCTCGTCGCTCCTGCCCCGAGTGGTCGCTCCCTGGTCTGCCTGTCTGCTGAAACGCGGTATTGGTGATCAGCGCTGCATAGCAAGCAACTGTAGTATTGCAATTTTACTTGAAAACGTATTCGTTTCATCATCGCTAGGTTGAAACATTTGTGCCTGCATTAGCATTATTTGCGCGATATCCCCCGGCGCCCTGCTCTGCTCCCCCCTCCATTTTGTCTCCGGTGTTGTTGTTGTCGTACTCCCTGAGCCCGCCCCGCCTCCCAGCTGAGCCGCCCTCCCACTACCTATTTCAGCGCCCCCTGACCTCGTAGCGCTGTGACTCCTCGTCGCTCCTGCCCCGAGTGGTCGCTCCCTGGTCTGCCTGTCTGCTGAAACGCGGTATTGGTGATCAGCGCTGCATAGCAAGCAACTGTAGTATTGCAATTTTACTTGAAAACGTATTCGTTTCATCATCGCTAGGTTGAAACATTTGTGCCTGCATTAGCATTATTTGCGCGATATCCCCCGGCGCCCTGCTCTGCTCCCCCCTCCATTTTGTCTCCGGTGTTGTTGTTGTCGTACTCCCTGAGCCCGCCCCGCCTCCCAGCTGAGCCGCCCTCGCCCCTCCCCCCCCACTATCCATATATGACAGTAGTTCCCGCGCGCAGCATTTACGCGCAGCGTTCGCGCCCAATCCGCGCCGAAGGTGCGCCAAAGGTAAGCCCGTCTACGCCCGTCCGCGCCTGGACCGCGCCCAGCGCCAGACCCCCTGCCCCTCGCGCTCCCCAGCCCTCCCGCATTACCTACGATGCCGCCACCCTCCTAGCCCTTAACCCCGGTCGCGCCCCCAACTGCGTCCATGCCGCTCCTGGACACACCCATGGACCTTTCTCCTGCTACTCCTGCAAATTCAGCGGCACCGTCAACATCTCCGCTACGACCACACCACAGATCCCCGACCCCAATCACCTACAATGCATCCTTCTCAACACCCGATCAGTCCACAGGCACGCCATTGACCTATGGAATCTACTAGACACCATTTCTCCGGACATCGCCTTCCTTACGGAAACATGGATGAACGCTTCCTCCGCACCAGACATCACCATTGCCATCCCTGAAGACTATAAGATCACTCGCAAAG
Organism: Lissotriton helveticus; assembly: GCF_964261635.1. Classification (NCBI taxonomy): domain Eukaryota; kingdom Metazoa; phylum Chordata; class Amphibia; order Caudata; family Salamandridae; genus Lissotriton; species Lissotriton helveticus. The sequence goes on along the minus strand of NC_136063.1, from coordinate 340,079,029 downwards.
ACCGTACCTGCCACACAGGAGGAGGGATCGCTATCGTCCATAAGAAATCAATCCGCATCTCAACCAGCTCTGACGCCAACCTCGCCAACTCCGAACACCTTCACTTCCAGATCCACATCGACCCCAAAACCACACTCAGAGGCACCCTCCTCTACAGACCACCAGGACCCCGCGCAAAATTCAGTGAAGACATCACGGACTTCATCACTCCACACGCGCTCCCCTCCAAAGACTACATCCTTCTGGGAGACCTCAACTTTCACCTTGAAAAGATCAACGACCGCAACACCGCCACCCTCGTGGACAACCTCGCCAACCTCGGACTTAAACAACTAGTCACTTCCCCCACCCACATCGCAGGTCACACACTCGACCCAATCTTCACCTCCAGCAACCATATCTCCTTCAGCCACACCACGGACCTCCTCTGGACCGACCACAGCTGCGTTCACTTCACCTACAACAAACCAAAACCCAACATCCACCTCCAACCTACCCTGCAAAGAAACTGGAACAAAATCACCACGGACCAAATCTCCGCATCGCTCCTCCGAAACTCCCCAGCCCTCTCTTCTAACGCCAACGAAGCCGCCGCCAACCTCACCCTATGGTTATCCAACACCGCTGACACCTTAGCACCACTGAAAAAACGTCAAAGCAAACCTGGCAGCAAGAAGGCCTCATGGTTCAACGATGATCTCAAGAAGTCCAAGAAACTCTGCCGCTCCCTTGAAAAGGCCTGGAAAAAAGACCCAACCACCAGCACCAAGGACGCCTTCAAAAACGCCACCCGCACTCACCACCAATTGATCCGAAAAGCCAAGAAAACAGCATTCAAGGATCGACTTGACAACAACGCCCACAACAGCAAGGAACTTTTCAACATCGTCAAGGAATTTTCCAATCCCTCGGCCAACTCCAACGACATCACCCCCTCTCAAATCCTCTGCGACTCCCTAGCCTCATTTTTCCACAACAAGATTGCAGACATCCACAACAGCTTCGACAACCAACCCGGAAACCAACCCACCCCACCATTTGCTGATCATCTTCCCCCCGTGAACACCCTTAACGACTGGAACCCAATCTCCACTGAGGACACCATCCGCCTAATGAATTCCATCCACTCAGGATCCCCCACAGACCCATGTTCTCACCACATCTTCAACAAAGCAGACTCCGTCATAGCACCGCACCTCCGAGACGTCATCAACTGCTCCCTCAACTCCGCCACCTTCCCGGAAGACTGGAAACACGCTGAACTCACCGCCCTTCTGAAAAAACCAACAGCAGACCCCACCGAACTCAAAAATTACCGCCCCATCTCGCTTCTTCCATTCCCGGCCAAAGTCATCGAGAAAGCTGTCAACAACCAGCTCGCCGCCTTCCTCGAAGCCAACAAATCCCTCGACCCCTCACAATCTGGCTTCCGAGCAAAACACAGCACTGAGACCGCCCTCATCGCAGCAACAGACGACATCCGAACTCTACTGGACAATGGAGACACAGTCGCCCTCATCCTCCTTGACCTCTCTGCAGCTTTCGACACAGTCTGCCACAGCACCCTTTTACAACGCCTCAATAACATCGGAATCCAAGGAAAAGCACTTGGATGGATCACCTCGTTCCTCACCGGAAGAACCCAGAGAGTCCGCCTACCTCCATTCAAGTCCGAGGCCTCTGAAGTCATCTGCGGCGTACCACAAGGATCCTCACTCAGTCCCACCCTCTTCAACGTATACATGAGCCCCCTCGCGGCCATCGCACGCCAACACAACCTCAACATCATCTCTTACGCGGACGACACTCAACTGATCCTTTCTCTCACCAATGACCCCAGCACCGCCAAAACTAACCTACACGAAGGAATGAAAGAAGTTGCCGAATGGATGAAACAAAGCCGTCTGAAACTGAACTCGGACAAAACAGAAGTCCTCATCTTAGGTACATCCCCCTCTGCATGGGACGACTCCTGGTGGCCAGAAGCCCTCGGAAAAGCACCCATCCCGACAGACCACGCACGTAACCTAGGCGTCATCCTGGATTCTTCACTCTCAATGAACAGACAAGTCAGCGCCGTATCCTCTTCCTGCTTCAACATTCTTCGCATGCTCAGAAAAACATTTCGCTGGATCCCCTCCGAAACTAGGAAAACAGTCACCCATGCTCTGGTCACGAGCCGACTGGACTACGGAAACACCCTCTATGCAGGTACTACCGCAAAACTCCAGAAGAAACTCCTATGAATCCAAAACGCCTCAGCCAGGCTCATATTAGACATCCCACGCAACGAACACATCTCTGGTCACCTTAAAGACCTCCACTGGCTACCCGTCAATAAGAGGATCACCTTCCGTCTGCTTACCCACGCACACAAATCACTCTACGACATCGGACCAGATTGCCTCAACTCACGACTGTCCTTCTACACCCCCTCCCGCCAACTACGTTCTTCCAGCCAAGCCCTCGCCACTGTACCTCGCATCAACAAGACCACCATGGGAGGCAGATCCTTTTCATACCTAGCTGCTAAAACATGGAACTCACTCCCCGCTTACCTTCGCCTTACCCAGAACCACCTAGCATTCAGAAAGCAACTTAAAACGTGGATATTTGACAAGTAATCCTCCTCCCCTTCCTAAGCGCCTTGAAACCCTCTGGGTATGTAGTGCGCTATACAAATTCTATGACTTGACTTGACTTGACTTGATCCAAAGAAAGTCTAAAAGGCCTCAAATCCAAATATCCAGCAGCACCCAGAAAAAGTAATCCTTCCAGGTCAAGGTCCAAATGAAAGTGACCAGCACATGAAGAAAGCACTGGGAGGAGCCTGCTCGACAGGAACAGGAAGCTGGAGACTTGGGGCACTTCCCCCCCCCCCCCCAAATAATGGACTCCTTGCAAAAAAAAGTGCAGGCAAATGTCAACCTGAGGAGTGATTCTGATAAAAATCATCATTTTCTGAAGGTTTATGCTGTTTGCTGGTGGATTTCTTGTGCAGAATTGCAAAATCTCTATTTCGTGAGTGCGAGATTGTTCCTGACCGCCGCACCTACATGTTCGCAATTGCGAACTCTCGCGATGCGTGCTGTGCAAGGTGGTGGCAAGCCGCGATTACGTATTCGCGGGCGCCAATCTCCCACGGGATTCCGCAGCAAGATCCAAAATGGCGCAGCACTCGCAAAATATCGAGAAAAACAACTCGGCAAACGCTGAATGACGGAAAGTGAAAGCCGCGCGCCACGCCGCGCGCCGCAATATTGTATCACCAAGCAAAAAAATCTGCCGCGTGCGGATTTGCGGATTTGTCGAAAATCCGCAAAATCCGCAAGCGGAACGGATTTTACGCCCATGCTTAATTCGGACCGATTTGGCTGAGTCTATGATAATCGGAGTGCAGTTGAAGGCAGTGAAGTGAGTCAACCATAGAACTAGCTTGGGATGTGTTTCGGAGGGGAGATGAGCAGGATTTCCGTTTTGGCGGAGTTGAGCAGGAGATGGTTCTTGGTTAACCAATTTTGAGCAGATGTTATGATAGTATTGAGCGAGATGAGATTTTCTGGGGATGAGATTTTCAGGTAGAGTTGTGTGTTGTCTGCATACATGTGGAAGAAAATGTTTGTGGAGTTTAGTGTGTTAGCTAGTGGTTCCAAGAAGAGGTTGAAGAGGATCGGAGTAAGGCGGATCCTTGGGGAACCCCCATAAATACTGGAGAAGGCTGGGAGACGGAGTGGTTTGCCTTGAATCTTTGTGATCGGTGCTGGAGGAATCATGAGAACCATTGCAGCACCATCACTCCCATGATGTCATCAGTGATCTCATTAATGATATCAGCAATAATATCATTGGTGATGTCACTGACCATGTCATGAGTGAGTGTATTCCAGGGGTGTGAGTTATAGTTAGCTCAGGTAACTATAACTGCTGAATTTCAAAGGATTTGCATGAATGAACCCTGAGCCTACCTATAATGTCCCTGTTGCTTTTGTTTTTTTCAGTGAATTTCCAAGTTTTAAAAAAATTCTATTTCCTGACTATAACGTCCCTGTAACCTTTGATATTTTCAGGAAAAAAAACAAAGGTTACAGGAATGTTATTGTTAGGAAATGGAATTTAAAAAAAACTAGAAATTCACTGAAAAACCAAATTTGGCAGAGATGTTATAATTAGGTTAAGGGTTCACTAGTACAAAATCAGTAAAATTCAGCAGTTATAGTTAGTTGAGCCACCTATAACTTACACCCACCTAATGCACTGCTTATGACCTGAAATATCACATCACTCATTACATGTTACCACTCCCGCCAAGCCATAGCAAACTCTGGTCTGCTTCATGCAAGCGAGAGCATGTAAAATGCTCTTGCTTCATTGAAATGGAGCTGTATTGCTTTTGGACAGAGGGAACTGCATGTTAGCAGCTCCCTCTGCCCAAAAGCAATGCAGGCTCCTGTAGGAGGAGGGGAGGCAGCAGGGACCACCTTTTAGTCTCCCAAGAGGTCCTTAACAAGAGGCCATGCTCAGGGGATGCGGTCCCCGGAACAATATGTGCCCGGGGAGGGGGAGGCGTGCCGTCCCCCTCCCCATTTTTTAAAAGTGCTGAAGCCAGGTTCTCGTGGGGATAGGTTCCTCCTGGGCTGAGATAACCCCTTCATTTACATAAAAAAAGGAAAGGCATGGCACTGGGAGATTGAATCCCTGGGGCAAACATTGGCCCAGAGAAGGGGTTGGCAATAATAATAATAATAATACATTTATTCTCACATGGTAGGAGTCGTGACTCCATCCTGGTGCTCAGCACGGCCCCCCAGTGAAACAGCGCAGTAGAGTCACAGATCTACCTTAAATAAATAGATTAGAATTAAAAAATTACACAGCCACTCTTACAGTTTTGAGGTTTATTATAGAGATACTAAGAGTGAAGAACATACTTATGTTCAAATTGACAGAGTAAGAAAGCATTTTAAAATTCATAAATTAAAAAATATACTTAAAAAGGTGAAATGTGTCATGGTTCATTGAATTTGGCCTTTTGTTTGTGGATTCGCAATGGGTTTCCAAATCTGGCAAAATATTTATAAAGACAAAATGTTTTCAAAAATATATACCATTCACTGTTGGGTTACAGGGTGGCTCTAAGAAGAGTTGGTGTGATCATTGTGACTTTTTTGCAGTTACATGTAAGTGCGGATGCACACCTTGAAGTTGTTGAGAAACACCTTGTTCCCTTTATCTGTAAAGTGAACCTCACCTCTTCTGTAAATGTCATGCATAAAAACGTAGATTGTTGTTATAAATAGAGCCCAAGTTATGGTCTCTGAGGTAAGCAGAAACTGTTTTATTAACATGCTTCCTGGCTTTGTCAATCTGTGGACAGAATTGCTTTGACCACTTCTGTTTCTGTCTTTGACATATATTAGTGTATACAAAGTCTTTGACATATATTAGTGTATACAAAGATAGTGTGAGGGAAAAGCAACATCGGTTGAGCAAAGGATTTCCAAAACTACCCCAGTCAGTGTGCCTAGGACATTGTCAACACCTTCCACTATTATGAGGTCAAAGGCAGCAATTGGTACCACTTTAATCCTCTCTGTGCAAATAATTTTATATTCATATTGTGCAAACCCAGGTCTTTGTCAACACCTCTGTCTTCAGCATACTTTTGCCCCAGAAAATATTGCTGTGCCCTACAATCCATACTGTAAGCATTTTGAAGGGATGTGTGCAAGATGTCTATAGCTGAATAAGTCAGTTGGTATGAGAGGTTTCTAAAATGTTGTTTACCATAAAGCAGATAAGTCATTGTCTGTTCATAAACATTGTGTACTTAAAATAGGTTGCATGTTACTTTGGAAAACAAGTATCTTTCTGATTGGTTATGGAGAAATGTTTGAAAGGTACAGTAGACTGGATAAGCTAACATTTAGCAAAAGTCAACCACACCTAAAAATTTGGATTTGGAAGCCAGTGTGCTGCATTTAAAAATATGGTGAACGTCTGGCCCACTGCTACAGTTGAATGTTTCAGAAACTGTTACTATGGAAACTGAGATGAAGTACTATGGAGGAAGGGTTTAAAGTAAACTGTGCTTTTAAAATATAAAATGGATTGTTATTTATATGTTAGATATTTGTAAATTAAGTTTTCCCAAATCAGTACTATGTTTAGAAGTGGTAAGTTCTTAAAAACGAATACTAGTATTAATGAAATCGGTTTTTGAACTCCCGTAAGGGTTGCGACCACATCGCGATGTTACACTGCAGCAACACAGTGGGATCTTGACTCCATAAGTTACAGAACCAGATTAGGATCTTTAAGAAGAGAGTAATATAGGGTTAATTTGAGTATCCATTAGAAAGTTGTTAGAGATTTTGAAAAAAAAGAAGGGATTAGTTGCTTATGTTCGTTTCTGTGGAAAAGGAAAGGGAACATTTGCCATTATTGTTTTTTCCTTATTGAGAGTGGTACATCACATGTATTGTGAAGGAAAGTAAATGATTTAAGAGTTACTGATATTTTCATATTCTACAACAGGATTTCAGAGATAAGTTACACATGTTTAAGGTATGTAGTGTATGGTGTAGAGTGCTTCAGTTATTGTAATTAAATTTTTAACTCTGAGATGCAGTATTTATAAAAGTTTAGAAGCATTGGAGAAATGTGAGGTTTAAAACATGTTACCATATGTTGGAACCTGTATTGTACTCTATATACAATTGTACAGAAATGAAGATTGCAAATATGTTATATATGCTGATATTTGAGCTTGAAACTAAAAGTGTATTTTGTAAAATTTGAATGCTTGACTGGTATCATGTCTCAGGTTTGTTTGTAGTTTTCTGTGATATTTGACACATGTCATTCAGGTACTGATCATAAGTTTACAAAAATGTTATCTATCATCCTCCTACAGAAATATTGTCAGATCTACTTTAGGATTTCGTTTCACAAGCAAAGATCAGTTAGGTAGACGGGGTTTGTGAAACCAGTTTAACACTAAGTTTCATCTCTGACTGCTCGGTATAGTAAGTAAAACAAGAGATCCATGCAGTTTCTTCTACACACACATTTGCACACCACAAGGTGTGAAGTAAAGGTAATATTCTATGTATACTATACTTTGCATGTGTTATCTCACACCTAAAAGGCATTGAGACAATTATTGGCGCGTCTAGAAACATGGTAACACTAATACGACTCCCATGGGACAGATGCTTTATTCATTCTATTAGCTAGGCAAGACATAATCAAATCAGTTGAACACACATGTTTATGCCTGAGAGACCTGTGTAATCAGCAGAAAGTGATTCATGCAGGTTCTTCTATATATATTTAGAAATAATGTGGTGTCAAACAGGGGTAGTCTAGTATATATTGGCTTGTTTGAATGTATTCCCTTGTCTCTAAAATGGCACTTGCACAGTCATTGAGGTCTGTAGAAAGATGCAGACATTCACAAGAGTGACGTGACAGGAGTCAGCCTTTCATTTTGTCTTAGGCCTAGCATTGCGACTTCTCTCTCTGTTATGAAACTGGTATACAAAAGTGACACTTAAATCATGTTTCCAGATGCTATATTCTAGTCCATATAAGTCTCGTCATAGTTAAGCTAAGAGTAGTCCATAGATAGTGAGTTCTGTGCTTTAAACTGAAAGCGTACTCTGTCAAGTTTGAATTTCTGACCAGTACCATGTCTCAGGTATGTCTACATTTGAATATTTACTCTGACATGTGTGGTATAGCTAATGAGCCTAACTTAAAAACTATGCAGTCTATCATATTCCTGGACAAATCTTGTGAGACCTACTTCAGCATTGAGTCCCAAAAGCACAGCTTGTCTTGGCTTGGCTGGCATCATGAAATTAGTTGACCACATACCTTCATACCTGGCTGCTCTCTGTAATGAGTAGAAATTGATTCATGCAGTCTTTCGTACAGATATTTAGAAAGCATGCATTGTGAAAGTGAGGTAGTGTTTCACCTATAATCTTTACATATGTAGTCTCATCTCTAAAAGGTAAACACACACTTATTAAGGTGTTTAGAAAGAAGTTGATGCAACAAGAGTGGCATGACACGAGTTGCCATGCAATTTTGGCTTAGGCGTGGTATTGCCAGCTCCCACTCTTTAAAGAATGTAGTAGAGAAAAGTAAGGTTTAAAACATGTCGGCCGATGTATTAACATGTATTGCCGTCCATATAAGTCTGTCCAAAGGTACACTTGAAGTACGTCGTACAGAGTGAGGTGAGTGATTTAAATTATTAGTGTACTCTCTCAAGTGCACTTCTATGTGTATTCTGATGTGTGTGGTGCTGCTGATCAGCCTAATTTAAGGACTATCATACCCCGGCACAAATCTTGTCATAGCTTCTTCAGCATTTAGTCCCAGAAACACATATGTCTTAGCTAAGCCGGTATCATGCAGGCAATACCGGTTGAAGTACTGAGCCTTGAACAAGAGATTTTCAAAGAAGTGGAGTCATTAAACACAAAGACAAAAAAAATTAATGAATATCACAAAGAAAGAACAACAGGCAATGAGGGAATTACAACAAAAGAAAGATCTGATTATCAAACCGGCAGATAAAGGAGGAGGCATTGTATTCCTTTCAACATCAGCTTACCATATACAATGTACAGATCTACTAGGAGAAGTAAGAGACTACAGAATCATCTCTCAGGACCCAACAGAAAGACTGAAAAGAACTATTAACATCATGACAGAAGAGGTGGAGACCAACAGGTGGATCACAAAAAATGAGGCAGATTTTCTAAGATTCACAAAGCCACGGATACCCTATTTCTATTCCCTACCAAAGACCCACAAGAACAGGAACCCACCTCCAGGGAGGCCGATAGTATCAGGGATAGGCTCCATGTTAGAACCCCTGTAAAAATTTGCAGACTACTACCTGAGACCTCTAGTACAATGACAACCCACTTACTTCAAAGACACACAGGATCTTCTGAATCTCTTGAAAGGTGATTCATACTGACAAGGCAGTTCCAGTCTAGTTGGCCTAGACATAGAGAGCTTATATACAAGCCTCCCTCAAGAAGCCACGTTACAAACTATTGAAGAAATAATATTTAGAGAAAACTGGTCACATAAGACACCAAGACATTCCATCCTGTGGTGCCACGTAGATTTAATGGAGATTTAATTTAAATGTATATTTAATGGAGAACTATTTTGAATATGAGAGAACCCTATGCCTCCAAACGCAAAGGACCTCTATGGGCAGTACATTCGCCCACAGGCTGGCAAGCCTCTCTGTGAGAGAATTTGAAGAAAAATACATTCTGGATGAAAATAATCTCTTCAAGACCAAGATCCTTTGTTTGGAAAAGGTATATGGATGGTGTTCTTATGATCTGGGGAGATAAAACAGAAACCTTACCAGAATTCCATACATAGATCAATACCAGAGACTACTTTCCCAGTTTCACTTACACCGCAGATGAAAATACACTGGATTTCCTAGACATTACCCTCTACACGGAAAACACAAAATTATTGTGAGAAAGTGGCTCTATATATACTGGACTAGAAGGAAGTACAGTGTGTATAGAGTCCACCAACCCCAGAGGTATAACAGAGGTTAAAGTCAGAACTGACCTTACTCTCGAGCAGTAAGGCAGCACCAGAGGAGAGTGTAAAGCATTTGTTGTACACACTCAGTCAGAAAAAGGTTTCACACACTCAAGAACTGAACTCCAGGCCAATGGTTGTTATATCCTCAGATATTGTTGTTTTATTTTTAGAACCACCAGTAATAAAAATATACTTTTCAAGGTACGAGTGCTCTCATGTAAATACTTTGCAGAGGAGCAATAAGTTTGTACACACAATAATTACAGGATAGATAATAAGCAACACAGGGGCATATTACCAAGCAATAGCGATAATTATCGCTATTGCTTGGTTAGAGACAAAATTTTACCGCTGAGCTGCGGCGATTTTTACCGCAGATAAACCTTGGTATTACGAAGGTTTATCGCAAATGCGATAAAAAATGTCCGCATTGCATGAATATCGCTGAAAAGTCAGCGATATTCATGCATTTCCGAGCTAATGCTCTTAGCCATGTTATCCACCTCCCATTGGATAACATGGCTAAGAACTGCTCTGGGGCAGGTGTTAGCTTTTGGAGATATTCGCGCTTAGCGCGAATATCTCCAAAAGTTGGTAATAGGAGATAGCGATGTTAGCGACTGTTTCCAGTCGCTAACATCTTGGCACGCTCACTTTGCATGTCATTAGTGATAAATATCACTGACATGCAAAGTGGGGCCCAAGATGGTCGCTATCTCCTACTAGCTGTCGCTAACTGGTGTTAGCGACAGCTAGGTAATAGGGAGATAATTTTATCTCCGCTTTCTTGGCTTTTAAAGCCAAAAAAGCGGAGGTAAACCACCTTGATAATATGCCCCACAGTTCTTAAACACACTCTAGCATTGAGCTCAATGGGTTTTTCATAGGAAGGTACAGTTGATTACTTCATGGATTACTTTGGTAGTTCCAGGACTAGATCTTAGATTCAGTCCTGGGGTCTAAGCTGAAACCAAATTAGCAAAAACGTTATAGTTACTGTGATGAATTTTCCTGAATATAAAGCTGTTTTAAAAGTTCACACTTAGAAACTTTTTAAGGTGATTCTGACAATGTTATCCAATGGGAGGAAATTCAAGTTACAGGTAAAGTACGTTCGCGCTACTTTTGTTACCCAGCACTAGTCTCCTAGGGCCAGCACTGGGGGCTTAACTCAAAACAGGTAGGTAATTGCATTTCAGTATTTCGTACGATTTTTAAAGAATATTTGCAGTTTTCAAAAGTAGACACAGAAGAAATTTCATAGAAAAGCAAACAATAGGTTCCTATGGAGAAAATACCGGTTACTAGTAAACCCGCTAGGGATTACTTTTGCGGTTCAGTACTGGGCTGAAAGGTAGAGTACTGGCTTCTCTCCTGATCACAGGCGAGTATTTTCGAATTCGGACTTTGACTGATTTTATAGGAATATTTTCAGTTTTCAAAACTTTACACTTAGAAAATTTTCGAGTCAAAATGGGTCAATGTTATCCAAAGGCAGGTAAGTGAATTACCGGTTTCCAGGTGAGTACTTGGTTGGTGAAGTTAGGGTTCTGGACTTAGACTCAGGGGTCCCCCAGGGTCAGGTGAGTACAGTTAGTTCAGTCCCAGCGGCACAGGGGCGGCCGGGTGCAGAGGTAGGTAGGCCCAATGTTATCCAATGAAGGAAAGGGGGCCCTCGGTTGGTGGCTGCTGGCTAGCAGGCCACGCGGCTCTGGGAGCTGGGCTCCTGGTCACTTACTCTGGGCGGAAGTAGGATAGGGCAAAGAGGTCGCAACCAGCGGCACTCGGGCGGCTGGGTGCAGGGTGCTTTTGAGCCGTCGGGCCCTCAATGTTATCCAATGAGGATCTTGAAAAAGGAACAAAGGCTGCAGGCTCGGGGACGGTGACTTTCCAGGGGTGACCAGCACTTCGAGAGGTAAGTTGGGATGTTGGAGCACAGGTAGGTACCCCAAAGGGAGGCACAGAGGGCCGCGGGCGCCGGGTGCAGGGGTGTCTTTCGGGGTCGGAAAAGCTTACCCTCGGCTGGTCCCGGTTGGGGTGGCTCCTGGTTCTGAGTCTGCAGGCGTCGGCTGGTTCGTCAAGGAGGGTCTTTGGGCACTGGACTTCGGGTCCCAGTTGCCAGGGAGACGTCCTTGTGGTCTTGGTTCGGGTTGGCCCGGCCTGGGCTCGTCTGGTGCAGAGTGGGATGGTCTGGAGCTTCCTGGTGGGCACCAGGAGGGTTGTTGCAGCAGAGCCTCTGCTGATGGGAGTCCCAATCATCGAGAGGGTCAAGGCAGGCAGGTCCTCTGGGTGTCCCAAGGTCGCCGGGCTTAGGCAGGAGCAGGTTCCTGGATCAAGAGGCCGGTAGGGCTGTGGCCAAGTAAGTTATTGTTGTCCTGTTGCTAGCAGCTGCACGGCAGGTCTTCTTCTTCTTGATCTTCTTTCTTCTTTTTGATATCGGGATCTGTGGATGGAAGGTTCAGGGAGCCCCTAAATCCTAAATATAGGGGCGGCACAGGTAGGGCCAGGGCAGGGACCAATGGGTCCCTGTCCTGGGGTGAGTACACCCCCTAGCCTGCTCTCTTCCTGTGGGAGGGGGGCAGGGGCCTAGCTGGGATCTGGCAGGACTCCCCATCTACAAGATGGCCGGAGCCCGGGGTCGTGCTTCACCGTGCCTCCTCCACCTGAGGGGTGGAGTTGGCACAGGTTGGCACCCCCCCCTTCCTGACGTAGTTTTTCCCGCCAAAGTGGGGGTAGGACTGGTGGGGGGCTGGTTGCTGGGTACAGCAAATGGTCTGGAGAAGCTCTCAGAGGCGGTATGCCTTTGAAGCTTCCCCCTGTCCATCCTGGGGGAGGAGACATAGCCCCTCGCCCAGCATGTGCTTTGTTGCAGACCCTGGAGAGCAGTGTGCTCTCCACCCAGGGGTCCAGCAACATGTCTGCAGTGTGGCAGCCTTTGCAGCCACTCAGCCAGAAGTGGATTGTAGGTTAGGTTTTCAGTGGGGCATCTCTAAGATGCCCTCTGGTGCATTTTACATTAAATCTCACACTGGCATCATTGTGGGTTTAATGTGCTGAGAAGTTTGGTACCAAACTTGTCAGTCTTCAGTGTAGCTATTATGGTGCTGTGGAGTTCGTAATGACAACCTCCCAGCATCATATACTCTTAATGGCATCACTGCACTTACAGTGTCCTGGAATGGCCCTGGGTACTGTAGGGGCACAGGGCTCATGCACCTGTGCCCACACCACTGGCATAGGGCACCCAGCTAGAGAGGTGACTGATATATGGAAGGGCAGTGGGTTTGCAGACATGGCACACAGGGATGTGTGCCACGTCGACTCTTTGCTTAGTTCTGTACCTATGCACTCACCCTGCAAGGGCAGTGCGTGGGTACCAAGGTACAGTGCCCCTAAGGGTGGCACAATAAGTGCTGCAGCCCTTAGGGGTCTTCTCTGGTCACCATGCCCTGGGTACCTAGGGTACTATTTACTAGGGGCTGATAGGTGGCCAGAGATGCCAATTGGGTTTTGTTTCAACACAGTTTTTAGGGAAGGAACACAAGCCCTGGGTACCTGATTGGCAGTGACCCAGGGCACTCTCAGTCAAGCACATCAGCAGTTCAGAAAAAAGTGGGGGCATACCAAGGCAAGAAAGATGGCACCTATTCACAATTATCTACTATAAATCCACTTCCAAAAACAATCTCCTCTCATTTAATAGCTTCCATCCAAGATCACCAAGCGAAAACCTACTGTACAGTCAATTCCTGAGTATAAGGCGGAACTGTAGCAATATAGAGGTATAAAAACAACAGGCAGGTGAGTTAAGCATAAAACTAAAGGATAGACAATATCCCAAGACCATCATTAACAAATGCCAGAAAAGAGCAAGAAACCAAAACTGCAAAAACCTTCTTGAGGTGTCACCCAAAACACTGGATAAAGATATCCTCAGGGGGCATGATGGCCGCTAGTAGGCCGAAAGGAGTAGTCGCACTCTCGTCTCTCCCGAAAGGAATGATGTTTGTAGCTGCCACTGTGCTGATTCCTGGTCACTTGCGAGTTAAAATATAGAGTTGAAATACGGAGTGGTTACTGTTTCGACCAGATTTTGACTGCAGAAAATGATCTGAATAAAAGGCAGGCATTGAAAATATGCCCTGGATGCTTTGGATGCCAAATTGGGCTTTTTGGATATCGAAGCGTGTCACCTCAGAAGTCCCGCTTGCCTCGGTGGTCCTGACTGGGCAGGCTCGTGTTCTGCGGATCTTGGAAGAGATTTGTGGGGCTAGTAGGCGTTCCTGGCTGAATTGGAAACGAGCCATGGCGCTGAGAATTCAGAAAGCAGTGAAGGAGCTCAAAGAGCAAAAGGATGCCAAGGAGCAGAGAGAAAAGGAGAAAGCTGCGCCTAGCGAAGTAGGAGCCCCGGCAACAAACCTAAGGGTGAAAATATATCCCCGAAGGCTGGAGGAGAGAAATGCTTTGAAAGATGTCGAACACCCGGGTAGTGACGGAAAGGCGAAGGAGAAGAAGAAGAAGAAAAAAAGGAAAAAGCTACTGCAGAAAAAAAGACGACTATGGTCTCATGGAATGGTGAACAGGCAGCACTAAGGCAGCCTACCTTGTTGGAAGCTTTTTCCCCCATCGCAGTTCAGATCTTGCCGGGCGAGCAGCTTCCCGTGTCTACCCTTGCTGGGGGATCAGCTTATGAGACACACGATCAGCAAGAAGGAAGCGGTGATGGAAGCGGTGACGGCATGGATTCCCGAGACGCTGCTGGTCATGTTGTGGCAGCACGGGCTGCAGAGAAAGACTCCGAGCAACGGATTGTAGAAGCTACACCGCCGGTCATGGAGGCCACCTGTATACAGTCGGAGCCAGCACAGCGGTTAAGGTCAGCGGGGAAATCTCCGGAGTCCGCTCTAATGTGCATACTGTCTCAGCCCCAGCCTCAGCCGATACAACCATCACAGGCTCTACAGACGGTTACATCTACGGAGGTGAGCAATATCGAAGTCTCAGCTAGGGCTGACCCAGAGACACAGAGCTTGTCTATATTACTCATTAATGCCCTAAACATAAATGATCGAGGTGCTGGGGGGGGGGACAATAGATCCCCTGAGGGAGTCTTTTAACATAGGGGTTACATCTGAAACTGCAATCGAAGCTCTTGATACTGCCTCCTTAGTTCCGGGCTCACCTAGTGAGGATTGCTTCTTTTCCCTCAATGATGGAGAGGGCGAGGAGGACGAGGAGGGAGAGGAGGAAAACGGAGAGGAGGACAAGGGCTCTCAAACAGGCTCACCTCCATCAGAGACAGATAGTAACATGGCGTCTTCTGGAACAGACTCAGGCACTTCAGAGGTAGAAGGGGATACAGTGCACAAGCCCTCCCCTCGTCGGAGGTCGAGACATACCATGAGTAGGCTCCGAAATAGATCAAGAACTGCAGCAAGCCCTTTGCATCCAGAGGTGGTAAAGAGATTGGACTGGGACTACTCGGCTACCTCTCAGTTATATCAGGAGGGTGGAGGGGCTTATCCTTCACAAGTGCATCCACAGAGTCAAGGGCAGGCCTCTGGATTTGATATACTGTTCTCAACTTTGAAACAGATGCAAGGAGAAGCCAGGACAGAGAGCCGCAGAACTAGGCAGGCAAACAAGAAGATACAGGGGTCTCTGAGGAAAATGAATAAACTATACGCAGATTTAGTGGGCAGAGTTTCAGAAGTAGAGGAAAGAACTGGAAAGCTGGAGGACGAAGCCGCAAAATGGCAGGAGTTTAAACAAGATCAAGAAAAGACAACGTCGGATGTTTTATGGAAGCTCAAGGATTTCGAGAATCGCCAGAGGAGGAACAATATAAGACTTTTGGGGGTGGCAGAGGGGAAGGAAGGGGAGGATGTCTGAGCCTATGCTATTGAATTACTCAGAGGAGCACTGCCAGAGATAATTGGGTGGGACTGGGAGACTGAAATCCAGCGTGCCCACAGATTTCCTCTGGCTCAAAGAAGGGGCACCAATACAGAGAAACCAAGGGCGATCCTGATTTATGTGGGGAATTATCTCCTGAGAGAAGAAATTATGGCTAAAGCCAAACCACAGGCTAAATTTCATAATAAAGATGTGGTGTTTTTCGCGAGGCCAGGTTTTTGCCACACCACAGTGGAAAGAAGGTGGCGGTTGAGGGGATTAATTACACCGTTTCATAACTTAGGATGTGAGGCTTACTTAATGTTACCCAGTCGCCTCAAGGTGGTGAGAAATGGGCAGTTTAAAATATTTTATTCAGAGATTAAGGCTCAAGAATATTTGGTATTGTTAAAAGAGAATAAAGGGCAGTCCGGTATGATGGCTCTGGCGACTAAGCCTTAAGCTATGGCTAACTGGTATAAGTAGTGGCAGCACTGAAATGAGGAAAGTAGAAGCATAAGGGAGAGGAAGGGGGCGCGACAAATCCGGGGTCTCAGCTGTCACATATAGGTCAGGATTGACCTATTTGCCAGTAGGGGGGGGGCACGTCAGGGCGGGCTTGCAGGGGAGGGGGAGGGGAAAGGGGGAGGGCACAGGGCACTGCACATGGGCACAATATGTAAAACACAATGTACAAAGACGAGAATACAGTAAGCAAGTACAGAACGCACACTTTTTAATTGAACAATTACCAGAAGTATTTTAATGGGTACCCAAATTTTGACTTGGAATGTATGTGGTTTGAATGAGAGACAGAAGAGACAAAAGGTTTCCATTCTATTGAAAAATACGAGGGTGGACTCCTTGCTTCTCCAGGAGACACATATTATGGCAATGGAAATGTACCTTTTGGATCAGCTAGGGTTTGTTGTACTAGCATTCTCAAGACAGGGTTCTAGAAATAGGGGAGTGGCTATACTGTCTAGGTGTAGGGATGTTGTCACAAGGAAAAAATTGGAGGACAAATGGGGTAGGTGGGCTTTAGTAGAGTGTTTAATTAATGGGGAGTGGATCACTCTTGGGTCAGTTTATGGTTCAACGGGGGACGACCAGGAAATATTTGAATTTTTAGATATTGAATTAGCTACCTGGGCCTCTCGTATTGTCCTCGCAGGGGGTTTCAATATCAATGGGGCAGATGGGTTAGGGTTAGGATTAGGATCAGGGTCCCAACCTATTTATAAAGGAAGGAAAAGGAGGGTTTGTCAAGCAATTTGCGCCCTTGCGAGAAATAATGCATTAATAGATGTGTGGAACACTCTGAAGCCACGAGAGAAGGGATTTACATACTACTCGGCGCCACATAGGGTGTGTGTATGATTAGACTATTTTCTGGCCTCTAGTGCTTTTTCTTCTATATCTGAAATCGAGAGGTTACCTCGTATACTTTCGGATCATAACCCCCTGATTTTAAGATTGTCCTTTGGAGTAGTTAATAGAGGGGCGAGAGCTTGGACCTTTGAGAGAGGGCTCTTGGAAGATAATAACTATGTACAGCATATGACGCAGTGGATTGACGTATTTCTGGAGATCAATAGGGGCAGCGCTGCAGCTGGTATTGTTTGGGACAGTTTTAAGGCGGGAGTACGGGGGGAGACCCTAAGATATAATACTAATAAAAGAAAGCAAGAACACCTGAGAAATCTGGTATTAAATAAGGCATTACTGGAGGCTGAAGAGGAGTTGGCTGAAGGGGTTTTAGCAGGCAGTGCGCAGGAGCATGCTCTTAATAAAGTAGCGAAGGCAAAATTGGATACGGAATAACATATAGCTAACAAAGCGGCTAAGATATATATGGCAAGTAGGGAAAAATGTCATGAGGCTAGTGAGACAGTGGGACGCACGTTAGCGGTACGGGCAAGACAAAAGGCGGCGATAGGAGAGGTGAGGGCTATTAAGGATAATTTAGGGAATTTAATCTCAGACTCCCAGGCGGTTAGGGAAGTATTCAGGCAATTTTATGCAGATTTATATGATGATCAGCAAGGAAAGGACCCTGAGGAAATAGCAGCATACCTACAAGATATCCCAGTGGTGACTTTAGGAGAGCAGGATCGTCAGAGATTAGAAACTCCTTTAGAACCGGAGGAGATACAAACGGCTATGATGAGTCTTCCATCCGGAAAGGCAGCAGGGCCAGATCAAATACCATTAGAATTCTTTAAGGTATTTTGGAAAACATTAGGTAAGGACATGATTAATACAATACAACAACTGCAGATAGGGGCATCTATACCGAGATCATGGGCCGGGGCAAATATTGTTGTTATTTTAAAGAAGGGGAAGCCGTCGAATGAACCTGGGTCATACAGACCAATAACTTTAATGAATGCCGATACAAAGGTGTATTCTAAGGCACGTGCAATAAGGTTAGAAAGTATAATAGATACATTAGTAAGCTGCAATCATCATGGTTTTATTCCAGGGAGGGGCACTACCCATCATACTCGAAAAATGATTACTTTATTCAACACCATGGAAGTCACAGGGGACCCGATGGCAGTAATCCTGCTAGACGCTGAGAAAGCATTTGATCGGGTCTCCTGGGGTTATTTATGGTATACTTTAATTAGGGCAGGGTTGGGAGAGGGTTTCGTTACGGCATTAAGATCACTCTACAGAGACCCAGTAGCCTGTATTAGGGTAAACGGGGCGTTAACTTTGCCATTACAAATTAAGGGAGGAACAAGGCAGGGGTGCCCGTGCTCCCCGTTATTATTTGCCATGTATTTGGACCCGTTCATTCGTAGGATGGGTACAAAGGAGGATATTGCTCCATTAATCACACATAGGGGGGAGTGTAAGATATTAGCATATGCCGATGATGTGGCGATTCTTACACCAAACCCCACAGAGGCCATAGCATCTGTGGAGTTGGAGGCACATAATTTTGGCAAAGTCTCAGGCTACTTACTAAATACCTCCAAGTCACAAATAATTATGAATCAAAATGTGGTGTGTCATGATCATCGGGTGGTGCAGCTAGGTACATATCTATGGATTACTATCAGTTCAGAACTGGATAAATTGGTTGAACTAAATATAGTCCCTATAATTAATAAAGTGAGAAATAATCTAGATAGGCTCCACAATCTGCACTTATCCATAGTAGGACGTACTAATATTGTAAAGATGCTGATATTGCCGAAGTTTTTGTATATTTTTAGGGCAGTACCGTTGTTTTTCGAAAATAGCTGGTTTAAGATTTTAGATTCTATGATCAATAGATTCATTTGGCCAAGGGTAAAACTAGAAGGGCATTACAATGGATGGCACTCCCAAGGGATAGGGGAGGCTGGGCACTACCAGAACTAAAATTATACTATTGGGCAGCAGCCCTTCATTATATGGTAGGGCTGTTAGGTGGGGCAGAGGCAGAAGGGGAGGACGATTTAGGATCAAAAGCAATATATGCTCTGCCGTTGGGGGATGAGGTGGACAATGTCCTGCTTAAACAATTTGATTCAAGCTACTTCAAGAGAACTCGTTTTAGGACGATTATAGCCACACATAATATATGGAAGGCTTTCAGCAAGAGATATGGCCTAGGGAAATATAATAGATACACTAGAATGATTAACAACTCTCCATTTCCTCAATATATTTTTGCGGATGTAGTCTTTAAAGAATGGAATAGGAAGGGGATTACAAAGATTGGTGATCTCATGGATGCCCAGGGAATGATGCAATTCTCTGAGATTCAGTTAAAATATGGAATAGACCCAAGACAGTTGTTTAAATACTTGCAAGTAAGGAGCTTTTTAGTCAATAAAACAGGTGGTCGAGCAGGATTTGATAAAAACTCAATTATGGAGGTGGTACAGGGAGGGGCAGACTGCACAGTTAAGAGATTTTATTTTGAATTAATACAAAGTAAGCAAGATGACTTGGAGAAATGGGGGGACATGTGGGCTTATAAGTTAGAGGTAGAAAAAGACTGCTTCAAAATGTCTTTGGATATGGGCCAGAAGGTTCTTTGCTCTGCAGCCCTCCAGGCACAGCATTATAAAACGTTGTTTCGGCTGTATTATACACCGGCAAGAATTGCGCAATGGGGGGGTTAACGGGTATTAATTGCCCAAGATGTGGAAGCCTGCAGGCAGACATTGTGCACGTTTTTCCAACATGTCCCTATTTGTCTGCGATACTGAAGGAGATTGAGGTATTTATACAAAGGTTATTAGCAACACAGATTATTTTAACACCTCCATTAATAATGCTGGGAGTTAACGCGGATGGCATTCAGAGGGAAGGCGGGTACTTTATTTTTGTAGCAATGGCAGTATTGAGGTTATGCATTGCTACAGCATGGCTTGATCCATAACCACCAACATTTCAACAATGGTTAGCTGGGACACTCAGTATATATAATTTGGAAAAAGCAATATATGCAAGAAAAGGAAAGAATGGAAGGAAATTGGGATTGAAAATCTGGGAACCGATAAGTAGATGGAGGGATGAGTAATAATATTGTTTTAAACATTAAATGTAAGATTCAAGATAAGTTAGTATGTATTAGAACTATAGTTGTCGAAATGTGTATGAACAATGTTGCTTTATATATCTTTTATGTTGAATTTTGGCGCATTGTGCCTTGTACTCATAAAGGGGAAAAATCATTAATAAAATATATATTTTTTTAAACAGGATAAAGATATCCTCACATGTGTAACTACGTACAACATAGCTTCAAACCAGGTAAAGAAGTTAATTAACAAAAACTGGTACATCCTCATGTCAGGAAACCTACAATGGCCCAAACCCAGATTTGCCAACAAGAGAACAAAGAACATTCAGGACATTCTTGTCCTCACAAGACCAGGACTAAATCAGAGGGAGTCTAACCTGATACTGTGGATGACTCAAGCTATAAAAGGACCACACCCTTATGACCACTGTTCAGTGTGTCACCTGACCAAAAAGACCAACCCTTTACAGTTGACTGATGATATGATTTGGTCACTCAAACAACACACAAATTGCAATACGACAGATGTGATATACATGATCACATCTCCTTGCCAAATGAGATATAGGCATGACATGTCGTAAAGTAAAACAACGAATTTTGAGCACAGCAGTAACATAAAGTGTAAAGGATCAACCACATGCATGAGCACCATTTTATGAACGTGAACCACACCATGAAGCACATGCACATTGTCATTGAAACTCTTGATAACAAAGAAGACCCAAACGCAGAAAGAATCCTCTTCGAGAAGGAACAACGTTTGGGAATACAGTTTACAGAAATATGACAAAGAATTAAATGACAATACTCCTTTGTTGGAGGTACGAAAAAGAGGGAGAAGGAGGAGTTGGAGACTAGGTCGTCCTCCAAAAAGCTTAGTGCATAAGTAGGAATCCTCTATATTGGATACCGGGACCTAGCTCACGTGTAGGTAACTGACCCTATTTGTTCAGTGTAACCATTAGAGAAAGAAACATTTCTTTCTAGTGTCCCCTCACTCACCGGGGTTGCCCCACGGTGACATGCTTTATCATTGGGGCCATCTCAGTTCTCTATGAAAAGGGGCGTGCTACGACTCATGAGCTACGTAGGAGCACTTAAAGGTGAAATACTATGTGTAGTGCAATGAAGTAGTGGAGTGGATGTGAGTGAATAAAAAATACCGTGCTTAGTGGGCCTCAACAAATTTATTTCGCTCCTAGGCAGGTATATTAAAAGTGGGGTGAATATCACTGTAAACCAACCTATAATGGGGCTTGGTTCAGTGAAAAAGGAAGGTCAACATGTTTCATGCTACCCCTAGCATTTCTTCAGGACCATGCCTGGACCAGCCCTGCATTTGCCACTCCTATATCCTTGATTAAGTGTTTTAAAAAACAAAAACTCAATAATCAAAGCATGCGTTCACACTGGAAATACATACGTTTGTATCAGTTGTTGATGCTGTAAAAAGATTGTTCCTTTTCAGTTTCCATACCGCATCATCACTGTAAATGTGCACTTCCTCCCTGACCGCAGGTGATGACTTCCAGGTCACGGTAAGAAGCTACAACAAGGATATGCAAGTAGCATTCCAGAGGAAACTGAGAAAGAAATGACACCAACAGCCCAAGGTAATGTGAGCAAAGAAATTACCACCGTCATGCCTGTTTCCATTTCTTATTGTAGAGCTCCCGCAGCACCTGATGGAGTTTAATTAAACTCCCATAAAAGTACCATTAAGTTTATTTACGTTTGCATGCTTTCCTTTTGAATTACAAAGCCCCAAATATAAAACGATATGAACTTTAAAGTTAAAGTAATACTTTTTGTACAGTATGATTTTCTTTCCTTCTCTCCCCTTCAATATATTAAGATGGGTGAGAATTTTTCAAAAACTATATCAACATGGTGATAATCTTTCTAGACAGGTTTATTGGACATGTTCAATGCAGGCTCTTGTGGTGTAGAGTATGAGTAAAATTATTGATATGCTTTATGCTAACTTAACAATGACAAAATAGTCATAGACTTTCTTTCTTACCAAAGACAAATCACTGCATTATTACGTCCTTTTGTAAGCCTTTGAATGCCAACATGGCATTCCTTCTTAATATCGATCCCTGATTGATTATTAACGCTTTACTATAATTTGTAATGAGAAACTACATGAGTACAGCAGACAAATTGTATCACATTTGCAAGTAGCATTACACATCCAAGCACCTAATTGGGCAACACTATATGAAATCTATATAAAGCAAAAATTTGCATGTTTTTCTTTTTTTCCTTTTTCTTTTCCCAAGTTATAGGTAGAACCACAACATATGCACCCGTCAATTACATGAAATAATGACGGAGATGAGTAAGTTACATTAACTTACCCAGTGTGTCAAAGTGATCTATCAAGTTATCTCTATGACTAAGGTCCTGATGAAAGTCCACCGATCTTTAGAGACATCCATGGACTGGAACATGTCGACCACTTAAATCATCATTATAAATTTGCGGTGGACCACTTACACATCCACCAGAGCACCACACACTATTTTCAATCTTAACCCATCCTGACGAATAAAATAAGAGTTCAGGATAGGAGGTATTTTTAATTTATCGCTTTTTTTCCATTCACACTATTGAAATCATGACGGTCAAAGAACCAGATGATCTCCCTCCAGGTGGAGTAGGTGGACTGCTTGCAGAACAGGAAACTCAGGTAGAAATTGACTCAATTGTAAAACCAATCACCTAACCTTATCAAGAGGAAAACCAAGATATACCGCTGCACATGTGTTAGGGTGTATGAGGGCCTTTGTCCAACACTTAAAACCCTGGTTGATTCAAGACATGTGGTTAATTCTCTTTCATTATAAACTATTAAGCATGGAAGCAGAATGAATCACTGCTTCTTCTGGTGTGGGGATTCTGGACATACACAGAACAATGCGCAGAAAAATAGAACCTCAGTGTGTAGGGGGGTAAGCCTTCCTACTACCTCAGTACCCAAAATCCCAGAACCGACTAGCTATAGTGTCTCATTCATTCTCCTACATAATCACAAAGTTACACATGATTAGACAACCAGAACACAAGACTCCTGACTCTCACAGGAATTGAGATAGGAAGACGTACCTTTTTGCCCACTCATTCATACTTGTCCACAATAGGAATAGACAGAGTTATAGTTCAAAATTTTTATTTTTATCTATTGTGCTCTATAATGCTGCATACGAGCTACTACCAGCAGCAAAACACATAAACCTAAAATAGTTAGCATTGTAGCAAGTCCATAGACTATGAAAGGGGATATCAAATTATACATTCACTGGATAAAGATCTATAAGCCCCAGCCACCCTCCACTTGGCCAGAAGAGGTTTTATTATATAAAGGAAGATCTCTGGGCTTTGTCAGCAGACCCTATACCTTAGTACCTATATTGTAGTTTTTACATCATCGGAACAGCATAACTCTTCTTCCTGGAAAGGTCCCTCCCCAAGTGTGTGTTAAGCCAACATGCAATCCCATAATATCAAATCAGGGGTTTCCAGCAGGTGCAGCTGTGTAGCATGTTTGGTCTAAGTGCTGGGGACTGACCAGAACAGAATAACAAGGGGCATTGTTTATCGACCTTACACATCGTGTTCAGACTAATCTCCAGGAACAGGCACGGAACGCAGAAAGCAGACAGTTTTCATGTGAAAGGCACAAGTAGAATCTTGCACAATAAAGCCATGTAGTGATGTGCGCAAAAGCAGCATCATGGCTGCAGAGCACATGCTAACCTAGCAATTTCGACAATGTCCCCAATGGCAATAAGACACCCTCCCCCTGGCCAGGTGGTAGCATATAGATAAAAGGACCCAAACAGAGTTCAAAGTTAAGCAAAGTCAAGAAGGGCTTAAAGAAAAACAAATTTAGAAAAGGTAAAAAAAACATTTTTTTTTTCATTATAATTATAATTTTGTCATTCATTGAGAACGGGATTAATTTAGAGTTGGAACATTTATCAAATTACATGATCCCAAGAATGCAATTCGATATATAAGGTCATCCCTTTTGTTTGTAGCAACAAGGGATGGCATCCAATCAAGCAGCTTGAGGGAACACACATGTTCCTCATAATACAATGAAACTCTGTTGCAAGAGGTGCTGTGCAGCCGCACAGGTATCCCATTCAGCCAGCACTACAAGCGCAGCTGCACGTGCCATGCGGCCATCCCATGAACAGGCCTGGTCATGGGCCACTAAGGGACCCATTAACAGATCATAATCTGGGTCAGTGCGTGACGTATTGGAAAGACATAAATGCAAAGCCCAGTAGAAAGGGCATCGCTGACAGTGAAACACAAGTTGCACGTAAGTGAAGTAGGCAAAGCGAAAAGTTAATCCATAACTTACCCTGAGCATTGCCAAGGTCAAGCATCCAAAAAGCTGCTGTATTCAGTCATGGTACAGTTGCAATTGGATGGGTCTGTGCAGCACCCCGAGATGGGCAGCCATTGCATAAGAGAAGTATAAATACCAGCACACCAGCTACCTGAGCCAGTATTAAGGGAAAGCCTCTGAAGGCACTGGAAAAAATAGAATGTATAAAGGCTGGTATTACTCCAAAAAACGTCTGAAAAAAAGTCACAAGGCCGGATCCTACAACTTTAAAAAAATGAGCAAGGCCTTCTGTATCAGACACATTAAATATACTGGGGCAGATTTATGATGGGAATGCGCCACGTTTGCGTCACGAAACTGCGGCGTAAACGTGGCACATCCCTACGACCCATTTACAACGTGACGCATCTAGGCAATTCAAAGATCTCTCGAGCCGAAGTAAGAGCCACTTCTTGTTGAAACAATAGCTCTTCAAGCCTGCTTAATTTATTGAAATCTGTATTCAAAGTAGGAATGTAAGGCAAATGGAACAATCTACCGCCTCATGCGGGAGTGGAAAAAGCACATTGCTACAACAAGTAACACAGTGGGAAACTGTTACTATATACAGAATGCCAGCCTGCAAGCCACAGCAGTCGTTGTTCAAAATAAGGTAACTGCCGTTAGAAAGTAATGTGAGGATGGGAATTATTGCTGGAACAGGCTTTCCTTTAAAAAAACAAGCCCTATTAGGTGCAGACACATTACAAGCGCTGTGCAACTTAACTTGTTTGCAAACTAGGGAGTGTCTCACTGTGGAATTGCATTCCTCCCCTGTTAGGAAAACTTCTGTATCCTCCCATTGACATCTGTAAGTAAATTGAAGGGACCATAATTCATGTAGGAAACCACTACCCAAGGGTTCAAAACAGCCAATTGGGAAATGTTTCATGCACGATTGAAATTGAAACAGCGAAAAAAGCAGAGAGATAACACCATGAATCAACCATTCTGCAGAATTGGTTTCTGCCACAGAAAATGTCAAGTACCACAATTGTTCAATGTGTAACAGTGTGTATTTAGCATCTTTCATGGACATGGCTTTCATGGACATGGATCTCTGTTTCTAAGTTAGATTAAATGGTAAAAACAAAGCAGAAGCCTTCAAATAATCCCATGATACTTTTCCCATTTTGAGTGTCTGTAACGTCCGAGCACATTGAATTACAGATTGCATTTGATTTTGACCATGATATAACACGGAAACATTATTTTGAAAAATATCAATAACAGATGAAACAATATTGTCAAAGGGAAAAATGCATGAAGACAGGGTATTTATGCTGTCATCTACTAATGCAAGAACTTTTTCCAAATTAGCTTTTTCAATTTGGCGCATGCGGGTTGCTGCTTCAATTTGAGAACGTTTCCATAATTCATTGTATGTTGCATAGATAAATCTTTTTGATCTAGGAGATTTTGGACCCAAGAGAGAATCAGAGAAGTTTATTTCACTTGACAAGAGAGACAGATGTTGTTTCACAGATGACAGAGGGAAATGGTCTAACCACTGTTGATAGAATTTTCTCACTGAATATGTGGTGACCGAGTGTGAATGTGGGTACCGAGATCAGGGTCAACATCAGAGATAGTGAAACTGTCATTTTGAAACAGAGCCTGTAGGACATCTATTGTACAATTGGTGTGATAACTCACATTATCAAATTCAGTCAATGACGGAATAGAAGAAGTATTTAAATTGTTGGCAGTAGCCAGGCTAAAACAAGTAGGTTTGTGCACTGTGCCATTTAAAAACAATATTTGAGTCAGTATCAGACATGCAAAGCCTCAATTCCTTGCACCTGCCAAATCTTAGTATGGTATTTCTCCAGTGATCATAACCCTCGAAGGCCAAGTCAGTCCTAAAATTGTTTGAATATATTAACTTTGTTTGTGTCAAAATAAATTGAGATTGAGTCGGCAATTTCAATTTAAAGAAAAAGGCGTCTGGATTAGACGTGTTATAATAAGTGAAGTAAGAGAATTTATTTTTAAGTGCTCTTGAACTACCCCGTAAAGGAGTTGGACAATATTCCCACTGCATGTAATTAAATGTAGGTCTTACTGTGTTTGTCTTGTGCAAGAAATGGTGGCCATAATGTTAATAACAGAATAAATCAGCATTATTGGCAGTATTTAACAACAAATCTTCAGCATCAAAAGCAGCATAATAATTCAAATCAGAAAACAATGAATGCACTGCCTGTACATCCAGAACATCTGAATGTATGTCCTGTGTTACCACATCTACTAAGGAGATGCAAAACACGTATGGTATCTTGAGGACCTACGTCGGGCCATGAATTTGGAATGCCACTTTATTTCAAATGATGCCATCTGCAACTGGGAAAGCCAAATGTTCACATGGGCTTGATCAAGTTTCATGATATGGGGCGATGTGTGGGGAGCCACAATATCATCTAGCAACTTTACTGCAGAGTATTCTGGCAAATAATGACTATTGATGAACCAGAACACTGTCATAAATCCAATCACCATAAAAAGAAAAACAAGGATAAGCACCAACCAGATGTAGGTCCAGGGTGGGACTAGATAAGTCTTTTTAAACCAAGAGATAAAACACTTGTCTTTGATGGTGGGGATGTCACAGAAGAAGATGAAGAAGAGTCATATGAGAAACTTGTGCGGTCCTCAAAATAACCGCTTTCACCTGCATTCAGCAACAGTGGTAGCGCAGCATCAGATTCATGTTGTAAAGGGATGTCCGATTCCTCAATATGGCACTCATCAGCAGGATAAACATACTCAATGTCAGAGTTGGAAAGCACTGTGGATGAAGGCACTGCAGGCAAAAGACTTGCTGGACTTTCCATCTCACCATCAACAACACGAGAATTAGTTGAAGATGCAGATGTCACCAGATTCAAAGGAAGAGCATTACAGGAAATACTCAGAGTCACGCTTTTCAGAATCGGCCAGATGGTTTAGCTTGAAATGTATCGATTGTCTTTGCGACCAAGCAAAGGTGGCAGTATCACTGCACGAGTACCCTTCAATCCAAGAACTGGGACAGCGGCACTATTAGAGGGACTAAATTCTTTTTTGTTCTCCAGCTTTTCTCGTACCAGGTCGCCAATCTTAGGAAGCCAGCAGGTGACAGGAATCAGCATTGCTGTGTCAGTGGAAGAAGGTATATGTTCAGTTGCTGTCACTGGTCTATTGAAGGTACTGTAACATAGTAGAATGGTTATCTATGTCTAATGTGGCAGCCGCAGCCACCACCACGTCTAGACCATCAAGGTCAGGCACAAACATTTTGATGCCACAGAGCATTTCGTATGGGGTCCGACCACCGAGAGATCTTGGTAGGAGATTATTAAGTGCACGTTAGTGGATAGTGGAGAAGTGTGGCTCACTGGTTAGAGGAGGCAGACCCTGATGCAGAGGTCAGGCCGGGACCAGGGTTCAATTCCCGACGCGGCAGGGTCTTGAGCCCAAAATGTCCACAGACTCGATAATTCTCGCCTCGGTGCCTACTCGAATCATGGGTTCACACTCTGCAGCTCTGGGCAATAGCTTGCTTAATCTCCACTACGGCCCCCCCGCGGCGGGATGCCTGGTCTTCACCTTGGGGATACCCAGTAGGGGTAATCTCGCAGGGAAAGCCAGGACGGGTTCCCAAAGCAAGCGCTAAGAGACCTGTCGGTGATTTGGCGCTATATAAATCGAAATTAACATAACATAACATAACGTTGTACCCCATACAAAGGGGCCAGCTAGTTTCTGCCAGTACCTAAGACTCTAGCTGTCAAAGATTGTTGTAAGTCACTGTTCATTCACTCCACTATAGAATTGCCTTCAGGCCTGTATGGAGACAAAAACTTCATCGCGTCCTTGTACCCCTTAGAGGCGAACTCTAGACCCTGGTCCAAATGGAAGATGCCACAGGCAAACATTCCAACAATGACACACACATCTGTAATGACATTTCGAGTGTCAGCACTGCCTTGTGGGCAAACCAAGAGGAATCTAGTGCAGGAATCATCGGCAACAAAAAAATATATATATATAGTATCCGCATTAAATGGACCACAGCGATCAAGATATATACAGCTGACTGGCTGATTTGATATATATAGCTGTGTCTGCGGTGGACGTGAAACCGTACATGGTTTGATTTGTTGACAAATGTCACAAGAAAGCAAATAACTACGAGTTTGTTTATAAAAACCACACCACCAATAACGCTGTTGTAGAATAGACACTGTCGCAGACCCCCAGCATGTACAGAAGCCATGCCTTCACGTGCTGCTGTGATCAATGGAAGTCTGCGGTCCATGTTGGGAATCAGCAGATCCCCAACCGACGGATATGACGCATAAGGAACTTGTTCGGGAGATAAATTATGAGAATATTTAGATGGGAAGCCCTGTGGGGAAGCAGTTCCATCTTTTGTGGCAGCAGTAGCTGCCAGAATCTCATTATCTATCTTAGTCATGGACCTTGTAACTCCTGCAATGGAACACGTGGCTTCTGCAGATTTGTCTGCCTCTTCAGCCAAAGAATTACCAACAGCATGTGCTCCCAGAAGCTGATGGCCAAGAATATGAATATTGTGTGTGAGTGGCGGAAGGTTATATGCTCCGCCACTTGAACCCATAGCATTTTATGCTTTTTTGTGCTACCCTTAGAGTCTCGATAATCATTTTGAGACCAAAAGTATAAGTTGTCAGACTGGGCACATTAGTAAAAATCGCACACAATAAGAATATTCACATTAGGATCAGCAAACTCGAGAGCAGGAAGAGCAAGAAGCACTGCCAATTGTGCCGTACAGTCTCCAAGTGCTTGCATATGCACAATGAAAGATTTTAATTTACAATTTACAACCAAACCAGCAATAATAGAGTAAGCCACGGAATAAGCAGGTTTGGACCCGATGGCCGTTTGAGCCGAACCGTCGGTGTAAATGATACAACTGTACTCTTCCAAAGAAGGCAAAGACAACAGAGGGGGATGAACATGTTCATAATGTAAAAACTCCTGTGTCTGGAGAGCAGGACCAAAGATAAACCTGACATCAGCCGATCTCAAAGAAGTAGTCCATTGGATCCACTGGGTATGTAAAGCTTCAGAGTTTGGAATATTTGTCACCGCTTCTAAAGCAGGGATAGGCAAAACCATTAAAATGCATTTCCCCTGCACCAACAAGCACTCTTTCAGAATCGCCATTTGGCATGCCTCAAAAAAATGTCAACATTGAAACACCACATTTCCGCTGCTGTGTACAGATGAGATTTGTGTGCAATAGGTACTGTGTCCCCTTTGTTAAACATTAGGTATGTGGTATGTGAAACCCACCCCCCTTGTACAATACGTATGACTGGGTTCGTAGAATTATCATGTGTCAACAAGAAGTTAGTCTCTAGCAGATCAGACTGCAAAGATCGTAGAATAGAGGTGTGTTCCGGAAACCAGCAGGCAGAAGTAAATGTAGGTTGTATCAATGCATAGAGCGGTTTGATACGCTCAGGAATGTATGTCCTCCTGAAATTTAAAATCCCAGCAAAGACTGATGTTTCTTCAGTGGAGAAGGAGGTTGTAATTGTGCACATTTATCCAGAAAGTGGGGGGCTAACCCCCTACCTGTATTGTTGAGTTTGTAGCCTAAGAAGAGCACCCATAAGCAAGCGATGTGTGATTTAGCAAAATTAAATTTGTATTCATAGTCGGCAACCAATAATATAATTCTGTCGACTCTGACTAGATGCAGCATCAGCTCGTCGTCTGTCAGATAAATATCATCAACGTACTAGAATGCATCAGGGTCTATGCTGTGTGATAAAGACACGACACGTGCAGCAAAAGCCCCAGGGCTGTTCTTATACTGTCGTGGCAGGCCTCAGCCAGACCCACTAGTTCAAAGGGGTTCGCCCTTCTCTGCATGAAGTCCTCAGACCAATAGAAAGAAGTTGGCACAGAAACTGGAATAGAAAACGTAATATTTATTACACCTCATGAGGTGGTGCTACGGTTCAAACAGTACCCTTCGGTATTGCAAGAAGTAGCACCACGAGCCAAGAAAGCATGGTTTATTTATACCCGCACAGGGGCTCAAAAGAAGGCGGTACAAAACACAAGAGCACAATTTATGTACATATAAGGTAATATCGAGAAGCACAATCGATCAGTGGGAGGAGCTATCAGTCTTGAACACATTCCTATCTGGAACTAATCACTACCAGATGTGAACCCTAACGGACAGCAGAAAAGTGGGGGATGCTAAATATAGCTTGTTGCTGGGCAGATTCAAGCACCATGAACAGGAAGATAGGACAAAGCACATGGTCCGCACGAGACAGCATGTAGCAGACAAAATGGCTGCCATGAATACAAAATGGAGTCCGCTAAATGTCAAAATAACGGCCAGAACGAAGATGTCTTCCGCTAATGCTCAATCTAATTGCTGTCAAATTACAACAATACCACATAGGCAAGCGTGTAAAGTTTTTCTGATTTCCGACGGCGGTAAATGCTGTCAAGTCACGGCTCTCAGGAGCCAAGTTGTGACTATAGAAACCATTGGATATATCCAGTGTTGTCTTATATGTTCACTAGCGCAGAGTTGTGGGTGTTCTGTACCGCAAATGTACGACAATGACTATTCAAATTTCGATAATCTAATACAATGCGATATGAACCGTCCAGTTTTGATACCGGAAAAAACTTTTGCGCCCTATGGTTTTATAAGCTTCACAATAATCTTTAGCAATTCGTGCTGTTTGTCTTCATCTGCAACAGCCTCCAAGCATTGCACCACTTGCAAGCTTACTGCATCACTCTTAACATTAGCAAGGATCATATCGCAAACAATATCGAACACTCCCACTAACTTCATACCCAACTCCAGGGCCACCGCGGCCCCATGTTCATCTTGAACACATTTAATCACGGAAGGGAGAACGGTCATTGAAGGGTGTGCCAAAACACATTGAATCAACGGCTCCAAACACTCTGCCCCAAGTGATACAATCAGCTAACTCGGGAACCAGACCTTTAGGTAGACTCACTGTCAGGATTCTGTGTTTCTCAACTGGTGTGGTATTTGGAAAAACAGCTTTGAGTTGTCCAAATTTTTCAGCAAGCCAATAATGAAGTTTGTCCTTATTTTGCGGTTGCTTGCGCATTACTGAATTAATCATGTCGGAACTGATGATTACGCCACCAGGTCCCAGTGCTTGTGCAGCAACAACTTGTGGTCATCCTGGAAGTTGCATGACATGAACTGAATAACAGCTCTATGTATAGATATTAATGAAGTGTGTAATACACGTAGCTCTGCGACTGGAACATTGAGGTAATATGGATGTGGGGTATACACAGCCAAAACGGTCCATGTGGCTCCCATAAATCGACATGGGGCATAAGCGGACCACAGTTACAGGGTGAGATATGGGGCCATTAAACTATATTGTATGTTGCCAAGCCATTAGTGGAACTTCAAGAGATCTATAAGGTCGCTAATTCTGCGGAAGGGTAGTGGCAGTATACTCGTGGAACAACTTATCTGTCCCATCGACTGCTGGAAAGGTGACCCAAAAATAAAATACCTCAAAGCGGTGAGATGCTTCCACTTCAACAACAAAAATAAGTGCAACACCAGCATCAGGGAGGTGCTATGGCAACCGCCATAATCAACAGTTGAAAATAACAACTTATATGTGCCAGCGCAATAATGGGTAAAAAGAAAGAGAAAGACCTTTTGAAATTCAAGCTTGAAAAACCTATAAAATATCACAATATAGGATGTTACACCCTCACAGTCGTCTCTGGAAACAAAAGTGATGTGTTTGTGGACAACACAAGCCCTACTCAGGCGTCTTGCAGATAAGTACCATACCAAACGTTGGCGGTGCGATGTTGCGGGTATCCTGCACATAAACAGAACTATGTGCTGGAAAACAGGACCTCAGTGTTTAAGGGGCTAAGCCTTCCTACCACCTCAGTACCCAAAATCCTAGAATTAACAAGCTATAGTGCCTCATTTGTTCTTTTACATAATCATGAAGTTACAAATCATTAGACAGAAAACTCCAGACTCTCTCAGGAATCGCGTTAGCAAGATGTACCCTTTTGCTCACTCACTCGTACTTGTCCACAATAAGAATAGACAGAGTCACTGTTATAGTACACAATGTTTATTTTTAACTATCATGCTTTATAATGAAGTATACAAGCCACTACCAGCAGCAAAATGCATACATATAAAATAGATAGCATTGTAGCAAGTCCATTGTCTATGAAAGGGGATATCATCTTACAGTCAGCAGATGAAGGTCTATAAGGCCTACCAACCCTCTCTTAGGCCAGAAGAAGTTTTATTATATAAAGGAGGAACTCTGGGCTTTGTCAGCAGACCCCATACCATAGTGTCAAGATGGTAGTTTTTACATCATAGGAACTGCACAGCTCTTCTCCCTGGAAAGGTCCCTCTCCAAGTGTGTGTTAAGCTATCATGCAATCCCATAATATCAAAGCACGGGTTTCCAGCAGCTGCAGCTGCATGTTTTGCCTAAGTGCTAGGGAATGACCACAACAGAATAACCAGTGGCCTTGTTTATCAACCTTGCACATCATGTTCAGACTAAACTCCAGGAACAGGCAGTGAATGCAGAAAGCAGAAAGTTCTCATGTGAAATGCACAAACACAGTCTTGCACAATAATTGTTGAAGTTTTCCATCTAATGATTTGATACACTTTTTTTTCTTTCTTAAGGCACTCCTAGATTTTTTTATTTTTGCAAATTTATTTTTCCATCCCCAATACAACTCAACATTTCCTCTGACAAATGTATTCTACTTTAATGTTCTGAAGAATTCATGTTTTACTTGCAACAACTTTGCCTTGAAATATACCAATAAAACCAAGCAAACTGGAAAATGTTCAGACATTAGTAGCTAGAAGCTAACCAAAATATTGTAAATTAATGAGAACATGGTTTAGGCATACATTTCTATATTTTCGTTGTTTGATTCGAGTTCAATTCAAGTTGTGTTTTTTGGTTTGGGTTCAGGAGCAATAGCAGAAACTGAAAGTCAGCGACACGTTAGTGACTATTTCCGTTACTGTGACAGAAACATGATTGTACACAAACTTCTTTCCCACAAGAAGCATTACATTTGGCCATTCTCTGTCTAGGCCAGTGAATACACAGACTTATTTTGTGTTATGTTTAAACACACAAGGACTAGATATTTGATGCCTTGTTTCAATGTCAAAATAAAGAGCTCAGTAAACTGGATGACTTTATACAAATACCTATGTTTTTGTAAAGTTTAGTACAGGTTGATGGACTACAAAAAGGGTGAGTTTCCTGCCTTTAAAAGACATTTAGGGGCAGATTTATGAGTTCTGGCGCTTCTCTGCAAATCGTTTAGGAAAAAGGGGACCCCTATATACTAATAATGTACTTGCTATACATAGGGAAAACTAATTCATTTGAAAACAGTCTAGAGCTAAGTGAAAAGCAAATTCCATATAAAAAGACCACCATGGGAGTGTGGAATAGTGTCATCCAATAATATGAAGACTCACCACCCAGATAGTAAGGATGGAAACAGCTTTTTTTGCTATAGACGGGCACCTGAGGAAGGCCATTTGGCCGAAACGCGCGTAGTGAACTACCCTGCCGCATTGCCTCCATCATCTGTCATGTCTAGTGCAAATTGTTTCTTAGTTTTGTGATTTTAAGAGTTTAACTATATGAATTGTTAACTACCCTTAATAGAACAAAGAAGTATACAAATGGAACAAGATAAGAAAATGTTATAATAAGATATAATACTTATACTATTTATGAATAATAAAATTGAATAATTGACTTACTATCTGGGTGGTGAGTCTTCATATTATTGGATGACACTATTCCACACTCCCATGGTGGTCTTTTTATATGGAATTTGCTTTTCACTTAACTATAGACTATTTTCAAATTAATTAGCTTCTCTGCAAATCAGCATGCCTTATTATTGTGGTAGATTGTGGTTCTTGTGGTTATTTCCGCCATTACCTGGTTTCCATTGCCTGTGCCTTAGTCTGTTATTGTTGTCCATTCTCGCCCATATGTGGTTTTCCCTGCCTGTTTTTGCCACTGTTCCCGCCCCCCCCTCCCAGCTGCACGCCCCTCCCCCTACTTAATGGCGGCTTCTGCGCAGTCGTGCCACTGGAACCCTAAGGCAAGCCCGTCTGTGCCCGTCTGCGACCCGACCCTGGCCAACGCCAGGACCCCTAGACTTTCGAGCCCCTGCCGATACGACTCCGCCGCCCTCCATGCACTCAACCCCGGAAGACACACAGACTGCCAGAGATCCACAGCCAACACCACCCATGGACAGTTCTCCTAAAGAACTGCTGATGATCCTTCACCATCAACAGTACCCCTGCGACCGCAGAGGTCTCGCTGGACGCCCGCACAAATGAAGCCCTGACTTGCATCCTCCTAAACGTGTGCTCCCCACACAGACACGCCATAGAGTTCTGGAACCTTCTTTACAGAAATCTGGACCAACGCCACCTCCAACCCCGACATCGCCACCGCCATCCCAGATGGATGTAAGATCTAGAGAAATGACCGCCCCCACCACCCAGGAGGAGGACTCACCATCGCACACAAGACCTCACTCCGACTCACCACCTCCAGCACGAGTGACCCAGTCTCCAGCTTCAAACACCTCCACTTCCAGATCCAGACCAGCCCAAGGACCACGCTGCACTGCACCCTCGCCTATAGACCCCCTGGACGGTGCACCCAGTCTGCATCCACTATTGCCGACCTCGTCACACTCTAAGCTATCACTTCTATGGACTACATCCTACTTGGGGACCTGGACTTCCAACTCGACAACTGCAGCGACCCCGACTCCATCACCTGTCTTGACAACCTCTCCAACATCGGAATGAACCAGCTTGTCACCACCCCCACTCACAGAGCAGGACACACCCTCGACCCCATCTTCACAGGAGGGACAAGTGTCCACTTCAGCCACACCACCCAGCACCTCTGGACAGACCACCACTGCATACACTACACCTTCAACACCACCACCGCACCCGAACATGCCCCACGCCTGCCTCAAAGGAACTGGAGCAAGAGCACAGAGGAACTCCCTAACAGCACCCTCCTCCTAGCCCCCCTGCACCACAACCGGTGCCAACTCCACAGGCAAAGAACACCTGCGCTGGATCTCCAGCTGCGCTGACAAGCTTGCACCCCTTCACCACACCATCAAACAACGCCCCGTGAAGGCCGCCTAGTTCACCACCAAACTCCAAGAAGCCAGACGCTCCTGCAGACGACTAGAGAAAGACTGGCAAAACCGGAAAACCACAGACGACCTGAACAGCTACAGGAGCGCCCTGAAGGAATACCACCAGCACATAAGAGACACCAAGCGGACTTTCATCAAAAACAAAATCCACACCAAAGCTACTAATGCCAAAGAAGTTTTCAGCATCGTACAACAATTAACCAAACTCCCCAGTGAAGCCACGGATGTCACACCATCTCAGGAACTCTGCAACAAGCTCAGATCCTACTTCCATTTGAAAATCAAGGCCCTCTAGGACAACTTCAGCAAACATAGACCGGACAGCATCACTCCCACCACCAACCATAAACCAACCATCATGACCTTGAATCCCACCAAAGTAAAACACACCTCTGCAACTATGAAGAACGCCCACCCAGGAGCTGCCACGGACCCCTGCCCCCCACACTTCTACCACAGGGCCACCTCCGCCATCGCACCTGTTGCGGGGATTCTGCTCATGCACAGAACTATGCACAGGAAACCAGGACCTCAGTGAATTGTGGTGTACCGAAAAACTCACCTCAGTACCCAGAACCCCTATCCGACTAGCATCGGTGTCTCATTCGTTCTCCGTACTACAGCAAAGCTACTAATTATTAGACAATCCAGAACAAGTGACTTAGGGTACTCTCAGGAAGGGTTGGAATCAATAACACTCTTTCGTTTTTATAATCATACCAGTCCACAACGTGAGTAATCAGAGACACGGACAAGTTTAAAATGTTTATTTTTAACTACATGCTCTAAGATGCAGTATTTTGGCTAACATAAGCAGGCATATGATTAGAAATAAAACAATCAGCATTGTTACAATTCCATAAAACACAAAGGGAGAAATCATGTTACAATGATAGTGGAAACAGGTTGTACAGCGCCTTGTGAACTACCCTCCCCTGGCTAGGAGCTAGGTTTTATAATATTAGAAGGTCTCTAGGCTTAAATGGGGAACCCCAAACCTCCAAGATCAGCTGAAGTGAATCACATCACAGGATCAGCAATGATTCCTGTGTGGAAAGGTTTTTTTTCTCCAAGTGCCCAAATCATGCATGCAGTGCAGTATTAAAGTCACTCGAATGTCCGTTAGCTGCAGCTGTGTGCATGTTGTGTCCAGAGCATGGGCTGATCAAACTGAATCAACAGCATACATTGTAATTATGACCTTGAAGATTTCTGCACACAGTGTACACACTAAGGTTGTGGTGTAAGTCTAGGGATATGAAAAACAGACCGTTCTCATGTGAAGAAAAGCAAGCAGTTTAAATTACGACAACAGTTACATGTAGTGTCGTGTGCAACAGCAGCAAAGTGGCAACATGGTGTTTAAACTTCTAATATGCTTATGCTAACATAGCAATGTGTGCACGCAGAACCCTGTCTTCATTAAACCCTCCCCTGATCGGACCACAAACAAAAAGGGGAGCAAAATAGAAACACGAAGTACATTGGGGACATTAATAACCTCTGTTGGGCCATGAATTTGACATTTTACTGCCTCCCATACAATCTCATCTAACACAGGCCAGGCAGTGTTGTTGACAAAAGTCTGCTCCCTCTTCATGATGTGTGATGAGGAGTGGGTGCTAAAGTTCCATCAATTAATCTAATTGCAGATTTTTCGGTAAGATGTCCATTTACTGGATGAAAAAATACAACCACAAATCCAATCGACATTAACAGAAAAATGGAGACGAGAACTACCCAGATGTAAGTCCAAGGGGGAATTAAAAAATGTCTTTTAAACCACACAGCAAAAATAGAAATTTTCGATGGGGCACTCAATGTTGTAGAGTTAGTGTCAAATGAAAAATGTGACTGGTCAACTGCACTTGTGTGCCCACCAGGCAATGACACATCTGTGGGATAGGTATACTCAGTATCTTCATGGGGACCACCAGCCAGTGGATTCAACAATGGATTAGTAACTGTATGCATCCCGATGGCAATGTCCGGCCTTTTCGTATTTGCCAAGGCCAAAAATTAATTTCTCAGCATTGCTGGACAAGAGACCGCTGGAGCCAAACTAAGAAGAATTGGCCACTCGTTGTAATTTGACATTGTCAATGGAGATGTGCCTGTTATCCTTGCGACCAGGAAGTGGAGGTAAAATGAGTGTTCTTGTACCCTGCACGCCAAGCACTGGAACAGGTACACGATAAGAGGGGCCAAACTCCTTCTTGTTCTCCACCTTCTAACGGACCATATCACCGACTTGAGTAGCCAGCGAACTACCGGAATCTGAAGTGCAGCATTAGGTATGGAGGGCAAGTGTTCCTTTGCAAGACTGTCTCGAGTCTCTTGTAGATTCTGTAATACAAAAGAATTATCATGTACTTATAAGGGTGGGGCTGACTCTGCTATGTCTAGACCCTCAAGTTCCAAGACAAACATTTTTATGCCAAAGAGTATTTCGTATGAGGTCCGCCTACCCAGAGACATTCTAAGGAGATTATTGGGGAGAGGAGTTGGCCTAATGGCTAAGGCGCTCAACCTCGGACCTGGGGATCTGGGTTCGAGTCTCGGTAACGACACCAAAACCTCCTGTGATTCTGGGCAAATCACTTAATCTCCCCGTGCCTAAAAATGAAAGTGTGTGTCCTCATGTAACAAAAAAAAACGTACCTTGTGCTATGTAAAGTGCTCTGATACCTGAATGAAAGTATGTGTCCTCATGTTAAAAAAAAAGAAAAAAAACGTAACTTGTGCTATGTAAAGCGCTCTGATACCTGATTCGGTTCGGGTCTAGTTCGCGCTATATAAAACTACAAAAACAAAAACAAAACAAAAAACTTTAAGTGCACATTGAAAGCTATACAAATGGGCAAACCAGTTTCTGCCAGTACCTAAAACCTAGCTGTCAAGGATTGCTTTAAGTCACGGTTCATCCGCTCCACAGCAGAATTGCCCTCAGACCGGTATGGAGACAAAAAGTTGACCTGCACCCCCAAAGATCTCATGACTTCTTTGTACGCCTCAGAGGCGAACGCCGGACCCTGGTCAGAATGGAGGGTGCCACACGCAAAAATTCCAACAAAGGCACGCAAATCCCTGATGACAGTTCAAGCATCAGCACTGCGTTGTGGCCAAACCCATAGAAAGTGTGTGCACAAATACACTGCAACTAAGATGAACTTATACGCAGTATCAGAGGAGAAAGGACCGCAGTGATCTAAATAAACACACCCAAGTGGTTTATTAGATATGTACAGCTGTGTTAGTGGTGGACGCGCAGCAGTCGACGGTTTAATCTGCTGGCAAATGTCACAAGTAAGAGCAAAATCACAAGTCTGTTTGTACAATCCACTCCACCAGTAGCGTTGCTGCAAGGTAGTGATAGTCGCTGACACGCCGCATGGGTCGAGGCCATGCCTTCGTGAGCAGCTGTTATCAAGGATTAGCCTGCAGTCCACATTGGGAATCAATCTGTCTCCAATGTTGTTAATTCTCACATAGGGAAATTTATCAGGACTTACATGATAAGAGTATTCAGAAGGGAAACCTCTAGGGTAATTATCTCCCTTCTCTGTTGCAGCTACAGCTGCCAAGATGTCATCATCAATGTTACTTTTGGATCTTGTAACTGCCGCTACTAAATATGTTGTCACTGCTGTCTTCGCTGCTTCATCAGCTAGACTGTTACCAACAACGTGTACTCCAATGCGCTGGTGACCAAAAGTATGAATTACATTCACAAGAGGCAGACGTTCTTTAACTTCTGCGACTCAAACCCATAGCATTTTATGTTTGATTGTGCTACCTTTGGAATCATGATATTCATTCTGAGTCCAAAAGAATAAATTGTCGTTGAAAGACTGAACACAGTAGTAAGAGCCACTTACAATAAGAGTAGTCACGCTTGGATCAGCAAACTCCAGTGCAAGCACCAGAGCATGTAGCTCTGCCAACTGGGCGGTACAGTCCCCTAATGTCTGCGTACGCACGACATCGGACTTGAATTCGCCATTCGCCATGGTAAAAACCACTATTGCGCAGGCCGCTGATTAAGCATGCTTAGATCTCGTCCCGGTTGCGCCGAATCGTCAGTGTATATGATACAATGGTAATCCTCAAGGCGCAAAGACAAAGGAGCAGGAGGAACAAATTCATAGTGTAAAAACTCCTGAGTTTGCAATGAGGAATCAAAGATAAACGTGGCATCCGGAGGCGTCAAGGAAGTGGCCCATTGAATCCAACGTGGATGCAAAGCTTTAGAATTCGGTACACTGGCTTTCCTCACTGCCTCAAGGGCAGGATACGGTGTAAAAACCAACATGCATTTCCCCTGCGAAAGCGCTCTCTCTTTCAGAATCGCCACCTGCACAGCAGTTAAAACCTTTTCGACAGAGGAAAAGCGCATTTCCGCCGAAGTGTACCAGTGTGACTTGTAAGCAGTAGGGACTGTGTCTCCTTCATTAAACGTCAAGTACGTGAAACCCACTGCGCCTGGCACAATTCTTATTACCAGGTTTGTCTGGTTGTCAGGCGTCAGTAAGTATTTAGATTCAAGAAGATCAGACTGCAAAAATTGCAGTATAGCTGCATGTTCTGGAAGCCAGCAAGATTTGGTAAAACTAGGTTGTATCAAGGCATATAGCGGCTTGATACGCTGGGCATAATCAGAAATGTAAGTACGCCTGAAATTCAAAAAGCTAAGTAAAAAATGTAGTTTTGTCAGAGTTGTTGGAGCGTGCAAATATGCGCATTTCTCCAGGAAGTGAGGTGCTAAACCTCGACCTTCGTTGTTGAGCTCATAGCCCAGAAACAACACTGTATA
Source organism: Lissotriton helveticus (assembly GCF_964261635.1). Taxonomy (NCBI): domain Eukaryota; kingdom Metazoa; phylum Chordata; class Amphibia; order Caudata; family Salamandridae; genus Lissotriton; species Lissotriton helveticus. The sequence continues at coordinate 340,038,499 of NC_136063.1, read as the reverse complement.
CTCAGCAATGTTTGATTTTGCAAAGTTACATTTGTAACCGAAGTCCGCAAACATGACAATGATGCGGTCAGCGCGACACAGATCCGGCCATAATTAATTGTCTGTGAGATAAATATCATCAACATACGAGTACGCATCAGGGTCAATTCTCTCTAACAGAGAGACAACACGTGTGGCAAAGTCGCCTGGACTCTTTTCATAGCCCATGGCCTAATCTTTTGAACTGTTTTTGTTTGCCGCCAGAAGTAAAGGCTGTCCATTGACTACTAATAGAGGACAGGTTATGACTAAAAAAGCCATTGGAAATGTCAAGTGTGGTCTTAAACCTTATTTTCACAAGACTATCAACCAGGGTATTCTGTAACACATGCGTCCGACAATCTGAGTTCAAATGCTGATAATCCCAAACTAGGTGGTATGAACCATCAGGTTTGGTTGCAGTGAATAGAGGATTATTCACGGTTGACACACGTTTCAATTACACCTTGATATTCCAATTGTTCAAGGATTTCTGCAATGGGAGCTTTCGCTTCTCGCCGCATGGGATATTGGGGTTGTGGCTGTGGCATTGCCGCAATGGAATCTCATGTCAGGGCGACAGTTAATCCCATACAACCTGAGTACGGTACAAAGCTGGTGCAAGCACCTGAGCCCACTCTTCTGCAAAATTCTGCGCCTGCTCCTTTGGCACAGTGTGTGCTATACTAGGGAGGATTACCTCCTCCCCTCTCGGAGCGGCCAAAACGAAAGGTGGGTTCTAGTCCGCCTCCGACAAAAAAAAATGTCATATGTAGAGGTCAGATTTTCCCCAAAAATCCCTTTTATTTTAAGTTTTATGTGACCTTCAATTAAAAGGACTATTTCATATAGTCTGTCAGGGGATGCCACTCTAGTATCAGCAGTTTGATGAACGTGTCAGTTGCTGCCGACTTCAGATACCGACGCAGGGCTTGCTGCACTACTGTAACTTCCGCTACACTGTCTAGCGGCATTAGCTTCCATGTCAGGTTCCGAAGCTGTGTTCTCAGTCTCCGTGGCATACCTTGAGGCTAACGCAGCAACCTTGTTTTTTTTAAACTGGGGCATTGACGTGGAAAGTCGACCTGCTTTCCTTTGCCATCAGCCGGACGGTGCTACTCACATCCTTGCGGGGAACCCTGACCTCTGCCACGTTCACCGGCTTCTGAGAACGATGTTTCCTGTGAAGAACGAGGAGAACGTTGGTCAGGAACCTGAAATCTATCAGGAGACCTAATTCTCACGCGGTCACGGAATTCATATGTGCGCTCACTAGACACTGGTATTGGTGGAGCAGGACGCGACCCTTGTTTCTATTGCTGCTTCCCCTGTTTTTTATTTTTCCAATTCTCTTTAGGAAAAACAGGACAGTCGTCTTTAATAGACTTAGCCATCTGTGTTTGCGGTTGAGCTGCTGTTTTAGCAAAAGGCTTAACACCCAAACTATTGTGGGCAATGGTCTTATAAACCTCTGCAATCATTTTCGGCAACTGCCGGGGTTTATCGGCATCAGCGGTGAGGCGCAAAGCATTAGGCACCTGAAAGTTAACCACATCTCCCTTGACGTTAGCAAGGATGAGATCAGCAACTACGTCAAACACTCCGATAAGCCTCATTCCCAACTCGACTGCCGCCTACAGACCATGCTCATCCTGAACACGCATGATCACGGAGGGCAGGACAGTCATAAACGGTGTGCTGAAGCACTTCGCAGAGACTGCTGCAAATACTTTACCCCAGTTCTCACAATCGGTCGCCTCAGGCACTAAGTCTTTATGCAAACTAATTGTTAGAATCCCGTGTTTTTCCACAGGAGTCGTATTAGGAAATACTGCTTCCAGCTGGTCAAATTTCTCTGAAAGCCAATAAGGCATATTGTCCTTATTCTGGGGGTGCTTGCCCATTACCGAATTAACCATAACGGGACTAATTGTCATCCCGGCCGGTCCAACTGGTTGGGCCGCAACCCCAGGTGCCCCCACCTGGACGTTGCGGGAAATGTATTATACTAAGGCCCTTGGTACCCCAACTAAAGAGGTATACAGCTGATGCAAGTAGTCAATTGGGACATTTAGATAACGTGGATGCGGTGTGTACCCGGCCAAGACTGGCCAAGTGGACCCAGGAATAGACAAGGGACCTAACCGAACCAGAGTTACAGTGTGGGGGAGGGTGCCATTAAACCAAATATGATGCCATACCAAAATTGGAATCTCTTGTGTCCAATATGGAGTATAGTTCATAGGTAATGCAGTGGGAGTGTATGTATGGAAAGTATCATCATCCCCATTAACTGCAGGAAACGTAACCCAAGAGCAGAAAAGCTCAAAGGGGAATGCTGCATCGGCACTCACCACAAATATTACTGACAAAACATCGCCAGGCACTTCAAACTGCGTCAGATGACGCTGGAGCGATGTGCGACTATGCGGAGCTATATCAATATCACCCATAAGGACACAGAGAAGAAAAATAATCTATATGAATTGTAGCACAAAAATGGTAGTAATTAACATACTACTACTAAAGTGTCTCGAATATAATACCAACGTTAGGTGTGCCATGTTTCGGGGATTCTGCTCATGCACATAACTATGCACACGAAACCAGGACCTCTTTGAATTGTGGTGTACCTAAAAACTTACCTCAGTACCCAGAACCCCTATCCGACTAGCATCAGTGTCTCATTTGTTCTCCGTACTACAGCGAAGCTACCAATGATTAAACAACCCAGAAAAAGCGACATAGGGTACTCTTAGGAATGGTGGGAATCTAGAACACTCTTTCGTTTTTATTCTCATACCAGTCCACAACGTGAGTAATCATGGACACCTAAAAGTTTAAAATGTTTATTTTTAACTACGTGCTCTAAGATGCAGTATTTTGGCTAACATAAGCAGGCACATGATTAGAAATAAAACAATCAGCATTGTTACAATTCCATAAAACACAAAGGGAGAAATCATGTTACAATGATAGTGGAAACAGATTGTATAGCGCCTTGTGAACCACCCTCCTCTTGCTAGGAGCTAGGTTTTATAATAATAGAAGGTCTCTAGGCTTAAACGGGGAACCCCATACCTCCAAGATTAGCTGAGGTGAATCACATCACATGATCAGCAATGCTCCCTGTCTGGAAAGGTTTTTTCTCCAAGTGCCTGAATCATGCATGCAGTGCAATATTAAAGGCACTCGTATTTCAGTTATCTGCAGCTGTGTGGATGTTGTGTCTAGAGCGTGGGCCAATCAAACTGAATCAACAGCATACATTGTTATTATGACTGTGAAGATTTCTGCACCCAGTGTACAGACTAAGGTTGCGGTGTAAGTCTCGGGATGTGCAAAACAGACTGTTCTCATGTGAAGAAAAGCAAGCAGTTTAACTTAGAACAACAGTTATATGTAGTGTTGTGTGCAAAAGCAGCAAAGTGGCAAAATGGTGTTTAAACTTCTAATACGCTTATGCTAACATAGAAATGTGTGCAAGCAGAACTCTGTCTTCACTACAACCCGAACTAGGACGAACCATCAACGCCTCCTTCAAATCCAGCATCATCCCAGATGACAGGAAATGGGCGGATATCAAATCCTTCCTCAAGAAACCCACTGCCAACCCAACGCACCTGAAAAAACTACCAGCCCATCTCCCATCTCCCCTTTGCGGCCAAAGTCACAGAGAGACTCGTAAATGCTCAGCTGACCATGTGCATCAAAGAGAATTTCATCCTAGACTCCTCCCAGTCTGGATTCCACAGCAACCGCAGCACTGAGCCTGCCCTCCTCACTGCCACTGACGACATACGCATGCTACTTGACCAGGGCCACACTGCGGCCCTCATCCTACTAGTCCTCTCTCCAGCTTTCGACACCGTCTCACATCGCACGCTCGCAGCCAGATTTCACGACGCAGGCATGCAAGGAACCATCCTCAACAGGATCAACAGGATCAAATCCTAACTCTCTGTCAGAGCCCAGAGGATCAGACTCCCCCATTCCTCTCTGAACCCACACAGACCAATTGTAGTGTACCCCCCTCAAGGATTGTCGCTCAGCCCCACGCTCTTCAACATTTACATGGTCCCCCTCGCCGCCATCGTCTGACAGCATGGGCTCAGCATAGTATCATAAGCCGACGACACCCAGGTCATCTTATCCCTCACAAAGAACCCCAGTGACACTAGACTCTGCTTCCATGAAGAAATGAGGGTTGTCGCAGCCTGGATGAAAATTAGCTGCCTAAAGCTCAACTTGGAGAAGATCGAGGTCCTCGTCCTTGGACCCTCCACTTCCGCATGGGACAAGACCTGGTGGCCCTCCGCCCTCAGAAGCCCACCCTCCCCCACTGACCACACACAGAACCTCGTCATCACCCTCGGCTCATCTCTCACCATGACCCGCCAGAGCAACTCTCTCGCCTCCACCGGCTTCAACTGCCTTCGCATCCTCCGTAAGACCCCCCAAATGCGCTGAAGGCAATAACCCACGCACTCATAAACAGCCAACTACACTACAGCAATGCCCTGTATGCTGGAATCAACAGAACTCTCCTGCACAAGCTCCAAACCATCCAGAATGCCGCAGCCAGACTCGTCCTCGGGACACCGTGGCACGAACACATGACCCAACACCTACAAACTCTCCACTCGCTCCCCATCGAAAATAAAGTAACTTTCAAACTGCTCACCCATGCCTACAAATCCCTCAACAACATCCGACCCAAGTACCTCAATGAGAGAGTCTCCTTCCCAAAAGGAACCTCCGCTCCACTGACCTCGCCCTTGCAGAGATCTCCCGCATCCGCATAAGCAGAGCAGGTGGAATAGCCTCCTCCTACATCGCAGCAAAGGTCTGCAACGAGCTCCCAGTCAACATCAGATGCTCCCCTACCCCGCATGCCTTCAGGAAGAACCTCAAGACCGGGCTCTTCGAGTGACCCGGAGCTGCCCCCCCCAGCACCTTGAAACCCTCACGGGTGAGTAGCGCACTTTATAAAAACACTGATTGATTGATAACACATGCAATTAGGCAGTGTTGCATAGGCAGCACCATGGGTAGTTGGTGGACTAGTCCTTATGGATATTGGTTGCATTGCCTCCAGTGCTATATCTACTCTCCAATACAGGTTAGAGCAGATGGATGGAAGTACATTTGAGGTGTGTTTGAAACATTTGAAATGTTTAACTAAGCCTGAATTGTGAGAGACTACAGAGAATGGAAAATGACCTAGTCACTGATTGGGACTGGTGGATTCTTTTATCCTGGTGGTTCATAAATAGTATGATCATTATGCTTTTGGTTTCATGACACTGAACATTTTTGTTAAAGGTAACCTCTGTATGTTCTCCCTTTCTGATGCCACTGCTGGAAGGTCAAGGATGAGGGGGTTGTATCTATGGAGACTGAAGGGGCTAGTGCTCTGGCAGATATCTAATGCCAAGATCCTTGCATAGTTCTGGAGTACCGCCCAATCACCTTCTCCTCCTTCCACAGTGTCTTCACAGTGGAATGTTTACCCTTTTTATTCTGTGTCTTCTTGGAATTCCCTTAAATATGGTAGATTTTTTATTTGTTGATTAATTAAAATCATTACAAAGAAGAAAACAAGAAAAGAAAAAAAAAAAGAAAAAACACACACAAGCATATATACACAAAACTATTGACATCCTAGGGAAGATCCACAAATTATGTGTAGATAAATTACATTTTTTTTACAGAATATTAAAAACTTTGTAAAAACAATGAATAATGCATTAAGCTTACTAAAGTGCCTTATGCTAGCAGCAAATAACATTATAGCAGCATCTAATTAAAGTGACATGTGTTAACAGCAACTAATATGATTGCAAATATCTTGCATTTATCCATTCATAGATGACAATAAAGTGCATTATTCTTAATAAATGTACTGGAACATTAATTAAAACTTATACAAACAACTTAAAATTACACTGACAATGCCTTATTACAACGTCCACTTTTCTGGGGCAATACTATGTACCATTTAAAATAAATAATATGATCTCCTTTTTTAAAAAAAATTGCCTAGGAATTCATTTGCTTTGACCATCAGTTATATGAGAAAAAAAAATGCCAATATTGATGAACTTAACAAAGAGATGAGTAAGTTTGATGTTGTCACCACTTAAACAGGTGATAATTGCATTCCTGCATGTTCTCACTCCCAATTCATTAAAAATCGGTTTAAGGATACACTTCCGAGCATCTGCCAGAGCAGGGCACAAGGTTACAATATGCATTAACGTTTCTACACTAAGCCCACAAAGACTGCAGATACTTGATGACCATTTATTCTCCCATTTCGGTAATCCATATTTTGTCGGATATCTTCCCAACCTTAAGTGCATACATTTGTTCTTAATCAAAGGTCTTAAATGATATGACAGATAGGGTTGGGGTGACAACCTACCAAAACAGTTCTTCTATTGTCCAAAAATGTTTTTTTTTTTCTCAAGTCCTCCTTATCCGCTATAATTGTTAGTAATGCAGCCATTTGATTCAGTTCTTTCTTAAAAACCATTTTACTCCTTATTTCATCTTCTATTTTTGAACAATCATACTTACATAAGCATTCATTTAAATATAAACGCCAATTTATTGAATATTTACCTTCTGAAATTTCATACCAACAAAGCCTTGCTAATGTTCCGTCCTCTGACCGAGCTAAGGATAATAAGGACTTTAAAAAAGTAGATTGACGTGCCAGTACTTGGTTCTTCAACCCAAATTCTAATCTTATATTGGCACGACTAATATATTTAGGAATCTTAAAAACCACTTTATATGTCCTAATTTCTATGTCCTCTAGTATTTTTGCATCTTTGCCCCTAAAGATGATCGAGCAATAGTCCAAATAGGGACCCAACGTTGCTCTCATCATCCTCAATAGGTGTTCGTAATTAGGGCATGATAATTTGTCTCTCACTTTTCTAAAGGCAAAGGCAAGAGAGGAACCCCTGGCTTCAAGATTATTAAAATGCTGCTTAAATATCAATCTATCATCAAAAGTAATGCCCAGGTATTTATATGATTTAACATTTTCAATTACCAGGCCATTGATATTTCATTCTTTTAATCTCGATTAGCCTTTTCCCATAGTCATTATCTTTGGGTTTTTTGTATTAATTGTTAACCCATTTTGTGTAACATAAGAGTTAAATGAGTCAATTAACCTTTTCAACCCTATAACTGTTTGGCTCATTAAAATGGTATCATCTGCATATTGCAGATACTTAATCTCTTTACCAGAAATTGAAGGCGAATGCGAGCTAACATCTTTAAAATGAGCTGGGAGATCGTCCATAAAAAGATTAAAAAGGCAAGGAGCCAAAACACAGCCTTGTTTCAATCCGACATTTGTAGCCAAATTACGGGTCGTATGTTTACCTTCGCCAATTTTGATCTGGACCCAAGTGTCAGAATATAATAATATAATCATTTTTAATAATGTTGCTTTTAAATCTATAAAACACACATTCAGTCTTTGATTCCTAGTTTTAGCTCTTTCGCCTAATAGTGTTAATAAAATCAAGTTGGTATGTGTTGATTCTCCCTTCCTAAAACCTGTTTGGAATGTGGGAATCAGTTCCTTTTTTTATGGCCCATGCCTCTAAGTCATCCAGCAGGCAACTAGCAAAGATCTTTGCATCCACATCTGTAAGTGTGATTAAGCGATAATTGGCCGGATTGTCCTGGGGGCCACATTTATATATTGGTTGAATGGTACTTCCGTGCCATGATACAGGAATACAGCCTGATCGAAGAACCTCATTAAACAGAAGTGTTAAAAGCTCCGGCCAATTCCTTAATTTAGCTTTAAATATGGCATTCGGAACACCATTTGGTCCGGGCGCTCCAATGGATCTAATCTTATTTATCGCTTTTTTTACTTTATTGAGCGACCAGGGCTCATTATCCACATTACCTTGATGTTTAGTATTGTCCTGTCTCTCTCCATTTACTGTACTATAACTACTAGTAGGACCATTAGTATTACCCTTGTCATACAATGGAATTCGCATATCAATTTTTTGTTTAAAAAAGTTCTCCCAACTTGCTTCATCTATATTAGCACTGTTGCTTCTATTATTTCCGTTCTCAAGGTTATTAATTATGCTCCAAAATAACCGCAGATCTTTGGATTTACAAGCATAATGAATCTTAGCCCATGTTGACTCATAATGAGCTTGTTTTGCCCTCCAAATGTCCTTCTTATAACCCTGTTTTAGTTCTTTCGTTTTAAGAGATATAATACAAAACGATAGCTTATTTTTATTCCTGTACAGTGATCTGATTGCTTTATTAAGCCTTCTGTTTGAATATAATATTTGTGTGGAATACCACCCTGGTTTTTTAGGTTTCAAAGCTAAACCCCTGGGTGAATTAACTCTAGCAAATCTAGCCAGCAGTTCGTCAAGTTCGTCACATAAACGTGACCATAATTCAACCATGGTTTTCCCTTCACCATAAGCAGACTCCACTTCTTGTATTAAACAGGAAAGAGCTCCCAAAATGCTTTCCTCCGTTCGTTCATTCCATATTAACCTTTAAAGGTTAAAAGCTGAGGGAGCTGTTTTAAAGATTCTAGTTTCTGGCAGGTAGTCAAGAGCTAAGTCAAAGAGAACCACTTGAGGATTGTGGTCTCTTTCAATCCTCGGTACTATTTGATAGCTTCTTACTAAATTGTATCATTTTTCAGACATTATTGTATAATTTACTACAGAAAGACTACCTGCTTTATTAAAGGTCGGTATATTTTCTGAGTCATGCATAATTTTTAGATTGTATTTTTTTAAACTCACAGTCTGTCCATTGAGTTAAACTTTTTGAATCACTTCTCCTTTTTTTGTAGCAACAAAATGCATATTAAAATCACCTGAAATAATAAATACCGAGTCTAAATGATCAAAATATAATGTTTTTACCATTCCCCATAACTGAATAATTTGTGTGGATCGAACCTTCTTTTTACAACTTAAATAAACGTTTAAAAAAATTATAGAATGACCAGCTATTAATTTAATACACTGCAGCCATTTTACTTGGAGATCAATTTCAAAATGTTCTACCTTAAGGTTCAAAGAAACATAAACAGATAAACCCCCACAAGGGCGACCCGAATAGGCTTCACGTTTTGCAACATTACCATATTCAAAATAATCAATTAAAGGTTCACTACACGTGCTCCAGATTTCTTGAAATATTAATATATTGAAAACCTTCAAAAAATCTATTACATTTGGGTCCTCAATTAGTGATTTTAGACCATTGGTATTCCAAGAACAAAGTTGCAGAGATGTTGAAACATCATTAGACAGAGGTCGGCATCAGCCCTTTTTCCCAGGATTTGCATTTGTTAATATTCCTGGGAGCCAGCTCCAATCGTCTAAAAGTTCTGGGGCTTTCTTTAGCGCCTCACATGTTCGAGAACCAGACTGACTACTTCTAATCTTAATACCATAAGATAAATGTAATTCTGTATATGGACCTGACGCCCCTTTTAATACTCTAACCTGTACTGGCATAACTATTTTTTTATCTTCCTTTTTATGAATCAGTGTGTCAGGTGACTTATTTGGGATCAGCAACATTGGGTAGCGCGGTCCTTGAGGTCTCCAAACTTTAATACCCCACTTCTCAAATGTTATGCCGTTTGCCATTATTTTATCAACAATTTCATTATTTAGCCAAGTTGTAATTGTTGACTCCCTATCAAGGTTATCCCCTTCTTTCCTAAATTCCACAACTTCTAGATCCTCGGTTACCACATATTTAAGATCTGTAATGGCATGTAACAATTTCAAAATGTTACCGCGATTTAAAATATCATAGGAACCTCATGTTATATATTGAGGACAGAAAGCTACTCTCCTCTTATCCAACCACAAGTTAGGGGTCTCTGTATACTTGTTATATATAACACTTGTAGGGCATCTATTCTCAATACAGGGCATCAGAACAATATCTGTCAGGGAATTAGCATCTTTAACTTTCTTTATTATTTGCTCTTGCGTTCCTGAATGGGCCACCTGTTGTGCCCTACTACAACCTTGCTGATAAAGGGAGATCTGGTCTCCTTGTTCAACCGCTACATCATTAACAGATTTCAAGCTTAATTCATACCCCTGATTATTTTTACTACTACCTAAATGATTAGTACAATCTACCATTTTATGGACGAAACTTAATCGGTCATCATGAGTACCCTCCCTTTCATTTATATGGTGTTCCAAATCCATTTTCCTTAATATATTAGAAAATTCCACTATAGGTCCTGTACTCCCTTTAGATGTATTCTGCCCCACCTTATTGATGTCACAATCCCGTATTTGTATTCCCTTTACATCTAATCCCGAATTTCTATTAGGACCAAAAATCTGAAAATATGGTTTCGTCTTAATTTCAAATTCTTCAGAATTTTTTAGGTCTTCACAGACATGCTTACTTGGTGATTGAGAGTCATGCATTTTCTTATTATGTGTCTTCCTTAACCTTTTTTTTGCCCTTTTTGAAAGAATCATTGGTTTCAGAGGAATACTTATATTCTGCGTTTGATTGGGGCATGACTTTTTCCGACTACTTGACTTTTGCATTAACTTCTTCAGACTGCTGGACTTTTTAATTGTCACTGGATGTGCACTAATTACATCACCTATAACCGAGCAATCTTTATGTATATCATAATCAAGGTAATTAAAGTTTCCTCATTAGATTGCATTTTACTTTCATCATTTTCAGGTTGTGTCTGATCACCATTAACTAAACTGCATATACTGTTTCTCCTGTATACATCTTCATGTTGAAAAATTGACTTCTCTTGCATCAATACCTCTGATCTAGTGGTGCTGCCAAGGATGTTTTTATTTCCAAACTGATCAATAGCTTCTTCATTACCTTGCCCTTTTCTGCCCGACAAAAGTTTTACTTCGTGCACCATTGAGCTTATTATTGAAGGTAAGTCAGAAATTTTATCAATCAGTTGTGCACATGTACATGTTATAAACGGGCTCTCTTTATCTGTTTGCACCTTCGTTATCAGGCTGGTTAATTGCAGGAGTTTTGTGTCAATACCCACTACATGAGATTCTGGTGTGTTTAAAATATCTACCTGAATATCTAATTTGTCAGAATGAAAGTTGAGCGCATTAGTGATTGAATCCATGGTATATAAAAGACAATCCCATAAGCCCCGTTCAGGACTAGCCGCACTTGTTTCTAAATCGCCTGGGTCTTCCCCTCAAGTTTAGTTAATGAAGATATATCGGCTGGGGTAAACTGGCCATTTAAATCTAAGCTGCATTGCTCATTTGTATCAATAGTCTTCTCAGTCCAGCCAACACCTGGAACTAACAATGATCTATTAGTAGTACTACTATTCTCCATAATTATACTGGGCTGATCCAGGTTAATTAGACTTGCATTATCAAGATTAAAAAAACAGTTATTTGGGCTGGAAAGCAAGTCCTCTACAACCAATATCGGTTCAATAAATCCATCTTTGTGAGCCGGATTTCCAACTCCAACTTCAGGATCTATCTTAATCACATCCTTATCTTCATTCAGTGTCCTACAAGAAGACATATCACACACTACATCCGCCCCTTTACTACACCCAACTGATGATTTATAACATGTCTCCTGACTAGTAATCTGAAGATCATTGAACAACTGTAACTCTAACTTACCGGTAGTAAAGGCGACAGAATGAATTTGTGCTTGGGTCTGTTGCCGCTCTATAACAAACAATGGCTGGGATGAAGATACCAGCACCTTCTCCACTAAATCACCTTCATCAGTATCCCACCCATCCTGTCTGACCTGGCTGTCCTCAACAGCATTCAATCTCTCAGACAAATTTGAATCAAGAGATTCACCAGAATAATTACTCTTTTCTTCGTTTTTACACAGTGATGACGACGGTACTAGTGAGGATAATACACTGTCATTAACATTCCCACTAAGATCTTTCTTTTCAGTGATATTTCTTTCATTACTGACAGACTGTTTTTGATGGTACTTGAAGAAGTAGCTCTTTATAGAAGGTTGCGCCACATATGGAGATTTCATACAGTCTTTGTTAAAGGATGCAGATAAGCCATCTCTTCTATTGGCTGACACAAATTCCCTTCTATGTTCGCACTGCCGCTGCCATTTTCCATATTCTCTCCATTTCCCATGCGCTTCTCCAGATGAGGCTGTGCGACTGCAGATTCTTCAGTCATTTTGTGATGTATTCCTATAGGTTCTGTATAGCTCCCCCTATTCCTGACCCTATTCTGGTTAACAAATTAACTAGCAGCCATCCCATGATGCAGAAACCGTTATCTGATTAAGCCAGACCACGGCACAGGAGCGCGTTATCTGATTAGGTCATAATGCTTGCCATCTAATTAGACAAGCAATATTCCTCCAGCCCCTGAAAGGCATACGGAGTTCTCAAAACAAATCAAACCTATGACAACCTGGGAAAATCCCTGCGGCCATTGTTTTGATTTCTCAAAGAACTTCAGTAAAAGAATGTGCTAACGACCAGCTCGTATGACATCCTTATTGACGTATCTATGTCCATCCTTACGTCAATCTCGGCACCTTACAGGTATAAATATTACCGACATTGCCTTAAGCAAACACACGCGGTGGTGACGAGATCGGAGCAGCGAGACTTGCCGAAGCCCAGCAGAGAGCGAAGCCCACTGGCACTGCCCCGCCTTCCTGATGCGCTGAGAACGAGACGCTGCCTTTCTCCTGCCGAGAAATCCAGCTCCGGCGCTTCCGAGCAGCCCTTTCAGGCAGCTTGGAATATCGAGACCACAGACGAGAGATACCATCCCTCAACCATCCTAGATCTCAGGTACAGAACTGAATAACCCCTTGCAGAGAATTCTTGAGTCAGTCACTTGGCAAAACAAACTTAACTCAAAACTGCTACTTTCTACTCCAGCCCACGTATTAGGCTTAGGTCAGGTACACCGGGGTAGGCGTGGTTAGAAGCACCAGTTAAGTACGATTAGTCGAATGTATATGTGTATGTACATATTTTATCCATTTTAAATAGCATATGGCTTAGAAACCATATCAATGCTTTTACAGTATTATTTCATAATTCTGCTTTTATTGTATGCACTTTACTTAACCATAAGTATTGCAATAATATCGATTCATTTCTCTTGTACGAGAAAAGAGACTGATCAATAAATAACATCTTTTATTGAACACGCCCGTCTCTTCCTTTTCTCTACAATCTGGTGAAACTAAGAATGCACGTGCTGACTGAGTAAAATAAGTTGTCTTTTGTTTTCACACGACTCTAGAGATACACTCTTGATTAGGGGAGAGCAAAGTTGTCATGTTCTATGGTTGTCAGAAACTAAATCCCTTCTTGTCTATCCAGGGAGGTTCAACTCCTCCTTGCCTATTCGAGAAAGTTTCTAGTGAACTCTGAGCTAGCTGGCAAACCCAAAACTTTAAGTCTAATATCAACAGTAGACGACCTAGTTAACGTCTCGTCTAGGTCTATACTATTGGAGGTATTATTCCAATGCGCAGAGCCTATTGGGATAATAGGAACTACACTACATGGCGCCCAACGTTTGGAAAGGCGATAAAACTAACGCAAGACTTTAGAGTAACTCAGTCGTGCTCTTTCACTCAGACCCTTTTTTCCCATAATACTCCAAAGACGTCTGGAGTGGGTGAGAGGTAAAATCCGCCAAACCTCGCAGGAGGGAACTCCTATGTATGGTTCTTGGTTAAATCAACGTTGAAGGATACACTGTTCCAAAATATTGTGCATCTAATCTTTGTTTCCATAGAAACCTGATCTGCAAACAAACAGAATAACCTTCCTGACAGTAAAATGTCAGAAAGTGATGATGAAAGAGAGAGAGTTAGATTAGCAGCTGAACTAATAGAAGCTGATAATACTATGCAAGAAGCAGACCCGGATATAATACTCATCCCGGTCAACATAAGAAGATCTATAACGTTAAAACTTATAGAAAATGGACTGACACCAAGAGGTGGTACAGTCATATTCGTAATTGAGGCACACGAATATCGGCAGACAGAGGTATTCTATTCATGGATAAACTTTCCAGCAGCTAATGCTGTAACAAAGGACTTCCACTATTATAAAATAGAGGAACCTCCTAATGAGTACACTCCTTTCGAGGAAGTGGAAGTACCACTCAAATTCCAAGAGCACCTGCTCTTGTTTAATGGCGCCCTAAAACACAACAATCACATCACCAGGCTCGGTCCACTAGGTAGACCAGGAGCAACGTGGCCGGTCCTAGCCGGATACACACCACATCCAGACATCGAAAGAATGTCTACAGTAGATCTTTTAGTACAACTAAAACAATTAATTAAAATATATAGACAATTAGTCCAATATGTAATGCGGACTTCAACTGTCCAACCAGTAATTAAAATTCCACAGCTGACCCCTCATCAGGGGAACACAAATAAAATTACACCACAGAACATACAGTCCTGCCTAGGTAAAGTACCAGCTAAACGGGAACAAATACCATTCTGGTTAGCACAAAAAATCACCCAAATAGAGGCGGTATTTCCAGATACCACCCCGGTAGAAAAACACAGGATTCTGACTATCTGTCTTCCAATGGGAATCGCACCACACGTGGAGGACTGTGACACTTGGGGTACAGTCTTTGCTTCCATTTACACAAAAACACATGGAGTTCCATCCATGTCAGTAATACCAGATGTGCTAAAACAAATTCAAGACGAATACGGTCCAGAACCCGCTTTAACTCTCGGTATGAAATTACTAAAAGACTTCAAGCAGGTCTCGGCAATATTACTAGCCAACATAAAAGGAGAAGCAGCGAATGTGACGATCCGCCAGAGGTTAAAAGAGACAGATATAGCAGACCAACCAGCTGAAATTGCCAGAATTATAGAAAAATCCTATGAAGAACTAGGTAGAGATAGTTTGGGTGGAATACCAGTGAAGCCCCAACTAATTGAAAGTCCTGAAAAAGTATTTATTAAAAATAATCTAAACAGTCAAAAGAAGAACTGGGATGGAAACAAACAATCCAATCCAAAAGAAAAAAGATTCCAGTCCAGAGGAAGGTCTCCTCGGCGGAGAGAAAGATCTCCGGACCAAGGACCCAAGTCTCCCCAAAGGGAGCCCTCTGTGAAAAGATACAACCTTAGAAATAGGGATAACATAAAGAAACCTGATAGATATCAAGATTTTGATACACGTCCCTCTCAATCTTTTCAGACTTCCTCGCAGAAATCGGAAAGAAGAGGACGATCGGAACCCAGGGAAGGGCACGTCAAGTCCAAAGACAAGGAACCTGCTCATCCAAATAAAAAATTACAGTTTCCAAAAAAGAAGGTAGCCAGTATTAAAGTATTCAACAATGCCGAGAATACTGAGGACACAGCTGAAAAACGGAGAGTGGGCTCAGACAATGCTAGACAGCGCAGCAGAAGTGAGCATAGCGCGCAAAGTCCTTATGAATCATCTGGAGACACTGGACACGAATGAATACATTCAAGTGGAAACTGCAGACACCAGAGTTAGCAAACCTCACAAAATATATGAAATAACTTTACGTATAGAAGGGGATAAGACTAGAAAAATAAGGGGCCTTTTTTGGGATAATCTCTCCAAGGGCTATGACATCCTTCTAGCTGAAAAAGATTGGCCACCAGAGTTTGTCAGGGAGTGCCCACATGGCGAAGAAATAATTATGCCTGCCTTCTCAAATCATATTCCAATTCATAAAAAATATACACTTGCAAGAAAGTGGGCAGTAGCTCAAGCTCCTGCTTTATATAAAAATCATGTGGGATGGGATGAGGAATCTCCTCCACACAAAATCCAGTTAAAATCACAACCTACTGCACAAAGGCAGTATCCAATCAAGCAAGAAGCTAAAAAACAGGCAAAAGAAATTCTAGATCAACTAGAATACCAGGGGGTGATTGAAACTTGCACCTCACAAATGAACAACCCTTTGTTTCCTGTCTCCAAACCAGACAATTCATATCGTCTAGTTTTGGATTACAGACACCTTAACTCATGTTGCAAAACTTTTGCAGTGCAAAACTCGCATAGTGCTGCACTAATGAATAACATAGTGCGCAAAAAATATAAAACAACATTAGACATCTCTAATGGATTCTTTTGTCAAAATATAGCACCAGAGAGCAGATACTTGTCAGCGTTCTCAATAAATGGCGCTCAAAAAGAATTCTGTCGGTTACCCCAGGGGTACAAGAACAGCCCAGGATTATTCTCAGCGAGAGTAACAGAGTTACTACAAACATATGATGACGAAGCATTATCTTATGTCGATGACATATACCCAACAGATGATGACTTGGATACTCACTTGAAGAGAGTGAACACCATAATACTTGGGTTCGCAGCAGAGGGTTACAAATTCAACTTTAAAAAATCTAGAATTGCCCATCTAACAGTCCTATTCTTAGGATATGAATTATCAAGTAAAGGCAAAAGCCTGGCTGACAATTTCCTAGAGAAATGTGCCGTACTCCAAGCACCTAGAACACTAAAAAACCTACAGTCAATTCTAGGCTTCCTAAATTTCGGAAGAACATACATTGCAAATTACGCAGAAAGGGTCAAACCCCTTTATGATCTAATAAAACCAGATTTTAAAAAAACCAATTGGACTCAAATACACACAGAAATTCTGAGATCCTTACAAACAGATATGTTACTTAAAACAAAATTAGAAACACGTGATAACACACGCAACCTTGTGATTCGAGTCATCCCAGGAAGATGCGGATTCACATACCTGACCTCTAACGAGGGAGAAAAGGTACCAATTGCATTCAAATCACACTTGTACACAGAAGCTGAAAAGAAATTCAGCATTAAAGAAAACATTGTTCATGCAGTTCAAACCGCAATAGCTAGAGAAAAAGATAAAGCTGACGGTAGACAAATCACAGTCAGAACAGCAGAATCAGCCTTTGAGGCATTAACAACCCCATGTAATTTACCAACAACAGCATTGAATCCGGAATGGATACAATGGGTAAATTCCATTACAATGGACAAACTAAAATACTACTTTGATCCAGAACTAAAGGAACTAAAATATCTAGAATATGAAAGAACTTTCCCTCTGCCAATCGACATTCTGCCATTACGACAGTACGCTTGTGTAATCTATACAGACGGACATGCTCAACCCTCCGTTTGGGGAGAACAAGCATACAACCCCACATGTGAGATTACAAAAGAAGTGTGGCGCGGAGGTATACTAAGACCTCTATTAACAAAGACACACTCAGTAGAAACTAATTCAGAACAACAGACTGAAATAATAGCATTGAAAATGGCGCTAGATAATGCAGATCGCGAATTCCCGACACTTATAGTGTCCGATTCATATTACTGCGTCAAATCATATAACAGCGATTTGCAGAAATGGATTCAAAACGGTTACAAAGATGACACAGGTGCAACAATAAAGCAAAAACTGCTTTGGGAACAAATAGTTCTGTTAAAAAGAGAACTACCAAAGACTCACGTGATACACTCACTGAGTCATCAGCGTGATGGCGTTCACGTTGCAGGGAATTCATTGGCTGAGAAAGCCACAACGGTAGCAACTGAATCGGCTTCCGTAGCTAGAAAAAAGCGTGCAGTAAAATACATTGACGGTGAAACAATGCTGGCGGTAGGAACGTCATCAAAAGGCGACTGCTCAGCGTTACCGATCAGTTACCCACTCAAATATACATACATAATCGATGCAAACTCCGTTCCTTTTGCTCGAATCCCTGGAGTGGGGGATAGAGTGATTCCAAACATGGATAGGAGAGGCTTGTTAATGGCAGACGCACATATGGGCGAGGGTCTCAGACACCTCAAACTAAAGGATTCTCTGGAGGAATTACAATCAGTGTACTGGTGGCCAGGCATGGGCCTGCATCATACCATTTTTGTAAAAAACTGCCCAAACTGTAACAGAGATCGCAGTGGTGAAAGAAACGGTATATTACCTTGGCGTTTCACACCAGAAAGGATCAACAATAAAAAATAATCCCAATATGAAAAATGCGTCGTATTAACCTACAGAGACTAGTTTTCACTTATAATGTAGACACCAACTTTCGGCTGACGCCAGAACTGTTATATCAAGATTTGCAAGTCTATAATGGCATATACGCTAGAAGCATGCTACGTACTGACCAATATCTTTCCATTACCTCTCGGGTTTGTGGGGAGTGCTTGGCCAGAATGAGCATTGCATTTGCGGGAATCTTCTCACTTCCTTCCTGAGGGATACGGGATGGTGTAAAGAAAAAACCAAAGGCAGAAAGCGATCTATAACAGCAAAGGTATTAGGTTCGGGAGCTGGGTGGGTCAAACATCTAATAAGTGTCCAACGTAGTCTAAACAACCTGCCAAGAAATTCTCTGAAGGGATTCAGTCCGTACGAATTATTGTTTGGGACTAGGATGTTAGTCTTAGATCTTGACAGTCAGACTTCAGTGGTGAAAGAAAAAAGCTTTGATATCAAAGATCGTTTGGCTATTTTGCAGGACTTAAACGAAACAAGAAAAGACCTGAGCAACATAAAGTTGAAACAACAGCCAACAATCACTGAATAAACACCGCCTGTCCCAGCAAGACCTGTCTGGATTCCAAAAATCGGGGATCTAGTCAGAGAAAAGATCGCGGTAAAGAAGGAATTTGGGCCTTCTTACAGAAAAGCAGTTCCTGTCTTGTCCATCAACGGGACAAGATCAGTTGTACTACCGCCGCTTGCTGGTAAAAAGGAGAACCGAGTTGTATCCATCGACCTGGTAAAACCACAATCATGTGGCCGATAACAAACAGTAGGCCAAGTGGACTCCCGATAAGTAGTAGAACACCGAGGTTTGCTACAAGTACAGAGGTGCTAACTAAAAGGCTAATCACATTCGAAACGCCTACAGAACAACAACAAGGACTATGCAACAATGCAATGGAACTCACACCTCTGAAAACCCAAATAAAAACGTTTAGTAGAGACACACCAACCTACAATGAAGTAACAAATGAATATGCAAGAAACAGTAATCCTGAAGCAATTGGAACAATTGATAGAACAGCATCCGGCTACTTCATAAACTTCAATGATTCCTCTGAAGACCTCAGTGAATCAAAGACACAGCCATCAACAAAAACCCTTAAATACAAAGCTAAGGAACTTTTGAAATAACTGAAAGAAACCTATCTGATTTCTCCATGGATTGAATTTTGGGTGTCCTTTGGTGTATTTATCCTCATAGTTTGGCTCATCATGGTACTATGCTTGGGACGCTTCATTGAGGGAAAATATGCAAAAATGGACACAGCAAGCCAGAAAATCAACTTGATCCTCAAACCACACACGTCTTCACACGTCGAGAAAAGAGAACTTTCTTCAGTCAACTTCACAGCCAATCCTATACCGGGTGGGGTAGCATGGGACAATACTGACTATGAAATTTATGGTCCGGTTGAAATCCTCAAATATCCACACCAAATCAAGATCTCGTTGAGTGACTTTGTAAAACCAAACTCATTTGCTGATGATTGGGACTTTGAAAGTATTAATGACATGATGTCTGACCTAGTGATGTCTGCTAAATTTACCAAACATGATTATTTGCAGGGTTCGTCTAATTATGATAGTATGTACTGCTACAACCACTATGGTAACCATTTTCTGCATAAATCTGCACAACCTAGAAATGTTTTAAATTATAATCAATGGGAACATTGTGCAACCCCTCCAAAAGGAAGCTCAAGAACCTTTTATGACAAATATTCATATTTTTCAGGGTTCAATACAAGTAAAGCTGAAACATTTTATTTTAAATTGTCAAATAAGACAGGAACAAAAACCATGCTTACAAACACGAAATTGATATATTCGGACTCATTTTTTTAACAAATGAATACATTTGGTTTTGATTATTGGGACAAAAATGTGGAAGTAAAAAGTGTTTGGGGTACAAGAGAATGGCAAGTTCAGGGTGTAGAATCATTGTTTAGAGCCTGCATGATCCCAGAACAAATTATATTCTTGAATGACACTATTCAACAAACTACCTGTCTTGGATTAGCCAAAATCAAAGACTTAAATAAACCGTCTATTCCAAAACCAACAATGAACAGCAATAACTCTGCAGATGAAGAGATAGACGTAAACTATGTATTAAACCAAAACAGAACAAATCCTGATTGGAAACAATGGTTAATCTGGCCCACAGATACTAATAACTGTCAAGACAGATTCCTGAACAAACCACAGGGGTTCACATTGACCAGGCCAGACCCTAGATATTCCCAAAGACAACACCCAGGGATAATCACCACCTACAGTGTGGGCAAACTCTGCCTTCAATGGCTACAAACTTCCACACTGACAGAAATTAAGCAACACCTAACTTTACTTACTGATGGTGCTGACTTGCGTGATTTCATTATGGGACCGCGCAAACAGCGTCAAAAACGCTTCATAGCAGCCTCTATATATGCAGCTTACAACGAGGCCTGGAAGATCACTCAAATTGAGACAGCAGAAAGTATACGGGAAATTGACCGTATTAATTTGGAAAAATCGCTTTCTGTAGTGGACAATGGGTTAATGACTCTGTCCTCCAGAATTTTTTCATTGGACAGCATTGTGTCTTCAGCAATCGACATAATATCGCAAGACTTACTGTTGTTACAACACGGCCAGTCGCAATTGCGTTCTATTATACAGCTTGGATGGACGTTACAAAATCTGCGTTCAGGCTATGTGCCTTGGCGTTTATTCAACACAACGTCACTATTCAATATCTTTAACCTTACTGATAAACAAATCAGTATGGCACAAACGGGTGCTGATTATACAATCCTGAGCATTGAGAAACTCGAGAGATTACCATTGACAATGTCAGAACGACCAGTCATTGAATGGATAATACATGGGATAATTAATATTCCGATATCTACTTTCAGGTTTCAATACTGCCAAAAATATATACAGGCTGGCATGTACGAAAAATTGGGAAAAGGGTACATTAAGTCAACATGGAACTTGCCCTATTCACATGCATGTGTCAGTAATAAAGGACAGAAAGTGTTCCTTAGTGGCAATAATTGTGCAATGTCACTAAGCGGTACACTTCTGTGTAATGGAATTAGTTTGCATGGAGCCTGTGAAGGGAACTCAAATAACCTTTCATGTCACCAGCTAGGCACACCTGCAACAGAGATAGAACCATTCTTTAAAAGACTCTATAACGGGAGTTACATCCTAATTGTGGATCGCAGATGTTGTAGTCTACAGCCCGGGGTTCCTTATCTCATAAGTACGACTGCGAAGGTCATGTGCTGTGGACGCTTATTGTTCCCCAGCTCCTTTCCAGACAGGGAGGCAAGGACATGGCCTAACTTGAAAATTACTTCTATTCGAATTGATACTTTAAGCAGAATGAAAACAGTGCTTCTTCAGACGCCGACCAGGCTCACGTCATCAAAAGAAACGTATGATCTCCTAGTCGCAAGGACGACTGCAGAGATTCACTCATTGTTATCAACTAATTCCCCCATACATTTCGCAGAAATCCTGAATGAAATCTTAAATATTTCTGATACCAGTGGAGTCTCAAATGTATTTAAGACATTGTTTTCAGGGGCATTAACACCATTCAAAGCCATACTGGGTATTTTTCCAGACCTCGTCCATTCAGTTTTTTGGAGGAGTTCCCCTCATTTTGGGACTAATTGCAGGAATCCTATTCTTGGTCCTTATATTTCGTTATGGCAAACCATGTCACAGACAAAACACCTGCGACAAGGGAAGAAACAATCCGAGCCATTGGATACCGGGACCGGATATCAAAAATCCTGGGACTAACCCGGCTTAGAAACCTGAACATGACTTGGTTTCTTTCATTTCGGCCGATATGGCAAAGATGTGTTTTACCTGTATTAAGGTGCATGCTGTGCGGAGAAGAATGCGTGTTGGACACCTGTCTGATGCTACAATCGGATGCGCCAATGGATGCAGAAACATTGTTGGGTCCGGTAACGGCTCATGCATTGTGCTGCCCTCAACGGCTGCTAATCCTGATGACGGCATTCGTGGAAACTTCACCACTACGATTGAGGGGTAGTGAAGATCAAGATGAAAGCAGCATCGATCAGGTACGACCTTCTGTCAGCAATACTACTCAAAACGTCAATGGAGACAATCATGCACATGAATGCATGGTTACATCTTATTCCGAGTTGGTGGAACTCTCACAGGAAGCTGTTGACAGCTTTTTCAGCAGTCTCAATGATATGATGTTCTCACCAGAGCAGAAATAACGACTCTTGAGCAAGCTAGCACACGGCGTTCCCGACACCTTGAATTTGGCCTTCAACTTTAATAATAAAGTAGCAAGAACAATTTTTTCCTCCAGTTCACGGACAGCAATTTTTTTAGCAGCCCCAAAATATTTTTATACATTTTTCGGGACACTTATCTTCTGCTTAAAGTAAGAACTATTCTTAGAGAACTAATTTCTATTTTTAGAAACTTCATAGACATTAGCTGCCCGCTGGTATGTTCATAAATGTTTTTGAACTGTGATGAAGTGGTCTCGAACCTTTCTTCTGTATTAAGAGCCATTTCATGTGTAATTCTCATATTCAATTACTAATAATGTATACATATGCGTGATTAATTTAGCATTATTCTACTGCTTGAGTGCATATAGTACATGTGACTATTTTTTTCCCGTATATTACATAATTTCAAAATGCATTATGTGTATTTTGGGGTGGTAAGGTATACACGATACTCTACAGTATGTTTTACTATGCCTAGATTCGTAAATATGGCCATAGTTAGCGTGGAGTGGGTGTGATGTATTCCTATAGGTTCTGTATAGATCCCCCTATTCCTGACCCTATTCTGGTTAACAAATTAACTAGCAGCCATCCCATGATGCAGAAACCGTTATCTGATTAAGCCAGACCACGGCACAGGAGCGCGTTATCTGATTAGGTCATAACGCTTGCCATCTAATTAGACAAGCAATATTCCTCCAGCCCCTGATAAGGCATACGGAGTTCTCAAAACAAATCAAACCTATGACAACCTGGGAAAATCCCTGCGGCCATTGTTTTGATTTCTCAAAGAACTTCAGTAAAAGAATGTGCTAACGACCAGCTCGTATGACATCCTTATTGACGTATCTATGTCCATCCTTACGTCAATCTCGGCACCTTACAGGTATAAATATTACCGACATTGCCTTAAGCAAACACACGCGGTGGTGACGAGATCGGAGCAGCGAGACTTGCCGAAGCCCAGCAGAGAGCGAAGCCCACTGGCGCTGCCCCGCCTTCCTGACTCGCTGAGAACGAGACGCTGCCTTTCTCCTGCCGAGAAATCCAGCTCCGGCGCTTCCGAGCAGCCCTTGCAGGCAGCTTGGAATATCGAGACCACAGACGAGAGATACCATCCCTCAACCATCCTAGATCTCAGGTACAGAACTGAATAACCCCTTGCAGAGAATTCTTGAGTCAGTCACTTGGCAAAACAAACTTAACTCAAAACTGCTACTTTCTACTCCAGCCCACGTATTAGGCTTAGGTCAGGTACACCGGGGTAGGCGTGGTTAGAAGCACCAGTTGAGTACGATTAGTCGAATGTATATGTGTATGTACATATTTTATCCATTTTAAATAGCATATGGCTTAGAAACCATATCAATGCTTTTACAGTATTATTTCATAATTCTGCTTTTATTGTATGCACTTTACTTAACCATAAGTATTGCAATGATATCGATTCATTTCTCTTGTACGAGAAAAGAGACTGATCAATAAATAACATCTTTTATTGAACACGCCCGTCTCTTCCTTTTCTCTACAATCTGGTGAAACTAAGAATGCACGTACTGACTGAGTAAAATAAGTTGTCTTTTGTTTTCACACGACTCTAGAGATACACTCTTGATTAGGGGAGAGCAAAGTTGTCATGTTCTATGGTTGTCAGAAACTAAATCCCTTCTTGTCTATCCAGGGAGGTTCAACTCCTCCTTGCCTATTCGAGAAAGTTTCTAGTGAACTCTGAGCTAGCTGGCAAACCCAAAACTTTAAGTCTAATATCGACAGTAGACGACCTAGTTAACGTCTGGTCTAGGTCTATACTATTGGAGGTAATATTCCAATGCACAGAGCCTATTGGGATAATAGGAACTACACTGTTTAGGCTTTGGTAGACCCCCGCGCTGTCTACCTGACCTCATCCTTATTCTTATTCACACTAATAATTGCCTGTATTTGATCAGGCAGCCCTATCTTTTGGTATCTTTCGTTTTGCTCTCTCCATACAACAGTTGCCACAGCACAGACACAGGTACAGGCACAGTCAAATCTGCCGCCCACCTTCCTCGCCCAAAACTCTACAAAATGGCAAGCGATGGGAGGATATCAGAAGTTGCACATTCAGGAACCAATGCAACCAATGTAACTCAGGTTGTAACTCAGGACCGCCTCCTTATGCTTCTTTTGCTTCTTATTACTTATTATTATGCTTTTAATATTTTGTCTTAATATTTTATATTATATTTACCTAACTCCTTCACCACACTGCTCCGGTTTGTCCCGCTACCATTAAAGGCAATAATAACAGCAATGAAAATGGCGACGGTGATAGTAATAACGATGGCTTATCAGCTCAGCTCAGGCAGGGGCCAGTAATCACTATGGAGGCAGCAATATCGATGTCTCACTTAGCTCCACTCCATCCACAAAACATAAACACAATCAAAGGTGCAAGCTAGATCAACTGCAGCGACACAGAGGTACAGAGGTACAGAGGCACAGAGGCACGGTGGCTCGGGGAAGACACAGACTGCAGTGCCTGTATCCACCCCCGGCTCCTTGCTCACCTACCACTAGCCACTAGCCTCCTAACTAACTCTCTGCTCTCTGCTCTTTGTATCCACGGGTCTCTGCCTCTCTAAGTTCGCCCGCTCTACTCACAAACAGGAATGCCCCTGGCAACAGTTATGTCCCCTGTTCGAACACAACCTCGAACTCACCGCAGCTCTCTGCTCTCGTGTGCTCCCGCGGACTTACAGAAGCACACAGCCCTGATTGCTGCTGCGGTTGCGCCGACGATTACAGCCCGGCACCTGCCAGCCTGCCGGCTCACCTGTGGCTGTGGCTCGTAGCGCCCTCGCTGCTCTCGTTGCTTGCAGCTCCTCTCACCCGGCACCATACGTGAGCCGCAGCTCCTGCGACTCTTACGGCTCGCCGGCTCAGTGGCTCCACGCGGCTTCAGCAGTTTCAGCGTTTTCAGCGGCTCAGCAGTTCACAAGTACGTGGTGTGGCAGGTGACTCGACGCCCTTCCCTCCTACTTGTGACCAAAAATAGAGCACAGCCCAAGGTCAGACACAGAACACTGCCGCCTCCAAGAATATTATTGCTCATGGAGATCTGCCTTCTTTTCAAAGTAGCATGTAGCTGAAAGAAATCAATCTACGGGAAGATTTTTTTTTTCATAGTTGGCCTAATTTGGACCCTCAGTTTGATGGGAAAAAGCTAGGTACCATTTGATCAGCGTTCAGTTTCAGAACTTCAACTTCCTATGAATGCTACTATTAAACATCTATTAAAGAGCGCCTTCTCGAGGAATAGTGAGGCAAGTTTGTACAAAAGCTAATTTGGGCTTCCTCAGTTGTATCTGGATCTCACAAACTCTAAACTGTCTGGCAGCACAACCCTGATAGCAAACAATGTCTTGATTTCAGACCAATGGGATTTTATGGATGTGTCATGTATATTTAGAACTCTCTTTGGTCATAAAGGCAGGGTATTATAGAGTGTACATGTACCAGTTGCAGGTCAAGGATTTTCATCACTGTCCTCTTGTCTATCGGATGGGGAAGAGTAGACACATTTCCTTCTAGACGTTTCCACTAAATAACTAAAGGGAGCGTTGCATCTCCAAAGAAGGGATTTCTTCTGATCCCTTAGGTTTTATGCTTTTCAGGGAGAACCTGTATGACTTTCACAATAGGTCTTTTCAGAGACAAAAATGTTAGAAGCTGTTTAAATATGTATCCATACTAAAGAAAAGGGCAGAATGCATTGCCACATACACTCGGCAACCAACCATGCTTCTCCACCTACCACACAGGTGGTGTGAGGGCCTGTGAATAATCTAGCCATAAGATGGGTATATTTAGTTGTGCAAATCTTGTCCTGCAATGCTGCATCTGTCTGTTTGTGGTTGTAGGACTTCTCTGCAGGTTCACCCCTGACTTTTTGCCTTCACCCCTCCTATATTTCTGAATTCATTTTTATTGGCATCAGAAATCTGTGCACTTTACAACTGCTACCTCTGCGAACGTGCTTGTGCTAACTCCCTGAAATGTGGTAAAACTGGCTTACACTGGATTGGCATGTTTAATTAAATTATAGTTCCCTAGTTAAATGCTATTCTCTATACACAAGAACCGTAAATAAATGCTGCTAGTGGGCCTGTAGCACTTATTGTGCCACTCACTTAAGTAGCTCCTTAAAAATGTCCCAGGCCTGCCACTGTCTCTTGTATGCAGTTTTAAACTGTTAATTCGATTTGGCAATATAGTTACACTGTCAAGCCTAAAAATCCCTTTCTATTACATATACATCACCCCTAAGGTAGAGCCTAAGCAGCCCATAGGGTTGGGTGCTTTTTAATTAGAAAGTTGCCCATGAACTTTTAAGATGACATGTCCTGAGAGTTAAACACTCTTAAATTATTTTACTGTGAGGCCAACCTCTCTGATAGGATAACATTGGGTTTCCTTCTTACATTTAATAAGTGCTAAATTTTGAGTGGGGGCAAGTAGGAAATGTATATGTGGTGTCTAAGAAATTGTAATTTAAAACTCTCTTTAATGGTAAAGTCAGATTTTAAATTACATTTTGAAAATGCCACTTTTAGAAAGTTGACAATATTCTGTCCTAAATATTTGGTGCCTGCAGGCTCTTCGCAGGATATATTTTAGGCTGTAGTTGGCAGCTGGACTGTGTATACTCCACCTAAGCAGCCACGCAATAGAGGGATTAAGTGTGCCTGGATGAGCCATAACTGGCAGGATGGGGAAGAACAGTGAAATACTCCACTGTCAAGTCAATAGGCTGTACCCTATCATCAATCAAAGGACTTCAAACCAACCCAATGTACCTGCAACCAGGTTAGAGCGTGGACAGGGGAGGCAGAAAAGTCCATGCATTTCAAATGGAACCTCTGAATACTTCTCCTACTTCAAAGAAAGCAGTAGGTAGTGAAATAGGACCCTCAGGTCTACCCTTAGGTGCACCTGTGGAAGACTCAGAAGAAGGAATGCTGTGTTGCTCTGCTGCAAGAAGGACTGCTACCCTGCTGCCCTGCTACTCTGTTGCCCTGTCGCCTGATTGAGAAGGACTATACCTGCATCTTTAACCCAGGGCCACCAGACTGGCTCCAAGAACCACTTTCTTGGCCTCCTGATCAGAGCTTTAGCAACAGAAAAGGCTCGAACTACCTTGAACCCTCCACCTTGACTCTGCCTCCTGTGCGTCTTGCCCCCCCTAAGTGGTGCCAAGCCAGTACTGGACACTTGGAAGGGGGCCTGAATGTGCTCTGGCAACCCGGCTGTGGTCATAGCAGAACCAACTGAGTGCAATCCATCGCCTCACAGCTTGCCATCTGAGCCACTGCTGCACGATGCAGGACCTCCCATTGCAGCTCCTCGAAACCACTGCTGCCTGACTCATCCTCAATGTAGGACCTCGCATGGCAAGCCGCAGCTCCTTCGAACTGCCACTGTGCAATGTATCCTCAGTGCAGAAACACGCTTCAGATCCCTCAGCTACTCGTAGCTGCCTCTGCACAATGCATTCATTGCAGGACCTCGCCAAGCTCTGCAACCAGGATTTAAAGTACTTTGTTCAGCGAGCCTAACTTGGTTCCTATATCCACCCCATGCTCCAACATGGCAACACTGAACTTGTGACTTTGTCCTGGTTCAGCACTGTCAGATAACCACAGATGGCGCTTAGTGCTTTTAGGCACTAATTTTAACTGAATCTTTAAAATTACATATCTTCAGTTCTACTGACTGGATTTTTGCTGTTCTGGTTTCTAATAATTTATTAAATTATACTCTATGTTTCTAAATTGGTGTGAAATTTTTAGTGGGTTGTTTTTTCACTTTATTTCTATTTGCATGCTCCATAAATACATACTTCGCACATTGCCTTTAAGTGAAGCCTTACTGCTTTTGAGCCAAGCTACCACAGGGTTAAGCGCAGGTTAATTTAGTAACTTTAATGGTTTACCTTGAAAGGGATTGTGATTGTTGCTTAAGCAGGGTTTCCACCCCATTCAACCATCAACCCAATTTCTCACAGTGGTGAATGTAGGTTGGGCTGATATGGCAGGAAGCCTTTTTGTCTTTTTCCTGATACCCCCTCCTTCCTTGCGAAGCCATGTGTTTGTTTGACACTTTGTCAAGCCAGTGTATGTTAGGCAGTCATTTTATTTTTGTCACCAGTGCCTCCTCTTTCCCTGCTAACTTATGTATTCATCCATCATTTTGTGAAGCGTGTGTGTGTATGTGAGTGTGTGAGTGAGAGTGTATATGTGTGTGTGTATGTGCGCATGCACACATATACCAGTCTGCTGTGCTCCGGCTGCCACTGCCAGCTGTGAAAATGCACAGAAGAGTTTCTGCAAAGCCATAATTTGATCTCCCCTCAAAACTGGTGGGACACCATCCAAAGGTCACTGCAGCTATCCCTGAAGACATGGTTGATGAAAGCCTATACCATCCAAGCTTCTGGGTAAATGAAATATGAAATAAAACCTGCAAAGACCTCATGCACTGTTGAGTGAGCCATAGCAGTACTCAATTCTGCATCAAAAGTTGGTAGGAACCGAGTCCTGCAACTTTATGCTATGGACCTCTATTCTTCTTCTCCACAATATGGCTGTCAAGAGTTCACTAATAATTGTAAATGACTAATGCCAGCCTTTGTCAAGGTCTTTGCAAAATGGACCCAGCAACTGAACATGTCCAAGCAGAGAAGAAATGCACTGTGCATTGCTGATTCATGCACATGACCCAGAGGGCAACCAGGGAGTGTATGAATTGGTCTGGAGTTTTCTTGCTGCTGCCACTGGATGCAACTAAATGTAATAGCTATCTCACTAGATGCTATCATAGGCAATGCATGTTGCCTATGTATACAATATTAGGGTCAGAGTTGGTTGGAACATGTTCTCCTGCTATCAATATCCAGAGGACATGACCTCAATGAGTAGACATACCACACTTGCATCTATCCCTGTGGGTGGTCCCCATGATATGGCTGACACATAGCATAGAGCATTTCCTCCTTTTTTGGGTCCCATCCAACTCGTGTTGAGAATGTAAGATGTTTTTATGATGTAAATGTACTGGGTATTTCATCTGTTACAATACAGTCAACCATTTTCTAGCACCACAAATTGCTTTCCTCTAGCTTGCCTGTTCACTTTCACTCTCCTCATACATGTCCCTCATTCACTGCCCTCATATGTGTCCATTAATTCTATAATGCTCTGTTCCTTACAGTGTACCATTCCTGAAATACAGAAATGTCTGTGGTGTGTATGTGTTCTGTAAAGTACTAGGCCTTCTAGATCATATTTGTTGCTAGTGGAGCATTAAGACAGTAATGTACTTAGATGTATGTGTAATCCAGGTTAGCATTGTTATCCAGCCGACAGGCCATGTTAGGAATAAACCATAAATCATATTTTGGTATATATAACATGAGCACCTTTGGAGTTTTCGTGGCTAAAGCATTCTGTGTGGTATACGTTGGAAGTAGGATGGTGGGTGAATTAGTGATGAAATAAATAGACGACTCTCCTTCACCTCCATGGCTTTCAGGGGTGGCAGGGCCTATCTCTGCAATTATATCATAAGATACACTCCCTCAAAGAAATTAGTGCATTACAGCTACTCAGCTCCACCCCACCTATTCTCACTTCATGAGTTCCTACTAGTCCCAGACAATCCTCCAATTTGTTCATGTTTGTGCACAAAATATTTAGATTCTTTATATTCCTTCCTGACAAAGCTAATTTCGTCTAATTCTAAACTAGCTCTAGCCAGTCAAACTCCCAGGCTACAATGAAGCTCAGCCCCAAGAGCAACATAAAACCAAGCCCACCTCTTGCCGTGATCACTGGTTCTCCCCTCCTTCCCCAGGAGACATAATGCTGTGCTCTTCTCCCTGTGAGTCGGGAAATCATGGGGGCTAACCATTGGTCCCCAAGGACCACAAAACCCAATCTATCATGCTTTGTGGTGCCCCTGCTCTTTGTGCATGCAAGTTAAAGCATCCCTAGCAGCTTTGCAGGCGATTGTTCACTCCAAGAGCTCATTTTACATAGACTTTTAAGCAACTGCCAGGGATGGGGATTTCTTTTTCTCATGTTTCCTTTCTACAGTAGCAGGCTTGTCTGACCCTCCATCAGAGAAACTATCCTCCCCACCTGTGTCCTGCAGGATAGCAAAGTTAGCGGGGTCCATGCAGCAGCATTATCAGAGCCACAATACCCTGTAGTCCTCTCTGCCACCTTGCACCCTCCTCTTGTTGTCGGCTGGGGTAACCACTGAGGTTCTCTTCACCCACCACTGTTCCTCCTAAGTGCAAATAGCAGAGAAGAGCATGGTCATGTGCCTGATGAACAGAGGAGCCCTCATTTTCACAGGGCCACTCAGCTCAGTCCAGGGCACTCCCTGGCAGGACAATATGCCCTGTCACAGTTCCCCACCTACATGAGTTGTCAAATTTAAAAGTAGTTTAGTTGATCTTCTGGTCAGCTGGGGGAGCTAGAACCATGCGCTCCCTTGGGGAATTTAATCATCTCAGCTGGAATTTCTTGAAGGAGATAGGTGACCCGACTGAAAGGCGTCAAAACAAGGCATATTTGAGCGGGTAGGTTTTTCTTAGATAACTCCAGTTTCTTTGGGCAAAAGGTATTGGAATTTGCTGATTTCTGCACTAAGCGGCATATTACATTCACCAGAATCACATCATAGGTGCATGCTAACCAAGGTATTAATTAATTAATTGAATTTTTTTTAATTAAAAATTTTATACCGCGCACGTACACCGAAACGGTTTCTTGGCGCTCATAACAGACATAGCAAGCCGGGGCAAGGGTATCATACTGAAGCCGCTTTGAAAAGAAAAGTTTTCAGGGTTTTTCTAAAGGACTTATAGGTAGGGCAGTGACGAAAAGAAGAGGGGAGGGAATTCCAAAAGAAGGGGCCAAGAGAAGAAAAACGCAGGCCGCCATGTTTTTTTCGGCGGTTGGATGGGATGCAGAGAAGATTATCAGCAGACGATCTAAGATTGCGGGTGGGAAGGTATCTTTTTAGTTTGGAGGAAACAAATTCAGGGGCGCGATTGTGGAGAGATTTGAACACAGTGCATCCGAGTTTGAAGGAGCACCGTTGGGCCACTGGGAGCCAATGAAGGCTCCTCAAAAGAGGGGAAACATGCTGGTGTTTAGGTTGGTGGAACACCAGACGGGCCGCCTGATTCTGGATTAACTGGAGTTTTTGAATCTGATAAGCAGGAATCCCCACATACAAGAGATTGGCAAAGTCAACCCTGGAGATGACCAAAGCCAGTATGACTAAAATGAGTGCCTCTCTGGTGAGAAAACGACAGATCTTGCGGATCCTGCGCAGTTGGAAAAAACAGGATGATGTCACAGCCGAGATCTGGGGTTTCATAGATAAATCCTCAGAGATGACCACTCCAAGGCTTTTCACAGTGCTGACCGGACGAGGAGGGGTGCCAAGAGAGGGAGGCCAGTAGTTGTCATCCCAGGGATTGGTTGGGCCACCCACCAGGACAAGTTCCGTCTTAGACGGATTCAACTTGAGCTGGCTGTGAGCCATCCAGTCGGAGATGAACAACATTGTGGTTTGAAAATTAAATCGGGAAGAAGGTGAAGTGTCCAAGGGAAAGACCAACTGAAGGTCATCTGCATAATTATATATAGTGGCAGGGGAGTGACGAAGGGAGACCAGAAGTGGTTGCATGTATAAATTAAAAAGAAGGGGAGAAAGGGCAGAACCCTGAGGGACACCACAAGTGAGGGGGATGAAGGGAGCAGTGAAGGTAGACAGGTGGACTGCTTGCGAGCGACCTTGCAGAAAGGACCGCACCCAATCCAGGGCGATGCCCTGGATGCCGGCGTTTCTGACACGGTCGATCAGAATAGTATGATCGACCGTGTCAAATGCCGCCGAGAGGTCCAACAATACCAGGGCTTGAGAGAGATTATTGTCAGCGCCAGCTCTGAGGGTGTCCATGACAGCCGCAATCACCATCTCGGTGGAGTGGAGAGGGCGAAACCCAGCCTGCTGGGGGTCCAAAAAAAGGGAGATCTCCACAAACGTGCTCAGGCACCTGGTGACATAAGTTTCTAGGATCTTTCCCAAAAACGGAAGGAGAGAAATGGGCCTGTAGTTACTCAGCACAAGTGGATCTGTGCCGGGTTTCTTTAAAATGGGTAGTACCACGGCCTGCTTAAAGGCCTCTGGGACAACTCCTGATGTTAAAGAGGAGTTGAGGAGGGCCAAGGCTGGACCGGGACAGGCTGTGAAAATTTCCTTCAGAATGTGTGGGGGACAGCAATCCCTAGGAGATCCAGAGCAGACCTTATGAAGAAGGCTGTGGAAATCAGGAATAGAAATAAGAGGAAAAGTAGAAAATTCCTGAGGGTTTGCAGGGGGAAGGGGAAAGGATTTAGACGGAGGGGGTGGAGGAATGTTAGTTTTGATAATGGAAATTTTATCTTGAAAAAAGGCATTGAGCTCATCGCACAGACCCTGGGTAGGCACCAAGGGAAGAATGATGCGGTCAGGGAGGGAGAGCTCATTGACAATTGAAAAAATGTCTTTGGTTTTTGAGGTATTAGTTGATCTCCATTTCTTGGCCTCTTGTGCTGATGGGCTCTCATTTTCTATACAGCTTCCTCTTGTAGGGCACACTTGCAGCACCCTCTCTCTGCAGTGAGTTTATCATCCTTCCTCGAGGCATATTCTGCTCCTACTGCACGGTTAGAAAATAAGTCCATTGCACAGTTCTTTAGTACACCGTCGGGTCTGGTGGATTAGTGGATGAATACTTCTACCGTAAGGTGCTGTGTTTGACCTCATGGTCACAGGTTAAAATGCCAGAGGTTCCACTCAGCCTTACCTCCTTCTGAGGTCGATAGAAGGAGTAACATTGAGTTGGGTAACAATAAACATCTGCAATTCAGTATCAAGATACCTCTGGGTGAAGGAGCACTATCCAAATACACACGTTTTGATACAGGTGGCTGAAGGACAAGTTGGTCTGTCTTCTGAGGTGCACTGAAAAAGCAATGCCTTATTTTACAGAAGGTAGTTTGTTCTTACTCCTGGCAGTCTTCAGCTTTTGTACAGGTTGACCCCTCTGGTAAGAAAGTCAACAATCAGAGATTCAGTAATTGACTTTCACAATGCTGGATGGGTCTTGACACTGGTCAGTAGGAATGCTGGCATCCCGACTAAGGATTCTACTCAGGATTTACCCCAATGAAGTAATCAACAATGTGGATGTAAAGCAGTTCCTACCATTTTTTTATTAGCCCAGACTGCTTGGACTAAAGTCTTTTTTACTCAACATTCAGCAGCAAGAGGGGAGAGTTCAGTATTTGCAGACAGGGAAAACGAAAACAAAGGTACAAAAAGGGAGATGCCTTGCCACTCAGCTAGTACATGAACCTCTCTGCAGTAACACTTCCTTAGAAGAAGATGCCAGCATCTTTCTCCCTCCTTTCTTTTAGAAAAGCCAAGTCTCCCTTAAAGGGCCTTGGGAGTGTTCTTCTTTTTACACCCCATTCTGGCAGGCTCTTTCCATTTGGTCTATCATTCACTCACAGGTTGTCCAAAATGTATTCTTGTCCATGCACTATAAAGTACTACAGATAGACTCGAAACCTAAAACAACCCACACATGCATGTTAATTGCAAACATTGCCTCCAATACATGTTTCTTGCAGACTATAGAGAGCCCCTTCCCCTTGCAGTCCAATGGCAGCAGGACTTACATTTTCAAAAGACGTACAGCAAAGTTTGCCTCTCATAAACTAATTGAAACAGAGTTTGAAGGGTCGTACACTGTACACTGCTCAAAATACAAGGGTCGGAAAGCCAAAAATGGTGGGGCAGATTTACAAGAAAATGACGCATCTGTAGAGATGCATCAGTTTCACTGCGCCTGCCGGCGACACCCTTGTGCCACCATGGATGCGGTGTGTTTACACAAAGGCGCACCATTGCTCAAGGATTGACAGTTGTGTCAGACATTCTGATGCATCTATTGGCCCAAAAGTCTTGCATTGCTGGGGTTGTGTCACAAGCACGACACAATGTGACGCAGGGATTTACAACGTGGTGCATCTACCTAGATGCATTACATTAGATCTTTGCCACATTGTTTACGGCGCTGCTGCGTCACAAAAGTGACACAACGGTGGCGTAATGTGTCTCAAGGGGCTTGAAATCTGCCCTGAAAGTTTTCATAGATTGGAACCCATTTTCCTAACACTGTTACTTTTTTGTTTTCGGAAATTATATTTTACTTTGTTTAATTTTTTTTCAGAATCGATTATGTCTGTTTTATTCTAAAATAATAACCAAGCAGTGCATTCCTTTTTTATTAAAAAAACACTGGAACAAGAAATATTGATGGATAATAAAACGGTGCTCATAAAGACCAGCATTTTATTTCTTAGTTTCACATGAAAGGAAGTCTAGTAATACAGAGTCATGCCAATGCGTCTAATCGAGTTGCCTCTTACCTAGTTGCCACCGATTGCATTTCTATTAACTTTATTTGTGTGCATCAAGAAAAAAGTCCTTGAATAGTTGTAAAGAAATTTTGCTGTCAAGGATTGATTGTAAAGGGAGAATGAGACAATCCCTATTATTTTTAATTATTGTTTCACAAGGCCTCTAATGAATCCATCAAGATGCCTTCTTTCAAAGTATGTGAGCTGTAAATAATGGATAGCAGGTGGGTTTAGAAGCAAGAAAGAGAATCCTCTCCAGGATTAGAGTGCCTTATTAATGTGCAGCACATTACTCTTCAACTTTATACTAACTCAAAATCACTAATTAAGTCACACATTTCTATGTAAGTACTTTCTAATTCATATCCATAGATATTTATTTTGACAACAAATTAAGTATGCTTCACTGGAGCAGCAAAACACAGAAAAGAATCCTTCACGAGTCGAGGCTACTAAATTTTCGTGCAACTTGTTCCAAATTAGATGCTCTCGCTATTATTACCTTTAAGCATATTCTTTTTTGTTATTGTATAAACTGGATCAGATTGACGAGAATGTTGTTTTCGTACACCTTATCAAAGGCTGGTGCCACAATATGACAACCGCGCTCAAGATATGGCGGTTTGCCTAATTTAGCTCGATTGAGTAAATGCCCTGCAATATGCACAATACAGTCCCGCCGTCGACCCCACCAAAATAAAACTACTGGTTTAATGACAGTGTGGTTCAGATGCATGTCTGAGGTCCTCACTTTGAGAGAACAATACATTTATTTTCTGTTGTCAGTGGGTGACGATGACATGAGCAGGGACCCCTATCTTTGGAGGCATACTATTCTTCATACAACACTATTCTCTATAGACATAAAAGAGTTTATTGATTTCTCAGGTTAATGTACATATATTTTGTTGGGCTTGTATAGTTTTTGCAGGAAAGGATAGCTGAAAAGTTTGCAGTTAAAGGTCTGCAATACACAAAACAGCATTCTGAAATGCATTTAGAAGATAATATTGTATTATTGTACATTTGGTGAAGAATGCATACATGAGAAAAGTCGTTTTCTGTGAAATTTCAAGAAATTCAATACACATATCTTCTAATTACGTTTAGAAAGCGATATGTGCTTTGCAAGTATCTCATACAACTTTTTTCAGGCAACCCCTCCTCGTCCACACCCGCCCCGTTCTATACATGTCAAATTAAGCCTTATCTGTAAGGTCTCACGATGGCTTTTAGTGGCTGAATTTGGAATTGAAGTCATGTTTCTGTCCTCCTTTTTGAGAAAACAATCGAATAACTGCAAATATCGAGTGCCTCAAATGTCAAAAAAATAGTAATAGAAATCAATGAAATGCATGCTATTATCCAAGCATCTCAGATCAAAAGACTAAAAAAAAACCAAACTAAAGTAGCCTGCTCACGTTTTGCCCTGAAATAATGCCAGTCATTGGCATTTGAACTAATAATCCTACACTGGCTTCTCATGGCAAATTGAATATATTTCAAGACCACCTGACTCGATGAATTCCTAGAAGAATCCACCACCACAAATATTTAGAAAAACAGTAAATAATTGCAACTACCTTGCCCCCTCCTCTCCACAGGAAACAAACTACAAGGCCCATCTAGAACTAAAAGCAGTAGAAGTGATACCTTGTGGTGTCACCATAGCTCAACGCTCCCATTAATATTTGCAAAAGTCCATTTTTCATACCCTTCATAGGCGATCCAAGAATCAAAGTATTTTTACACTAGCAGACACTACAACACCCGGCACTGTCACACAACCTGACTTCACAGAAGCAAATCCTAGGAGTGTCTTCTCTCTGGGATTCTGGCCCACCTACACCCACTGCCCCATCAATAACACCATCCCTTATTCATTTAGCCAAAGCCTAAAGAAAGCTCACTTGCCCAGATGCAGTTTGTCGTAGGCAACGACATAAAAAACCTTTTCATGCTACATCCGTAACTGCTGTATTTTTATAACCACAAATATGCTGTCCCAATGCACTTTGTAGAAAATACTTATTCTGCTGCAAATGCAACCAGTGTATCTTTAGCCACAATAGGGCCCCTGCCAGTGAAGAAATCAAGTTAAAGTTAAAGAGAAGTATTAGGTACACAGGTCAGACTAAAAAAAGACAACTCTACGGTAGGGGAAATGAAAAAAGATTGGGGGTTAGTAGTTGCTGGGGGAAAGCATGCGGTGATCTGAGTTTCCACATGTTTTCCTTGTCACTCCGAGACTTCTCTCCTTGTAGCTGAAGACATTTGAAAATGAAACAACAGGCAGCTGTAGAGTCCCTGTGAAATTTATAATTTCGATGGGAGTAGAAAAAGGGATTTCTTATCCCACCGACATTTTCCGGCCACTCGTAATGAGGGCGACAGTCTGCTAGACAGTGACTGGTGACAGAATTTCCATGAAGCAAGTTATACTGGCATGCATTTATGTGGTGCTATTCAGTAGGATATATTTCAATTAAGACATATATCATGTCCTCACAGTAAAGGAAGAGTGATTTTTGGAGCAGCCAAAGGACAGTCTAGAGTGACTGGTATAGCTTCAGGTGAGATGATGAAGATGAATCAGTACTTTTAGTGCTCATGTTGACAAAATGTATTTTGGCATCCCTTGCGACTTTTCAGTCAAGTTAAAAAAGGATTTGTGCACAATAACCCACTGAACTGCTAAGGAAGTCTTAGATTTAGATTAAGGCTCTAGTGGCTTTCGGTCAATTTGGATCTACGAGTCCGGAACAGAAAGTGAGGTTCAGAAAAGCGAGGGAATTATTTTATTACACAGGAATCAGAGTGCTCTGGTAGTAATTGCCTTAGTCAGATCCAACCAAGGGCGCTGTAATGTGTGTTTATTCAACTACTGCCTTGAGCATAAGAAGTTTTTTTCTACAAGTATCGTGGTAAGGAGACCCATGTACTTCCTGTGCCTAATCTGGGCTGTGGGTAATGTTGGGTTATTACCTTGAGCTCACACCTGAATGGTTACTATTTGGATGGAATGGCACATCATTGATTTGGGCTTGTACTTTCTTGTGAGGCCATGTATGACCTTAAGATGGAGGCTGGTAGGCAGGAAGAGCTCAGGAAAGGGTGGCAGAGAGGCCCCTTGTGGCCAGCATCAAAGAGCCCTTCCCCTGTGGACTTTTAACCTTTTTATGTGGACTACCCAATCTAGCAAGTTCTCTCACCTCCAAGCTCCCTTCTTGCATCAAGTGTTCTGGTCAATCGCACTCCTCAATACACTGACATCACATTGGCTCTTACCATGTGAGATTGAAGCCTACTCAGGCACACTCAATATCTCATTGCCTCAGTTCCTTTAGTCAGTTTCTTCATCTAGGAGGGGTGCAGGTGTGCCAGCACTCCCCTGTTTGATATTTTGGCCACAGTGGCACTTCAGCACTCAGGATGCAGATGGATAATGCTAGAGGGGCAAAGTGCTCTCAGGTCTTCTATCCTCTTGGCTGGCCATGACAACCCACCCATGACACATAGTCTATGATGTTAAGAACCATTGTTCTCTTTTCGTAACTGTTCATTGCTCATTAATCTTGTCATGTTATTTTCTAATTTGATCCAGAAAATAGCATCCTCTTTCCTAATGTAAACCAGAAAATGTGTAGAGTCTATTTTTAGTCCTTCTTCTTCTGTGATCACCAAGGATGGGTCTTGACTGGTATTTGTCACTAGATATCCATACCCATTTTGAGACAAGTCTTAAGACTTTCCAGTTCTTGGAACCAAGTTGGAATTGTATCACACAGGTGTAGTCATTAAAGAATTGTAACCATCTTAATGGTTGCAATGGCAACTCTGGAAAATCGGGTTTTCGGTTAAGGGGGGTGTGAGCCCTTTCCAAGCAACAGCCACAATCCCCATCAGGGTGACCCACGAAAGTCACTAAATTAGCCCGTGCTTAACCCTCTGGTAATTTGACACAAAATCAGTCAGGCTTAAATTAAAGGCAAAGTGTAGGGTATTTATGCAGCACACAAACAGCAATAAAGTCAAAACACATCACAAGAAAAATCCCAGATCAATTCAGAAACATAGAGTGCATTTTAATACATCATTTGATACCAAACAACAAGAGTCCAATTAGTAGAACCGGAGATATGCAATTTGGAAGGTTTAGGTAAAAAGAATACTTGTCTGCCTATTTGCACTGCTTGTTTAGACCAGTAGCACAGTCCGCTCTGAAAAATCGCTGCGCACAGCACCACGCAGTCTGCATGGGTGTGACCATTTTGTTATAACTGCTTTCTGTTCTCTGCATGGTGCTGGACCTGATTTTTCTATCCATTTGAAATCTATTCCAATTCTCCTTAATCAGTGTGTGTTTTTGGTTTGTGTTTTTCCAGAAAATGTTGTACTTTTTTTGTTTTGCCTTTCTACTTCATTTACTTCTTACTTTTTGCTTTATTTTCTTACTTCCTACACTTTTCCACCTCAGCACCATGTCGGAGGAGCAATAGGCAGACAATTGCTGCGCCAGTGCGGCTCCTACGAGCTGCACACCTTGTGGTTGCTCACTCCACCAAGGGGTAGCCGCACTTGCTTTTTATGTGCAGCACCACCTCCGTTCCATGCTGGCAGCAGGAGGCAGGTCTGGGAGGTACGTAAGAGTGTAGGCTGCTGGCGGGGAGAGTTCACCTGTGTGTGCACCGGAGCACTGGCGTTCAGTGTACAATGCAGCAGCACCTGCTTGACCTGCTGGGTTTTGCGGTTGTGAATAATTATTTATTTTTTGTTCTCTAAAGCACTAAATAATGTTTTGTGAATTAGTGTTCTCTGAGCCTTTCTTTATGTAGCTCATACATCTATGTATTGAAAAGGAGGAATGAGTTGGACCATCAAAGGGGGTTGAGAAGCAAACATTGTTCCCTGCAATGCATTAGTAGTTCCAAATGTAGGTTAGGTTTAAGAAATTAGGAATAGGTCAACTCAATGCTATAAGTATTGAATGTGATCTGATTCACATGAATACATTGCTACTGCATTTGCCTGACAAAAAATTTTTGGAACATTACCTGTACCACTAATCTCTTTTTTACCTTCTTTACTTCTTACATCAGCACCCAAGGGCAAAAAACCATCTATGGTGGGTGAAAGAGGGGCTGCCACAACCAGTGCCGCGGTGGGAGGAGCACTATGGACTATATTTCTGCTTTCCCCAGTCCTATTATTATTTTTATTATTATTTCCCTAAATTTTAACTCTCCCAACTATTAGAATAATTTGAATTTTGGCATGTTTATTTTTTTATACTGTCTCCTTTTTTCTCTACTCCTCTATCTAATGTTTGTTAAATTCTTGTCTTCCCTGCATTATCCTTTTTTCTACATTCAATGTTTTTGTGGCTGTTGTGTCCGGCCTGTACTGGTCTGTAGCTTTCTTCTGCTTTGTTAGTCAGTTTTCCCTGTCCCATTATATAGCTTGTGGTACTGTAAGACTAAGAAAACAGAATTTTTGGTACTCTACTGTGAAGATTACAGCCCCAGGTTAGCTACCATTCACCATTCATGTTTGTTGAGAAGGCTTCCTTTTTCTTGCTCAGGCTCAAACAGTAAAAACATCGTCATGGTGGACTCCCCCAATGTTGTGTTATCATTAAGCCTGGGCGGAGTTTATGGAGCGGTGCTACATGGAACTCAGCAAAGCGGTAAAAAAAATCTGCTGTGCAACATGGAGTTCTGCTTGCATGCGGAGTTGCTTGTTCCGCCTGTTCGCATGAAATTTTTGCCGTACAGCAATGCGCATTGGGTGTTCGGGTGGAAATATCATGCAAATTGCACCACGCGGTCATGCATGGGCGCGGCCATCTTGCTTTCTACTCTCTGTTATAGTGCTGGGGCCTACTTCTCAATCCTGCTTAATCTTTTCAATCCTTCTTCCTGGAAATGTTTTTATGATCTGTTTTATTTATTATCTTACCCTGTGTCTTCCTAAGTGTATATTTTGTGTTGTTTTCTACTTTTTGTGTGTATTTTTGTGCTTTTTGGACAATTTTTCTGTATTGCTTGCTTTCTAACTATTTTCACCTCCTTTCATCTTCTCCCTTAATTTTTTACTTTCTACCCTTACCACCCTCGTGCTCCCAGCATCATGGCAGAGAGTGTGACTTCGGCAAAGAGGAGCGGACTTCCATGCGTAAGGCGGCCTTGTTTTTGGAGGTGGAGATGGCAGCATGTGTTATTTTTTTTTTTTTGTACAGCGCCACCTTCCATCCACCCTGGCAGCAGGCAGAAGGCCAGGGTCCGAATACGGGATCCGGGAGCATCACAAGCAATGGGCGAGGGTGTGCCGGGCAGTATATCGCTGCTCTGCGGTCCAGCGCACCCAGAACCAATTGACGCACTCATGGTCCGATATCCTGGACCTGCTAGGTGTTGAGGTCGCGGGCTTAGTGAGTAGCTAATTATAATTATTTGTGTGTGTTCTATGTTATTGCAAATATTTTTTTTCACAAATAGCAAGAATGCTGCTGCTCACATGCAGGTAAGTTATGTTTACAAATCTTATGTCATGTGATCATTATTCTAGACAGGTGCTCATGCTCAGCTCTACCTAATCGTACTTTTGTTTGCAACTTTGCGCTCGCTTGAGCACATTATATAACAATATAAGTTAGGTAATGCAGACTAGAGAGACTCCTTTCCTTTGTCCTGTCATTAAGATAGAGGAAGTTAGTTAGTTACTTAGTAGTATTATTTGTAATTTAGCGGCCAGCGTACTCGCACTTAATAGAACCCTTTTTATTTTTGTAGTTCGAATAGTGACTAGCAAGTAGCAGCAACCAACCAATTTGGTGTATGTTAGTAAATGAGATCGGAACTTAGAAGCAGCCATAATTATTTTTGCAATTCATTCCTAAGTCTTTGGGATACATAGGTTAGGTAGGTGTATGATTCAGGAATAAGATTGTTTGTATGAAAGGTCAATGTTATTGCAATTGCTGTTTCCTGCCAAATAATCTTTTTGGAGCGATTTCATATTATCACCAATCACTTATTTTGTCTCTTTCATTATGTTTTACATGATCATCAGCATCCATGGGCAAGAGTGAGATGCAGATAAGGTCGTCCGAGGCGAGTGGAGGAGATGGAGGTGTCTCTTCGCAGGAACGCTCCTCCTCTGATGGCTCTGCTAGCCCTAATAAGTCCTCCTGTTGTGAATATATATATACTTAGGTGAAAAATAGTGAAAATAATAGTGTAAAATAATCATTTTGAGTGATTACATGTAGGGTAGCTCTGAAAAGAGCTTTTGGGTTCTGTGGCTGTTTTAGGTACCTACAAGTGTGTCCCACACACACCCACATGCACACAACCCCACACTCACACACCCACACACTCCTCACACACACTTCACACATGCACACTTCCACCCACAGTCAAACACCCCACACCCCCACATCGACACCTTACACATCCACAGCTACACCCACATCCCACACACCCACACTCAAACACACACCTCACCCCCCTTCCACCACACACACACACACATGCACATACACACAAATATCTCACAGACACACCACACACATCCCACACACACATCTCCCCCCAACACTCACAGAGACAACTCACAGACATATCCACACATCTCATACATACATACACATCCTAAACACATACCTCCCACACCCACACACACCCCACACACACCTCACACACCCACACTCCCACCTACACTCAAACACCCCACACACCCACACACACACCTTACATACCAATATCCCCACCCACATCCATATACCCCACACACCTATACACCTCATCCCCCCTAGACACACAGGCACACACATACACACCTCACAGACACCCCCCGCACATCCCCCACACACACCTCCCCCACCCCCACACATGGGGAAAACTCAGTGAAACACTAAAATAATAATTTAAAGTGCTTAGAGGTAGGGTATCTCTGAATAGAGTTGTTGTGTTGTGTGGGTGATTTAAGTACCAACATGTAGGTACCAATGCAGTCTTAAATTCAATGTACACCGTTTCCTCTGTAGATAATTGCATGTTGTTTTAGAAGTTATTGTGGTATGTATATGGAATCTATACCATAGTCTGTCAGGGAAGCAGAAACAACATGGAGGCAGGAGATGAAAAAGAGATGTCAAATACACATTGGAGATAATATAGTGGGAGAAAGGAAGTAACTATGAGCAAAATTACTATGTAACACAAATACGTTGCACAGTATACTATAAGTCTGACTTTATATTATAATCAATTTGGTACTAGTTTATGAATTACATATAATAATGAATAATGTCGCGAACAATTTTTGATTATTAAATATACATTTATTTTTCTGATTCTTTTTCAAAATTTAATAGAACATCTGACTGTCCGAAATGTTCTCTTGTTGAGTGAACATAACTTCCAACATTTGACTGTCAGAAACGTCCTCATATTGAATTAACAAATCCACAGATTCTACACATTGTAGAAGTTCATGGTCCTGTGATTCATCCATGAATTCCAAGTCAATGGGTTCAATGATTTCCTCATTGTTCATCTCTAGGACAATTTCAAAGGAAATGTTCTGTTCTCCTTCCATTTTTGTGCTGAAATTTACATTAAAAAAAATCAGTAGAAATATGGCACTGTTGGGTTTAAGTTCAGACAGGTAGTTTTGATTTTTTAATAGTGAAGTTAACTTTGGGCAATGTATGGTAACAGGCAGGAAGTAGAAATATTAAAAAGTGCCTGTGAAGTAGCGTAAGTAAATTCATAATTATAGCAGAGAAGCCTAAGTCAATTTATAAATATAACAGAGGAGCCTATCTCTATCTATAACTATAGCAGAGGGACAGTAAATAATTATCAGAAAACGTTTTTACAAATTAACTTAAAGTGCCCCTTACAAATTATCAACTTACTTTAGAGAGAGGTGGAGAAGAAAAAATGCGAAAATCCTTTCAAGATGTACCTCAGGTAGTTGTAGTCAAAATGGTCGTGTTTCCCTCTCATTTTTCATTTATATTCATGTACATAACCAATCAAATGTCAGGAAAAAAAAATAGAAAACGAAAGTAACATTTTAATTGGTTGTCAATTCTAACACTTCAGATGTGTTTTTGTTATGTAATTTACCTCAGGATATTTAGACAGGGCTACAGGCCAAATGGCTGAATGGAATTCCACCAAATTTGGGAAAATGGTAGGGACTGGTATGTAGTATTGCCTATTCTATATTTGGTGAAAGTGTCTCCAGTGGTTTTTATGTAAATTATCTTTTATTATTTTTTTTGGAGCGCTTCCCGGTGCGCGCCCCGGTACGCGTACCGGCAGCGCTACGGGAGTCCTCCATTTTGTGTTTCGGTAGATTTGAGTCAGAAAATGGCAGACAAACAACGTTGGGAATGGGTATAAGGGGGCACGGTTGGCAGTCTCTGACCCTCTAGGTTTTCTGAGGGGGTCTTAGGAGGCCCATATAGGACAAAAAAAAATATCTTTTCAAATTTTCGCGGGGGGAGCGCCCGGTACGCGCACCGGGAAGCGTACCTGGGAGCGTACTTTGGTGAAAAATTGTGAAAAAAGTTAGAAAAAGATAATCATTTGGAGTGATCAGAGATAGGGTAGCCCTGAAAAGAGCTTTTGGGTTCTGTGGCTGATTTAGGTACCTACAAGTAGGTACCAATGCACAGTCTTAAATTCAGGAGGAATATTCTATTCCCTTCATCTGAGAAGTGCACACCATCTCCTCTGTAAATATCTTGCATGTTGTAACGCAAGTTGTTGTTGTATATTGAACGCATTCCATAGTCTCTCATGT
The DNA here is from genome assembly GCF_964261635.1 of Lissotriton helveticus. NCBI lineage: Eukaryota > Metazoa > Chordata > Amphibia > Caudata > Salamandridae > Lissotriton > Lissotriton helveticus. The sequence goes on along the minus strand of NC_136063.1, from coordinate 339,993,733 downwards.
AAGCAGAAACAGATTTATTCACATGTTTCCGTGCTTTTTTAAATTGTGGACAAAATTGGTTGGACCACTTTCATTTCTGCCTTTGGCATATATTGGAATATACCAAGGCAGTTTGTGGAAAAAGTGCCATCAATTGATCAAAGGTGTCCTTTAAAAGCATTTCCAGACCTACACCAGTCACAGTGCCCAAGTCATTTCCTCCACAGTGCAGAATTAACAGGTCAGGGTGTGGCAAATGCAAAAAGGTTTTCACCAATGGAATCAATTGGTGACATTTTAATCCTCTGTGGCCAATCCATTTTATGTTCACGTTTGATAAATCAAGGTTGTGTAAATTTCTGGTACTAGCATACCTTTGAGCCCAGTGGATATAACTATGTCCAATAATCCAGACAGAATACATGGTCAGAGGAGATTCTGGTGCAGTTAGATGAAGTGTGGAAAAGAAATGGCAGTTGGAATAATAGGAGTTTGCAAAAAAAAACTGTGGAGTTTCAGTGCTCTTGAATCACAAGCAATGATTGGTAGAATGAGATAGGTGAAAACTGAAAGTTAGGGTGCATGGTTGTGTTCTGTGTAAGAAGTAATTTGAATGGTTAAAAAAAAGTTATTTAAAGAAACCTTACACCAGATAAGCTGGTGTATTTGCAGGTCAAACATCCTTGCAGAGGTGATTTGCAACATTGTAGAATAAACTTTTAACCCTGGCAGCTCAGTGAGGAGGGAGTTGCTATGGTAACAGGTAGATAGGGCTGATGGGGGAAGGGTGTTGGTTTGAATATAGAGAGGGAAGAGTTTTAATTGGTTAACAAAAAGGGATATCTGCGTAGAATTAGAGGTTTTCTGTGCCTTTATGGTTTGCAGTGGTTGGAGAACATACCTTTTGCTCTGCTAAAGAAATATTGGTGTGTGTATCTGACACTGTTGTGAATGTCCTAAAGCATTTGTAAAGATGAGTTATGATTCATTTAATATACATAGAGACTTGTATACTCTATGGAGAAGTTTTGGAAGAAAATTGGGGTCTTTACATGTTGCTTTGTGTCATGCTTTTTGATAATGCTTGGTAAAAAGTTTTTACTGCATAGAGTAATTGTATTTTGTAAAATTGTGAATTTTTTGTCGTGACATGGAATGCTTCTACGTAGGACTTGTGCTGTGTTTTGTAAATGTGATGTAAAAAACGATTTTGGGGGGAAAAATAGTTTTTACATTTTTTAAAAGGAATAAAAAATGTGTGCATGTTTAATAGAAATACATTTGACTCTTTACAATGATGTTACCTGTGTTAACTCAGTGTAGGAAACATATTGAGTTTGTTTGCATAGAGGAATTGTAATTTGTAAAATTGTGAAGCTTCATGTGAAAGCTTTTGCCTTAGTCTTATCATTGCTGTGAGGCAGATGGTTGTACATAGGATCTGTGCTGTGTTTCCTAAATGTGATGTTAAAAACGATTTTGGGGAAATGAATGTTTTTTACATATTTGAGTATATTGTGGCACAGAGGTTTAAAAAGTGACGCATCTAATTACATGTGTCTCTTTTTAAATATGGTGCAAAAAAGTACATGTTTGGGCTTTCCTGGGGAGCGTAGGTGGTGAGGCTTGTGTCTAAGAGTGCAGTGGACTAGACTTCATGAAGCCTATCCCTGACTGCACTGTTAGACACAGGTGTGAATTTGACTCTTTACAATGATGTTACATGTGTTAACTCAGTGTAGGAAGCATATAGAGTTTGTTTGCATAGAGGAATTGTAAGTTGTAAAATTGTGAAGCTTCATGTGAAAGCTTTTGCCTTAGTCTTATCCCTGCTGTGAGGCAGATGGTTGTACATAGGATCTGTGCTGTGCTTCCTAAATGTGATTTCAAAATCGATTTTGAGGAAATGAATGTTTTTTTACATATTTCAGTATATTGTGACGCAGAGGTTTAAAACGTGACGCATCTAATTACATGTGTCTCTTTTTAAATATGGTGCAAAAAAGTACATGTTTGGGCTTTCCTGGGGAGCGTAGGTGGTGAGGCTTGTGTCTAAGAGAGCAGTGGACTAGACTTCATGAAGCCTATCCCTGACTGCACTGTTAGACACAGGTGTGAATTTGACTCTTTACAATGATGTTACATGTGTTAACTCAGTGTAGGAAACATATTGAGTTTGTTTGCATAGAGGAATTTTATTTTGTAAAATTGTGAAGCTTCATGTGAAAGCTTTTGCCTTAGTCTTATCCCTGCTGTGAGGCAGATGGTTGTACATAGGATCTGTGCTGTGTTTCCTAAATGTGATTTCAAAATCGATTTTGAGGAAATGAATGTTTTTTACATATTTCAGTATATTGTGACGCAGAGGTTTAAAACGTGACGCATCTAATTACATGTGTCTCTTTTTAAATATGGTGCAAAAAAGTACATGTTTGGGCTTTCCTGGGGAGCGTAGGTGGTGAGGCTTGTGTCTAAGAGTGCAGTGGACTAGACTTCATGAAGCCTATCCCTGACTGCACTGTTAGACACAGGTGTGAATTTGACTCTTTACAATGATGTTACATGTGTTAACTCAGTGTAGGAAGCATATAGAGTTTGTTTGCATAGAGGAATTGTAATTTGTAAAATTGTGAAGCTTCATGTGAAAGCTTTTGCCTTAGTCTTATCCCTGCTGTGAGGCAGATGGTTGTACATAGGATCTGTGCTGTGTTTCCTAAATGTGATGTCAAAAACGATTTTGGGGAAATGATTTTTTTTACATATTTGAGTATATTGTGGCGCAGAGGTTTAAGACGTGACACATCTAATTACATGTCTCACTTTTTAAAATATGGTGCAAAAAGGTACATGTTTGGGCTTTCCTGGGGAGCGTAGGTAGTGAGGCTTGTGTCTAAAAATGCAGTGGACTAGGCTTCATGAAGCATAAAAATAGTTTTTACATTTTTTAAAAGGAATAAAGAATGTGTGCATGTTTAATAGAAATACATTTGACTCTTTAGAATGATGTTAGCTGTGTTAACTCCGTGTAGGAAGCATATTGAGTTTGTTTGCATAGAGGAATTGTATTTTGTAAAATTGTGAAGCTTCATGTGCAAGATTATGCCTCAGTCTTATCCCTGCTGTGAGGCAGATGGTTGTAAATATGATCTGTGCTGTGTTTCCTAAATGTGATGTCAAAAACGATTTTGGGGAAAATAAATGGATTTTACATTTTTGAGTATAATGTGGCGCAAAGGTTTAAAAAATGACGCATACATGCGTCACTTTTTAAATATGGGGAAAAAAGGTACATGTTTGGGCTTTCCTGGGGAGCCTAGGTGGTGAGGATTGTATCTAAGTGTGCAGTGGACTAGGCTTCATGAAGCATATCCCTGTCTGCATTCTTAGACACAGGTGTCAATTTGACTCTTCACAATGATGTTAGCTGTGTTTTAAAACAGTGTAGGAAGGTTATTGAGTTTGTTTGCATAGAGGAATTGTATTTTGTAAAATTGTGAAGCTCCATGAGAAATTTTTTGCCTCACTCTTATTCCTGTTGTGAGGCAGGTACAAGATTTTGCCTCAGTCTTATCACTGCTGTGAAGCAGATGATTGTAAATAGGATCTGTGCTGTGTTTCCTAAATGTAATGTCAAAAACGATTTTGGGGAAAATAAATGGTTTTTACATTTTTGAATATAATGTGGCACAGAGGTTTAAAAAGTGACGCATCTACCTACATGTGTCATTTTTTAAATATGGGGCAAAAAAAGGTACTTGTTTGGGCTTTCCTGGGGAGCATAGGTGTTGAGGCTTGTGTCTAAGAGTGCAGTGGATTAGGCTTTATATAGCCTATCTCTGCTGCATTCTTAGACACAGGTGTTTTGAGGCAAAATCTTGCACTTGTCTCACAACAGGAATAAGAGTGAGGCAAACGCTTTCTCATGGAGCTTCACAATTTTACAAAATACAATTCCTCTATGTAAACAAACTCAATATGCTTCCTACACTGATTTAAAACACAGGTAACATCATTGTAAAGAGTCAAATTGACACCTGTCTCTAAGAATGCAGACAGGGATATGCTTCATGAAGCCTAGTCCACTGCACACTTAGATACAATCCTCACCACCTAGGCTCACCAGGAAAACCCAAACATGTACCTTTTTCCCCCATATTTAAAAAGTGACGCATGTATGCGTAATTTTTTAAACCTTTGTGCCACATTATACTCAAAAATGTAAAATACATTTATTTTCCCCAAAATTGTTTTTGATATCAAATTTAGGAAACACAGCACAGATCATATTTACAATCATTTGCCTCACAACAGGGATAAGACTGAGGCAAAATCTTGCACCTGCCTCACAACAGGAATAAGACTGAGGCAAACGCTTTCACATGGAGCTTCACAATTTTACAAAATACAATTCCTCTATGCAAACAAACTCAATATGATTCCTACACTGATTTAAAACACAGGTAACATCACTGAAAAGAGTCAAATTGACACCTGCGTCTAAGAATGCAGACAGGTATATGCTTCATGAAGCCTAGTCCACTGCACTCTTAGACACAAGCTTCACCAACTACGCTCCCCAGGAAAACCCAAACAAGTACCTTTTTGCTGTATATTTAAAAATTGATGCATGTAGGTAGATGCGTCACTTTTTAAACCTCTGCGCCACATTATAATCAAAAATGTAAAAAACAATCATTTTCTCCAAAATCGTTTTTGACATCACATTTAGGAAACACAGCACAGATCCTATTTACAATCATCTGCATCACAGCAGGGATAAGACTGAGGCAAAATCTTGCACCTGCCTCACAACAGGAATAAGACTGAGGCAAACGCTTTCTCATGGAGCTTCACAATTGTATAAAATACAATTTTATATAACTATATAACTCAATATTTTCTTGGGAAGCATAGGTGGTGAAGCCTGTGTATAAGAGTGCAGTGGAGTTAGACATAGGTCTGATCTTCTTTGTAGTTGTGGACAGAGCTGTCTTCCACTATATTTTTCAATACACTCCTCACCTTTTGTGCACCACTGGAGAATCCTCACCTGATCTGAAACCCTGTATTGATCGTTTGCTTTTTGTCATTGCTTTGTTGTTTGGTAATAGTGGTCTATAATGTGGTACTGTTTTTCTTTAACACAGATTGAAATCGTTATTTGAAGAAAAAGCAAAGATGCCCACAAAGGAAAGGACAAAGAAAGAACGCAACCGGGAAAAATCAAAAATAGCAACGGAATTACAGCATTCTTCCACAACAGATACTTCAAAAAACAGGAACAAAGCTCCTGGTAAGACAACTAAGTCTTTTTTACGCAACATATGCACATCCAGAAAAAATAATGGACACCATGTACAAAAAGAAAATGAGAGAGTAAAATTGAAAAGGAAGGAGAGAAATTCAAAGAATCCTAAAACTGGAGCAGGAGAGAATAATATGTATAGGAATAGAAGGCAGAATCAGTTTAGAGACATTCGTAGACGAATGTTTCGCAATAGGGTGGTTTTAAATTTGTTAAAAAACATTAGGAAAGGTAAACAGAGAGCTGCTTTTTATAAGAAAAAGAAAAGTGTAGAGAAGATTGTTGATCATGCTTTTGAAGTTAAGAAAAAAATATTTATTTTAATAATCAATAGAATTAGGACACTTAACAAGACAATTGATGTTTTCAAATCAAACAGTAGATGGACAAGAGTAATTAATCGGACTAATTTTTGTAAAGTTTTTTCTGGAGAATGGATGCACAGTTCAAGTTGTGAGCCATTTTTTAATGAGGAGAGTTACTTCCAGGAGAATGATTTAGTGCATGCAGTTGACACCAGTGGTCGAGCGTATGAAGTGAAAGACGGTTGTCCGATTGAAAAAGAGAAACTTGTGCCTAGAGAACTAGAAGAGGTGTTATCTGATGGAGTTTTAGGGAGACGTACTAGGGGTCCTGTGTACACTTGGAAGTGTAGTAGTATTTGTAGTGTGCGACAGGAATCAATTGATTTGTTTTGTAATTTCTTACGTACATATAGTAAGAAAAGTCTAAAGCTGAAAATGAAGTTGTTGCAAGACTTAGATCCTTGCAGAGTGAGAGGAATCACAGGTTTGCAAGGCCATTCACTGGCTTGTCTTTCTAGAAAAGTCTGTCAGAGTGTTTTTCATCATTTTAGGATGTTAGCAGTGCATCATACCAAAATGAGGAAATTAGTGAGAATGTTGTATTATGCAAAAACTCCAGCACTTAAGCTTAAACAATTAAACAGTGCTCTTTTGCATGGAACAGAATTAGATGTGAAGAAGATTTGTGAAGAAATTGAGATTTGTTATTTTCGTGAGCAAGAGGACAGTGTAGAAATTGAGACAGCAATTCAAGGTAATGTGGAAGACAATCTACAGATTTTAAATACAGAAAAGTTTGAGAAGGAAATTACCAGGTTGAAGGTGAAATCAAGTGAAAGGCCGAATTTTACTTGTGTGTGTTGTCGACGGACTCATAAGATTCAGACTAGGTTAGTTGATTTATATGCAAAAAGTGAAAAGATGGAAAATTATGAGTGGGAAGATTTAGCAACTTATTTGTGGGTGGAGAATTCTTTTGATTTGAGTTCTGATCAGCGTATTTGTAAATATTGTTATGACAAATTAAATCAAAACAGAATGCCTGCTAGAGCTGTTCATAATAATCTGGAGTTGATAGACATTCCCCGTGAATTGATGGATTTAAATACATATGAGTCTATTTTGATTCAATGTATCCATCCTTTTCAGGCAATTGTTCGCATGGAGCCTAAGATAGGGAAATTGCCTCCTACAGATTTGCAGAGAGGATTAAAGGGAAGAGTTGTTTATTTGCCCCTAGATTTGAAAAAAAATATTGATACAATTGGTATAGAAAAAGTAGAAGAGGAACCTTTAGTTATTCTAGTTAATGGGGTTCCAACAAAGAGTAAAAAAATCTGGCAAGATTTAGTGGATGTTAGGAAAGTCAAAAAGGCAACGTTGTATTTAGTCAAAAACAATGAGTACTACAAAGATGTATGTGTTGCAGCAGAGGAAACAGCTAAAGATGAAGACAGTGATTGTTCAGGCGGCCAAATTGAAAAAGTTGATGTGTCTAGAAGTGAAGAAATATATGAACATTATACTGTTCATCCTTTACATTCCAAAGAAGTAATGGGGAATGCAATTGACTTGTTTCAAATGAAAACAGCAAAAGGAAGTCCCATTAGTGTATGGGAAGAAAGTTTGGAAGCTCGTTGTTTTCCACAGCTATTTTCAACAGGTCGAGGTGGACGATATGACGATCGACCACTTCAAATTCCTGCATCTGAATATCGAACTATAAGATTATATGCTTAAGATGCAAGGTTTCGTCAATGCATTCCCTATTTGTTTCATCTACTGTATGAAAGTGACTTGTCTGGGCTTTCTTATGCAGTAAACCATATTCTGAAAAGTGGAGCACATCTACAAAATGTTTCGGCGAGGGACTTTATGGAGAAAGTGTATCTTCAATATAATATTTTAGAATCTCATCTAATCAATCTCATGGCATGTCAGCGTGGTACAAATGAGTATTGGTACCGCCGCCATGGGGAATTGAAATGTATGCTAAGAAACTTAGGAACTCCTACATGGTTCCTCACTCTTAGCTGTGCCGAGTATGCATGGGAGGACTTACTTCAATTTCTACGAGAGGCCAATGCTAATATACAAAATATAGAATTCAAAACACCTGGAGAACTGTGCTCTTTGGATCCAGTGAATGTATGCAGATATTTTAATAATAGATTTGAAGCTATGATGTCTTTTATTACCAACAAAAAAAATCCTCCCCTTGGAGAGGTTTTGGATTTCTTTTGGAGAAAGGGGTATCAAGCGAGAGGTGCTCCTCACATACATATGTTGTGGTGGATTAAAGATGCACCCAAATTTGGAACAGATTCGGATGACACAGTGATGAGTTTCATTGAAGAGTATTCAACATGTGCTGTTCCGAAAACTACAGAAGAAAACAGTTTAAGGCAACAAGTTTTACGCGTTCAATCCCATCGTTGTGGAAAGTACTGTCGTCGAAAATTCAGAAACAAGGACAAGTTCTACACAAAATGTCGTTTCAGCTTTCCACGACCAGTCATTTCTAAAGGAAGAGTAAATAATTTGATGTCTTCTCTGCGACATACTGTGACGAGGAAATCACCAAAAAATACATACAATTTAAAAAGAGACAAAGAGTCTAAGTACATCAACGACTACAACCCAGTGATTTTGTCCATGTGGAATGCTAACATGGATATTCAATTCGTTGCTGACAACTCTATTGCTGTGGCTCGATATGTGACGTCTTACATCACAAAAAAAGAAAAGACAGAACTAAAGGAAATGTGGGTGGACATTTCACATGAAAAGAGTCTAAGTAAGAAATTATACAGTTACAGTCTGAAGATGTTGTCGCATCGAGAAATTGGAGCGTATGAATGTTCTGATCGATTGTCGTCAGCAAGTCTCTATGCCAAATCTAGAACCATCATTTGGGTGAGTCTAGGTCTTGCTGCAACACGAAATCGAGTTTTGAAATCTGTACAAGAGATAGAGTATTTGGCGGAGAAAGAACCAGAAAGTACAGATATTTTGAAGACAAACATGTTGGATACATACTATCCAAATAGAAGCCATCACCTTGAGAACGCTTGTCTCTATGAAATTCTGCAGAGATATATTTATAAGAGGAACATCAGAGAAGATATCAATAATGGAATATATGGAGTCATTGGATGTGAAGGATGTCTAGTGAAACAGAAAAAAGGTCATTTGATTAATCATCGCAAATTGAGTTGTGATAATCCAGATAAAAGAGAATTTTATTATTTGGCTCTTTTGCAACTGTTTAAACCATGGCGTGAAGAAGAGGAACTTTTTGGAGATTTTCTCTGTTATGAAGACTCCTTTAATGCAACGAAGGATACCATAGAATGTCCTGTTTTTCCAAATTATCTGCAAATGTTGAATGAAGAAATAGAGCAAGAAGCCACAATTGCTGCAGAGGTTGCGAGAGACAGTTCTCAAGGCAGTCAGAGTTCTGCTTCATTGAGTCAGGATCCACTAGGAGGACCAATTATCCAAAATGAAGCTGCTACTGCCATGGATGAGGTGGAAAGAGCTATGGAACAAGGTCAAGATGATGAAGTTAACTTAGAAGATTTGGTGAAACAACTAAACCTTGAGCAGAAACAGATATTTGACGAAGTCACAGAACAGATTGAACATGGATTCAGTCATGAGAAAAAAGAATGCTCATGTACATCATTTAAGCCTGTCCAACTGTACGTGAGTGTAGAAGCGAGAACTGGAAAAAGTTTTCTGATTAAAGCCATTGCAACTTATCTGCAGAAAAGCACTGAATCACCGCTGTCTTGTGTTGTTACCGCTCCAACTGGGCTGGCAGCACATAACATTAAAGGGATTACTTTACATCGTTTACTGATGCTGCCAGTGGAGAATGATAACAAATTGGAGTATCACAAGCTATCAGGAGATGCGTGTTCCGAAGTTTCGAGAGTACTGAAGAAAATGAAACTTCTTATCATTGATGAAGTAAGCATGGTGTCAAATATCATGCTTGCTTTTGTGCATTTGAGAATGCAAGAAATTCTTAGAACAGACTATGATGTCTTATTTGGTGGAAAACATATTATTGTTTTTGGAGATCTTCTGCAGTTGACTCCAGTGAAAGGACAACCTGTGTTCAAAATGCTCACACATGAAGATACCAGGAAGTGCTTAGGGAGCATCGGAAACGTTAATATATGGTTAAACTTTAAATATGCAGAACTGCTTCAAAATATGCGGCAGGCAAATGATGAAGATTATAAAAATATTCTACAAGATGTAAGGATCGGAAAAAGTAAGTCAGCAAGGGAAAGAAGCTTTACATGCACGATTAATTTCAAATTTGTACCCAAATGAAAACATTCTTCCAGAGAACATATTTAAGAATATTAATGAGAAGAAATCTGGCATATGTTTGTTGCCAACTCTGAAAGAATGTTCCATGTTCAACAACAAAATGTACCAGGTAGAAAATGAAGAGATAGTGAAACTGGAAGCTATTGATAAAATAGAGCATATGGGAGCAACAATTAATTTGTCTGAAAATTTGAAATCAAAATTGGATTCATTAGAGAAGACTATATCTAAAACTGCTGGTTTTGAAAAGACTCTGAATGTGTGTTTGAATTGTCGTGTCATTTTAAGAAGGAATTTAAATGTTGAAAGAGGTCTAGTAAATGGAGCAATGGGTTATGTTGTTGGTTTTCTGAATTACAAAAATAGAGATGGAATTGAAATTTTAAAAATTAAATTTGATGACATTGATGAAATAGAACAAATTTGTCGTTGTTCAGCTAGATTTTTGCTTGTGAAAGACTTATATGTTCGCCGAAAACAGTTTCCTATTTGTTTGGCATATGCGGTGACAATTCATAAGTCTCAAGGTTTAAGTGTAGATAGCACTTTGGTGAACATTGGAAGTTCTGTGTTTAAAGAGGGTATGGCATATGTGGCATTATCACGAGTCAGAACTTTATCAGGATTGTACTTGATTGAGTGTGATGAAACAAAGATTTGTGCAGATTTAGGTTGTGTAAAAGAATACAATAGGTTAAGAAGAGAGTATGCTCCACATTTGCCTCAATATCCTCTGATTGAAAAACGTGTGGTAGGCCGAAAAAGAAGAAATGAGAGTAATTGCAGTGAGGTATCAGCAAAAAGGCATAAAGTAGATAAAAGTGTAATTGTAAAGAGAAACAAAAAGGATTCTGTTGAAGATGTTGTTGGATTTCAGTTTGAAAACAGTTCTGGTGTCAACTGCTATGCTAATGTAGTAGTTAATGTTGTTTTTTTTCTTCAAAATTTACAAAGACAGATTGTTGAAAATCGGGAACAAACATTGTGCTGTTTATTGAATTCTGTGTTAGAGAAATGTAGTAGTGATAGAAATAAAATAGGAAGTGTTTCAGAAATTAGAAATCTTCTAGATATATGTTCAGGTCAAAATCAATTTTCACAGAATATTCAGCAGGATTGTCAGGAATTTTTAATGTATATGTTTGATGTATTACAAGATGAAGGAGTAGATATAAAAAATCTATTTGGCCTTTCTTATCAATGGCAACATGACTGTGATAACTGTGCTTCATCAAGTACTACTAGAATAGACTCTGAAAGATTTATATATTTAACTTTACCAGACTGCAAATCAGTGTCTTTCAATAATCTAGTTAAAGCAGCGGATCACAATATGGTGTGTATCCAATGTAAGCCTGCAATGCTGTCCACATTATTTCTACAAAATGATGGTCACTATGTTATTTTAATGTTCCAACGATGTAGACCTGATGGAACTAAATTGACAACTTATATTAAAAATTTCGTGGCTTCTCAGTTATCGATATCAGGAAGAACCTTTGCAACTGTAGCTATTATTTTTCATGACGGTCCTTCTACAACATCAGGGCATTACACATGCTATTTAAAAACTTCTAAAGGTTGGACCCAATGTAACGACAATAATTTGACTTTCAAACAACGTTTGCCTTTTGGCTTTATAAATTCATACCTAGTGTTTTTACAGCCAAAATTTAGGTAAAGGTAATTGGCCTATGAAGACGGGAGGAGTACTCATATATCCTCCTACATCTGACACTATTTGGCCAAATGGAAAGGTGCAAGAATGAGTAAAGTGTCATGACTGAAAAAAAGGAGTATATTACATTTTTGAAAATATTTCAGATGTTCTTGGAGCTTTTCTTGTAGAAAGTCGATGAAATGGATTTCTAAGTGAACAGCAAAATACTATGTAACAAGAAAAGGACCTCCATGATATACTATTTGGCCTCAAGGAAAAGTAAGTCAATCAAAGATTAGCGTACATTTGTCGTTTGTCAGTATGTAAGGGTTTTTTTTAAAACACAATCTTTTAGATTGTGGTTTTTTTTCCTGCTGTCATATGATGAGTAATTTGAACTCACTGCTTTAAGTGAAATTCAATATATTCTGAGAACAGCAAAAATAAACTATGTAACATGTTGTAGAAATTATTCTATAGTTTGAATTGTGTAAATGAAATTGTATTCCCATTCTCTGACATCCACTCTCCCTCGCTTATCTTTGTTTGCTTCTTACTTTTGACCTCTTCTCTCTATTTTTCGTTCACTACTTCTCTGTACTCAGTGGCTTACTCTACTTGTATTATTTTCACTTGTGTTTATCTACCTTCTATCACTTCTTTTACAACAACTTCACTGCTCCTCTCTCGTCGTTCTTCATCCCATTTCTTTTACTCTGGTTCCGTTATTATCCATCATTTCCTTTTTTTCATTGTCCTTCTCTTTACTTTCATCACCAAATTATTTTTTCTCAGTAGCACTGTTTTAGTCGTGTTCTCCTCTCTTTCCTTTTTTTTGCTCACTTACTTTTTTTCTTTTCTCACTCATTGTACTCCACCTCACTCTGTTTTTCTCTTAGTGTGTCTACCTTATAACTTCCTTAGTCCATTTCCTTCAATTGTTGTATATTATTCTGTCTCCCTTCATCCTTTGACTCTATGACTGTTCTTCACTTACTCTCAGTTATCTTCTATTCCTCATCTAAATGCATCATTAATTAGACTGTTTTCTGTCTCAGTCATTATCTTTTTACTTACTTGTGTTTCCTGATTTAGTTTTGCTAACTCACATTGTTTTAGTATTTTTCTTACCTTCAGTTCATTTCTCTGTACTTCTCTCTCTTTTTCTTAGTGAATCTATATGCCTTACTCATTGTAATTTGCTCTCCTTCTATTTCTTTTTCCCTTTTTTTGTCCTTCTAACTTAGTTTATTTCCCTTTCTGTGTTCTTCACTCTCACTATATTTCTAAATAGAGTGTTATGATGTTTTTAGCTCTTCATTTGTATATTTTAATTTAAAATACATATTTTACTAATTATAACTTATATTTTTTTTCTCTCTTTCACAGATACCAACTGTAGTAAAAAAAATTAAAGTTACATTTATTATATGGTAAGTATGACTAAAAAAATGTATTTTGTTATCACCCTTTGCTTTAAGGTCACTAACATGTTCTCAATCTACCTCACTCCTGTGTTTTTACTCTGCTTCTCTCACTTATTTTTATTCTCCATGTTTACTCCCCTTCCATTATTTACCCTCTCATATTCAACTTCTTTTGATCCCTATTCTTTACTTCACTTACCCTCTGTTCCCTTCCTTTGCTTATTTACTCATTCTCTTTTTCTTAATTATTTACCTTACTCCTACATATATACCTCATTCCCTTCCCAACACATACACACACCTGTAACATACACCCCACACACACACCACACCTACACATCATACACACACAAAAAAACTCCCACACACACTCCTCAAAAACACACACACATTCCATACACACACATACATTGAACACATATACACCCCACACTCATACACTTCTCACACATATTTCACACACCCTCATCTCTACCCACACCAAAACACTCCACACAACCACACGCACAGACACACCTTACACACCCACACTTTGACCTACACCCACTAACTCCCTGTAAGTCACACACACTGCATTACTTATCTTTTTTTGCTGTTGTACTCAAGGCCATTCAGGTACTGTTCCCTTTACTCTCTTTGTCCTCTATCTTTGTCACTCACCATGTGTTATCCTAATTCAATATTTCTCCCTCTATCACCCCTCTTTACTTTTAGTATGGGTAGCGCACCGGGGAGCGTAACAAGGGGAAAACCAAGAGAAACAGTAAAATAATATTTTAGAGTGCTTTGAGGTAGGGTAGCTGTTGTGTTGTGTGGGTGATTTATTTACTGCACTCCTTCCACTCCTTTTCTCAGTCCCTCTGTTCTCACAGTTCCTCATTCCCGTTCACTGAGTCCGTCTATCTTACTGTAATTGTCTCTGTCTCTTCACTCTTTCACTACTTGTTCATTATGCTTTCTCCTTGAAGTTCAAGCACACTACGTTATTTACATTTCTTTGCTGCTTCAATTATTCCCTTTCTGTTACTTCTTCTTTTCTTCTTTTAGTTTTTTCTCTCTGTCAATCCACATGTTTCAACTTTATTCAATGTTATCCATCTTATTTCATCCCTCTTTAGTTAAGCACACTACTTTTTTCTCTCTCTCCCTTACCAGTGTTATTTAAATCTGGTTCTGTTATTACCTTTTATTTGTACATCATTTTTCTCTTTCCTTTTACTCTTTACAGACACTCACATTCTTCATGTGCCTCTGCTTTAGTATTCTTCTTCTCTCTTTCTTTGTTTCACAGCCTTATATTTTTTACATTTTCTCTCGCACTTTATTATATCTTTTACACTGTTTTACTATGTATTACACAGTACATCTGTGTTGCTCTCTCTTGCTGTCTGTCTCTTAACATTACTCTCTCTTTCTCTTTCTCTTATGCTCTCCTTCTCTTGTTTTTTTTTTCTTTTTTTTTGTGTTGCGCTAACGGGGCGCTCACTGGTGCGCGTACCGGGAAGCACACCCATGAGAAAAATGAAGTGAAGAGTGCTAAAAATGTTAGTAATTTTTTTAAAATGGGAGGTAGTTCTGAAAAGAACTTTTTTTTAATGTTTTTTTTTTGAACATTTTTTGTTGTTGTATTTTTTGAACAATTTTATGTTTTTTTTGGTTTTTTTGGGGGGGAACAATGAAAAACAGGCATTAGAAAGGGCTCAACAGGAGCAAAAAAAAAAATTTTTTGGGGGGGCGTTTTGAGCACTTGTGGTTTTCAAATGCTCTGTTTATCAAATTGATACTCATATTTGCACATGAAAGTAGGTCACCACAATAAAGGCACACTATCTTCATGTGCACAAAATTCTGTTGAATGTTTGGGACCATTTCCCTCGCCTCTGGTCCCGACAGAGTTACCTGTGCCGATGTACTGGCCACAGGAGTTGGTGGGTTGTCTTGGAGGTGACGCATCTCTGGAACGCTGTAATTCAGTGGATGCCGCCTCTGCATATGACGGTGCATAGTATAGTTACCATAACTATACTTTTTGTCTGTACCTCTAGATAAAACATCTTTACAAATGAGGCATGTCGCATGTCGGGCATTCACTTTTTTTTGGCCTCGAGGAAAAGAATAAAATTGCCAAATAAAACTGTCTTTGTGGTGGGATTTCCGGGGCTCTTCACGTAAGAACTGCCTCCGCTCTACTTCCTCTTCCTCTTCTTGTTCCTCTTCCTCCTCTGGGTTGGGAAGGAACTGTGGAGGTGGTCCTTCCTTCCTAGGTGGTTGTGGTGGTGGTGGGGGTCCACCAGCTGCAGCTACTACAGATGCCATTATTTTAATAAGCAAAAACAGGTCTTCCTCTCACAAAGATGAAAGTCAGAGTGAGGAAAAAAGGAGGGGTTTTCATCATTTGGGAAAAAAAGTTCTAAACCAATGAAAAGTGTTATTTACAGGTCACATGACCTGTTACGCTTACGTTACGCGTCCTGCTCCGCGCCCGGAGCACTTCCGGTAAGCTGCGCTTCACGCCTCGTTCGCGCCCCGGAGCACTTCCGAGTGCGCGAACGTGGCGCGTCATAAGACGCATTACGCGGCAACGCGATACGTCGTGCTTACGCGACGCGTCACGATGTTGTTCTCGAACGCGGCAGTTGTGCAAACGGTACGTTTCCCGGTACGCGGACCGGGTCGCGGCATAAAAATGAGCTAACGGGAAGCTACCCGGTGCGCCGACCGGTAGCGAAACTAAAAAAATATATATATATACATAAAAAAAATATATTAAATACATATAAAATATATTTTTCCTTTAAAAGAAGAATACATTTAACAGCTTTTGATATTTGCTATTAAAAAAACATTGAAATTCACTGAAAAAACCATAAGTTATAGACCATATATAGTTAGGAATTAGCATTTACAAAACCTTGAAAATTCACTGAAAAAACCATAGGTTATAGACCATATATAGTTAGGAATTAGCATTTACAAAACCTTGAAAATTCACTGAAAAAACCATAGGTTATAGACCATATATAGTTAGGAATTAGCATTTACAAAACCTTGAAAATTCACTGAAAAAACCATAGGTTATAGACCATATATAGTTAGGAATTAGCATTTTTAAAACCTTATTTTACTCACACAAAACCATTGAAATTCGCATATATAGTTAGTTGTACTAACTATATATTTCGCGCACCCGCAATCCACTGCTGATGATGTCACATATTACATCATTCATGACATGGTCAGTGACATCATTGATGACATCACTGATGACATCTCAAATGACATCACTGATGACATCACTGATGACATCTCATTTGATATGACTGATCACATCACTGATGACATCATTCATGTGATAATACGATGAACTTCTTCAGACTCTAATATAACCTTATATACACTCAGTGTAAACAGACACTCACAGAGTGTCACTCATCCATGGAGTTACTCACACACCTAGTCAGTCATGCAAAGAATCAATCACACCTCTATTTCCTCAACTATACAGTTATACACACCTTACTTATTCAAACAGATACTAACACATATGTACTCTCTTATACAATCCCTGATACAATTTCAGAATGATCCATACAGCCACTCACACATTCACTGGCTCTTATGCACAGTTATTTATATATGTCAACTCTCACATATACTGTATTTTACATATGTTCTTACTTTGACATGTAGCACTGAGATATCCATTCACTCACCAATACACTCATGCACACAGTCAACCGCCCATACAGCTGTTCCCACATGCACTTTTGAACCCATACATCTAGTAAATCAACTGCTCACACATCTATGCACAGAGTCATACACCTCCCAACCACCCACACACACACTCAGTCTCCCATACAAATACTTGGGCAACCAATCAATAACCCATATAGTTACTCATATAGCTACTGATCAATACATGCAGCAGTTTACAGAACAACAGACATAATGATGCACAAATTAAGACAGTTTAGTCACTAACCCATGCACTCAGTGAGACACATTTAATCACTCACTCATACAGTCAGTCATGCACCTACTAAATCCTTCATCCAGACACTTATACATCCACTCATTCTTCAATATGTAAAACATATTTAAAGTTTACAGAAACATACAGACACTGGATGTTGTTATCAGTGATGTCATCAGTGATGTCATTTGAGATGTCATCAGTGATGTCACTGACCATGTCATGAATGATGTAATATGTGACATCATCAGCAGTGGATTGCGGGTGCGCGAAATATATAGTTAGTACAACTAACTATATATGCGAATTTCAATGGTTTTGTGTGAGTAAAATAAGGTTTTAAAAATGCTAATTCCTAACTATATATGGTCTATAACCTATGGTTTTTTCAGTGAATTTTCAAGGTTTTGTAAATGCTAATTCCTAACTATATATGGTCTATAACCTATGGTTTTTTCAGTGAATATATTTATATATATATATTTCCCTAAGCTTTACCCCTCTTTATTTTGAAATAGTATTTCAATATCCTAATTTTATTTTTTCCAAAAATCTCCTTGATCGATCTACTGTTTCTAATGTCTTGTTATCCCTGCATTATCATATTTACTAACTTAGTTATTTTATATTTGAAGTGTATATATTTTAATTTTTACCTTAAACTGCCTGGTGGTGATACTGTAAGATAGCCCATTGCTCCTCCTACCACTAATACTACTACTCTGTTGTGCATATTGCATGCCCAAGTAAGGTAGTGTATGCACTCTTGTTGAGATGAGATTGCGTATGAGGGGGCTTTTTTTAACGTATTCATGCTCAATTAGTAAAACAACAAGAGTGGCCATGGTCACGATGGACACCCCAAAGTTGTGTCTTCTTCTTATCTAGACCTAGTATTATATATAATAGCAGATGCTGATGGTGAACTGATTACATGTTCCATGACCAGAAGGGATTTTTTGGGATTGAGGACGGCACCATTGCATTTTCCAACCAGGTCTGATTGTCTGCTCATCGCCCACTCTTGTTTCTTTTCAAAAACTCAGATTCACCAATAGCTCTAGCCACTCAGTCTAGTCATTTACAGGTTGTCTTCTTGAGAAGCATTTAAAAAATAGCTACCAACAAAATGCCCAACCGGATTTTATTATTTTTGATAGGACATAATGCACTCTGGAGTCTGTACCAGAATTGTAGTGATGTGTGTGGTGAATGTATCTTCAATCTTGCTATGTAAAAAAAAACCAGGGGGAGGCGTATATATGCCATGCCATTTAAAAATGTTTTTTCTAGGCGTACCAACCACCAGTGCCAGGGCCAGTGGGGACAGTGACGCCAGCCTTCTGGGACCTGATGCAGCTGCAGGGGGTGAGCTAGCAGCAGTGGTGGGTGATGGTAAGTTATATAGCTTGCTTATTGACAATTTGAATTTATATACACTCGCTGCAAGGGTGTTTACTGTACACTGTACTGTAAGACTAATTTGTGAACATTTGAAGACACCCTTTACTTAGTATTATCATACACAGTGGGAGTTGAGTTACTAATGGCCTCTTATATCTTTAACTCAGCAGAGAAAGTTTTATGAAGAAGACTCAGACCTTGATGGGTTGAGGGAAAATGTAAAGAAGGATGGAAGGAGGAAGGATGGGTGGAATGTAATATGAAAGGCAGAGAAGGATGCGTGGGTGAAGGCTGAAGGGAATGATATAGGTGGATGATATGCATGGGTGGTGGGAGGATGGGTAAAATGTAAAAACAGGGATGGCTGTTTTGTGGGTGAAAGTGTATGGGTGAAAGGAATACTCCGGGAGGTTTGATGGGTTAACCTAAAGCAAGGGGTAAGGACACATGCCAAAGGGTGGTCAAATGACAAATGTATGTTGATGAAAGGTTTGGTGAGAACGATAGCCATGTTTGGAATGGATGGATGGTGTTCATTCTTAGGTGAAGATTGTATGCAGAGAATGTTAAACTTAAACCGTGCCTGAGTAGCAAAGCCAAGGGTAAAAGAATAATGCTAGAAGAACAAAATAATGATGAATGGAAAAAGCCCTGGGAAGAATAAACAAGGAATTTTTTTTAGCAAGGTTTTTGATTCAAATGTTGGAGGAGGTTGTATTTAGGATTACTCCCTGGACTTACAGTAGTTTTAAAGCACAACATGATATTATGTACCCTACCCACCCATCATCAAATGCCTCACTCCAAGGTCCACTCCTTACCCATGGCATTTTCTGACTTTGTCAGCCATTGGTGGCCTATCTGCTGCATGGGTTCAAAGTAGTACCTCGCGTGACATCTTGACATTCATCATCATTCATATTAGTAACTATTCATCTGAATTGTTGTAAAGTAAAATTGAGTATTTGCCATTTAACAGAGCATGGCCATTATAGAGATAATTGTGTGGTACAGCTGTCCCACCTGCAGACAGTAGTAAAGTAATGCAAGTCTGCGATAGGAGCATGTCTGTCTAGGGCACAACTTGCACAACCTGAGCTGGCACGCCTACAAGATTAATTTAGCTAAACAAGAGAGAGAGAAGAAGAATACTTGTCTACTCCATATCCATACTTCAGTACCTAATGCCTGACACTCTAATCTCATCCAAATCTTAGGGGCAGAGAAATCGAGGTGGATGCCACAAATGTTATGTACGGCTAGTTCTACCCTGCCACTATACACCAATTTTATGTGTTACTGTTTTGCTAAGAGTAATTGTTACAATTTGTCTTTTTTCTTTTATGAAATAGCTATTCTTCCCAATCCACAAACTGACAGGCAAGAGAGAGCAGCCAGGATCAGGCAAAGAAAGATAGGCCATAAGGGATGAATATCGGCAGCTGGTGGTCTAGGAGGCAGCAGCAGCTGCAGCCTCCAATGCCCTGGGCCCCAGCCAGGCCCCAATAGTGCCTCCAATGGTATGACGTCATGGTCTGGCAGCTGCCTGCTGCCACTCTTAATCTGCAGCTGGACCCCCTTGTAGGTAACAGTTAGAACATTTCACCTCTGCATGCACCTTAGGATGGCGTGCTTAGAAAGCCGATGGAGGAGCGTTTTTGCTGCCTAGAGAGCCCCTTTTTTAATCATTTGTTTAATGGGTGGGAGTGGAACCTGTTGGGGAGAGGATGGGATGTGGGAGTTGGGGAAATCGGATTGGGGTTTTACTTACAGACATTTTGATTTTGGACTCTCGTTGGACATTGGTTGGGGTTAGTGAGGGGGTGAGTCAGGTGTTGTGGGCATTCCTAGTTTTATATGTGTTAGGGGAATACATTTTTAGTTTTACAATATGATGCAAATCTTTTTTCAGGGAGAGGTTTACTCTCTGCTTCCATGATTTCCTTTGCAGCAGGGCCACAGTCATTTTGTGAAATCTGTTGATATAGTGCAACACAGAAACAGATAGATGTGGTACTCTTACTTTTCCTACTACTACCCTAGTAGACAGTAGCAGTTGCAAAAAAGGAAAAAATAAGACAGTCACCTGAGGGAGACTAGAGAACAACTAGTAGAAGTACCGTACAGAAGAAGACTGCCAAACAAGAAACCATGATAAGCAATGCTAAATTAAAACAAAACAGAATGGTGGGCTAGCCTAGTACAAGTCACAAACTGAAGTCGACTCGAGCTATGAAGAGGACAAGCGTAACCTTGAGTGCCGGAATGATGATGATGCTAGCATTTAATTATGATCGATTATATTCCTCTGGAAAAAATTTGAATATCGAATACTATGCATGGGTGGGCAATCTAATATATTTTTTGCCAGTATAGGCTATATATTAATACTAAGAGTAGAAGAAGATCCTCTCCCTGCCTTGAGTTGGTGCTGCATTTACCACCTCCTCCCCAGCAAGTATGTGATCAATTAATGGTGTACATTTCATTTGGTCACACCTCAATAAATCATACAGCGCGGGGTAAGAGGGTTAGGGGTTCAATGACTGGATGGGAAGGAGATTTGAAGGAAAGTTTTGACAAAGACAAACACTACACAAGGGCAACACATTCATCTTGGCAGCCGACCATCAGAAATCTGTTATGGGAGGAAAAGGAAATGCATACACGATAATGAGTGGTGTTAGACTAGAACAGCACAGTATAATAATTAGGAAATTGTCTGTCTGTCCCCAGAGAGACCCAAGTTACATAAATTATGGTATGTTGTACCAGGCTTTGATAGATAAGATAGCAAATACAATTAGAATATCTGTAGGAGTCAAATAAGCAAAGTAAACAACACACACAATTGTAATGATTGAAGAGAAGAAAATGATTCTGTTTGTCAAATTGGGAGTTGCATCTCTTCATTCATCTTGAACTGTTCGTCTGTAAATCTTGTTTGCGTGGCAGATGCCGTTTGTGAAGGTAAGTTGGAGTTGTTTTTGCAGTATGGTGCAGAGTGGAGGGCCTGTAGATAGAAAAACAGAAAGGATATTGAAAATCAAGAAGAAAAATTCAACTGACTAAGGATGGGTGTAACAAGAAGACTTTCAGAGGCAGCATGGCTACATCATGTCTATTTCAGGCAGTTACCTCCAACAACAGCCACCCGCCCAACCTCCACTTAGCTGCAAATTTGAGCCAGACAGCACTGATCACACACACACCCACATGCACACACACAGCAACATAGCATTTTCCAAATGAAGATAAAACCAATGCACTCCTATCAGCGACACAACACTCACCACCACCATTACACAGACATGTAGGTCTGGGGTTGTTTAACTTTAGGCCACTTCAAAGTCATCATCATCAAAATCAGTCGGTTTCAGTGAATTTGAAAACTTCCATCTTCCTCTGGTGGCATTTCTTGAAGTAGTCATTCTCATGCCCAGAGTTATTCAATCATCTCTGATCCTCCTGACTTGGACCCTTCGAATTCCATACCAACAATGTCCCTAGTGAGTCCAGACTCGTCCCAACTCAAAATACAATGGATCGGCTTGTAGTAGTACAATTTTAATCTAGAACAACAAGAAGGGAAAGATTGACTTGAGTCACTTTGTTTGAGTTTAGAATAGTAGACATCATACACAACAAACAACAATCACTCAGCGTGCAATCCATGCCCTTATTTACCTGTTCTTCTGGGGCAGTCCCTCTAGGCTAGGAAAGGAAAGATAGTTAGTTAGGGCCCAGAGTTGGAAGCAGGCACACTTTGTTTGTATTCTCCATCCAATGTCTGGCTTGAGGGAAATGGCTTTAGGGCGAGTCGGGGCTTACTTCTTTACCGACTGCACACAATTGCAACTCCAATCCAGCAATCAAACAGTAAGATGGTGGGGATGGATTTGTGAACCTGAAAGACACACACAAATAATAAAGTAAATAAGGTTCCTTAGCTATATCTTTTTTTTTTTTGTGCACATCAAAGAAAGACCACAGTAACTAGAAACTAGGCCTGGGTTGTGAATTGTGCTCCGTTTGTGGAGTTTACGGAGTTTTCTGCACTCCGGGGAGCTTGCAGAGTGCAAAAGCTCCGCTCCGTGTAGTGCAGCAGATTTCTTTCCCTACTCGTGCTCATGAATGGTAAATTTGGCGAGCGCCAGCTGCTGCTCGGGTAGAATTTATGTTCTAACATCTGTGCAAATGGCAGTTCACACTTTACAGTTTTTTGTCACTTCGCAGGGCTCTGCATAGCGAAACTCTGTGGACTGCAATCAGGCCTGCTACAAACTAAAGCCTAGTTGTCAGGGAAGTAGAGCTCATCCTCAAACTCTGGTGGTTTGCCTAGAAGTAGGTCACCTAACAAACTGCTTCCATGACCTGAGTCGCTGTCACCTTCTTCCTGTTTTGGTACTTCAGGTATGGTGTAATCCGGTGGTATAACATGCTGATTCATTTCTATCATAGTTAACCTCTTCAAGTTTTTTGGGTGAGAGACTGGTCCTTCTCACTGTCAGAACGGCAACGGCAGCACTGAAAACACACTCAGCAGAGAAACTTGCTACGGGTCAAGCCAGATAGTTTATCACCAGCCTGCTAAGCACTGGTCACTGCCACCTTTTCCCATACCAGTACACCAATGGATTTTGATCAAAGTAGACCTCTGTTCGATCATCTAGATAGTCCTGGACCATACGCTCAATGTACATGGGTGCTCTGCTTTGCTCAGCCTTTTTTGCCTTTGCCTGAGCACTGGATTTAAGCCTTGCCAGTAGAAACCATTCCGATATTGCGGCTGATGCTCCTGTTCTTGTTGTTGTGTTTGATGTTGTTGTTCTTGCTGCTGTTGGTGTTTTTGGATGCTGTGAGCTAACCGCATTGCCCTCAGACTCTGAAGTTGAACTTCAAGGCTGCCCTGCAATACTTGTTGTGCCCTGGCAGAGCGGGATTATAATACCCTCCCATTCTTTTTCTAGCTGACTGGCTTGCACAGCTATCCAAGTTTTGAAGTTGGTAACATCCCCATCTTAAAAAGGAATGAAAGTGTACAGTATGGTTTGTATTGGTTTGCACCTTGGATCAAGAAATGTGGCACAAATGTAGTAGTTGCATGGTACAATGCCTCTTTGCAACCTTGTATTTTCAGATAAGCGAACAATTAAGCTCTCCACCAACTCATATACTTCTTCTCTGTCCTCCACACCTGTGTACATTGCAGACACCTCCTTTAGCTGTTCCTGTAGCATGTGCACAAATAGGATAGCTTGGCCCATGGTATAGTCCTCCTTGCTGACGTTTCATGTGAAAAACCCGAAAGGAGGCCCCATTGGTCCATCTCAATGATCATGCCTTTCACAGTTGCATGATATATTTAGGTACTGGTCTGTACTGCTCATACAGACGTTCAAGCAAGTAATAAGTTGAGTTCCAATGTATTGGCACCTCCTTGATGAGTGCTTTAACTGGCATTCTGTTATCATGTTGAATGATTCTCAGCTGCTTCTGGTCTTTAAAAGAATGGCTGAAATGTGTGCAGATTCTTCTGCAGGTTGTCAGTAAGGTGCTGACTAGTCTTTTTTTCAGTAATACTTCATTAATGATGTTAATGCAGTGCACCAAACACAATACCCTGAAATAGCCACCATCCTCCATGGCCTTAACTATATTTCTGGCATTGTCCTTAGCAACAAAACCAATGTTAATCCCTCTTAGTCACAGACATTCAAAGACCTTAGTGTTAAAGTCTTACAAAATCTTTGCTGCCGTATGGAATTTCTCCATGGCGAACATGGGTTACTGTAGCATGCTTCCGAGCGCCAATAAAAATGCCAGCTGTGTCAACGCCTGCAGAAATCTTTTCTCTAAACCCCACAAAAGAGATACAGTTTGCAGTGATGCACATGTAATCAGTAGCTTGGCAACTGGTCCACATGTCTGTAGTCAGGTTGATACTCTGAACAACACACTGCTGCAAAGCTTGCCCAAGCAATTCTAGCACGTCGTGATGTAGTGCTGGAACAGCAACTCTGGCGAAATAGGACCAGCTGGGAATCTTCCATTTCAGACAGATGGCTGCCACAAATTCAGGAAAACCAACCCCTACCACAAAAGAAAAAGTGAAGACGTACAGAGCTAACATTTTAGCCAGCTCCGCGTTGTTCAAACGTGCCATTGGGTGGTTGCGTTTCTTCTGCCCCTCGGGCCTAAATATGCTAAGAATGATAACCTGGATTTTTTTCTTTTCTGGTTCCACTGATGCAGGTGACTTCTTGATATTAGATATTCTTAGGCTCAATCCATGTTTTTTCGTTGGGTACTCTCTTGCCTTGGACCTCTTGGTGTCTTGACCTGACTCTTGTTCCATTGCAATGTTGCTGATTGTGTACCACTGCACTGCTGGGGACAGGGCTGCTTTGTGTACCAGAGAAAATGACTGCCTCTTTTTCACTTTACACCGTGATCGGCCCTTCCTCCCCTCCACCAACAACTAAGGT
This sequence comes from Lissotriton helveticus, assembly GCF_964261635.1. Classification (NCBI taxonomy): domain Eukaryota; kingdom Metazoa; phylum Chordata; class Amphibia; order Caudata; family Salamandridae; genus Lissotriton; species Lissotriton helveticus. The sequence goes on along the minus strand of NC_136063.1, from coordinate 339,968,842 downwards.
CACTAAGGTGCGCCTCCCACTGAATCACGTGGTATTTTGTCAGATGGATTGTTTGGCCTCCAGTACCATAGTTTGTACCGAGCTTATGCCTTCTAACACCTACTCCACAAATGGAGCATATATGAATGTTCACCTCCATCTGGCTAACGGAAAAGATGTCCCAAACAAGGGGGGTCAACAATGTGAGTTGTAAGGAGTTTGGAGCGACTTAAAAGGGTCCATATATACATTGACATCATCTTAGTAGTTACATGACGGTAAGTATCCCTGTTTAGCTTGGATTTACGATTTAAAATATTCTCAATCCATAGAGTGCGTAAGTTTATTTTTTTCATTTCTTGTCAATAGAAATGTATTGATTGAACTAGATTGGAAAATGTTTTCTCTAAGGAAGTACAGCACCGACTCTGTTCGATAATGAAGAGTATGTATGGCTTCACTAGAATGGGTCTTTCATTTATTGGGGATTTTTACTTGATATCCGGTAGCAATAACTGTAGAGATGAGACTTTAAAGGCCCTTTCTTTACTTTGTGCTCTTTTGGAATTTTCAGTTTGAGCCAGGTGTTATTCGAAACTCTTGCCCTAAAGCTCCCAGTTTTGGTGGGTTCTGTAAAAGGTTGGTCAGTAGTTTTTGGCATGCCGATTAAACTTAGTGGCACACCTTTGCTTAGTACAGCATCTAATGTCATGCCTGTATGAGGACCTATAGGTTTGGTCCTTCAGACGCATGTGAATTATGAATCCAGAACATGGGTTTTATTTTCTTTTATTCTATGGAGACTTTTGGATTCTTTTTTTTTACTTTGCACAATTATGTTTATTATTATTGTTTATATACAGTATTTTTCAAAACATACACAGTTATTTTTTTCGTTGTTTCCTTCACGCATGCAAGGTGGCACTTTAATCAAATTTCCTCATTACTGACTGCTCCTTCTAGAGCGGATTCAATTTTATATATGTGTATATTATGTAACATACTCCTTTCTCTGTGTATACACCATCTGTATATGTTGTTGTGTGTATATGTATTTATATAGATAAGATTGTGTATTATGAATTTATAGGTTTCCTTGTCTGCCCCAGTCCTAATGAGGCCACAGAAACGTGGGCTGAAACGTGTCAACTCCACACATTGGATAAGGCATACATCCGGGGGGTATGCATCTCGAAAAATGCCAGCGTCTTACGATCCATACAGAGGGATCTGAAATAAATCGAGCAGAAACTAAAAGATATGGAAATTAAAACACAAAAAAACTCATCGCCAGAATCTTTACACGATCATCCAGCACTACTGACCAAATTCATGGAAGCTGCTACCCGTGAAGTCTAATATCTCGGCAAGTATGCCATGGCCCGGATGTATGGGGAGGGTGAAAGGCCCAGCAGGACACTTGCACACCTCCTTAGACCCCAGTATCAATCTGCTTTCATTGCACACCTAGACACTGAAACTGATGCCACACTGACCAGGGGACTGACGAAGCTGCAGCTTTTCTTTCATACTATACACATTTGTACAAAACGTGCAACCCCCCGATGGGACAAGCACTGACGTACTATTTTCAGGCCGGCTTTTTCCCGGGTAGATCCACAGCGTTAAGCCTGCGCGCTATTTTTTCTGTGATTAACCAAATGGAGCCCACATTTCTGGCAGCGATCGTTCTTCTCGATGCTGAAAAAGCTTTTGACTCATTGGAATGTCCTTTTCTATATATACTGTGCTGCAGAAATTGGGTGTCCCTGTTGGGTTTTTAAAACTAGTCCACCTGCTGTACCAGGTAGCAAGGCTAAAGCTTAATGGCAAAATAATGACTCAATTCCCTACCTCGCGTGGCACCAGGCAGGGGTGCCCCCTTTCACCCCTATTGTTTATTGTGGCTATGGATCACCTTGCGCGCCATATTCAGAAAAGACATCTCCACCGTGGTTTACCGTTGTATACAGAACCTCTTGTTGCTTTGTTCTATGCCGATGACGTGATGATATTTGGACGAAAGCCAGCAGAAAACCTGTCCCCCCTTCTTAGAGAGGTGGTTCGATTTGGAGTGTACTCGGGATTAGTAATAAATTGGACTAAGTCGGAAATTTTTCCATTGACCCCGGCAACTAACCAAGCAGACTTTGAGTTCCCTTTGAAATGGTGCACAGACCCTCCCACCCCCAAATATCACGGAATTTACTTGCACTGTAGCGCCCCTGAGGTAATTTGACTAAATTATGGTCCAGCGGTGGACCATCTCAATGGATTAAACTCCCCCTCTCCATAGCCAGCAGGATTCCCATATTAAAAATGGTGGTTCTCCCACGCTTTTTATATCTTTTCCTGAACATTCCAATGCACTTTAACCAGAAAAATCTTTGACACACTGAGATCTCTACTTATCCGTTTAGTTTGGGCAGGTAAACAGCCTCGTATAAGCTGGAACATTCTGACTATGCATACGAGCGTGGGGTTTTCGGAGCCCTGGATTTTTATTAGTATTATCTTGTAGCCCAAACCCACTTTACATATCATTGGTATCACCCGAATGCAGAATCCAATATCTTAAGCCTGAACGCTCTCAAATATACCCCAACTCGCTCTCTGTTGTATTACCACAGGGCTTACCACGTTGCCCGCTGGAGAGCCAAACACCTCCCACGTCGTGCTGGGCATGGACCAAATTACAGCAGTAATTGCAGAAAGACTTACTATACTCTGCACATATACCGTTAGCAGATAATCCGTGGTTACCCCCACCACTGAAGCTCTTACTAAACTTACATTAGCCAAACATAGACTCCAAAAGTTTGTAGATCTAGTTAAAGACTCAAGACCATGCAAGATAACAGAACTTACCACTCATGGGGACATACATGGAGAGGTTCCTTCAGCACAGGGTCCGAGGGTCCCTAATTGAGGCTATACCAGACACATGAGCAGAGCCTGAGGACTTTCCCCCTCTCTCACTCGTAATAACTTCACCGGACAGCACACGCTTAGTTACACGCCTATACCATCTATCACTATCCATTCGCCCGGTAGCAGGGATCAAAGCAGAAGCAGCTTGGGAACAGGACCTAGACATGCCAATAACTGACGACATATGGCACTACCGTTATGCCCAAACACAATACATATCAAACAATTACAGACGTAAATTATTACATTTTAAATATCTACATAGAGTCCATGTAACCCCAAAACTGTTAACAAAGATGGATTCCAATACACCACATACCTGCGCTTGAAGTACCACGCCTGAGGCCGATTTCCTCCACCTAGCATGGTTGTGGGCGCCAGTGCAAAAATACTAAGGAGAAATCCCTCAGCCCATATCTATCATGGTAGGGCAAACAATACAACCTACGCCATTTTGGGCGTTATTGGGATATATCCAACCACTAAAAAATTGTATCAGAAGGTTCACCACGATTGCTATGCTTATTGCAAAACTTCAAATCTCTTTACACTGGGGCAGAGCACAAATGCCAATGGTGAAAGCCTGGCTCCGAGACATGATCCACTGTGACACCATGTGTGACTTATATGCCACACTACTACCTCCTACCTCACGCCCCCACAACATTTGGCAGACACTGAAGGACTATTTACTTGCACACCCTTTTAGTGAAAATTGAAAGGTACACGCAGCAGCCACTGCATGATAGACCATGATGGAACACGGGAATCCATAGTGACTTGGTAGCCTGAGGGCAATCAAGGTTAAAGTGAGGTGACACTTGATTCATTGTAGATATTGTCATGCTGATTACATCTGAAGTGGCACCCTGTGATTATAACCATTTATTTTTCTTTCTTCTGAACATTGCTCCCTTATAACTTGTTTTACTGTTGTGATATGAATGCTTTTCTTTAATGTTGCTACTGCATTGCATTGCACCGAAAAACTGTACATTAGAATGCTCCCATTGTGCGCCTCAGGCATATGGAAGGCTAAAAGTACTGATCAAAAAGAATCAGACATAAACAACCACTTGAATACAGTGGCCTAAAAAAGACAGTGTCTGCGCTTGAAAGATTTATCAAAAAAGGGACAACCCAATAAACCCTTGTGGGCTTGGGTAAATGAATATCAAGTAATGGTGCCTACAAGGTATATATTTTGAGATCTATTTCATTGGATTCTATCTTTTGTATCGGATGTGACCATGCCATCAAGAAAACAGTTATGACCATTAACCAGGTGCACCTCTTATTCATTATATATCAAGACGAATGTTTATTTCATTTGGGAGTCAAAACCAGAAAGTACTTCATTATATAAGATAACAGAATTCAAAATCCTTCTTAGTTAGATTTCACTGGTCATGAACTGGGGTGGCCATGCGAGCTAAAGAACGATGTTGGATTCAACCAAGATCTGTGACTGGGGGTGAGTGTCTGAAAAGTTTCACCGCTCCGTCCATCATCCCTTTGTGTTTGCTTTGTTCATCCAAAGTTGCCAAACATTAGTCCCTTGCTCACGTTGCCACCGGATTCAACCTAGCCTGGCTAATGAAGGATGGTACACCGAAACCCGGTCCAGGATGCTTTTTTCCGGGTCAGGGATGACATGGCTTGGCAGTTTTGGCTGGACTGTTCCCATGAGGAACAGCGTCAAGATTGATTTGCATATGGCTAGGTCTGAACTGGGGTGACAAAGGGAGCTAAAAAACAATGATGGTTTCCACCCAGATCTGTGACTGGTGGTGTCTGAAATGTTTCAGCGCTTCGTCCATCATTTATTTGTGTGTGCTTTATCACTGTAACATAACCCATTCCATGGGTTAAGACATCGATATTTGGGTCTCTAATATGGTACATCTATGAGTCCATCTTCAGGACAAAGTAATTCATATGAAGTACCAAGACCCCTCTGTAAAGCACAATTCAAATAAGAAAATATCATCCTCTAAATCATGAGTTTTCTCTAGTTAGAATATAAACCCAGAACGTAGTGGTTTATACATATATTGTAAAAGGTAGTGTGAATAGACCCTTTTTACCAATATCTCAAAACAAAACAAAAAAATGAATTTGAAGTTGGGCAAGATTCAAAGGAAGAGACATAAAATAAGGCAACACTTAAAAAGAGTGTATATATAATAAATGTTAAAATCTGACTGATCAATGAGTCAAAAGCTCATGAAAATAAATTCTCACACGCAGTTGCGGAATCTAAAAAATTAATAACTGAAAGATTACTTTTATAATAGATCCTCATGTTTTTAGCTGCCTGAAAAGAACATGTAGCATCACTTACTTATGGTAATTTTAGTGTAAGGATAACTAAATAAGTCCTCTAAGGAATCCAATTAAAGAATTAAGGAAAAGAGAAAGTGTATCTGTGGCCGCATATTATGAGCAGAGCCTAAAGCCATCCGTATGTTACAAGGCTCATAGATTCAGAATCAGTGTCTAAACACCATCTGAAATTTTTAAAGCTAAATAGCTATACATGGAGAAAATAATATTGTCAGCCTTCAGATAACAGTTCGCTGTAAAATCAAGTTTATTGATATATACATCATTAATAAATAACACAGGCATCTGAAGAGACTAAATTAAAACAAGGAACAAAGGAAGAGCTAAAGCGTTGAAACCCTTGGAGAATGCTTTAACATGGATATAAGGACACTAGATCTCAGGAGAGAGTTATGAATAATGAATAATGCCCCTATTTTAGTTAAACCTTCTAAAAGTGGCATTTTAATAAATGTAATTAAAAACCCGAATTTATCGTTTAATAGGGATTTTCATTACATTTCCAAGAATACCAAATATTAAATGGCTACCTGCTCCAAATTCAAAATTACAGGCTAATAAGGAATCACCAATGTAATTCAATGGGAGGGGTAGGCCTCACAGTAGTAAAACATGAACTACCAGGACATGTAAAATTAAAAAGCACATGTCCAACCTTTCAAATACAAAAGCACTCTGCCCCATGGGCTGCCCAGGGCCTATCATGGGGGTGACTTATAGGCAATACAAGACACATTTAAGGCTTGGCAAGGGGGTTTATTGCTAAGTCAAAATGGCAGTTTAAAACTGCATTCAGGCTGTAGTAGCAGGCCTGGGACAGACTGTAAGATGCTACTTAAATAGGTGTCAAATGCAAAAAGAACAATTGATGGACAGAATGCAGAAGAATATCATACATTCACCCCAGTGCGGAGATCTGGGCCTAAATCCATCGTTTTTTTGCTCGCCATTCCAGTTTGAACCAAGTCATATGCAAATTAGTCTTGACACTGTGCCCCATGGGAACAGTCCAACCGAACTGCCTGGCCAGGTCCTCCCTGGACTGGAAACAAGCATCCTAGGACCGGGTTCGGGGGTTCACCCCTCATCAGCCAGGATAGCGGCACTCCAGTGGCATGGAGAGCACAGGACCCACATATGGGCATACCCGTCCCACTTGGTGTGACAAATGCAAAAAGAACAATTGATTGACAGAATGCAGAACAATATCATACATTCACCCCAGTACAGAGATCTGGGCCTATATCCATAGTTTTTTTGCTTACCATGCCATTCCAGTTGGAAGCCAGCCATATGCAAATCAGTCTTGACCATGTGCCCCATGGGAACAGTCCAACCGAACTGCCTGGCCAGGTCCTCCCTGGAATGGAAACAAGCATCCTGGGACCGGGTTCGGGGGTTCACCCCTCATCAGCCAAGATAGCTGCACTCCAGTGGCATGGAGAGCACAGGACCCACATATGGGCATACCCGTCCCACTTGGGTTGACAAATGCAAAAAGAACAATTGATGGACAGAATGCAGAACAATATCATACATTCACCCCACTACAGAGATCTGAGCTAAATCCATTGTTTGAACCTTAAATGGGTGGCATAATAAGTGCGGCAGGCGTACTAGTAGCATTTAAATTACAGGCCTTGGATTAATGGTGTTCCACTCTAAAAGCGACTGATACATATATTAAATATGCCATTTGTGTATAAGTCAACCTAACCATGTTTTAGGAAAGTGAGCACAAGAAGTTTAGCACTGGTTAACAGTGGTAAAGTGCACAGAATCCTAGAGACAGCAAAAACCAATTCAGCATAAAATATGCATTGGAAAAGACAAAATATTTGGGGATGACCCTGCAGAGAGGGTAAATTCCAATACTGTTTATTTGGGTTTCATAAACATTTATAGCACAGATAATTCTCTATTGTCTCTAGATAAAGGCAGAAAAATAGCATTGATTCTTTTAGACCACATAACATTCTACTGATTAGTAACATGAACTGGTATCAGAGGCAACACCTTCACAATATTCAAATGCTACTTGGAAGCCAAGGGCCAAGCAGTGAGAATGCCCCCTTTCAATTCTGCACTAAAGGTCATGAAGTAACATAGATCATCATCGAGATCCACCTATTTTAATATCCATGTTGGTTACTTGTTCTTTTTAACTTTCCAAGAGCCCTTGTATTACCTGCAGAGCCTTGAGTCAACTGGAGCAGTCTATTTACGGTAAATTTTAGTTATTCAAATTTTTTACACAGTCTTTGCTACTCCGCTGCGTTTTTGTTTTTGATGCCCCATTTAAAATGGTGTAGATTAGAAGGCCACTTCTTAGGATCTGAGGCCAATGATATTATTTTTAGATCTGGCCTTATAGACTGCGTTTAGTCATTTGTCTTCATTCATTGGTCTGTTCATGTCTCAGTCATGGTTTTCTTCCTTCCAACACAGCATACAGCATTGGGCAATGGATCAACCCACTTAAGGCATTGGCTTCCCTTTCTGTAAGTGGCATCACTTTGCCTCTTCACATTTGCAGCCGCTGGGAGATCAGATGAAGGAAATAGTGTGTCCCATCCAACTTCTCTTAGGGATCTGTTGTATCATTCCCTACATATGTTTGTCCCTGTTAGCTTCCCATAGAGCTATGATGGAATTAGAACTAAACTAAAAACTAAAGAAACAAACAGAAACCTAGAAATAAGCCTTGAGAGTGAAGTACCAGGCCTAGAAGATAGAGGTTGGCCATTTGTCCTATTTTTTGTGCTTTCAACCAACTTTCAGTTTGTGGTGCAAACCAGTGTAAACCCATGGGTGATCCAGGAAGCTATATATTTCTGGAAATTAGACAAAATTCCAAGTTCCGCAGGTGGTCATATGTGTAGCTCTCTCTCAAGGTTTTCCCAAATAAACAGTTGAAATAAATAAATATTGAAAACGATTAGGAAAAAGCAACCATTTGTGACAATGTGTTCACCTGTACCTTTTTGTTACAATGGCCGATTTACAAAATTAATGCACCATTACGTTTGCTCCACCTTTTTTGGTTCTGAAGATATATAGGGTTTGTACGTTGTCAAATAATCTGATGCCCCAAGAACCAACACCTGAGCGGCACCATACAATGGCTTTTCATTGTGTACTGAGTATAGACAAATATATATGGTCAAATGTGTAGAGTGAAAAATAGGCACCAAGGAAACCTATGTATTTATGAAATAGGCACAATATATGGAGTATAGGAGCAGTGATTACGTGTACATCTCTGAATTTGTGAGTATGTTTTATGTCTTACACACTTGCTTACATTTGGAAGGCACAAATGCATCGAAATACAATTGATGATAATAAATATTCTAATTTTTCCATCCTTTGACATGTCTTCTGATGAAAATGGTACCTCACTTGTGGGGGTAGGCCTAGTGCGTGCAGCAGGAAATGGCCCAAAACACAACTTGGACACATGAAATGTTTCCATTCAAACTGACCTGTTGTTTGCAAAGTGGGTAACTGAGTTTTGTCACTGAACTCGGTGACAACGAGGAGCGACGTGCGGGTTGGAATTATCACCACATTTAAAGGAGATCGAATTTGGAGCATTGTCCTTGAGAAAGTCGCGGGAACAAGACCCCCCCCAAAAATCGACGAAACACGTGTTGGCTGTGGCTCTACAAAAACTATACCATAACATATTTGCTCCCTCAAAGTAAAGCCAAAGATGGGAATGGGAGAGAATGCTTTGGCCCGGGCTGACATCTTAAAATAGTTATTACAAAAGGTTGTTGCACACCTTAGACTAATCAAAGATTGCTTAACAATATGGATTTGCCTGGAAGCAAGATTCAAACATTTGTAATAGAACAAAAAAACACAGTTATACTTTATGATGTGCATTCTTACAGAGTTACCCTCTGCTGGCCTAATGTTTGAAGACCTGAACATTTGCAGGAATTTAAATCACATATATTATCATTTAACACTAAAAAATAATAGACTTCCCAGATAAAATGCTTTCTCTTCTGAAATACTGCTACGTTTAATAGATTTTGGCATAATATGTATTTACAGAGAAACAAAAATAACATACCACGGTGAAGCAGATGGGGGAGGTCAGGGTGAAAGAAAAGCTGGATAAGATGAGGAGGGTCATAAGAAAGCAGAGGAAAAGAAGCAAACCCTCTCCAAAAAAGGAAAACAAAAACAATTAGATTTGGTTCCGATACAGCCCTGTGGCGGCCGGCGTGGCTCGTGGGTGGTGGAGTGGGAGGTGTAGGTGGTGTAGGTGGGGTGTGTGGGTGGGGATCACTTGGTGGGGTCATGTGGGGGCAGTTTGAGCCAGTGCAGGGTGTCAGCCACTCTCCTGTACTGACCCTAGAGCATCATAGAGACTGCTGCCAGCTGCTGTCGTAATTTGCCTTTTTATTCTCACTTACCCAGCCGCGGCCTATACAGGTAAGATCGGAGGGGCGGTTGGGCCAGGTGTGGGGATTTTGACAGACGACTAGGGAAAATGTATTATTTATTTAATATTCCTTCGTGGTCTGTCAAAATCCCCCCCCACTGGGACCAATCTGCCCCACCGCTTTTAACTGCTTGGGCCGTGGCAACCCTTACCCCAGGTCTCACTACAAGGTGTACCCGTGATATTGAAACAGGGGACAGCACACCTGTGAAGAGCAAAATTTACAGATTGTCTGATAAGGTGAGTGCAACCTCTAAGTAGGAGATCTTCAAAATGTTGGAGTTAGGGGTTATTGACTGTCAAACATTCCTTGGTCCAGCCCAGTGGTGTTGGTCCCCAAGGCTTCCCTCCAGGTGTTACTCCAAAACTTAAGTTCTGTGTAGATTTTCAATGTACACTCAGATTGGAGCCCTGTCTGCCTAGTCGCTTGGAGTGCTGCAGAGGGACTGCCATCAGCAAGCATAACAATACATTATGTTAATTTCCAAACCAATGTAAGCGCACCCACCAGGGAATTTTCCAGAGAGAGCCAGCTGGACCATTAATTACAAAGGAGTAAGTTTTGATTCTGGAGCCGGACACACACTATCTACCAACCAAGGTTATTCTGCCCATGCCCGCCACTAGACGAGTGGGAGATGGCCTACACATAGAATGAAAGGTATCCGCTAATAAGAACAGTGCATTCATTGGAAGGGCCGGACAGGCTACCGGGTTTTCCTTGATAAACAATGCAAAACAAATGTTTTAAAAAGTATGCTTTAAAGCAATTTGGTTTGCATTGGTAATTTAGATGTGCCGGGCGCTCACTTCAACAAAAACGGACCCTCAGATGTGCACTCGGCCCCCACCCTGCCACCCCAGCAAAAAACAGCTGGTAGCCAGTCTGGCCCTGTTCATTAGTCTAACAAAAATCAACTTCGGAAGAAACATTACTTAGAGAAGGCCGTTTCTCAGAAGTGGCAAAGGATTGGTTTCGATTATAATACAAAATGGCGCCTGTACATTGAATGCTAACTTACGTAACACAATGCAAAAGCATGATTTTTATTCCAACACCCAGAGTAAGTGAGCTCATAGATCAGCTAGGAGCAGGCAATTCCCGCAGCACATTTGATTTGACATATGGGTACTGGCAGAATGCCTTGATTGAGGGGCCAGAAGGGAATTTTCAATTTTCACCTCCAGGTAATGCCCTTCAGGTTGAAGAATGCCCACCCCCACCTTCCAGATGTCAGTCAACTAGGTACTGGCTGGGTTGGGGAACTTCAGTGTCACCTAAATAGACAAAATTGCAGTCCTCAGTTCTAGCTGGGAAGACCTACTGCACCACCTCAGAGAAGAGCTTCAGGTTCTGCAGAGGACAGAACTGACTATCTAGGTCAGTAAGTGCCAGAAAGGGAAGAGTTCTGTCTTGAACTTGAGTCACCAAGTGTGATGAAGCAAGGGGCAGCCTCTCCAGGATAAGATTGAAAGAATTCTCTTCTGGAAACCTCTCAAGAGTCAGGCAAAGTTGAGATCCTTCTTAGGTCTCACTCGCTACTTCAAGAGATTTGTCAAAGAGTATGGCACCACGATTATTGCCCCCTTGTCAGATATGACTTCCAAGAAGCAGCTATGTCAAATGATCTGTACAGAGGCATGCCAGAACGCTTTTGACACCCTGAAGGAGGTCATGTGGACAGCACCTATGCTCAAGGCCCTTAACTTCCCCCAAGAATTTATTGTGAAGATAGGTACCTTAGAACATGACATAGGGACCATGCTCCCACAGCTAACTGAAGTGGACCTCTATCAACCTGTAGCCTTTATAAGCAGGATGTTACTTTGATGGGAATACAGATGGATGGCATTAAAAAGGGAAGCCTTTGCAGTGGTCTGAGCGCTGAAGAATCTGAGACCATACCTGTTTGGTGCTCATTTCTGGGTTCAAACAGATGACAGACCACAGATGGTCAATGCAAATGAGGGGTTAGAATCCCAAACAGTTGAGGTGGTCCGTCTCCCTACAGGGAATGGCATTTATAGTGGAACCATCCTGGAACAGAAACACACCAATACTGATGGTGTCTCCAGGCTCTTTTGCCTTAGTAAAGCGTATTCCCAAGGGGTTGGTTAGTCCTCCCCGCTTTCAGTTGGCGGAGAGATGTGTTAGACCTGGCATCCTTTATTTAGTTTCCCTCTAATTTGTTTTGCCTTCAGACCTCCTGTTTTTGCTCACTTCATTTTTGCTGGCCTTAGTTCTCTGAGCACTTTACCACTGCTAAAGGTGCCTAGGTGCTTCTGCTCTCTGCTGAAAACGTGGTAACATTGGCTTATCCTACATTTACACATTTAACTTAATTATAAGTTTCTAATAAAGTGGCACTACATGTACTCAGAGCCTGTAAATTAAATTCTACTAGTGGTCCTTCTGCACTGATTGTGCCACCCACTCAAGTAACCCTTTAAAAATGTGCCAAGGCTGCCACTACAGAGCCTGTGTGTGAAGTTTAAACTGCATTTTGACGTGGCAAAATACATCTTTTTGCCAGGCCCAAATGTTCCTTTTTAATACATATAAGTCACTCCTAGGTTATGCCTTGGAGAGCCCCAAGAGCAGGATACAATGTATTTAAAAAGCAGTACATGTACTTTTAAATTTTACACGATCTGGAAAAGAAAAACTCTTAAATACTTTTTTTACTACTGCAAGGACTATCTGTCTCATAGAAGAACATAGGAGTTGCCTTATTACATTTTATAAGTGTAATTTCCAAATGGAAAAAAGAAAGGACCACTTAATTTTTCGTGTCTATGAAATCACAATTTTAAATTCTAACTTACGGTGAAGTCAGATTTTGAATTGTAATTCTGGAAATGTCACTTTTAGAAAGTTCAATGATATGAATACAGCTGGAATGCACTCTATTAGACTCAATCAAACATAATGAACATTTCATCAAAAGTTCATGAAATTAAGTGTGCACATAGTAAGGGATTCTGCCAGCCACCTGATTCAAATTGAAAGCGAAAAAACCCTGAGATATATCCAAGACTTCTGAGTGCACTACTACAAGTCACTCACAAGTGTACATAAATTCGATACAACAACTAAGCTGATTATTGAAAATGAACACAGTTCTTAATCCAATGAATCTTCAATGACTCAATGTGTCCACACTTCGAAACAAGTGATGAAACTTGAAGAGACTGATGGAGCAAGGATTCGCACATGAAGCGACTTGCTCGTATTCATGAAACTCGAATAACGTTAATAAAAGTAACCAACATGTTTGTTTTACTAATTTTGCATATTTACCTTTACACAGGGTGTCCGAGTGAAGCTTGCTTATGTGTGTACTAATCCTAATACGCTTGCATCTAAAATCAATCAATCAATCAATCAAGGACATTAATAGAGCGCACTACTCACCCAGAGGGTCTCAAGGCTCAAATGGCTATTGCTACGCAAGGGTTTCTATTGCGCATGCGTCTGTCATACTCACGTGATATGACGTATTTTGTTATTTGGAGGGAAGCTGCCGCTTCTGCGCACTAGAGCTAATATGGCTGCTCTATGTTCTCACATGCGAAAAGCTTGCACTGCTGCTTTCGCCAAGTTGTTCCTTCTGCTTAATCCTAATGCTATAGTTAAAATTAAGATAATGTTTATAGAGTAGAAATACATGGTATACAGTGTATTCATTTATTCTGTGTTCTAAATCTGTATCTTTCTATTCTTTCATGAAACGATAAATTCCGACCGGGGGGACGTTGATACTCCATTTTGAAAGTCTTTCTGCGCATGACAAGGTACAGAGAAAAGTTTAAGTCATTTGTCATTGAAACCCAGCCAAAGACAGTCACAGCCAAGATGTGCCTGGGAAGATAACCTCTCACCTTGCTAGAAGAAACTAGACTGTACCCGTTGTAATACAATGTATTTGTCAATAGAACATCCATTGTTAGGTGAAATAAATCATGTGAACCTGAATTTGATGGGCGGGAACGTAAATTTGAATAAGAGATGGCAAAATTCTAAAATTTGGTATGGTGTGACGACCTCTCCTCCTCCTTTGGCCAATCAAAATTGGAGATCCTCACACTTGCAACATTGGGGGCTGGTATACTGACCTGGAAAATAGTATAACTAGCGTAGGTTTAGCTAGAGAAATTGTCCGACTTGTCCGAATAGCTGACCTGTCACTGACCCAACGCACTCAATAGGTGATTAAGAGCAGAGGGCTGCGGAGCACTCTGTCAGAAGATTTGCTGACCCCATCGGGGTTCTGGGAAAGCTAAGGTGCTGGCGAAGCACTTTGCTGGTATATGCTGTAACCCAATCGGGGTTTTTGGCTGAATCCTTGCAGAGAGGGAGTAGCGCAGGCGTTGCAACTGAACTGCGGGTGCTGCTCTTAACCTTTGGTTGTCCGGTCCTGATTCAAATCTGGTTTATCCTGTTCTGATTCTGATCTGCACCTGCTTTGCCTACTGGCGACTGCAACTTTCGGGGTTTCTGTCCTTAACTGACCCGTCGCCAGGATTGGGCCTCGCACCATTCTAGGTAAATATAAATCTGTGTGGCTTCGTCATTATATTTTGTGTGCCTTTCTTTACCCTCCCAAAATTTGCTAAAGCTTTGATGTTTCCTTTTTCTTACCCTCCCTTAGTAAATGATAAATTTGTGTTTTTGCTGTTTAATTAGCATGTTCCTCTTTCTGCCCTCCTTTAGATTACCCTGAAATGTTCACATGATTGCATAGGATATGTTTGCTTGATCCTTTTTCAACCCTCCCTCTCTAGAATACTTAAGTTTGGTTATTTGATTTAATAGTGTGTTCCATTTTCTTACCTTCCCTATAGTTATATGCTCAAATTATTTTTTCTTGATTGCATATTATGTTTCCTCTTTTTACCCATCCTTTAATAAGTGCTTAAAGTGGTGTTATGTTCCATTTCTTTACCTACCCTTAGATAAATTGTGCAAGACTATCTAAATTGAATAGTGTGTTCCCTGTCCATTACCTTCCCTTTACATTGCTAAATGATTGGCATAATATATCTTTTGCATAGCTATACACTATTTCTGATTTTCGTTATTCAGAGTCTTTTTTTATTTTTTTATTTGAGAATTTAAGACATAGTGTAAAAAAAACATTGACTTCATTATACAGAGAATAATAAATACATTTCATCCAGTGGTATACAGAAATAGAGAGAGGCATTAAAATCTGATTAATTAAAATGAGACTTTAAAACAAAGAAGCCATCAGAATAGGTCTCGATATTATACATTTCAGGGATGAGTATAAAAGACAACCATTATATACATTATAGAACAATCTAACACAGTTTAGCCCCACATTCCTTCCTCCTACATCCTAGTGGCCCTCCAAGCACCCACGGGAGCCCAAACCTTTAGACCAATAGCTTGTGTTTTTTTGCCCTTGAGCTCATACAGGGCCGCCTCTACATTATGCATACCTAGGAGTCTAGTCATCCACATTTGGAATGTTGGAGCCCCAGTATCTTTCCAAGCAGCTGAAATAAGAATATGGAGCACTGCCACTGAGATAAATACCAGAGCCTCCATCTCAGCATTGAGAACGAGCTTGCTTTTGCATCCTAAAATCATCAATGTTGGGGATGGATTTATTTTAACATCTAGCAGCCCCTCCCAGAATGCCTCGATCTCTTTTTTGATCATTTTAAGTTTTTCACACTGATGAAACATGTGTATCAGATCAGCTGGACCCTTTAAACATCTGGGACATCTGTTATCCTCCCTTTTGCCCCAATCGAATAACTTAGAGGGGGTGTACTGTAAATTAAACAGCGTTTTGAAATGTTGCGCTTTCAAATTAGAGGAGCGTAAGAATCTTTTATCCATCAGTAGTGCTCTATCCAGGTCAACATCAGGATCTTCCAATTTAGAGGTCCATGCAGCCTCGGTTTTTTCCATATCATCCTGAGTTTCCTCCATAAATGTTCTATATATTCCTTTAATTCTGCGCCCTCCTCCTCTCAAGTAATCCAATATACTACACCTTTTGCCTAGGGTAATACGGGGCCTCTTTGATTTAATTGTATGAACAACTTGGGCATACCTAAAGTCTTGGTTGCCGAGGAGGGAATACCTCTGTTTAAGGTCTTCTAGGGGTCAAATCTCATCCCTGGCCATAATATCCCCCAGTGTCAGAATACCCTGTTGCTCCCATTGTTTTCACCTACCATCGCTACACAGGTTAGGGAATAGGCCAAAGTTCCAGAGGGGAGTATGAGGATTAAATCTGGGAATTCCCAGGTATTTCTTCACTGCCACCCAAACCCCCCCATATACTTTCCATTGTCTTATATCTCGCTTTTTTATAGTACCGTCTCTCCGTCCTCCTTAATAATACACCGGTTGCCTCCCTATCTAGTAACAATTCAAATATTGAGGGACAGTCATCCTGCCCATTGGAGGTATTTGATTCATTTCTCAAAGGATCGATTAGAATTG
Source organism: Lissotriton helveticus (assembly GCF_964261635.1). Classification (NCBI taxonomy): domain Eukaryota; kingdom Metazoa; phylum Chordata; class Amphibia; order Caudata; family Salamandridae; genus Lissotriton; species Lissotriton helveticus. The sequence goes on along the minus strand of NC_136063.1, from coordinate 339,952,643 downwards.
CCATATGCGTCAGTAGACAGGACTAGTGATAGTACCTGAGATTGGGCATCCCCAAGCCTCCTCTTTCCTGTAGCAAGGACATACATTTTAAGGATCTTCTAACCTTTCCGTATTGCCACAGAAAGTTCATGAATACAGCTTCTATTGCTTTGATAAGTTTTTCCTCTATCAGAAAGGGGATAGCCCGAAATTGATATAAAATCTTTGGGAACATAGTCATTTTAATGACGTTGGCGTGCCCTACTATTGAAAGATGTATTGTGTCCATCCTTTTTAGATCTGCCTCCATCGATTTCATTAAAGGGGCAAAATTATCTCTGATGATGTACTCTGGCTGAGCGTTAATCGTTACCCCTAAATACACCACCGAGTCGACAAACCTAGAATCTGATTTGACTATATTCTTAGAGCAGAGCACCTAGGTCTTTCCCTTGTTTAAGCAATATCCTGAATGTCTCCCAAATGACTTGGTGATGTTAACCACTTCCCGCAGAGCTACATCGGGTTCTGCAGAGATAACCGCCAAATCATCGGCTTATGCCAAAATGTTGGTTTCAAAGCCCTTAGTGACTACCGGTTTAATTACCGGGTTATCCATTATCTGATGTATTAAGGGATCTATATAGAGCGCAAACAGGATGGGTGAACACGGACACCCCTGCCTCGTCCCTCGTGTAATATAGATCTTCTTAGAGCTTTCACCCATCATTTGGATCTTGGCAACAGAACCCGAATACATTGCCTGGATAGCCTTCCGGAATCTTGGTCCAAACCCCCTTTCCTCCAGCACTCCCCAAAGAAAGTCCCACCAAACACAGTCAAACGCTTTCTCCGCATCGAGGAGGATCATTGCCATCCCCCCTCCCCAGCAGCATGGATGTCGAACAACGTGATTGCCTGTCTTATATGATCTGTGGTGCCCCGGCCCGGAATGAAGCCATGCTGCCAGGGAGAGACCAGACTACCAATGATCCTCCCCAACTGGATTGCCAATATTTTGGCATACATTTTATTATCCGTGTTTATAAGGGATATGGGTCTATATGAGCCCGGATTTTCTTTAGGCTTCCCCTTTTTATGAAACACCACTATATTGGTGCTCCTCCACGATTCCGGAATTTTGACCGTGTTTATTATCCCATTAAATAAATCGAGGAGCAGTGGGGTTGTTTTCTCTGATACCTTTTTGCATACCTCCAAGGGTATGCCATCGGGGCCCGCAGCCTTCCCTGCTGCTAGATCTTGTAAGGCCACCGATAGCTCATCCAAAGTGATATCCTTTTCAAGGGTTTCTCTATCTCCCTCAACCAATTTGATTCCTGACTCCCACCGCTCTGCCTTTGGAATCTCTACAGTTAGTTCCTCCTGATATAGTGCTTGATAATATCTTTTAAAAACATTTAAAATTTCCATCGGTTTCTGATAACTCCAGCCCTGCTCTACAATACAAGTTACAGCATTTTTGGAGGCAACCTGTGTAATGCGGAGTGCATGTGCCCTACCTGCTTGTTCCCCTGTTTCATAGAGCCTATCTCTCTGCACTTGGTATTCAGAGGCTGCTTTTTTGCCAATTGATTCTGTATCTCTGCTTTGATAGAGCTTACTCTTCCTAGGCTCTCTGCCCCCCCACCCTGCAAGATATCTTTCCCATGCTGTTCCTCCGCCTCCATCAATTTATTCATTAATTGTTCCCTCTCTTTACTGGTCGTTTTCCAGATTTGGGCTGTATAGCTGATAGTTTCTCCCCTTAATGCTGCTTTATAACTATCCCAAACAATGTTCCGTGATGCGCTGTATCTATTTGCATCTAAAAAAGCCTGTGACCAATTCTTAATATGCTCCACATAGGTATTATCTGTTAATAGCTTTCTATCAAAGGTCCAGGACCTGTGTTTTTTAACCAGCCTATTGGTATCCATCGTTAGAATCAGAGGATTGTGATCCGATATTATCATTGGCAATTTACAAATTTTAACTCTACTAAGCTCTGTAGCGGAGATCATAAAGTAATCCAATTTGTAATACTTCTGAAATGGATGTGAGAAATAAGTAAACCCAGGGTTCCTCGGTTCGCTGTTCCCCCAGACATCACTTAATCCATGCGATTGCATCATTGAACAGACTGCGATTTTGTTATTGAGAGTCTTATCGTGTTGAATCTGTGGATCATGACCATTGATGATGTTAGATTTTAAAACTTTCCCGAGTTTGTGGTTATTATATGAGTGCATATGTTATTTGCTACCATATTTAATCTAACTCCCTGATCCAATAGGTTACAGGTACCAGTGACAAGGATTGGTAAGTCAATGGTATAGGAGCTAGTAGGTAAAATATGTGGTAGTCAGAGCGTAGGTTACCTGATTTAAGGAATGTGTAATTGATTATGAGCCCAGGTGAGTCTGGTAAATTTGTAGTCGGGTGACCTGCGCGCTCTATCAAGACCTTCAATTGCTTTTATTTCCATAAGTTGCAGATGAAATCAAATATAAATGAAGAAAATGTGATTGCGCCCAATGCATTTCGGGCTTTTCACTAGCCCTTCGACAAGGGAACCTAAAACATTAACACAATTACATAGCTATTAATACTGACAAAATTTTGCAAATACAAAATGTGTATATAAGAGAAGCTCAAAGCGAGGGGAGGGCAAGTGTACATTAAAATGACGAGCGGGGTAACCCTGGACAGTGGCCACCCTTAGTGACAATTAGTGACCATTCACACACAGTGTAGTGCTATAATCATCATGACTCATGTGACTACTGCATAGGGGTAGGCAGTGTGTGCGGTTTCATGGTCATGATCTAGAGTGATTTAAAACTGCAAATTGACATGAAGATGATATCAAGTAATGTGCTCCCAAGCGTGCAACCAAAGTGTAACAACAACCTACACATGCTATAGTGTTAAAAAAGAGCGTACCTTTAATAAACACACCCGACTAAAGTACGGTGTCAGAGCCACAAGCTGAAAATGAAGAAAACGCCAGGACAAGAGGTGTAAATCGAATGGGTCAAGAAAACAAAACTAAATCAAATTAATAACCTTCACGAGATCAGTGGCTTACTGAATTGTGTATCAACGTGAGACAGACTCAGAATCTCCTGCTAGCCCAAATGTGAAGGACGCCATGGACCAAGTGAGTAGGACTGCATTACATGTATATGCATTGAGCTGTGCGCGATCAGTGCATTTGAAAATAAAGTTCGATGAAGTGAAAACAAAAATAAAATAAAATGAAAATGAACACCACAAGACGTGAAAAATATATGGTTTTAAAAAATATAATGTGATCATGCTGAAAGTAAAACAGTAAAAAAACTCAAGCTCAGTGAAGTAGTTTGACCACAATAGTGCTCCTAAAAAACAATTGGCAATATCACAACAATGTGGCCCTTACAGAAAATATAATCCCAGTGTTCATGTAATATCAAACTATGAGAGAGGAACAAGAGAAGACCCAACTTGATAGAACGATGAAATCAAACTGCAAATTTGCGAAGCTAAAGCAAACCTATGCTAATAGCATGAAATCCTATCTGAAAGGTAACATGGTGTAACCCAACGATCTGCAGAGGCATGTATGGTCATAAACACAGTAGTACAATGATAAGCATCTGGATCAACACAGCCCGAAAAACAGGCAAGTTCAAATTTATCATTGAGTCCTTTCGAAGAAAGGGTGTTCATAAACCATATCCAATGTGTCTCACGTTGAGATAATAATCTAGACATATTTCTATCTGGTGGAATGTTAACCAATTCTAGCACACTGAATCTTAATTGAGCAATAGTGTGATGGTGTGACGGCCATTGTTTGGATAATGGAGAACTCAAGGTTTTAATCCTAATTCTGCTTTTGTGTTCTGTGATCCGTGTTCTCAAGGACCTCTCCGTTTTGCCAATGTTGTGTAAACCAAATGGACACCTGATGACATATATAACATTATGGCTATTACAATTGGCCGTGAAGTTCAATGTGATGTTTTTACCAGATTGCAGATGTGTAATACTCTTTCCTGTGATCACGTTGTTGCAGTGTGAACAATTTAAACATTTAGTAATTCCTTTGTGTGGGGCGGAAACAGGTACAACTGGTCTGTTCAGGATCGCCTTAAGATTACTTGATCGTTCAGAGGCGAATAAAGGGGGATTTGAGAACATTCCCTCAGAATCCGATTATGATTGAAGTAGAATACGTTGAGACAAACACCTCTCAAGAAGTAATTTGCTTTCTTTGAGTGTTTTTTAAAAGATCCTTCCTATCTAGAGCCTGTGCACAAATTTCAGCTTGATTAACTACCTCTCTGGAGTGACCCCTATCCAAGAATTTTTGTTTGAACTTCTGGAGTGCGTTGTGGCATAAATCAGAGTCTGAGGTAATGCGCCTGATCTTAGTGAATTGTGAAAATGGAAGATGACGCTTTAATGACCAAGGATTGAAACTGTCATACAAGAAGGAATTATTACAGTCTGTAGGTGTACTGAACACACTGGTGGTAATATAAGTCCCCGAATGTTTGATGCATACATCCAAATATGCAATGTTTTGAAAGTCAATGGCGGGCGTGAACTGGATTCTGGTCATTCAGTTGCTTAATCCGACTTTCCAAATTGTGACGTGAACCATGCCAAATATTCAAGATATCATCAACAAAACGAAGATATACTATCAGGTGATCCATAAAATTGATATCAGAAAGTATGTGTTCCATCTCAAATTTCATCATGAAGATGTTGGCGTAGCTGGGGGCACGCGAAAACCCCATCGAAGTCCCATTTGTTTGAAAATAGCTGAGGAATAAGCAGAAATGTAAAAGTTCAAGGAGAAAGACCATATTGGCTTGTAAATCCTCTTGCCTTACAAGTACCCACTCAATGGATTCAATGCCTTCAAGATGAGGGATGGAGATGTACAATGCCACCACATCCACCGTATATAGCCAAACCTCTCCAGTCTCAGGGATATGAACTTCATCCAGAAATTGAAGCAGATGAGACTCAGCTCCTACACCCCCACCCGCCAGCTCTGTTCCGCCAGCCTCGCCCTCGCCGCTGTCCCCCGCATCCAACGAATGACCTCCGGTGGCAGATCTTTGTCCTACCTTGCCGCCAAGACCTGGAACACCCTCCCTATCCACCTACGGCAGACCCAAGACTCCTCAAGACCTGGCTCTTCAAGCAGTAGCAGCACCCCCCTCCCCTCAGTGCCTTAAGACCCTCATAGATAAGTAGCGCGCTTTACAAGTACTCTGATTGGTTGATTGATTGATGAGTATTGTCTTGCAGATACGAAGGGCCTGATTGAACAATAAGTTGCAAAAATGTATCAAGACACTGACCCAGGGGCTCATGAATAGAGCTACAACTGGATACAATAGGTCTGAAGGGTGGATTGAGCGGATCTTTATGTATCTTGGGAAGCATGTATAGCCCCCGTCTCTGTGGATAACTAATCAACAAGAATTCTTTAGTTTTTTCAGTAATCCATTTCACCTCGACAGCCTGACTGAGTATAGATGTTAGAAGGACTTGAAAATATGCTGTGGGGCCTTCACATAAATGTAAATAGGTGGATTCATCATATAGGATGCCCTCGATTTTGTCTTCATGAAAAATTTCCGATCCATTATCACCAGTGCGCCACCCTTATCCGCCTTCATGAAATATAAGGATTGATTCATACTCAATGACTTTAGATCAGCACTTTCACTTTTAGACAAATTTGACTGAATCGAAGGTTTAATAGACAGTTTTGACAAATCCTGTCTAACAAAAGTCCCAAATGTATCGATAATCTTGTGAGAAATGGGAGAAATGGGAGAAGTGAAACTAATCTTAGGCTTGAATTCATGGTATTGACATTCCTGTACCACTTTGGGTTCAGTATTAATAGTAGAGAAAAAGTATTGAAGACGTAGTTTCCTGGTGAATTTGTATTGCGCAATCTCTAAAGATTTAGAGTGAAATGTAGGTACAAACAAACTTCCCTTATTCAATATTGAAAGTTGATTGTCAGACAACTTCTGAGATGAAATAATAATCATTAGTGGTTTCTTTGGCGTCAAGATGTTACAGGTTTTACCAAATCTGTGCCCAAATCTGTGCCCTCTACGGGTTTGGATATTTCTGCGGTCGGTTGATGAGGAGTGTTGTTTGCAGCAGGGCTGGTCTCTAAAAAAGAATCCTTCGGGGCATGATCATAGCAGTACACTGTGTGTGAATTTTTCTAATTCTCACTAAGTGTGGCCACTGTCCAGGGTTACCACGCTCGTCATCTTAATGTACACTTGCCCTGCCCTCGCTTTGAGCCTCTCTCATACACACATTTTGTGTTTGCAAAACTTTGTCAGTTGTCAAAGCTATGTAATTGTGTTAATGTTTTAGGTTCCCCTGACGAAGGGCAAGTGAAAAGCCCGAAATGCATTGGGAGCAATCACATTTTTAACCTTCTTGCTGACATTTAGGGGGTCATTATGAAAGTCCGCCTGTCACCATAGTGGGGAATGGGACCACCACCATAAAGGCGGCGGTGCCGGGGGTGAGATTAGGATGTGCCCGCCACAGTGGCGGGCACATCCTGTATTTACAGCATTGTGGTGGGCGGTGCTCTCTGCACCGTCCGCCACAATGCTGAAAATGCTTTTCACCATTTGCATAATGAAAGCGGCAGGCACCGCGCGGTGCCTGCCGCTTTCATTATGCAAATGCAGGGGGGTACCACAGGTACCCCCCCGTGTGCACCCCCCTACTGTCCTTCACTCTGGGGGCCTGCAGGGGGCCCCCAGAGTGAAGACCACCTGCCTTTCCGTGGCAGCATTGCCGCCACGGAAAGGCTTGCCTCACAGCCCATTGTAATATGGCGGGCGGTGTCTTACAGACACCGCCACCATGTTACAGGTTTTCCGCCCCGGCCGCAAGGCGACCGGGGCGGAAAACAGGCGGGCGGTGTTTTTCACCGCCGCCTTCCCCTCCGCCATCCTAATCTGGCGGAGGGGATTTGGGCTTGCGATGTCAGGCGGTTTGCCTCTGCCAGGCCGGCGGTGGCCACCGCCAGCCTGGTGGAGGCAAACCGCCCGACATCGTAATGGACCCCTTAGCGTTCTGAGTTTTCTTCATTTACATTTTACTTCATCTGCAACTTATGGAAATAAAAGCAATTGAACGTATCTTCAGGTTTGATCACTTGTTTAGAAGTGTGGACACATTGAGTCATTGAAGAATCGTTGGATTAAGAACTGTGTTAATTTTTGATAATCAGCTTAGTTGTTGTTTCGAATTTATGTACACTTGTGAGTGAATTGTAGTAGGGCACTCAGTAGTCTTAGATATATATCCGGGCTTGTTTACATTTAAAAAGTTGGCATTTTCTTGCCTTGGCCATTTGTGTTATGAGTGGCAAGAACTTGTCAATGCTTTCTGGATTTTCCTTTGTTTAACGTGATTAATATTGTATGAAAGATTTCTAAAGAAACACAAGAGCACAATATAGTAATTGCCTTGGCACTGTCAGAAGTTTGTAAGATGACTGAGCATGCGTTGTCTATGGCATGAACAAGCAAGGAAATACTCTGGGCCTCATTTATGAAAAGTGACGCATCGCTGCGTGAAAACAGCGATGCGTCACTTTTCACTGCGCCCTCCTTGCGAGACCAATGAAGCGTCATATTTACAGTATGACGCATCATGGCGCAAGGAGTTACAGATACGTCAGTATTTCTGACGTATCTTTATGGCCCAAAAGGGACGCATTGCTGGAGTGTGTCACAAAAGTGACGCAACTCCAGCAATGTGTCCTTTCACATGGGGCAAGCCCATGTGAAAGGGCCTGCGTCAGTCTTATGCCTGCTGTGAGGCAGGCGTAAGAAATTGACGCATTTGCATCCTAGAAGTTGTGCGGTGAAATCTTATAGATTTCACTGCGTCACTTCTATGACCCTTTCTTGCGTCAGAACGCCCCCCTGCATACATTATACCTGGCGCAGGTATAATGTGGCGCTGGGGTTTACAAAGTGACGCATCTACCTAGATGCTTCACTTTGTAAATATGGTGCAACAAGGCACATTTTTTACGCTGCTGGTGCGTCACAAAAAGTGACGCACCGGCGGCTTAAGAGTGACGCACGGCCTCAAAAAATGAGGCCCTCTGAGTTTAAACTAACAAAGAACTTGCCTTTGATTCAGAGGGTGCACACATGCAGGAAGAAATCAAACTGCTTAACCAAACGAGGGTCAACTGATAGACACGTGCTTTAGAAAACAAGCATAGCACAAGAGTATTTAAACCACACCCGCTAACCAAGAAATGCTCTGCCTCATTGGAGTTTCTGACACTTACCTTTCTCCAGCCTGTCCTTGCTCCACTGCGAGTTCCGGTCTTCCTCTTCATAGTCAAGCTCTGATCTGGTTCCTGGTGCCCTATGGATTCCTCCCCCCGGACGCATCTTCTGGTTCCCTGTAGTCTGCAAATAGAAAAAGACAAAACTTGAGAATTATTCTTGCAACTCCTGAAAAAACATACAGTAACATGTTTTATATCGTAAGGACATTGCAGTAAGTTTTTATTATCGGTTCTCAGTATTTCTCAAACAAATAGTTTATTTAAAAAAAGATACAACAACTCGAAGGAATGAAGACTAATCAACAGGTGCTCCTAGGTCAAGAGCACATCTGGAAACAAGGAACTTTTGCTTGAACTTGAATACTTTATTTATTATCTATAATACTGCGTAAGGAAGGAAAAAAGGACTGTGAATACACATAATTATAGAACGGATGATATTTAACTATAGTGAACATAGGGGCACATGCATCATTGTAGGATTTTGCACTTCCTAAATTGCGAAAATTAAGGAATCGCAATTTAGGAATTGCAAAATCCTATGCATCAAGAAATCCTAAAAGTTTTTAGGATTTCTTCATTTTCGGAAATTGCGATTCCTTAATTGCAAATCGCAACTAAGGAATGGCATTACATTGATTCCTATGGGCCTAGAGGCCCATAGGAATCAATGCCTTTTTGCGAATTTTTTTTTTGCGAATGAAATTTTGATGATGCATTGCAAGGGTGCTGAGGGGGGTTCAAAGGACCCCCCTGCACCCTTGAAATGTTTGTTTTAGTGCAAGTTTCACACACACATGTCCAAAGGACATGTGTGTGTGTAAAATGACACTTTCCAAAATACATTTTTGTGCTTTTTTTCGGAATTTCGCAAATTAACACGAGGGTCAACCTCGTGTTAATTTGCACTTCCTATTTCAAAATTTGCATTTTTTTAAAAATTCATGCATTGCATTTAAGGAATCGCACAAATGCGATTCCTTAAATGCAATCGCATTTTTAGGAATTGCAAAAAAATGCGGATTTTCAAAAATTGTTTCATGCATCCAAAAACTTATTTAGGAAGCGCAAACGGCCGAATTTACCGATTCGTACCGTTTGCACTTCCTAAATAGGCTGATGCATGTGCCCCTTAGTGTTGATAATAATTGAAAAAGGCTGTATATTTCTTTTGTTTTTGTTTGTGTTGAAGTTTGGGCATCCTTATGCTTCCAATGAATGCAAGTACCAGGTATGTCATTATTTAATGGTTAAGAATATACCTTTGTTGCAAAAAGTTTAGATCACAGTGCTAATATCATTATATTGTTTTATAGATATTTTCAACTGATGAAACATATACAGCCACATGCATCATCGTGATTGTATGCGATTCCTTATTAGCGATTTAATAAGGATTTGCATAATCGGATGCATCATGAAATTCGCATATTTTATGCGATTCGGTAAAATTCGCATAATTAACCGATTCGCATAAAATATGCGATTTCTTAAGTGCGAATTCGCATATTGCGACATCGCAAATTGCGAAATCGCACACATGATGCATCTCAATGAAGGTGCTGCCTGTGAGCCAGGAAAACAGTCAAGTACACCTGATGCACCATTTCAAATGCTTCAGAGTGTACTGGCAGTTGGAGCTGTGGCTGTTGGAGGTGGAGGAGCCTGTTTTTCAGTTTTACTGCAATGGATCCTGTGAATGCTTCAGAGGAAATTAACAGTAGGAAAAGAAAGGTCAAATTCAGTGACCTCGAGTTGGAGATCCTAATAGAGGAGGTCACAGCTAGGCAAGATCAACTTTTTGGCAAAATGTCCCTAAAAGTGCCAGAAGGAGTGAAAAGGAAGCTGTGGCTGGCAATTCAAGCCAAAGTCAACGCAGTAGGAGTGGCACATAGGGACATAACAAATCTGCAGAAAAGGTGGTATGATGTGCGCAGTCGCGCAAAAGAAAAAATAGCAATGCGAATGAAGAGCGCCAAAAAGACTGGTGGGGGACCTCCAAAAGACAAGCCAAACACACCCCTGGATGATCTTGTGGAAGGGACACTTACTACAGAGGCAGTTATTGGCTTATTGGATCTTGACACTTCAGACCTACCAGGAACCTCTCAAGGTAAGAATGACTCATGTCATTTTAATGTACATCTTTGCCCATTAATGACAAAAGTAAATAATTTACAATTTTCACTCCCCTAAAATCTTCCTAACTCAATTAAATCCTGGTGTTTTTTGATAGAAACAGCAATGCATTGTGGTACTTGTAGTTTTATTGATTTGTTTTTAAAAATAAATCTCTTGTCCAACATTCTTAAAGCACCTAGTCAAACAGTTTTAAAAGACACTATGTTAAAAAGTATGAGACTTGTCTTCCTTTTTCAGGAGTTTTTTTATTTAAGTAAGTTAATAAATTGTTTGTCATACACAAAGTAAAGTAAAATCTCAAAATATTTGTTTTGTTAATAGATGCTGATTTGGATACCCAATTTATAGACTTTGCAGAGTCATTCACAGATGATTTACTAAATTCTATTGATATAAATAACTCAGAGCCATCATCACCAATAGAGCAGAGAGGTAATGCACGTCAAAGAATACGCCAGCTGCCAGATTCAGACAGTGAAGTTACTCAAAATGAAAATGTAGTAGGCCAAGAGGCACCCCAAAACCCAACTCCAGTTCAAACACAAGGTCACAGACACCATAGACTGCAGCAGTTTTTTAGGCGCAGGAGACGTCAGGGTCAGCGTAGATCCAGTAATGATGAGGACATCAGTGCCAGTGCTGTTGAACTCAAACTCCTCAAAATTCACCGCCTACAAGGAAAGGATATTCCCGTTATCAAAAGGAAAATAAATAGCCTGACTGATGATGTGAGTGGCATTAACAGAAGTTTAAAGGAGATATCTGCACACATGGATAATGCAAATGAAATGACTGTTCAGAAGTTAGACAAAATTGCAGCATCCTTGGACAGAATGAGTGCAAAAATGCATGCTCAATCTTTACTGCACATAAAAAGGACAAATCAGACAGTTTTGTCCATTCATACTTGTAGTAGGGTGATGAATAAAATGTGCATGCAAACTGCACAGCTGATTAGAAATGTTGTCACTATGCAGAAGGGCCTTATACAATGTTGTACTGAAATTTCAAAAGGTATGTCTTCACTCATGTCTTCAAGAGAAAAATTGCATAATGTGTCAATCTTGGACATGTCTGTGAAGGAGGACTGTACTCCAAGTAATGATGATGTCCCAATGGAAGGGAGTTCTGGTAAAAATGTAGAACGCCGTAGTATGAGGAAAAATGTAAAAGGCACAATAATGATCAAGGCTAAAGAAAATGTATCAAATGAAGCCTTAAGGGTCAGAGGGAGAAAGAAGTAGGTTGCCTTAGAAATTGAGCATTGTCCTTTCAATTGAACATGTATTTGAGTTTCTGCTTGTTATTTAAGTTACAATAAAAAATATGTTGATACCACCATGACTTATAATGGTGTTGACAAAGATGTTAAATTCCCTTCATTTGAAAACATTAATAAAATCATTTGCAAAATTATCACTTTGTCTTTGGCATACCTGTATCAAAAGTAATGTTGTGTGATCTCAGCCCGCCTTCTCCTTCCCTCTGCAGCGTCTGGACCATGTACTCTTGCTTGGGGTTGTGGGGGTTGATTGTCATTGTTGGGCATTCCTTCTTCAAAATCCGATTCAAGGCCTCTCTTAGTTGCAACGTTGTGCAGCATGGCACAAGCAGCAACAATTTTACAGCACACTTCTGGGCGATATTGTAAGGAGCCTCCTGTTTTGTGAAGTATGCGAAATCTTGATTTCATCACTCCAAAGGTTCTTTCAATTACATTACGAGTAGATATATGGGCTTGGTTAAACAGTTGCTCTTTACGAGTAGTTGGAGTCAGATAGGGAGTAAGTATGAATGATCTTATTCCATAAGCACTGTCACCTATTGGTCATGATGAGACAGAATCAAAATTAGTACTGTGAATGTAAGAATATTCCTCAACCATTAAAATGTATCCAAAAATGTATTTCTTACCTAGCAAATAACCATCATCAAAATCTCCTGCCAACAGCCTTCCATGAATGCCACTTTGCTTGAAAATGTAGGAATCATGAGCACTACCAGGAAAGCTGGCTACCAGGTCAGTAATTATAGTTTTGGCATTACATATGGCTTGTATATTCAGGGAATAGTAACATTTTCTATTACGAAAAATGTACTCATTGTGTGCTGGGGGACAAATAGGAATATGTGTGCCATCTATGCAGCCAATCACATGTGGAAAATGTGCCAAATTATAATAATCCAACTTGGTTTGGAGTAAATCTTGTGCAGTACTTGGAAATGTAATGTAATGCCTTATCCTATGAAGCATGGCATCTAGAAAATTATAAAAAAATCTAGACAATGAACTCTGGGACACACCACCAGCAATGGCTATGACACCTTGGAATGAACCTATGTCAAGAAGGTGAAGTGAGCAAAGCACCTGAACATGTGTGGGAATGGCTTGGGTCCTACGAGTATGCTTTTGTAAATATGGGTCCAGATTAGCTACCAATTCCATGATGGAATCACAATTGAGCCTATACTTGTCATATATCTCTGGATCACTCTGCCCCAATAAAGTGATGCGCAACCTAAATATCCTATCACTGATCATTCTCCTCCTAGCTGCAGCTCTCAATCTCCGCCGACGTCCAAATATGATGACTGCAGCCATGGCAAATGCTTCTGACATCCATTGGTGTTCTTCTTATATGCCTTTGGAATCACTGTCAGCTGTTGTCCTTTTGTGAAAAAAATACCACCACCTCAGACCACTTCTTATTTTAAGAAATGCAAATTCCGATTTTGACAAAAAATGCAAAATGCGATTTTTGATGAATGCACATTTTTCGTAAAGAAATGCGATTTCTACTTTATGCGAATTATTTTAAGAATTCGCTCATGACATAGCGATTCCTAAATTTGCGAATATTGAAAAAAGTTTGATGCATCCCAAAACACATTTTTGCATTCGCAAACGGCCGAATTCTGAGATTCGCACCGTTTGCGAATGCAAAAAGCAATGATGCATGTGCCCGTGAGTTAAGTGTTGTAATAGAAGATTGTTAATCAAAAGGAGAAGGTCTATTGTTTGTGAACCTGGTAGGATATAATTCTTATAGTAGAACAATATTGAGAGTCTAGAGTAGGTGAATGTAATAAATAATAAGATAAATTTCTTTTTTAGAAAGCACAAATATCAAGACCCTACAGAACAGGTTCACAACATTCTCTACCCTTCTTCTAGAGAGAAAAGATCCCTGACTTCAAAACAAGTGAGAACCGCATCCTGTATTCATCTCTCTTGTCTCTCTATCTCCAGTCGCCCTTCCCCCAGAATGTTGTAGGATCGGCAAGTGTAGAATCTTCTTGCCGTTCTTGTAGCGTTCAGAGGGATTGAGGAACAGTCACTATCAGCAGAGGTTCAGACTGGAGTACAGGTGAGTGGCTGATATAACAATTTAGTGCATGCAGCCTGTCTCTGAGCCACATGACTGAGTGTGGGTGTCACATGGGCTTTGTGTATTCCTCCCAGACTGCCACAGGCAGTGGGAGCTTAATTTGGTGGGATAGGGCATCACTGGCAAGATGGGAGAGAGAAGTTGGGTACAGCCTCACTTACACTTGAATAGGTTGTGTCCTGCCTCCACACAAAGGGCTGCATACCCACTGCAGGGCATCTGTGCACTTCAAATGCATGCCTCTAGAAGCTTCTCCCCACTTCAAAGTTACAACTGTTTATAAATGAAAGACCTCAGACACCAACTACTCAGTACACTTCTGGACCTGTGAATACTCTGCCAGGAAAAAAGACTACTGTGCTGCTACAAGGACTGCCACTCTGCTGAATGGTTCCTCCAAAGGAACTGCTGCTGTGACCTGCCACCGGCTGCCCTCTTTCATGAGAAGAAGAACTTGACCTGCAACTTCATCTTGAACCCAGGACCCCTCAAGGACCTAAAAGGTTAAGACATCTAGGTTCCAAACCCATCTGCAGCAAATTCCTCACCCCCAAGTGGTGCACCTCATGTCCTTGACCATTGGTGTGGTTCAGCTAGCTCTTAAATCAAGTGTTTTGGCTCTTCATAACTGTGAACAGTTCCATTTGCACCAAAACTCCCCTGAACGGACTGAAATGCACCATGAGCTGGCGCCAGCCCTTCTCTTTGCTTAGCAACATTAACAGTACACCAGGGACCGCCGTTGTGAAGCTCCAGCCTGCCTTTCCAGGACACCTGGCCTGCTGATAACAACATGCTGACTAGTGCTCACACCGCTCTCATTGCTCCTAATGACCATCTCCAACATGTACAGAACTCTTGGCACAAAACTTGAGAATGGAAAACTTCAACAGGTCTTATCTGACATTGTATCCAACACAAGCTCCATTGTGGTCAGCCTGAACTTTGGACGTTGACCTGTCCAGCGTGAGAAGATGGCAGTGGTTGGGCCGTATGTTTTTAGGCACTATATTACAGTTTATTCTGAAAAAATTCATAATGATTCTACTCATTGGATCTTTGTCATTTAGCTCTTGTTTTATTTAATACATCAGCTCTATTTCTCTAACCTGGTGTGAGATTTTTTGTCTGATGTTTTCTCTGTTTTACTGTTTGAAGTGTTACACAAATACTTTACACATTTCCTCTAATTTAAACCTGACTACTCTTTGCCAAGTTACAAGGAGGTTGAGCATAGGGTGATATGCAGTTCCTACAAATTAACTAGGACTGTGTATCTGGACAATATATCCATCAGAATATGGGGAAGAAGCCCACACACATTATCTGAATATGTTGCCCCAATTCCTACCTAGCTCACAGTGCCCCAATGAGCCCCTAACCTAATCTAGGTACCGCATGGTATCCACAACCCCAGAACATGACCACTCTAATTCCCCAAAGAAATCGTGGAAAGAGATCTACTATTTTGTTGTTTTCCACATGTGCCCAAGAGAGACACAGAAATTGAAGACTTCAAACATTATAGAAACAATCATATTCCTATATAAAAAGTGTGCACTTCAATCATTAGTTGGATGAAACATAGCACTGTAACCAGCATTACAAGAATGGCGAAGAAGATCAATAGTTTATCCATCATTACATCATTCTGTGATTATATGATTATATAGTTGTATTTCTACTCCAATCTAATACTACCTACACTAGTGAGAGCATGGTGGGAGTACCATCTGACAGATCTTTTGGGACGACCTAACACTCCATACACAAGTATGATGTATCAGGTAGCCAATTTGGTGTAGAGCAGGCTATTATCCTTTGGAGTATGAAGGTTAGAGTCAGCAGGGCTGCATCTCAGTCACATCCTAGTCAAGGGGCACAGCATTCCATGATAATTCCAGCAGAAGTGCGGCTCTACTGAAATGTGTCAAAGATGACGTTTTTATAATAAAAGCACTGTTCAAATCGCACTGCGTCAAAGCTGAGGTGATTGTTTGTCTTTAGACTTAGAGCTGTCTCCAACTGGACAACCAAATGCAAGGGCATCATGTTCAATCTTCCTACCCTTGAACAGAGTGTATAGGCAATCCTGAAAATATGTGTATAGGAAATGTACTGCATTCATAATAATTTTAAAGTATTTTATTGTGTATTTGCAAATCATGTAAAAAGTCACCATTAGAAAAGAAAATTTATATTAAACGTATAGTTTAAAAGGGAGACATCGGCCCTGTTGAACCTTACAACACCTACTCCTTGGCTGGAGGGAGACTCATGCTCAACCTAAAAGGATAAAAGCTAGCCTAAAATGTCAGTTTAAAATATAAACATTATAAAATAGACTTTAATAACGAAAGCCACTGAAGGCCATAATGCAATAAAAGTGCCAATTATAAGCACACAAGTAATACAAATGAATAAAAGGATATTTTGAAATATAAAACAAGAGCCTGAATTAAAAATCTAGTGGGCTCCCAAAATGTTTTTCATGTTCAGAGAGTCAATAGGTTCCAGAAAGGAACCCGCTTCCAAAGGCGATGTTTCCACAGTGGAGTGGTCTGCAAATTCCAAAGAACCAACATGGTCATATCCAGTCCAATCACCAGATGCTTTTGGTGTGCCAGTCAGCAGTGTAACCTCAGTGGAGGAGCCATAATCCAGAAGGTGAAGCACCCAGGATTAGCTCCTTGTAAGCATCTTGTAACAATAGTAGTCTCAAGGACAGCACTGAAGATGAACCCTCAGATGACGCACCTGCAGAATGATTTTCGCAGATGAACCATTTGCACTGCAATATATAGATCCAGTGCACAATTAAAAGTACACAGCAGACAGTGGAACACAGGCTGCATGCAATGTAACTCAATGGGTCTAAAAGGCAAAGACTAGTTGTCATTCAGTTCCAGAAGTAAAGGCACTCCAAAGTAATGTATCATGCGTACACGCCACAGCCGGATGTGTGGTATATTCAACAACATTTGGCCTTGAGATGCAACATCAATTGCAGAGAAACAAAAATAAGAAAAATCTGAACCATCAGGAATAGCACTAATGATATGCCTCTAAATACACTGGAAATAAAAAAGTGTATAGAGGATATTTGAAGCATTAAATATGTGGAGGCACAAGTTCACTAAATTGCTGTGGCAGGTTTGTGTGCAGTAGCGATTGTACTTAAGAGGAAGACCTCGCAACTTGCAGATCAAACGTTTCTCTAGCAGATGTTAAGGGACCATCCTTTCGAAACAATAAGGCTTTCAGTTGCCTAAACTTATCAAATGTAATGTTAAAAATTGAAATTGAAGGCCATACGGTAACTTCCCTGATGGTGCGTGAAGGTGGGAACAACACAATGTTACAACAGGACATGACCATAATTCAGTCGGAATGTAATTGTAATACTGGCCAAATTAAGGCAGCTGGGGTACCCTCAGATAACAAGCCAAATTGGCCTTAGATGCATTCCACGCTCCATGAAGTGTCACCTCTTTACAGACTAGTATATGGCCAAATTAATTTTCACATTTGTTTACTGTAGGAAAGACTTCAATTTTTCCACTCATACACTTGTAATCGAAGGGTAAAAGCCAGGTCTTGTGGACACATTTTTCCTCTAATGTTTCCTATCTGCCTACTTGGAAATGTTTCAGACAAGATGCAAAATAAAGCATTAAGGGCCAGATGTAGCAAGCGAAATAGCGATCGCAAATGCTGAAATTCGCAGAATATCAGCGTTTGCGATCGCAAATTAGCTCTGTGCTATGTAGGTAGGCAAATACCTATTTGCAAAATAAGGAATCGCAAAAATTGCGATTCTCTAAATGCTGTGCTAATAGGCATCGCAAATTGCAATAATAACTTAAGGAATCGCAAATTACCACCAACTTCAAGGGCATTTATGTGCGCCACATGTGCAACCTGCACAATTCAGGGGTGTAAGAGGGTGTCCTTTTAGAACCCTTGCACCCTTGAAATTGCACGCTCAATTCCCATTCAATTCCCATTCATTCCTATGGGCCAAGAGGCCCATAGGAATGAATGGGAAGCCAATAAGGAATGTATAAGAATCACAAAAAGGACTGCGATTCCTACCTACATAGCATTTTGCGAGTCCTTAATAGCGATTCCCTAAAAATCGCTATTAAGGACTCGCTACCCTGCTTTTACCTACATCTGGCCCTATATTTGGTAATGAAATAAATCCATGTATTAGCCATACAACTGATCTTGTCTCTGCTATTGTAAAGGAAGAGATTTCTAAATATTCTATGGTAAACATTGTGTAAGTCACACCTTTTTTTGACATTATTCCTTCTGTGCATGTTACATTATAAGGCAAAAACAAATCAGTCTTATTAAGCTATTTCCATGGCACATGACATGATGTTAATATCTGTAATGTCCAACTCAATTGCATAATCGATACAAAGCTAACTTTGTCCATGCTGGAAGAGTGACATGTCATTCTGCATTAAATGGGATGCAAATTATACAATGTTATTTAAAAAATAAATGCGAGTTGACAATGTGGTCATGTCATTATCCAAATTAATCCTGTCAATTTCTCATAACATTTCAGATGCATCCTGTTGAGAAACGTTCCAAATTTTATTGCATATGGTGTATAGCAAGCATTTAAAACATGGTGATGTAGGACACAACAGGAAATCTTGTAAATCAATGCCATCCGGAAGGAGAAATAAATGTTCCTTAACTGCAGAAGAAGTGCAATGTTGTAACCATTGCTGGAATATCTTTCCTACACTATAGGTGGTAGCAATTCCTGAATGTTTTGTATGCATGTACTAGTGGTTTGGTCTGCTTGCTTTTAAAATGGTGGAGGTTTTTATAAAATGTGCATGACACCCCTTAGTATCAGGCCACCCTAACCACCTGAAACTGAAAATGAAGAATTATATGTACCATTCTGTATCATAATATTGAACTGTTCTTCAGTGAAAGTTCCAAAGTGTTGCCAATTGCAAAACGTGCAATTGAGGGAATATTAGGTATGTTCATTTCTTAGGTTTTCAAAAAACCCAGGCAGGTAGGTTGCTTCACTGTCTTGTTCAGAAAAATAATGTGTCTAGTTATTAGACAAGCTCTACACACAACATCCTTGCTGTTGGACCTGGCCCTTTCTGCAGGGTCATCCTCAAAAGTTTTACCTCCCCCCTCCCTTTTTTGGTGAATTTGTTTTTGTTGGCTTTAGGGCTCCAGGCAATTTACCACTGCTAACCAGTGCTACAGTGCACATGCTCTCTACTTAAAACATGGTAACACTGGCTTATCCACAATTTGCATATTTATTTATTAGTCCCTAGTGAAGTGCACTACATGTGCCCAGGACCTCTACATTAAATGCTACTAGTGGGTCTGTAGCACTGATTGTGCCATCCACTTATGTAGTTCTTTAAGCATATCACAGAAATGCCACTGAAGAGCCTGTGTGTATAGTTTTAAACTGTCATGTCGACATGGCAGGTTAACCCTTTTACCAGGGCCAAACCTTCCTTTTCAAAACATATAAGGTACCCCTGAGGAAGGCTATGGACAGCCCCAAGAGCAGAGTACAGTGCATTAAAAAAGTTGACTATGTATGTTTAACTTTTGCATGTGCTGGTAGTGAAAAGACTGTTAAATTCATTTTTTACTAATGCAAAGTCAATCTCACATATAGGTTAACATTGGGATTACCGTATTATATTTTTTAAGTGTAAATCTCAATTGGTAAAAGAAAGACTTTTCAACCTTGATGTCTCTGGACAAATCACAACTTATGGTAAAGTTGGATTTGAAGTTGTCGCTTGAAAATGCCACTTTTAGAAAGTTGATATTTTCTTACTTAAACCATTCTGTACCTTCTGTCTGTCTCTGATTATATGCCTGGTGTATGTGACAGCTGGGCGTTATGCATTCCCCGCAGACAGCCACACACATATGGATCTTAGACGTTACTGATGGGCCATCTATATCCTGATGGGCCATCCTGGGCAGGATGGGAGAGAGGAGCTGACACATACACCTGAATAGGCTGTGCTTGTCCCACGAAGGGCTGCATGCCCCCTGTACTGAATCTGGAGCCAGGGCAAGAATGGCAGTCTCAAAGGCACACATGGGTAGAAGTACTGGACCCCTGATACCACCAACTCAGTTCACGTCTGGATCTATAAATACTTTGCCAGGAAGAAGGACTGCTGTGCTTCTGAAAGGACTGTCATTCTGCAGGACTCTGCTGGACTTTGTTAGACTCCAGCACTGCCGTGACTGTCCTGGTACCTGCTGCCCTCCTTGTCTGAACCCCAGAATGAAAGTGATTCCAAGGGCTTGCTGGTTTGCCCCCTTTTCTCAGGGATATCAAAGACTTCAATAAACTCTCCACCTGGAGTCTGCCATCTGAGATTCATGCCCTGCCAAGTGGTCCAAATCCTTTCCTTTGCCCTTGAAAGTGGGTTAAAGTACTGCAACTGTGAAAATCCATGCATTACCATTGTTATGCTGGTTGGAACCGACGCATCTATTGACGCCGTTGAAGTGCTGCTTCAAGAACATAGCATAACCAGATGCTCAGCTCGATGACAGCACATCTCCTACATCTGAAGGGTTCGGTGACAACATATTGCCTCCTCTGTTCCATGCCATTAGAAGTAATTGGGTAACCCAGTAATCCTCAGAACCTGGGTGAGGGAATTAAACAACAAAAATGGTTCTGTGGGGGATCACAATTAAATTTAGAGATGTATTGAATACATAGAAGGAACAATACATCTGGTGAAGGAATATCTGAAAGCAAACACTGACCACAATTGAAAAAAAGGAAAATCTTTAGTGTTTTGCCTTTTAGTGGATTAATTCAAAATGCATTTGACAAGCTGTCCAAAACAAACAATACAAGGACTAAGAATACATTGAGTGAGTGAGTCGTGACTGGTGACTGAGTGTTCCAAATGATTAAACAAGTACCAAACAAGTCATACATATAGACAAAACAATACATCAAACATATCCACTTTCAGATATATCACAGACCAATCTCCTGTTTGCGAGCACGAAAAAGGGTCACACATCTGGCCCTATATTTCAAGATATTCATAATTCCTGTTCTACTTATTGTCGTTTTGGGAAACATCCTTTACAACGCAACTTTTACCACGCAGTGCCTTTACGACGCAACTTTTACAACGCAAACCATTACAACGCATTGTGCTGGGGGGCGCTCTAGGATAGGGAATAGGTTTAATTTACTATCCAACACCTTCCCTACTATCCTGGAGACTGGAGTTGGAATAGTAAATTAAACTATTCACTATCCAGCGCCCCAAAGCACTATGCGTTGTAAAGGCATGTGTTGTAAAAACAGCGTTGTAAAGGCATGCGTGGTAAAAGCATGCGTTGTAATGTCATACATCCTGTTGTTTTGGTCTTGTTTTGTTCATTAAATTAAGCTCTTTTTTCTAAGCAACTGTGGTGTTTTTTTGTGAAGTGTTGTCACCGTTTTACTTTATTAAATGTTGCACAAATACCTTACAACTTTCCCCTTAAGTAAAGCCTGACTGCTCTGTGCCCACTACCAGAGGTTGAGCACAGGTTAATTTAGAGTGTGTATCTGACAGTGACTTAGTGTAGACTACCATCTGCATTTAAAGACAATTACAAGCTTTTCCTTCATTTTTCTCTCAATCGGTCATTTTTCAAAATTATACTCCTGTTTCATCTTCATCAACTTGGACTCTTCTGTTGCTGTTATACCTGTGAGGCGTTATCCCTGTGAAAATAGATCTCAACCGCCTGTCATCTTAAACTATGAGGGAGTTGGGGCAATTATGCAATGAAAGGGGGCTGCCTGTGAAGAAAGAGTCCACCAGTCTTGACCTGCTACAGCTTACCCTACATTTATTTGAGTTAAAACGCTGGCATGGCACACCAACAGAAGACTCTGGGGAGGAGTCAGAGGAAGATGCCCCCTTTTGTAGCTCTAGGATTTGAGAATGCATGCCCCTGTTACTACCTGGAGGATACCAAGTCAGAACCCCAAGAGGGCAGTGGCCTTGAAAAGGAGAGAGAGGATAATTAAAATGACTGGGCAAAGGCTCCAGAGAAGAGTGGGTATCACAGGCTGCTGATGAAAGAAAAGGTGAATCTGACTAAGTCCTGGCAGAGGAGAGGAGGGATGAGACTGGCAGAGCCTTAGCCAGGAAAGAATCTTGCCATGGAAGCAGCTGAGAGAGCCTTAGAAGAGAAATGGATCTTACTGGCTCATGAACTGAGTCTTAGGGAGCTGGACTTGAAAGCCAAACAGCTAGTAGAGCCTGGCAGGATTGGTGGAAGTTAAAGTACCATGTCCAGTGCTGAAGGAAGGGTTCACCCACCCAAAAACTTGGTGCCTGACTTCAAGGAGGGGGATAAGATAGACAGGTGGTTTGAGGCATATGAGGTCACTCTGGAAACACACAGGATCCCTGGGGCTACTGTCCCCCACTTAAAGAAATGACAGAGGTATGGTGTACGTAGCGATGGTAACAAAACATGTCCCCATAATAAGCAGAATTTAAATAGAAATCTTCAGTTTCTAATACTGTATAAGATACTAGCTCAGAAAGCATGCTTTTAGGCAGTAACTACTGTCCTACGGTAAGCATGAGTGGATTTTGCGTATTGGCAATCCGCGGATTTGCGGATTTGCGGATTTCGAAAATACGCAAAATCCGCGGATCCTAGCGTATTTTTTTTGTTTTTGTGTTCGCACGGGTTTCTGCAAGTTCGCGGGGGTTTTATTGTACAAAACGCTCGCGAACGTGCAGAAACCCGTGCGAACACAATGTGCCTGGGTATTGCGCTCGTGAAAGTCAAGGATGCAAAGTCTATCCAGCATCACAGCTGATTTTCGACGGTAGATTTGGGAAGAAGGCACATCTGCCCAGCCTTGACAACGCTTACGATTGTTTTTGGGCTGATGAATGAGTCACTGAATTTAAGCTTCAACTAGGGCACATGCTTTATTGATATCTGTAAGTGCTTCCTGTTGAGGTTTAATTTTTGTGCCAGGACCATCGTGCCAGAATGAACCCTGCCCTTCATATTTATTCAAGAAGACGCCACCGTTTTGTGCCATACCTCTACTCAACTGGAGTACTTTCTACTGGATAATCAGTAAGTGCTACCTCGTTGGGTAAATGCATAGTGCTTTTACTATACTGCAGCTTCCTAAAGTGCCAGAGAGTTGTCTACAGCGACCATGTGTGTGTTACTATGCAATCGCCCCGAAGGGCGCAGGGGTCCCTTGAGTGAGCTGCTGTTGTAATTTACAATGGCGCCAGCAAGCTGCCAGCGCCGTTGTAAAATAGTTACAAAGTTAGCTTGCACAGGAAGCACTTAGATAAAATAAAGCAGCACCTGCTTCGTTTTATCTAGTGGTTCCTGTGCAAGCTAACTTTGTAACTATTTTACAACGGCGCTGGCAGCTTGGTGGCGCCATTGTAAATTAGTTACATGAGTGGGGGTTCAACTTTTGAACCCGTTACTGTAGTGTAGTTCCTATCATCCCAATAGGCTCTGCGCATTGGAATAATACCTACAGCAGTAAAGGCCTAGGCCAGACGTTAACTAGGTCTACTACTGTCGATACTAGACTTAAAGTTTTGGGTTTGCCAGCTTAGCTCAGAGTTCACTAGAAACGTTCTCGAATGTTCAAGGAGGACTTAACTTCCCTGATTAGACAAGAAGGGATTTAGTTTCTGACAACCATAGAACATGACAACTTTGCTCTCCCCTAATCAAGAGTAAATCTCAAGAGTCGTGTGAACAAAAGGCAATTTATTTTACTCAGTCAGTACGTGCATTCTTAGTCTCATCAGAATGTAGAGAAAAGGAAGAGACGGGCGTGTTCAATAAAAAGGTGTTATTTATTGATCAGTCTCTTTTCTCATACAAGAGAAATGGATCGATATTATTGCAATACTTATAGCTAAGTAAAGTGCATACATTAAAAGCAATAGTATAAAATAATACTGTAAAAACATTGATATGGTTTCTAAGCCATAAGATGTTTTAAAATGAATAAAATATATTACATACACATATACATTTGACTAAACGTACTCAACTGGTGTTTCTAGATACGCCTACCCCGTGTACCTGACCTAAGTCTAATGCGTGGGCGGGAATAGATAGTTACAGTTTAAGTTAAGTTTGTTTTTGCCAAGTGAATAACTAAAGAATTCTCTGTGAGGGGTTATTCAGTTCTGTACCTGGAAGTTAGGATGAATGAGGAATGGTATCTCTCTCTCTGGTCTCGATATTCCAGGCTGCCTGCGAGGGCTACCCAGAAACGCCGGTGCTGGATTCTCGGCAGGAGAAAGCAGCGCGTCTCTCAGCGCGTCAGGAAGGCGGGGCTGCTGCCAGCGGGGTCTGCTCTGCTCTTGGCTAGTATGGCTGCTCCGTCTCGTCACCACGCGTGTGTTTGCATAGGGCAAGATCGGTAATATTTATACCTTTAAGGTGCCGAGATTGACGTAAGGATGGACATAGATACGTCAATAAAGATGTCATACGACTTGCTCGTTAGCACATTCTTTTACTGAAGTTCTCGGTGAAATCAAAACAATGGCCGCAGGGTTTTGCCCAGGTTGTCATAGGTTCGATTTGTTATGAGAACTCCGTATGCCTTATCAGGGGCTGGAGGAATATCGCTTGTCTAATTAGATCGCAAGCGTTATGACTTAATCAGATAACACGTTCCTGTGCCGTAGTGTGACTGCGTCAGATAACGGTATCTGCATCATGGGGGTTTTCTGCCTCATGGGCTGACTGCTAGTTAACTTGTTGGTTTGTTTAACTAGAATAGGGTCAGGAATAGGGGGATCGATTCAGAACCTATAGGAATACATGACACCCACTCCACGCTAACTATGGACATATATACTAATCTAGGCATAGTATAACATAGTACAACATACTATAGAGTAGTGTGTATACCTTACCACCCCAAAATACATAAATGCATTTTGAAATTCTTCAAATATACGGAAAATTGGCAGACATATATATTGTATGCACTCAAGCTATGGAATAATGCTAAAGTAATCACGCATTTGTATACATTATTGCTTATTTGGTATATGAGAATTACACATGAAATGGTTTCTTAAATACAGAAAAAAGTTTCGAGACCATTCCATCACAGAATAAAATATTTGTGAACATACCAGCGGGCAGCTAAAGTCTATAAAGTATCTAAAAATAGAAATATTAGTTCTTTAGGAATAGTTTCTTACTTTAAGCAGAAGATAAGTGTCCCGAAAAACCGAAAAAATCAATTGGGGCTTCTGAAAGAGTTGCTGTCCGTGAACTGGAGTGAAAAATAGTTCATGTGACTTTATTATTTAAAGTTGAAGGCCGAATTCAGGGAACGCCGTGTGCGAGCTTGCTCAAAAGTCGCTATTTCTGTTCGGGTAAGAACATCATATCATTTAGGCTTTCGAAAAAACTGTCAACAGCTTCCTGGGAAAGTTCCACTAACTCGGAAATAGGTGTAATCATGCATTCTTGTGCATGATTGTCTCTATTGACATTCTGATTCGCATTGCTGACAGAAGGTCGTACCTGTTCGATGCTGCTTTCATCTTGAACTTCACTACCCATCAATCGTAGTGGTGAAGCTTCCACGAATGCCGTCATCAGGATTGGTAGCCTTTGAGGGCAGCACAAAGCATGAACCTTGATCGGGCTCAACAATGTTTCTGCATCCATCGGCGCATCCGATTGTAGCGTCAGACAGGTGTCTAACACGCATTCTTCTCCGCATAGCAGACACCTTAATACAGGTAAAACACATCTTTGCCCCATTGGTCGAAATGATAGAAACCAAGTCATGTTCAGGTCTCTAAGCCGGGAGAGTCCCAGGATTTTTGATATCCGGTCCCGGTATCCAATGGCTAGGATTGTTTCTTCCCTTGTCGCAAGAGTTTTGTCTGTGACATGGGTTGCCATAACGAAAAATAAGGACTAAGAATAGGATTCCTGCCATTAGTCCCAAGATCAGGGGAAGTCCGCCAAAAATCGAATGGACGAAATCTGGAAAAATACCCAGTATGGCTTTGAATGGTGTTAATGCCATCGAAAATACTGTCTTAAATACCTTTGAGACCCCATTGGTATCAGAAATATTTAAGATTTCATTCAGGATTTCCGCGAAATGTACGGGGGAATTAGTTGATAATAATGTATGTATCTCTGCAGTCGTCCTTGCGACTTGTAGATCATACGTTTCTTTTGATGACGAGAGCCTGGTAGGCGTCTGAAGAAGCACTGTTTTCATTCTGCTTAAAGTATCTATTCGAATAGAAGTAATTTTCAAATCGGGCCATGCCCTTGCCTCCCTGTCTGGGAAGGAGCTGGGAAACAATGAGCGTCCACAGCACTTGACCTTCGCAGTCGTAGTTACTAGATAAGGAGTCCCGGGCATAAGACTACAGCATCTGCGGTCTACAATAAGAATGTAACTCCCATTATAGAGTCTTTGAAAGAATGGTTCTATTTCTGTTGCAGGTGCGCCTTGCTGGTGACATGAAAGGTTGTATGAATTCCCTTCACAGGCTCCATGCAAACTAATTCCGTTACACAGAAGTGTGCCACTTAGTGACATCGCACAATTGTTGCCACTAAGAAACACTTTCTGTCCTTTATTACTGACACATGCATGTGAATAGGGCAGGTTCCATGTTGTTTTAAGGTACCCCTTTCCCAATTTCTCGTACATGCCAGCCTGTATATATTTTTGGCAGTATTGAAACCTGAAGGTTGAGATTGGAATATTTATTATCCCATGTATTATCCATTCACTGACAGGTCGTTCTGACATTGTCACTGGTAATCTTTCGAGTTTTTCAATGCTCAAGATTGTATAATCAGCACCCTTTTGTGCCATACTGATTTGTCTATCAGTAAGGTTAAAGATTTGGAATAGTGACGTTGTGTTGATTAAATGCCAAGGCACATAGCCTGAACGCAGATTTTGTAACGTCCAGCCAAGCTGTACAATAGAGCGCAATTGTGACTGACCGTGTTGTAATAACAGTAAGTCTTGCGACAATATATCGATTGCTGAAGACACAATGCTGTCCAAAGAAAAAATTCTGGAGGACAGAGTCATTAACCCATTGTCCACTACAGAAAGTGATTTTTCCAAATTAATACGGTCAATTTCCCGTATTCTCTCTGCTGTTTCAATTTGAGTAACCTTCCAGGCCTCATTGTATGCTGCATATACAGAGGCTGCTATGAAACGCTTTTGACGCTGTTTGCGTGGTCCCATAGTGAAATCACGCAAGTCAGCACCATCAGTAAGTAAAGTTAGGTGTTGCTTAATTTCTGCCAGTGTGGAAGTTTGCAGCCATTGAAGGCATAATTTGCCCACACTGTAGGTGGTTATTATCCCTGGGTGATGTCTTTGGGGATATCTAGGGTCTGGCCTGGTCATTTTGAACCCCTGTGTTTTGTTCAGGAATCTGTCTTGACAGTTATTAGTATCTGTGGGCCAGATCAACCACTGTTTCCAATCAGGATGTGTTCTGTTTTGGTTTAATATATGGTTTACGTCTATCTCTTCATCTGTAGAAGTGTTGCTAAACATTGTTGGCTTTGGAATAGACGGTTTATTTAAATCTTTGATTTTGGCTAAGCCAAGACAGGTGGTCTGTTGAACAGTGTCATTTAAAAATATCATTTGTTCTGGGATCATGCAGGCTCTAAACAAAGCTTCTATACCCTGTACTTGCCATTCTTTTGTACCCCAAACACTTTTCAATTCAACATTTTTGTCCCAATAATCAAATCCAAAGGTATTCATTTTTTCAAAGAATGAGTCTGAATATAACAATTTTGTGTTGGTTATCATGGTCTTGGTCCCTGTCTTATTTGACAATTTAAAATAAAATGCTTCAGCATTACTTGTGTTAAAACCTGAAAAATATGAATATTTGTCGTAAATGGTTCTTGAGCTCCCTTTTGGAGGTGTTGCACAATGTTCCCATTGATTATAATTTAAAACATTTGTAGGTTGTGCAGATCTATGTAAAAAATGGTTACCATAGTGGTTATAACAGTACATACTATCATAATTGGTAGAACCCTGCAAATAATCATGTTTGGTAAATTTAGCAGACATTACTAAATCAGACATCATATTATTAATGCTTTCGAAGTCCCAATCATCAGCAAATGAGCTTGGTTTTACAAAGTCACTCAAGGAGATCTTAATTTGGTGTGGATATTTCAGGATCTCGACCGGACCATAAATTTCATAGTCAGTGTTGTCCCAGGCTACCCCACCAGGTATCGGATTGGCTGTGAAGTTGGCTGAGGAAAGTTCTCTTTTCTCGACGTGTGAAGATGTGTGTGGTTTGAGGATCAAGTTGATTTTCTGACTTGCTGTGTCCATTTTTGCATATTTTCCCTCAATGAAGCGTCCCAAAGTTAGTATCATGATGAGCCAAAGTATGAGGATAAATGCACCAAAACCCACCCAAAATTCAATCCATGGAGAAATCAGATATGTTTCTTTCAGTTGTTTCAAAAGTTCTTTAGCTTTATCTTTAAAGGTTTTTGATGATGGCTGTGTCTTTGATTCAGTGAAGCCTTCAGAGGAATCATCGAAGTTTATGAAGTAGCCGGAAGCAGTTCTGTCAATTGTTCCAATCGGTTCATTGGTTGCATTTTCACTTGGTACTTCATTATAGATTGGTGTGTCTCTGCTAAATGTTTTTATTTGGGTTTTCAGAGGTCTGAGTTCTATTGCATTGCTGCATAGTCCTTGTTGTTCTTCTGTAGGCGTTTCGAATGTGATGAGCCTCTTCGTAAGAACCTCTGTACTGGTAGCAAACCTTGGTGTTCTGCTACTTATTGGGAGTCCACTTGGCCTACTGTTTGTTATCGGCCACATGTTGTGGTTTTACCAGGTCGATGGATACAACTCGGTTCTCCTTTTTACCAGCAAGTGGCGGTAGTACAACTGATCTTGTCCCGTTGACAGACAAGACAGGAACTGCTTTTCTGTAAGAAGGCCCAAATTCCTTCTTTACCGCGATCTTTTCCCTGACTAGATCCCCGACTTTAGGAATCCAGACAGGTCTTGCTGGGACAGGTGGTGGTTCTTCAGTGGTTGTTGGCTGTTGTTTTAACTTTATGTTGCTCAGGTCTTTTCTTGTTTTGTTTAAGTCCTGCAAAATAGACAAACGGTCTTTGATATCAAAGCTTTTTTCTTTCACCACTGAACTCTGACTGTCAAGGTCAGAGATAATCATCCTAGTTCCGAATAATAATTCGTACGGACTGAATCCCTTCAGAGAATTTCTTGGCAAGTTATTGAGACTACGTTGGACACTTATTAGATGTTTGACCCACTCAGCTCCCGTACCTAATATCCTTTCCGTTATAGATTGCTTTATGCCTTGGTTTTTTCTTTACACCATCCCGTATCCCTCAGGAAGGAAGTGAGAAGATTCCCGCTGGGCTATGCTCATTTGGCCATGTTTCCCCCCAGGCTTGAGGGCTAGAGTGGAGACAATGGTCAAACATAGCATGCTCTTAGCGTATATGCCATTTAGACTCGCAAATCTTTGTATAACAGTCCGGACGTCAGCCGAGTGCTGATGATCTACATTATAAGTGGAACTAGCCTGTATAAGTTAATCGCAACCCTTTCTTTTTACTCCTGATTTCTCCTGGAGTAAACCGACGAGGTATTACACTGTTTCTCTCCCCACTGCGATCTCTGTTGCAGTTTGGGCAGTTTTTTACAAACATGGTGTGACGCAGACTCATGCCTGGCCACCAGTACCGTGATTGTAATTCTTCCAGAGAATCTTTTAGTTTGAGGTGTCTGAGACCCTCGCCCATATGTGCGTCTGCGATTAACAAGTTTCTCCTGTCCATGTTTGGAATCACTCTATCCCCCACTCCAGGGATTCGAGCAAAAGGGACGGAGTTTGCATCGATTATGTATGTATAATTGAGTGGATAGTTGATCGGTAACGCTGAGCAGTCGCCTTTTGATGACGTTTTCACTGCCAGCACTGTTTCACCGTCAATGTATTTTAATGTACGCTTTTTTCGATCTACGGGAGCCGAATTAGTGGCTGCCGCTGTGGCTGTCTCAGCCAATGAATTCCCTGCAACGTGAACGCCATCACGCTGATGACTCAGTGAGTGTGTCACGTGAGTCTTTGGTAGTTCTTTTTGTAAAAGAGCTATTTGTTCCCAGAGCAGTTTCTGCTTTATTGGTGCATCTGTGTCATCTTTGTAACCATTTTGAATCCATGTCTGCAAATCCTTGTTATATGATTTGACGCAGTAATATGAATCTGACACTATAAGTGTCGGGAATTCGCGATCCGCATTATCTAGCGCCATTTTCAATGCTATTATTTCAGTTTGTTTTTCTGAATTAGTTTCTACTGAGTGTGATTTTGTTATTAGAGGTTTTAGTTTACCTCCGCGCCACACTTCTTTTGTAATCTCACATGTGGGGTTGTATGCCTGTTCTCCCCAAACGGGGGGTTGAGCATGTCCGTCTGTATAGATTACACAGGCGTAATGTCGTAAAGGCAGAATGTCGATTGGCAGAGGGTATGTTTTTTCATATTCTAAATTTTCCATTTCTTCTAGTTCTTAGAAAATTGTCAGCCAGGCTATACTTGATAATTCATATCCTACGTACAAGACTGTTAGATGGGCAATTCTGGATTTTTTAAAGTTGAATTTGTAACCCTCTGCTGCGAACCCAAGTATTATGGTGTTCACTCTCTTCAAGTGAGTCCCCAAGTTATCATCTGTTAAGTAAATGTCATCGACATAAGATAATGCTTCATCATCATATAGTTGTAGTAATTCTGTTACTCTCGCTGAGAATACCCCCGGGCTGTTCTTGTACCCCTGGGCTAACCGACAGAATTGTTTTTGAGTGCCATTTATTGAGAATGCAGTTAAATATCTGCTCTCTGGTGCTATGTTTTGACAAAAGAATCCATTAGAGATGTCCAAGGTTGTTTTGTATTTTTTGCGCACTATGTTATTCATTAGTGCAGCACTGTGTGAGTTTTGCACTGCAAAAGTTTTGCAACATGTGTTAAGGTGTCGGTAATCCAAAACTAGACGATATGAATTGTCTGGTTTGGAGACCGGAAACAAAGGGTTGTTCATTTGTGAGGTGCAAGTTTCAATCACCCCCTGGTATTCTAGCTGATCTAGTATTTCATTTACCTGTTTTTTAGCTTCTTGCTTAATTGGGTACTGCCTTTGTGCAGTTGGTTGTGATTTTAACTGGATTTTGTG
The DNA here is from genome assembly GCF_964261635.1 of Lissotriton helveticus. Lineage (NCBI taxonomy): Eukaryota > Metazoa > Chordata > Amphibia > Caudata > Salamandridae > Lissotriton > Lissotriton helveticus. Next base: position 339,921,437 of record NC_136063.1, on the reverse strand, counting down.
AGGAGGAGAGTCCTCATCCCATCCTACATGATTTTTATATAAGGCAGGAGCTAAAGCCACTGCCCATTTTCTGGCAAGTGTGTATTTTTTATGAATCGGGATATGATTCGAGAAGGCAGGCATAATTATTTCTTCGCCATGAGGGCACTTCCTAACAAACTCTGGTGGCCAGTCTTTTTCAGCTAGAAGGATATCATAGCCCTTGGAGAGATTATCCCAAAATAGTCCCCTTATTTTCCTAGTCTTATCTCCCTCTATACGTAATGTTATCTCGTATATCTTGTGAGGTTTGCTAACTCTGGTGTCCGCAGTTTCCACTTGAAGATATTCATTCGTGTCCACTGTCTCCAGATGATTCATAAGGACTTTGCGAGCTATGCTCACTTCTGCTGCACTGTCTAGCATTGTCTGAGCCCACTCTCCGTTTTTCAGTTGTGTCCTCAGTATTCTCGGCATTGTTAACTACCTTGATACTGGCTACCTTCTTTTTTGGAAATTGTAATTTCTTTTTTAGCTGAGCAGGTTCCTTGTCTTTGGACTTGGTGTGCTCTTCTCTTTGTTCTGATCGTCCTCTTCTTTCCGATTTCTGCGAGGAAGTCTGAAAAGATTGAGAGGGACGTATATCAATGTCTTGATATCTATCAGGCTTTTTTATATTATCCCTATTTCTAAGGTTATATCTTTTCCCAGAGGGGTCACTCTGGGGTGACCTGTGTCTTTGGTTCGGAGATTTCTCTCTTCGCCTAGGAGATCTTCCTCTGGACTGGAATTTCTTTTCTTTAGGATTGGATTGTTTGTTTCCATCCCAGTTCTTTTTTGGTGAATTATTATTAAAAAATATTTTTTCTGGACTTTCAGTCAGTTGTGGTTTTACTGGTATTCCACCTAAACTATCTCTACCTAGTTCCTCATAGGATTTTTCTATGATTCTGGCAATTTCAGCTGGTTGGTCTGCTATATCTGTCTCTTTTAACCTCTGGCAGATCGCCACGTTTGCTGCTTCTCCCTTTATGTTGGCTAATAATATAGCCGAGACCTGCTTGAAGTCTTTTAGTAATTTCATACCAAGAGTTAAAGCGGGTTCAGGACCATATTCATCTTGAATTTGTTTTAGCACATCTGGTATTACCGAAATGGATGGAACACCGTGCGTTTTTGTGTAGATGGAAGCAAAGACTGTACCCCAAGTGTCACAGTCCTCAATGTGTGGTGCGATTCCCATTGGAAGACAGATAGTCAGAATCCTGTGCTTTTCTAGCGGGGTGGTGTCAGGAAACACCGCCTCTATTTGGGTGATTTTGTGCGCTAGCCAGAATGGTATTTGTTCCCGTTTAGCCGGTACTTTACCTAGGCAGGACTGGATGTTCTGTGGTGTAATTTTATTTGTGTTCCCCTGGTGAGGGGTCAGCTGTGGGAGTTTAATCGCTGGCTGAATTGTTGATGTCCGCATCACATACTGAACTAATTGTCTATGAATTTTTATTAATTGTTTTAGCTGTGTTAACAGCTCTGCTACAGACATCCCATTGATGTCTGGATGTGGTGTGTATCCGGCTAGGACCGGCCACGTTGCTCCTGGTCTACCTAAAGGACCGAGCCTGGTGATGTGATTGTTATGTTTTAGGGCGCCATCAAATAAGAGCAAATGCTCTTGAAATTTGAGTGGTACTTCCACCTCCTCGAAAGGAGTGTACTCATTAGGAGGTTCCTCTATTTTGTAATAGTGGAAGTACTTTGTTACAGCATTTGCTGCTGGAAAATGTATCCATGAATAGTATACCTCTGTCTGCCGATATTCGTGTGCCTCAATTACGAATATGACTGTGCCACCTCTAGGTGTCAGTCCATTTTCTATAAGTTTCAGGGTTATAGATCTCCTTTTGATGACCGGGATGAGTATTATATCCCCGTCCGCATCTAGTGCTGCAGCATCAGCCGCTGCGAGTTCAGCTGCTAATCTAACTGCCTCTCTTTCTTCTTCATTGTCTGACATTTTACTGTCCTGAAGTTTATTTCTTTTGTTTGCAGATCAGGTTTCTTATGGAAACAAAGATTAGATGCACAATATTTTGGAACAGTGTATCCTTCAACGTTGACTATACCAAGAACCATACATAGGAGTTCCCTCCTGCGAGGTCTGGCGGATATAACCTTTCACCCACTCCAGACGTCTTTGGTGTATTTGGGAAAAGGGGTCTGAGTGAGAAAGCACGACTGAGTTACTCTAAATGTCTTACGTTAGTTTTATCGCCCTTTCCAAACGCGTTGGGCGCCATGTAGTGTAGTTCCTATCATCCCAATAGGCTCTGCGCATTGGAATAATACCTACAGCAGTAAAGGCCTAGGCCAGACGTTAACTAGGTCTACTACTGTCGATACTAGACTTAAAGTTTTGGGTTTGCCAGCTTAGCTCAGAGTTCACTAGAAACTTTCTCGAATGTTCAAGGAGGACTTAACTTCCCTGATTAGACAAGAAGGGATTTAGTTTCTGACAACCATAGAACATGACAACTTTGCTCTCCCCTAATCAAGAGTAAATCTCGAGAGTCGTGTGAACAAAAGGCAATTGATTTTACTCAGTCAGTACGTGCATTCTTAGTCTCATCAGAATGTAGAGAAAAGGAAGAGATGGGCGTGTTCAATAAGAAGGTGTTATTTATTGATCAGTCTCTTTTCTCATACAAGAGAAATGGATCGATATTATTGCAATACTTATAGCTAAGTAAAGTGCATACATTAAAAGCAATAGTATAAAATAATACTGTAAAAACATTGATATGGTTTCTAAGCCATAAGATGTTTTAAAATGAATAAAATATATTACATACACATATACATTTGACTAAACGTACTCAACTGGTGTTTCTAGATACGCCTACCCCGTGTACCTGACCTAAGTCTAATGCGTGGGCGGGAATAGATAGTTACAGTTTAAGTTAAGTTTGTTTTTGCCAAGTGAATAACTAAAGAATTCTCTGTGAGGGGTTATTCAGTTCTGTACCTGGAAGTTAGGATGAATGAGGAATGGTATCTCTCTCTCTGGTCTCGATATTCCAGGCTGCCTGCGAGGGCTACCCAGAAACGCCGGTGCTGGATTCTCGGCAGGAGAAAGCAGCGCGTCTCTCAGCGCGTCAGGAAGGCGGGGCTGCTCTTGGCTTCGGCAAGTATGACTGCTCCGTCTCGTCACCACGCGTGTGTTTGCATAGGGCAAGATCGGTAATATTTATACCTTTAAGGTGCCGAGATTGACGTAAGGATGGACATAGATACGTCAATAAAGATGTCATGCGACTTGCTCGTTAGCACATTCTTTTACTGAAGTTCTCGGTGAAATCAAAACAATGGCCGCAGGGTTTTGCCCAGGTTGTCATAGGTTTGATTTGTTATGAGAACTCCGTATGCCTTATCAGGGGCTGGAGGAATATCGCTTGTCTAATTAGATCGCAAGCGTTATGACTTAATCAGATAACACGTTCCTGTGCCGTAGTGTGACTGCGTCAGATAACGGTATCTGCATCATGGGGGTTTTCTGCCTCATGGGCTGACTGCTAGTTAACTTGTTGGTTTGTTTAACTAGAATAGGGTCAGGAATAGGGGGATCGATTCAGAACCTATAGGAATACATGACATTACGTCCGCGCGGATTTATTTTTCCGGATTTTGTGGGAAATCCGTAAAATACGCGGATTGCGGATTTCCCAAAAATCCGAAAAATCCGTGGGCGTAACGGATTTACCGCTCACGCTTATCCTACGGTTCATACAAATTCAGTGAGACAGTGTGTTTGGGGAAAATAAACAACAGAACTGTGTGGAACTGAGTCTATGCACACCATCAGGATATGTTGACCACAGTCCTGACTAGCTCACACTGCACTGTCTGAACCTGTAAGCCTTACGAGGTACCAGATGGTATGTGCAAACCTAGAACATGACAACCCTAACTACGAAGGAAATCATACTCTTTCGTTCATGACTTATGCATGCACAAAGGGAAATACAAGAAATACTCAAATTTGCATTTCAAACATTTATTGAAGCACTAAGATTCTTGTGTAAAATTAGTGTGCTGCAACGATTAACAGAAAATAACAAAACAGAGTAATGAGCATATGAGCATCATGAGAATGGTAAAGAACATAAACAGTTCAACCATGGTGCTGCTACATTGATTATATGAATACATATAATTGTACGTATACAAATACCTAGTGCTTCCAATCCTAATATGCATAAGATGTGTAGATCTGCCAGAATGCCCCAGAGGGATCCAACTTTCCGTTAACTGAGGGTATGTGTCATCTAGGAGCCTGTCTCTGGCATGGAGCAGGCTACCATCCCTCTCAAGATGATAATAGGATTCAGCTGGGCTACAATTCCGGCATGGGGTGACCTCACCAGTGCCCGTGAAATGTTCCCCTACCTCAACATAGAGTATGGAGAGTTTTCATATTTAGCTTCAACCACACTCTCTATGCAGGAGTTCTAGTCTGGCTGTTAATCTTTATCCTTCTCTATCAGAGCTGTTGCTGGACAGACAACATACTATGACATAAGGGGAAACCTTGCTGAAACTGACCCTGCCTGGAGGCATCCTTACCTTGCTCGTTGGTGCTGTTGGTGAAGCCCACAGCTTGCCGGACCCGCTGCGCGGGTCCCGCTGCGTGTGCACCCTCCGTGGGGCTTTGGGAGGCGGCCAGCTCATCCTCATATCCTCAGTGTACCGGCAGGGCTGCGAGCGTTCCAGCAGGGACTCCATTGCCCAGGAGTCCCTGCGTGTTCCACCTGTGGACGCTCTCCCTGCCGGCCACGCCCCCTGACCCTGGACTTGGCTAAAGCTGCACTCTCCGCGCTCTCCTGCGGGAAACCTTGCTGAAACGGACCCTGCCTGGAGGCATCCTTACCTTGCTCGTTGGTGCTATTGGTGAAGCCCGCAGCTTGCCGGACCCGCTGCGCGGGTCCCGCTGCGTGTGCACCCTCCGTGGGGCTTTGGGAGGCGGCCAGCTCATCCTCATATCCTCAGTGTACCGGCAGGGCTGCGAGCGTTCTAGCAGGGACTCCATTGCCCAGGAGTCCCTGCGTGTTCCACCTGTGGACGCTCTCCCTGCCGGCCACGCCCCCTGACCCTGGACTTGGCTAAAGCTGCACTCTCCGCGCTCTCCTGCGGGAAACCTTGCTGAAACGGACCCTGCCTGGAGGCATCCTTACCTTGCTCGTTGGTGCTGTTGGTGAAGCCCACAGCTTGCCGGACCCGCTGCGCGGGTCCCGCTGCGTGTGCACCCTCCGTGGGGCTTTGGGAGGCGGCCAGCTCATCCTCATATCCTCAGTGTACCGGCAGGGCTGCGAGCGTTCCAGCAGGGACTCCATTGCCCAGAAGTCCCTGCGTGTTCCACCTGTGGACGCTCTCCCTGCCGGCCACGCCCCCTTGACACTTCCTGCTTATTTAAGAAGGTAGAGCTACCGCTGCGCGGTAGCGCGCGGTAGCGACCGGGGCGAAGACCGGGCAAAGAGCGGGCCGTTTGAGGCCGTTCGAGGTCCAAGAGGTCTGGTCTGGGCCCCTTCTCTTTCGCCCAAGCCCTGCCTATATCCAAACCTGTAGTGTCCTATCCCACTGTTTGCGCTGGTTGTCTACATCTTTACATATGTGTACACGAGCTAGCCGCAACAGGGCTGCTAAGGGGGGGTTGGTTCACAATGGTCCCATGGATGACATTATTACACGCACAAATATTGCCATAGACCAAGAGATTACTAAACTTCAAACTCGAGTTTCCCTTGACTTGGCGGCTGCTAGGAAATTGTCGTTAGAGTTTGCTAACTCCAAGAAATCCTCTTTGGGGCACATAGCATCAGCCATTACTCCGAAGCGTCTGAACAATCAACACTGTGTAACAACGCTGGCGGATGTTCATGACGCTCCGGTTTTGCCACCCCTGTGTCCCCTACTTTTGTCCGTAAGCCTGTCCCCACCTGTGGTCAGCCCTCACCATCAACTTACCCCTATTCTTCATTCTCCAGATATTTCCGACGTCTCCACCTGCTATGGCTCATTCGATAGTATTAAGGACAATCTGCACAAAAGGAAGCGTACCCCAAGGTCGGCTTTCTCACGCAAGAAGGCCAAAATTGTTGGGGCACACCTATCCAATGTTGCTAACATCCCGGTTAATGGCGGTATAGGAGGGCATGCCACCCCGTTACAGGCTTTTCAGTGTGCTGACACAGATGGCACAGCACCTGTAGCCCCTAAAGGTAACACACCCAAAGAGAAAGCAGATCTCTACTTGAAGGACAAGGAGGGAAGGGAAGGAGAATTTATAGGAGTAGTTTGGGAGACCCTAAAAAGACTCCTCTCTCCCTTGGATTTAAGACTCTCTCGTATTGAGAACCATCTATTAGAGATGGATAAAAGTATTATAGCCTTGGCTACTCTTGGCTTACAAGGTCTTGAAAACCAAGGTCTGATTGAGAATAATACAGCTCCACAGATTCTGATCCCTTCCCCTACAGCCCGCAGAGTTCAACTTCTCACCCCACTGTGCCAAGCCTTATACAGCCCATCCCTAAACCTCGTACCAAGGGAGTTGTTATCAAAAACCCTGCTCCCCTGTCTGGGGCTAATAACCCAAAGGCATCCACCTCTCAAACCCACACTCGTACCAATATGGCTGTTCCTAGGAGGCAGAATACTACCAGTTCCTTCCATCGTCCTACTCAGGGCTCACAGAACAATACTACCCCCCGTCCCACATTGGCCTCACATAACAAGAGCAATTTTCGAGGGGGGTATATTGATCTCCCTCCAGAAGCCAATGACTACGTAGTGGTATTGACGGGTGTGCCGGAGGCAGCGAATGGCCACCATGAAAATCATTAAGCCTTAAAGAACAAGGTCATGCATTGGCTCAATATGCACAGACCGATTTCTAATGGCCGGACAAGTAGAGTCAAAATGGTACGTAGAGTTTCCTGGGTGGGTTCCTCACGGAAATCTATACCCGGCGATTGCATAGTCGTGACGTTTGAAGACTCACATACGGCTAACTATATCTGTTCATGGGTTGCTGAGGATGAGGGTTTATCCATTACCCTGAGGCCATTGTCTTTCTTCTACCCACCTCGAGTTGTACACTCTTATGGGGGTGATTGGCCTATGGTTCACCATCAGCCCAGAAGGGGTTATTATACTAAAGAGCACAATCCAACTAGAACCTGGTTCGGGATATCAACCTCGAACAGGTATAACTGTCTCGAGGATGTGGATTGACTGCCCAAGCCCCCTGATCTGGCATTACCTTCTACGACTTCCGCACCCCAGGTGGAAGTTGGCTTTCCTCCCTTGTTGGCTACCCTTGTTGGGACTAGCCCTGCCCCCTCTATCCAACTTAGGGCACAGGCCCTGTCAGTACAGGGTGCGCTGAATTCGCTTAATACCTATAGTGCCAATGCAATTGTGTGTGAGACAGTCGCTGTTCCGACGCCCCATACAATTCCTCTCCAGCTCTCCCTGTCTGTCGGACCTAACAGCGATCCCCCTGCCCTTGCCCCTTCGACCTGCTAGAGTCCCATAGATAATTCCCTGCTGAAGATCTTAAGTTGGAATGTGGCTGGGCTCGCACGTAATATCAATAAGCCAGATTGGAACTCCTTTGTTGACCCTTATGGGATCTGTCTCCTTCAAGAAACTTGGTGCTTGGAGCCCCTCCACAGGGTAGGTTTCACGACCTACTCTGTGCCAGATTCCAAACCACAGGGCAGCAAAGGCCGCCCATCGGGTGGCCTTCTTATTTGGGTCAGTATTGCACTAGGATTATCTATAAGGCACATATACACCCAATCTCCTGACCTTTTGAGACTCGCCATACAGTGTCCTGGGGGTAGGAAGTTAGAATTGCTTAATCTGTATTTAAGGGGGGCCAGGGGGGGGGAATTCATTGCTATCTTCAACTGGGTTAGAAGAGGAGCTCAGAGCCTGCAATATTGACTCCCTTGTTGTTCTGGCTGGAGACCTTAACTGTTGTGTTGAACCGTTAGCCAGCGAGGACATCCTGGACACCTGGGAAGATGACACTAAGAGAGGTATTCCTTTGCTTGCTCTGGATCCGATAAAAAAATTGACTCAGAATGTCATTGATCTCAACTCACTCTGTCTAGAATACGATCTCAGAGCCACTAATGGTCGATCGAAATCAGATTCTAGGGGAGCGCACACCTATAACAGGGTGGGTCACACCTCTAGAATTGATTATATATTGTTAAAACATAAACTATGGCAGCACTTCCGTGACATGGAAGTCCTACAAACATCCGATAGCGACCATAATCCCTTGGTCCTGACCCTTACCCTCCCGTGGGAAGATGGGAATCCTACTTCGTTTCGATCCATCTGGAAATCTTCCCATGAAGTTGTCCCATCTAATTGCGGTAGGCGATTAAAATGGGCTAAAGTTGTTGCGGATGAGGGGAGAATGGCTCAAGCTGAGACCATAATGACAAACGTAAAGCACCTCTTAGGTGCATCGGTTCTCATTAACGATGTCCGTACGGTATTCACAGAGACTGTCTCAGCCCTGAGTAATTTGTTTATAATCCCTCATGGTAGGGTTAAGGCTTTTGGGAGAACGTCAACCAAGGGTAGAGACAAATGGTACTCCTCTGCCTGCCGTGCTGCTAAAAGTGAACTTATCCGGGCGGTTGATATTAAAGACTCAGACCAAATCAGACTTGCTAGGAAAAGTTACAAAAAAATTCAAGCTGTGGCAAGGGAAGCACATGAAACTAATTTTTGGAGAGACCTAATGGACGCTAGCTCCAAAAAGGATACAAAGGGCTTTTGGGATCTGCTGAGAGGTAGGGATAGGCCTGTCGATTCACAACTGACTTGTAACATCACAGGGGAGGCCTGGTTTGCACATTTTTCCAAGCTTTACTCCATTCCATCAGGGGTACTAGGACAGAACAGGGGCCCCTGGCACACAGTGTCGGCCGGGAACACAAACAATGACCACACCTTTGCAGCCAAGGAAGTCGAAGGAGCAATTAGGTGCCTTGTTGCCAACAAGGCCGCAGGTCCAGACGGTGTCCCGGGTGATTTGCTACGGGTCAACTCAGAGGTGTGGAGCACACTCATTGCCCTACTTCTGAATGAGGCCATGTCTGGTGGATGCTTCCCGGACTCCTGGATGGGTGCGGAAGTCGTCCCGATTTTTAAGAAGGGCTGTTGGGACGACCCTGCAAACTATCGACCTATTAGCCTGCTCGATTGCACCCAGAAGGTAGCAGGCAAAGTAGTCTTGGGTAGGATTTTGCAGTGGGCCGAAGAAAATCAGGTTCTGTCTGACTTCCAGGCCGGTTTTAGATCAGGAACTGGCACTATTGAACAGACATTCCGATTTTTAATGCTCTATTGGAAAGTGGTCGTACTGGGCAAAGGCAGTCTGTATCTCGCATTCATAGACCTGCGGACTGCCTTTGACCTAGTCCCACGTGACCAATTGTGGGTTGTCTTAGAGGGTTTGGGTATCCCCCCGTATTTGCTGGCTTTGCTTCCATGAAAGCAACTTTGCACAAATCAGATGGGGCGAACAGGGCCAAAAAACACCACGTATCACTGTAGATAGGGGTGTCCGCCAGGGGTGCGTGCTAGCCCCCACTCTGTTTTCACTCTACCTAAACGGAGTGGTGGAGCATCTTCTTAAACAACCATCAGACGCACCCTCCCTGGCGGGCAGGAAGATACCAACTCTCCTATTTGCAGATGATACCCTGCTGATTTCGAAAACTCCGGTAGGCCTCCAAACGTTGCTTACTAGGTTCCAGGATTTTTGTGACTCCAGGGGTTTAGTCATTAACATAAGCAAAACCAAATTCCTGGTCTTGAACCCCCCTGGGAAGTCAGTCCATCCTCCAACCTTAGACTCAGTCCCTCTTGAAAGGGTAAGGGAATTCGACTACCTAGGCATTCGACTCTGTGACTCTATGAGTTGGAAGGCTCACCACCAAAAAATCATCCTGACTCATAAGAGGGTTACAGGGGCATTGCTAAAAGAACATCGCGCCTCACCCCTCAAACCCATTGGGGTGATATTAGATATTTATGGGGCTAAGGCGGTGAGCGCGGCGCTGTATGGGGCAGAACTGTGGGGTACGCAGAAAACTGATACCTTGACTCACCTTGAGAATAAATTTCATAAAGACCTAATGAGGCTACCCCACAGCACTCCCACTCTCCCACTTTTATTCGACGCAGGTACACGTCCCATATCCGAGCAAGCAAAGCTATGTCCTCTCTTATTGTGGGCTCGAATATGGAATGTGCCAGAACTCTCAAGCTACGCAGAAGCCCTGCGTGAACTCCTCTCTAACCCGGGCTGGCACAAGGTCGGTTGGCTCACGGAAGTAAAGCGGCTCCTTTGCGAACTGGGCCTGGGAGACGCTTGGGCCAACAGAACATCTCCACCCAAACAGTTGTTAAAGAAAATATTTTGGGCTTGGGTGGCAAATGAGAGAGTGAGCAATCCCAAACTATGCAGATCTGCCGTTGAGTTCTTGCTAATTAAAGATCTCCCCGCTAGAGAACCTTATCTGGACTTGATATCCAACCCGATGGATAGGTCATTGTATTTTAAATTTAGGGTGGGAGTTCTGACTTTAGGGCAGTGGACAGCAAGCTGGAAACCACCTTGGCAAACCATACCGTCCTGTCCTTTTTGTGTTGACAGGGTCGAGTCTATTGCCCATCTTATGTTTGAGTGCCCAGCGTATGTAGCACCTCGCCGGAGATGGCTGAAACCCCTTTGCATGAGCCTGGGCACTCGGTCACATTTGGAGGCCCTACAGATCCTAAGATCGGATGCCCGTCCTTTGTTTGCTTGCTGCCTGGCAAAATTCTTGGGCTGGGTATGGAGGATAAGATCTGTGAGGAAATCGCTCCTCCAGTAAGGTTATCCCCGCAGACTCATCTTGTTTTAACCACCTGATGCTTTGTTCCCCCTCCATTATCATTCTACCAACGATTGTATATTATTGTTCTTTGTATAAAGTGTTAGGGGGTTGAATTGCTAAACTTTTATATTTTTATCTGTTTTTGTATTGTAATGCTTTTATGAAATGACAAATATTTCGAAATAAAGCTATTCAACAACAACAACAACGACATAATGTGCAGTGAGCTTAGACCCTGTATGGAATGTTCAAGAACCCGATTTTATGTCAATGAAGAAGTGTAAGTGTAAGCAAACTATTTTCTGAGAACATTATCTCATACAGGTACATAACCAAATGTGTGTTAAAAGTCATTGTTCAAAAAGATGTCAACTTTAAGCATGAACATATAAAATGGTGGTGTTCTGTGACCAGGACCTATGTAACCACACGACATATAAGGGCATATTATCAAGAACGGCATTAAAATTATCGCCGCTTTAGCGGCGGGAAACTGCCACTAAAGTGGCGATAATGGGCTTGATAATATTCTGATGTGAACCTGGGCTTCTATGGGAATTCACAAGGGTATATTATCGAGCCCATTATCGCCGCTTTAGCTGCAATTTCCTGCCACTAAAGCGGCGATAATTTTAACACTGTTCTTGATTATATGGCCCAAACTCCTTGTTTATAAGGGGACTGAAAATCTTCATAAAACATGTCTTACATAATTCACTAAAGCTTCTTCACAGAACAGTGCTCTTCAGTAGTAAAATCAGAATGAAAGCCAAAATGCATTTTAAAAGATGACTTAAAAAAGTGCATAAAAAGTAATTTATAAAAGTAATTTTCCAGTTAAAAACGTGTGTATAGTTTTTAAAAAGTTGCCTAAAGTAAAAATATCTTCTCTGCTTGATTGTATAAATGTTACAATAAGGAGACAAAACAACGCTGATGTTCCCAGCTGCGGCAGCTGATGTTTCCTTTGGCATTCCTCTCACAAGTTCTAATGGACAAACATTGTGAAATCCAATCCATTCGGCAGCTGCTGAAGGTGTGACAGCAATAGGTGCCCCTACTGAGGAAGAGCCAGAATCTGGAAATCTAGGCATCAAGGCATCCAGGGAGGGCTCGTAATATGCATTTTGCAGCTACGGCAATCTCACAAGACAACTTTGCATGTTAATTCTCAACTGACCCTCCAGCAATTTTATGTCCATCGATTGAACCAGTTGCATTCCAATGCATACATCCAGGGCACACTTGAAAGTGCACAGCAAACAGCAGAACACAGGTGGCATGCAATGTAACCAGATAGACTGAAAGGACAATAACTAGTTAGCATTATGTTCCTGAAGGAAGGGTGTGCCAAACTACTGTATCATGCACAATACCCGTAAGATTTAAGGTGGTAAAAATGCGATCTTGGGTCTGCCGTATGTGGGTAGGGAGGGTGTTCCAGGTCTTGGCGGCGAGGTAGGAAAAGGATCTGCCGCTGGGGGTCGTTCGTTGGATGCGGGGGACAGCTGTGAGGGCGAGGCTGGCAGAGCTGACGGGTGGGGGTGTAGAAGCTGAGTCCGCTGTTAAGGTAGGCTGATCCGGCATTGTGGAGTGCTTTGTGTGTGTAGGTGAGAAGCTTGAAGGTGATCCTCTTGTTGATGGGGAGCCAGTATAGGTCTCTTATGTGGGGGGTGATGTAGCTGCGGCAGGGGACATTGACGATCAGTTGGGCGTAGGCGTTTTGGATGCGTTGTAGACGTCGTAGGTGTTTGGCTGGGATTCCTGCATAGAGTGCGTTGCCGTAGTCCAGTCTGCTGCTGACGAGGGCCTGTGTCACCGTTCTTCTTGTTTCGGTCGGGATCCACTTGTAGATCCTGCGGAGCAGGAGGAGGGTATTGTAGCAGGAGGAGGAGACGGCATTGACCTGCTTAGCCATGGAGAGGGAGGAGTCGAGGATTGAATCCTAGGTTGCGTGCATGGCCGGTGGGTATTGTTGCTGTTCCCAGTGTGGTAGGCCAACAGGAGTTGTCCCAGGCTGAGGGTGTGGGTCCGAGGATGAGTACCTCCATCTTGTCCGAGTTCAGCTTCAGACGGTTGCTCCTCATCCAGTCAGCGATGGCCTTCATTCCCTCATGGAGGTTGGTTTTGGCGGTGTGTGGGTCCTTGGTGAGGGAGAGGATGAGCTGGGTGTCGTCGGCGTAGGAGATGATGCTGAGGTCGTAATGGCGGCCCACTTGTGCGAGGAGGTCCATGTAGACTTTGAACAGCGTCGCGCTGAGGGATAAGCCTTGGGGTACACCGCATATGATGTCGGTGGCTACGGATCAGAAGGGTGGAAGGCAGACGCTCTGGGTTCTGCCGGAGAGGAAGGACGTGGTCCAGTCAAGGGCCTTCTCTTGGATTCCGGCTTCTAGGAGGCGTGTCTTTGGAGTGCGATGGCAGACCGTGTCGAAGGCGGGTGACAGGTCCAGGAGGATGAGAGATGATGTTACGCCGTTGTCTAGTTGGCGCCTGATGTAATCTGTGGTGGCGATGAGGGCTGTCTCGGTGCTGTGGTTTCGTCTGAATCTGGACTGGGACGAGTCCAAGATTTTGTTGTCTTCCAGGTGGCGGGCCAATTGCCTGTTGATGATTTTCTCGATGACCTTTGCCGGGAATGGGAGCAGGGAGATGGGCCGGAAGTTCTTGAGGTCCTTGGAGTCTGCCTTGAGCTTTCTGAGGAGGGCGTTGATTTCAGCGTGTTTCCAGCTTTCCGGGAATGTTGCTGTTTCGTAGGAGATGTTGATGACCTTCCGTAGTTGGGGTGCGATGGCTGCGTCTGCTTTGTTGAATACGTGGTGTGGGCACAGGTCTGACAGAGATCCTGAGTGGATGGAGTTCATGACCTTGCGTGTCTCGTCATTGTTGACGTTGGACCAGGAGGTCAGTCGGATGGCACTGGTGGTGTTCACAGGGGAGGTGGAGTCTGGCGTGGCCAGGGCGGTTGTGGTGTTGAAGCTGTCGTCGATGTCAGCGATCTTGCGGTGGAAGAAGGTAGCTAGTGAGTCGCACAGTTCTTGTGAGGGTGGGATGTCGCTGGCGTTGGCGCTGGGGTTGGAGAGTTCCTTTACGATGCTGAAGAGCTCTTTGCTGTTGTGTGCGTTGTTGTCCAAGCGGTCTTTGAAGTAGGATCTCATGGCTAATCGGATGAGGTGGTGATGTCTGCGGGTGGCGTCCTTGTGGGCTGTGCGGTTGTCCGGTGTGTGTTCGTGGAGCCATATTTTCTCCAGTTTCCGGCATGTTGTGGGAGGTTGGTGCATAGTAACAACTGGATTACAGAAGAAGACCTTGTAACTTGAATAACAAACATTTGATGATATACCCAGACTTGCAGTCGGCTCAAACTATTAGGTTCAAATTTGAAAGGCCAAATTAACACTTCCCAAACTGCACAGTCAGGAGGAAAAAGCACATTTGTACCATAGGTCATGAACCGAGAAACCTTTGCCACTTATGGTACTCCTGGTTTCATCTATCTTAAGTGTCTGTGACACTTAACCTCAGCGCACTGTGGCTGTGCGCGGTTGTCTATGCGACACTCCGCTTAATATTATTAACACATGAAAGAGCTTGAAATGCATTGGGCGCTAAAGAAAAGTCATCTACGCAAAAGAATTGTGAATGTTTAAATTTGTGAATTTTGAAAAATCATGTATTGAATGAATAATACTGTTTCAGAGCAATTCTGTATAATGTTTTGAATGATTTTTTTGTTTACCATTTGATAAAACTTGAATCATGAAAATCCTAAGTTGAGCATTACATGTGTTAATAATATTAAGCGGAGTGTCGCATAGACAACCGCGCACAGCCACAGTGCGCTGAGGTTAAGTGTCACAGACACTTAAGATAGGTTCTTCAGTTCAGGCACGGACAGGACAAACGTGCCACCCCGGCAGCACGCTTGAAGGAAAAAGAATAATAATCTGAAAAATAAGTTTAAATATACAATTTTTGAAAATTTTGAGTGCTCCTCCTATCTATCATTCACTCCTGGTTTCATGTCACAAAAGCCTTGGTCGTTTAACATCAAATAACTCCTAATCAAAAGTAATCTCAATGCTGGATGAATTACAGCAGCTGGGGAATCCTTCAGATAAAAGGACAAGTTTGCCTTGGATGCGTTACACGCTCCATGAAGTATGAATTCTCTGCAAATTAGAGAATGGCCTAAAGCGTTCCTGCAGTCTGTACCGCTAAGAAAAACCTGAGCATCTTCCTTTTTCATCTGTAAGTAAAAAGTAGGACCCATGATTTATGTACAACTCTCACCCCTAGTGCTTCATATCTGCCTACTTGAGAGTGTTGTAAACAGTTCTTAAAGCCGAACGTTGAAGTTGGCGGAGAAATAATCCTATGTGTTATCCAATCTGCGTATGGTGTCTCTGCGACAGTGAATGTTAATTTCTCTAATATTTGTATCTTTAACATAGTGTATGTTGCATCTTTTTGTACCATTGTTTTCTGTGGTAAAAATAGATTTAGTGTTTCAATGCTTCCATGGGAAGCGACCATTTCACAATGTCTGCAAAGTCCAGCTCAAAAGCCTGATAGATCTAAGCTGTGTTTGTCTATGTTGAAAAAGGGTCATATCACTTAGTAAGATATCATATGCAGATGACACAATATTAATGAGAATACATCCTAGTGAATAATGTAGCCGTAGCGTTGTCAACTACTGATAGAGCCTTTTCCTAATTTGCTCTATTAATTTCAGATATCTGTTCAGTAGCTTCCTGCTGTGAAACCTTCAATGTTCCATTGTATACTGCATACAAAAAGCTCCTTTTGATGTGGCTTTCTACAACCTAGTAAGAAATCCTGTACTTTCAACACATCAGAAAGGAGACAAGTGTTTTTCACCTCATCTAACATTGAATGTTTTAGCCAGTCTATGCATTCCATTCCAATGCTATATGTTGTGACCACTCCTGAGTGTTTTGTCTGCAAGCAACGTGAGCCTGGCCTGATTATCCTAAAACTCTCTTTGTTTAGTGTGGCTATTAGATGTAAGTATCTAATAGCCACACTAGCCAACCCTCCAGACTACAAAGTGAAGAATTGTATGTACTATTCTTAAGCAAGTTTTTGAATGCTTCCTCCATGTAACTTTAGAATTGCTGGCAATTCTCAAAACGTGCAAGAGTGGAACTATTTAGTGTGTTCATATACTTTATTTTAGCTAGTCCAAGACAGGAGGTTTGCTACACAGTCTTGTTCAAGAAAATCATTTGTCTTGGTATACAGTTTGCTCTATACAGAGCCTCATTGCCTTGATGTTGCCAGTCTTTAGTTCCTCAAACAGATTTTAAATCAACATTGTCCTTCTAAAATTTAAAACCTCGTATTGACAACTGTGACATAATGGAATGTAAATAAACTAGCATTGTGTTAGTTTGCATATTTTTTTGTTGCTGGGGTAGGGAGAAGTTTATAACAATGAGGCTCTGGATCTACTGGGCTGTTACTAGAATTATAAGTAAACATTTGTGCAAATGTCTTGGAGCTACCCACTCAGGTGTAGGGTAGTGTTTCCTTTGTGTGTAATTAAATACTGCACGTGGAGTACATGTTTTGTGTAGCAAATGGCGTGCATAATGGTGAAAACAGAACATTTCATCATAACTAGATGTACCACTATACATAGCATCATGCTCAAATACAGTTTGATTGTCTAGATCATGAATCATTCGTTTCACTGTACGAATATCCCAATCATTAGAGATGTTATCCGGAGTGATAACATCATTAAGAGAAATGGAATCTGTAAGGTCTCTGTTGGCTAAATATATCATAGGATACCTTGTCCCAAACAATTTTGTCAATCAAGGGAAACGCTGAAGTAATCACAAGGGACAGATCTCATCACACTTTATGTGATGAAGTAGGAGGCTTTGATACCTTGATTAGCAGTTCAACACCAGAGTGTGAGATAGTGTCCATTTAAAATCAAGAAAGAGACTGTCAGATAACCAATCCAAATGAAAAGGAAAAGCAAATGTAGATCAAAAGGGGGAAGAAAGTATGTCCTTTTGAGACAAATTTTGAATGCACGAGTTCCACACCGAGAAGGTGGGTCTGACAAATCTGAAGAAAAGTCATCAATGTTGATAAAATAGCCTGATATAGATTGTGCAACTGTGGGGAGCTTGTTAAGCTGTAGAACTGGTATCTAACCACAAGGGTGGTGTATAATGAACAACTTCATTATTTGCTTGTGTTGTGGAAATCTGTGAATTTGCACACAGTGATCGTGTTGTATTGGTAGTGGTGACTGCAAGTAGCAAAACGTCATTGTCAGATGTCCCCAGCCAAGGAGAAGAAACTTCAGTGTGAGTTTGTAACATGATTTCCTATAAGGTAGTTAGAGGAGGCAACTAACTACCCATGAGCCCTTTTGGCCTACTATGTGTAACCAGCCACGTGATGTGGTTTGATGAGATCTACAGACAAAAATCTCTCCTGTTTTCTACCAGAAGAGGGGTAAAAGTACAGTTGTGGTACCTTCAACAGCCAGAACCAGTAGAGCCCCTCTGTAGGATGGCCCGAATTCCATTTTGATCACAATCTTCTCCCGCACCAAATACAAATCTGTGGAATCCAGGCAGGAGTGGTTGGTACTGCCTTCACTTCACTAGTGGCAGAACATTTCTGTAGCTCGTTGCTTTGCTTGTCTCTGAAGTCATTCAGCTCCTGTAAGACAGCCAAACATTCGCTGATATCAAAAGGCATTCCTGCCACAACTGTACTAGGACTACTGTCAAGGTCTGTAATCCACATCTTAGCTCCAACCAGAATTTCATAGGGGGTTCAACCGCTCAAGGATCTTCTTGGCAGATTACCTAAGGCTCTCTGTCCATCATTCAGGTGGTGGGCCCAACTGTGACCTGAACGTAGTACTTAAGCTATTAAATACTTTTTAAAAGTCCACAAGAGCTGTGTTCTAAAAAAACATTAGCCCACCATTGGAAATGTATAGGGTCCAAGCAAGATCAGCCTCTCTTTATGGGGCAGAACTGTGGGGGCATAAGCTCCACAAGGACCTTACAGTTACCGAAAACAATTTCCTTAGGCAGCTTCTGACTCTGCCTAAAACACTCCGCTTGTTCCATTAAGGCTGGACTTAAATATCATTTCTGTCGCGAATATTATCTCCAACCGACCACTCTTATACTGGCGGCGATTGTGGAGCACCCCTGAATTGGCTAGTTATAAAGATGAGCTCAAAACTGTGTTGTCCACTCTGGGGGTGGGCAACCTACCCTGGTTTTCATATGTAAAACATTCCTTTATGGTTATTGGTATGGAAAACTTATGGACTAACCCCGAAGCATCCTGCCCTGCAATATCTCAGAAATCCTTGGTGAAGGTATTGAAAGAATACAAACTGACACAGATATTCCAGCTAGCAAACCCCTCAAGCTTAACCTATAGATTCCTCGATTTTAAGAGCAATTATGAATTTGAAATGGCTTTGGACGCTATCGAACCGACCTTAGCCAAGAAACTGTTTTTGCAGTTCAGATATGTAACCCTCCCGCTTTTCGCGATAACCAACAAGTGGGATGGAGGTTGTTCTTCTCTTTTCCCTGGGTGTCAGACTAAGGAAGAATCCTTAATCCTTGTGACGCGATTTTGTGAAGCCTATAAACATCCAAGGCGTAAATGGATTATCCAACTCTGCAGGAATCTGGGTGTTAGAAACTAACTTGATTTCTTCAGGATTCTAAGGACTGATACCGACCCACTCTATGTGGTCGCAGTATCAAAATTCTTGTTCTCTATGTGGCTGACTCGCAGACATTTGTTAAAATCTGAACCGTCTAAAGCCAACGATTAGTGTCTTAAGGATTTAAACATAGAGTACCTTGATCCATATTTTCAGTGTATACATTCATATATTTATTAGCTAAGGAGGGAGACTTGTTGGGTTATACCTAGGAATCTGAGTGATAGGGACGGCCAGTTGTGAAATTTTTAATAGTTCTTACAATTTTAATTGTATGATGTAAATTATATTTTTAGACTGTATTCTATAACTATGAATTTTTATTAAGACTGTATTTAATGGAATTAATTTTTTTTATCTTGCCCTATTATTATGTTTTTAATTGAATGGCGCACTGTGACCTTGGATTGATAATATGATTTGTATTGTTGTAAATGTGCTTTTATGGCTATAACTAGTCGCAATAAAGTTCAAATTGAATTGTATTTAAGACTTCTTGAAGTCATGGCTTTTCATCTGCAATACTGTGTTTCACTTGGGATGGTATGGCGAGGAATAGTGCACAGTCCCACCCAATTTCCATGGTGTCTTGGTGAGTCCTAGAGACAGATGCTGGACGCTGGTTTGAATTGAATGCGGCTACTGCATATGTTGCAAATCTTTTATAACAGTTCAAGCATCATCCTATCGCTGTGGCCATACCCATTGGAATTGAGAGCAGGAATCCACTGGTAACATGATGTATTTAAAAGAGCCATCAGAGTGTAGAGGCCCACAGTGGTCCAAATAAACACAAGCCAGAGGATTGCTTGAGATCAAGAGAGATGTCTGTGGGGGGTTGCTATGGTGGAAACCTTTATGTGTTGACAAATGTTTCATTTAAGATAGACCTGTTCACCAGTGAAACTGTAGCAGCCACTCCTGCATGAGCAGATGCTAGACCCTCATGTGTTGCTAGAATGAATTCTGACCTGCAGTCTGAATTTGGAATTACTTTATTCCCCACTCCAGGCAGCTGAGCAAATGGAATAGTTTGCTGGAAAATCTTTCAGTAAGGGGATGCCACAGTGTAAAGCTGCAACGGTCTTCATAATGTCTATATCTATCCTTGTGTTAAAATGAGTCACTGCAGCTATAGCAGCAGTTTTCACTTTTACCATGGCGCCTTCATCAGCCAGCGAATTCCCTGCATTTTGTATTCGTAACTGTTGGTGGCTCAGTATGTGAATAACATGAGCCCTTGGCAAACTTACTTTATGGTTATCCCCCTATCCCCAGAGCATTTTATACTTTTCCCCTTTAGAATCTCAGTATCCATTCTAGCTCCATGGACTGGACACAGTAATACAACTAACACATTATAAGGGCCAGATATACTAAGGTTCCCATTTGCATTTCTTAAATAGCATCTCTGTAGAAATCGCTATTTAAGAAATGCAAAAGGATATGTACAACATTTCTGATTCCCTAATAGAAATTCCTACAAATTAGGAATCACTATTAGGGAATCACATTGCATTCCTCAAATGGGCTCAATAGGAAATGGTTTTCATTTTCTAAATTGTAATTTCCTAATAGAAAATCACAATTTATGGAATGCAAAGCCAAGGGTGCCTCTGGCCTTACTGCCCCCCAGAGGCACCCCGAATTTCCTAGTGCAAATGTAAGTGCACATATGCCCTTGGGCATATGTGTAATTCATGTCACAATAAATAAAAAGCATTTTGAATGCATTTTTTTATTTTGCACATGGTTACCATCAAGTCAATGGTATTTACATTTCCTAAATGCCAAATTCGCATTTAGAAAATGAACATTTGCTTTAGGATTCGCTAATAGGTAATCCCTATTTGGGATTTCTAAACGGCAGTCACAAGTGACCTGTTTTTGTCCTTTGTTTTTCTAAAAAGGCCACTTTTCATTTCTAGAGATTCTGCATGTTAAGAAAAGCTCCATGGCTTAATACATCTGTGCCCATGTGTGAGGAAGTCAGGATCAGTATTCTCAAGTGCCTGAATTAGACATTTTGGTTCAGCCAGCTGTGCAATCACCTAGTGACTGCATGAATGTTATAAATTATTAGAATTCTTCATTTCTCATTTTACGCATTACCGCTGCACAAGCAGCAGAGTATTAGTATTTATTTCTGACAGTAGGCTGGGCAGAACCATCAGTATACATTTTGAGGTCATACTGATCTAGAGGCATTATTTCATTGGCCATAGGATATTCTTCTGTATCTATTCTTGTTTTTATAGTCTAGACTCAAAAATATAATCTACATCTGATGCTGTAAGTGAGTTTGCCCACTCTGTCTGTCTAGGAAGTAATGCTTTTGCGTTGGGAATGCTGGCCTTTGTGACAGCCTCTAAGGCTGGAATTGGGGTTTCCACATACATTTTCCCTGAGTCCGTGATCATTCCTTCGCTACAGCTTTCTGCACTGCATTTAATATTTTTTTCTGGTGCTGCAAAATGCATTCCCAATTTAGTTTCCATACAATTGATATTCAATTGATATGGTGTTATCATTGTTGAAGGTGACTTATGTGTAGTTTGTGGTCCCCACAAGTGCACAGATTACTAAGTTTGCAGCTACCATGTCAGCTTGTACTAAACGCAAGAACTGTGTGTATTCTGGCATCAAATGTGTGTTAGAAGTCTGGACTAATCAGTTCATAAAATGGTTTAGACAATTGTGCATAATCTGGTATGTGTGTTCTGCCAAAATTAAGAACACCTAAAAGCGATTGTAACCTTTTCATTGTGGTTGATAGTTGTAAAAGCACACACTGCTCTAGGAAATGTGCTGCTACTTGTTTTCTTTCCTTTGACAACTTGTTCCCAAGAACAGGACACTGAGATAGGCAATTTTTTATTTTTTTAAAATAAAATGTGTAGCCTACTCTTACCAAGTGTGATCCTAAACCATTATCTGTTAAGTATAAGTCATCAATGAAGGGCCATGCTTCATCATCAACAGTTCTTTTACATGGGCGGAGAACAACCCAAGACTATTTTTATATGCTGTGGCAATCAACAACATTGTTTTTGATATATTTTCTGCACACGATGTGGCTCATAGTGCAGCACCAAGAGCATTTTGAACTACAAACATGCCTATAGCACTGTTCAATTGTATATAGTCTAAGACTAAGTGATATGAATAATTTGGTTTCATCATTTGAAACAAAGGATTGCTCATTGGTGATGTGCAACTTTCTATTACACCCTGATATTCAATTTTAATCAGTCTTTCCCTAACCTGTTGTTTGGTTCCACATTTAATGGGGTATGATGGTTGCACCTGTTGGACCTTATGGGTATTATGTTGGGGTGGGTGGTAAACTCTGCTCCACATGTGGAGTTCACAGAGTTGTGCTACTCTGTTCTCTTCTTGGAATGTGGAGCTCACCAAAATCACTGTCTACGGCAACGTGGCGGAAAATAGCAGTGTCCACCCTTTGTATAGTGCTTTCACAAAAAAAATACAATAACTTCCTATTTTCATGAAGACACCTGGTGTTGTTAATTGTCATCTCCTAGGTACTTCTAAACAGCTGGGGAACTTACTGGGATTCAAACCCATAACCAGCTCCAAGAAGAGTGTTGTGTACAATATTCAGCACTGCTCCTGCCAGCTGGGCTTACTACAATTCCTGGGAGCCACTGCTGTTGTCACGGCACAGGAGCAGGCAGAGGCTTCACCATGGGTCCTTTTGCTCTACTAACAACTCCGAGTGAGTTGTACTTGTCAGGGCATAAATGGATGAGGTGGTGGATGTGGAAGAGCAAGTGTGCTACCCTGTCTGCACTCAGGAACTATGTTGGGGATGGACACCTAGCAAAGGAAGAGTCAGGTGAGGGTAATTAAGTGCACTGCCCTCTCCCTCTCTGCCATTGCTAGCAGTTTGTTCAGGCACTGGCCTCTTCTAAAACTGCTATGTCTGGCCGAGGTAACTTATCTTTATATGGTTTGCTAACGAGGTAACCTGAAAGTATGTACGTAATATTTTCTCACTTCAAAGACTGTAACTAAAGATGTCAATATGTGAAACACATGTCCAAAATGCCTTTTATGCGATCCATCTAGAATAAGTTCAGTGAAAAAGAGCTTTACGGTATTACATGAATCACTAAGAGCATTTGAAGCAGTGGTGTAACAAAAGTAGAGGGGTCCCCCTGCAAGGCACACAGAGGGGCCCGCTCAGGATTTAATCTGGAGCTCCCGTGCCTGAGTACTGTGCTGAAGGGGGCCCCTGCATTTGGGGACCCAAATGCCATGAGGGCTGCGGAGGCCTGTGTTACGCCCCTGATTTGAAGAGCAAGTTCTGCCCACTTAACCCACGAAGTCAAGTATATTGATCGAGTTGGTCAGGCAAGGCGATTGGAGGTTGCCATGACTGATTCATCATAGCTGATATCGGAATAGAAATTCCAGAATCTCTGCCTTGTCCGTTTATGAAAATCAAATCAACAAGGTGAATATAAGGTGAATATAAAAGAGAAACGTGAAAACGTGTCTCTCTTATATTCAGTATTAGACATTACAGCATTGCGTGGAAGAAGGAAAGCTTGGGGCCCCTTTGCCCATGTTCCCATCTCATCACAGCGATGATATATGTGCAGCTTCTCTGCACAGGAATTATTTCCCTCAAAGTCAGACGTGTAATGTCGGGCCTGGTTTTTTTCTTGCTTCTGTATATATTATTGTGTACCTTGGAGCAGGGCAGCCTTGCATATAATTTGAAGAATGCTATGACTCTGTAAGTATATCTACATCAGTTTGCACATTATACCCTCAGCAGCTCACCCTATGTTTGAGGTTTAAGTCCTATGGGCCTCTGGGAAGCACTGGATTGCAGGATTCAGGTCCTAACTTTTTAATGGCTGATGTGCTGAAAAAACAACATGAAAAAACTAGGGGTAGGTGGAACTCCATGGAGTCACCTAGATGTTTAATATGTCTTCGCAGTTCCACCCACCCATAGTATTATGTGGCAAGGTGAATCTTCATCCCAACCCACGTGATTTCAGTATAGTGCTTGTTCACAGGTCCCCTCTTTGGCGTATATATGTTTAACTGATTCTGGACGAGGTCGGAAAAAGCTGGTAATATTACACTTTCTCCCTGTGGGACTTGTCTGACAAATTCAGGTGGCCAATCTTTTTCAGCCAAGAAAATGTCATAATCAACTGATAAGTTCTCCCAAACGGGAAAATTAATAGTGTGAGGTATATCAACCTCCATTGAGAGTTGCAAGGTCACCATGGCGGAAAAGATGGTCTTCCGTCCGCCGAGGTACTCCCGCCATACTAATATGGCGGGGGGAAAAACGAGAGTGGATGGTGGCGGGGGCAATCCGCCCGCTATCATAATGGGCCCCTTAGTCTCTGGTTCTGCATTTCCACCTGAACATTGTCACTCATTGCTACTGCCGCAAGACACTCTATAAGATTCTGGTGAACTATTGTGAGTTCTACTGCCCTGTCCAGCGGAGTCAGAACCCACAATCCATTCAGAAGAAGAGTCCACAATGTGTGTGGCATGTTTAACTTTGACCCCAGCTACCTTCTTCTTGTTAAATTGAGGCTTTGGTTGTTGAAGTGTTTCTTCCTGTTTTTATAGACTCTGAAGAGCATTGTGAATCCTTGTTCGGTTCACGTTCTCCTCCGATGTGCTCTCTGATCATTCTCCTCTCTCTGAACGTTTTGTGCATGATTCATGAAAAGAAAAATATGGACGTGTATCAGTATCCTGATACCCATCAGGCTGTTTATGTCAGGTTTTAGAGAGCGCGCCTGCCTAAGACTACAATTCCCAGCATCCTCTAGCGCAGAACTACTTTTCCCAGACTACCTCGGGAGTAGCAGGATGTCACCGGGTGGAGTCCGACGATCGGCGCTAGTGATTCCTGGTCTATCGTAGGATTCAGTCGCTTGCCTGCACCTTTGGGCTTCGTTGGTTTAACTTCCATTTGGAACCAGCGGGGAAGTTGAAGCCGACATTTGGTAACGTTTGGAACGCGCTGGCTAGCGCGTTCATCCGGATGTACTTTGTTGATTGTTTGTTTTGCGCAAAGGAAACAAGCGTTGTGTGTTTCCTTTTGCCTCGCGGCTGCGAGGGTTCTGTGCCATCAAAAAGGATTGTCTGTATATTTGCTTTTCCACACGTCGTGGACGTGTAACTTTATTGTTCTGGCATTAGTGGCGGAGTGCAGGGGGCGGGGTTTTCGTTTTCCTCCGCACTACCGTCACGAAGGCTTGGTGTGGATTGGATACCTACACGAGTGGTATGGACTTAAAGCACCAAAGCGGAGGGTAGTGGTGGTGAATAGAACCACGCTCTGCCGTGTTTGGTTTCAATCTCATTGCTTACCAAGGAAATTGCTCACCAAAGCGGAGGGCAGTAGTGACAGGAACTACGCTCTGCCGTATTTGGTTATATACATGTGTGTACTGGAACTAAGTTAACTTGGTGCTACTTTCTCAAAGGAGCGGATTCCATTGCATCATTCTAGCACGGTTGTGCTCTAACTATTGTTTATCTACCAATTATCAGAAACCAACTATAAGCTCCTTGTTCGTATTTTGGGGTATGTGGATGTTAGCAAGGCTGGTTCTCAGTATTAAGATGAGGAGTGCCCGGCTTCATGCTAATCCCTTGTTTGTTTTGTGCAGGATGGAAGGAAGACGGGGGATCCAGCAATAGGGTGTTTAGTGCCTATATACTACAGGTGATTACAGGGGTTATTGTTTAGTAAGAATTTATGAGAGTAGGGTTGTATATTGTATTAACCTATGCACTTTTGTCTTTCAGTTTCTTTTTCCCTGCTGCCCCTTCCTTTCTCCCCTTTTTATTCTTTGTTGGGTTTTTTCCCTTTATGGGGTTTTTCCCTCGCCGTATCGTCTGAACACCCTGTGTTTACTATTCAGGGTGTTTGGAGGGTCCGGAGGTGGAGCATTGTTGCTGCATGCGGATCCTGCGGAGTGTCGACCTGACAGTTTAATTGTTTCACAAATACATACATTGTATCGCTTCTCTGAGGATTTCTGTTGAGGAGATCCACCCTGTGGTTAAGTCTTTTCTTTATTTTTCTTATTATCCCAGCAATTTTTTAGAAGACTATACTTCCTGTTTCAAGCAATCCGTATCAGAATTACCCTTAAGTTGTGGTTTATCAGGTCTGGCAGCTAAATTATCTTATCCTTTTGATGTATAAGTTTTGCCAATAATTTTAGGTAGCTAGCGCTCCCGGTCTACCAAGGCAACCTGTGCGAGACGTTGGCATACTGCCAATGCTGCTGCTTCCCCTTTTATATTACTTAATATCAATGAGGATACTGCAACAAAAGTGCCAATTAATTTCATCCCCCAATCCAGAGCGAGGCCTGCCATTTTTTCATTTTGAATCTTTTTAAGCACCTTTGGCAAAACAGCCAATGATGGTGTGCCATGCGTTATGTATAGATAACAACAAATACTGTGCCCCATGATGTACAGTCCTCTACCAGGGGAACCATCCCCAATGGAAGTTCCATTCTGAGAACTCTCTAGTTTTTGGGGTCCCATATGGGGAAGCACTGCTTCAAACTGGTTCGATTTTTATGTAATCCAGAACAGAATCTCGTCCCAACTGACAGGACCTTAACCAAAATTGCATCAATAGTTACCAGGCTTGTTCCGGACATCGCCAATTGTGGTTGTGCAGCTTGAACAGCCCTTGCTGAGATTGCTATTATGGCTTGCATAATGAATTGTATTAGTCGCCTGTATAGTGTAACTATATGTGTGTATAGTATACCAAGTTCTGCTGTTCTGAGAACTCCTTATTAAAGATATTGTGTCAAGCCTGATAGGACTGGCCATGTTGCTCCTTCATTACTGAGGGGACCCAGTCTGAATTTTCCTAATGTATGTGCTAGGGTGCATAGGAACCATTTCATGTGTACCTGATATGTTAATGCAATTTCTAAATCCTCATATGTTCTATAGTTGCTTGGTACCGCTGCTTCAGTGTATGTGTGAAAATATCCTGTGTTGGTATGTACTGTCGGGAATGTAAACCATGAATAGAATATTTCCATTCTATATACTTCATGGTACTCTACCATGAAGGTAATATCTCCTTCCGCCTGTGGGAGCCCATGATGTATTAACAATTTT
Source organism: Lissotriton helveticus (assembly GCF_964261635.1). Classification (NCBI taxonomy): domain Eukaryota; kingdom Metazoa; phylum Chordata; class Amphibia; order Caudata; family Salamandridae; genus Lissotriton; species Lissotriton helveticus. Next base: position 339,894,578 of record NC_136063.1, on the reverse strand, counting down.
GATAGCGCATGTCTGCAGTTTAGTAGTAATAACACCTGTTCTGGATCACCCATTTGAATATGTGGGGTTCGTAGAAGGTAGCTATTATGGGGAAATCGTTTTTTTAAAGAATCAAGTTGGAACAGCCTACAGCCATAAAAAGGGGTTCCCTACTTTGCTGAGGAGGATTCATCCCTAACACCATGGACATCTCAGGTTAACTGATGAGTAGGGTTTGGGCACACCAAAGAAAAACTAGGCAGGAGACACTTTAGCAAGCTAGGACGTTGGTTGTGCCATGTTAATGTGCGTTCGGACAACATAAATGACAAAACTCTGCATGACTGTATCTATGCACACCATCAAGACATGTTGACCTTAGTCCTGCATAGCTCACAGTGCACCATTTGGACCTCTAAGCCTTATGAGGTACTAGATGGTATGTGCACACTTTGAACTTGGCAACACTGACTCCCAAGGAAATCCTGGAAATAGATTCTACTCTTGCATTCATGAGTTAGGCATGGCCAAAGGGAAACACAAGAAGTACTCAAATTGGTATTTAGAACATTTATTGAAGCAATAAGATTTTTGTCTAAAATACGTGTGCGGGGCGTGGCCAAGATGGCGACCTGATCGGACGCAGGTCTCTGTGGCTCCCTGCCCCGGCCCTCGCTTAAAGCATCCGAAGTAGCCAAATCGTCCCCAAACACCGCAGTGCCGACCCTCAACTGACCGCAGCGGTGGACTGCATCTCCGGTGCTGCTGCCAAGCCTGCTTGACCGGGTGGAGGACCCGACGGAGGGGGAGACCCGCGACCGCGGAAATGGCGGCCACCTCGGTGTGACCGCCGGCCCTGCGCCGACCAGTGGTCGCTGCCTGGGTGTAGCGAGGGTCGATTCGCTCCCTGCGGGGTGTACGGCGAGGTCTAGCAGCCAGCAACCCCTGATCAGGGGAGTGAAACAGAGGCCCCAGCTTCCCTTGCTGCTGGTGAGGTGTGGGAGAACCAGCCGGGGTTGCGAAACTTGAGGCCCCGGCTTCCCGGCCTACCGGGGCGTGGGCCCTGCGGACCTCCGCCGAGGACGCCCCGACCTGGGTGGACGCCTGCGCTGTGCAACCCGGCGCCCCACCGGCCAAGAAGCAAGTGTCCCGAGGGCCAGAGGAGTGAGCAGCGGCCCGGATTACCGCTGGGACGAACCCGGTGGCGGCGCGGAGTCGGTGGAGCCGTACCTGGTGATTGGGCGGGAGTCGGAGAGAGATGCGGCCAGGCGAGAACCAGCGGCACCCGCATTGAGGCCTGGAGCTGTTGTGGCCGGAGGGCCAGAGGTGAGGAGCTAATCGGAGGGGCGTGTGTGGGAGTCTCGGGGGGCACACTCGAGCCCCCGGCGTATGGCTTAGCTGACCCAAGAGTGGCCCGACACGAGGGGGGAGGCAGAAAGACCCCGTAAAACACAGCCGGGCCTTGGCCAAGAGACCCCAGGCCCCAGCGGCAGCCCCAACCCCCACGTGCCTGCCGGAGCCGTGCTGCCCGCGCCAACTCCTGAACAGCCACCACTCCACTAGAGCCACGCGGGACCGGTCCGTATACCCAGAGGCGCCTGGACTGGCGCTGCCGGCGGCGACCATCTAGATGCCCGAGGAGTGAGCTGACACGGGGCCCTACCTCTGACGGCCTGCCGCCGCTACCCACAGACGGGGGGGCCGTGTGCCCGGAGCCCCCGCCCGCTCCCTAAAACTGTAGCCTTGGACACGGCTGGGCCCCGGGACATTGCGGGAGCGTGAGGCCCGCCTTAAACCACGCTGTAGGCGCAGCCCTCAACTGTCGGGAGCAGGTGCAAGTGACTGCCGGCCATTGCCGACGCCTCTCGGTGCTCCCCCTTCGCGACGGCCGTCCTGCCCCGTGGGGCGGGTCGCGGAGCTGCGCCACCAGGGCCCACCGACGGCCTGGGAGTGAGGGACACTTCCGGGGACAGAGGAGCCGACAGCGTGGAACTGCGCCTCAGCCATGTCCTCCTCCAACCGCAGAACAGGGCGCACTATCGCGGACATGCTGGTAAGGGGAGCGGCCAAAGGCGAGAAAAGTCCCGACAAGCAGACGCCGACGACCCAACCCAGAGATGGAGACCGAGCCGACGGAGAGGCGCCGGCCTCAAAGTCCTTTATGGAAGCGCTGTTCACCTCCCTCAAAGAGGATATTCAGACCCTTAAACAGGAGATGGCTGGAGGATACAAAGAGCTAAGACGAGATATGGACGAGATTGGGGAAAGGGTGGCGGAGGTGGGGACTGCAGACATTGCTAGAGGTGAGGAAGTGCACGCGCTTCAACAAGAAATACTCAGACTTCAGGAGCAACAGATGGATCTGCAGGCGCACTCGGAGGACCTGGATACCCGTTCGAGACGCAATAACATCCACGTCCGGAATGTACCCTCTAAGACTGAAGGAGGAGACGTGACGGATTACTTGCAGGGCCTGTTCCGAGACATACTGGGGGAGCCTGATGACTTCGAGATTAGGATTGACAGAGCACACAGAGTGGGCCTCCCGCGCCGCACAGCCACCCCCCCACCTGACATTCTCGCCTTCCTCCCTGACTTTCCCCTCAAGCAACGCATCTTGAAAATGGCCCGGCAAAAACAACCCCTCGTCTATCGAGGCCAAACGGTGGAACTCTTTCAAGATCTGTCCGCAATCACCCTACAGAAACGACGGGCGTTCAAGAAGGTCACTGCTTTCCTCAGAGAGAAGGGGGTCCCATACTCCTGGGGGCACCCATTCCGCATCATTTTCAAGTGGAACGGGACCCTACAACAGCTCAGGTCCCTAAGTGACACCTGTGACCTACTGGGCATCCCACATGAGGAGGAGGATGCGGGAGACGATCCTGGCGCTCCCCCCTCTCAATCGGCGCTCCCGTCGGGCGCTAGAGACGGCTGGCAAAAGGTGTGGCACAAGCGCCCTAAGAAAAAGGTCAGCAAACCAGACCCGGAGACAGTGGCACAGGAACACGCAGCCGCTATCCAAGAAGTGACAAAAGACACAGCTAGCGCGCCATGAGACATTGATACTGGGACCACTGATGTGCACTGCCGACGGCTCGCCGTTGCCACTACTTCCCCGTCAACGTTACACTTTACCACAGATCCAGCTGGACTGATGGCTGGACCTGGGACAATGTTTGCTAATGAGTCACTCACAGTTGGGGTAGGGGTAGAGGAGGGGGGAATGGGAGTGAACGGTGGGAGTTGGGGAGATGTTGGAGTTGGGGGGGTGAGGGAGGGGAGGGGGGGTTCTCCTTGTCCTCGAAATTTTGAGTCCATCCTTGGGTTTCCTAGGCCATCCCACGCAGAACGTGGAATGACTCTGCCACAGACGTTTGCAGGCCCGGCGCCGCATGTAGCTAGCCCAGCAGACCGCTTAGAATGACACACCCCTTGACAGTTCTCTCGCTTAACGTGAGAGGGCTCAATAACCCTATCAAGCGCAAAGCAGTTCTATCCTTCCTGGAACACTTGAAGGCGGACATCTGCCTCCTGCAGGAAACACATCTGGTGCCTAAAGATCAACATAGACTCAAGTCCCGATCCTTCCCCTGGCAATTTTTCTCGTCCGCTCACAAAAAGTGGCCGGGGTAGCGATATTAGTGGCCAAATCCTTTGGGGGGAGGGTCCTGCAGAAAGAGGCTGAGATCAGGGGTAGGCTGCTAGTTCATCGCTTCCAAGTGGCAGGGCAGACGTTATTAGTGGGCACCGTATATGCACCCAACGAAGGTCAGGAGAAATTTCTGCACACTGCTCTGGAGGCGGCCACAGCCACCACGCACCCACACTTATTACTCGGGGGTGACCTTAATATTGTGTTTCACAACACCGCGGACCGCTCTGGCCAGCGGTCCGGTCAGGTTGGGGCACTGTCAGCGACGGGGCACACTCACATCTTTGACCTGGATCTCGTTGATCTGTGGAGACATGCTCACCCTCATGCAACGGCATACACTTACTACTCCGCGGCCCACAAAACGTATGCGCGACTGGACTACTTTTTGTGCTCTTCCCAGCTGGTCCCTCAGGCACAGTACGTGGAGATCCTGCCGGCCTCTTTGTCCGATCACTCGCCGGTGGTGGCGTCCTTTCTTGTCTCGGCCGCGCCCGGTCCCCAGAGGCACTGGCGGCTGCGAGACGGCCTCTTACAGACTCCGACCACGTTGGAGCGGATTAAGACGGCGCTCTCTCAGTTTCTCACACACAATGCCAACGAGGATACCTCTAAAGCCACACAATGGGCGGCTCTTAAAGCGGTCCTCTGCGGTGAATTTATCTCTATAGCTACGGCTAACAATAGGGAATGCGCGCAGAAAAGAGCCGAACTCACTCAGCGAGTGGAGGAACTGGAACAGATGCATCAGCGCACTGGGGCAGCACGGGCGTGGCGTCAACTATGCACGGAAAGGAAATTGCTGGCGGCCCTAGACCAGGATGTGGCGGAATATGCCACCATGCGCCTCAGACACGCGTATTATACCGGAGGAGACCGCTGCGGGAAATTGCTGGCGAGCAGAATGCGGGAGCAGCACCAGAGACAACATATACGAACCCTCCAGCCTAGCCACGGTGCCCCCATCACAGAAGACGCGGCTATCGCCGCAGCCTTTGGCGACTATTATGCTGCCCTTTATACAGTGGATCACCTCGATCTGCAAGACGGCCATGATTACCTGCAGGGTGCAGCTCTCCCATCCCTGAATGAGGCGCAGACAGCATTTCCCGACCGGCCCATAGGCCTCGAGGAGGTCAAATCGGCGATTTCTCTCCTTAAATTGGGGAAATCCCCAGGCCCAGATGGCTACACAGCGGCCTTCTATAAGACCTTTTGCCCACAAGCGGCCCCGTTGCTGAGAGACTTTTTCAACACATTTGATCAGCCTGGTGCCATCCCCCCGGACCTCCTGGAGGCGGCCATCTTAGTAATTCCCAAGCCTGGGCGGGACCCCGCCCGATGCAGCTCGTATCGGCCGATCTCCCTGTTGAATATCGATCTGAAGCTCTACACCGGCATCCTTGCAGATCGACTAGCACCTTATATGCAGCAGCTAGTTGAGCCCGATCAAGCGGGCTTCATCCCACAACGGCAAACGAGTGACAACACCAGGCGAGTCCTTCACCTCATCGAGGTAGGGTCACGGACGAGACCGGACTGTATGCTCCTCACGATCGATGCGGAGAAGGCATTCGATAGGGTGCATTGGCCCTGTCTGGACCTGGTGCTACAGCGGTTCGGGGTAGGAGAGACCCTTCGCAACCGTATATTTAATTGTTACCGCCGACCTAACGCTGCAGTCCGGGTTAACGGCCACACCTCCCCACGGTTTGCAATTGGCAGAGGGACCAGACAGGGGTGCCCACTCTCTCCCCTCCTGTTCGCGCTCTATATGGAGCCGCCGGCGCAGCGAGTGAGGCAACACAACCTCATTACGGGCATCCCATTTGGCGGGGACACTCACAAGATCAGTTTATACGCTGATGACATCTTACTATCCCTGACCAATCCAATGCAATCCCTTCGAGCACTCTTTATAGAGCTTCACACCTTTGCGCTGGCGTCGGGTTTTAAGATTAACGTGGCGAAATCGGAGGCCCTGAATGTATCACTGTCACCGGAGGTCTTTGAGGACGCCAAGGCTGAGTTTGACCTACAGTGGTCAAGGTCCACCATCCCTTACTTAGGGGTCTTGTTGACCCCGACGGTGCAGGCCACCGCGGATGCCAACTACGCTAGACTCAGCGCTAGACTTCGATATAACCTCAGAAGATGGAAACACCTCACCCTATCCTGGTTGGGTCGTATCACTGCCACCAAGATGACCCTGCTGCCCCAGATTCATTATGTATTCCAGACCCTCCCTTTATGCCCACCGCCAGGTTGGCTTCAGAGGGCACAATCGGATCTGGCGCGCTTTGTTTGTAACGGTCGCCGTCCGCGGTTTAAACATGCGATTGCCACACTCCCCCCCGAACATGGCGGTGTAGGTGTGCCCGACCTCACTCTATACTTTCAGGCGACTCAGCTGCGCACATTGGTGGAATGGCACCAACTAGAATCGGGCAAACACTGGCTCTTTCAGGACCAGGCGGTGGCAGGTCGTCCACTCCAGGGCATCCCGTTCCTGCCGCGCTGCCATAGACCTCCCAATCTCTACGCTTCACTGATCACTAGCACGGTCCTGGATGTATGGGACAAGGTGGCAATTACGCGAGAGCTCACCTCCTTCCCCTCACCAATGACACCGATCTTCGACAACCCTGACTTCTCTCCCGGCCTTGACCCTCGGGCCCACGCGACCTGGAGGACGACACCTTGTAGGAACGTGGGACATATGTTCGATCTTAAGGGCATTCTCCCATTACAGAAAGTGAAGGAGGACTATGGCATATCCAAAACAGATCGCCTGCCCTATCTGCAGGTCCGACACTGGGTTCTACAGCCGTCGGTCCAACCCGGGGCACAGCGCCTACTCACCCCATATGAGAAGTGGCTGTTGACACGCACATCCGACAAAAAACTGATCTCAGATCTCTACCGGCACTTGCTCCTCACCAACATACACACCTACAACGCGGGGAGGGTCAGGTGGGAGAGGGACTTGGGGAGACAACTCACACGGAAGGAATGGGAGGGGGTTTACTACAGAGCCAGGCATTCTGCCTACCATACAGGCCTCACCGAAACTATGACCAAAGTTGCCACCTACTGGTACCATACCCCCGAACGGCTACATCAATGGGACCCCCGGGTTAGTGACCGTTGTTGGAGGGGGTGCGGGGAACTTGGAACATTGGAGCACCTGCTTTGGAGCTGTGACCGCCTCCAGCCTTATTGGAACTCAATCCTAGATTTGATAGACTCCCACCTAGACACTCAACTACCCAGGTTCCCAGCTTATGTCCTGCTGGGCCTTCCTAACGCTTTGATGTACCCCTTAAGATCCTGGAGAGGGAGGCTTATTGCGTTAGCACTAGGGGCAGCCATACAGAATGTTGTAGCACATTGGAGAGCTGTCCAACCCCCACTGCAACTGGGCTGGCTACATAGGCTTTGGGCCATCCTGGGAATGGAGAAATTGTCATTGGCCAAGGCAGGGAATTGGGCAGAATTTGCAGCCCTCTGGCGGCCATTCCTGACCCTACTGACAGGAGAATTCCGAGAGCTGAGCTGCCCCTGCTACTTGCGACTGCTGCGTCTCGCGGACAACCCGCTTCCAGACCCTAAGGCACGGCCGCGCAAGCGCAAAATCCCGGCAAGCTCTACACTTGATGGCGCCCACTAGGGAGGTGGACAAGGAGAGGGGTGGATGTGGGAGGAGGGTGGGAGGGGGGGCTTGTTTTTTCTTCCTTTTGTTTTCTCTGTTTACTCATGTTTCATTATTAGCACCATCTACACCTGCATTGCAGCCTTTATGCCGCGGCCGGCCCGGATGGGTTGTAGGCGGCTTGCTGTGTTAACACTCGCAGTAGGAGCACCTAATAGCCGTGTGCAAGCTATTGAACTGTTCTTGACCGCCTTGTGCTCGGGCAGGTGCGGATGGCTGTATGGATCGCGATGTTCTCCTTTGATGCTCAATAAAAAAGATTTAATACTAAAATACGTGTGCTGCAATGATTAACAGAAGAGAATAAAACAGAGTAAGCAGCATCACAAGAATGGTAAAGGAAATAAACAGTTCATTGATTATATGAATATATATAATTTTCCCTATAGCCTTACCTAGTGCTTCCTACCTCAATATGCATAGGGTGTACGGATCTGCCAGAATGACCCAGAGTGATCTAACTGCCTGTTACCTTAGGGTGAGTGTCATTTGGGAGCCTGTCTCTGGCACAGAGCAGGGTACTGTTCCTCCAGGGATGGTAACAGTATTCAGCTGAACTGGAAATTCCAGCATGGGCGACCTTGACTGTGCTAGCAAAATGTTCCAGACCCTAAACAAAGGCCTGGAAGAGTTTTTATAATAAGCTTCTCCGAAACTCTTCATGCTGGGATTCTAGTCTGGCAGTTGTTGTTTATCACCAAACAGACAACAACAAACATTGACTTTTTGCGCTGTGAACTTAGTCCATGTGCAGAATGTTCATGGACTTGATAATATGCCTATGAAGAACTATAAGTGTAAGCAGAGCTTTTTCTGAAAACAATATCCCATATGGGTGCACAAGCAAATGTCTGTTAAAGTCATTGTCCAAAAGGATGTCTACTTTAAGCATGGACATGTAAAATAGTGGTGTTCTGTGCCCATGGCATATATAACCACATGACAACATGCGAATCAGTGATTTTCTGTTTGCTGGGGAAGGGGTTAGTTTATGATAATAAGAAACTGGGTCTAAAGGGTTGTTACCAGAAAAATATGCAAACATTTGGAAGTTATCTTTGAACAATACAACCCAATGGTGGTGTTGGGCAATGTTCTCATTGTGTGTAATTGATAACTGCACATGGAGTTCTTGCTCTCTGTAAATATGGTATACATCCTGATGGTAACAAAACATTTCACCGTAATATGCAAAATTTAAATATAAATCTTCGTTTACAACTACAGTATAAGATTCTAGATCGGAAAGCATACTTTTGACAGTTGACACATCCCAGTCATCCGAAATACTACCAGGAGTGACAATGTCATCCATTGACCCTTTCAATACATAAGGAATCTGCAATGTTTCTATAGGACAAAAATATCAAATTGCATCTTAGCCCAAACTATTTAATGAGGGGCAGGAAATGCAGTAAGGTTCACTAGGGACAGGTCTCTTCATACTTTATTTGAAAAAGAATGATGCTTCAGTACCTTAGCTATCAGTTCAACAACATAGCGTTCTGGGAGAAAATGTCAATTTACAAATAAACAAAAAAACTATAACAAATGAATAGTGAAAGCAGTGAGATGTAGGACCATGGTTGAATAATAGAAGTCTGTTTCTGACAGAAATTAAAAATGCACATATCCGATGCAATAATGTATGGGAAGAATCTGCAGAAATGTCATCAATATCCGCAAAATATCAATAGGCAGTCTATTAAAAAACAGAGACCCAATGGGGTAGAGCAGAACTGATAGACACCTCCAAAGGTGGCTGGTAATAAATAACATTGTTAGGAGTAGCAGTTGAAGACTGTGAATTCACATTTGATGTGCTTTGTGTGTTAACAGTATTAACAGGAAGTAGTGAAACGTAATTATCTGATGTTCCCTGCCAGGTAGTTGCAATGTTGGCAATATTTCATGCTTTTTAAGGTATTTCCTGTATAGTAGTGAGAGAAGACAGGTAATGACCCAGCAGTCCTCATGGTCTAATGGGTAGGACTGTCCATATGGTGTGGTATGACAAGATCTTTAGGGACAAACCATTTGTTTCTACAACCAGCAAATGGTGACAACACTACAGTTCTGGTACCCTGAATGCCAAGGACAGGTACTGGTACTCTGTATGATAGCCCAAAATCTTTCTTGTCAGTAATATTCTCTCAAGCTAGATCCCCTACCTTAGTTTCCCCTCCCTTCATCAGTGGCAGAACGTTTAGTAGTTTTATTTTAGCGCTTTTCTCTGAAGTCTTGTAGTTCCCATAAGGCAGCAAAACATTCAATGATGTTAAAGGCGTATCCACCGCCACTTTGTCAGGGTAATTAAGGTCTGGAATGTACCTCTGGACTCCGAGCAGGACCTTGCAGTGGGTCTGGCTGCCCAAGGATCTTCTAGGCAGATTATTTAAAGCTCTTCAGACTCCATGCAAGTGATGGACTCAACTACGACCTGAACCTAATACTTTACCTGCTGAAGACTGCTTTAAGACACAGTTTTCCCTTTCCACTATTGAATCTCTCAGGATGATAGGGGTGAAATAATGCACAGCAATACCCAGGGTTCCAATAGTATCCCAGTAAGTCCTAGAGACAGACGCGGGCCCTGGTCCGAGTGTAATGCTGCTAAAACATATTGGCCAATAAATGCTTGCAACTCTTTTATAACAATTTAATTATCGGCCAATCGCTGTGGCCACACCCATGGAAATCTAGAACATAAATCTACTGCAAATTGTTAAACCATCCGAATTTAGAGGTCAGCAGTGGTCCAGATAGACCCATGTTAATGGTTTGTTTGAAACTAGGGGGCATATTATCAAGAACAGGCGATAAAATGATCACCGCTTTATCGGCAGGAAACTGCCGCTAAAGCGGCAATAATGGGCTTGATAATATGCCCTTGTGAATTCCCATAGCAGCCCAGGCTAACACCAGAACCTGGGCGGCTATGGGAATTCACAAGGACATATTATCAAGCCCATTATCGCCGCTTTAGCGGCAGTTTCCTGCCGATAAAGCGACGATAATTATCGCCTGTTCTTGATAATATGCCCCTAAGTGAGGTGTTGTAGGAAGCTGGCTCTGTATATACTATACCAAAGAGAGGTATAGAGTGCTCAGAGTCCAGTGGAACCCAAAAGGTAGGCAGAAGTAAAGTAGATAGCACCTCACTCTCTATTTGTGGTAGTGTGATCGAGCAGTAAGACTTTATAAGAAGACAGTGTTAAGAAGTTGTTGTAGACACTCAGTCAGCAAATGAATTCACACACTCAAAGACTGAACCAATTGTTCAAATCTGGACCAATAGTTTTTGTATAAAAATATTATTTTAGATATTTTATTTCCTATAACCAAGCAAGCCTGGCACGGGTAAGTGAGAAATACTTTGCTGTAAATTAACAGTTTGGAAATGCAGTTGTAAATTTACTTTGGACTGGTTACAGTTTGAATTATTGGTAATGCAACACTGGAATACTGTACATATACTTTGTATTGAGTTTTAAGTAGAATATCATGTAAGTTACTTTTCAGATTACTTTTCTTACACAGTGCAGTATAATTGAATTCTGCACTGGGACATTTCCTGTAAACCGGTAAGTAAAAGCGTTCTGGTTATTAGTAAGGATTTTTTAGATTTTCCAACTCCACACTTAGAAAACTTTCATAGAAAAACAGTCAATGTAATCCTATGGAGGAAAATAGTGTTATTGTTTCAAAGGTAAGTACTTATTTGTGAGAGTTGGAATTCTGGGGTTTGACTCAGAGGTCTTCCAGGTTCAAGGATGCACTCTTCTTACACCCTCAGCGGCACTAGGTGCCGTGTGCAGAGTGCAGAGTGCTGAGGCCCAATGATATCCAATAGGGGATAGGGGGCCTCCGGTTGGGTGCTGCTGGCGAGCAGGCCACTGAGTTGTGGTAGCAAAGTTCCTTGACTTAAGCTCAGGGCAAATGGGGGTTTAGGCCAGCACAAAAGATGCACCCTCAGCAGCACTGGGGCGGCTGGGTGCAGAGGGCTGTTTTGGCATCGGGTGCCCTGTAGCTTTCAAAGGGGGGGAGTGTCCTGTTTGCAAATACACTGCAGGCTCGGGGACGAAGGTCTTCTGGGTGCGATCACCACTTGGAGGGGTAAGTTGGGATGTTGACGGTTGGTTAGGCACCATCGGTTGGGCCAACCAAGGCTGTCGTGCATTGGGTGCAGCAGTGCCTTTTCAGGTCAGATCTTCTTACCAGCTCCTGGTTGCGGTTGGGGGGACTTTCCAGTTTGAGGCTGCAGGCGTAAGTTGGAGGCTTGAGGCAGGTCTGGGATCACCCGATCTCAGGTCAAGCTCACCGGGAAGACCGCCTCTTTGTGTTGGGCCACTCGAACTCGGGCCGTCGGCATCGGGTGCAGAGTGGTGCAGACCCGTGGATCTTTGAGGAGCTGGTGTTTGTTGATGAACAAATTTGGTGGTCACGGGGGACAGAGTCTCTGGGATGGAAGGCAGGCAGGTTCTCTGGGTTTCTGGATGTTGCCGGCTGCAGGACACACTGGGATTTGGCTGGAGCTGGTTTGAGGCGGGTACAGGCCGGTAGGGCTCGGTACAAGTCAGTGGGTGTCCTCCTCTTGTTCGCTTCGGCACAGCTGTTCAGTTCTACTTCTTTATTCTTGTCTTCTTCTGGTTTATTGTCTGAGTCTTGGTTCAGGGATGCTCCCTAAATACAGTATTTAGGGGGCGTCTTAGGGGTCTTGAGATCTACTGACCTCAGGGTGACTAAACCCTTAGTGAGCTCACCCCACGTGGGGTAGTGAGCACAATCCCCAATCCTGATTGGGTAGTGCCGGCCATCTGAAAATGGCATGCTATGGACAGTGCTGATTACACTACAAAATGTCACTCAAGAGACTATACAGGCAAGATTGAATAGACTAGAAGTAAGACTAATTGAGAAATACCACACAGCAACTAGAGGCCTTAATGATAGGGACGAAATTTGGACTCTTGTTCAACAATAACTAGTACATGATAAACCTAGAGCTTATTCTGTAGACAAGCACTTGTTAGATATAACATCAAGTAGCACTCAATCTTTTTACTTTGTCTGGACAGACAATATAAATATAGATCGTTCAAGATTAGGCGTATTTAAGATTTGCTACACATTACCGTTGGTCTGGACCGATCATTTTTTAATCAAATTTTATGTTAACGTCAATACTGGCCGTACTCGTCCGGTGCGTCCCACTACTGATGTTTTGTGCAGGGACTGGAAGGCCCTTGCACGACTGCGAGGATCAGATCCAGTGTTTATGGTCAATGATTGCTTTTCCCTGGACAAGCAGGTCGATGAAAACTTTGCCGCGTTGTGCCTTAGGATTACCACAGCGCTAGATAGCCACGCCCCGCTAAAAAAACTCAGATGCAAAAGTAGAGCCTCGGCCCCTTGGTTTAATGATACCTTGAAATCCACCAAATTAGCTTGTAAACAGGCAGAGAGGAAATGGCGGCGGGGGTATAATGACTCAGACAGGCTGTTTTGGAAGCTTGAATTGGCTGAGTATAAAACCCTGATCCATAATACTAAAGCAGAGTATTTTTGCTCTTTGATCTGCAACGCTTCAAACAGCTCTAGGAGCATTTTTAATATTCTTAACAGCCTCACTAGCCCTGACTGCTCCAGGAACTCGATACCCCCTTCACAGGAACTCTGTGAGAACCTGGCCAAATTCTTCAGGGACAAAATCGAGGTCATTATCAATGATCTCAAAGCCCCCCCTGTGTCCAGCTGCTCCCAGGTATTGATGGACCGGACCACGCCCGGCAGGGACATTGGCCCTTGTTGACAGCCTGTGGAGCAACTATCAGGGTTTTCTCCCTTAGGGGAGGAAGACTTTAGGAGGCTGGCGTGGGACATCTCTTCCGGTTCACCTATGGACCCGGTCCCGCATAAGATTTGGAAGGAGTACGAGGTGGAATTATTCCCTGCTCTTCGCCTGATCTGTAACCAGTCTCTGGCTAGAGGCATTGTGCCCGCTTGCTGGAAACAAGCTTTGATATCACCGCTGCTGAAAAAACCTTCGCTGGACCCAGAGTGTTCGAAGAATTATAGACCAATCTCGTTGCTTCCTTTCCCTGCAAAGATTGTTGAACGTAGGGTCAGTTTATTATTGTCTAAACATTTGGAGCAACACCAGCTGCTGGAAGATTTGCAATTTGGCTTTCGCCCTGCCCACGGGACGGAGACGGCCTTGATCACGGCCTTGGATGAGCTTCAAATGCGTGCAGACAGGGGTCAGGCTACGGCTTTGATTTTGCTGGACCTGTCTGTCGCATTTGATACGGTAAACCATGAGATTCTCCTGCATAGATTGCAGGAAGCCGGGGTGAGGGGCTGTGCCTTGCGGTGGTTCCGCTCCTTTCTTGAAGAGAGACAGCAGGCTGTGGCCCTCCCCGCTTTTCAATCCGCGTTTTTTCCAGTATCACATGGGGTTCCTCAGGGCTCGTCTATCAGCCCTATTTTGTTTAACCTTTCTTTAAAACCATTGGTCTCCCTGATTATGTCCTATAAGATCAATACGATTAATTATGCGGATGACACTCAACTGATCCTCTCCTTTGAGGGTGAGGATTCAACATCTGTTGAGGTTTTCCATGAGTGTTTGAGGGACGTTGCTGGCTGGCTACAGATCAACTCCCTGCAATTCAATGCAGGAAACCGAATTGCTCTTCTATTCAGGGAGTAAGATTCCGTACTCTCTCCCTGACAATCTTTGGCCCCCAGAATTTGCCACTAGGGTTTCTCCTGTTAAAACAGTGCGCAACCTAGGTGTTAGGCTGGACAACAAGCATGGAGGCCCAGGTTGCAAAAACGGTATCCTCCTGCTTTCCACTGATTAGGTCCCTTCGTAAGATCATGCCGCTTCTACCTCCCTCTGCTCGGGCCTTGTGGCCAGATGTACAATTCTGAGCAGACTCGACTATTGTAATGCACTTCTGCTCGAGTCTCCCAGTTTCTTGCTTGATAGGCTCCAAAGAATTCAATCAGCGGCGGCCAGAATGGCCTTGGGGTGGCCTAGAAGAACATCAGCATCCGCGGCCCTGGCCGAACTTCATTGGCTCCCCCTCAGGCAGAGAATACGATTTAAGTCTCTCTGCCTTGTTTTTAAGGCCCTCCATGGCCTTGGACCCAGAATGCTGCAAGCTAAATTTGCATGGTATACCCCTGCCAGGGCTTTGCGCTCCTCGTCAGCACGTCTGGTGAGAGTCCCTAGATTTAAAAGAGTCAGGGCAGGGGGAAGATCTTTTGGGGTGGCTGCGGCCAAACTTTGGAACAGTCTACCTTGGGAGATTAGGCAACTGGATAAACTTCTCCCGTTCAGAAAATCCGTGAAGACTTGGCTGTTCCCTATGGTTTGAGTTGGCTGATTTATTTCTGTTCCCTCCGTTCATTCTCTGGAGCACCAGCGCCAGGATGCCTGCAAGGCGACAGTGCGCTTTATAAGTTTTATAAATTAAATAAATTGCAGTGAGGTTAGATATGGATAGTTATTCATGTGGTTAGATGCATGTTGTGCAAATTATAGATGTATCTTGGTTTGCCTTCTCTAATGTGAAATTTTGGACTATTTTGGTGCTTTTATATCAACTACTCACAATGATTGTGAGGAACAACATAGAGCAACACCTCACTGGGTGCAGGATTTATTAGTGCTTATTTATATTTATGTTTATTTTTATTTACAATACTAATTTGTTTCAAAGCACGTTAAACCCTTTATTATAATTTTTCAGAATTTTCTTATTACACCCCAGAATAGTTCTTGAAAGATATTAAGGGTTCTAGTCTGATTTTAGTATGTAGAACCGAAAATCACTACCTCCGAGACAGTCAGCCTTAGTCTGTCCTTAGTGTTCATGACTGCAGCAGGTTCATTACGCGGTCACGTCCCCGTCCGTGCTAGGCGCTGTTTGGCGCTCTATCCGTTTGGACAGAAAGGACCCGCTAGTCTAGAATTTAGTTCCCCGGTAAGTCTTTCCCCTTTAGGTGCATATCCAGTGCACGCACACACGCGTTGGTGGAATTGCTTAGACTTTTAATTTTGGTGCCTGCTCCTTCTTTGCAGAATCCTCTCGAGGTGAAAATAAGATGCCGGATGAACTGCAGAGAGCACTTACTTTCCCAAACCGGCTCATGAGCACCTATTGTAATATTGCCCATCTGCAAGTATGTATACTGGTGGTCACTCTTGGGTACTGTATTTTAGAGTCCCCCCTTACTTGATTAATAGTCCTACTTCAAATGCACTCTGTTGAGTATTTTTGAATTTTTTTCCGATCTGCTTCCAACAGAGTAATCCTGTATTTTCTGTGCCATTGTTTGTGTCTTGATAGAAGTAGCATTGTCGGCGAGACATGGTGATTGGAATTTATTTTCTAATTTCCTTTTCAATTAAATTTTTTATTTTCAATTTCTTTAAGATACTTGTGTTTCCTATGCACTCTTTAGATCATTTTCATTTTTGACACGTGTGGTGGTATACAATTGAGTCTTGGACTATGTTTGCCCATTTTGCATAGAGTCTAGATCACTTCTGATCTATTCAGTTGCTATTTTGTGTATTTGAAACATTGTTTCCTTCCTGCATTTCACTTATGGGTGAAACTGACACAGTGGAAAGATATGAAGAAATGGTTGCTGTACTTTTCTATGCTCTCTTCTATGCCCCTTTGTTGCTCACAGAAACAATTGCGTTGTAGTATGTTTTGAGGAGACTTTCTCGGTGGTGTGGTAAATCTCCTATGAGTAATATTTCAAATATATTTGTATTTATGTGTATATATATTTGTACTTTATTTTAGGTTTCATTTGTGCACTTAGTCCTGATGAGGCACAGACTAAACCGTCTGAAACACGTTGACCTGATAGATGAAAGAAGCCCCGACAATTTTTACTCTGATAAAGGAGAAATCTACAATACCATGTGAAATAGAAAGGGGTTAAGACGCATTACTCCCCAGATTGGTGTTGATATAATTGCTATCTTGATGATATGGGTTGCGAACCATAGTTCTTTGTAAGAATTGTTTATCGCAGCCCCTTAAGAAATTTGGGCAACAAGGATTCTGTTTCTAAGACAGAAGACATTATATGATTGTTGATGTATGTTGAATGTATATGTACGTATTCTTTGTATTTTCTTTTTTTGTATCACTTCTTTGTATGTAAATGTAGATATTTGATGTGTTTTTTGACAAATATATCAATAGCGATAAAGCATCTAGATCTCAGTCCGGTGAGTGTTTTTTCAATAAGATAAATGGTTTAAAGGGAATAGTTCTCCCCCGAGGGACTAATTCAGGTTTCTTTCAGGTTCATAAATTGTTTTTTTTGTTAGATTAATTCCGCCACATCATTCTTTGTTTTATGCTGACCATCTGCAAGATGACGGACACTGAAGAGTGGGCTTCACCTCGCCTCCCCCACATGAGGGGTGGGGTTGGCAGAGGTGGGCGCTTCTTTTGGGATGGCTAATTCTTCCCACCTGTCTTTCCACCGAAAAGGAGGGGAGACAGGAAGGGGACCTGCTCCTGATAGCAGGAGAGGCTGGGGGTCGCATTAGAAAGGCTGCCAGGCATTTGAAGATCCCCCACCACCAATGGCTCTTCCTGGCCCAGGAGAGGTGTGAACACCTCCGCCCAGGAAAGGCTTTGTTTCTAGGCTCCGGGAGCTAAGGCTCCCACCCTAGGAGTCCAGAAACATGTTTCATGGTGGCAGGCTGGTGTGTACCAGTAAGGACACCCACCAGAGGCTGTTTTTTTATTAGAGGGCATCTCTAAGATGCCCTCTGAGTATATATTTCATTAAATCCCACACTGGCATCAATGTGAGTTTAGTGTTCTGAGACGTTTGATAACAAACTTCTTAGTTTTCAGTGTAGCCATTATGGTGCTGTGGAGTTCGTAATGACAAACTCCCAGCACCAAGTGTTCTTAATGGCCGCACTGCACTTACAATGTCTAAGAATGGACTCAGGCACTGTAGAGGTACAGGGCTCATGTACCTGTACCCTCACCACTGGTATAGGGCACCCAGCTAGAGGGGTGACTGATCTATTCCAGGGCAGTGGGTTGTAGGCATGTCACGCAGGGATGTCAACTCTTCACTTTGTTCTGCCTGCAAAGACAGTGTGTGAGTGTAAAGGTACAGGACCTCTAAGGGTGGCACAATAAGTGTTGCAGCCCTTAGAGGACTTTCCTGGTCACAGTTTTGGGGAAAGAATACAGGCCCTGGGAACCTGATTGGCAGGGACCCAGGGCACATCAAGTCAAAGTGCATCAGTAGTCTGGCAAAAAAGTGTGGGGGGTAACTGCAACAAAAACCCAGCTTCTCACAGGTGTCCGCACTGGGCGAGCTGTGGTGGAACTTTTAATTTGCTGACAAATGTCACAGCTGAGGACATATTGCTCAGTCTGTTTGCAAAACCATGTCACCAATAGAGTTTCTGTAGTAGGAAAACTGTAACTCAAACTTGCATGGGCAGACACTAAACCCCATGAGCAGCTATGATTAGTTCCAGCCTGCCGTCCTTGTTTGGTATCACTCGATCCTCCACTCTGGGAATGCAAGCAAAAGGCATGCTTTGGGCAATTAGTACCTTGGAGTATTTTGCTGGAAATGGTTTAGGTAATGGTCTGCCACTGTGTGAAGCATTGACAGCTACCAAAATGTCACCATCCACGCTTGTGTATGAACAACTAGTAATAGGTACTACAGCAGTCTGAAGCGCTGCCTTTGCAGTTTCATCAGCCAGTAACCCTGCAACGTGTATTTCAACACTTTGGTGACTCAATGTATTAATTACATGAGCCTGTGGCAAACATTCTTTAAGAAGTGCCACCTTTCCCCAAAGCAATGTGTACTTCATAGTGTTTCCTTTAGAATCTCTGAATCCATTGAAGTGCCAATAATGTAAATGCTCATTAAAAGACTGGACACAATATAATGTAAATCACATACTATAAGTGTGGGGAATTCTGCATCAATAGTCTCTAGTGCCAGAATTAAGGCTTTGAGTCAGCCAGCTGAGCGATACAATCTCCTAGAAATTGTGTTTATGTTTTGGAGGACGGAATTCTCTATTTCTCCTGACACTGCGTACTGCTGCACATGCAGCAAAATCTTGTTTAGAGCCAACTGTGGGCTGAACTGAACCGTCAGTGTCTACGATATAGTCATAGTAATCAACAGGCAAAATGTCACTGGGCACAGGGTTTTCTTGTTCATATTGAAGGCATTCTTGTGTTTGCAAAGTGGAATCAAAGACATTAGTAGCTTTTAAGGAGCTGGCCTACGCTATTTATCTTGGATGTAAGGTATTCACCTAGGAATGCTTGCTTTGGTTACGGCCGCTAAGGCTGAAATGGAAGTAATCACAATTATGTGTTTCCCTTGAGCAAACAGCCTTTCATTTATAATAGCAGTCAGTAATTATTTGCAGGTGCAAAATACATTTCAGCATTTGAATATAAATGTGATTCATAAACAATTGGTTCAGTAACTCCTTCATTAAAGGTAACATGTTTTGCCAGTGGATCCCTCAATTATGTGGATCAGCAAGATAGTTGTGTTGACACAAGTGTCTTAGGGCCAGATGTACGACAATGACAATTTGCGAGTCGCACATTGTGCTTGATTGTGAATAGCAATTTGTGAGTTGCAAATTGTCAGGTACAACAGTGTCATTCCCAATGGGGTCGCAAATTGCATGCCTCCTCAATATACATGAGGCACTCGCAATTTGCGAATCCATTGGGAATGGCTGGCCTTCCCAGGGATGGTGGCCTGTGGGGCTCAGCAGACCTTCATGTCCGGGATGAATTTAAAAAAGAAAAAATGAAACATTTTAGTTGCATTTTTTAAGGGGAAGTAGTGGTCCCTGTGAACACTGCCTACCCCTAAAAAATATTTTCCCCTGAATTGGCAAAGGGGAAGGGGTTCTCTAGGGACCCCTTCCTTTTTGTGATTGCATTACCATCCTCTTGAAAAGGGCGGTAAATTGAGAGTCTTTTGCAACCGCAATTGCAGTCACAAAACCTTCATACATGGGGAAGCGAGTTGCAACTATGAAGGGATGCCCTTGGTATGTCCCATCCTAATTCCTATTTAGGAATTGTACATGGCACTATTAATTTTTTTTGCATGTGCAACAGGGTCGCTAACCTCGGTTGCACTTGCAATTTAGGGTCATATATCTGGCCCTAAGTGTCTTGGTGCAACCAAGTCTGGTTGCAATGTTCTTAGAATCTGTGTATGTTCTGAAGTCCAATGTGCACTTGAAAAGTCTGAGTTAATAAATTCCTAAAATGGTTTTACTGGTTGGGCATATTCTGGTATATAGGTTCAACCAGAGTTAAGAAAGACTAAAAGTGATTGTAGCTTATTTATTGCATTTGGTGGTTGTAGTAGTGCACATTTCTCCAAGAAATGTAGTGCAAGACTTTTGCCTTCATTTGAAAACTGGTAGCCCAACAATAGGGCAATGAGACAGGCAAATATTGTTTTTAAAAAGGTAAATGTGTAGGCATATTCAGCAAGTCCCAAAACTCTGTAAGCTATTCAGGCAAGATGTGTGTTTAAGTCATTATACATGAGATATATGTCATCGACATAGGACAATGCTTCAGAGTCAATTTCACGTAAAATTAACTCACGCAGAGATCAGTCCAGGGCTGTTCTTATATCCCTGAGAAAGTCGGCAGATTTTATTCTGGGCCCCTAAAGCAGATAGTGCCATTAAGTCTCTGCTTTCAAGCACTTTGTTTTGGCATAAAAAGCAATTGGAAATTTCTAAAATGGTTTTGTATTTTTTGCGCATGTGAATTTCGAATTGTAAAAGAGCATGTATGACTGCTTGAATGTCTGTGGTCTAAAAGTAAAGGATGGGAATGATCTGGTTTCGCTCCTGGAAACAAAGGATTATTCATTGATGAAATGCAAGGCTTAACTATGCCTCAATACTCTGATTGTTTTAGAATTCCCCTAACTGAGCATTTAGCTTCATGCTTAATTGGAAAATATGGTTGCATTAGAGAGCTGTCCCTCATAGGTATAATGTGAGAGGTGAGTTTATATCCCAGCCTACATGATTGTAGTATAGGTTTATGCAGGAGCCCACCCTGCATCATAAACTTGCTTGATATCTTCAGGACCAAGGATGGAGAAGAATGGTATCATTTTATCTTCCCCTTGTGGAATTTTTCCAACAAATTTAGGAGGCCAATCCACTTCCGCCAAGGGAATGTCATAAATGTTTGTTAAATTTTCCCTGAAAATTACTTTAATAAAATGCAGTATGTAACCTTCTTTTTGGATATTCAAATTGTGGGGCCTGCCTGGAGGGCTAACCCACTGATCTGGTGTTTCAACTTGAATAAATAAATTCATTAGTTGCTCTTGAGACAAAAATCTGTTGTGATCTCTGCTGCGCTGTCTAGCAGTGTCAGTGCACCCTTCTTGTTCTGAAGTAGTGTCCTCAATTTGTGTGGCATATTTGGTGGAAATACCTGCCACTTTCTTCTTTTTGAACTGGTGTTTTTGTTGTGGAAGTTTCTCTTCCTTTTTTATGATGATGCCAGATGCGCGTTGTGAGTCTTTTCTCGGTTTCACATTCTCTTCTTCCCTGAGCTTTGGTCGTCCCCCTCTGTACGAGCATTTGTCGGGTGAGTCCTAAAAGGAACAAAAAGAATGAGTATCAGTATACTGATACCTATCAGGCTGTTTAAGGTTATCACAGTTATGCAAATTATGTCGTTTTTCAGTGGACTTCAGTTGTGGAGAACCACTGTGTGTTTTTTTATTTTTCTTTATTTTTCAATTTGGACCAGCATTTTTTAGGAGACTCACATACCCGTATTCAGTTATCTTTTTCAGAATTACACTAAAGAAGTGCCTTATTCGGTCTGGCTCCCAAAATATATTGACATATAGATGTATAGATTTCAGCAATTACTTCTGATAATTTGCGCTCTTTGTAATGGGAACCTGCATGAGGCCCTGACATACTGTCAATGCTGCTACCTCCCCTTTTATGTTACTTAAAATATTTGAAGGGACTGTTGTATAGTTGCCAATAAATGTCCTCCCCAAATACAGGACAGGGGATGCCTCATATTCATTTTGAATCTGTTTTTGGGAACACCTCTCTGTAAAGTGTACTTGAGCTGGAGTACAATACGTAGAGATTGTGAGGAATACCCAATAGAAAGATAGAGGTAAAAGTAGATAATACTAACTCTCTTCTTGTAGTAGTGAGGGCAAGCAATTACGCATATTGGAGGGTAATTTTAAGCATTTGTTGTACTCACAGATGCAATAAATGAGACACACACTGAAGAATAAATTCAAGACCCATTTGTAAAAATAATGTTGATTTTTGTATACTTTTTAAGACTGTGAACATATTCTAAGGTAAGTACTTTCAGAGATATGGCTTTTCTGAGTTTGATAAATATATCACTGCTATGCATAATTACTCATCATAGGAAACAATGGTAAAAATGCTAAAAAATGCATAGAAATTCAGGCAATGGTTTCACAAAGTTCATCTTCTCATTTTAGGTCAATGCCAGGACCGTGTCCAAAGTTCCGGCAAATTTCAAGAGTTTCCCGGATCGGACGAGATCAAAGGTGCTGGGGGCTTGGAATCTGGTGTGCAAAGCTAAAGGGGTAACTTGAAAAAGCAATGCACAGAGGAACCTACAGGTAAGTCCAGTGAGTCCCATTGGAGGGAGAAGTTTGCAAGGGCCTGGAGACCACAGGAGCAGGGCTGGTTGGCCAGTGCTAGGGCCGGTGCAGTCAGGTAAGGGATTGTGCGTCTTGAGGTCTTCGTGCTTCTGGTGCTTCGGGAGAACGGAGTGGACTCTTCTTCGTGGTGTTTGTCATTGGGGATCTGGTACCTCGGGCACTGGTATGCTGCGGCCAGATCCTGGTATCTCAAAACTTGGTGGGGAGACAAATATGACCCTCTGGAGCTGTTGTACATGTTCTCATTTTGGTGCTGTGTCAAGGTGTCAGGGAGTAGCACGTTCATAAACTGGACTTCACAGAATCGGTGCCTGTGGTGTGCAGGGGAGTGATATGGCTGCACAGCAAGAACAGCTAGATCAATGACCTGGTCAGTGTGACTGCTCTCCCCCACACAGTTCCACCACTAAGTGGTGCCCTAAGAGACCTGTGCTCTCTGCTCTGAGGTAGGTTCGAGGCCCTCCTCCACCCGCAGGCTCCTGCGTGCGCCACATCCCTGGTGGTCAAGTGGGAGAGCACTCTGCTCTTCTGCTTTTTTCTGAGCCCTCTTTTCTCTTTTTTGCTCCTTCTTTTGTCTTTTTGCACTCCCTTTTCTCTTGTTGCCCCCTCTTTCTCTTTTTGCTCCTTTTTTCCCTTTTTGCTCTCTCTTTGCCACGTGCTCCCTGATGCTGCCGCCCCCTTGCCCCGTCCCTCCTCCAGAGTATCCTCCCCACTCCTGCCTCCCAGCTGACCGTCCGCCCCGACCCCTACATAATGGCAGTCCCTGCACGGCTGTGCCGCTGGCACACGTTGAAGGCAAGCCTGTTTGTGCTCGTCCATGACCCGACCGCGACTAGCTACAGCTACGACTCCAGCACCCTCCATGCTCTCAACCCTGGATGCAGAAACAACTGCAAGTTTTTGATGCCAAGCAACACCCAATGCCCAAACTCTTACCAACACTGATGCTGCACCTTCACCCACCTCAGGACCCCAGCAGCAGCCTAGATGTATCACACCCAAACCACTGAACTGCATCTCCTCAATGTACACTCCCTACACAAGCATTCCATAGAAATCTGGGACCTCCTCAACACCCACACGCCTGACGTCAACTTCCTCACTGAAACCTGGACCAAAGCCAGATCAGCACACGATATCGCCAACGCTATTCCCGACAGATACAAGATCCTGAGAAAAGACAGCCCCACCAGCCCAGGAGGAATTTTAGACCTGGTATCGTTGGCATAAGTCTCCCTTTCATGTTTTTTACTGATTGCCTCCTCTGTTTTTGATATGTTTTTGCTGGTTAGATGCTTTGGGCACTGTGCCACTGCTATTCAGTGCCACAGTGCAAATGCTCCCTATGTTAAATTGGTGTATTGATTAGTGACTCCATGATTGGGTTATTTGTTTTACTTGTCAGACCCTATTACAGTGCACTATGTGTGCCTAGGGCTTGTAAATCAAATGCTGCTGGTGGGCTTGCAGCACTGGTTGTGCAACTGACAGAAGCAGCTTGTAAAGTGTGTCTCAGGCCTGCCACTGCAGAGCCTGTGGACAGTCTAGTACTGCCATGTCGACTTGGTAAGTGCACCCACTTGCCAGTCCCTAAGCCTTCCCTTTTCTTCATATCAGACACCCCTAAGGTAGGCCCAAGGGCAGGGTGCATTGTAAGTATAAGGTAGGGCATGTCCTGGCATGGGTGGCATGTCCTAATAGTGAATTACAGCATTTTCGTTTTTCACTATTGCAAGGATACCTATGCCCCATAAGCCAGAGTGGCCAGTTTGATTATATTATCTTGTAATCCTAACTGACCCAGGGAACATGGAAGAAATTAGAATTTAGTATGCATTAACTGGGGGACCTGCCTGAGCTGACCCGTTGGCAGCATGAAGGAGGCCCCTCCAGGGAAGAATTTTGTGCAGAGCAGAGGAAGTGCCCTTCTCTTGAGAGTTTGCAGCGACAGGCCACAAACCAGGCAGCAGGTGATCAGTCTGGATCACTTTGTATCTACTGAGAGAATGACTTCCTGTATAGTGAGCCTAGGGTTGCTGAGCCTGGGTCAGCCCATGTTCTTGTAGTACCCCTGCGCTTCAGAGCCTTCCTACTGGGGTTGGCTTAAGATGTGCCGTTAGCTGGACATCTGGGGCTAGTCACCCACTTTTATTGGCCTCATATGCGGACGAGTTCAGACACTCATTGTAGGACATGTCAAACTTGCCAGGCAAGTGGGAAAAGTAGAAGGAAGCAAAAGGCTCCTCTCCAACCTTTCCCTGTGGTCAGTACCCCCTTTGAACGTATGGGCATTGACATTGTGGGGCCACTGTACCCCAAGACAGCCATGGGCAACAAGTTTATCCTGGTCTTGGTGGACCATGCTACCCCGTACCCGTAATCCATCCCGCTCAGGACAGTGACGGCCCCTGTGGTAAGTTGTGCACTGATGGGGATTTTCTCCCTTGTGGGGTTCCCCAGAGAGGTGGTGTCAGACCATGGTACCAACTTCATATCTAATTATGTGAAGTCCCTGTGGCAGGAGTGCGGAGTTACATACAGGTTCACCACTCCTTACCCCCCCAAGATAATGGGCTGGTTGAGAGATTCAACTAGACCCTTAAAGGCAAGATTATGGGTCTTGAGGAAGCTATGAGGCGTAAGTGCGACGTCCTCTTGCCATGCCTTCTTTTTGCTTACCGTGAGGTGCCAAATAAGTCCCTAGGGTTCAGTCCCGTTGAACTGCTGTATGGACACCCGGTAAAAGGACCTTTGAGTCTGGTTAAGGAAAGCTGGGAGCCATCTCCCAGGAAACCTCCCCAGGATGTATACAGTTACATGCTGGCCTTCTGGAACCAGACTCTGCGATTCAGACAATTCGCCCTGGCAAATCTGGAAGCCAGCCAGGAGGAAATTAAGCAGTGGTACGATCAGAATGCCACTCTCATTGAGCTTCAACCTGGACAGAAAGTTTGGGTCATGGCCCCTGTACAGCCTTGTGCGTTTCAGGACAGGTGGACCGGACTACTTGAGGTGGTGTAGCGCAATAGTGATGTCACCTATTTGATGAACTTGCGGTCTCCTAGCAACCCTTTGTGGGTCCTGCATGTTAATCGCCTTAAGTCCCACTTAGAAAGGTCTGAAGTGGGCATGCTCCTAGCAACAGATGATGGAATGGAGAAGAAGACCAATCCTCTTCCTGACTTCAACAGAGCAAGATGGGTCAGTGGATGATGTCAGCTTCTCTGCTACACTGATCCCTGAACAGCAGCAAGATTGTCACCAGCTGTTGGGACTATTCTCTGATTTGTTTTCCCTGGTTCCTGGTGTTACTGAGTGGTGCGTCCATTATGTGGACACTGGGGACAGTCCTCCTGTGATGCACATGGCTTACAGAGTGACTGACTGGGTCAGAGCTTACATCAAGGAGGAGGTCTCCAAGATATTTGCCTTAGGGGTGATTGAGTCCTCCAACAGTCCTTGGGCCAGCCCAGTTGTCTTGGTCTGAAAGGCTGCCATGCCTGGTGCCACACCGAGTCTCCTGACTGAAGTCTCAGGGATACCAGACCAGACGGAACCCTCACTACAGGCTGCCTGGCCCCATGCTCCTTTTACCGACACCATCACTGACCTCATCGCACCACACGCCCTCACCTCCACAGACTACATACTACTTGGAGACCTAAACTTCCACCTGGACAACCACCACGACCCCAAAACCACCACTCTCCTAGAGAAACTCGCCAACATAGGACTGAAGCAACTCATTACCACCCCCAGACACACAGTGGGGGACACACGTGACCCCCATCTTTGCAGAAGGATCTCCTACAACCATACCACAGAACTCCTCTGGATAGACCACCACTACATCAACTTCTCCTTCAGAAAACCAACCATACACAAGCACGCCCACCGCTGCCCCATAGAGGCTGGAACCAAGTCACCGAAGACCAGCTCACCTCTGCTCTCACCAGCACCCCACCACCAATGACGCCTGATGCCAACACAGCAGCACACAACCTCCACCACTGGATCACAAACTGTGCCAATACCCTCATCCACCTCCAAAAGACCACAGGCCAATACATCAAGAAAGCAAACTGGCACTACAAGAATCCAAGCGCTCCAACTGACGTCTCAAAAAGAGATGGAGGAACAAAAATACCCTAGAAACATGCACCGCCTACAGAGCAGCCACCACAGCACATCACCACCTCATCAATGCCACAAAAAAAGAATTTCCTCCAATACAGAATACTCACCAATGCCCACAACTAAATAGAACGCTTCACCATCATCAAGGAAATTGACAAACTTGGCAGCAAAACAACACATGCACCACCCTGCCAAGACCTCTGCAACCGACTCAGCACATTTTTTTCACCTCCACATTAAGACGATCAATGACAACTTTGAAAACCAAGACCTCTATACCACCCCAGCTCCTACCCCCAATGGCTCCACCCAACACACCCCACCTCTTTTGGACCACACTCACAAGAGAAGGCACCTCAAAGAATATAAAGAGCATCCACTCTGGAGAACCCACAGACCCATGCCCACTCACATCTTCCACAAAGGCGCAACGACCATCGCACCCGAGCTAAGCTGGATTATCAACCGCTCCCTCAAAACCTCCACATTCCCAGATGACTGGAAACATGCCAAAATTACCCCCCCCCGTGAAGAAACCCTCTGAAGACCCGACATATCTCAAGAACTTCAGGTCCATTTCCCATCCCCCATTAGCAGTCAAAGTCATCGAAAAAGTTGTCAACACCCAGCTAGCAAACTTCACCGAAGCAAACAATGCCCTCGACTTCTCCATATCCGGATTGCAAAGCAACCACAGCACATATACCGCCCTACTCACCACAACCAACAAAATCCACTCCCTCCTCAACGAGGACCAAATGGCAGCCCTCATCCTCCTGGACCTCTCAGCTGCTTTCAACACTATCTCCCACCACTTACTAGCCACGAGACTAAACGTCGACGGCATCCACAGAAAGACCCATGACTGCATATATTCCTTTCTCACAAGAAGAATTCAGCGAGTTAGAATCTCGCCTTTCCTCTCAGAAGCAATAGAGACCAGAGGTGGAGTACCCCGGGTATCGTCACTCATCCCCACCCACTTCAGCATCTACATGGCCCCCTCACAACCATCATCAGAAACTACAGGCTCAATATAGTCTCCTATGCCCACAACATCCCACTCATCCTCTATCTCACCAAAGAACCCAACAGCACCAGGCACAACTTCCAAGAAGGGATGAAAGCCGTTGCCACCTGGATGAAGAGGAGCTGCCTGAAACTCAACTCTGAGAAAACCAATTCCCCATCCTGGGCCCCACCCCATCCACCTGGGATGGCTCCTGGGGTCCCCCTGCCCTCAGAATCCCCTCAAACCAACGAACCATGCATCAAACATCGGCATCATACTTGACTCAGCACTCACGATGAATCTCCAGATCAATGCTGTATCCTCGTCATGCTTCAACACCCTCAGAATACTACAAAAAAGTTTCAGATGAATCCATCCCGAATCACCAAAAATGGTCACGCACATCCTCATCAGCAGCTAACTGGACTAGGGCAACACTCTCTATGCCGTAATCAACACAAAACTACTTCATGAGCTCCAGACCATCCAGAATACTGCAGCCAGATTAGTCCTAGACATACCCAGCCACCACCACACAGCCAACACCTCTGCAATCGCCACTAGCTCCCCATCGAAAGAAGAATAGGCTTCAAGCACCTCACCCACACTTACAAGCCCCTCCACAATATCGGCCCAGCATATCTAAACAACCACCTCTCCTTTTACTAACCCAAGAGACATCTACCATCAGTAGGCCTCTCTCTGGCTGCCGTCCCATGCATCCACAAGACCAGAACGAGAGGGAACTCCTTCTCTTACCTTGTAGCCAAGGCCTGGAACTACCTCTTCCACCCCCTCTGGCAAAACCCCACACTGCTCCAGTTTAGGAAAGACCTCAAGACCTGGCTCTTTGGATGACCCCAGCATGTTACCGAGCCCCCCCCCCTTTTAGTGCCTTGAGACGCTCACGAGAGAGCAGTTAAGCTTTCCAAAACCCTGATTGATTGATTGAGTGATACCTTCATTCCAAGGGAGCTTCACAATGATTTCTTAAACATTGGAGGTGCTCCCGGGGTTCTTAGACTCTTTTCATGTTTCAGGATGGTACAGTAGCAGTGATTGTCGAGTCCTGGCAGCAACAGGTAGGGTTTGGTGCCTTATACTTCTGCAGCAAGTTTTTATTTCTCAAGTAGTGGGTCTTCTTTGCCCTGGTCTTCGCTTGTCTAACGAATCTGATGTTGAGGTCTTGGGGTGACATAAAAATACTGAATTTAGGGGTTTTACAAAGGGAAACAGGTAGTATCCAATGGGCTACTTACCCTTAGGGTATCTACACCCTCTATTGACCACTTGCTGTGGGAATGGGTACTAGCCTAGCCCTGATAGGAGTTTTTTTCAGCATCCCAAGTTGGTGGAATTTCAGTAGAGGTGTTCACCCCACCTGCCCTGCCCTAATGGAGGTGTAGGCTAAGTAGGGACCCTCTTCTAGTCTAACTAATTTTCCCGCATTTCCTACTGCCAAAGAGGTAGCAGGAAAGGGGGCCTGCCTTCACCACTATATGGAGGTTTCTGGGTTGTATTTTAAAGGCAGCATTGCCTTTCAAGCTTCTTGCCAAGGAAGGGCATCCTGTCCTGGAGGAGGTATGAATCCCCTCTGCCCAGAGCACGCGTAGTCTCTTTCCTCTAAGCATGCTGGCTCTCACCTCATAAGGTCAGTAACATGTCTGGTAGTGGCACGCTGGCAAAAACAAGTCAGGAGCCACACCAGAGTGTGGTAGGTTTTCAGTAGGCCTGGGTGGTAAATTCCGTTCCGCTCGCGGAATTTGCAGATTTTGGGTAATTTCGCGTTCCACGGACAACGCGAAATAGCCCAAAATTATACGTTCCGCAGCTTTGCGGAATTTTTTCTTGTTCACATTCTCAAAATGTGTGTTTGCAAGATATTTCCCCACGAGCACGCCGACAGCGATCGCGAACAAAAAAAAAGCATGGCGAACAAGCAATTCCGTGTGTTCGCAGAATTTCTGCGTGTTCGCGTTGATTTCTTACCATTTCGCATAATTTTGCATAGCGCGACTACGCAAATTCCTCCCACCCCTAGTTTTCAGGGGACCTTCTAAAAGGGGCTTCTGTGTGATTTTAATTTTTAAATCCAACACTGACATTAATGATGATTTATTAAGACAAGATGTTTGGTACCAAACACCATAGAAATCAGTGAAGCCATCATACCAAACTTGTGTTGAAACTTATCCAGCCCATGTATCTTTACGGCTTCTCCGTCAACTTACAACATCTCAGAACAACTAGATGCTATAGGAGCATGTCTGCTTCTGCTGATATGCCCATACATAGGATAAAGTGCAACTTGCCTTAGGGCTAAAGGCCAGCAGTACGGGTGACTTATATCTTATGCAGTGTATGGGAGGCATCGAACACAGAGCTGTGTGCCATGTCAACTTTTCGGATTTCTCTGCAATAAGATAAGAAGCTTGAAATGGCAGAGCTCATAGTCTTGGCGAGGGGTCCCTGGGATGGCAATACCAGTGCTGTAGCCCCAGAAGACCCTCTTCAGTGCCCATGCCCTAGGTATCAGGGTTATCATTTATTAGGGACTTACAGGGGTAACTGAAGTGGAGCCAATCGTGGTACAGTCTTTGGACACTTGAAAATTGGTTGGCAGGGACACAGTGCACTTACTGTTCAAAGTTTCATCAGACATCAGGCAAAAAGTGGAGGCTAACCATGTCAAAAGAGACACTTTTCTACATTACTCATCCAAATGAAAGAGGATGAGACTAACCTTCTCCTACTCAGTCTTCATCGCTAAGTGGAATTACTTGGAAAGTCCATGTGCATTGTTATGGATAGTCCCAGGTCTGTGTTTGAGTTCAAAGTTCATTCCCTGTAGGCATATGGACCACATCAGCAGTTTGGGATTCTCACCTTTCATCTGCATAAACCAACTTAGAGGCTTGTGGTCGGTTAGAACAATGCAGTGAGGGCTTCTTCAGGGACCAGACTACAGCACAGCTCAATGGCACTCCAACACTGTTCCCTGGAGAGTACCATTCTCCTGAGAAAAGCCGGCCTTGACCGTGCCCATTTATTTGGATAGGACCGCTCCTAACCCATTCAGGTTCAGAGGCATCAGTCTGCACAATGGATTGCTTAGCATAATCTGGAGCTTTCAGAACAGTTGCAGAGCACATTGCTTCCTTTAGAGTGTCAAAGGTCCATTTCACCTTTTTTGTATTCTGTTGGAGGTCTGTTTTGTGAGGAGTGTCACAATGGTACCATAATCCTTCAGAACCCTCCTGTAGCACCCATGTAAGCCACGGAAGGACCTAACTTGAGTCTGGGTTGCGGGAGCTACCCAGTCCAGAATGGTCTGGATCTTGGGTTACAGTGGTTGAACCTGATCCCCACAACCCAAGTATACAACCTTCCTGTGCCCGATCTGGTACTTTCTTGCCATGATAGTGAGGCCTGTACTTCTCGGAGCCTCTAATACTTTCCCACTGTGGATCAGGTGACGCTGGAGCTAAACAAATCAATATCATGTAGATAAGCTGCATTATAGGATTCCAAGCCAGCAAAGACTATGTTCACCAACCTTTGAAAAGAAGCAGGCGCATGTTTCACTCCGAAAGGCATCACAGTAAATTGATTATGCCTATCAGGGGTTGAAAATGCAGACCTCTCTTTTGCTCCTGGAGTCAAACCTATCTGTCAGTACCAAGATGTGAGATCAAAGGTACTCAGATATTTGCCTGTTCCCAACCAGTCCATTAATTCATCTGCCCTTGAAATTCGGAGTGCATCAGTTTTGGTCACTGCATTGAGGCCCCTATAGTCCACACAGAAGCTCATCTCTTTTTTACAACTCTGGGTATGCGGTTTGGGGACTAACACCATTGGGATGGCCAAGGACTCTCAGACACCTCTATTAGTCCCAATTCCAGCCTCTTGCTTACTTCAGCTTTTATGATCTCTTCACATGATCAGACTGCCTGTAGATTTTGTTTTTGACAAGTATACATTCACCAGTATCCGCATCATGTGTACACCAGCATGTCTGCTCAGTGGTCAAAGAGAATAGATCAGCAAACCAATTTAGAACTTCTCTGCAATCTGTCTGCTGCTGGGTAGTGAGAGCGTCTGAAAAGACCACTCCTTCCACTGACCCATCTTTTGGGTTGTTAGACAGGAGGCAAGGGAAAGGTTCACTTTCTGCTTTCTGACCCTCGTCTGTAACTATGAGCATGATCACATCTGCCCAGTCAGTAGAGGGTTTAAGGTGGATCAAAGGGATGGCCCGCTTGGGTTACTTGAAAGAGCCAAGGTCCACCAGGTAGGTGGCTTCCCCTTTCATTCTAGAATAGGGCAGGGCTCACTACACTTATCTTGGAGTGCACTATGAGCCCCAGGGTCCAAATCACTCACCTTCTGCCGAGTTGGAACTCCACCATAACAGTCTTTTGGTCATACCATTGCTTTTGGAACACTTGGTTGCCCTCAATGTTTTGTCTTGCTTTCTCAATGCATTCAGCCATCATGGAGCAGAGACCAAGTACATAGTACACTACAGCCTCTTTAGTTTTAACAAGAGGTTTCTCCCATTCCTCCTTCACAAGGCACAATGGTCCCCTAATAGGACGACTACTCAAAAATTCAAATGGGGAGAACCCCATTCCCTTATGTGGCACTTCCCTGGAGGTGAAAAGCAGACATGTCTGTAGAACATCCCATCTCCTCTTCAACGTTTCATGGAGTCTACCACTCATACCATTCATAGTTGTGTTGAATATTTCAACAAGGCTATTACACTGGGGATGGTGGTGAACCTGTAGGTCACTCCGCACTCCTTTCACATGTGTTTTAGATAACCAGACATGAAGTTTGCATCTATATCTGATACCATCTCTTTAGGGAAGCCCACTCTGTTAAAGCTACTAATGAGGGCCCTAGTCACTGTAGGATCAGTAGTAACCCTAAGGGGAATAGCTTCATGACTAAGCCTGGGCAGAGTTTGCAGGGTTCCGCTACACAGAACTCCATGAAGTGACACAAAATCTCTGCTGCACTACGATGAGCTAAAATGGCAGCCACATCTCTCTGCTCAGGTTGTGGACAGCCAATCATGGCTTTCGTGTTGGCAGACACCTTTGTGATTGATCGTAAAATCATCACAAATAAGCAGCGATCGCAGATATACAAATTGAATTTCCTTAAATTACTAAAAAACTGCTGAACAGATTACACCAAATAACTGACACAAACCAAGAGCTATCTTTCTGACAATTTTGGTGTAATTCTACCCAGTGGTTTAGGCAGAAGTTGTGTTCAAAACTCCTAAGGGAATAAACATAGGACAACACTTTTTTGACAACCCTTTTTCTCGGGTCCCGCTGGACAGATCACCCCAAAACTTTACATGCAGAAAAATATTTATTGAGACACTTATTTTAAGATTCATCAAACAGCGCCAAAGGTACAGGCAAGTCAAAAAATGCTTTTCCTATGGAAACTTGATTCTAATATAGGTATTACCTACCGATGGTTGCCGGTAGGTAGTTATATTTGGGACCTAGTTTCCATAGGAAAAGCGTTTTTTGTTTTGCTAATACATATGGAGTTGTTTGATTAATCTTTATGAAATGTTTAAAACTAGTTTGTTAATCACTTCAGCTGCTGTCTGGAAAGTTGCAGGGTGATTCATCAAGTGGGGACAAATAAAAAGGGTTCCCAAAGCGCATTTTCCGCATCCAATTTCCCATAGGAAATTTAGACACAACTGCAGCCTGAACCGCTAAATGGAATCAAACCAAATTTGGCAGAAATGTATATCTTGGTCCAGAAAGAATCCGTTATGTGATTTGACATAAATCTGTTCAGTGGTTTTGGAGCTATTAAAGAACAAAGAAAGTACTCAGCCCGAGTCCCCAAAAAACCTGGAAAAAACAGAAGAGGGGAGGGTAGGAATACTATGAACTCCTAAGCCTGGTGGTGAGGTCCCACAGGGAACCTGCATGGGGCCAAAAATGATTGCACCTCTCCTTTAATCATTTGCCAGGCCCCTGTGACTGGGGTCCATGTGGCCAATATTGGCCTGGGGAGGGGGGCTATATGCCGCTCTACCCTATTAAAAAGATAATGGCCCAGTGAGTTGGGGTCCCTTGTGCATAAATCAGCCCAGGGAGGGGGATTCACTAAGTGACCGAGCCACAGGGATGGGATCCCTGGGGCCAAAATCAGCCGAAGGGAGGGGCCTGCATGCCCCCTTCCCATTTACTATATGGACTGACCCTGGGAAATGGGGTCAAAATCAGCCTGGGGAGTGGGCATATGTGTCTGAGAGAGGGGGGCATGTACCCATCTCCCATAAGAAAAATACGCAAGGCCCCAGGGCAAAAAGTGGCCCAAGGAGGGGGACATGTGTTCCTCTCCCCCACAAAATATGCTGGACCATGGGGGATGAGGCTGGACTGGTTGGCTACAAGCATGGGGTGAGTTTTAGGGCCTGGCTGCAGGTCAAACACTGTGGTCAACCCCTGCCACGCAATGCTGAAGGCTGTGTGTGGTGTGAGGTTGGCCGCAGGGCCTGACTGCACACCTCTGGGCCTGGTCTTACAAATTAACTGGGAGAGAGGTCATGTGCCCATGCATGGCAGCAGTTAGATTAAGATATGGTAAATTAATATGTTAAAAAAAAAGTTACAGTGATGCTATAGTCAGGAATGGTAATAAGATATTATACATACGTTCAGAAAAGACAAAGATTCACTGACTACAACACGGTTAAGCAGAGGAAGCCAATTTTTCCAAATTAAGGGGTTGGAATCAGGAACGCCAATCGGATGATCATGTAGATGCTTAGACACCCGCACACCTAACTCTGGGTCGTTTTCTCTAATTCCTATTTTTTTTAAAAGTTTTATTTTCACATCACGATCCTGAAGAAGCACATCGGGATCCATTAAGGACCAAGCCTTAGCGCGAAACATGTCGATCTGAATCTCACCTTCACTCACACTCACGGATAAGAGAGCAGCAGGATAATACACACTATTTTTCTATATTTGTTTCAAAGAGGTTCTTATCCTTTGCTTTTAATCTTACCACCTGGACCCCTGAATAAAATTCTGTTTCTGGGTACCGCAGGGGTAATTTTAATTCACTCACACAATTTTTAGACCAACACACCCACAAGCATAACTGCGGCTTCTCCTCTAAAAGATCTCTAAAAAGAGCCCTCTCGCTCGTCCCGTGGGCGACAGAAGCGCCACCCCTACAAGGAGCGTACACCGGACGATGAAGCATGACACCTGCATGGGTTGTGAGGGCACTTGTTCTAGTAGGAGAAATTCCCCACCCTCATCGATATCCAACCTTAACCACAAATGAGACTACACTCTTAAATCTTTACCACAGCAACCAGAGTAGGCTGCTCTCTCTCTCCATTAGGAACAGTAACCACCTAGTGATTACTACGTGATTCTTTGCGAGCTCCGGCACTGAACCTTCCTTTTCCAATTAGCTACCTCTCCCCTCTTTACATTGTGTTGGGATAGATTCAGTGAAAACAACATGGGTTAAACTGAGAGTGGAGTTAGATGTTGAAATGAGATAACGAACTAGAGCATAAAAGCATAAAGAACACCAATGTTCACCAGTAATAATTTAGAGAATTAAATATAATGTTACCCCACTCATGCACAGCGTTTGACCCCACATATTAAATTACAAGTAAAATGTTAAATAACATCATTGATGGCACCACTAATAAACTCACTGATGACACCTTCCATTGATTGTGACAGAGTGCTTAAGGCTTTGTGGCGTCAAAGACATTCATGAAGGTATACATGTGTCCAATTTTCTATCACAGATTAAGTGATAATAATCAAACCCATTGGCAGCTCAGGCCACATAGCCCTCATTTTGTGGAAGCCCTTCTCTTTTTACTGGCATTTACCCCCCCTAGCAAACAAAATATCCCAATAGTTTTTAATGGGCCACACATGTTTTAGACCTTGGGCACCATTCATAAAAGTGTTTGTTCTCTATTCAGCTTAACAAGATCATTCTTTTAAACAATTCACATGACCCTAAAGTTTGAGTCATGAGGTTGACAGCTACTTATTAACCACTGGCAAGGTATCTCCTTACAGACACTATGAACAACCCTCCACAGTTTGGTAAAATACACTAAACACATTTTTTTAGATGAGCAGAAAAAGGTACAACGTCAGAGGTATGGTCACAATCACACTGTGATCCAAACCATTTCAAAGTGGGTCACTCCAATACTGTAAATATTTAAATTATTTGTAAATAATGCCTCAAAATCATCAGGCAAATTGTGCACGTAAACATCTACATCTTATAAACCTCTATGTTGCATAGAAGCAGTCTATAGCAGTCAGTTACAACTATTTATTTACCTTGGACTACGGCCCAGACATCCACAGGTGAATAATTGTGAATAGAATCTTTGGCTTCCTCACAGCTTTTTACATCTATCTTTACCTGAGTTAACATGGAATAGAGATTGTACCCAAAATGTTACTCATACATAAATCGTGCACCATATAACCTTCTCCATATGTAACTAGTCTTGGTTCCAGAGCCTACTCTATTTCAATTCTATGCACTCACACATTTACACACAGTAATTCTGTGCAATATATGAGTTTAGGTCCTTTTTTACCGATATTCTTTTCAATATTGTGTTAGAGCTTATGGAGTAATGTGAATATCTGTTTTAAAGATAATGTAATTTGAGAAGTAATTTAATATGTCATCAGTAATGTTCTCAATGATATCATTTAACATGTCATGAGTGATATAATTTCGTGAGATCATAAGCAGTGCATGGTAGGGGTGCAATTATAGTTAAATCACTGAACTATTACTAGCAAATATCAATTTTCTTAGTTTATTTATGCTTCCCTTTTTATTTATTTGAACACCTAACTGTGCTATTACTTTAAACTTTGTTTCTTTCATTACATTTATAGGGTTTTTTAATGTAAACTAAGGTCTTATTACCATGCATAACTATAACGTTAAATGAAACTTTTTTCGGTGACCTTCTGGGGATTTTTCATGTTAATGAAGCTCATATTACCATTTCTGACTTAAATGTATTTTTAACATTTGTACGTTTTCAGTCTGCTCTGTGCTGTCAGCTTGCTGCCCATGCCCCTGCTCTTCTCCTGCTTGCTTTCTGTTCTCTATCTGTATGCCTCTGCCCTCCATAGTCAGCTTGCTGCTCCTGCCTACCTACTGCCTGTTCTCTATACTCTGTCCATATGCCACTGGCCACTTCCACCTGCCCTCCATGGTCATTGTTCTGCCCCTACCCCATCCTCTTGTTTTCCACTCTCTATGTGAGGGTCTCCGGCCCTATTGCCTGCCATCCATGTGGTCTGTGTTGTTGTCCTTTCCCATGCCACCCTCCCCTCCATGGTCAATGTGTTTTATCATGCTCCCCCAAACACAGCCCTGAATTCTTCATAAGCATGCCCTTGCCTCTCCCTCCTGCCCTCCAAGGTCAATTGTGCTGACCCTTCTCATGAGTGCCTGCTTGCCATGATCAGACCCTACCCCCTTCTGTTGGCCCTCCATTCACCGTCTATGTTCTGCCCCATCCTGACAGCCCTCTGTGGACAGCTTGCTACCCTTGTCTTGCATGCCTATTCTCCATGGTCAGCTTTCTGCCCCCGACCCCTTCCCCCACCCATCATTGTCCGAATCTGAGCCTTGTCCCCTCCCTCCTGCCCTGCATCTACCTTTGTTACCTTCTCTGCTTTGCTTGCCCCTCCTTCCCACCTCACCTCCTCCCTGTCCTCTCATGCCCAAGTCCATGTTCCCGCTCTCACTGCTACCCTGCATGGTCTAATGTGCTCCCACGACCTTTCCCACTTGCCTACCATGTTAGCTTGCTGTCCCTGTGTTGGTCACCCTGTTGGCAATATGTTGCTAAATCTAGCATGTTTTCATCATCTTTCATCTTGCTGTTGAAGCAGTACTTCAACTGGCCCAGTTTCAACTCTTTCTTTTTTCTTTGTATCTCTCTCCTGAGAGAGCCTTATTGGGGTGTATTGCATTAAGGTGCTTTCACATGCCACTTGTGCTCATTAGAGTATTGCTCAGTTTGGTTCCTGTGTAGCATCTCATTGTATAAAATGCAAGATAGATTTCAGACATAGTTTTTTTATTTGCCCAGCTGGACAAGTAAATCAGTTCCAGGCCACATATTCCCTTTCAGGTCTAGTGAAAAATGCTGGTGCAGATGGTGATGGCAGCACTATAACTTTATTTTCCTGTGATTCTGCAGCCGGGTTGAAGACTGTAGTGTCTTGCGAGTTTTATGACATACTCCTTTTGGCTCCTAATGGACTCTGTAGATCTGTGACATAGGTGTCAGAGTGGAATGTAATGAAACATGTTATAGAATGTTGAGTTTGCAGTTACATGCAGATGAATAAATACATGTAATATTAAGCTCTGTGTGTGGCATAGTCATTGGCAGAGACCCAGGTTGGGGAGAATTCTTTAACTGGCGACAAGATAGGAGATAAGTAATCTGAAGAATGACATGCTCTCCCAGAGAGTTTGCCATGGTTCAAGTAAACTGCTTGTGAGTGTCATGTTTGCTGCTGTCAAAATATGAAATCGATGTTTTTTGCATGAAGAGTCAAAGTACAACTCCAGCCACAGTAAAGCATGTGAAGACAACAAACACGTTGCAAAGAATCTACATGTTGATGGCTGAGAACCTGCTGGTCAGGCCATACATAAAGGTACTCAGCTGCTTTGCAAGAAAAGTTGTGCATTATTCGGAGTATTAACGCTGAAGGTGGATTTAACCTGGTTTATGAAGTGCACCTGCTAATAAGCTTAACTTGCAAAATAGCACTACCAACAGAAGAGCTGAAACATAGATCAACCAGGTGTCAGAAAATTCAAATTGGAATTTAGAAAAGAAGAAATGAATGACTTACTGAATATGCTAAAGAGAGTCATCATACTGCAGAACTTGTGAAGTTGGCTCAATAAGAAGTGCTCAGGTTTGTGCTCACCGAGATGCCTAAACCCAAAGCAGTACATTCACAAAGCTGACAAGTAGGGCTCAGAACAACTTCACAAGTCTTCAAAGTGACTCTTAGAATAGTGACAGTTTTCAGATGGCATAGAAGAAAGTTATGTTTCCAGCTATCATTGAAGATGACTCAGAGAACAGCATCTCGTAAAGGTCTCACAGATGAGTTCCCTAAACCAAGTCACAGTGATCCACCAGCAGTGTCATCACGTATCATAATGGTCTACAATGCTGCTGCATTCCTGAAACCACCTCCACCTTTTGATACAGCCAAAAAGCTAAATATTATCTATAGATGGACTGCTGGGATAGAGAAATGTGATGATGTCATTGATGCACTTGAAGAGAATGATAACAAAAAGATTAACAAGTATCTTAAAAATCTTGCTGGTGATGCTGCGGAAGAAGTCATAAAGGAAATGCTATGAACTGATGAAGAAATTGCATACCATCAGACTAAGGAAAAACTGAATCTCAAGTTCGATCCAATACCAAACATTGATTACAAAAGATACATTTTCAGTCAAGAACACCAAAAAGTTGGGGAAACCATTGATGAATTTGTGGAGAGACTCGATGCAAACACTGTATTTTTTATGAATTCAACGATGAAAATGCTATGAGTCTTAGAATTATTGATGAATGCGTGTCAGATTCATTCAGACGACAAATACTGAGAGAAACTCTTAGTCTTGTGCGAATGTTGATGGCTACATGAGCTGAGGAGCGTGCTGAAAGATAAGCTGCTGACATGAAGGCCGTAGGTGCACAGAATGAATCAGTCATGAGCATTAAAGTGAAGTCAAAGCAAAATACTGAAGGACACACTTAAAAAGAAGTTATGTTTTAGAGGTGGATTTTCCTTTCCACATGAAGGTAAGTGTCCCACCATGGGACAGATATGTAAAGACTGTTAGAAAAAAAAACTTTTGTGACGGTTTGTAAAGCAAAGAAAAAAGCAAGTGCATCATGGCACAAAAACAAAATGGCCTCCAGAACTTTCCAGAAGTAACGTTCAATACACACCCATAAGGCCAAGTGTCAACATCAATTGAGGCAAATTGACACAGAATAAATTTGATCATCATCCAAATCATCGTCAAATAATTCTTCTGCCTCAATATCAAGTGAAAGTGATGAAGATAGTTGTGCCATGTCGATGTTTAGCTTAGAGAAACATGTGCATGTCGAAATGGCTGCGTGGAAAAATGTTAGTCAAAGAAAAGTAGACATGCCAAAGCATCAAAGTCATACTAACATTGCCCGAAGATTACATTGAAAATAAATGGTTGCCTAATACATTTCATTATCGACAGTCGTGCATCAATAAGCATAATGCCTGAAGAGAAATATAATTAATTATCTACACTACTACAACTTACGCCATTGAAAATCAAAGTGTACACATGAGCTGTATCGACGGCTATAAAAAGTGAAGGTTCATTTGTAGCAACAATAAAACAAAAGTGCAAACACTAATCCTTGTGCTTCAAGGTACAGTTGCCTTGTCCACTCGGTTTCAGTACAGCTGCTGATATGGGAATGATTTCTGTGAATTACAAAATGAATGCTCACCACAAAATAGTCACTCAAATTGCCTTCATTGTTTCATGGTTTAGAAAAGACTATGAAAGTAAAGTTGCATACTAATGAAAATGTCTGCCCTGTTGCTCAGAGACATAGAGAAATTGCTTTTCATTTACAAGAATCTGTTGAAGAAGAACTTGAATTGTTAATCATAACATTAGGACGCACCCATGGAGCCTTCACCTGCCACGCCTGCAAGTTCGACTGCATCAAGACCCACACCAAACCCACAAATTCCAAACTGGGCCCCGACACTAACCACCTAAAGTGCATCTTGCTCAACACCCGCTCGGTCCACAGACACTCCATTGAACTCTGGAACCTACTCGACACTACATCACCGGACGTCGCCTTCCTTACAGAAACATGGATGAACGCCTCATCAGCGCCCGACATCGCCATAGCAATCCCGGACAACTACAAGATCATCCGAAAGGACCGCATCAACCATACAGGAGGAGGAATCGCCATCGTTCATAAAAGCACCATCCGCATTACGACCAGCTCCGATGACAACCTCACATCCGCCGAGCACCTTCACTTCCAGATTCACACCGATCCGAACACTACACTCAGAGGCACCCTCATCTATAGACCACCCGGACCCCGCACAAAATTCAGCGAAGACATCACTGACTTCATCAGCCCTCACGCCCTCCCCTCCGAGGACTACATCCTACTGGGAGACCTCAACTTCCACCTGGAAAAGAACAACGACAGCAACTCCATCACCCTTTTGGACAATCTCGCCAATCTCGGACTCAAACAACTTGTTGACACCCCCACCCACATCGCCGGACACACGCTCTACCCTATCTTCACCTCCAGCAAGCACATCTCCTTTAATCACACCACAGCTCTCCACTGGACGGACCACAGCTGCGTTCACTTCAACTACAAAAAGACCACGACCCACAACCACCTACAACCAATTCCCCGGAGAAACTGGAATAAAATTACCACCGACCAGCTCTTTACATCGCTTCTCCAAAATCCCCCTGCAAAATCATCGGACCCAAACCAAGCAGCAACTAACCTTACACATTGGATCACCCACAGCGCTGACGAATTAGCACCCTTGAAAAACCATCAAATGAAGCAAGGTAGCAAAAAAGCCCCCTGGTTTAATGATGATCTTAAGAAATCCAAGAAGATTTGTCGCACCCTCGAGAAAGCCTGGCGAAAAAACCCAACCACTGACAACCTGACCTCTTTCAAGAACGCCACCCGCAAACACCACCAATTGATCCGATCCACCAA
This sequence comes from Lissotriton helveticus, assembly GCF_964261635.1. NCBI lineage: Eukaryota > Metazoa > Chordata > Amphibia > Caudata > Salamandridae > Lissotriton > Lissotriton helveticus. Next base: position 339,853,414 of record NC_136063.1, on the reverse strand, counting down.
GAAATCAGCATTCAAGGACCGACTCGACAACAACGCCCACAACAGCAAGGAACTATTCAACATAGTCAAAGATTTTACCAACCCCACCGCCGGCTCCAACGACATTACTCCATCCCAAGACCTCTGCGACTCTCTGGCCTTGTTCTTCCACAACAAAATCGCTGACATACATAACAGCTTTGGAGACCAGCCCTCCCAATCTACCTCCGTACTAACACCCCTCCAACAACCTTTACGACTGGAACAGGATCACCACTGATGACACCATCCGCCTGATGAACACCATCCACTCAGGATCACCAACCGACCCATGCCCCCACCACAATTTCAACAAAGCAGACTCCATCATCGCACCCCATCTTCGAGACATCATCAACTGCTCCCTCAACTCCGCCACCTTCCCGGAAAGCTGGAAACACGCCAAACTCAGCGCCCTCTTGAAGAAACCTACAGCAGACCCCTCTGAACTTAAGAACTACCACCCCATCTCGCTCCTCCCATTCCCTGCCAAAGTCATTGAGAAAGCCGTCAACAATCAACTCGCCGCCTTCCTCGAATCCAACAAATCCCTCGACCCTTCACAGTCCGGCTTCCGAGCAAAACACAGCACCGAGACCGCTCTCATCGCTGCAACAGACGACATTCGAACTCTACTGGACAGCGGAGAAACTGCTGCCCTCATCCTACTCGACCTCTCCGCAGCCTTCGACACAGTCTGTCATAACACCCTTATACAACGCCCCAGCAACATCAGAATACAAGGAAAAGCATTGGACTGGATCATCTCGTTCCTCGCCGGAAGGACCCAAAGAGTCTGCCTCCCCCTTTTACATCAGAGGCCAACGAAGTCATCTGCGGCGTACCCCAAGGATCTTCACTCAGTCCTACCCTCTTCAATGTATACATGAGTCCCCTCGCATCCATTGTGCGCCAACACAACCTCAACATTATCTCCTACGCAGACGACACCCAGCTGATCCTATCCCTCACCAAAGACCCAAACACTACCAAAACCAACCTACACGAAGGGATGAAAGAAGTAGCCGAGTGGATGAAGAACAGCCGCCTAAAACTTAACTCGGACAAAATGGAAGTCCTTATCTTAGGATCATCCTCCTCCGCCTGGGACGACTCATGGTGGCCACCGTCACTGGGCAGCGCACCCATACCCACGAACCACTCGTAACCTGGGCTTCATCCTGGACTCCTCCCTCTCGATGACCAGACAAGTCAACGCCGTCTCATCATCTTGCTTCAACATTCTATGTATGCTCAACAAAATTTTCCGTTGGATCCCCACCGAAACTAGAAAGACGGTCACCCACGCACTGGTCACAAGCCGACTAGACTACGGAAACACCCTTTACGCCGGAACCACATCCAAACTCCTGAAAAAACTCCAACGCATCCAAAACGCATCAGCCAGACTCATCCTAGACATCCCCCGACAAGCTCACATCTCCGGTCACCTGAAAGACCTCCACTGGCTCCCCGTCAACAAAAGAATAACGTTCCGCCTCCTCCCCCACGCACACAAAGCCCTCTACGACCTAGGACCCGAATACCTCAATACACGCCTGTCCTTCTACTCCCCCACCCGCCATCTTCGTTCGTCCAATCAAGCCCTTGCCGCAATTCCACGCATCTAAAGATCCACCATGGGAGGAAGATCCTTCTCCTACTTAGCGGCCAAGACTTGGAACTCCCTCCCCACCCACCTCCGCCTCACACAGAACCACCTCTCCTTCAGAAAACAACTAAAAACTTGGTTATTTGATAAGTAAACTCCCTTCCTCCCTCAAGCGCCTTGAGACCCTCTGGGTGAGTAGTGCGCTATACAAATTTAAACTTGACTTGACTTTAAATTTGTCTGACGCCATGGGATTCTCCCACAGTGGTATTGGCATAAAAGGACAATGAAGGAGCTGTACTCATATGAGTTGACATGCGTCAAGCAAGCAAGGCAATTGATCAAAAAACGACATCCAGGTCCACATATCGCTAGTATGATAATGCAAATATTGGTGCAAAGTTTATCTCTCGCCTTGATTTAAATAAAGTTATCAGTTGGAACTCAGAGAAGATTACAGGTTCATTACAACCATTTATACACATGTTGGTCTGGTTCAATCCAAGAGACTCAGTTTTGGTGTACCACTGGCTGCAAAACGTTTCCAAGATGTCATTCAACGTGTCATACAGCCCGTTGTGAAAGCATTCAGTTATAGCAATGACATACTGATTTTTTGAGCACACAAAAGGAGCACACAAGTATGTCATTTACTTATTGGTGCAGGTTTGAATTTGAATGCAGGCAAGTGTGAGTTCCACAAGACAAAGTTAAATTTCTTTGCCCATATATTTTCAGCTGGCGGTATGATGCCTGGTCCTGCAAAAGTACAAGCCCTAACAACTGATGATCCCGATAAGATGTTTCCATAATATGTTCATTTCTTGGCATGGCCAGTTATTGTTTAAGATACATATGAGACTTCCCTAATATGTGCTCCCTCACGAAAGTTAATGAAATGTTCTTTTTAATTCAAGTGGTCAGAAGAATGTGAGAGAAGTTTCAATAAAATCAAATAAGCCATTGAAACTGCTGCTGAAATGGCCTATTTCAATCCAAAACTTAATTCAGAGGTTGTTGTTGATGCTAGCCCTGTTGGGTTAGGTGCTATCCTTTCAGAGCGCAGTGGACACCCAAATGTTCAAAGGCATATTGTAGTATATGCCATTGGAAGTTTGTCCCAGACAGAACGTGCTTACTCACAACATGAGAAAGAAAGTTTAGCTGTGGTATAGGCTTGTGAACATTTCCATGTATTCCTGAATGGAAAGCCTTTTACGCTGGTAACTAATCATCAAGCTTTACAGATTATATTTGGCAATCCAAATGCCAAGATTCCTTCTCGAATTGAACGGTGGGGGTTACATTTACAAGAGTTCAATTATACCATTTTGCATCTGCAATGATAGTTGTAAATGTCATCCAATGGTCCCAAAGTTGTGCCCTTAGTGAGCTTTGTCATTGACACTGAAAGTTTTTTTTATCATTTCAACATTAGCCCAAAATTTAGCTGCCTAGTTTATATATTAATCTTCAATGAAAAATAAACTACCCCACCATCTTGGTATATTTAACAGCAATTGCCGTTCAGCCCCTAAACACGCTTCTGACATTGCCGACCTCATCCTTAGCATGAATATGGACATAATTATCCTCACGGAAACATGGCTCAAGGAATCATCCTCTCCATGCCTTGACCTCCTGTTCCCCCCAGACTTTAACATCATTAGACTAGACAGACTTCACAAAATAGATGGAGGCTTAGCCTGCATACATCGTTCTGACCTCACCATCTCAAAATTTCACTTGGAACCCCTGGACTTCTGTGAATACTTGGGATCTCTGAACTCACCTAGCAACCACCCCCTCAAATTACATATAATCTACCATCCTCCTGGTCAAAACATAACTTTCACAGAACAACTTATGGAAATCATCACGGCAAACTCATTTGAATGACATTTTCTAGGTGATTTCAATCTCCACTGGGAGAACAAACTAGAGAAGCAGGTGAACGCCCTTAAAACCTTCCTTGCTGACCACTCCCTGATCCAAGCTATCTCAGAGCCCACTCACTCAAAAGGTGCCATGCTAGACTGACTCATTTCCAAACTAAATACTATTGAATTGATCTTGATTACCCCTTGTGACTGGTCTGACCATCACATTATCACCTTCCAAATCCCCTCTTGTAACAAGAAAATCTTCTCACAACAAATAAAACCTAAACAATGGATAAGAGACACTAAGAACATCAACAGGATCAAGCTAGCCTCCCAATGTGAGAAGGCTATTATCTCCCCAACAACATAGGAGACGTCACTGCCCTCACTGATCACTATAACTCCACTATGACCAAAATATTCGACTAAGCCGCACCGCCAAAACTCAAAAGAATACCTGACAAGGATAAAAACCCATGGTTCAATGCAGCCCTAAATGAGGAGAGACGCAAACTCAGATCAACTGAACGTAAATGGAGGCTTCACCCCTCCCGCTCCCAGCTGAAACTAATCCGAAAAGCAAGAAAATCAAACAATAAAAGTATTCTAAGATCAAAAATAGACTTCTTCAAATCAGAACTAGAGAATGCTAAAAATAGACCTAAAAAAACTTTTCGAAATTCTGAATCAACAATCGACCAAACTGGCAAAATCTTCACTCTTAACATCAACCTCACAGCTAAGTAGTGACAAATTTTCCTCTCTCTTCACTGCAAAAACGAATTCCCTCCAACTTGAACTCAATATGGCTGCGACCAACTTAACCACCCCAAATATCAGTCAAGCTACTAACTTGGTACTAAGTAAGCAATCTCTTCCCAAAAACAATTCTCACTGGTCCAACTTCAAATGTTATGGTATCAATGATAACACCAAAATTCTAACAACTACTAAACTCAACAACCACTTCAATAACCCTATCCCTGCTAAGTGCCTACCCCACATATATCATATCATAGCCCCTCTCTGGACCAAGATCATAAATGCCTCGCTCTCACAAGGTCACATCCCGGACTGTCTAAAATCAGGTCAAGTTACGCCTATCCTAAAAAAAACGACAGCTAGCAACTCCTACCCCAACAACTTCTGACCAATAACCAACAACCCTATGCTAGCAAAGGTCTTGGAAAAATGTGTTCAACAACAACTGAACTTACACATCACAAATTTCAATTTATTGAACATACATGAATCGGGTTTTAGACCTGGCCATAGCACTAAAACAGCCATCCTGAATATAGTAGACGACGCCCTCTTAGCTCCTGACCACAATGAAACATGCCTACTAGTCCTGCTTGACCTCTCATCAGCCTTCGATACGGTCAACCACGACAAACTTCTAAGAAGACAGGATGGGCTTTTCTGACACAGTCCTTCTATGGTTCAAATCCTTTCTGCAAAATAGAACACAATCATTCATTACCAACACGAATCTCTCTCTATCCTCAGCCAACCTACTAGGAGTACCTCAAGGCTCTACCTTGTCTCCCACTCTATTAAATGTATATGTTGAACAACTCACTGATCTACTACAGCAGGCTAGCATCTCCTAACACATGTAAGCGGACGACACCCAACTTTACATCAAAATCACCTGAATTGAAGAGATAAAGTTAATGAATCTAGCTCTAGAAAAAAATGTACAATGGCTAACGACCAACTTCCTCATGTTAAATTCACAAAAAACTGAATTTCTCTTAACCCCCCCCCCCCAATAACTCTCAAGAAATAAAGGAATGGACCAAAATGATCACTGCCCTGAATTGCGCCCCAATGCTGGTGGACTCCACAATATCACTTAGGGTCACACTGGATAAGAATCTCAACATGCAAGCTCACATTACCTTAATGGCTAAAAATGCCTACTTTTACCTCAACTATCTAAGAAAAATGAAGCCATTTATCGAGACCCCTGACCTCAAAACTGCATTTCAGGCCTTAGTCATCTCAAGGCTGGAGTACAGTTGCTCCACCCTCTCTGGGCTTCCCAAAACCTCTACCGCACCTCTAAAAGTCTGTCTCAACGCCGCAGCTAGACTCATTACAGGATCAAAGAAATTCAACCACATATTGCCACACCTGAAGGCACTCAACTGGCTACCCTATGAAGCCCTTATTCCCTTAAAGATTGCTTGTATTACTCATAAGGCGTTACACCACAATGCCCCGCAGTTCCTAGCCCAAAAACGTACTCTATATGGAGGAAACAGACATTCCAGGAGCACAGATAACCCACTCCTGAAACCCGCAAGGTTCAACAAGACTAAAACCTCCAACAGAGCATTCTCTAGAGCGGCGCCAAGAAACTGGAACTCGCTTCCGCCATTATCAGAAAAATCGCATCAACGCTCCTCTTCCATAAGGAAGCAAAATCATTCCTGATGTGCAAACTCCTACCTTAGAATCCGCACAAGTTCTAAGCCAGCTTCAACCGCTATCTTGAAGATAAGATTTTTTCAAGCCCGATTTGACTCTTTCGCAGAGCTGTTTTCTACTCTGCCTGTATCCCCCGAACTTTACTATGTCCTTGTTGTTACTTATTTGCTTTGTTGTTTATCTGTGTTGTTGGTAACAAATGTGCTTTCATTTCCCTGCTCATTTTGTAAAGTGCTCTGTTACCCTACCTTGGGTCTGGTTTGCGCTATAAAAAACTCTCAAAATAAAAAAAATAATCATGGTATGGTATACTTCATGTACAAATATATCTGTTTTTGCCATCACAGTCTCTGAAAAGTACTGTGTGCTAAAAAAGGTGCATATAAAAATTATCTAGCAGCATGTGTTATGTACAATGTAATTATCAATGCTCAATTCGGTTCATCTCATGATACAAAAAAGTACCCAGTTACAATTAGATTGCAGAGCCATTGCGCTTTTCGAACTATTTGTTCCTTGGGGATATTAATATCCATCTTGATCTTATAGAGGCGGCTGATTCAGCTGCTTTTCTGGACTTTCTCCAGCTGGCCAAGCTCTCACAATGGGTCAGGGATCTGACCCATCAAGGTGGACATAGTCTTGACACCGTCTGTACAAATTTCCCCATATCAGTGGCGAAGCCACTACCTGTAACTTGGTCGGTCCATTTTCCCATATTCTTCTCATGGGCTGTTAAGCGTCCGCCTCGACTAGCTAGTTCTTATCGGCCTCCCACCTCCAGGAAATTGGATGCCAAGCAGCTTAGCTGCCATTTGGCAGCATCGTGTCCTCCCCTTTTAGGTAACCTGAAGGATAATGTGTCCAGGTTTGCGGACTGGATTACTCATTCGGTCAGTGCTCTTTCTGCCCCAGGTTATTTTAAATTGAGGAGGGAGTCTTCTTCTAAGCTGTGGTTTACCTCTGAGCTGAAGATTTTGAAACATGCCTGTAAGGTATTGGAGAGAGCATGGCGCGCCAGTTGTTATTGTTCCATTGCTAAACTGGCCCTCAGAGCCAAACAGAAATTCTATTATGCAGCAATCGGTATGTCCAAAGGCAGATATTTCTCTGCTCGCATTGACCGGGCTAATAATAATTCCAAAGAAATCTTTGCTATTGTGCAGAGTTTCGTGGCTCCCAGCGCCCAGGTTGTGGTGGCACCTACCTCGGACACCTGGTGCAACACCTTGGCAAAATTCTTTAGGGACAAAATTGTCAGTATACAGGATACTTTTTCGAACATATCCAGGAAGTCTCTTGCCGCTCCACTGGGGAAGCAGGGGAAAGAAATGGGTTGCATCTTTTCTGCTTTTAGCTCAGTGGATCCGCCTACTACGCTTAGAATTCTTAAGGCACTTAAATCTGATTCACCTAATGACCCATGTGCGGCTGGGCTTCTATCTGAAGTGGCAGACACTATTAATGCTGAAGTAAATCTAATGGTCAATCAGTCGCTTCGCGAGGCATGTGTTCCTCTGTCATGGAAGCAGGCATTGATTCTGCCCATCCTTAAGAAGCCGTCTCTTGATCCTCTACTTCCTGAGAATTACCGTCCCATGCTGCTCTTGCCAAGTTTGGCTAAAGTTTGTGAGAAGGTTGTTACGTCTCGGCTCATCAACTTTGTAGAGGTGTCTGGTTTGCTTCAACCAGCGCAATCTGGTTTCCGTGCTTCTTACAGCACTGAGTCAGCACTGTTGGAGGTGACAGAGGCGATTCGGGATTGTCTGGATGCCGGCAGGAGTGCAGTCTTGGTTATGCTTCATCTCTCGTCAGCATTCGACACGGTTCCTAATTCTTTACTACTTGATCGCCTAGTGAAAATTGGTATTTCGGGATCGGCATTGAGATGGATCATGTCCTTCTTGGTAGATCGCAGAGGGTCTGGCTTCCTCCTTGTGCCTCTGCGCCGATGCAGTTGACATCTGGCGTTCCACAGGGGTCATTGCTTAGTCCTCTCCTTTTTAACATCTATGTGACTCCGCTGGTTTACCTTGCGGAGTCAGTGGGGGCTATAGTGAGGGCCTATGCGGATGATACGCAACTCCTGTTTTCCTGGAAGAGGGGCGACGACTCTGTTGGGGCGGCAGCATTGTTTGTTCTCTGTGTTTCATTGGCTGGCGGATGCACAGTTTAAGTGCACTGAAGGAAAATGTGAAGTGCTCCTGTATGGCTTGTTCCCTATGGACTTCAGAGAAAGACTGTGGCCTTCTGATTTCCCCCGCCCTTCCATGGGAAAGGGCACTGCTAAAAACCTTGGGGTCTTGTTATATCTAAGGTTTCTGCCTTACATCTTCCCTGTTTCTTTGCCTCTAGTTCAGCTAGTGAGTGTAGATCATCTGTAACCTATCCAAGTCTTCTGGAACTCATTACCAGGATATAACAGGTCTGGTTCAACGAAAACTTGAACTTTCCGACACAAGTGAAGAAGCTGATGGGGTCCTGCTTTGGCACTCTGAAAATGTTGAGGAAATTTCTCCCTCTGCTGTCGGTTAGTGCCAAAGAGACTGTGGTCCGGGCCCTGATCTTGTCCCGATTAGACTACACAAAGGCGCTGTTGGTTGGCAGTCCAGACTACTTGGTTAGGAAACTGCAAGTAGTCCAAAATTCAGCAGCCAGATTGTTACTGGTACTTTCATCCAGACAGAGTGTTCGTAACCATTTCCGTGACTTGTACTGGCTTCCAGTCGAATCTCGGCTAACATTCAAAATGCTGTCTATTGCTCATCGGGCCCTTTATGGGCTTGGCCCTATCTATCTTCAGAAGAGATTTGTCTTCTTTAAACCCACTAGACAACTTTGTTCGTCCATCCAGCTACTAATACAGACCCCTCGGTCTAATCGCCAAAGGCTGGGTGGGAGCTCTTTTGTTCGTAAAGCTGGCTTGGCTTGTAACATGTTACCGTTGGCTCTCCAGGGCATACAAGACGCACTGCTTTCTAAGAAAAAAACTAAAAACGCTGCTTTTTTAGCTTCTGATCTGGGTGCTGATTAACTTTCTGGAGCAAGCGCAGGGACACTTCGAGTATCCGTGCGCTGTATAAATTAAATATAACATAACATAACTTATAACATAAAAATGTTACCCATGAGTGCAAGGAATTATGTAGGTCTTCACTGATGTTTAAACAGTTGGGGGACTTGGTAGCCAAATCTAATATGTATCGAGTCTGAGCAATATTTCTTGATTTCCTCCTCTTCTCAAGTTTGGTACCTATGACAAAATATTTCAAACAATGGAGATTATTAGTATGACGCTGTTTGAAATAACGAGCAACAGGATAAGAGGAATCCGAGTTTACTATGGCTCTCAAATGCTGAAGAATTCTTATGTGAACCTGTAGTTTAGTAGTTTAGTACGTTAGTACTTTGATCCCAGACGGAAATTTGAGAAAAATGTGAGTGGTTTTCAGCTAAATTTGAGGTTTGAAGGGGATTCTGCATAGAAAAACATTGGGGGATCCATGCAAGGCACACCTCCTTGCACTCCCCCAGGACTCTAGTGTTCACAAATGTGTGAGTTTGGTAGGAATCTCAAGATGGCCGCAGAGGCTGGGACCAAAAACACAGGTTGCCCCTTGCAAAATCAGGTTGTTGTATGAAATATATTATTACGTGTCCACAATATGTTTTGGGCCCTTGCCTGTCATGGGTACTTGGCGCACCCACAAAAGTGAGGTACCATTTCTATTAGGAAACCTGGGGGAATGCTGGGTGCTAGGAAATTTGTTTCAGCCCGGTGATTCAACAACTTCACACACAGAAATGTGCGCAAAATTTGAGTTGTTCAGATAAATGAGAGGTTTGCAGGGAATTCTGGGTAGGAAACATTGGGAGATCCACACAAGCAACACCTCCCTCCACTCCCCTGGGTGACTCCCTTGCAAAACAAGGTCTTTTGCAATTCATAATTTTGATGTCTCCACAGTACGCTTTAGGCCATTTCGTGTCATGGACACTAGGCCCACCCAAAAAAGTGAGGTACCACTATTATCGGGAGACTTGGGAAATGCTGACTGGGTGGAAGTTTGTGGCTCCATGCAGATTCTGAATTTTCCATCAGAAAGTGAGGAAAATGTGTTTTTGTATTTACAAAGTTTGGTATTTGCAAGGGGATATGGCTAACAGAACCAGGTAAGAGCCACACAAGTCCCTCCATACTGGATTTCCCCTGATGTATCGTTTAAAAAAATGTATAGGTATGCTAGGTTTCTTAAGGTGCCGGCAGAGCTAGGGTCCACAATCCACAGATAGGTACATTGCTAAGAAATGGTCAGTTTTACCTGAAAAAATGTGATGTGTCCATGCTGTGTTTTGGGATATTTCCTGTTGCAGTTACTAGGCCTACACACACACATGAGGTACCATTGTTATCATAGGACTTGGGGAAATACTGGGAGGGTGGAAGTTTGTGGCTCCACAAAGATTCAAGAACTTTCCATCATAGAAATGTGAGGAAAATATGTTTTATTTTACAATGTTTGAGGTTTGCAAGGGATTTTGGATATATGAACCAGGTGAGAGCCACACAAGTCACCCCTCATGGATGCCCCTGGGTAACTAGTTTTGAAAAAACATAGGTTTGCTAGGTTTCCCTAGTTGCCAGCTGAGCTAGGGTCCAAAATCCACAGCTAGGCACATTGCAAAAAAGGGTCAGTTTTCACTGAAAAAATGCGATGTGTCCACGTTTGTTTTGGATGTGTGGTTTTAGTGGTGTCAAAAAGTGTAAGCACTTTTGATAGGATCTACTGTCCCACGGCCAAGAATAAACCCATGCTGTCTAAGGGATACTAATTTAGCTATTATATTACCTAAACGATTTGCCAACATTTGAGAGTACAGCTTAGTGTCTCAATCAATGAATTTTATCAGCCGATAAAAACTTGGTTTAAGGTTTTTTTTTTATACAGCTATATGTGTTTCCCCCCCATGAAAATGGTCTCTCCCCTAATTTTGCTTTTTCAGACACCGCCAGCATATCCTCAATCAGTTCTTTTAAAAATACTTCATATGGGTCCAGGAGAATGTTATCTGGCCCATAGCCTTCCTGATAGCTTATGATACTATTGCCGATGCCACTTCTTCTGCAGAGATAGGTTGCTCTAAGATAGCCTGATCCACCGAACACCGCGTCAATTCAATGTAATATCTCAGAATACTTCCCAGCCACGGACTCCACATCCTCTGTGTATAATTTCTCATAAAAATCTTTAAAAACCTTCACCATTTCAGAGAGTATTAAGTGTTTCAGACCTTCTTCATCCTCAATTGCAATTGCCTCAATCCCTAAAGCCACCTCCCTATGCCTGGTTCGGATAGCCAAGAGGCGTCCCACATTCTCCCCGTATTCATAGCACTCAATTTTTTTTGTATGGAATTTGGCAGTGACTTCCTGGCTGAAAACTGTAGTATCTTAACCCTAGCAATTGTGATTTTCTGCTTGATTTCGGGGTTGCTTATATTCTGGGATATCGCGCACATCTGAGGCTCTTCAAGGGAAGATAGCTCTTTAAGGGTGTCTTGGATTCCTCCTTTCCTGATATAGTGTATAGCTCAGGGTTTCTCCCTGAATCCCAGCTTTTAGTGTATCCCAAACCACTATTTCTTTACCTGAGCCCCTATTTAAGTCCAAAAATTGAGCCATCCAATAACGCATATGTTCCTAGATACTCCTCATCACATAGAGGCTTCCTATCAAAGGTTCATTCATCTCATGGCTTCCAAATCCATTCTTCGGGACCTTTGTAATCAAAGGGTTATTATGAGGCAGCACCCTAGGATGGCTCTTAATTGTGATTTGATTACTAAGCATGTTGGACATAAAAATGGTCCAGTCTAACTAGTTTACAATGCGGGCATGAGAAGAAAGTATATCCGGGATTGACTTATTATGTCCTGATGTTAGGATATCTTCTTCTTGACAAATAGTTGAGACAGTGGTATAAGTTATTCTATTAATATTTAAGAGACCACTTTGAAATTAGAAATTTCATTTGATTTGTAGCTTTCATGCCATCTCGTCCATATCTCTGTATCATTAAGTTGACATATTTTCTAGTTGAAAGTATTTCTCCTCTACAGTTTGGACATGTGTTGTATTGCACAGCTTATTAAATATGGTAAAAAAAAGTAAGACTGATTTACAATCTGGTATATTAAAATTCACAAATTGCTCTGAAGAAATGTCTATTCACACATTTCTTCAGAACAATTTGTGAATTTTAATATACCAGATTAGAAATTCCTGTGCATCCTCCTGTGATTGTAAAGTAAGCTGAACTTTCCCAGTAAAAAACAAATTAGCATCCTGAATGAAAGTTGCTGACTCAGATGCAGTTTTGTTTTTCTATACTTTATTCAGATTATTAATAATAAATCATTTTGTATTACATTACAGCAACACATATCTCCAGATAAATTACTGAATCGGGAGCCTAGCATATCTTTTTCCATATCTAAGTTTCCATTTTCCATTGCACAGACTGTTTTCTCCCTCTGCTACTTGTGTGCCTTTTTATATTTACACTAGGGTACCTGACAGCGAATGCCTGGGGTGGAGAGGCAAGGTGTTCCATGTCTTTGCTGGGACGTAGGAGAAGGATCTTCCTCCAGCTGTGCTCTTGTGGATATGTGGAATGGTAGACAGGGCCAATTGAGTGGAGCAGAGGTCTCTGGTGGGTTCGTGAAATGCAAGCCAGTTGCTGAGGTATGTAGGTCTTCCGTCGTGTAGGGCTTTGTAGGCATGTGTGAGGAGCTTGAAAGTGATTCTTTTGCTGACTGGGAGCCAATGGAGGTCTCTTAGGTGGCTGGCGATATGGTTGTGGTGAGGGATGTTGAGTATGATTCTGGCGTAGGCGTTCTGGATGTTCTGCAGTTTCTTGATGAGTTTCTGGGTGATGCAAGCGTACAGTACGTTGCCGTAGTCAATTCTGCTGCTGATGAGTGCATTGGTGACCACATTAATAGATGATGCAAAATTAAACTTTTTATATTGGGAGCAACCACAACAGTTGGTGCTGTTTCCATACATGAAAAGTTGCTATCTGTCTTTTTGTGAACATAAACAATGTAAGCTTTTCCCAATGTTTGCCTGCCAACTAATGTAGAGAACTGTAGGCTTGAATGTGCTGCAGGTGCATTCAGATTTTTTTCATGTAAAATTCCATGATGAATTGATGCTGTAATATTCCAGAAACTTACAATGCTCTTCATTACGTTGTGCTTTAAGACTATTTAAATCAACTGAGTTACTCTTGACCTGATTTACAGCATTTTCTACTTTGTTCATAGCTATGACTACCCCAATTTCAACAATGAATTAACCGAGGGGATTCTGACTCCTTCTGCCTGTACTTTGACTTCCTTGACAACTTCTTTTGGGAGTTGAGCCTGGGTCAGCCCATGTTCTTGTAGTACCCCAGTGCTTCAGAGCCTTCCTACTGGGGTTGGCTTAAGATGTGCCGTTAGCTGGACATCTGGGGCTTGTCACCCACTTTTATTGGCCCCATATGCGGACGAGTTTAGACACTCATTGTAGGACATGTCAAACTTGCCAGGCAAGTGGGAAAAGTAGAAGGAAGCAAAAGGCTCCTCTCCAACCTTTCCCTGTGGTCAGTACCCCCTTTGAACGTATGGGCATTGACATTGTGGGGCCACTGTACCCCAAGACAGCCATGGGCAACAAGTTTATCCTGGTCTTGGTGGACCATGCTACCCCGTACCCGTAATCCATCCCGCTCAGGACAGTGACGGCCCCTGTGGTAAGTTGTGCACTGATGGGGATTTTCTCCCTTGTGGGGTTCCCCAGAGAGGTGGTGTCAGACCATGGTACCAACTTCATATCTAATTATGTGAAGTCCCTGTGGCAGGAGTGACTGTTACATACAGGTTCACCACTCCTTACCCCCCCAAGATAATGGGCTGGTTGAGAGATTCAACTGGACCCTTAAAGGCAAGATTATGGGTCTTGAGGAAGCTATGAGGCGTAAGTGCGACGTCCTCTTGCCATGCCTTCTTTTTGCTTACCGTGAGGTGCCAAATAAGTCCCTAGGGTTCAGTCCCGTTGAACTGCTGTATGGACACCCGGTAAAAGGACCTTTGAGTCTGGTTAAGAAAAGCTGGGAGCCATCTCCCAGGAAACCTCCCCAGGATGTATACAGTTACATGCTGGCCTTCTGGAACCAGACTCTGCGATTCAGACAATTCGCCCTGGCAAATCTGGAAGCCAGCCAGGAGGAAATTAAGCAGTGGTACGATCAGAATGCCACTCTCATTGAGCTTCAACCTGGACAGAAAGTTTGTGTCATGGCCCCTGTACAGCCTTGTGCGTTTCAGGACAGGTGGACCGGACTACTTGAGGTGGTGTAGCGCAATAGTGATGTCACCTATTTGATGAACTTGCGGTCTCCTAGCAACCCTTTGTGGGTCCTGCATGTTAATCGCCTTAAGTCCCACTTAGAAAGGTCTGAAGTGGGCATGCTCCTAGCAACAGATGATGGAATGGAGAAGAAGACCAATCCTCTTCCTGACTTCAACAGAGCAAGATGGGTCAGTGGATGATGTCAGCTTCTCTGCTACACTGATCCCTGAACAGCAGCAAGATTGTCACCAGCTGTTGGGACTATTCTCTGATTTGTTTTCCCTGGTTCCTGGTGTTACTGAGTGGTGCGTCCATTATGTGGACACTGGGGACAGTCCTCCTGTGATGCACATGGCTTACAGAGTGACTGACTGGGTCAGAGCTTACATCAAGGAGGAGGTCTCCAAGATATTTGCCTTAGGGGTGATTGAGTCCTCCAACAGTCCTTGGGCCAGCCCAGTTGTCTTGGTCTGAAAGGCTGCCATGCCTGGTGCCACACCGAGTCTCCTGACTGAAGTCTCAGGGATACCAGACCAGACGGAACCCTCATCTACAGGCTGCCTGGCCCCATGCTCCTTTTACCGACACCATCACTGACCTCATCGCACCACACGCCCTCACCTCCACAGACTACATACTACTTGGAGACCTAAACTTCCACCTGGACAACCACCACGACCCCAAAACCACCACTCTCCTAGAGAAACTCGCCAACATAGGACTGAAGCAACTCATTACCACCCCCAGACACACAGTGGGGGACACACGTGACCCCCATCTTTGCAGAAGGATCTCCTACAACCATACCACAGAACTCCTCTGGATAGACCACCACTACATCAACTTCTCCTTCAGAAAACCAACCATACACAAGCACGCCCACCGCTGCCCCATAGAGGCTGGAACCAAGTCACCGAAGACCAGCTCACCTCTGCTCTCACCAGCACCCCACCACCAATGACGCCTGATGCCAACACAGCAGCACACAACCTCCACCACTGGATCACAAACTGTGCCAATACCCTCATCCACCTCCAAAAGACCACAGGCCAATACATCAAGAAAGCAAACTGGCACTACAAGAATCCAAGCGCTCCAACTGACGTCTCAAAAAGAGATGGAGGAACAAAAATACCCTAGAAACATGCACCGCCTACAGAGCAGCCACCACAGCACATCACCACCTCATCAATGCCACAAAAAAAGAATTTCCTCCAATACAGAATACTCACCAATGCCCACAACTAAATAGAACGCTTCACCATCATCAAGGAAATTGACAAACTTGGCAGCAAAACAACACATGCACCACCCTGCCAAGACCTCTGCAACCAACTCAGCACATTTTTTTCACCTCCACATTAAGACGATCAATGACAACTTTGAAAACCAAGACCTCTATACCACCCCAGCTCCTACCCCCAATGGCTCCACCCAACACACCCCACCTCTTTTGGACCACACTCACAAGAGAAGGCACCTCAAAGAATATAAAGAGCATCCACTCTGGAGAACCCACAGACCCATGCCCACTCACCTCTTCCACAAAGGCGCAACGACCATCGCACCCGAGCTAAGCTGGATTATCAACCGCTCCCTCGAAACCTCCACATTCCCAGATGACTGGAAACATGCCAAAATTACCCCCCCCCCCGTGAAGAAACCTTCTGAAGACCCGACATATCTCAAGAACTTCAGGTCCATTTCCCATCCCCCATTAGCAGTCAAAGTCATCGAAAAAGTTGTCAACACCCAGCTAGCAAACTTCACCGAAGCAAACAATGCCCTCGACTTCTCCATATCCGGATTGCAAAGCAACCACAGCACATATACCGCCCTACTCACCACAACTAACAAAATCCACTCCCTCCTCAACGAGGACCAAATGGCAGCCCTCATCCTCCTGGACCTCTCAGCTGCTTTCAACACTATCTCCCACCACTTACTAGCCACGAGACTAAACGTCGACGGCATCCACAGAAAGACCCATGACTGCATATATTCCTTTCTCACAAGAAGAATTCAGCGAGTTAGAATCTCGCCTTTCCTCTCAGAAGCAATAGAGACCAGAGGTGGAGTACCCCGGGTATCGTCACTCATCCCCACCCACTTCAGCATCTACATGGCCCCCTCACAACCATCATCAGAAACTACAGGCTCAATATAGTCTCCTATGCCCACAACATCCCACTCATCCTCTATCTCACCAAAGAACCCAACAGCACCAGGCACAACTTCCAAGAAGGGATGAAAGCTGTTGCCACCTGGATGAAGAGGAGCTGCCTGAAACTCAACTCTGAGAAAACCAATTCCCCATCCTGGGCCCCACCCCATCCACCTGGGATGGCTCCTGGGGTCCCCCTGCCCTCAGAATCCCCTCAAACCAACGAACCATGCATCAAACATCGGCATCATACTTGACTCAGCACTCACGATGAATCTCCAGATCAATGCTGTATCCTCGTCATGCTTCAACACCCTCAGAATACTACAAAAAAGTTTCAGATGAATCCATCCCGAATCACCAAAAATGGTCACGCACATCCTCATCAGCAGCTAACTGGACTAGGGCAACACTCTCTATGCCGTAATCAACACAAAACTACTTCATGAGCTCCAGACCATCCAGAATACTGCAGCCAGATTAGTCCTAGACATACCCAGCCACCACCACACAGCCAACACCTCTGCAATCGCCACTAGCTCCCCATCGAAAGAAGAATAGGCTTCAAGCACCTCACCCACACTTACAAGCCCCTCCACAATATCGGCCCAGCATATCTAAACAACCACCTCTCCTTCTACTAACCCAAGAGACATCTACCATCAGTAGGCCTCTCTCTGGCTGCCGTCCCATGCATCCACAAGACCAGAACGAGAGGGAACTCCTTCTCTTACCTTGTAGCCAAGGCCTGGAACTACCTCTTCCACCCCCTCTGGCAAAACCCCACACTGCTCCAGTTCAGGAAAGACCTCAAGACCTGGCTCTTTGGATGACCCCAGCATGTTACCGAGCCCCCCCCCCCCCTTTTAGTGCCTTGAGACGCTCACGAGTGAGTAGTTAAGCTTTCCAAAACCCTGATTGATTGATTTAGTGATACCTTCATTCCAAGGGAGCTTCACAATGATTTCTTAAACATTGGAGGTGCTCCCGGGGTTCTTAGACTCTTTTCATGTTTCAGGATGGTACAGTAGCAGTGATTGTCGAGTCCTGGCAGCAACAGGTAGGGTTTGGTGCCTTATACTTCTGCAGCAAGTTTTTATTTCTCAAGTAGTGGGTCTTCTTTGCCCTGGTCTTCGCTTGTCTAACGAATCTGATGTTGAGGTCTTGGGGTGACATAAAAATACTGAATTTAGGGGTTTTACAAAGGGAAACAGGTAGTATCCAATGGGCTACTTACCCTTAGGGTATCTACCCCCTCTATTGACCACTTGCTGTGGGAATGGGTACTAGCCTAGCCCTGATAGGAGTTTTTTCAGCATCCCAAGTTGGTGGAATTTCAGTAGAGGTGTTCACCTCACCTGCCCCGCCCTAATGGAGGTGTAGGCTAAGTAGGGACCCTCTTCTAGTCTAACTAATTTTCCCGCATTTCCTACTGCCAAAGAGGTAGCAGGAAAGGGGGCCTGCCTTCACCACTATATGGAGGTTTCTGGGTTGTATTTCAAAGGCAGCATTGCCTTTCAAGCTTCTTGCCAAGGAAGGGCATCCTGTCCTGGAGGAGGTATGAATCCCCTCTGCCCAGAGCACGCGTAGTCTCTTTCCTCTAAGCATGCTGGCTCTCACCTCATAAGGTCAGTAACATGTCTGGTAGTGGCACGCTGGCAAAAACAAGTCAGGAGCCACACCAGAGTGTGGTAGGTTTTCAGTAGGCCTGGGTGGTAAATTCCGTTCCGCTCGCGGAATTTGCAGATTTTGGGTAATTTCGCGTTCCACGGACAACGCGAAATAGCCCAAAATTATACGTTCCGCAGCTTTGCGGAATTTTTTCTTGTTCACATTCTCAAAATGTGTGTTTGCAAGATATTTCCCCACGAGCACGCCGACAGCGATCGCGAACAAAAAAAAAGCATGGCGAACAAGCAATTCCGTGTGTTCGCAGAATTTCTGCGTGTTCGCGTTGATTTCTTACCATTTCGCATAATTTTGCATAGCGCGACTACGCAAATTCCTCCCACCCCTAGTTTTCAGGGGACCTTCTAAAAGGGGCTTCTGTGTGATTTTAATTTTTAAATCCAACACTGACATTAATGATGATTTATTAAGACAAGATGTTTGGTACCAAACACCATAGAAATCAGTGAAGCCATCATACCAAACTTGTGTTGAAACTTATCCAGCCCATGTATCTTTACGGCTTCTCCGTCAACTTACAACATCTCAGAACAACTAGATGCTATAGGAGCATGTCTGCTTCTGCTGATATGCCCATACATAGGATAAAGTGCACCTTGCCTTAGGGCTAAAGGCCAGCAGTACGGGTGACTTATATCTTATGCAGTGTATGGGAGGCATCGAACACAGAGCTGTGTGCCATGTCAACTTTTTGGATTTCTCTGCAATAAGATAAGAAGCTTGAAATGGCAGAGCTCATAGTCTTGGCGAGGGGTCCCTGGGATGGCAATACCAGTGCTGTAGCCCCAGAAGACCCTCTTCAGTGCCCATGCCCTAGGTATCAGGGTTATCATTTATTAGGGACTTACAGGGGTAACTGAAGTGGAGCCAATCGTGGTACAGTCTTTGGACACTTGAAAATTGGTTGGCAGGGACACAGTGCACTTACTGTTCAAAGTTTCATCAGACATCAGGCAAAAAGTGGAGGCTAACCATGTCAAAAGAGACACTTTTCTACATTACTCATCCAAATGAAAGAGGATGAGACTAACCTTCTCCTACTCAGTCTTCATCGCTAAGTGGAATTACTTGGAAAGTCCATGTGCATTGTTATGGATAGTCCCAGGTCTGTGTTTGAGTTCAAAGTTCATTCCCTGTAGGCATATGGACCACATCAGCAGTTTGGGATTCTCACCTTTCATCTGCATAAACCAACTTAGAGGCTTGTGGTCGGTTAGAACAATGCAGTGAGGGCTTCTTCAGGGACCAGACTACAGCACAGCTCAATGGCACTCCAACACTGTTCCCTGGAGAGTATCATTCTCCTGAGAAAAGCCGGCCTTGACCTTGCCCATTTATTTGGATAGGACCACTCCTAACCCATTCAGGGTCAGAGGCATCAGGCTGCACAATGGATTGCTTAGCATAATCTGGAGCTTTCAGAACAGTTGCAGAGCACATTGCTTCCTTTAAAGTGTCAAAGGTCCATTTCACCTTTTTTGTATTCTGTTGGAGGTCTGTTTTGTGAGGAGTGTCACAATGGTTCCATAATCCTTCAGAACCCTCCTGTAGCACCCATGTAAGCCACGGAAGGACCTAACTTGAGTCTGGGTTGCGGGAGCTACCCAGTCCAGAATGGTCTGGATCTTGGGTTACAGTGGTTGAACCTGATCCCCACAACCCAAGTATACAACCTTCCTGTGCCCGATCTGGTACTTTCTTGCCATGATAGTGAGGCCTGTACTTCTCGGAGCCTCTAATACTTTCCCACTGTGGATCAGGTGACGCTGGAGCTAAACAAATCAATATCATGTAGATAAGCTGCATTATAGGATTCCAAGCCAGCAAAGACTATGTTCACCAACCTTTGAAAAGAAGCAGGCGCATGTTTCACTCCGAAAGGCATCACAGTAAATTGATTATGCCTATCAGGGGTTGAAAATGCAGACCTCTCTTTTGCTCCTGGAGTCAAACCTATCTGTCAGTACCAAGATGTGAGATCAAAGGTACTCAGATATTTGCCTGTTCCCGACCAGTCCATTAATTCATCTGCCCTTGAAATTCGGAGTGCATCAGTTTTGGTCACTGCATTGAGGCCCCTATAGTCCACACAGAAGCTCATCTCTTTTTTACAACTCTGGGTATGCGGTTTGGGGACTAACACCATTGGGATGGCCAAGGACTCTCAGACACCTCTATTAGTCCCAATTCCAGCCTCTTGCTTACTTCAGCTTTTATGATCTCTTCACATGATCAGACTGCCTGTAGATTTTGTTTTTGACAAGTATACATTCACCAGTATCCGCATCATGTGTACACCAGCATGTCTGCCCAGTGGTCAAAGAGAATAGATCAGCAAACCAATTTAGAACTTCTCTGCAATCTGTCTGCTGCTGGGTAGTGAGAGCGTCTGAAAAGACCACTCCTTCCACTGACCCATCTTTTGGGTTGTTAGACAGGAGGCAAGGGAAAGGTTCACTTTCTGCTTTCTGACCCTCGTCTGTAACTATGAGCATGATCACATCTGCCCAGTCAGTAGAGGGTTTAAGGTGGATCAAAGGGATGGCCCGCTTGGGTTACTTGAAAGAGCCAAGGTCCACCAGGTAGGTGGCTTCCCCTTTCATTCTAGAATAGGGCAGGGCTCACTACACTTATCTTGGAGTGCACTATGAGCCCCAGGGTCCAAATCACTCACCTTCTGCCGAGTTGGAACTCCACCATAACAGTCTTTTGGTCATACCATTGCTTTTGGAACACTTGGTTGCCCTCAATGTTTTGTCTTGCTTTCTCAATGCATTTAGCCATCATGGAGCAGAGACCAAGTACATAGTACACTACAGCCTCTTTAGTTTTAACAAGAGGTTTCTCCCATTCCTCCTTCACAAGGCACAATGGTCCCCTAATAGGACGACTACTCAAAAATTCAAATGGGGAGAACCCCATTCCCTTATGTGGCACTTCCCTGGAGGTGAAAAGCAGACATGTCTGTAGAACATCCCATCTCCTCTTCAACGTTTCATGGAGTCTACCACTCATACCATTCATAGTTGTGTTGAATATTTCAACAAGGCTATTACACTGGGGATGGTGGTGAACCTGTAGGTCACTCCACACTCCTTTCACATGTGTTTTAGATAACCAGACATGAAGTTTGCATCTATATCTGATACCATCTCTTTAGGGAAGCCCACTCTGTTAAAGCTACTAATGAGGGCCCTAGTCACTGTAGGATCAGTAGTAACCCTAAGGGGAATAGCTTCATGACTAAGCCTGGGCAGAGTTTCCGCTACACAGAACTCCATGAAGTGACAAAAAATCTCTGCTGCACTACGATGAGCTAAAATGGCAGCCACATCTCTCTGCTCAGGTTGTGGACAGCCAATCATGGCTTTCGTGTTGGCAGACACCTTTGTGATTGATCGTAAAATCATCACAAATAAGCAGCGATCGCAGATATACAAATTGAATTTCCTTAAATTACTAAAAAACTGCTGAACAGATTACACCAAATAACTGACACAAACCAAGAGCTATCTTTCTGACAATTTTGGTGTAAGTCTACCCAGTGGTTTAGGCAGAAGTTGTGTTCAAAACTCCTAAGGGAATAAACATAGGAAACTCACTTTTTTGACAACCCTTTTTCTCGGGTCCCGCTGGACAGATCACCCCAAAACTTTACATGCAGAAAAATATTTATTGAGACACTTATTTTAAGATTCATCAAACAGCGCCAAAGGTACAGGCAAGTCAAAAAATGCTTTTCCTATGGAAACTTGATTCTAATATAGGTATTACCTACCGATGGTTGCCGGTAGGTAGTTATATTTGGGACCTAGTTTCCATAGGAAAAGCGTTTTTTGTTTTGATAATACATATGGAGTTGTTTGATTAATCTTTATGAAATGTTTAAAACTAGTTTGTTAATCACTTCAGCTGCTGTCTGGAAAGTTGCAGGGTGATTCATCAAGTGGGGACAAATAAAAAGGGTTCCCAAAGCGCATTTTCCGCATCCAATTTCCCATAGGAAATTTAGACACAACTGCAGCCTGAACCGCTAAATGGAATCAAACCAAATTTGGCAGAAATGTATATCTTGGTCCAGAAAGAATCCGTTATGTGATTTGACATAAATCTGTTCAGTGGTTTTGGAGCTATTAAAGAACAAAGAAAGTACTCAGCCCGAGTCCCCAAAAAACCTGGAAAAAACAGAAGAGGGGAGGGTAGGAATACTATGAACTCCTAAGCCTGGTGGTGAGGTCCCACAGGGAACCTGCATGGGGCCAAAAATGATTGCACCTCTCCTTTAATCATTTGCCAGGCCCCTGTGACTGGGGTCCATGTGGCCAATATTGGCCTGGGGAGGGGGGCTATATGCCGCTCTACCCTATTAAAAAGATAATGGCCCAGTGAGTTGGGGTCCCTTGTGCATAAATCAGCCCAGGGAGGGGGATTCACTAAGTGACCGAGCCACAGGGATGGGATCCCTGGGGCCAAAATCAGCCGAAGGGAGGGGCCTGCATGCCCCCTTCCCATTTACTATATGGACTGACCCTGGGAAATGGGGTCAAAATCAGCCTGGGGAGTGGGCATATGTGTCTGAGAGAGGGGGGCATGTACCCATCTCCCATAAGAAAAATACGCAAGGCCCCAGGGCAAAAAGTGGCCCAAGGAGGGGGACATGTGTTCCTCTCCCCCACAAAATATGCTGGACCATGGGGGATGGGGCTGGACTGGTTGGCTACAAGCATGGGGTGAGTTTTAGGGCCTGGCTGCAGGTCAAACACTGTGGTCAACCCCTGCCACGCAATGCTGAAGGCTGTGTGTGGTGTGAGGTTGGCCGCAGGGCCTGACTGCACACCTCTGGGCCTGGTCTTACAAATTAACTGGGAGAGAGGTCATGTGCCCATGCATGGCAGCAGTTAGATTAAGATATGGTAAATTAATATGTTAAAAAAAAAGTTACAGTGATGCTATAGTCAGGAATGGTAATAAGATATTATACATACGTTCAGAAAAGACAAAGATTCACTGACTACAACACGGTTAAGCAGAGGAAGCCAATTTTTCCAAATTAAGGGGTTGGAATCAGGAACGCCAATCGGATGATCATGTAGATGCTTAGACACCCGCACACCTAACTCTGGGTCGTTTTCTCTAATTCCTATTTTTTTTTAAAGTTTTATTTTCACATCACGATCCTGAAGAAGCACATCGGGATCCATTAAGGACCAAGCCTTAGCGCGAAACATGTCGATCTGAATCTCACCTTCACTCACACTCACGGATAAGAGAGCAGCAGGATAATACACACTATTTTTCTATATTTGTTTCAAAGAGGTTCTTATCCTTTGCTTTTAATCTTACCACCTGGACCCCTGAATAAAATTCTGTTTCTGGGTACCGCAGGGGTAATTTTAATTCACTCACACAATTTTTAGACCAACACACCCACAAGCATAACTGCGGATTCTCCTCTAAAAGATCTCTAAAAAGAGCCCTCTCGCTCGTCCCGTGGGCGACAGAAGCGCCACCCCCACAAGGAGCGTACACCGGACGATGAAGCATGACACCTGCATGGGTTGTGAGGGCACTTGTTCTAGTAGGAGAAATTCCCCACCCTCATCGATATCCAACCTTAACCACAAATGAGACTACACTCTTAAATCTTTACCACAGCAACCAGAGTAGGCTGCTCTCTCTCTCCATTAGGAACAGTAACCACCTAGTGATTACTACGTGATTCTTTGCGAGCTCCGGCACTGAACCTTCCTTTTCCAATTAGCTACCTCTCCCCTCTTTACATTGTGTTGGGATAGATTCAGTGAAAACAACATGGGTTAAACTGAGAGTGGAGTTAGATGTTGAAATGAGATAACGAACTAGAGCATAAAAGCATAAAGAACACCGATGTTCACCAGTAATAATTTAGAGAATTAAATATAATGTGTACCCCACTCATGCACAGCGTTTGACCCCACATATTAAATTACAAGTAAAATGTTAAATAACATCATTGATGGCACCACTAATAAACTCACTGATGACACCTTCCATTGATTGTGACAGAGTGCTTAAGGCTTTGTGGCGTCAAAGACATTCATGAAGGTATACATGTGTCCAATTTTCTATCACAGATTAAGTGATAATAATCAAACCCATTGGCAGCTCAGGCCACATAGCCCTCATTTTGTGGAAGCCCTTCTCTTTTTACTGGCATTTACCCCCCCTAACAAACAAAATATCCCAATAGTTTTTAATGGGCCACACATGTTTTAGACCTTGGGCACCATTCATAAAAGTGTTTGTTCTCTATTCAGCTTAACAAGATCATTCTTTTAAACAATTCACATGACCCTAAAGTTTGAGTCATGACGTTGACAGCTACTTATTAACCACTGGCAAGGTATCTCCTTACAGACACTATGAACAACCCTCCACAGTTTGGTAAAATACACTAAACACATTTTTTTTAGATGAGCAGAAAAAGGTACAACGTCAGAGGTATGGTCACAATCACACTGTGATCCAAACCATTTCAAAGTGGGTCACTCCAATACTGTAAATATTTAAATTATTTGTAAATAATGCCTCAAAATCATCAGGCAAATTGTGCATGTAAACATCTACATCTTATAAACCTCTATGTTGCATAGAAGCAGTCTATAGCAGTCAGTTACAACTATTTATTTACCTTGGACTACGGCCCAGACATCCACAGGTGAATAATTGTGAATAGAATCTTTGGCTTCCTCACAGCTTTTTACATCTATCTTTACCTGAGTTAACATGGAATAGAGATTGTACCCAAAATGTTACTCATACA
The DNA here is from genome assembly GCF_964261635.1 of Lissotriton helveticus. Lineage (NCBI taxonomy): Eukaryota > Metazoa > Chordata > Amphibia > Caudata > Salamandridae > Lissotriton > Lissotriton helveticus. Next base: position 339,828,412 of record NC_136063.1, on the reverse strand, counting down.
TAAATCGTGCACCATATAACCTTCTCCATATGTAACTAGTCTTGGTTCCAGAGCCTACTCTATTTCAATTCTATGCACTCACACATTTACACACAGTAATTCTGTGCAATATATGAGTTTAGGTCCTTTTTTACCGATATTCTTTTCAATATTGTGTTAGAGCTTATGGAGTAATGTGAATATCTGTTTCAAAGATAATGTAATTTGAGAAGTAATTTTATATGTCATCAGTAATGTTCTCAATGATATCATTTAACATGTCATGAGTGATATAATTTCGTGAGATCATAAGCAGTGCATGGTAGGGGTGCAATTATAGTTAAATCACTGAACTATTACTAGCAAATATCAATTTTCTTAGTTTGTTTATGCTTCCCTTTTTATTTATTTGAACACCTAACTGTGCTATTACTTTAAACTTTGTTTCTTTCATTACATTTATAGGGTTTTTTAATGTAAACTAAGGTCTTATTACCATGCATAACTATAACGTTAAATGAAACTTTTTTCGGTGACCTTCTGGGGATTTTTCATGTTAATGAAGCTCATATTACCATTTCTGACTTAAATGTATTTTTAACATTTGTACGTTTTCAGTCTGCTCTGTGCTGTCAGCTTGCTGCCCATGCCCCTGCTCTTCTCCTGCTTGCTTTCTGTTCTCTATCTGTATGCCTCTGCCCTCCATAGTCAGCTTGCTGCTCCTGCCTACCTACTGCCTGTTCTCTATACTCTGTCCATGTGCCACTGGCCACTTCCACCTGCCCTCCATGGTCATTGTTCTGCCCCTACCCCATCCTCTTGTTTTCCACTCTCTATGTGAGGGTCTCCGGCCCTATTGCCTGCCATCCATGTGGTCTGTGTTGTTGTCCTTTCCCATGCCACCCTCCCCTCCATGGTCAATGTGTTTTATCATGCTCCCCCAAACACAGCCCTGAATTCTTCATAAGCATGCCCTTGCCTCTCCCTCCTGCCCTCCAAGGTCAATTGTGCTGACCCTTCTCATGAGTGCCTGCTTGCCATGATCAGACCCTACCCCCTTCTGTTGGCCCTCCATTCACCGTCTATGTTCTGCCCCATCCTGACAGCCCTCTGTGGACAGCTTGCTACCCTTGTCATGCATGCCTATTCTCCATGGTCAGCTTTCTGCCCCCGACCCCTTCCCCCACCCATCATTGTCCGAATCTGAGCCTTGTCCCCTCCCTCCTGCCCTGCATCTACCTTTGTTACCTTCTCTGCTTTGCTTGCCCCTCCTTCCCACCTCACCTCCTCCCTGTCCTCTCATGCCCAAGTCCATGTTCCCGCTCTCACTGCTACCCTGCATGGTCTAATGTGCTCCCACGACCTTTCCCACTTGCCTACCATGTTAGCTTGCTGTCCCTGTGTTGGTCACCCTGTTGGCAATATGTTGCTAAATCTAGCATGTTTTCATCATCTTTCATCTTGCTGTTGAAGCAGTACTTCAACTGGCCCAGTTTCAACTCTTTCTTTTTTCTTTGCATCTCTCTCCTGAGAGAGCCTTATTGGGGTGTATTGCATTAAGGTGCTTTCACATGCCACTTGTGCTCATTAGAGTATTGCTCAGTTTGGTTCCTGTGTAGCATCTCATTGTATAAAATGCAAGATAGATTTCAGACATAGTTTTTTTATTTGCCCAGCTGGACAAGTAAATCAGTTCCAGGCCACATATTCCCTTTCAGGTCTAGTGAAAAATGCTGGTGCAGATGGTGATGGCAGCACTATAACTTTATTTTCCTGTGATTCTGCAGCCGGGTTGAAGACTGTAGTGTCTTGCGAGTTTTATGACATACTCCTTTTGGCTCCTAATGGACTCTGTAGATCTGTGACATAGGTGTCAGAGTGGAATGTAATGAAACATGTTATAGAATGTTGAGTTTGCAGTTACATGCAGATGAATAAATACATGTAATATTAAGCTCTGTGTGTGGCATAGTCATTGGCAGAGACCCAGGTTGGGGAGAATTCTTTAACTGGCGACAAGATAGGAGATAAGTAATCTGAAGAATGACATGCTCTCCCAGAGAGTTTGCCATGGTTCAAGTAAACTGCTTGTGAGTGTCATGTTTGCTGCTGTCAAAATATGAAATCGATGCTTTTTGCATGAAGAGTCAAAGTACAACTCCAGCCACAGTAAAGCATGTGAAGACAACAAACACGTTGCAAAGAATCTACATGTTGATGGCTGAGAACCTGCTGGTCAGGCCATACATAAAGGTACTCAGCTGCTTTGCAAGAAAAGTTGTGCATTATTCGGAGTATTAACGCTGAAGGTGGATTTAACCTGGTTTATGAAGTGCACCTGCTAATAAGCTTAACTTGCAAAATAGCACTACCAACAGAAGAGCTGAAACATAGATCAACCAGGTGTCAGAAAATTCAAATTGGAATTTAGAAAAGAAGAAATGAATGACTTACTGAATATGCTAAAGAGAGTCATCATACTGCAGAACTTGTGAAGTTGGCTCAATAATGGCGAAAAAACCCAACCACTGACAACCTGACCTCTTTCAAGAACGCCACCCGCAAACACCACCAATTGATCCGATCCACCAAGAAATCAGCATTCAAGGACCGACTCGACAACAACGCCCACAACAGCAAGGAACTATTCAACATAGTCAAAGATTTTACCAACCCCACCGCCGGCTCCAACGACATTACTCCATCCCAAGACCTCTGCGACTCTCTGGCCTTGTTCTTCCACAACAAAATCGCTGACATACATAACAGCTTTGGAGACCAGCCCTCCCAATCTACCTCCGTACTAACACCCCTCCAACAACCTTTACGCCTGGAACAGGATCACCACTGATGACACCATCCGCCTGATGAACACCATCCACTCAGGATCACCAACCGACCCATGCCCCCACCACAATTTCAACAAAGCAGACTCCATCATCGCACCCCATCTTCGAGACATCATCAACTGCTCCCTCAACTCCGCCACCTTCCCGGAAAGCTGGAAACACGCCAAACTCAGCGCCCTCTTGAAGAAACCTACAGCAGACCCCTCTGAACTTAAGAACTACCACCCCATCTCGCTCCTCCCATTCCCTGCCAAAGTCATTGAGAAAGCCGTCAACAATCAACTCGCCGCCTTCCTCGAATCCAACAAATCCCTCGACCCTTCACAGTCCGGCTTCCGAGCAAAACACAGCACCGAGACCGCTCTCATTGCTGCAACAGACGACATTCGAACTCTACTGGACAGCGGAGAAACTGCTGCCCTCATCCTACTCGACCTCTCCGCAGCCTTCGACACAGTCTGTCATAACACCCTTATACAACGCCCCAGCAACATCAGAATACAAGGAAATGCATTGGACTGGATCATCTCGTTCCTCGCCGGAAGGACCCAAAGAGTCTGCCTCCCCCTTTTACATCAGAGGCCAACGAAGTCATCTGCGGCGTACCCCAAGGATCTTCACTCAGTCCTACCCTCTTCAATGTATACATGAGTCCCCTCGCACCCATTGCGCGCCTACACAACCTCAACATTATCTCCTACGCAGACGACACCCAGCTGATCCTATCCCTCACCAAAGACCCAAACACTACCAAAACCAACCTACACGAAGGGATGAAAGAAGTAGCCGAGTGGATGAAGAACAGCCGCCTAAAACTTAACTCGGACAAAACGGAAGTCCTTATCTTAGGATCATCCTCCTCCGCCTGGGACGACTCATGGTGGCCACCGTCACTGGGCAGCGCACCCATACCCACGAACCACTCGTAACCTGGGCTTCATCCTGGACTCCTCCCTCTCGATGACCAGACAAGTCAACGCCATCTCATCATCTTGCTTCAACATTCTATGTATGCTCAACAAAATTTTCCGTTGGATCCCCACCGAAACTAGAAAGACGGTCACCCACGCACTGGTCACAAGCCGACTAGACTACGGAAACACCCTTTACGCCGGAACCACATCCAAACTCCTGAAAAAACTCCAACGCATCCAAAACGCATCAGCCAGACTCATCCTAGACATCCCCGACAAGCTCACATCTCCGGTCACCTGAAAGACCTCCACTGGCTCCCCGTCAACAAAAGAATAACGTTCCGCCTCCTCCCCCACGCACACAAAGCCCTCTACGACCTAGGACCCGAATACCTCAATACACGCCTGTCCTTCTACTCCCCCACCCGCCATCTTCGTTCGTCCAATCAAGCCCTTGCTGCAATTCCACGCATCTAAAGATCCACCATGGGAGGAAGATCCTTCTCCTACTTAGCGGCCAAGACTTGGAACTCCCTCCCCACCCACCTCCGCCTCACACAGAACCACCTCTCCTTCAGAAAACAACTAAAAACTTGGTTATTTGATAAGTAAACTCCCTTCCTCCCTCAAGCGCCTTGAGACCCTCTGGGTGAGTAGTGCGCTATACAAATTTAAACTTGACTTGACTTTAAATTTGTCTGACGCCATGGGATTCTCCCACAGTGGTATTGGCATAAAAGGACAATGAAGGAGCTGTACTCATATGAGTTGACATGCGTCAAGCAAGCAAGGCAATTGATCAAAAAACGACATCCAGGTCCACATATCGCTAGTATGATAATGCAAATAATGGTGCAAATGTTATCTCTCGCCTTGATTTAAATAAAGTTATCAGTTGGAACTCAGAGAAGATTACAGGTTCATTACAACCATTTATACACATGTTGGTCTGGTTCAATCCAAGAGACTCAGTTTTGGTGTACCACTGGCTGCAAAACGTTTCCAAGATGTCATTCAACGTGTCATACAGCCCGTTGTGAAAGCATTCAGTTATAGCAATGACATACTGATTTTCTGAGCACACAAAAGGAGCACACAAGTATGTCATTTACTTATTGGTGCAGGTTTGAATTTGAATGCAGGCAAGTGTGAGTTCCACAAGACAAAGTTAAATTTCTTTGCCCATATATTTTCAGCTGGCGGTATGATGCCTGGTCCTGCAAAAGTACAAGCCCTAACAACTGATGATCCCGATAAGATGTTTCCATAATATGTTCATTTCTTGGCATGGCCAGTTATTGTTTAAGATACATATGAGACTTCCCTAATATGTGCTCCCTCACGAAAGTTAATGAAATGTTCTTTTTAATTCAAGTGGTCAGAAGAATGTGAGAGAAGTTTCAATAAAATCAAATAAGCCATTGAAACTGCTGCTGAAATGGCCTATTTCAATCCAAAACTTAATTCAGAGGTTGTTGTTGATGCTAGCCCTGTTGGGTTAGGTGCTATCCTTTCAGAGCGCAGTGGACACCCAAATGTTCAAAGGCATATTGTAGTATATGCCATTGGAAGTTTGTCCCAGACAGAACGTGCTTACTCACAACATGAGAAAGAAAGTTTAGCTGTGGTATAGGCTTGTGAACATTTCCATGTATTCCTGAATGGAAAGCCTTTTACGCTGGTAACTAATCATCAAGCTTTACAGATTATATTTGGCAATCCAAATGCCAAGATTCCTTCTCGAATTGAACGGTGGGGGTTACATTTACAAGAGTTCAATTATACCATTTTGCATCTGCAATGATAGTTGTAAATGTCATCCAATGGTCCCAAAGTTGTGCCCTTAGTGAGCTTTGTCATTGACACTGAAAGTTTTTTTTATCATTTCAACATTAGCCCAAAATTTAGCTGCCTAGTTTACATATTAATCTTCAATGAAAAATAAACTACCCCACCATCTTGGTATATTTAACAGCAATTGCCGTTCAGCCCCTAAACACGCTTCTGACATTGCCGACCTCATCCTTAGCATGAATATGGACATAATTATCCTCACGGAAACATGGCTCAAGGAATCATCCTCTCCATGCCTTGACCTCCTGTTCCCCCCAGACTTTAACATCATTAGACTAGACAGACTTCACAAAATAGATGGAGGCTTAGCCTGCATACATCGTTCTGACCTCACCATCTCAAAATTTCACTTGGAACCCCTGGACTTCTGTGAATACTTGGGATCTCTGAACTCCCCTAGCAACCACCCCCTCAAATTACATATAATCTACCATCCTCCTGGTCAAAACATAACTTTCACAGAACAACTTATGGAAATCATCACGGCAAACTCATTTGAATGACATTTTCTAGGTGATTTCAATCTCCACTGGGAGAACAAACTAGAGAAGCAGGTGAACGCCCTTAAAACCTTCCTTGCTGACCACTCCCTGATCCAAGCTATCTCAGAGCCCACTCACTCAAAAGGTGCCATGCTAGACTGACTCATTTCCAAACTAAATACTATTGAATTGATCTTGATTACCCCTTGTGACTGGTCTGACCATCACATTATCACCTTCCAAATCCCCTCTTGTAACAAGAAAATCTTCTCACAACAAATAAAACCTAAACAATGGATAAGAGACACTAAGAACATCAACAGGATCAAGCTAGCCTCCCAATGTGAGAAGGCTATTATCTCCCCAACAACATAGGAGACGTCACTGCCCTCACTGATCACTATAACTCCACTATGACCAAAATATTCGACTAAGCCGCACCGCCAAAACTCAAAAGAATACCTGACAAGGATAAAAACCCATGGTTCAATGCAGCCCTAAATGAGGAGAGACGCAAACTCAGATCAACTGAACGTAAATGGAGGCTTCACCCCTCCCGCTCCCAGCTGAAACTAATCCGAAAAGCAAGAAAATCAAACAATAAAAGTATTCTAAGATCAAAAAAAGACTTCTTCAAATCAAAACTAGAGAATGCTAAAAATAGACCTAAAAAAACTTTTCGAAATTCTGAATCAACAATCGACCAAACTGGCAAAATCTTCACTCTTAACATCAACCTCACAGCTAAGTAGTGACAAATTTTCCTCTCTCTTCACTGCAAAAACGAATTCCCTCCAACTTGAACTCAATATGGCTGCGACCAACTTAACCACCCCAAATATCAGTCAAGCTACTAACTTGGTACTAAGTAAGCAATCTCTTCCCAAAAACAATTCTCACTGGTCCAACTTCAAATGTTATGGTATCAATGATAACACCAAAATTCCAACAACTACTAAACTCAACAACCACTTCAATAACCCTATCCCTGCTAAGTGCCTACCCCACATATATCATATCATAGCCCCTCTCTGGACCAAGATCATAAATGCCTCGCTCTCACAAGGTCTCATCCCGGACTGTCTAAAATCAGGTCAAGTTACGCCTATCCTAAAAAAAACGACAGCTAGCAACTCCTACCCCATCAACTTCTGACCAATAACCAACAACCCTATGCTAGCAAAGGTCTTGGAAAAATGTGTTCAACAACAACTGAACTTACACATCACAAATTTCAATTTATTGAACATACATGAATCGGGTTTTAGACCTGGCCATAGCACTGAAACAGCCATCCTGATTATAGTAGACGACGCCCTCTTAGCTCCTGACCACAATGAAACATGCCTACTAGTCCTGCTTGACCTCTCATCAGCCTTCGATACGGTCAACCACGACAAACTTCTAAGAAGACAGGATGGGCTTTTCTGACACAGTCCTTCTATGGTTCAAATCCTTTCTGCAAAATAGAACACAATCATTCATTACCAACACGAATCTCTCTCTATCCTCAGCCAACCTACTAGGAGTACCTCAAGGCTCTACCTTGTCTCCCACTCTATTAAATGTATATGTTGAACAACTCACTGATCTACTACAGCAGGCTAGCATCTCCTAACACATGTAAGCGGACGACACCCAACTTTACATCAAAATCACCTGAATTGAAGAGATAAAGTTAATGAATCTAGCTCTAGAAAAAAATGTACAATGGCTAACGACCAACTTCCTCATGTTAAATTCACAAAAAACTGAATTTCTCTTAACCTCCCCCCCAATAACTCTCAAGAAATAAAGGAATGGACCAAAATGATCACTGCCCTGAATTGCGCCCCAATGCTGGTGGACTCCACAATATCACTTAGGGTCACACTGGATAAGAATCTCAACATGCAAGCTCACATTACCTTAATGGCTAAAAATGCCTACTTTTACCTCAACTATCTGAGAAAAATGAAGCCATTTATCGAGACCCCTGACCTCAAAACTGCATTTCAGGCCTTAGTCATCTCAAGGCTGGAGTACAGTTGCTCCACCCTCTCTGGGCTTCCCAAAACCTCTACCGCACCTCTAAAAGTCTGTCTCAACGCCGCAGCTAGACTCATTACAGGATCAAGGAAATTCAACCACATATTGCCACACCTGAAGGCACTCAACTGGCTACCCTATGAAGCCCTTATTCCCTTAAAGATTGCTTGTATTACTCATAAGGCGTTACACCACAATGCCCCGCAGTTCCTAGCCCAAAAACGTACTCTACATGGAGGAAACAGACATTCCAGGAGCACAGATAACCCACTCCTGAAACCCGCAAGGTTCAACAAGACTAAAACCTCCAACAGAGCATTCTCTAGAGCGGCGCCAAGAAACTGGAACTCGCTTCCGCCATTATCAGAAAAATCGCATCAACGCTCCTCTTCCATAAGGAAGCAAAATCATTCCTGATGTGCAAACTCCTACCTTAGAATCCGCACAAGTTCTAAGCCAGCTTCAACCGCTATCTTGAAGATAAGATTTTTTCAAGCCCGATTTGACTCTTTCGCAGAGCTGTTTTCTACTCTGCCTGTATCCCCCGAACTTTACTATGTCCTTGTTGTTACTTATTTGCTTTGTTGTTTATCTGTGTTGTTGGTAACAAATGTGCTTTCATTTCCCTGCTCATTTTGTAAAGTGCTCTGTTACCCTACCTTGGGTCTGGTTTGCGCTATAAAAAACTCTCAAAATAAAAAAAATAATCATGGTATGGTATACTTCATGTACAAATATATCTGTTTTTGCCATCACAGTCTCTGAAAAGTACTGTGTGCTAAAAAAGGTGCATATAAAAATTATCTAGCAGCATGTGTTATGTACAATGTAATTATCAATGCTCAATTCGGTTCATCTCATGATACAAAAAAGTACCCAGTTACAATTAGATTGCAGAGCAATTGCGCTTTTCGAACTATTTGTTCCTTGGGGATATTAATATCCATCTTGATCTTATAGAGGCGGCTGATTCAGCTGCTTTTCTGGACTTTCTCCAGCTGGCCAAGCTCTCACAATGGGTCAGGGATCTGACCCATCAAGGTGGACATAGTCTTGACACCGTCTGTACAAATTTCCCCATATCAGTGGCGAAGCCACTACCTGTAACTTGGTCGGTCCATTTTCCCATATTCTTCTCATGGGCTGTTAAGCGTCCGCCTCGACTAGCTAGTTCTTATCGGCCTCCCACCTCCAGGAAATTGGATGCCAAGCAGCTTAGCTGCCATTTGGCAGCATCGTGTCCTCCCCTTTTAGGTAACCTGAGGATAATGTGTCCAGGTTTGCGGACTGGATTACTCATTCGGTCAGTGCTCTTTCTGCCCCAGGTTATTTTAAATTGAGGAGGGAGTCTTCTTCTAAGCTGTGGTTTACCTCTGAGCTGAAGATTTTGAAACATGCCTGTAAGGTATTGGAGAGAGCATGGCGCGCCAGTTGTTATTGTTCCATTGCTAAACAGGCCCTCAGAGCCAAACAGAAATTCTATTATGCAGCAATCGGTATGTCCAAAGGCAGATATTTCTCTGCTCGCATTGACCGGGCTAATAATAATTCCAAAGAAATCTTTGCTATTGTGCAGAGTTTCGTGGCTCCCAGCGCCCAGGTTGTGGTGGCACCTACCTCGGACACCTGGTGCAACACCTTGGCAAAATTCTTTAGGGACAAAATTGTCAGTATACAGGATACTTTTTCGAACATATCCAGGAAGTCTCTTGCCGCTCCACTGGGGAAGCAGGGGAAAGAAATGGGTTGCATCTTTTCTGCTTTTAGCTCAGTGGATCCGCCTACTACGCTTAGAATTCTTAAGGCACTTAAATCTGATTCACCTAATGACCCATGTGCGGCTGGGCTTCTATCTGAAGTGGCAGACACTATTAATGCTGAAGTAAATCTAATGGTCAATCAGTCGCTTCGCGAGGCATGTGTTCCTCTGTCATGGAAGCAGGCATTGATTCTGCCCATCCTTAAGAAGCCGTCTCTTGATCCTCTACTTCCTGAGAATTACCGTCCCATGCTGCTCTTGCCAAGTTTGGCTAAAGTTTGTGAGAAGGTTGTTACGTCTCGGCTCATCAACTTTGTAGAGGTGTCTGGTTTGCTTCAACCAGCGCAATCTGGTTTCCGTGCTTCTTACAGCACTGAGTCAGCACTGTTGGAGGTGACAGAGGCGATTCGGGATTGTCTGGATGCCGGCAGGAGTGCAGTCTTGGTTATGCTTCATCTCTCGTCAGCATTCGACACGGTTCCTAATTCTTTACTACTTGATCGCCTAGTGAAAATTGGTATTTCGGGATCGGCATTGAGATGGATCATGTCCTTCTTGGTAGATCGCAGAGGGTCTGGCTTCCTCCTTGTGCCTCTGCGCCGATGCAGTTGACATCTGGCGTTCCACAGGGGTCATTGCTTAGTCCTCTCCTTTTTAACATCTATGTGACTCCGCTGGTTTACCTTGCGGAGTCAGTGGGGGCTATAGTGAGGGCCTATGCGGATGATACGCAACTCCTGTTTTCCTGGAAGAGGGGCGACGACTCTGTTGGGGCGGCAGCATTGTTTGTTCTCTGTGTTTCATTGGCTGGCGGATGCACAGTTTAAGTGCACTGAAGGAAAATGTGAAGTGCTCCTGTATGGCTTGTTCCCTATGGACTTCAGAGAAAGACTGTGGCCTTCGGATTTCCCCCGCCCTTCCATGGGAAAGGGCACTGCTAAAAACCTTGGGGTCTTGTTATATCTAAGGTTTCTGCCTTACATCTTCCCTGTTTCTTTGCCTCTAGTTCAGCTAGTGAGTGTAGATCATCTGTAACCTATCCAAGTCTTCTGGAACTCATTACCAGGATATAACAGGTCTGGTTCAACGAAAACTTGAACTTTCCGACACAAGTGAAGAAGCTGATGGGGTCCTGCTTTGGCACTCTGAAAATGTTGAGGAAATTTCTCCCTCTGCTGTCGGTTAGTGTCAAAGAGACTGTGGTCCGGGCCCTGATCTTGTCCCGATTAGACTACACAAAGGCGCTGTTGGTTGGCAGTCTAGACTACTTGGTTAGGAAACTGCAAGTAGTCCAAAATTCAGCAGCCAGATTGTTACTGGTACTTTCATCCAGACAGAGTGTTCGTAACCATTTCCGTGACTTGTACTGGCTTCCAGTCGAATCTCGGCTAACATTCAAAATGCTGTCTATTGCTCATCGGGCCCTTTATGGGCTTGGCCCTATCTATCTTCAGAAGAGATTTGTCTTCTTTAAACCCACTAGACAACTTTGTTCGTCCATCCAGCTACTAATACAGACCCCTCGGTCTAATCGCCAAAGGCTGGGTGGGAGCTCTTTTGTTCGTAAAGCTGGCTTGGCTTGGAACATGTTACCGTTGGCTCTCCAGGGCATACAAGACGCACTGCTTTCTAAGACAAAAACTAAAAACGCTGCTTTTTTAGCTTCTGATCTGGGTGCTGATTAACTTTCTGGAGCAAGCGCAGGGACACTTCGAGTATCCGTGCGCTGTATAAATTAAATATAACATAACATAACTTATAACATAAAAATGTTACCCATGAGTGCAAGGAATTATGTAGGTCTTCACTGATGTTTAAACAGTTGGGGGACTTGGTAGCCAAATCTAATATGTATCGAGTCTGAGCAATATTTCTTGATTTCCTCCTCTTCTCAAGTTTGGTACCTATGACAAAATATTTCAAACAATGGAGATTATTAGTATGACGCTGTTTGAAATAACGAGCAACAGGATAAGAGGAATCCGAGTTTACTATGGCTCTCAAATGCTGAAGAATTCTTATGTGAACCTGTAGTTTAGTAGTTTAGTACGTTAGTACTTTGATCCCAGACGGAAATTTGAGAAAAATGTGAGTGGTTTTCAGCTAAATTTGAGGTTTGAAGGGGATTCTGCATAGAAAAACATTGGGGGATCCATGCAAGGCACACCTCCTTGCACTCCCCCAGGACTCTAGTGTTCACAAATGTGTGAGTTTGGTAGGAATCTCAAGATGGCCGCAGAGGCTGGGACCAAAAACACAGGTTGCCCCTTGCAAAGTCAGGTTGTTGTATGAAATATATTATTACGTGTCCACAATATGTTTTGGGCCCTTGCCTGTCATGGGTACTTGGCGCACCCACAAAAGTGAGGTACCATTTCTATTAGGAAACCTGGGGGAATGCTGGGTGCTAGGAAATTTGTTTCAGCCCGGTGATTCAACAACTTCACACACAGAAATGTGCGCAAAATTTGAGTTGTTCAGATAAATGAGAGGTTTGCAGGGAATTCTGGGTAGGAAACATTGGGAGATCCACACAAGCAACACCTCCCTCCACTCCCCTGGGTGACTCCCTTGCAAAACAAGGTCTTTTGCAATTCATAATTTTGATGTCTCCACAGTACGCTTTAGGCCATTTCGTGTCATGGACACTAGGCCCACCCAAAAAAGTGAGGTACCACTATTATCGGGAGACTTGGGAAATGCTGACTGGGTGGAAGTTTGTGGCTCCATGCAGATTCTGAATTTTCCATCAGAAAGTGAGGAAAATGTGTTTTTGTATTTACAAAGTTTGGTATTTGCAAGGGGATATGGCTAACAGAACCAGGTAAGAGCCACACAAGTCCCTCCATACTGGATTTCCCCTGATGTATCGTTTAAAAAAATGTATAGGTATGCTAGGTTTCTTAAGGTGCCGGCAGAGCTAGGGTCCACAATCCACAGATAGGTACATTGCTAAGAAATGGTCAGTTTTACCTGAAAAAATGTGATGTGTCCATGCTGTGTTTTGGGATATTTCCTGTTGCAGTTACTAGGCCTACACACACACATGAGGTACCATTGTTATCATAGGACTTGGGGAAATACTGGGAGGGTGGAAATTTGTGGCTCCACAAAGATTCAAGAACTTTCCATCATAGAAATGTGAGGAAAATATGTTTTATTTTACAATGTTTGAGGTTTGCAAGGGATTTTGGATATATGAACCAGGTGAGAGCCACACAAGTCACCCCCTCATGGATGCCCCTGGGTAACTAGTTTTGAAAAAACATAGGTTTGCTAGGTTTCCCTAGTTGCCAGCTGAGCTAGGGTCCAAAATCCACAGCTAGGCACATTGCAAAAAAGGGTCAGTTTTCACTGAAAAAATGCGATGTGTCCACGTTTGTTTTGGATGTGTGGTTTTAGTGGTGTCAAAAAGTGTAAGCACTTTTGATAGGATCTACTGTCCCATGGCCAAGAATAAACCCATGCTGTCTAAGGGATACTAATTTAGCTATTATATTACCTAAACGATTTGCCAAAATTTGAGAGTACAGCTTAGTGTCTCAATCAATGAATTTAAGGTTTTTTTTTTATACAGCTATATGTGTTTCCCCCCCATGAAAATGGTCTCTCCCCTAATTTTGCTTTTTCAGACACCGCCAGCATATCCTCAATCAGTTCTTTTAAAAATACTTCATATGGGTCCAGGAGAATGTTATCTGGCCCATAGCCTTCCTGATAGCTTATGATACTATTGCCGATGCCACTTCTTCTGCAGAGATAGGTTGCTCTAAGATAGCCTGATCCACCGAACACCGCGTCAATTCAATGTAATATCTCAGAATACTTCCCAGCCACGGACTCCACATCCTCTGTGTATAATTTCTCATAAAAATCTTTAAAAACCTTCACCATTTCAGAGAGTATTAAGTGTTTCAGACCTTCTTCATCCTCAATTGCAATTGCCTCAATCCCTAAAGCCACCTCCCTATGCCTGGTTCGGAGAGCCAAGAGGCGTCCCACATTCTCCCTGTATTCATAGCACTCAATTTTTTTTGTATGGAATTTGGCAGTGACTTCCTGGCTGAAAAACTGTAGTATCTTAACCCTAGCAATTGTGATTTTCTGCTTGATTTCGGGGTTGCTTATATTCTGGGATATCGCGCACATCTGAGGCTCTTCAAGGGAAGATAGCTCTTTAAGGGTGTCTTGGATTCCTCCTTTCCTGATATAGTGTATAGCTCAGGGTTTCTCCCTGAATCCCAGCTTTTAGTGTATCCCAAACCACTATTTCTTTACCTGAGCCCCTATTTAAGTCCAAAAATTGAGCCATCCAATAACGCATATGTTCCTAGATACTCCTCATCACATAGAGGCTTCCTATCAAAGGTTCATTCATTTCATGGCTTCCAAATCCATTCTTCGGGACCTTTGTAATCAAAGGGTTATTATGAGGCAGCACCCTAGGATGGCTCTTAATTGTGATTTGATTACTAAGCATGTTGGACATAAAAATGGTCCAGTCTAACTAGTTTACAATGCGGGCATGAGAAGAAAGTATATCCGGGATTGACTTATTATGTCCTGATGTTAGGATATCTTCTTCTTGACAAATAGTTGAGACAGTGGTATAAGTTATTCTATTAATATTTAAGAGACCACTTTGAAATTAGAAATTTCATTTGATTTGTAGCTTTCATGCCATCTCGTCCATATCTCTGTATCATTAAGTTGACATATTTTCTAGTTGAAAGTATTTCTCCTCTACAGTTTGGACATGTGTTGTATTGCACAGCTTATTAAATATGGTAAAAAAAAGTAAGACTGATTTACAATCTGGTATATTAAAATTCACAAATTGCTCTGAAGAAATGTCTATTCACACATTTCTTCAGAACAATTTGTGAATTTTAATATACCAGATTAGAAATTCCTGTGCATCCTCCTGTGATTGTAAAGTAAGCTGAACTTTCCCAGTAAAAAACAAATTAGCATCCTGAATGAAAGTTGCTGACTCAGATGCAGTTTTGTTTTTCTATACTTTATTCAGATTATTAATAATAAATCATTTTGTATTACATTACAGCAACACATATCTCCAGATAAATTACTGAATCGGGAGCCTAGCATATCTTTTTCCATATCTAAGTTTCCATTTTCCATTGCACAGACTGTTTTCTCCCTCTGCTACTTGTGTGCCTTTTTATATTTACACTAGGGTACCTGACAGCGAATGCCTGGGGTGGAGAGGCAAGGTGTTCCATGTCTTTGCTGGGACGTAGGAGAAGGATCTTCCTCCAGCTGTGCTCTTGTGGATATGTGGAATGGTAGACAGGGCCAATTGAGTGGAGCAGAGGTCTCTGGTGGGTTCGTGAAATGCAAGCCAGTTGCTGAGGTATGTAGGTCTTCTGTCGTGTAGGGCTTTGTAGGCATGTGTGAGGAGCTTGAAAGTGATTCTTTTGCTGACTGGGAGCCAATGGAGGTCTCTTAGGTGGCTGGCGATATGGTTGTGGTGAGGGATGTTGAGTATGATTCTGGCGTAGGCGTTCTGGATGTTCTGCAGTTTCTTGATGAGTTTCTGGGTGATGCAAGCGTACAGTACGTTGCCGTAGTCAATTCTGCTGCTGATGAGTGCATTGGTGACCACATTAATAGATAATGCAAAATTAAACTTTTTATATTGGGAGCAACCACAACAGTTGGTGCTGTTTCCATACATGAAAAGTTGCTATCTGTCTTTTTATGAACATAAACAATGTAAGCTTTTCCCAATGTTTGCCTGCCAACTAATGTAGAGAACTGTAGGCTTGAATGTGCTGCAGGTGCATTCAGATTTTTTCATGTAAAATTCCATGATGAATTGATGCTGTAATATTCCAGAAACTTACAATGCTCTTCATTACGTTGTGCTTTAAGACTATTTAAATCATCTGAGTTACTCTTGACCTGATTTACAGCATTTTCTACTTTGTTCATAGCTATGACTACCCCAATTTCAACAATGAATTAACCGAGGGGATCCTGACTCCTTCTGCCTGTACTTTGACTTCCTTGACAACTTCTTTTGGGAATTTTTTCTGCAATTGCCTTTTCCTGTTGAATGCTATCATTTCATATTTTCAAATAGGAAGTGATTAATGACACCAGTTTCTTCTATCCTTGTCCAGTACAAGTACCGAACAGCACCCTCAACATACTTGCCTATTTCTTATAGCACACTACATTAATTCAGTACTGTAAATTTCCCTAACACTACTGTAAATTGAAGGGACAACTAAATATGTAAAAATGTAAAACGATCATATACCCTACCCTTTCTGTGGGTTCCCCAATAATTCATGTCTTGTTCCCAAATATTAGTCATGTCAAAAATATAACAATGAGCACCATTTTGGGAACATTCCACAGCAAGTAGTTGCGAAAGGGCTATTTGGACATTGTTGAGGTTCTAGTTGCAACTTAAGTTAAAGAGAACTTGTGAAGAGATTTTGAACGAGTTGCAAGTAAAGTGGGTTGGATGTGGCAGTTCAAGAAACATGAGAGGAATGTAAAGATCCTACCAGATGTGGATCTTTGGAGTTGGCTGACCAACAACACCAAATTAGAGTGTATTTTTATAACTTGCTATTTGGGCCATTAAAACCTACATTGGTGTAGGTTTTCAAATTAATATATTAGAAACTAGTGGTGAGTTAGTTAGATTTCCCTTTGACTCTCTTCCATCTGCAAAAGCAGAAAGGCTTTAACTTGCTTTTGTTATGGAGATCTTTTTGTTATTTGCCGTTCCTAAATTACAATCCTTTTAACACAGCACCTTGAGATATGAACTGGTATCAAAGAGTTGGATGCAAATTTCATTACTTAGATTACCTTCCTAATTGTTTTGTTTTCAATGTTATATTACTTCAACTTTGGTTAAAAAAAGGGAAATTTTGTGAAGTAATGCATTATTATTAGCGAGACAACCCCAACCGCTGTTACAATTAAAATCCTGACAGACCAGTCTTAACAATTGTGCTGCCCATATATTACCATGCAGACCCGATTCTCTTAAAAAACTTTCTAGATATTGATTTACACACTTTCATGAATCATTCTCTCTGTGCAATATGTCTGTAAAATAGCATTATGACGCCATATATCAGGATAAATAAAATTATAATCGGCGAGAGGAGAGGAGAGAAGGGTAGGAGAGGGGAGTGAGGAAGATGGGAGAGGAGTGGAGTCTATTTTTTACTGCACTGATGTTAGCAGCTTTTGAAATCACCAACTGACGGTGCCTTTAAATATGCAAACTGCTTTGCTATCTCTATAGGAGGACACAGCATCAGTCTTATATGCTTGGGCCACAGATACAAGTTATGAGTTGGCGCAAAACATCTTGGCAATGCTCATATCTTGCCCTGATTTTGTACTTCCAATGTGTTTCTAATACAGGATGCAAGGGGATGCAATAGTTAAGATCCACTTTTCACCAGTACGTTAAGACTACTACTGGATCTTTTGCAATCCATATCTCTGTGGAGGCTTCAGAAGCAGATATTATCTTTGCAGTTGCAACCTTTTAAATTAGGTATTTGTAAGCATGAGCCACCCCGCCCCCTTTTAAGAATCCCATGGACCCCAACCCTGCACCCATAACCCATTCAGACTTAACTTGCCATCTCCAGACGGACGACCTGTCCCGTGGACCCAATGTCTATGAAGAAAAGAAACAAAAGGTCAAGGCATACAACGGAGAGGAGTGGACATAGAAGGAAGGCGGAGCCAGGAACATAGAAGACCAATCAGCACGGACCTGAAGGGACGGATGCTCAGACCTGGGGCAGAAGGCGGATGAAGGCAGAATCCGGAAGACTCCAGAAAGTAAGGAGGAGCCTGGACTCAAGGGTAATAAGAGGGGTTAAAAGGGGAGGAGGTCGAAGACGCCAGGGTAGAGGAAGAAGACAGATGTCCAGGTTCAGCAGCCGAAAGCTGGAGAACAGCACAAGAGGCCGATGAGGCTCCAGAAGGGTCGAGCGAATAGTGGTGGTCGCCCTGGGAAACCTGAAGTTCCTGCCACAACTCAGGGGAGAGTTGTGGCTTTACCCGGTATGTGAAAAGGGGGGGTGACAGTAGCCTTGGGGTTGTACAGGGTGGGGAAGGGAAACAAAGGGAGAGAAGCTTAGAGAGGCTCATGACGAATGGTGTGTAGGGATCAAAAAGAGAGTACCTGATTCAATACCAATGTTAATGATTGAACTCAAATGGAACAGGCAGACTGAAATGAATAAAAGCACTAGACAAAAGTATGTACAAAGAGTATAAGAAGAAAGGATTAAGGAAGTAGCTTTAGGGAAGTCATGGAAAAGATTCAAGAAGACTGAAGGAAAAGTCCATGTGATTAGTTGGAAAAACAAGAGTATAAAGGGACACCCTTTAGTTATACACGTGTTCATTTTCTCTTTCTCTTCTTTTTGCATATTATCTTCAGATGTTTCTCCACCCCTTTATTAGTGGGTTAGATGATATAAAGACTTGAGGGGTAATTACACAAGAAAAGTTTTTTTTATGTAACCCACCCGCCCACCCGGCAATCCCTCCAGATTTCTAGATACACTTACCGATACTTTGGGTCATCTTCTGCTCAGATACCCCCATTTCACGCTGCTTGGAGATTTTAACCTTCACCTTGAATCCAATTCCGATCAACTGGCCATTAACTTCCTACAGACTCTAGATATTTTTAACCTTCAGCAAAATGTGTCTTTGCCCACCCACGCTCTTGGACATACACTCGACGGTGTGTGTTCCAACCTTCCCTCCCTCACAACCTTACCCCCCGTCCCTGAAATTTGGACGGATCACTGCCTGATCCCTTTCCATATTCAAACTTCCCGCCCACCTACGTCCAGCCAATCCAACTCCCATCCCGACAATTCGTTAAACTGGAAAAAAATGCAAGCAGCTTTCGAACTCGACCCTATCCCTCAATCTCATGTCTCCATTTTCACCGGAGACGTCGAATTCGATGCTAATCTCTTCCACGGATGGATCACTCAAGAAATCAGTGCACGGGCCCCCCCAACTGCTCCCGAAGATCAAACAAAAAACCCAAATCTAATGCCCCCTGGTTTACACCTGATGTAGCCACGTCACGTCTCTCCTGTAGAAAGGCTGAACGTAAGTGGCGCAGAACGTATGATCACGCTGACCGACTATCATACATCCAACTAAGGAAAGATTACCATTCCAACATAAAATCAGCTAAAAAATCTTTCTACATCAAAGCCATCAATGATTCCAACCAAAAACAAAAAACACTCTTTTCCATAGTGAAATCGTTCACCCAGCCTAAAGCCCTACAGACTGAAATACCCCCATCCCAAGAGCTATGCAACAAAATAGCTGATTACTTTGAGGAAAAAATTGACGCTATTCAAAATGATTTTTCACCCACCCAAGTTAGCCAATTCCCACGGGGTCACCCTCCAAAAACACCCCCTGAGTTTACTCTAAAAAAATTCTCGGCGGTTACCCTAGACCAAACCAGAGAGGTTATCTTGGCATGCAAATCCGGGTCGCCCTCCAACCCCTGTCCCCCAAAAATTTTGCACCAACTCATTGATGTGGTAAACCCAATAATAAATAAAATTGTCAATTCCTCTCTGGGCACGGGCTGTGTCCCTCGCTTATGGAAACAGGGAATAGTTAAGCCCCTAACGAAGAAAGCTAACAAACCCCCGTCAGATCTTACCAACCTTCGGCCAATCTCACTTCTACCAGCCTTAGGTAAAATTACAGAACATATGGTATACAGGGAGCTCAAACAATATCTTGAAGCTCACAATATACTACATCCGCAACAATCTGGTTTTCGCCCCAATCACTCCACCGAAACGGCATTGATCGAGCTCACTGACTCGATTAAAATGCTCCAAGACCTGAAAATGAACGTCGTCCTCATCCTTCTAGACCTTACTGCGGCGTTCGACACCATCTCTCACACCATCCTGCTCAGCAGATTGGTAGACATTGGGATTTCCGATGTGGCCCTAGCCTGGATAAAATCCTTTTTAACCGACAGATCCCAAACCATCGCTCTCGGTCCTTTCCACTCCAACGAGAAGAGAGTCTCCTCGGGGGTCCCCCAGGGTTCCATCTTAAGCCCTCTCCTCTTCAATGTCTACCTCATCCCTCTCTTATCCCTCATTGAGTCCTTCGGCATACCTGTAACATCGTATGCCGATGACACCCAACTCATCGTACCCTTGGAGAAGAACTCCACGAATGCAGAGCTGAACCTTAAAAACTGCTTGACAGCTGTCTTCCAATGGATGGACTTAAACCACCTCAAATGCAACTCCAGCAAAACGGAGATCCTACCCATGGGAAAAAATACCACCTTCTGCCCAGCCCTTTGGTGGCCAGAAAACTCCGTTGCCCCTCCCAAGACCGTAACCACTGCAAGGAATCTTGGCGTCCTGTTTGACACTGATCTATCCTTTGACCACCACGTAAGGACCGTAGCGGGCCGATGTTTCGGTATCATTAAGTCCCTGAAAAAATTCTTCGACTTCCTACCGCTTGACTCCAGAAAAACGGTAACGGTAGCCCTAATAATCTCACGCTTGGATTATTGTAATGGTCTCCTTGCAGGAACCAAAAAGGCCACACTTAGCAAACTCCAAAGTGTCCTCCATACCGCAGCCCGACTCGTTTTGAAGCTGCCCAGAAAATCGTCCATCTCAGCCGCCTTAAAATCTCTGCACTGGCTTCCCCTCCATAAGAGAATATTTTTCAAAATGCTGCTTGTCGCCTTCCGGGCTTTCAATAGCTCCGGCCCACGTTACCTTACCAAACGTTTCCCCCATTACAACCCGTCCAGATCTCTACGTTCCTCCCACGACAACCTTATCCTCCCTGCCAAATTCAATCTGAAGACAAAAGGTGGCAAAACCTTACACCACTTGGCCTCTAAAGCCTGGAACCTCTTGCCCAAAAACCTGAGATTCGAAACCCACGAAAAACCTTTCAGAAAATTGCTCAAAACCTGGATCTACACCCTTAAGGATGACTACATCAAAGCTGTCATATAACTTTCTCTTCCCCCTATTATTTGGTTTGATCCTCTACCGGGAAATGTCAGCGCCAAGATGCTCCTTCCGGAGCGACCGTTGCGCTCTACAAATAACACCACAAATCACAAATCACCTGGGTGTTGTGATGTTCTCTATCATTATTGAACTTAATAGACAGACCGTTTTACTTACCTCGACTTCCTTGTGTTCTTTCCTTTTACCCGGGAACGATGCATCACTGGAAACTGAACATGGGACCTAACAAAAGGGCAAGAAGAAATGAGTTTCACTAAGGAATAAAGAAGTCCTGACAAACCAAGAACAATTATCAGAACCAAGACATATTGTTCTTTGTGTTTTACTCAAAGTCCTCTTGTTACACTGACTTCTCAAAATAAAAACGTCAAGATTACACATACAGCCTCCCAGATTTACTTTCTGCCCATCCCTCCCAAACTTGGTGTCAGAAGTGGGATCAGAGAGGATGGAGGTCATTGTGTATAGGCTGGCAAAAACTGGAACGGACTATCGAGTGCTTTCTGGCCATTGCAGAAGAGGACTGGGAGAAATTACATTGAACCCTGACCGAGTTCAAGTTCAAGTTCAGAAATTTGTATAGCGCGCTACTCACCCAGAGGGCCTCAAGGTGCTTGAGGGAGGGGGTTGGGGTTGGTAAACCGAGCAAAAAACAGATGCAAGAGTCTACAATAGGAAGGTTGGCAGACGTACTCAACCAATAGAGACCACAAACGGCAGCACTCCCCTCAGTGATAATGCAAAAATATGTTGCTGGAGAAGACCCAGACTTTTTTTTCGCAAATTTCGAATGGATAGCAAGGTGAGCGGCTTGGCCTGTTGACAAATGGGGGCAAAATCTAGGGCCACTTCTCTCTGGGGAACTTCAGGCTACCTATCAAGCAGCCAGTCCCCTTGGTCTTATGCCTTCTATGTCATATAAAGGAAGGTGTTGGATCTAGCCCTGATCTCTTGACTGGGTGAGAGTACTCTGCTTAATTCAGAGACTCTGTCCATCACCACCCCTTGTTGTAAATTATATAAAGGAAGGAGCACAAGTAACGCCAAGAGCCTTGTATTTTCGAGTGAAAGGCTTGGCCGACATGGTTGAAACCTTCCACTTCAACAAAAGAAGAAATAGTAGAGAAGATATATTTGGAACAGTATCATTCTTCCCTACACCCTCCTATAATGTGGTAGGTCCGTCGGCATTAAAAAATGACCTTGGAAAGAGTGGTGGAAATAGCAAGTGCCTGTTACCGGGCACAAGAGATACAAAAGGCTAAGGAAGAAGCAAACTGGAAACATTCGGGAGGCGGGGTCTCAAGCAAGAGCCAAAAGAGTTCACCTCGGAAAAAAACGGAATCTATTACCTTGATGCCAGGTCCTTAGAGCCCCTTCGATCCGACCTCCTACCCCTCTTTCTCCGCAATGTTTTCAATATGGGTTATTTGGACATATTGCACGTTTATGCCCCCAATAGAAGGAACCGATGGATGTGGGCATAACAAAAGTGCTGTATGGCACACATGAAGGCTCAAGTCCTCTGTACCATCACCAAGTCAAACTCAAAGAAGAACCCAGGAAAGCCCTCAGACACCGGATGTATACACAGTGTCATGAAACCCCAAGCTGTCCCTGGGGATGTGAGACCATGAACGATATGGTGAATATCCAGTGTGTGCATGGGGACAACAAAAGATATCCTTGCGCGCAGCTGGCGCGCAGCTGGCGTGCCAAAGGCAAACCCCTCTGCGCCCATCCCCATCTGTTCTGTGGCCAGAACCAGCCATGCTGTCAGTAGCCTCTCTGATGATCCAATACACTGGTCCAGGGCTCAAATGCTCAATTTGAGAGACAGGTACTGTATAACTCCAGTTATCCATGAGCACTTAGGGCCCCTTGCTCAATTTAAATGTGATTCCTGCCCATTCGATTTTGAGGTAGATCCCTCTGTACCACTCCCAGCTATGCCTACTTCCTTTTCTACCTCAAACGGGAGCACAACTCCCCCCACATTAAACCCTGCCTACTTAATTGCAGATCTCTCCCCGCCACTCGGACGATATCTGGCTCTCCCTTGATATGCCTGGGACCTAATGTTCCTTACTGAAACATGGGTCAGGGATTATTCTAATCCTGACCTTACCCTAGCTATTCCCAGTGACTATCGATTTGCGGGGTAAATAGGGCTAATCACAAGGTGGGAGACGGAGTGGCAGTGGTCCTTCACTCAAGTTGAGAAATCTCATATAGGAAACTCCTGAATATTGGACCCTTAGAAGCTATGTATTTTAGTATCACAGTAGCACCTAATGTAGCTATGCCCCATCATCTTTCAGAACTCTACAAAATAGTTGCGGAACTGTTGCTTAAATACCCCCACTTCATGATCCTTGGACATTTTAATGTGCATGTGGATGAAATACACTGTACTGAAGCCCGCCAGCTTCTAGAGACACTGGAGGTCCTTAATTTGACACAGCTGGTTAGTGGCCCCACCCAGCGGGCTGGTCATAGGCTTGACCTACATTTCACTTATAACCGCAATTGGGCTACAACTTCTCCCTTACCACTTACGTGGTCTGACCACTTCTTAATCCCGTTCACCATGGCACTACCTCCTCGATCATCTAACGCTTCCAACACCCGCGATTGCAGGAGAAAATGGTTTAAAATTACTAGCAATTTCATGACTCCTGCACTTTTCTCTACCCCCTTCAGTTGGCTGGTGACCTGTAGTTCGATGTGTTAAATTTCAATAGCTGGCTCTTCTTGGCCCTTGACACTGTTGCCCTCCTTAAACCTATTAATTCCTCTAAACAAAAAACACTAGTCCCTTGGTTTACCACGGTGCTTCCTGCCGAGAAAAGCCGCTGTAAGAAACTTGAGCGCAGCTGGAGATCATTCTATGATCCCACAGCTAAATCAGTTTATAAAGCCGCCTCAGTTTAGGAGTAGTAAAGTTAAGACTCCTAACTTTAGGACTTCTAAACTGAGAAAAAGCCTAACTTTAAGACTTTTGGTATTAACAGAAGGCATTTAGGAGTCCTAAATTAAGGAGTCCTAACTTTACTACTGCTAAACTGAGAAAAATCCTAACTTTAAGACTTTCGGTATTCACAGAAGGAATTTAGGAGTCCTAAAGTTAGGACTACTAACTTCTGTGAATACCAAAATGAGTAAGTGCCTTCTGTGAATACCAAAACGGTAGTACGTTTAGGATTTTGTCTTAAGTTAGTTCTGTGAATCGGGCCCTAGGAAATTAAACAACAGATCAGAGGGGGCAAGTCAAAACTAAGAGCACCCCAAAGGGGCAAGTAATGGTATAAAGAGACATAGAGGGGTTTTAAAATGCAAATAACAAGGCTAACAACATAAAACTAACAAGGCTGACTGTACTGTAGTGTGAAAGAGTAACTCTAACACTAGTTGGATTGAAGGATGGAACCAGCAGCCTCAGGGTTGTGAGCCAAGCAACAGACCCGAGGAGCTGGGCAGCAGCAGTGGGAGGAGCGGTGCAGAGACCCGTGTCAAAGGCTACTCTTTCAATTTCTTATTTCTGCATTAGGTTGCTAAACTGGTACTAATAAGGTGAAACCTATGCCCAGACAGTGTGACTATGTTTACAAAACATAAATAATAAAGTAATACTAACGAAAAAATATGTTGCATTATGCCGCATAATTTACCTTTTCTTGCTGCATACATTAGTCAACTCCATTGCATAATTTGGTGTTTTCCTGCCACATAGTTCTGATAATTCCAAAGACCCTGGCGATTGTGCTGTGAGCTTCACAAGGAGCTTGACTGCTCACAAAGTTGCAGGGGATACAATATTAATTTGTGCTTCTTGAGATCTAAGTAGATTTTTGACTTTAGAAAATTAATTTTGTGCTGGCAAAGGCCCAGCAGGTCCCTGAAAGTTTCCATAAGCCATGGCAAAAGTATGCCGTGGTATTTGGTATGAGGAAAGGTGAAGTTAAACTGTGTCTTTTTTATGTTTACATTTCTTTATTGTTTTAGGGAATAAGGGAAACAAGTTAAAATGGGAAATCACACACAAATCTGTTGCCCCACTCATTGTAAGGAAGCATATGAAAAGATGCCAAAACAAAACAGCCCCAGAACTCCCCCTCCCATCTCCCATTCTCCCATGCTCCCACCCCACAAAACAGATAAGATTGATTAAACCACAGCTGCAGCTCATGGGGCTGCCAGCAGGGGCTTCATTAGTCTTAATAGCAGTACTTAGGACATGTAAGTTCTCAGAATTCTGAGGTAAGCATTGATACAAATGGTTTCCAGAGGTCAGGAAAGAAGCTCCTTGGTTGGAGAGAGAAAGAGAGATATGTTTTATACCCACAATGTGCCATATTCGATGCAGCCACCCCAGATAAGTGGGAAGGTGTCCCGATCCCCAATGTGCCAGAATATTCTGAAGCGACGCTCCCAGTGCCAGACCTATGTGGTGGCCTCTTTATGATTTAAGAGGAAATGTAAGGTCTTTGGAAAGACCTAGAAGAATGTAGGCTCGGAAGTGGGGAAGTTGTGTGTTGAAATGAGTGTCAATATGGAGACAGGTCTGTCAGTGGCAGTGAAAGACGGTACCACTGCTTTTCAGACAATGTATCTGGTGTTAGAGCATGACAGCTGGAGTCATTCTTGGGAAATTGTATTTTAAATCTTGAAACTTAGTTTTAATTTTTGTTAACTCTTGCAGCTGACTGGGGGATCCTAAAGGTGCTTTGGGAATTTACCTGTGTGTGCATTTTTACTTGTGTTGCCCTCCCTGTTTCGCCGCGTTCATTGTGGGCATTTGCTGCGGAGGGTGAGGACCCCATCAGTTCCGGGTTGACAGGAAGGAGGGTAGCACTCTAGTTTTTGCCGTCCGGACCCCTACATAAGGCAGGGAGGTCAGCGGCCGCGTCGCGGAGACAGGTCTGTCAGTGGCAGTGACAGGCGGTACCACTGCTTTTAAGACAATAAATCCGGTGTTAGAGCATGACAGCTGGAGTCATTCTTGGGAAATTGTATTTTAAATCTTGAAACTTAGTTTTGAAATGAAATGAAATGAAATGAAAATGAAATGAAAAAAGAAACTTAATTAAGCGCACTGTGGCCAAGCGGCTTCCTGGCGCTGGGGGGTAAGGGGGAGAGGGGGAAGGAGGGGGAGGGAGGGGAGCTACTCTTGTAGCTGACTGCGGGATCCTAAAGGTGCTTTGGGAATTTACCTGTGTGTTCCATTTTACTTGTGTTGCCCGCCCTGTTCCGCCGCGTCCATTGTGGGCGTTTGCTGCGGAGGGTGAGGAGCCCATCACTTCCGGGTTGACAGGAAGAAGGGTAGCGCTCTAGTTTTCGCCGTCCGGACCCCTCCATAATGCAGAGAGCACAGTGGACGTGCAGCGGACACGCGCAGCGGGCACGCCGGCGGGCGCCAAATGCACGCCAAAGGCAAGCCCGTCTGCGCCTGTCCGCGGCCGGACAGGGCTAGGTGTCCAAACCCCTGCCCAAAGGCCCCCGGTCGCCCCTTTAAGGCTACAGTACTCCAAAAAACAAATGGAACTTATGTGCCCACCCTTGAAGGATGCTTGTAAGCATGGTCTGCGGTTGGACCAGGCTCAGCAAAGGTGCGAGATTTGTCTTTATAATCTTATGCAAACTCTGGGGAACAAGAGTAAAGAGGAAAGATTGACTATGATACAAATGAATTGTCGCTCCCTTAAGAAACATACACTTGAAATTTTTGATCTTCTAACAGACTATCAACCAGATGTACTCTTTCTAACAGAGACTTGCTTAGATGGGGAGTCCGCCCCGGAAATTTTGGAAGCACTCCCCCACGAATACGGCATATTGAGAATAGACAGTGGTAGACAATGGGGGGGGGGGATCGCTATGGTGCATACACTAGAGGTGAGATGCACCCTAGAAGCTGTGGACATTAGCAATAGCAAAGCAGGCTTTTTTACAATTAAATATGCACCTAATATTACTATACATGGCTACTTGATCTATCGTCCACCTGGGCAGCATCTCAATTTATAGATAACCTGGTGGAGATGGTCACGCAACCTGCTCTGCGCTACAATAGGCTTCTAATTCTAGGGGACCTCAACTTTCACTTGGATGAGGAAGAGAATAGGGTAGGTCAAGAGGTGATTACCTCGCTGGAGCTATTCAAGCTGAAACTCCAATCCTGGATGCCAACACATCAGGCGGGGCACCTTCTTGACCCAATTTTTGCGAATTGGGAGGAAGTGGAGGTCCAACCACCGATTCAGGTGACATGGTCAGATCACTACCTGATTCATTTCTACACATATGGTCTGCCTAAAAGTTCCGCGCAAGGTAGACCGGTAGCACTCAAACGTAGGCAATGGGGGAAACTCAAGCAGGATGAGTTAGAACTTGCTTTGAGGTTGGACTGTCCTCCGCTGAGAGAAAACCTGGATGAGGCATGGAAAGAATACGAGGACTGGTTGACCAATGCCCTAGATAAGGCAGCGCCATGGAAGAATAATGCCCCGGCGAGGTGCACTAAGACGGCACGGTGGTTTAATGCTGATTTAAGAGCAGCCAAGTCTGCTTGCAAAATTTTAGAGCGTACTTGGCGTAAAAACTATGAGAAGACGGCCAAGTCGAAATATCAGAATAGTATGAAGGAATACCATCGCCTGATAAGAAGAACTAAAAGAGAATTTTTAAATAAAGAAATTGAGAAAGCAGAGAATGCATCCAAGGAGCTTTTCTCTATTTACAAGGAGCTCACGTCACTTACTCGGACTCTAGCTCCAGACACTTATTCCAAGGAGATCTGTGAGGCTCTTGCTGACCACTTTGTGCATAAGGTAGAGACCATATATAGGTCCTCCCCTATGACATCGGAGGAGATATCTACAGGAAGAGCTAGTGAAGTGAGGCTCAGGGCTGATATGTGCCTTAATCAGTTTGTATTCTCCGAGCAATCAGAACTGATGAGGATAGCCCGCAGTATCCAGTCGGGCTCCCCAACGGACGCAGCCCGACCTAAGAATCTGCTGGAACTTCTGATAAATCACATAGGACATATGGCAGAGTTGTCCTCTCAAACAAGTTATGTGCCGCAGGATTGGAAGACTGCTCAGGTCATTCCAATCAAAAAGAAGGCCAATTTTAACTCATTCCATCCAGACCATTTTCGTCCTATCTCGCTCTAACCTTTCTGTGCCAAAGTGGTGGAGAAAATTGCGAACGCACAGCTGGTTAAACATATGGAGGAGGGCCAACTTCTTCACCCCTCGCAGTCAGGTTTTCGAGCTAACCACTCCACGGATTCGGCTCTGCTTTTCTCCACGGAGCTGATGCGCGGGAAAGTGGATGAGAAATGGACAGCCGCACTGTTGCTGTTAGATCTTAGTGCGGCATTTGATACCGTCTCACATCCCATACTACTGACCCGCCTCAGGGAGGCAGGGGTTGTAGGTCCGGCTCACGCATGGCTGTGTTCGTTCCTAGCAGACAGAAGGTTCCAATTCCACTGCCCCCCTTTTAAATCAGAGGTGCGATTACTAAAGCAAGGAGTTCCGCAGGGCTCTATTTGGAGCCCCACTTTATTCAATCTATATATGGAACCCCTTGCAAAGTTAGTGGAAGCTTATGGGGTGGAGATCGTGTCCTACGTAGATGACACGCAACTGGTGGTGACACTTTCTCAGCCCCCGGAAGAGGCGGCAGCGAACCTCTCCGCCTGTCTAAGGGAGCTGGTAGGCTGCATGAATAACAACTACCTGCGCCTCAACGCGAACAAAACTGAGCTTCTAGTGATAGGGAAGGCACCTTCAATATGGTCTTCAGCGTGGTGGCCGATGGAACTGGGCCCATTCCCAACCCTGCGGAGCAAGTGAAAAATCTGGGAGTACAACTGGACATCAACCTTTCCTTTGAAAATCATACGAGAGGGGTTGCTGGCAAATGCTACGACATTCTAAAAAGCCTGCGTAAAACCCTGGACCTACTCCCCATCACCAGCAGGAAAACGTTAATTCACACTCTTGTCACTCCCCACCTGGATTACGGGAACTCGTTGTACATCGGTCTGAGCACAAAAGGTCTGCACCGACTGCATTGGCTCCCCGTCCGTGAACGAATTATGTTTAAAACGATGTGCATAGCACAACGTATTGCACAGGGAAAGGGACCTGTATACCTTCAAAAGCTGCTGACCGTGTACCAGCCTAAGCGGTTGTTGAGATTCCTTGGGAGTATGCTCTTCCAGGTTCCGCGTATCTACAGAGCACGGATGGGCGGACGCTCTTTTAGATACCTAGCCAGCAAGCAGTGGAATGCTCTTCCGATTGAGCTCCGCATGGAACCATCCGAGAGGAGGTTCCGTCAGAAATTGAAGACCTACCTTTTTCCTAAGTAGTGCAGGTCCCATGTCTTTCTCTTTGACCCTAGGAGCTCTTGCTGTACTGTTATTGTAGTTTGCATGGTACTGTTTCCACAGCGCGGGGACACACTGTTTCCTAGTGTAACCAGGCGCTTTATAAGCTTCATTATTATTATTATTATTATTAATATCATCAAGCATCTGCGTCCAATAGTTGGCATTTTTATGGCATTCCATTGTAAGTGTGTCAGAGTGCCAAGGGAGCTGTAGTCACATTAGCATAAGGGGTCTCGGGAAGGGTTCCCTCTGTGAAGTCTAGGGGGACTGAGGTACCAATAAGTAGCCATTTTGGTATCCATTTTTATGCTTGACACATTACATGCAGTGTGTCTGGCTCTATAGTAAATATCCTCCCATTCCCTTTGCAAAAATGTGCAACTTAGTTCTGTCTCCCATCTCCTCTGACACAGTGATTTATTCACCATTGCTGGCAGTCAAAGAAGGCCGCATAATTCGGGAATAAGTTGAGAGTCTGAGGATTTGGATAAAAAACACCTCCCAAATGGAGCGAGAACGCTATGCGCCTGGGGCTGTACCCCGGGGTGTGTCACCCAGTGCTTGATATGATGGTATTTATAACATTCTGTTTCAGGGAGTTCCTGTTCTTCAAAATTCAGGGGACCAGCCTCGTGAAAGATGTGTCCTATGGACCTACGCCCTCCCCAAGTCCATTGGGTAAAAGTCCCCGCCTCCAAACCGGGGGGTGAATTCTGGGTTACCCACTATGGGCGTAAGCAGCAAAGAGAATGCTGTGAAGGCTCTTTTCTCGGCCACTCTGTCCCACACTGCCAGAGGGGCCTGTGCAACTGATGAGAGATAGAGGAATTTGGGTTGTGTCAGTCTGGGGAGGAAGGGGATCTTCCACAGAGATGGACCTACTACTGCTCTGGATCACTGACAGAATATCGAGTACAAAAATATTGTGTCACCAAAATATCGGGACATAAATATAGATGTCAAAAATATCAACCTCCTATCTTAATATTGGTAAGTACTAAAATATCAAAAAAAGATATTGTTAAAAACATTGAAGTACAAAATATCGTTTTTTTATATGTATAAAAATAATGTAAAATAAATTAAATAATAAATCTAACTTAAGAAAAATATTTAGAATTATTTGCACATTTTAACAATTATAAGTAATAAATGTAATGTAAAAGTAAATTAAACATACATACGCGATACCTGAGCGGGACGCCGCAAGAACACTGGGATTCAAGTTGGGGGAGCCTTTGAACAGGTTGAGACGCCTTTGAACATTGCTGGTCCCACAAATATTTTAAACTTTTTACGGACATTGTATAAGGCACCGCCCACTGGGGTTTTGAATGTACTACCAGTCCCAGAATGCCATCAATTTACCTGTAGGGCATGGAAATAAAAGAGGGGATAATCTGGCAGTCTGCGATGTGTCTTTCCAGTGTCTGCATCTGCCCAGAGGAAGGGAGTTTCCCGAAACGCGTTGGCAGGCTAATCAGTGATGTCATGAGTGATGTCACTGACCATGTCATGAGTGATGTAATATGTGACGTCATCAGCAGTGCATTGCACGCGCAAGTTCTAGTGAGTCCAACTAACTATAACGTGGGAATTTCAATGGTTTTATGCGAGTAAAATTTCCAGCTAATTATAACTGGTGTGAAACCTATGGTTTTTTCAGTGAATATAATAGGTTTTTTAAATGCTAATTCCTAACTAGAACTGGTGTGAAACCTATGGTTTTTTCAGTGAATTTCATAGGTTTTTCAATAGCAAATCTCTATAGGTATGAAATGTAATATTTTTATAACTAATTTTATATTGTATAATTATGTAATATATATATATATATTTATTTATTTTTTTGCCCCGGAACGCTCCCGGGGCGCGTATCGATGCGCTCACCGGTAAGCGTAGTGCTACGGCGCGCCCCGGGGCGCGTACCGGTGAGCGTCCTGTTAGCGCTATTCCCGCGAACGAAAACAACATCGTGACGTATCGCGTAGCCGCGTGATGCGTCATATGACGCACCGCGTAAGCGCACCCGGAAGCACGCGAGCGCATACGATCACGAAACGTCCTGACGCGCTTACGCAACGCGCCCCCGGGTGATCTGAAAATAACACTTTTCATTGGTTCACAACACTTTTGGTTTCCAAATGATGAAAGCCCTGGTCATGTGACTTGAAAATAACACTTTTCATTGGTTCACAACACTTTTGGTTTCCAAATGATGAAAGCCCTGATCATGTGACTTGAACATAACACTTTTCATTGGTTAAGAACACTTTTGTTTTCCAAATGATGAAAGCCCCCACCTTTTGTCCTCATTTTCACTTTGTTATTTGAGTGAGGAAGACCTGCTTTTTCCTTACAGAGATGGCTACAGTCATATCAGCAGCTGGAGCATCTGCCCCACCACCAACACCACCACCACCACCATCAAAAAGACCACCAGAAGATCACATTGGTGGTCAAGAAGAAGAGGAGGAGGATGATGAAGAGGAGGGACAGACAAGGCATTTCCTGCCTGAAGATAATCAACCCTACAAACCAAAAGAGCACTTCGTATGGCAGTTCTACAAAATCCCAAGGGGTTTCAAAAAAGTCAACGCTGCGAAGGTGACTTGTCTGATTTGTGGTGCTGAGCTGTCCAGGGGGAACCCTAACAAAAAATATTCCTTCGGGAATCATACCATGATTCGGCACATGATCCGTTGGCACCCAATCAACTATTCAGCCGCAGAGGTAAGGGACCTCTGCAGTAAGCTACCCCATCAACATCCAGACCCTCAACATCGAAAGAACCAACTCCATCGGGTTCAGAGGCATTAGAGACAATGCCTATCATACAACCAAAATTTAACGATTTTAAAATCGTGTGCAAATATTGTGGAAAGACACTTTGCTATGGTGAGCAAAGTATAAAACTTATCATCTGTGCTGGGGATAACCATAAGTGTCCGAAAAAACCCTAATTTTTTCTGTTTTTTTTTTTGCTCCAGTTGAGCCATTTACAATTCCCTGTTTTTTGTTTCTCCCCATAAAAAATACAAAAAAATATAACTGTTCAGAAAACCCCAAAAAAGTAAAAAATTTTCCAAAAAACAATAAAAAATATAAAACAACAAAAAGAATAAAAAAAACAGTTCTTTTTAGAACTACCTTTAATTTATAAAAAATAAACCTATATTTTTAAAGAATCTCTGTCAATCTTTTTTCTGCAGGGTACGCGTACCGGTACGTGCACAGGGGCGCACAACAAAAAAAAAATACAAAAAAAATAAAGAAAGAGTGAGCATGAGGGAAGAACACAGAGAGAGTAATGTTAATAGAAAAAGAGCTAGAGGGAGCAACACAGAGGGATTGTTTATTACATAGTAAAAAACAGAGAAGGTGTAATAGGGTGTAAGTGAGAAAAGGAAAATGAATAGCGAAAGAAGGGAAGAGAGAAAAAGAAGACTAAAGTAGAGGTACTGGTAGAATGTGAGTGGGTGTTGAAAGTAAAAGGAAGGACATGGGGAATGAGGGGTAGTGACGGAACCGGAATAAATGAACAACGGTGAGGGAGGGTGAGAAAAGAGCAGTGAGTGTAAGTAAAGAGGGGTGAAAGAGGGTGGATAAAAGTGAATAAGGTTAAGACATGGAATAAGGTTAAGACATGGAGAGTGACAGAGAGAAAAGAGAGAGAGAGTAAAGGAAGGAGTGACTGAAAGAGTCTGAGTGAAACAGGAAAGAAAGGTAAGTAAGGCAGTGTGGGTGACTTATAGGGAGTCAGTGGGTGTAGGTGGGGGTGTGGGTGTGTAAGGTGTGTAGGTGTGGGTGTGTGGGGTGTTTGGGTGAGGGTGGAGGTGTGGGTGTGTGAGATATGTGTGAGGGGTATGTGGGTGTGGGGGGTATGGGTGTGGAGTGTGTGTGTGGGATGTGTGGGTGTGTGTGTGTGTCTGTGTGTGTGTGTGTGTGTGTGTGTGTGTGTGTAAGGTGTGTGTGTGTGGTGTGTGTGTGGGGTGTATGTCAGAGGTGTGTGTGTGTTGGGGGGAGGTGTGTGTAGGAGTGAAGTAAATGATTAAGGGAAAGAGAATGAGTGAGGGAGCAAAGGAAGGGAACAGAGGGTAAGGGAAGTAAAGAATAGGGACTGAACGAAGTTGAATGTAGGAGGGGAAATAGGGAAAGGGGAGTAAACATGGAGAATATGAATAAGTGAGGGAAGCAGAGTAAAGAAACAGGAGTGAGGTAGGTTGAGAAAATAGTAGTGAGGTTAAAGCAAAGGGTGATGACAAACTACATTTTTTTAGTCACACTTACCATATAATAAATGTAACTTTAATTACATTTTTTTACTACATGTTGTATCTGTGAAAGAGAGAAGAAAAAATAAGTTATAATTAGTAAAATATGTATTTTAAAATAAAAGATACAAATGAAGAGGTTAAAAATCATAACAGTGTATTCAGAAATAAAGTAAGAGTGAAGGACACAGAAAGGGAAATAAAGTAAGGTAGAAGGACAAAAAGAGGGAAAAAGAAATAGAAGGAGAGTAAATTACTAAGAGTAAGGCATATAGATTCACTGACAGAAAGGAAGAGAAGAGAAAAATGAACTGAAGGTAAGAAAGATACTAAAAGAATGTGAGTTAGCAAAACTAAATCAGGAAACAGGAGTAAGTAAAAAGATAATGACTGAGAGGGAAAGGAGTCTAATTAAGGATGCATTTAGAAGAATGAGGAATGGAAGATAACAGAGTAAGTGAAGGAGAGTCATAGAGTGAAGGGATGAAGGGAGAGAGGATAATATAGAAGGATGGAGGGAAAAGGAGTGAGGAAGTTAGTAGACAGAGAGACTAAGGGAAGGACTGAGTGAAGTGGAGTACAATGAGTGAGGAAAGAAAAATGAGTAAGGGAGCAAATGAAGGAAAGAGGAGAAGAGGACTAAAGCAGTGGTACTGAGAGGAAGTGATTCGGTGATGAAAGTAAAGAGAAGGACACTGAAACATATGAATTGAGGGGTAGTAATGGAACCGGACTAAAAGAAATGGGTTGAAGAACGATGAGAGAGGAGCAGTGAAGTTGTTGTAAGAGAAATGATAGAAGGTAGATAAACACAAGTGAACATAACACAAGGAGAGTGAGGGACTGAGGACATAGAGATAGTGAACGGAAAATAGAGAGAAGAGGTCAAAAGAAAGGAGCAAACAAAGATAAGCGAGGGAGATTGGGTGATTTATAGTGATAGAGTGCGACAATACTGCTGAGTGAGTAAAGAGGAATTACTAAAAGAGCAAAGGAGAAAAAGACGGAAAAGGGAAGTAAAGCAGAGAGATTGAAAGCTGAATAGTTATGCAAGGGAGAGAGGGGATGCAGACAGTTGAAAGGAGAATGAGGGGTTGTGAAAGAAGTGGAGTAAAGGAACGGGGGTGAAAGAGAGTGAGAACATTATAAGTGAGTAAAAAGAGCTGAAAGAGGGTGGAAAAAGGAAAGTGAGTGTGAGACAATGGGAATACAATTTAAATTACACAATACAAACTATAGAATAACTTGTACAACATGTTACATAGTTTATTTTTGCTGTTCTCAGAATATATTGAATTTCACTTAAAACAGTGAGCTCAAATAACTCATCATATGACAGCGGGAAAAAAAAAACAATCTAAAAGATTGTGTTTTAAAAAAAACCCTATACACTTAAAAATCACAAATGTACACTAATCTTTCATTCACTTACTTTTCCTTTAGGCCAAATAGTATATCATAAAGGTCTTTTTCATTGGAAAGTACTCTTATTTTCATACACTCCTTTTTTCAGTCATAACTCTTTGCTCATTCCTTCACTTTTCCTTAAGGCCAAATAGTGTCAGATGTATGAGTATATTTTCAAATTACTTAAAAGAAACTCTGAAATTACCGTTTTCCCGACGTTCTGAAAGAAAGGCTCATACAACATTTTCACAATATTTAAATATTCATAATTCTATCTCTGACTCACTCATGTTCATCATTTTGTATGATACTGATATCACTTACTATGAGATCCACTTACAGTACCTATATGACAACTCAATTTTTTATATTATATTGTTCACTTTTACTCAGAATATAATTTTAAACAGTAAACTAACTTTTATTAACTGCTCCCGTCTTCATAGGCCAATTACCTTTACTTAAATTTTGGTTCTAAAAACACTAGGTAAGAATTTTTTAAGTCAAAAGGCAAACGTTATTTGAAAGTCAAATGAGTATCATTACAGTTGGTCCAACCTTTTCAACATTTTAAATAAATTGTACAATGCCCTGATGTTGTTGAAGGACCATCATGATAAATAATAGCTACAGTTTTAAAAGTTCTTCCTGAAATTGATAACTGAGAAGCCACAACATTTTAATAGAAGTTGTCAATTTAGTTCCATCAGGGCTACATCGTTGGAACATTAAAATGACATACTGACCATAATTTTGTATAAATAATGTGGACAGCATTGCAGACTTACATTGGGAACATATCATATTGTGATCAGCTGCTTTAACTAGATTATTAAAAGACACTGATTTGCAGTCTGGTAAAGTCAAATATATAAATCTTTCAGTGTCTATTCTAGTACTACTTGATAAGCTACAGTTGTCGCAGTCATGCTGCCATTGATAAGAAAGGTTAAAAATATTTTTTATATCTACTTCTTCATCTTCCAATACATCAAACATATACATTAAAAATTCCTGACAATCCTGCTGAATATTCTGTGAAAATTGATTTTGACCAGAACATATGTCTAAAAGATTTCGAATTTCTGAAACACTTTCTATTTTTGCTCTGTCACTGTTACATTTCTCAAACACAGAATTCAATAAACAGCAGAATGTTTGATCTCGATTTTCAACAATCTGTTCTTGTAGATTTTGAAGAAAAAAAACAACATTAACCACTACATTAGCATAGCAGTTGACACCAGAACTGTTTTCAAATTGAAATCCAACAACATCTTCAACAGAATCCTTTTTCTTTCTGCTTACAATTACAGTTTCATCTACTTTTTGTCTTTTTGCTAGTACCTCACTGCAATTATTCTCATTTCTTCTTTTTCGGCCTACCACACGTTTTTCAAACAGAGGATATTGAGGCAAATGTGGAGCATACTCTCTTCTTAACCTATTGTATTCTTTAACACAATCTAGATCTGCACAAATCTTTGTCTCATCACACTCAACCAAGTACAATCCTGATAAAGTTCTGACTCGTGATAATGCCACATATGCCATACCTTCTTTAAACACAAGTTCCAAATCTTCACCAGAGCACTATCTACACTTAAACCTTGAGATTTATGAATTGTCACCACATATGCCAGACAAATAGGAAACTGTTTTCGGCGAACATATAAGTCTTTCACAAGCAAAAATCTAGCTGAACAACGACAAATTTGTTGTATTTCGTCAATGCCATCAAATTTAATTTTTAAAATTTCAATTCCATCTCTATTTCTGTAATTTACAAAATCAACAACATGACCCATTGCTTCATGTACCAGACCTCTTTCAACATTTAAATTCCTTCTCAAAATGATAGGACAATTTAAACACACATTCAGAGTCTTTTCAAAGCCAGCAGTTTTAGATATACTCTTCTCTAATGAATCCAATTTTGATTTCAAATTTTCAGCCAAAATAATTGTTGCTCCCATATGCTCTATTTTATCTATAGCTTCCAGTTTCACAATCTCTTCATTTTCTAACTTTAACATTTTGTTGTTGAAGATGGAACATTCTTTCACAGTTGGCATCAAACATATCCCAGATTTGTTCTCAGTAATTTTCTTAAAAATAATCTCTGGAAGAATATTTTCATCTGGATACAAGTTTGAAATTAATTGTGCATGTAAAGCTTCCTTCCTATGCTCACTTAGTTTTCCGATTCTTACATCTTGTCGAATATTTTTATAATCTTCATCCTTTGCCTTTCGCATATTTTGAAGCAGTTCTGCATATTTGAAGTTTAACCATATATTAACATTTCCAATGCTTCCTAGGCACTTCCTGGTATCTTCATGCGTGAGCATTTTAAACACAGGTTGTCCTTTCACTGGAGTCAACTGCAGTAGATCTCCAAAAACAATAATGTGTTTTCCTCCGAATAAGACATCATATTCTGTTCTAAGAATTTCTTGCATTCTCAAATGCACAAAAGCAAGCATTAGATTTGAGACCATTCTTACTTCATCAATGATAAGAAGTTTCATTTTCTTCAGGATTCTCGAAACTTCAGAACAAGCATCTCCATATAGCTTGTGGTATTGCAATTTATTATCATGCTCAACTGGTAGCATCAGTAAACGATGTAAAGTAATCCCTTTAATGTTATGTGCTGCCAGCCCAGTTGGAGCGGTAACAACACAAGACAGTGGTGATTCAGTCCTTTTCTGCAGATAAGTTGCAATTGCTTTAATCAGAAAACTGTTTTCCAGTTACCGCTTCTCCACTCACATACAGTTGGACAGGCTTAAATGATGTACATGAGCACTCTTTCTTCTCATGACTGAATCCATGTTCAACCTGTTTTGTGACTTCGTCATATATCTGTTTCTGCTCAAGGTTTGTTTCACCAAATCTTCTAAGTTAATTACATCCTCTTGAGCTTGCTCCATAGCTCTTTCCACCTCATCCATGGCAGTGGCAGCTTCATTTTGGATAATTGGTCCTCCTAGTGGATCCTGACTCAATGAAGCAGAACTCTGACTGTCTTGAGAACTGTCTCTCGCAATCTCTGCAGCAATTGTTGTTTCTTGCTCTATTTCTTCGTTCAACATTTGCAGATAATTTGGAAAAACAGGACATTCTATGGTATCCTTTGTTGCATTAAAAGAGTCTTCGTAACAGAGAAAATCTCCAAGTAGTTCCTCTTCTGTATGCCATGGTTTAAAGAGTTGCAAAAGAGCCAAATAGTAAAATTCTCTTTTGTCTGGATTTTCCCAACTCAATTTTTGATGATTGATAAAATGACCTTTTCTCTTTTCACTAGACATCCTTCACATCCAATGACAGCATATATTTCATTATTGATATCTTCTCTGATGTTCCTCTTATAAATATATCTTTGCAGAACTTCATAGAGACAAGCGTTCTCAAGATAAGGACTTCTATTTGGATAGTATGTATCCAACATGTTTGTCTTCAAAATATCTGTACTTTCTGGTTCTTTCTCCGCCAAATACTCTATTTCTTGTACAGATTTCAAAACTCGGTTTCGTGTTGCAGCAAGACCTAGACTCACCCAAATGATGGTTTTAGATTTGGCATATAGACTTGCTGATGACAATCGATCAGAACATTCATATGCTCCAATTTCTCGATGTGACAACATCTTTAGACTGTAACTGTATAATTTCTTGCTTAGACTCTTTTCATGTGAAATGTCCTCCCACATTTCCTTCAGTTCTGTCTTTTCTTTTTTTGTGATGTAAGACGTCACATATCGAGCCACAGCAATAGAGTTGTCAGCAACGAATTGAATATCCATGTTAGCATTCCACATGGACAAAATCACTGGGTTGTAGTCGTTGATGTACTTGGACTCTTCGTTTCTTTTTAAATTGTATGTATTTTTGGGTGATTTCCTTGTCACAGTATGTCGCAGAGAAGACATCAAATTATTTACTCTTCCTTTAGAAATCACTGCTCGTGGAAAACCAAAACGAAATTTTGTGTAGAACTTGTCCTTGTTTCTGAATTTTCGAGGACAGTACTTTCCACAACGATGGGATTGAAAGCGTAAAACTTGTTGCCTTAAACTGTTTTCTTCAGTAGTTTTCGGAACAGCACATGTTGAATACTCTTCAATGAAGCTCTTCACTGTCTCATCCGAATCTGTTCCAAATGTGGGTGCATCTTTAATCCACAACAACATATGTATGTGAGGAGCACCTCTCGCTTGGTACTCCTTTCTCCAAAAGAAATCCAAAACCTCTCCAAGGGGAGGATTTTTTTTGTTGGTAATGAAAGACATCATAGCTTCAAATCTATGATTAAAATATCTGCATACATTCACTGGATCCAAAGAACACAGTTCTCCAGGTGTTTTGAATTCTATATTTTGTATATTTGCATTTGCCTCGCGTATAAATTGAAGTAAGTCGTACCATGCATACTCGGCACAGCTAAGAGTGAGGAACCATGTAGGAGTTCCTAAGTTTCTTAGCATACATTTCAATTCCCCATGACGACGGTACCAATACTCATTTGTACCACGCTGACATGCCATGAGATTGATTAGATGAGATTTTAAAATATGATTTTGCAGATTAACTTTCTCCACAAAGTCCCTCGCCGAAACATTTTGTAGATGTGCTCCACTTTTCAGTATATGATTTACTGCATAAGAAAGCCCAGACAAGTCACTTTCATACAGTAGATGAAACAAATATGGGATGCATTGACGAAACCTTGGATCTTCAGCATATAAGCTTAAGGTCCGGTATTCAGATGCTGGAATTTGAAGTGGTCGATCGTCATATCGTCCACCTCGACCTGTTGGAAATAGCTGTGGAAAACAACGAGCTTCCAAACTTTCTTCCCATACACTAATGGGACTTCCTTTTGCTGAGTTCATTTGAAACAAGTCAATTGCATTCCCCATTGCTTCTTTGGAATACAAAGGATGAACAGTATAATGTTCATATATTTCTTCACTTGTACACACATCAACTTTTTCAATTTGGCCAGTTGAACAATCACTGTCTTCATCTGCAGCTGTTTCCTCTGCTCCAACACATACATGTTTGTAGTACTCATTGTTTTTGACCAAATACAACGTTGCCTTTTTGACTTTCCTAACATCCACTAAATCTTGCCAGATTTTCTTACTCTGTCAGAACCCCATTAACTAGAATAACCAGAGGTTCCTCTTCCACTTTCTCTACACCAATTGTATCAATATTTTTCTTGAAATCTAGAGGCAAATAAACAACTCTTCCCTTTAATCCTCTCTGTAAATCTGAAGGAGGCAATTTCCCTATCTTAGGCTCCATGCGAACAATTGCCTGAAAAGGATGGACACATTGAATCAAAATAGACTCATATGTATTTAAATCCATCAATTCAGGAGGAATGTCTACCAACTCCAGATTATTATGAACAGCTCTAGCAGGCATTCTGTTTTGATTTAATTTATCATAACAATATTTACAAATACGCTGATCAGAACTCTCCACCCACAAATAAGTTGCAAAATCCTTCCACTCATAATTATTTATCTTTTCACTTTTTACGTATAAATCAACTAATCTAGTTTGATGCTTATAATGAGTTCGTCGACAACACACACAAGTAAAATTCGGCCTTTCACTTGATTTCACCTTAAACCTGATAATTTCCTGGTCAAACTTTTCTGTACTTGAAATCTGTGCATTGTCTTCCACATTACCTTGAATTTCTGTGTCAATTTCTACGCTGTCCTCTTTTTCACCAAAATAACAAATCTCAATTTCTTCACAAATCTTCTTCACATCTAATTCAGTTCCATGCAAAAGAGCACTGTTTAATTGTTTAAGCTTAAGTGCTGGACTTTTTGCATAATACAACCTTCTCACTAATTTCCTCATTTTGTTATGATGCACTGCTAACATCCTAAAATGATGAAAAACACTCTGACAGACTTTTCTAGAAAGACAAGCCAGTGAATGCCCTTGCAAACCTGTGTTTTCTCTCACTCTACAAGGATCTAAGTCTTGCAACATCTTCATTTTCTGTTTTAGAGTTTTCTTACTATATGTACGTAAGAAATTACAAAACAAATCGATTGATTCCTGTCGCACACTACAAATACTACTAAACTTCCAAGTGTACACTGGACCCTTAGTACGTCTCCCTAAAACTTCATCAGTTAACACCTCTTCTGGTTCTCTAGGCACAAGTTTCTCTTTTTCAATCGGACAACCGTCTTTCACCTCATATGCTCGACCACTGGTGTCAACTGCATGCACTAAATCATTCTCCTGAAAGTAACTCTCCTCATTAAAAAATGGCTCACAACTTGAACTGTGCATCCATTCTCCAGAAAAAACTTTACAAAAATTAGTCCGATTAATTACTCTTTTCCCTTTACTGTTTGATTTGAAAACATCAATTGTCTTGTTAAGTGTCCTAATTCTATTGATCATTAAAATAAATAATTTTTTCTTAACTTCAAAAGCCTGATCAACAATCTTCTCTACACTTTTTTTTTCTTATAAAAAGCAGATCTCTGTTTACCTTTTTTAATATTTTTTAACAAATTTAAAACCACCCTATTGCGAAACATTCGTTTACGAATGTCCCTAAATTGATTTTGCCTTCTATTCCTACACATATTATTGTCTCCTGCTGCAGTAGTAACATTTTTTGGGAATCCCTCCTTCCTTTTCAAATTTGCTCTCTCCTTCTCTTTTTCTACATTCTGTCCAACATTTTTTTTTTATCTACATATGTTCCGTAAGAAAGACTTAGTTGTCTTACCAGGAGCTTTTTTCCTGTTTTTTGAAGTATTTGTTGTAGGAGACTGCTTTAATTCCGTTGATGTTTTTGATTTTTTCCGCTTAGCATCTTTTCGTCTCCTTTGCCTTGAGGGCATATTTCCTTACTATTGAAATCTTGATTTTAATCTGTGGAAAACAAAAAAAAAAATTATAGACCACTATTACCAAACAACAAAACAATGACAATGAGCAAACAATATAAACACTATAATACTATACATATGACCTTATTTCTGTTTTTTAAATATAATTCTAAAAAAATATTTCGGGCACATGAATTGGTTTTACATTATGGACAAGGATTAGATAGTATCTGCATGATTAAAAAAA
The DNA here is from genome assembly GCF_964261635.1 of Lissotriton helveticus. Lineage (NCBI taxonomy): Eukaryota > Metazoa > Chordata > Amphibia > Caudata > Salamandridae > Lissotriton > Lissotriton helveticus. Next base: position 339,786,254 of record NC_136063.1, on the reverse strand, counting down.
ATATTTGCACATTTCACAATCATATCATCTGTGTTTCCTCAAATTAGTAAGCAGATTGTACACATGAAGTAAGGACTGTCCTGGGGAGCATAGGTGGTGAGGCCGGTGTCTAAGAGTGCACTGGACTGCACTTCATGAAGCCTATCCCCCACTGCACTCTTAGACACAGCCCTCACCTCCTTTCCACCCCTGGACAGACCTCTCTTCCACTACACTCTTCAACACAGGCATCACCTCCTATGCACCCCTGGACAATCCTCACCTCATCTGCAACCCTGAATAGACCTCAACTCATCTGCACCATTTGACAGGCCTCAGTTCATCTACACCCCTGGACACGCCTCATCTCATCTGTACCCTGTTACCATCAATTATACTCAATGTATTGAGGCCTGTCCAAGGGGCACAGATTAGATAATGCTTGTCTAAGGGTCAGAGGAGGTAAGTCCTCTCAATTGCACTCATGGACACAGGCCTCAACTCCTTTGCGCCCCTGGACATGCCTCAACTCATCTGCACAATCCACTTCCTAATTTGAGGAAACACAGGTAACATACATTTCCTCTCTCTTGCAAACATTCCTACCAAGCATTACCAAAAAAATGACACAAACCAACAGCAAAGAAGCTCAGTCTGCTTCCTAATCTGAGGTAACACAGGTGACATGATTGTGAAAGGTTCAAATATTTTTATGTAATCATGCACACACTATTTATTCCTTCTCAAAAATGTAAAAGCCATTGATTTGCCCCAAAATCGTTTTTTGAATAACATTTTAGAAACAGAGCGCAGGTCCTATGTACAAGCATTCCATTTCAGTACTGAAAACTCACTATTTTACAAAATACATTTCCTCTCTCTTGCAAACATTCCTACCAAGCTTTACCAAAAAAATGACACAAACCAACAGCGAAGAAGCTCAGTCTGCTTCCTAATCTGAGATAACACAGGTGACATGATTGTGAAAGGTTCAAATATTTTTATGTAATCACGCACAGACTATTTATTCCTTCTCAAAAATGTAAAAGCCATTGATTTGCCCCAAAATCATTTTTTGAATAACATTTTAGAAACAGAACGCAGGTCCTATGTACAAGCATTCCATTTCAGTACTGAAAACACACTATTTTACAAAATACATTTCCTCTCTCTTGCAAACATTCCTACCAAGCATTACCAAAAAAATGACACAAACCAACAGCAAAAAAGCTCAGGCTGCTTCCTAATCTGAGGTAACACAGGTGACATGATTGTGAAAGGCTCAAATATTTTTATGTAATCATGCACACACTATTTATTCCTTCTCAAAAATGTAAAAGCCATTCATTTGCCCCAAAATCGTTTTTTGAATAATATTTTAGAAACAGAGCACAGGTCCAATGTACAAGCATTCATTGTCACTACTTAAACCCATTGATTTTCCTCAAAATCGTTATTGTAATAACATTTTAGAAACAGAGCGCAGGTCCTATGTACAACCATTCAACTTCACTACTGAAACCTCACTATTTCACAAAATAAAAATCCTCCATCTTGCAAATGTAGATACCAAGCATTATCAAAAAGCATGACACAAACCAACAGCAAAGAAGCTCAGAGCCTCATTTATGAGGCCCTGCGTCAGTTTTGCGCTGGTGATGTGTCACTTTTTGTGATGCATCAGCGGCATAAAACATGTGCCTTGTTGCGCCATATTTAAAAAATGACGCATCTAGGTAGATGCGTCACTTTTTAAACCCCTGCGCCACATTATACCTGCAACAGGTATAATGTATGCAGAGGGGGCGTTCCTCCGTAAAAAACCTCGTAATAGTGACGCAGTGAAATCTATGAGATTTCACTGCGTTATTTTTAGGACGCTGTTACGTCAAAATCTTGCGCCTGCCTCACAGCAGGCGTAAGACTGACACAAGCCCTTTCACATGGGGCTTTCCCCATTTGAAAGGACGCATTGCTGGAGTTGCGTCACTTTTGTGACACACTCCAGCAATGCGTCACTTTTGCGCTTACAGATACGTCAGAAATACTGACTTATCTGTAACTCCTTGCGACATGATGCGTCATACATTAAATATGACGCATCATTGGTGTCGCAAGGAGTGCGCAGTGAAAACTGACGCATCGCTGTTTTCATAAATAAGGCCCTCAGTGTGCTTCCTAATCTGAGGTAACACAGGTGACATGATTGTGAAAGGTTCAAATAGTTTTATGTAATCATGCACACATTATTCCTTCTCAAAAATGTAAAAGCCATTGATTTGCCCCAAAATCGTTTTTTGAATAACATTTTAGAAACAGAGCGCAGGTCCTATGTACAAGCATTCCATTTCAGTTCTGAAAACTCACTATTTTACAAAATACATTTCCTCTCTATTGCAAACATTCCTACCAAGTATTACCCAAAAAATCACACAAACCAACAGCAAAGAAGCTCAGTCTGCTTCCTAATCTGAGGTAACACAGGTGACATGATTATGAAAGGTTCAAATATTTTTATGTAATCATGCACACATTATTTATTCTTTCTCAAAAATGTAAAAACCATTGATTTGCCCCAAAATCGTTTTTACAATAACTTTTTAGAAACAAAGCGCAGGTCATATGTACAAGCATTCCATTTCATTACTGAAAATACACTATTTTACAAAATACATTTCCTCTCTCTTGCAAACATTCCTACCAAGCTTTACCAAAAAAATGACACAAACCAACAGCAAAGAACCTCAGTCTGCTTCCTAATCTGAGGTAACACAGGTGACATGATTGTGAAAGGTTCAAATATTTTTATGTAATCATGCACACACTATTTATTCCTTTTCAAAAATGTAAAAGCCATTGATTTGCCCCAAAATCATTTTTTGAATAACATTTTAGAAACAGAGCGCAGGTCATATGTACAAGCATTCCATTTCAGTACTGAAAACTCACTATTTTACAAAATACATTTCCTCTCTCTTGCAAACATTCCTACCAAGCATTGCCAAAAAAATGACACAAACCAACAGCAAAGAAGCTCAAGAAGCTCAGTCTGCTTCCTAATCTGAAGTAACACAGGTGACATGATTGTGAAAGGTTCAAATATTTTTATGTAATCATGCACACACTATTTATTCCTTCTCAAAAATGTAAAAGCCATTGATTTGCCCCAAAATCGTTTTTTGAATAACATTTTAGAAACAGAGCGCAGGTCCTATGTACAAGCATTCCATTTCAGTACTAAAACCTCACTATTTCACAAAATACAAATCCTCTATCTTGCAAATATTGATACCATGCATTTTCAAAAAGCATCACACAAACCAACAGCAAAGAAGCTCAATGTGCTCCCTAATCTGAACTCTCTATCTATATTGAATGAATCATAACTCACTTTTACAAATGCTTTGGGAGATTGAGAACAGTGTCAGATACACACACCAATATTTCTTTAGCAGAGCAAAAGGTATGTACTCCAGGCACTGCAACCATGAATGGCACAGAAAACCTCTAATTCTACACACATATCCCTCATGTTAACCAATTAAAACTCTTCCCTCTCTATTTTCAAATCAACACCCTTCCCCCCCTCAACCCTTTCTACCTGTTACCATAGCAACTCCCTCCTCACTGAGCTCTCAGGGTTAAACGTTTATTCTACAATGTTGCAAATGAACTCAGCAAGGATGTTTGACCTCTCAATACACCAGCTTATCAGGTGCAATCTTTCTTTTAATGACTTTTTCTTAACCATTCAAATTACTTCTTTCACAGAACAGAACCATGCACCCTAACTTTTAGTTTTCAACTATCTGAATCCACCAATCATTGCTTGTGATTCAAGAGCACTGAAACTCCACATTTTTTTTTGCAAACTCCTACTGTTCCAACTGCCATTTCATTCCTACACTTCATCTTACTGCACCAGAACCTCCTCTCACCATGTACTCTGTCTGGATTATTGGACATAGCTACATTCACTGGGCTCAAATGTATGCAGCTATCAGAAATTTTCACGACCTTGATTTACCAAATGTGCACATAAAATGGATTGGCCAAAGAGGATTGAGATGTTATCAATTGATACCATTGATGAAAACCTTTTACCATCTGCCACACCCTGACCTCATAATTTTGCACTGTGGTGGAAATGACCTAGGCACTTTGACTGGGGTAGGTCTGGAGATGGTTTTAAAGGACACCTTTGAGCAATTGATGACACTTTTTCCACAAACTGCCTTGGTATATTCCAATATATGCCAAAGACAGAAATGGAAGTGGTCCAACCAATTTTGTCCACAATTTGAGAAAGCACGGAAACATGTGAATAAATCTGTTTCTGCTTACATGAGAGACTATGGAATGGGTTCAATATACAACAATAACTTGCGTTACAACATGCAAGATATCTACAGAGGAGATGGTGTGCACTTCTCAGATTAGGGGAATAGAATATTCCTCCTGAATATAAGACTGTGCATTGGAACCTACTTGTAGGTACCTAAATCAGCCACAGAACCCAAAAGCTCTTTTCAGAGCTACCCTACCTCTGATCACTCAAAATGATTACTTTTCTCTAACTTTTTTCACTATTTTTCACCAAAGTACGCTCCCCGGTACGCTCCCCGGTGCGCGTACCGGCGCTCCCCCCGCGAAAAATAAAAAAAAAATGTTTTTTTTGGGCCTATATGGGCCACTTAAGCCCCCCTCAGAAAACCTAGGGGGTCAGGGGGTGTCTACCATGCCCCTTTTTACCCATTCCCAAGGTTGTTTGTCCTCCATCTTGTGTCTCAAATCTACCGAAACACAAGATGGAGGACTCCCGTTGCGCTTACCAATACGCGTACCGGGGCGCGCACCGGTGAGCGCTTCCAAAAAATTTAAAAGTTAATTTACATAAAAACCACTGGAGAGACTTTCACCAAATATAGAATAGGCCCTACTACATACCAGTCCCTACCATTTTCCCAAATTTGGTGGAATTCCATTGAGCCATTTGAGCTGTAGCCCTGTCTAAATATCCTGAGGTAAATTACATGACAAAAACACATATGAAGTGTTAGGATTTACAACCAATTAAAATGTTACTTTCATTTTCTACTTTTTTTTCCTGACATTTGATTGGATACATGAATATAAATGAAAAATGAGAGGGAAACACGGCCATTTTGACTACACCTACCTGGGGTACATCTTGAAAAAATGTTCACCATTTATCTTCATCACCTTTTAATAAGATAATTTGTTAATTTGTAATGGGCACTTTAAGTTAATTTGTAAAAACGTTTTCTCATAGTTATTTACTGTCCCTCTGTTATAGTTATAGATTGAGATAGGCTTCTATGTTATAGTTATGGATTGAGTTAGGCTTCTCTGTTATAATTATGAAATTACTCAGGCTTCTTCACATACACTTTTTTGATATTTCTACTTCCTGCCTGATACCATACACTGCCCAAAGATAACTTCACTGTTAAAAACTCAGAAGTACCTGTCTGAACTTAAACCCAACACTGCCCTAACTCTACTGATATATTTATTTTTAATGCAATTTACAGCAAGAAAATGGAAGGAGAAGCAAATATTTCTTTCGAAATAGTTCTTCCAAACAATCCTGAGGAAGACTCTGACTTTATGGATCAGTCTCTAGACGAAGAGTTAGTTAATTGTGTGGAAGAAATTGAATCATGGACTGAAAATGAGGACATTCCTGACGATATAATGTTGGAAGTGTTATTAAATTTTGAAAAATCACAGCAATAAATTATTATTTAATAATTAAAAATTGTTCCAGACATTATTCTTTTTTATATGTAATTCATGAAATAGTACCAAACTGAATATAATATAATGTGAGACTTATAGTATACTGTGCAACTTTTTTGTTACATAGTAATTTTTCTCATAGTTACTTCCTTTCTCCCACTATATTATCTCCAATGTGTATTTGACATCTCCATGCCTCCATGTTGTTTCTACTTTCCTGACAAAATATGATATGGATTCTATATACCACAATAACTTCTGTAACAACATGCAAATTATCTACAGAGGAGACAATCTACATTGAATTTAAAACTCTGCATTGGTACCTACATGCTGGTACTTATATCACCCACACAACACAACAACTCTATGCAGAGCTACCCTACCTCTAAGCACTTTAAATTATTATTCTACTGTTTCACTGGGTTTGCCTCTTGGTACACTCCCCGGTAAGCTCCCCGGTGCGCGTACCGGACGCTCCCCCCGCGAAAATTGAAAAAATTTTTTAAAAAATGTTGTCCCGCGGGACCCTGTTATGGCCCCCACATCAAACCTATGAGGTCAGGGGGGTCTACCCTGCCCCCTTTTGGTCATTTCCCCCTTTGTTTTTGCCACCTCTTGTGTCTCGTTCCTACCGAGACACAAGATGGCGGCCGCTCCGGACAGTTTGGAATGTTTAGACACCCGAGAGCCAATCAGCTTTCCGCACGCGAAATCGCGTTACGCGCCGGGTGTGTTCCCCGGTGCGCTTACCGGGGCGCGCTTATAGATATATATATTTTTTTAACCTAAATTATTCAAAATCCTCTGGAGCGCATATCTTGAGACATAGCAAAGGCACATCGGGCTACCAGTCCATACAATTTTGCCAAGTTTGGTGAAAATCCATTCAGCCGTTCGAGCTAAAAGTGAGTCCAACCGCCCTATGGAAATTAACATGGGGAAAACAGGGGAGGAGCTTCGCGCGATTCCAAGATGGACGCGTGAGCTAAGGGCTCCCTAGACCCTTTCCGCCTCCCGTGATTATCCTGCGAATGATCCTGATTATGACGACGGGTACTTTTTATTGATGCCCTGTTGATGTCCAGGTCTTTTTCAAGAATCGATTTGGCCGCCGGATAACGGACTTACTGCACTCTGGAATTCGGGGCCTACATCGTATGCCAGCCGTGGGCTTGAGTCCCCGAGGTACCCAGGTGGCAATCGAACAACAACGGCTGATGAGCCACGCCCTCTGCCCCTGGTGTACTTTCGATTTCATTTTTGGTCGCTGTTGTGAACGCCCAGTCGTCGATCGGCACTCCAGCTCTGTTCCCGCTGCCAACTTTCGGCCAGCGCTGTGTCCCTACCCTCTCGCCGCTTCGAGCTCGCCGAGACGGAGATTGTTTTGGCTAACTCCTACGGACCCAGTCGGAGCTCATTGCCCGTCATGGCGGGCAGGGCGGTCGTCGAGAGGCGCGCCGCTAGAGGCCCGTCCCGAGGGGGGGTCGCCCAATCTCAGACCATCGATCGATTTACTCGACCTAGGGGCTCCCCGGGCGGGTCGAGTGGTGCCCTAGAGGAAGCCGGTGATGGCACTGTGGAAAAGTAAATTTTGCCATGTTCTGTGTCCCTACGTGTCCTCCATCTTATGTTATGTGTGCATGATTAAATATGCATATGTATCCCCCATGTTTGATTAAAGACGCAATTACAGCTGTGTCCATCATTAGTATGCCAGTTTCCAGTTCTCGTGAATACTACGAATATTAGGCCTATGTAAAGTTGCGTTGCCACGTTTCTCAGTGTGCACGTTATTTCATTGTAAAGTCCCCGTTTCTAGGCCTCAAAAGGGCCCGGACACCAGATTCAGCTCCTGTCTCCTGAGCCTCGCTGAGGAGCGATACAGCCCCCACCTGTATCCTCGACCCTTCACTTACTTCCTGCCTCACAGTGCCCGGCTCAGCCTGGCTCTGCCTACGAGTCTGCCAAGAGTATGTTATGATTCTAGTTATCAGTCCAGCCCTCCTTCTCTGCATTCCTAAGCTACTGAATCGCATCAATAGTTTCCGTCATTGTCTAGCCTTTACGTCTCCATGTAAGAGAAATACTGCATTTAATGATCATTTAATATTCTTCATCACGCACTACATGTAAAATAATGCATGCACCACTCTTAGAGTCTGTTAGCCTTTACCCCGATAACTTTTGGATTCTATCAACATGTTCTCTAAACATCAGATACTAGATACTGTTTAGGTACATGTCGCCCTGACTCTCCAGACTTCAGTCTCTGCTCCTAGCACAGAGTTCATAGCCCCCAGCTTCTCCTAGTAACACGTCATTGTCAGTTTGCGCGCACCATTAGGTTAGAGGTCCCGGCTCCTTAGGTAGCCCCCTCCATGTTTCCGCCCCATTTATGACATATTCTGTTACGTTTACATCACATGTCTATGTATACGCCCCTGTTACACCCATTTTCACCCTTATCTTTCGCGACTGCTATTGACCACACCCACTGCCCGCCTACTGTAATTCATTGTAATGTAACTGTTTTAGTATATATATTTGTGCACTGTTATTAAATAGCGTGCCGATTCTGATCCTGCCCCCGGCAGCGCTGCCATCCTGTTCCCGTGCAGGTTGTCCTGTTCCTGTCCTTTATGCTGTATTAAACCTGCAAACTCCTACTACCTCGAATCTTGACTCTTATTTATTGAGCTATCTGTTATTCATTTATCCATTCAAAAATAGAGGTATTATTTATTTATATACCACATAATGGCGCCCGAACAGGGACTTGCCCTTTCCCCACGCGCCGGTGAAGCCACGCCGGCCCCCTGACCCTCTGCAGCCGTGACGGAACCATACCGTGCACGTGCAGATATTTCTGCTTCAAGTATCCCTCAGGCCCACGGAGGAGACGGAGGTGGCGGTCCAGCATCCAGACGAGGCGGTGGAGGAACGCGGCGAGTCCCGACCAGAGCCCAAGCCGAGAGTCCGAGGTATCCGGAGGCCCACCCGTAACAGAAGTTCGAAGTTCGTCCGTCCGGCGTCGAAGCAGTCCATTCCAGTCCGAGGCCTTCCGTTCTTGCTGCCCGGTGAGTACCATTGCTGGGGTAGTATCTAGACAGGGTCAATCTAATTGACTCTGGTCCGTGGGTTGGTGGTACACAGACCCAAAACGAAGTGTCCACTTCGGTGGATGCGGGTCCTGACGTGTCTCTTTATGAGACCGGTAAGTTTCGTACTGTTTCAGCAGTGCATCTAGTTTCTGTTCTAGTCAGTTCTGTTCTCGAGAAAATTCATGTATTCTGTTTTCAGTATTCCAGGTAGTATTCTGTTCGAACTGTTATTTTAAATGTTATTCATGTATTTTTAATGTCGTGGTATGAATGTGAAGTAATTATCGTGTTCATTGTGTATTGTATTGTGTCTAGATTACAGTTCAGTCATGCCCTTATTCTCGAAATTACGTCAGTTAAAAACTAGAAAAGGTCTGCTAGAAGCAGCAGTTCCTGTCCCGCCTAGGGACAGTCCAGGTCATTTTATGTATCAGAAGCATGGCATAGGTGCCATATTATATCTAGATTTATGGGTAGAGTATACCAAAGAGTTAGAGGAAAAGTATAGATGGCCCGTATCAGGTACGTGGGATGCCGAGTGCATCATGAGAGTAGAAGAAGCATTATGGAAAAAGAAAGCCAGACAGTCACAGAAAGATGCCATCGAGTTATGGCGCAAAGAATCTCATAAAAGAACCGAAAAAGAAATCAGAAAGTCAGAACTAAGTAGAGAATCCTTGGAACGAGCCCAGGAAAGGGAACTAATCGAGATAGGTGAACGAGTTAAAACAGAACAGTCAGACAGACAGAGGCATGCCCTCATCAAGGGTATGTATCCTCTTCTTGCCGAGGGCTTGCCAAAAGCGACCCCGGAGGCATCCAGTAATTTTCCGCCACCATTAGTTCCGACTAAGCTACGTCACAAACCGACCGCAGCTGATATTTTCATCTCGTCCTATTTGGACGACACAGTCCCGGAATATGCAAATCCTGTTCCGCCAGTCCCTGTAAATCAGGCAATTCCTGCTCCCCCAGACACCGGGGCACCTCTTGCAGTACCTGCTACGGTACCCCCGGTCCAGCCTACATTACAATTTCCCGCCGCGCTGGTACGAAGAGTATCAGTCGACGATTCCAGTTTAGGGGCCGCAGGAGGAGGTCCTCCTGGTACCCCGCCACCGCACCAACGTAGAACGTTGGCCGAAGTTACATGAATGTGCGTTACAGCGTACGCCCAAATTTAAGTCCGTTGCAGAAATCCGACGAGCTCTCACTGAATGCCGCTATGATCCAGTTGCAGGTGATGATAGTACAGTAATATATTCCATCCGTGTAAGACGGGTGACCGGGTATTTAGACACCCTACCAGATATGAAAGGAGATCTAGACAGAATATATCGTTTCATCCGTACAGGGGATGATCCAGAAAGTATTGGCGAAGCCATGTCTCAAAGGAAAGCTGAAATCCAGCTCATGATATTAAAGTTTCTGATTAATTGTCTAATAAGAGAACAAGATTACCCGACTAAAGATCAGGCCGAAATGAAAATCCTGACAAGGTGGAGTGATAATATAGCCGAGGGTAAACACAAGACTATCAGTAGTATAGAGAGTAAGTACAAGAAAATTCGTAAGGAAATACTAAAGTTACACGAACAACGTAAAGCAGCACAAGTAAGCGAGAAAGAAAATGACTCTACTGAAGAGGTAGAGGACGAGAATCCCACTAGAATAGCGTATGTAGGAAAATCTAGATTTCCAGATCGCCATTTGCGCCTAGAACACAAGTCAGTTTTACATCATCCAGCACCAGAACAAGGTTCTCTGGAACAAGTATTTCAAGCTACCGATCACATTCTGAAATCACGAATCGGTTACAGTGAATTAAGTACTATGCATGAACAAGAACTAGCCCGATCAGCAGTCCGATGGATTACTGATTCTACCACTTTTCCAGACGAAATAGTGGCACAAATGTTCCTGAAATTGCCCCCAGCCGAGCAGCGACTGGTGGGTATGTATATGATCCAGCACCTCATTACATTGTATGAGGGTCAACATTCTGATCCAGGTCCGTTACACGATGTCCTGAACGAGTTACTCCAGTATAGATGGAAAGGTTTAGGTACCGATTTAATTAGTGTCATTCTAGAACAGCGCCACAAATATAGTATGTTCTTGAACCCGCATTTTGTTCATGTCTGACCTCCAGAAAGTAAACCGTTTTACATAGACAGACAGAATCCGTTACGAGAAGTACACCCAGTTAGGACAACAGATGGTGAAATGCAACGAGTGTTTGTTTACACTCCGATTACAAAGATGGAACTCTTAGAGATGAAAAAGTTAATTCCCTGTCATGATAAAGATCCAGCAGGGTTCCACCGAGAATTAAAAGACATGCTCCGTATGGGAGAATACACGTATCCAGATATTATTAAAATGTTAAAAGTCCTGTTGCCCGCAGGGGTATATGAAAAACTCAAGGAAAAAGATTGGGAGGTGGGAGAGAAAAAGATCGATTGGGCAGTTCTCGAAGCCGAAGACAAGATACGAGTACCAGGTACCGACCTAGGAGAGAAATGTAAAGAATTACCAGAACTGTTAATACAAGTTTTGCCAAGATTATTAGCCACTAAAAAGGAAGACTGGGATGCAATCTCAGCCTGTAAACAGAAACAAGACGAAGACACTAGTGATTTTTATTCTAGATTCGAGAAATGTTTTAGTATAAACAGTGGCCTCAAGACAAGTAGCGAGTCATACCCTCATCTTTTTGTTACTAAATTAGTCGAGAATTCAAGTCCACAAGTTAAGAATCGAGTTTTGAAAGTCGAAAGTACCTGGCAAGCTAATACCCCGTCCCAGATGTTACAGATGCTCCAATACCACCAGAATAGAATCAGAGAAGAACAAGATCATGAAACAAAACGTATGAAAGACACGAAAATGAAAGTACTAGTTGCACAATCTATTCCTCAAGACAGTCAGAAGAGGGGTCCGAATCAAGCCAGTCATCCTACAGCTCCCGTTAAAGGGACATGCAATTATTGTAAACAGCCAGGTCATTTCATAAACGAGTGTGCAGTTCTGAAACACAATATAGCTACTGGTAAAACTAAAGAAAGACCACGTCCGCCTAGACAAGAACAAGTTTCACAGACTTCTCAGCCACAGAATGCACAACAGACAGTTCCAGCACCGCAGCCTATTGCTGCAACACAGCATGTTACACAACAGATGTACCAGTATGCGCAGTCTGAGTATCCAGAGTATCAGCCATATTCATGAAACAGCCTAGAGAGGGAGGTAGGCTTGCCTCTCATCGAGATACCTGTAGATCAAGAGGGTCCCTATGTTCATAGTCAAGTATTAGGGAAAGACAGAAAGTTTCTGATTGATACAGGGGCAAGTAGGACCACCATTAGTCACGCCGAAGTTCCAGGGGCTCCGCTCTCAGGCTCAAGAAATGTTTCCCTTGGATTTTCAGGAAAGCCTATTGTAAATTTAGATATCTCAGCCAGTTACTCTAGAAGTAGGTCCATTGTCCCGCACTACTGATCTGTTACTTACGAAGTCATGTCCAGAAAATCTGTTAGGCATTAAGACACTGAAAGAATTAGGTGCAGTCATATGCTGCTCCCCCGAGGGAATACGATTGTTCCTACGTGACTTCAAGGGTCACTATGTATTACGAGATTTTGATCCGAGATTGTCTAATGTTCCGCAGCATCTATGGGCACAAGGTCCAACTGATGTTGGTTATATGCAAATCACACCCCATCGTGTGACTCTCAAGCCAGGTGTAGTGTTACCACGAATCAGGCAGTACAGATTGCCACCTGAGGCTGTAGCAGCCTTATCCAAAATTATTGACGAGCTCATGGCTCATGGAGTAGTTGTAGAAACTGACTCCAATGTATGTAATTCTCCGATCATTCCAGTCATGAAACGTACTGATCCAAATGCACCCCCAGTATATCGATTAGTGATTGACCTCCGAGAGCTTAACAAATGTATTATTCCCCAGTACCCAGTTGTCCCAGATATCTCTTCCCTATTGACAGCCATTGATTCTGAAGCCTCATTTTTTACAGTCATAGACCTCAAGAACGCGTTCTTCAGTGTCCCCATTCATCCAGACAGCCAGTTTCTTTTCGGATTTTGTTTAAATGGAAGGAGCTATATGTTCACACGCGCTCCTCAAGGTTTCACAGAAAGTCCAAGTATTTACAGTCAAGCACTTAAGAGACAACTAGACAATATTCACATGCCAACTGACACTGCCCTGCTCCAGTATGTCGATGATCTACTGATCACAGCCCGTTCTGAACGTGCTTGCGAGCGAGCATCCCTTACAGTCTTGTATTTCCTTGCCGAGATGGGGCACAAGGTGTCCCCTTCTAAGCTTCAATTCTGTGTCCAGCAAGTGATCTATTTAGGCCACTTACTGTCCAAGAGGGGTAGGCAGTTGACACCCGACCGTATCCAGTTAATAGCGAGTCTTCCTCAGCCCAAGACCCAGAAGGAGGTACGTGCTTTTATTGGCCTCACTTCTTACTGCAGACAATGGATTCCTCAGTATGCATTTCTAGCTAAACCACTGATACAGTTAACGACACAGGAGGCAGCCGTATCGACTGTCCTCCCTTGGACATCTGAACATACATTTAGTTTTAATGAGTTAAAGAAAGCTCTATGCCAAGCTCCAGTTCTAGCTACACCGAACTACAGTAAGCCTTTTACACTTTTCGTCACTGAACGCGAAGGTACAGCATTATCGGTTCTCACACAAGATCAAGCAGGACAATACAAGCCCTGTGCTTATTTTTCGAGCACATTAGATCCTGTAGCCCAGGCTCTGCCTGCGTGCCTCAAGTCAGTTGCAGCCACAGCACTAGCTATCAGACAAAGTGATTCCATAGTGTTAGGACATTCCTTGACAGTACAAGTCCCACACTCCGTGGAAGTTCTTTTAAACCGAACACAGACTCAGCACTTGACAATTGCACGTTTAACAGGTTATGAATTGACACTATTCCAGCCACACATAGAAATCAGACGCTGCAACGTTCTAAATCCTGCCACACTGTTACCGTCAGTAAATTCAAATCCTGCCACACACGACTGTGTGGAAGTAGTTAATATTATGACTAAGCCAAGACAAGATCTGACAGATATTCCATTACCAGATCCAGACCTGACACTTTATGTGGATGGTTCATGTATGAGAACAAGTACAGGAGAACTAGTAGCCGCGTATGCAGTGACTACTGACACTGAAGTTATTGAAACACATCGTATTGACACCCTGTCTGCTCAAGCAGCAGAGCTAGTTGCTCTGACACAAGCCTGCATACACGCCAAGAACCTGAAAGTTAATGTTTACACAGATTCACGTTATGCATTCGGAGTCGTACACGACTTCGGAGTGCTCTGGCAGGAGAGAGGTTTCATGACTTCTCATGGAACCAAGATTCAGCATGGTCTCCTTATTCAAGCTCTGTTAGATGCCATACACTTACCGACATCCATTGCTATCATGAAATGCAAAGCACATACGAAAGTTACTGACACTATTTCTCAAGGTAATGATCTAGCAGATCGCACAGCCAAGCTTACAGCACAGACACCAGACATTCCAGTTAATAAGACACCGACATACACTCCAGATCCGACTACCTGTATGACAGTTAAGGACCCTACTCAAGATGTCATAGATATCCAGTTACATGCTACTCCCGAGGAAATCAAGAAATGGTCCGAACAAGGAGGGGTCCAGACAGATCAGGGATGGGTAACGAAGGGTAAAGCCACATGGTTTCTCCCCGACTCCATGGTTCAAGTCATTATCAATACCGCACATAGTCCAGCACATTTAGGAGAAAAAGCTATGTTAGATAGTATCCAGAACATTTGGTTCAACAAGCATTTACGAGCTGCAGCGAAGCAGAAAGTCCGTATCTGTATGATATGTTGCCAGTTTAATCCAGGTAAAAGTGTTCCGGTGGAACAAGGTGGATTCCAGCCACCTGACCACCCTTTTGAAGTCCTCCAGATGGATTATATTCAGATGGAGCGATGTCGAGGTTTCAAGTATGTCCTTGTAGTGGTATGCGCTTTGTCCAGGTGGACAGAAGCATATCCAGTACCAGATTACACAGCCGCGACCACTGCCAAGCAGTTGGTTCGTGAATTCTTCCCCCGCTACGGACTCCCTAGAGTCGTATATTCTGATAACGGCCAGCCATTCTCATCTGAGCTCATGAAACATATTTCCCTGTTGTTAGGGTACCAGTGGAAGTTCCATTGTGTACGCCATCCAGAAGCAGCCGGTCTCGTAGAGAGACATAATCAGACCCTGAAAATCCGAATCGCAAAAGTATGTAAAGAGAAAGGTGTGGACTGGCTAGTAGCTCTGCCAGTTGCCTTATTTTATATGCGCATGGTCGCACATTCCAGATCAGGTCTGTCCCCTTATGAGGTCGTATTCGGCCGCCCCCCTAATATGTGGGGTACACCTAGACCTCGAAGTATTACCGATGTTTCAAGTAATATGCTGACAGATTACCTAGCTTCCTTGATGTCTGCCCTCAACTCTTGTCGTTCACAGGTTGCTGCCGCATTTCCAGACAATACCGAGGTGGCACCGCATGAAATCGTTCCCGGATGCATGGTTTTGGTCAGGAACTTTGATCGTTCAAGTCCGCTGGAGCCTCGCTGGAAGGAACCCCGACAGGTCCTCCTGGCCACCCGTACTGCCGTCAAGCTGGAAGGCAGGAAGGGCTGGGTCCATTTGTCACATGTGAAAAGATTTTTTGGATTGAAACCTGTTTCAAAGAACATTTCCGAGGATCTTAAAGACTGCCAAAGTACTATTCTTAAGGACTGTCCCGCAAAAGACATTGCTACGAACCCTTCCCTGTTAGAGAAAACTCCGCAACAGGAGTATAAGCTTAAACTAAGGTCTAGTAAAATAAGTCAGCCAGTTTGATTGTCTAAGTCCTCCCCTAGGTGAAACGGTTAGACCGGTTTCTGACATGTATATAATAGACCCCCACAGAGAGAGAGTTAGTGAGAACTCTAGAAGTTGCACTATTATTTTATGTTTTCTGCTATATTTCAGCATTATGATCTCCTGCACCAGTTATGCATTTTATTTGTGTTTTTCAGTTTCTCATGTAAATAAGTCTGCTAATGTTACAGTAGAGCACACGTTTAGTGATCTGCCTCCTCATGAACTTTCTTATCGTCTTGCTATGCGTAATAACTCTTTTATCCGCATGTTACATTATTCACACCAGACCAACAATGCCACAAATTGTTGGGTGTGTGGTCGACTCCCCCCTTTCCAGACACCGAAGGGAGTTCTGCCACTCTTTCCTTATCCATTTTCACATAATGGTTTGTGTGGAGCATGGTCCACGTTAACGTCATCCTCAACAGATATGTCTTTACTTAACAGTACATGTTTCCCAGACA
This sequence comes from Lissotriton helveticus, assembly GCF_964261635.1. NCBI lineage: Eukaryota > Metazoa > Chordata > Amphibia > Caudata > Salamandridae > Lissotriton > Lissotriton helveticus. The sequence continues at coordinate 339,769,986 of NC_136063.1, read as the reverse complement.
AGCAAGGTCTTCCCCACAGAACAGGGTTAGATCTAGAGAATGAAGTTTATAATCTAGGTAATTATTCTTCGAATTTCATGGTCCTGAATGTTCAGTCTGATTCTACTCCAGACTTACCTGCTATTTCAGTACTACCAGTCAAAGGTGAATTATGTGTCCGAAATAATGATTCCGTACATGTAGGCCATAGTGATTGTACTACTATTGTCAAGTATAGTGACAGTAGGAAATCTATTTTCAAAGCTTCACGTCATTCTTATTTTGTTTGTGGTCAGACCGCATATGTTCGTCTGACCCTCGATTGGGAGGGAACATGTTACATTGCCTTCCTACTGCCACCAGTTTTCCTAGCCCCACCTGACTATCATAGGAATTCCCACCTAGTACATACTAGACACAAGAGAAATTTCCCGATTGTCGATTATACTGAAACTGCTCTAGAACAATACATAGATATCAATAAAGGTGTCTTCCCCTACTTAGGTACTGTCGTGAATAGTAAACTGATACGTAGATTAACCAGAACACTTGAAGCAGTAGTGATTGAGACTACTTCTGCTCTAGGTAACTTAACCGAAGAACAATCCTTTATGAGAATTGTCGTGCTCCAGAATCGTCTCGTCCTTGACGTCATACTGGCCGATAGGGGCGGGGCCTGTAGAGTCATCGGATCTAGTTGCTGCATTTTCATTCCTAATAACGCGCCGTCTGTTTATTCAGCTATTACCAGACTCCATAAAATTGCCCATATGTTACACCAAGATCCAGGCACCTGGACATGGTCCGGTTGGTTCTGGAATATGATTTCCGCCTGGGGATGGAAAGTATTGTCATTTCTGGGTATTGCAGTAGCGATCATATTCAGTTGCTGCCTCTGTTTACAATGTGGCCCTGCGATTTGCGGCATTTGTGCTACATCTTGTATTCCTAGTCCCAAGTCCCGTCCTAAATCCAGTTCCAAGAAAACTCGAGACGAGCAAATGATACTGTATGAAATGATAGATGGTATCATGAATATTGATGTTTCCTGATGGAAACGTAGTGACAAGGAGGGAATGTGGAAAAGTAAATTTTGCCATGTTCTGTGTCCCTACGTGTCCTCCATCTTATGTTATGTGTGCATGATTAAATATGCATATGTATCCCCCATGTTTGATTAAAGACGCAATTACAGCTGTGTCCATCATTAGTATGCCAGTTTCCAGTTCTCGTGAATACTACGAATATTAGGCCTATGTAAAGTTGCGTTGCCACGTTTCTCAGTGTGCACGTTATTTCATTGTAAAGTCCCCGTTTCTAGGCCTCAAAAGGGCCCGGACACCAGATTCAGCTCCTGTCTCCTGAGCCTCGCTGAGGAGCGATACAGCCCCCACCTGTATCCTCGACCCTTCACTTACTTCCTGCCTCACAGTGCCCGGCTCAGCCTGGCTCTGCCTACGAGTCTGCCAAGAGTATGTTATGATTCTAGTTATCAGTCCAGCCCTCCTTCTCTGCATTCCTAAGCTACTGAATCGCATCAATAGTTTCCGTCATTGTCTAGCCTTTACGTCTCCATGTAAGAGAAATACTGCATTTAATGGTCATTTAATATTCTTCATCACGCACTACATGTAAAATAATGCATGCACCACTCTTAGAGTCTGTTAGCCTTTACCCCAATAACTTTTGGATTCTATCAACATGTTCTCTAAACATCAGATACTAGATACTGTTTAGGTACATGTCGCCCTGACTCTCCAGACTTCAGTCTCTGCTCCTAGCACAGAGTTCATAGCCCCCAGCTTCTCCTAGTAACACGTCATTGTCAGTTTGCGCGCACCATTAGGTTAGAGGTCCCGGCTCCTTAGGTAGCCCCCTCCATGTTTCCGCCCCATTTATGACATATTCTGTTACGTTTACATCACATGTCTATGTATACGCCCCTGTTACACCCATTTTCACCCTTATCTTTCGCGACTGCTATTGACCACACCCACTGCCCGCCTACTGTAATTCATTGTAATGTAACTGTTTTAGTATATATATTTGTGCACTGTTATTAAATGGCGTGCCGATTCTGATCCTGCCCCCGGCAGCGCTGCCATCCTGTTCCCGTGCAGGTTGTCCTGTTCCTGTCCTTTATGCTGTATTAAACCTGCAAACTCCTACTACCTCGAATCTTGACTCTTATTTATTGAGCTATCTGTTATTCATTTATCCATTCAAAAATAGAGGTATTATTTATTTATATACCTCCTGAAAACGAGGAGCCAACTCTGAAGGACATTATGGGCGCTATTGCGAGTGTCCAATCCACCATGGGCCAGCAATATGAAACCTTGGCGGCCAAGATAGATACGGTGGCGATCGATGTCACCCTCATTAGAGCGGACCTGGGGAAAACCAACGAGCGTGTCAAATCCCTTGATATCAAGACTGCTAGTTTGACCACGGATGTCTTGGATCTCCAGACCGCTGTCCGCAATCTTCGGACTACTTGTGATCTGTTCGCCAATCGGCTGGAGGATTTCGAGGGCCGGGGCAGACGCAATAACGTCGGCATCGTGGGTGTCCCAGAGAACTCTGCTGATTTGCCTGTTGATATCCTGGTGGAGGACCTCGTGCTGAAACATTTGGCACCAAAAGGCCTAAGTAAATTCTTTGCAGTGGAGCGAGCTCATCGTGTCCCGGGTGGTAAGCCGAAGTTGGGTGCCGCTCCGCGGCCCATAATTGCCAGGCTTTTCAATTTCCGTGACAGAGACGCTATCCTGCAAGCTTCACAAACGACCGGTCCCACTAAATTTGACAATGTCTCGGTCAGTTTTTACCCGGACTTCACCCAGGCAGTCCAGAAACAACGTATGGGCTTCACGGGTGTGAAGAGGCCTCTCCGAGACCTGGGACTGAAATATGTTATGCTTTTCCCGGCCCGCCTGAGAATTGAGCATGAAGAGCGTGCGTTCTTCTTCGACCGCCCCGAGGTGGTTAGTGACTGGTTGGACACTTTACCGACGCGCCAAGAGGGCCCGGAGAACTCGAGAGGCGCTGAAGGAGGTTTGGAGGACCAGGAGCAGTGAGTCTACATCGGCGAGCCTGATTCCATGGCAGTGGCTCAGAGACTAAGTTCTGTTATGGTGTGCGTGCCCGGGGATGGGGGGGTTTGGGGGATCTTTCTCTTCTGGGGATTTCTCTCTCTTTTGTGTAGGTTAGTTTAATGGGGCGACAGGCACACTGCAAGTTGGGGTGGCTCTTAGGTCTACCGCAGGGGTGCAGGGAGGGGCGTTTGAGTTTGATGGGTTCACCGGGGGTGGTGGGGGGGTTCCTTTTTCTTTGTTTGTTTCTAGGCTGTGCTTTGTTTTACATTTGCTATCATGTGGCTGTTTCGAGGTGGGGAGGGCGGTCCGCTTTCTTCTGGGATGGGGGGTGAGGGACTTTGGTGTTGAGCTGGAATGTTAATGGTCTTGGGGACAAGATAAAACGTGGGATTGTACTACAATATTTGAAGAGATGTTCCCCGGATGTGGTCTTGCTCTAGGAGACCCACTTGGTGGGCAACACATGTCATGCTCTGAACGGACGAGGTTACCGTTTGGTGGCTCATTCCGGCTTCACCTCTGGATCGAGGGGGGTTGGTATCCTGGTTAGGAACTCCCTCCCCCTGGAGATAGATGGCACGGTGCTGGACGATAGAGGCCGATACGCCGCTATTATTGGGAGATGGGAAGGGAAGTTGATTTCCTTACTGTCTATTTACGTTCCGCCTGGCCTGCAGTCTACTACCTTCACCGATTTGGGTGAGGTGATTCTGGGTCTGCCCGATGGCTTGCTTGTGGTGGGTGGAGACTTTAATTCTGTGGTGAATGGTGAGAGTGACCGTAGCCCTCCCAGGCTCCTCCCTACATCGCAGCTATGGCTGGGTAAATTCTTGGACGCCTTTGGGTTGGCAGACTGTTGGAGACAACTGCACCCTGGCCGGCTTCAGTATACTTTCCACTCGGGAGCCCATGGAAGTCTCTCGAGACTAGATTATATCCTCGTGCCGGTGGCGCAGTTGGTCTCGGTGTGTGAAATCAAGCATTTGGCTAGAGGAATTTCGGATCACTCCCCACTATGGCTCCACATCGATATACATCTGGGGGCTGGGGGCCGGATTGCCCCGATCAATCCATGGCATTTTCACAACCCCAGAATCAGATCTGAGGTGGTCAAGTGTATGAACTTTTATTTTTCTGAAAATGAGGGGTCGGTGTCCTCCCCGGTCTCCCTGTGGGAGGCTTATAAAACTGTGATCCGTGGTCAGACCCTGTCTTTGGTTGCTGGTGAGAGGAGGCGCAAAAATGAGGAGGTGGTGAACTTGGAGTCTGAGATTGTCGTACTGGAGGAACGGTTGGAAGCAGGGGTTACACCTGAGAAATTGCATGTCTTGGCCCTTAAGCAATCTGATTACAGGGCCTTGGTGACTGACTCTGCTGAGGCAATGAATTGTGTGCAGTAGGGGCGTCTGTATGATGTGGGTGATAAAGCGGGGAAGCTGCTTGCTTGGCTGGATAAGCGAGACAGGATGAATCGTGTTGTGCCTGTAGTTGAGAAAGTTGATGGAACGCGAGTCGTGGACCCGGTTGAGATAGTTGAGGTGTTTGCCCAGCACTTTCGGGTTGTATACGCGCCGGTTTCGGGCTTGCCGGAGGAGGACTCGCGCTTGCTGCTTCGTGATCTTGAGTTGCCTAGTCTCTCGGAGTCGGACAGAGTGTCAATGGAGGCTGATTTTTCCATTGACGAGGTTACGCTCGCTATATGATCCCTTCGCTCGGGGAAGGCCTCCGGTCCCAACGGTATACCGGTTGAGTTATATAAGCTATGCCCGGATAAGATGGCGCCGTATCTGCTTCGTATGTTTGCGGCATCGCGAGACCTTGGATCCCTTCCCAGGGACCAGAGGCTGGCCTCTATTGTGGTTGTTCCTAAGGATGGTAAACCCCGCGAGCGCTGTTCATCGTACCGCCCGATCTCACTTTTGAATGCTGAACCCAAAATATTGGTGAAACTTTTGGCTAACCGATTGGTTACGGTGATTAGCGAGTTGGTTCACCCTGATCAATCGGGTTTTATCCCCCAACGCAATACTGCGCTCAATCTCCGTCGTCTTCACGGCGTCATCGCAAGGGCGGGGACTCTCAGCGAGCCGGCCATCTTGGTTTCTCTCGATGCCTCGATGGCCTTTGATACGGTTGAGTGGCCATATCTGTGGGCTACTCTTGCTAAGTTCGGGTTAGGTCCGAAGTTTATTGCATGGGTCAAACTACTGTATGAGCAGCCGTTGGCGCAGGTTGTGGTTAACGGTAGAGTCTCGGAACCCTTCGTTCTCGGGCGAGGCACGAGGCAGGGATGTCCTTTGTCACCGTTATTGTTTGCACTTGCGCTCGAGCCCCTTGCTGCCTGGCTCCGTTGGGAGCCTTCGCTAAAGGGTATTCGGTGGTCCCCTGACTTCGAAGATCGTATATCGTTGTATGCCGATGATATTTTACTGTACCTGACGTCACCCCGTAAGTCACTAGGAGTCCTCTTTGATGTATTGAGTTCCTTTGGACGTAACTCCGGGTTGGTTATCAATTGGTCCAAGTCGTGTATCTTCCCGCTGACCGGTGATCCTCTGTCCCTGCCCCGAGTATGCCCGATCCCGGTCTCTAGTGTTGGCTTTAAGTATTTAGGGATCTATATCTTACTTGACCCTGTGATACGCTATGAGCGTAATTTGCTGCCTCCACTCGCCCGGCTTCGGTCGGACGTCGCTGCATGGTGTGGTCTACCCTTGTCCCCCCTGGGACGGGGGGCCCTGTTCAAAATGAGGTCTCTCCCCCGTTTTTTGTATGCCGTACAAAATGCACTTGATTTAGTGCCGGCTAGCTACTTTCGTGAAATCGAATGCCTCCAGAGAAAGCTAGTTTGGGTTGGCCGACCCCGTATTGCGTTGGCTAAGCTTACGTTGCCCTGGTACGATGGGGGCATAGCGTTACCTGATATACGAAGATACTACTGGGCATCTCAGCTGAGTGCTGTGAACCATGCCATGTACGGTCCAGTCTCGAATCCTGCATTCGGGATGGACCGGTGGCTGTTACCCGGGGGAGATTACTACAGGGCTCTCTACTCTCGGGGCGCTAGGAAAAACTTGACGGGACCCACTGAAGTGGCTGTGCGGGTATGGGGTAGCGCGACCGCGGCTACTGGATGGGTGGATAAGTTGTCCAGGGCGACCCCTCTGTTTGCCGCGGAGAGGCTTGGTGAATTGTGGACGTCCAAGGGTTTTGATAGGTGGGACTTCATTGGTATTAGCAAGATAGGTGACCTCTGGGTTAAGAATAGAGTTAAGTCCTTTGCTGAATTGAAACAGGAATACAGTTTGAATGACTCGGAATATTTTCGATACCTCCAGGTTCGTCATGCCATTGGGTCTGTTTTTCCAACCGGTTCTGATATTCCGGAGAGCTCCCCCCTGGAGGACAGGGTGCTGGACGGACATGTTCCAGACAGCACTATCTCCCTTATTTATAAAAAACGTATCAATACTCGATCAGACTTGCTTGTTCAGCTTCATAATACCTGGACTAAAGATGGGCTGGAATTGGATGATGAGGATTGGCAGGCTGCGATATCCTCTCCTAAAGAGGTTGCGATTCCGGCGCGTCTGCGACTCGTCCAGCTGAAGATTTTGCACCGGGTATATGTCACGGGTCCGCGACTGATGCATATGGGTTTTTCTGAGGATGGACTGTGTCGACGTGGCTGTGGTATGATTGCTACCTTCCTTCACATCATATGGGAATGTCCGGAAGTTGTGTCTTTTTGGTCTAGATTGCATGCGGTGATGAGTGAGGTGACGAATGTTGAGTTGCTACCTGAAGTCAAGCGCTGTCTGTTGAACATCTGGGAACCGAACGATTGCACTGTTGCTCAAACTCGGTGGGTTACTGGGAAACATGGTTGCGAAGAGGGACATTGCACAATTGTGGGGATCTCAGAGGGCACCATCAGTTTCCAAATGGGAGGAAAATATGGACTGGTGCATGTTCAGAGAGAAGACTGTTTATATCTCCCGTGGCAGGCCCAAAAAATGGGGTAGGATATGGGGCCAATGGAACTCCTACCGTGGGGAGATATGTGATCCCCCCTTCCTTGATCCCCCTGACACTCCTTGTTCCCCTTGATTATACGTTTCGGCTCCCCCCTGTATCACATTATTGATATGTTTCTGGCTCTGGGTCCCCCTTTCCCCACACCCTTCTTTTTCTCCTGGAGGTTCTCCTGCTTTCCATATTGTCTTTGATTGCCTCTCCCCGTATCGTATGAAACAGTCGCAACACTTTAGACTGCAGCCTCTTTTTTCTCTTTTCTTCGATGTTTTTGTTTGCTTGTTTTAAAAATTAAACCTTTCCATATCTTATCGTTATAGATTTGACCAACATTGTGCACCATTGCTACCGGACCCTTGGTTGTCGGCTGATGAGCTGTGTAATATTGCACTGTTTTTCATATATGTAACTGGCCGGCCCAGAGGCTAGTATGCCTGTAATTGTATTCTTTTTCATGCCCAATAAAGGTTTTAAAAAAAAAAAAAAAAAAACATGGGGAAAACACGTTTTGGGACCCCCCTTTTATCTCGGCCCCCGCTTGACGAATCCCCTCCAAACTTTCAGGAAAGGAGCGGAGTGCAGCGAGGCAAATTTGAGAAAAATTACAGGCAGATCCCTCAATCTGCGCCAAAGTTATTCCCAATAGAATGTTGCGGATTTCCTATGGAAAACAATCCTAACTATAACTACCTACTGGCGACCGCCAATAGGTAATATATATATATATATATATATATATATATTTCAACAACGTATTCACATTGAAAACGATAAAGCCGCCACTCCAGTCACTTTTTTTTGTTTCAAACACAATTAATTTATTCTTAAATCCATGGTCAGCAGTTACACAGCACAAACCAACGCGTTTCGGTAGCTCCCCACTACCTTGATCATGGTTGCTAAACCTCTGTTTGCTGAATATTTTAAAACCGGGAGATCCCGCCCACAGGTGACATGTGATCGAACTGGTTTCCCTATTCTTGTTAGTGATTCTGGGATATGTAGCTCCATTTGATTTTATGCAACTTTCCTACAAAAATGCTTCGTTTTGGTCACTCGTGATTAATTTAAATAAAGTTTTAACAAACATTTCAATCACAAAATAAAATAAATGCATGGAATGCTTTCAATTATTTACTGCTATGTTCCCTCACTGTGGTTAATTATAGTTGTCATTTTCCCTGGGAATTCTCGGGTGTGTGATTTCATTTATTTCAACTAATGTCTCTGCCCAATTATTAACTTGTTACGGTCGTGAGTAGATACAGTTCAATTAAATCAGTTTAAATAAACATTTCATTCATGAAGCATTCATTTGAGTGATCAGCAGTTATTTACTGTGGTAGTCCTTTATTCCCACCAATCATATTGCCTGTTTTTTTAGGGACAGTTCGTAATTATGTTGTTCGAATTGAAAGTTTTTTTGCCCTCGGTGGTCTTACGATGTCTTTTGTACTTATTCATTATGTATGTCTTTTTCAGGATTAAGCTGATTATCTGTGGGTCTCGGGACACAATGTGTGGAGTGTTCTTGAGAAGTTTACATTTGTTCCCTTTATATATGTACGTATAGTTCTTCCGACTGATTGAGTCCAAAAGGAGTCATTGTTCGAAAGTTCAGTATGTGGCGCGACTCTTTTTGGCGCAACGATTTTTCCCGATGGCCACCTCTTTCTGATAATGACATAGTTTCTAATCCAAGAAATTTTAATGATTTCCAATTGCCATTATGGTGGGTTTCCATATGTTTTGCCACTGCATTACCTCTGTCCTTATTCACGGTGGCCCGCACATGTTCCAGTATGCGTTTTTTTAATTCGCAAATTGTACTTCCTATATAGCGAAGTTGGCAAGGACATTCTATCATGTAGATGGTGTATTGGCTCTTGCAAGTTATTATTTGTGAATCCAGTGGTTTTTAACCAATTATTTTTTTTCTTTTTACTGATGAAGTGGCTGTGTATCAATTGGTCCTTTAAATTTTTAGCTCTCCTGTATGTCGCCACAGGATGGTTCCCCATTTTCTGACCAATTATCGGATCAAGTTGTAGAATTCTCTAATTCTTTCTCAAAATTTGCGTTATTTTTCTTGATTCCTGACTGTAATCTAGGATTAGTCTGATTGGTTCTTCTGATGTAATCTCTTCAGGTTTCGGTTTCAGGCATTCCGACCTTTGTTTTCGATTAGCTCTCTCCCAACATTTGTCAATCAATTTTTTGCCATATTTTCTTTTTTGAAATCGCTTGATTGTACCTGCGCTGTGTTTCTCCCATTCTGTTTCCTCACTGCAGATGCGTTTTATTCGGAGGAATTCTCCGTATGGAATACTTGAGATTAAGGCAGGTTGATGGAAGCTAGTGGTTTCATATATATATATATATATATATATATATATATATATATATATATATATATATATATATATATATATACACACACACATAAACCTGTAACATAAAAAAAGATGTTATAAATTAAAATATTAAAATATTTATTCTTTTAAAAACAGAACATTTTACACTACATTGAGTGCAACAGTAGGGAAAGTGTTGGATAGTTCAGGGAAAAAAATACTATTCCCACTCCAGCAAGTGCAACAGTAGGGAAAGTGCTGAATAGCGGAGGGGAATAATTTACTATTCCCACTCCAATGAAAGCGACAGTAGGGAAAGTGTTGGATAGCGGAGGGGAATAATTTACACTTCCCACTCCAGCGACTGCAATGTATGGAAAGTGTTGGATAGTGGATTGGAATAATTGACTATTTCCACTCCTATAATTGCAACAGTAGGGATAGTGTTGGATAGCGAGGGGAACAATTTACTATTCTCACTCCAATGAGTGCAACAGTAGAGAAAGTGTAGGATAGCCTAGAGGTGAAAATTCCTATTCCCACTTCAGCAAGTGCAACAGTATGGAAAGTGTTGGATAACGGAGAGATAAAAATTACTATTCCCACTCCAGTTAGTGCAACAGTAGGGAAAATGTTGGATAGCGTAGGGGTAAAAATTACTATTCCCACTCCAGCGAGTGCAACAGTAGGGAAGTGTTGGATAGTGGAGGGTAAAAAATTACTATTCCCACTCCATCGAGTGCAACAGTAGGGAAAGTGTTGGATATCGGAGAGGAATAATTTACTATTCCCACTCCAATGAATGCAACGGTAGGAAACTGTTGGATGGTGAAGGGGAATAATTTACTATTTCCACCCCAATTAATGCAACAGTAGGGAAAATGTTGGATAGCGGAGGGAAATAATTTACTATTACCACTTCAGCAAGTGCAACAGTAGGGAAAGTGTGGGATAGCTGAGGGGTAAAAACTTACTATTCCCATAAATAAAATCTAGTTTAAAAACAAACAAAATATCTACTACAATACAAAATTAAATAGAAAACACAAAAACAAAAAACATATAAAAATATCAACATTTACAAAACCTAAAAACAATATAATGTAGCAAAAATTTGAAATTTACATAAAAATATATGTTTTTAATTTAAAAAAGATACAAATTACTATCTTGTAATAAAAATTAATTTAATCCCAAAAATTATAAATTACATAAAAGTAATATTTTTTCCTACCCTATAACACCACACAATTTACAACACACTTTTAAATTTAAAAAAGCATGCCTCCATACCTAAAACAATTAATTTTCAATTATACAAATATTAATAATTCAAAAACACATTTAAATAGGTACATATCAATGTACTAACAAAACATTACAGCTATAGAACAGAAATACCCAAACAAAAACGTAACAAAAATATTTATCAATTAATAAATGAATATTAATCATAAAGTAATGATTAATCATCAATTAACAAAGAATGAATTAATTAAAAATAGATTACCTGCCACCATGTTCCTCTATAAATGCCACCACCGATTTTGTAAAAAATTGCACAATTAAAATAATTAACAAAATATTTACTTCATTAATAACAGTTAACAATCAAAATAAAAATATTTATTAATAAATATATTCACACAATTAACACTATAAAATAATAATACATATCATATACAAAATATTAATAAATGTATCACAATTAAATTACTTCCCATCCTACACCCCTATCAACCCACAACCATCTCCTAAAAACAATTAACATAATTACCAATTCATTAATTAATGATAATTAATAACAAATTAATAAATAATATGAATTATTTCCCAAAATGAACAATATGATAATTACACAACAAATATGAGTTTAATTATATTTAAATTACTTCCCACCCTATTCCCCTATAAACCCCCAACCTGATCCTAAAAAATGACACAATTAACATATTTACCAATTAATTAATCAATATAAATGTACAGCCAATTATTATGTATATTCAATTTATTATAATTAAATTACTTCCCACCCTATTCCCCTATAAACCCACATCCCTCTACAGAACTAAAATGCAAAATGTAAATAAAATAAAATTAATAACTTCAAAAAATATAACACACACGTAAAAAAATGCAATATTTAGACAAAAAAAATATAGCACATACATTTAAAATACACATTGAAATACATAACATTAACAGAAATAACGATATTTTAAACAACTATATTTTTGCAAAAGATATTAAGGACTTCGATATTTTGGAAAACGATATTTCTTACCCTAAACACGATATTCTTGACCACGATATTCTGGCAGTCGATATTTCTGTCTCACAATATTTTGCACTCAATATTAGTGAAAATCAACATTTCATACTCGATATTCTGACTGTTTACCAACTGCTCTATCCATAAAAAGGTAGTGCTTCTCAGATTCGGGGCACAACCACTCCACAAATATTTTCAGCTGTATCGCCCAGTAATACTCACATAGGTTCGGCACACCAAGACCACCCTCCCTCTGTGATATGTAGTACAAATCTCAGTGTAAGTGAGGACTCATGTCACCCATATGTAAAGTTCCACCTCACACTGCATGGAGTGTATTAAACCTGGGGGAGGATCATGCGAGAAGGTTTGGAAGTGAATTAGTATCTTTGGTCATATATTAATCTTTACTGTAGCTACTTGACCTAACCATGACAATGTGTATGGTCTACAGCGCTGCAAGTTCGTATTTGGTGGAGTAATGTAGTGTAGTTCAGAGAGAATGTGTGTTGTTTAATTACGGTGAGTTGTAGTCTGAGGTAGGGTATTGCAGATGGGATCCACTGTATGGGATATGTAAGGTATGTAAGGGATGTGTTGAGAGCTTGAGATTTGTGGATATTGACCTCGAAGCCCGCTGCCTGGGAGAAATGGTTCAGTTCAGCAACAAAGGCTGGAAGGGAAGTCCGGGGGTCTTCCACAGTTGCTACACGTCTTCCTTATATAAGCTAAGCATATGTTTATCTCCTCCAAAGAACACCCCAGCTAAAAGCGGGTTGTAATAAGTCCTTTGGGCCATTGGCTCCATGTATAGAGTGAAGAGAAGGGGGGATAGTGGGCACCCTTGTCTCGTACCTCTCAGGAAAGGGAAGGGGTTGGAGTTATAACTGTTTACTCGTACTGTTGCTGAGGGTCTAGTGTAGCTACTCAAGACCCATTTTATGAATCTAGGAGGGAGACCAAAATGCTTTGAGGTCTCTCTTAAGGAGGGGCAATGTACCCTATTGAAGGCTTTTCAGCTTCGATAGAGAGGAGCATATGTTCTGTTCAGTTGCAGAGCGCTGTGCTTTATCAATGATGATGAGTAGTCACTTCGTATTATCAGTGCATTGATGGTTGGGTACAAATTCCACCTGATCTGGGTCTATCAGGCTGGGAAGGATAGGGGAGAGTCTGTTGAGGATAGGATCCCGTAGGACAGTTTTAAATGTATGTTAAGAAGAGAGATTGGCCTGTACGAGGCAGGCACACTGGCACCCCGTCCTTACCTGGCTTGGGTATTACGACCCCTGAGGCTTCTAACAGAGTTGGTGGAAGTGATGAAGACATCCCAATGGTATTGTACACTCTAGTGAGGATAGTGGCCAGGATGAAGCCGAAGGTCTTTTAAAAAAAGGGAGGTGAACCGCTCCAGGCCTGTTTTGAGATGGCGAATGTCAGCTCCTCTATCTTGATAGGGGAGTCGAGGGATTCAGCCTGCTCCTGTATTATTTTAGCAGTAGCAGCTTCACAAACACAATGGGCCAGGGGTGTCTGGGGAATGGTCTTGCGCCACATAGAGCCCCGCGTAGTATTGGCAAAATGTTTCAGCTATCTGCTGGTCTGTTCCTCTCTTGTCGAGGTAACTACCAACGTGATCTCGGATGCTTGTCTCTGTCATCTCAGTCTATTGGCCAGAAATCTCCAGCACCTGTACCCCCATAATAGAAGGTGTGGTGAAGTCTAAGCACTGTGTACTCTGCCCTTTGCAGATCCAGGCTAGACAGTTGGGCTTGTGCTGCTTCAAGCAGTCACCAGATACAGGGGCACTGGTCCTTTGATGTATGCGCTCTAGCTCCTGCTCCTGTTTTGTCAATAGGTGCCTCTTGTCTCTACAGATCTTGTTATCCGAAGAGGTGATCACCAGAAGTTCTTCTCTTATCACTGCCCACAGAGTATCCCAAATGGTAGCCATGGGGGTCTCAAGAACATCGTTTGGTGCTAAGTGGTCTTGTAGTGTCTTTGAAATCTGTTGGATCACCTCAGGACAATGCAGTAGTGTGTCTCTGAGGCTCCAGGTTTGTAGTGGGGGGGCGGATGAATAGGAGGGAGAGAGCCAGTGTCACTGCTGAATGATCCAACAATGTGCAGCTCAGGATGTCTACTTGTTGGGTGTGGGATATGACGCTCTGGATCCCAAAAAAGTGATCAATTTTCACATAGGTCTTATGGGACAGGGCACAATCTTGGTCCGTGGGATGTGAGGCTCTTAAGATGTTTATTAGAACGTTCTTTTAACGTATGTAGTCCCACCTGACTGGCCCTCAAGTTGTGCCCATCTATCCAATGCGTTATCAAAGGCCAGATTTAGGTGGCCCAGTCACAACATCTGGTCAGATGATCTCGTAATCTGAGTCACTACTTTATGCAAAAAATCCCTCTTGGACCTCATTTGGGACATAGACCGAACCAATGGTAAGATTATGGGAGCCTATCAGAAAATAGTACACCAGCAGTCTGCCCTTAATTTCTACTTGTTTGAGACCAATCTTTCCAGGGAAAGCAGAGATGGCAACCCCTGCGGTTTTAGTGGTCTTGGAGGAAAAGTGTTGACGGGGAAATGCCTTGGAGCGAAGCCTAAGGGTGTCTCCGGAGAGAAGATGGGATTCCTGGAGAAGGAAAGGAAAGGATGGCATGTCTTTTAACTAGGTTGTGAGCCCTTTCACGTTCAGTGTGAATATTTTAAGAGTCTGGGCATTATGAGAATATCTAAGGGAATGTATTGGAGCTCGTTAAGTAAGGGAGGGGAAAGTGTGACAACTGAGGGTTAGACGATAGTGCGCATGTGGCCAGTGACTTAGCAAAGAGGCTGTCCTTGAAGTACAGTCTAGGGGAACTCAGGAGTGGTGGAGGCTTACAAACCCAATTCAATAAATGTCCAGGTAGGACCCATGATAGAGGGGTTCAAGAGGTCCACAGTACCCCGTCTTGCCCCCTCCATCTTGCCCACGTCCACCCTCATTCTGAAAAGGCTTGAAAGGGACCATAAAATCCTCGGATTAGCTTAGTGCTGGCGACTTGGTGGGGAAACAAGAATCCATTCACACCGGTCCAGCAGTGTCATCTCCTAGGGAAGCTAGGACCTCCCTGCATTCTCTGGCTATTGTCTCTGGGTCTGGGCATAGCTGGGCTCAAGCGCGTCCTATTGTCTTCCATTTACGAGTCCCTGGTTCTCTGCCTGAGCCAGCAGTCGGTGGAAGATGTTAATGGGGAGTTGTCAGTGATGTTCAGCAGTTGGCGAGCCTCCTTCACAGAGCAGATCTAGTGACTCCTCCCTTCAAGGAGGAAAATTTGTTGAAAAGGGTGACCCCAGGAGTAAAGGACTTAAATGGAGTGGAGATGAGCCGTGATCAGTCGGAACGCCCCCCTATATTGCAGCGTGAAGGCTGTGAGATCTTGAAAGGAAATGGGTTGATGTCCCTGGAACTGGACTGGATGACGTCTCAAACTTTTTAGACAATGAATTCCTTCAGCTGGAAGTCATGGACTCAGGTAAGGGTGTTGGCAGGGGGCACCGGAAAAGGCCTCTTCGGGCCCACACCATCAGCGGTCTAGTTTGATCTCTAGTTCGGGAGGATCCCCTAAGATTGATCTAAAGTGAGCTCCCACAAATGATACAATGTTTTGACCTCTGCGCCACTTGGAATCCCCGGATGCGTATGTTATTTCATCTCAAGCGATACTCTAAGGTGAAAATGTCCGACGGCATGATTTGCGAGTCCCAATTTGCGGCAAATAGTGAGTCACAGTTTGCAAGTCGCAAAAATCATTGTACAAACACAACTGTGCCTCAAATTGCGACTCACAATTGACTCGTATCACAATTTAGCGAGTATACATATTGCGACTCGCTATACGCACGCAGATAGCGTTCACTGGTGAAAACATGCATTTTGCATGCTCAAATAGCGTTCATGGCAAAAAACTGGCATTTTGCATGCGCAAATAGCGTACGCAGCTGAAAACAGGCATTTTGCATGTGCAAATATCAAGTGTGAATAAAAAAAAAAATAACACTTCCTGGTAGAGCAGAAGGAACCCAAACCAAGAAGTGGAGTCCCTGGAGAATTCTGAACAAAATTGTAAGCACATGGTATGGTGCAGCAGCACAGTAACACACTCAAAGCCAAACAGAAAACAGTAAAGCAAGATGTCCAGCAAGGACAGTGAGAAGGCAGTGAAAGAGAGGCTGTACAAACTAAAATTTTCAGAGAACGGACTGGACATAATAATCGAAGAATGCTGCAACAACCATGAGCAGCTGTTTGGTAGGATTTCACATTCTGTTCCTGAATCTGAAAAAAGGAGAATCTGGCGAGATATCCAGCTGCGTAAATGCCCTTGGTGTGGCTGACCAGTCCCTGGACGACATAAAAAAAGTGGTAGGACCTGCGCTCAAGGGCCGAGGAGAGGGTGGTAGCACAACTGCATGAAGGACAAGGGACAGGAGTTGGCCCATCCAATGTACCGGAAGTCTCAGCAGCAGAGGCAATGGTGAAAGGTACCCTTGAGAGAGCAGCAGTAGTGGAATTTGGAACCCTGGACACATCCCAACCTCCACCATCCCCAGTTGGGTGAGAAATGTATGCTATATTATGTCAAACTAAAGCCAGATCCCCACATGCATGTCCCACAACCAGACCCAGTCTACATGATCCAAAAGTCCAAATTTGTGAATTACGGGAAATGTAGTACGTGACACAAACAGTGTAGTTAGGAACTGACATGAGTTGTAAATATAGCACCTCCACTCAGATAGTGACTCAGAACGTTTTCTTTATTATAACTTTTGTAACATAGCAATACCTCTGAGAGTGAATGATACACAGCAGGAGCTGGTCCAGATGGAGTAAGGGCAGGATGAGCCAGGTTACTCACATGTCTTGGGGAGTGCTCCAGCACTTGACACACCAGCAACACAGCAGCAAGCACCATCCCATCGCACTCTGGGCACAAAGATCCTTGTTCACTGTCCAACACAGCAGTCCGAAAGGCAGCTTCAAGCTCTGATGCACTTTCCCACCCACACCAGAGCAGGGGCATTTGGTAACTTGGAGTAATCCATGTTGAAGGTGCAGCACCTGCAACAAAAACAGATCAGGCTGATCAATACAAATTTGAGCCAGGGACTCCTCAACATGGCTCAACAATGGCGGACAATCAGGCAAACATTGAGGGGAAATTTGATGCCCTGACAGGAGCTATTGAGCAGCTGCGCACTGAGTTGAAAGAGGAGAGAGTGCAGCACAGGAGAATGGAGTGCAGCAGGGCACATGGTATGCACTCCATGACCAGTGCAATTGGTTGACTGGCAATGGCTACAACACATAACACAAAGTGAACGCTGGCTCTGCAGATAGAAATTGGCCACTACAGAGGTGACGTTGCAATGGGGCAGCAACAAATTACAGCTGCAGTTGAGGCAATCCAGACCAACATGGTCGCTACTAGAGGACCAATAAAGACAGCTGACAGCGAGGTGTCCAGTCGCAGCAGTGTCTCTACTGCAGATGCACCAATGCCGCGGCCTAGCAGCAGTCAGCGTACAATGCTCACACCGATCCCCACATAACGGACATCGAGGCAATAGATAAGCTGTTTGGTAGTAATGTGCCTTTTTTGTGTGGTGCTGTAACCACATGACATTTCCAGTTAAATTTGTTTATGTTGATTGAGATGGACAGGTTGTCCAGTAATGTCCATTGATATGCCCTTCAAATAAAGGGAAATTCTAATACTCAGATTAACGGTTTGTGGTTTAATTAGTTGTATGTAGGCTGTGAATGGAAATGACGTACCTTGAAAAGTAATGTCTGGCTATGTGGTCCCTGCTCCTTCTCCCCTCTGCAGCTGAACTTCCCTTGCTTGGCTGGTTGGCTGGTAGGCCTGGGTCTCCACCTCCCGAGTCTGACTATGACACCTCCATGGGGAAGCCACGCCTACAGGCAATGTTGTGAAGTATGGCACAGGTTGCCACCATTTTGCAGACTGTCTCAGGCACATACTGCAAGGCCCTGACACTCTTGTGATGACACTGGAATCGTGGATTTAGGATGCCAAACGTGCGCTCGATGACTGACTTGGTGCATCTTTGTGCCCTGTTGTATCGCCTTTCAGGAGCATTGGTGGAAGTCAGGTATGGTGTGAGGATCCATGGACACAGGGCATATGCACTGTCACCTGGGAGGAGATTAATGTAGTTGAGAGAACATGCAGACAGACATTTAAGTGCAATTACATCTCACTGTGGGCATAGAGATTCTTTATCTAGTAGGTATCCTTCATCAAAGGCACCTCTTTCTAATTTCTGGTATATACCACTGTGTCTGAAGATGTATGAGTCATGGATGCTTCCAGGATATTTGGCAACAATGTCTGTGATTATGTTGTTTGCGACAATATGAGGTAAGACACGCACTGCCGGAGTGTTCCAGAGTTTGTATCAATATAGCGTGCTGCTGGGATTCACTTTCCAATCCTCAAAGTGTCTGGTGAATCAAATATCAAAGGTGCAACTCCTAATTAGGGGATGTCACCAGTGCACAGCAGTATGCCCCTCTGGGGGTGTATTTTGAAAAATAAAGGTAATCATGCAAATGAAGTCGGTTGTATAATGACGTTTTATTCACATCAATCCAACTCGTTTAAACTTCTTCAAAATGTCTTGTATTCAAAACATCCATTAAACATTTCAACATCAATGTATATCATTCCCGATGCATTTCGGGCAACGTGGTGCCCTTCGTCGGGGTACCCATCTGTAAGTAAAACCAAAGTATATATCGCTTATAAATTGGACACTCCCCTCATGAGAGGGAAAGGTAGTGGTTAGACAAACATCCTGTCCACATGCATGTCATCCCCGTGAGGTGAAAAATGTCAATCACAACAATGCTGCTAATGTGAACGGTGTGTACGATATCACCGTGTAGAGTTGAGAATAGAGAAAAACACTATGACATTCGTGGATAAAAGGTGAAGCCATGAACCTAGTGTGCAAGTGCTGGGTGAGTTATGCAGTATCGCCATGTGTAACAAGAGTTACGGGGATCGCTACACCATTAGAAACTTTTTGTGTCAGGTGAACCGTAAAGTACAATCATGACGCGCACGTGCAATGAGTGACTCGAAAGTGAAATTCTGTAGCTAGATGTACAGTGAAACTAAGTAAAAATACATGAAAACAGGTGTCTTACAGAATCTTGATGTCCGAATGAAAATGTAAAACCTAGGAAACGTAACAACAAGTCAAGTCAAGTCAAAAAGTTTATTTGTAATGGTACTCAACAGAGGACCACAAAAAAGTTATTTACATTTTACATGTATAAAAATGCAATTGTGTTAATACAAGGATATAAATGGTTTTAAAAATTTGTACAAATTGTAGCAAACAAATTCATTCGAAGGTTGACTACACAAAACTAAGAGTTCTCTCCCCTTTGTGATTATACAGGAGCGGAATATAGGATCAAGGTATCTTGTACGAGCTAAGATTACTTTATGATTAGGACACACGAGTAGTAAATGCTCTATAGTCTGGTCACCCCCTGCACACAATGAACATGATGGAGATCCTCCTGGAAGCCATCTTGAGGTATATGCCAGTACTGGTAGAATGCCCAATCGGAACATACTAATCGCTCTCCTTACGCCGTGTGTCAAGGTAAACCCAATATAAGGCCGACTTTGCTTATATTCAAGTGCGTCCACAAACGGCTTGTAGGTGGCTAATTTGTTGCAGTGTAAGCAGTCCAATTCATAGCTCAGTTTAGGGGTAAAATATTTTAAGAACAATTTTAGTTGTGTCGGCGACCAAGTAAGCAGCATTTCTGTGTTAATTTGTACCAATTGAAATGCTACGGACAAATTTTCCAAAAAGATTTGTTTTTTAGACTCTACCCCAAAAGACTCTTTTTGCAACACTGACAGAGCTTGTAATTGATAGTTCTAATCTCAGTGCCTGAACAGGTACAGCATCAGAATCTTTCATGATCCTTCTTAAAACTTTCCCTTCTTTTCGATCCATGAAAACCCATTGCTTTATGGGGATATACTCCGTCGCATAAGATAGTACAGGTGGTATTTTTACTCTGTATGTGCTTAACAGTGCAGAGAAATGTCTATTCCCTGTTGCACTGTA
Source organism: Lissotriton helveticus (assembly GCF_964261635.1). Lineage (NCBI taxonomy): Eukaryota > Metazoa > Chordata > Amphibia > Caudata > Salamandridae > Lissotriton > Lissotriton helveticus. The sequence continues at coordinate 339,750,072 of NC_136063.1, read as the reverse complement.
AAGTCTCAAGAGAGCCGAGACGTGTATATCAGTTTTCCTTTGTAAGTTTGATACCTGTATTGAATTTGTCAAGTTTTTGGAGAGGATCCTTCCGAGATAGGGATAATTATCTACCTCTTCTATTTTATCTCCACCAATCTTCCAGATATACTTGGCACTTTGTTTTCTTCCCGAAAAGGCTATCACTTTAGTTTTCTGTATATTCGGTACTAGATAATTTTCCTTTGAGTATTTGTACAGAATGTCCAATGATGCTTGCAGTCCAAAAGGGGTAAGATCTAGTAATACTATGTCGTCAGCATAGAGTAGTGAGATTATGCTTTGCTGGGCTATCTTCGGAGGTAGACTAGAGCCAAATTGCAGTTGGTGAGGCAAGTCACTTAAGTAGAGGGAGAATAGGAGCGGGGCTAAAAGGCACCCTTGTTTTAATCCATTCTCTGTTTTGATTCTTTTTGTGAGTCCTTTTTCTCCCCCCATCTGGACTTGACACCAGGTATTGGTATGTAGGCTTATTATTACTTGTAGCAGTTGTTCATGGATTCCAAGCCTCCTTAATTTTCCCCATAAAGTTGGTCGATCTACCCGATCGAATGCCGTTGAATAGTCGATGAATGCAGCATAAACCACCTGGGCTTTTCGAGTAATGTATTTGTCAAAGATCACCTGGATAACTGCGATATTATCAGTTACCGAATGCTTAGGCCTGAAGCCTGCTTGACACATGGGTATCGGACCCAACGAAAAGGCCCATTCTTTCAGGCGGTCCAGTACCTCTGCTGCAAACACTTTTCCCACAGCATCCATGAGTGCGATTTGTCGGTAGTTTCCGGCTTGGATTCTACTTCCCTTCTTATGGATTGGGATAATAATGCTCCCCTGCCAAGATTTTAGTACATGACCGCTCTCGAAGATGTAATTAAAAAGAGGGCATAACAACTTGCTCCATTCCTTCGGTGCGACTTGTAACGCCTTAATTGGAATCTGATCCGGGCCAGAGGCTCCAGTAGTTCTTGCTTTGCGTATGTTGAGTTCAACCGAAATGGCTGTAGTTTGTAATAAAGAACTCTTATCTTTTTCTTCATTCATGACCTTGCTACTTACATTTGGTTTTATTGAATTTGCTTTGTAGAGATCTGAGAGATATAGTTCCCAGTCGTTCGGAGGGACCGGGATGGATTGTAATTTCTTCTTTGTTCCAGTTATTTTTGCGATTAAGGACCAATATTTACGTTGATTGTATTTACTTGCAGCAATCTGAACATCGACCCAATTTCGATCTTCTAAAGCTCTTTTTTCCTTTTGGTTCTCGCGCCTCAGTTGGTTTTTCAATCTGTTTATTTCCTTCTTTATAGTAGGCGAAAAATTCATATATTGGGCGCGTATAAGTTTATTTAATTTTTTCTTTACTTCAGAATTCTTAGAGGTACATTCATTTTTTCCTCCCTTCTTTTTATCATTACCCTTTGCACCCAATGATACCATACTTAGTATGAGGTTTTTAAAATCCTTAATTATAGATTCAAAATTTTCTATTGGATTTTTAGAGAATCTTTTCGCTAGAAGTTTAGAATGATCGATCTTTGTCATGATTTTATCCAGGGTCGAGGAATCCCAGAAGATGCGTCTCTGTTCGCTTTTTATCATGACAGTACTTTCATGATATATAATGTGGCTGGGTTGGGGAGATTTAGGTATCCAATCTGTTGTTAGTTGCATAAGTGCATGATCACTCTCTTGACAGAAGTGGTTAAACAGATACGAAACAGTATCCAGCAGATCCATGCTGCTTATGATGTAATCTATGATGGATAGAGTCCCGTAACCTCGTCTAGTGTACTTTGCTGGGATATCCCCCTCAACAGTGCCATTCAGTATTAGTCCATTTAGATTGGTTATCGCTGATATTAACAGTTTGCCTCTTTTATCGGTTAGTATACCCTCAGGGAATTGTGGGGTTATAGTTTCCTGACCTTCTTCTGTAAATAGTTTTGCCCACCTGTTGATTTCGGAGTTGGAGATTTTACTATTAAAATCGCCTGCAATTATAAAAGATGAATAGGAATAATTTTCCATTATATGCATAATCTTTTCCATTATATCTAGGAATATAATATCATATTTTTTCCCAGGGGGAGCATAGACATTAAAAAGTAAAATTGCCTGAGTTGAAACAGTGCTATGTTTTTTTTACGAAGATTTGAATGCACTGCAAATTTTCAGATTTCGTATCTATTATTTCCTGTGCCCACAGATAATCCTCCTTCAACAAAATGGCCAGGCCACCTTTGGCATGTCCTCGTTTAGTGGATATTGCTAGATTTTCATATACATAATACCCTTTAAAAGTAAAAGATACAGTTTCCCATGTTTCTTGTAGAAGCAGTATATCTGGCGGATTTCTCATGACCATGGACAGTTTGTTTTTAGTTCTGCCTGCGATGTTCCAAGATATAATTCTTAATCCCGTGCTAAACAGAATGTTGTTTGACGTTAAGGTTTTTGTTGCTATTCAGAGTCTCAGAGACCCAAGCCCAAGACTCAATAGTAATGTTCTCTTCAAATTCCTTAACAGGTTTGTACCAAACTGCCCTATGACCTTTATTCACCAGAATTTTTAGATTTTCATGCCCTGTGGAGTGGGTTCCTGGATTTATGGTGTCTCGATCTTCAATCATGCCATTATTTCGCTGGTATTTATTAACTTGTGAATTGGAGATAGCCCGTAATTGGGCATTATACCCATTGGAGGTATTATAAGCCTTTGATTCTGCAATTTCCATTACATCATATCCATATTTGTGGAGTATCTCTTTCTCATTGAGTATTATGCCTGGAAGAACTGTTGACCAAAAAGTTACCGTTGTCAGTTTATTATTCTCTTTTTTGGGGAAGGTCACAAGATCAATTTCATTACTAGTCATAGTATGTAAGGACCTTATGTGACGTAATAAATTTATAATCCTTCCTCTATTGAGTGGGGCCGAATCGGTAGGAAAGAGTTCCTCAATTTGAAGAGTTTTAGAGGGAGGCCCTTCCCCCTTTTTATGGTAACTATTATTTTCTTCTAAGAAATTGTTATTGCTTTCATTTGATTGCATAAAATGTCTGGTAGGAACATACTCTTTTACTGTCGGATCCAAGTGAGACGCCATATTTTCAGGATTTTTACTAGTTGCCCTTTTTTCAACGTTTTGGGACTCTGTTGTGGCGTCACGTTGTACTTCTTCAGAATTACGTAAAATCGCAGATTTTTGAAATTTTAATTTACGGTTTTTCCGTTTTTGGATCCTTCTTTCCGGTTTTCTCCTCCTTCTTTTCCCAACTACTATGTTATTTTCCTGCTTCTTAGTGGTTAGCGTTTCTCCATTTCCTTCGCTCAATATGTTACTGGTATTTATTCTTGTTTCCTGAGTTTCAGATGAGTTTGTATTAGTAAGCTTGTTCGTTCCATTAGTTTTTGTGAATATTGAAAAATGTTTTGTTTTTTGTAGATGTTTTTCTTTAAATAATTTTTTCAAAGAATATATCACTGACTCATTAGGATTATCGATTTTATGGTTTTCTTGTGTTTGGATATCTCCAGTTTGAGTACCAAAGTCACGCATTCTTTTCTCTTGAATTTTTTTATGGACTTTTAAAATGTAATGTTGCTCAAGATTGGTTTTAAGTAACATATTGATTTTGTCTGCTTCGTAAGAATCTTTTTTCTTTTTTTCTTCTACCAAATGCTTTAAGATGCCTATTTGGACGTCCAATGTTTGGTCGGAGTTTTCAAGAATGTTTCCGAGAAATGAGAGAACTGATTCCAATATCTCTTGTAAAGAGAATAGAGCTTTAGACACTGGAGGAGCCATATCAGCAGTATTATTGTTATTTTTGAGATTGAAGGGGTCCATGGAAAGTTCGAGCAAAGTGATAGGTGAAGAGGTTTTTAACTGAATACTGTTATTTGTTCCAGGATATGTTTTCTCTATCGCTATATTTTGTTTGCTGATATTTGTATCGTCGAGTAACATTACACTCCCTCTGCTTTTTATAGGTGTTACGATTTCCAGATTGGTCGTTTCATGATCTGAGAAAAGAAGATCTTTCGGGGTACTTGATAATTTGTTGCTTAGGTCTAATTCCAGACATTCCTCTTTGAGTTGTAGACTAAGTTTCATTGGAGTAGTTTCAATGTCCCCAACGGAATCTGTTACACTAAATTTTATTTCTTTACTTTGCGATTGTACATCTTGATTCTCTTTGGGCAAGAGTGCAGAGAAATAAGCACTAATTGCTGGTGTATGAGTTAAACGACCTTGTTTTATAGCTTTATCAGTGGAATTTCGTACTGCATTTTCAGTACCCATTCTTTTCATGTATACTGTCCGAGATCTCAATTTCCTAAAACCCATTTATTTACAAATCGTCGTTAAGAATTGTAAATCTCTTATAGCGACGCAGATATCGTTGAGGATATAACTGTTGTAGATGGTTCTTGGTCGTCCTCAGTAAACTCACGGGAGATGAATGAGAACACATGCAACTACAAATATTTCACTAAATAAAAGCTAAGTGAAAACCAGGATCCGAGAAAAAGGAAACCAAAGAGGGGGGGCCCGTCCCTTTGCCCGGGCTTAGCCCGGCGTCCCGCACGCGTCCCGCTAAGCGTCAGCTGATCGTATTTATAGGAGGAGCAAGGGGCGGGAAGAGACTCCAGGTGCGCTCTGATGGTCCTGCGCTGCAGCCTGGGTCTCGCAGTCCCAGCCCCTGTTGTCGAGCGGCCTCTCACGCAGTTCCAAATAGGTCTTGGACCCTGGGGTGGCAGGTAGGCAAACGAGCTGCTCAAACACAAGTCTCTCAATGAAAATAGGCAAAGCAAGGCAAAGCTACGAGCGGCCCCCGCGAAGCGGGGGCCGCGAGCAGTTAAAAGGCAGGCAGCCAATCACAGGCCACTTACTCGTGAGCAGCCAATCGATGCGGAGCAGGGGCGGGAAGAGACTCCAGGTGCGCTCTGATGGTCCTGCGCTGCAGCCTGGGTCTCGCAGTCCCAGCCCCTGTTGTCGAGCGGCCTCTCACGCAGTTCCAAATAGGTCTTGGACCCTGGGGTGGCAGGTAGGCAAACGAGCTGCTCAAACACAAGTCTCTCAATGAAAATAGGCAAAGCAAGGCAAAGCTACGAGCGGCACCACCAACAACAAAAATCAGTATTCTGTCTCGAGTGAAACGCTCAGGATTTAATAAAAGCGGAAAAGCCTTCGCTAGGCAAAACTTACAATATTGCAAAAGCTGGTAGCTTGCAGTGGTGGTCAACCGGTTTGACGGGTGAAACAATGTTCGAATCTAAACCGTGTCGTGTCAAAGACTGAAAACGTTATCAGTTCGGAAGTGCATGGGCTAGGTGTGCGTGAAACAATCACGTGACTTTCAAGTGAGCCGACCTGCTAAAACGGGTACCATCTTTAAACGGAGGGTGCCGTGAAATGTAACTGGTGAAAATAGGTGAAAAGAAACAAATACCTCAAAAAAGAATTGTGTAGCGGATGAAAACGCTCATATTACTGTGATGTAACTTCAATATACATACGAGCCAAGCGCCGATAGAGATATGTATGAATGGCTGATGGAGATGGTTCATAACTATATGTTCAATCGGCTGTCAACAATAACAGTATACAAAGCACATGAGTGTAATAACTTTATGCAAAGTGTGTATAAAAGAACCGTCACAGTAGTTCAAAACAACTCAAAGTACTCGATCTGCTGTCAATAATCACTATATGTGGAGCACATGAAAATAATGTGATTGATGGGGGATCGTAGTGGTTGAAAACACGGTGTACAATCTGCTGTCAACAATTACATTATACAAAGCGCATGGAGGCAATGACTCTATACAAGGCGTGTATGAATGAATCATTGTGGTGGTTCAGAACAAAGTGCTCAATCAGAAGTCAATAATCAGTGTATATTCAACGCATGAAATTTAGTATGGAAGAATAGTACATAAGTAACACAAAAACTCCATTCTGTCATTCAGTTCGTTCGGTTGCATCGTGTTAAAAAAGAGTAGTGTGCCCACCCTATCTCCCAGTGCATTCACGTCTTTCCTCACCTCTCTGATTTCCTCAGCGAGTTACTATAGTGTTTCTATAAAAGAACGGGTGAGCTTGGTCTCGGTGTCACCAGTGTCATTAGGAACTTGAATTTCTGGAAGCGGCACAGAAGTTTTGGTACTGGAGTTTTCTACCTTAAGGAGGAGGTCCATGGCTGAGCGATCCTTTTTCCCCTTGCTTATCGCCAAGTTGAGAGAGGGAGGAGTATGCTCTGCAGGTGGGCTGCTGCTTTTCATTCCCCTAGGGGTCTCCTAGTGCTCGAATGAGGAGGAGTGCGCAGCTCGGATGGTCCCCCAATGGCAAGGTCTATTGTACGCTACCAAGCCTTACTCCCCCTGTGATCAGTCTCTAAGGACCCCGAAGGTAAGATCTTGTGGGAGACTCTTGAGGAAAGAAAGGGAGGCACATATGGGGGGAGCCCTCACGTAGGTATAGGTAGTCTAGTAATTTCTTCAGGTCGGGCCACTCAGCCAGGTGGGCGCACCCCGGGTATCACTGGAAGTCCCATCCGAATGGGCAACTCCATCCGTCGTTGCCACCCCAATGAACAACAGGGGAGAGCAGGCCCATGTTAATGCTCCTCACCTGCACTGGGGCTTGCCAGGTGGGTGGACAGGTCGAGTGCCATGCTCACAGGGGTGGGAGAAGGCTCCGCTGGTCTGCAGTTTGTGCCTCCACCTTTGTGTCCCAGCCTCGGGCATGCCACTCAACATGTTCTGGGGACCTCTACTGGTACAAAAGGGGGTGGTGATGGACGGAGCATCTGAACCAATCAAACACTCACACCCAGTCAACAGATTTGGGTTTAATCCATCACCGTTCTTTAGCCCACTCCGCCACCCCAGTTCAGACATGGCCATATGCAAATCAGTCTGACCCTGAGCCTCATGGGAACAGTCCAGCCCGAACTGCCAAGCCATGCCTTCCCTGGACCGGATTCAAGCTTCCTAGAGGGCAGGGCCACAGCACCTGGATCTTTGCTATAACGTGGGGAAGCTCACCATCTTATCTTCTGTGTGGCAAGTGGCAGTTCTAACCTGGTCCGGGATTTCACTTCTTGCGCCTTCTTCGAAGCACGCATCTGTCTTCGTTGTTAGGGGCGGCCACGGTCCGATCTCTGTTTCCGTGACCCGCCTGTTCCTTCACAGCCTCGCTGCTACCAACCTTGGATTCACAGCAGGGGGTCATTTCAGCAAGTTCCCCCATGCTTTAGACAACCTACATCTTTGGATCCTGGTAACCGCAGCCGCAGCCGCAGTGCACCAGTTGCCCAGGAAGGCAGCATGACCCCAATGGGTAGGATTGATCGGCCGGCCGCTATCGGTGCCAGCCTTGAATCTGGGCTTTCCCAGCCTCTTGAGTGTTCACAGTTTGTCCCCGCTTTCGTTCCCCGATGTCCAGTCATGGGGCACTGCTAGTCCCCTAGATCGCTCGGTGCCCTCGGGAATCATCAGGAGTCCCAGCCAACCACCACCTCAGGCTCCACCGGTTGCGTACAGCATCGGACCGCACCTGGCCTCAGGCCGCCAGCTCCCACGAGGCAACACAAATGTCTCTCGGCCGGCACCTCTCCATTTTGCTGTCACCTCAGGGCATCACTCATTCTTCATAGTGGCTAGCCGAGTGCTTTGAGCGGAGTCTCTGGTCCCATGAAGCACGGCTTGGCTGGTGGGCCCTGTTGGCAGAACGGACCGATTAGCAGGCATGTTCTACTCAGTCGCCATCTTGGCCACGTCCCCCACTGTGTCTTTTTTTAGTGTTTTTTGAGAACCTGCATCTTCAGCAAACAAGATAAGAAATTGTGTGTTTATTTATTGCTGCACACAACTAACAGAAGCGCACACCCACTGACTTGGAAAAATATTTCTGCCTTCTACGTAGGGCAGTGTTTTAGCAGGAAGGTTTTAGTTAGTCAGCAAAGAGGCTGTTAAGGTTGATTACTGCAGCCCAGGCCCTTACTTGAATTATGGAGGACACCTCTGAGGCCAGATTAGATAATGAGGCAGCATCTGAGGGAGAAGAAAATGGAGCAGAATGTAATAGTGATTTTTCAGTTGGCAGAGTTACAGTCAATTACTCATCTTCCAGGGATTCTGAGGTACATGATGATGGCAGTTGTGATGTTCCCTTTTTCAAGCACAGTCTGTAGCAGGGTAGACCAACTCAGAGAGCAGGCATGAGTGGCGGCAAACACAGATAGAGCGCTCTCTTTGCAGCCCCCAAATTTAGCGCAGCCCTGAAATTCCCCCATTCTCATGGGACGCTGGATGCATTGAATTTTATTGCTGATTGACTACATCCATCTCTTGAGTTCCTTAAGGAAATTGTGTAGCAAAGAAATTTGCATGCAGAACAATTTCTGAGGGCGCTTGGAGGTATTCTAGGGTCTCATTCTAAGACATGCCAGTGGACTCCCACTTCACTTGAATACATTTTTGGGCCTTATACTCAAAAGGGGGCTAATGCACAAACCAAGCCTGCAGTTCTACTGGTCTTCTTGCACGATTTGGGTAACACCCATCTTTGTGCTGTCGATGAGCAGAGATAACTTTTTCTATTTTAATATATGCTGCATTTCAATTATAATTCCACTGCATTGCCCAGGGATCATCCTGACCATGAAGGGTTGTCCAAAATTCTGCATTTCGTGGATCATTTGTCTGCCAGGTTTCCAGAGATTTATACTCTGGGAAAGAATATAGCTACTGATGAGTCCTTGATCCCATATAAAGGGAACAGCTGTTTAGGAAGTACATAGAGAGGAAAAGAGCTTGCTATGGCATCAAGTTGTAGAGGATGTATGAGAGTTCTACTGGTTATGTATACAGCTTGTGATTGTATACAGGGAAGGACTCAACTCTAAGCCCTGTAGGCTGCCCTCCCACTCTAGGACTCACAGCAAAGATTGCATAAGAGCCCACCCAGCCAGTCCCTCATAAAGAGTACAAACTTTATGTAGACAATGTATACACAGAAGTAGAACTGTTCAGTAAGCTGTACAAATCTCGCAATGTGGCATGTGGTATAGTTTGTTTTCCCTCAAAGGATTCTCGCATGAGATTGTTTGTAAGAAGCTCCTAAAATCCCTGAGCACCTGTTGCATTCCAATGAACTGTTTGCTGTCAAGTTCTATGATAAGAGTTATGTGTACATGTTCATTGCAATTCATGATGAGAGCACTTCCCCTGGCATGGTTTGCGGTCAGATGGACAAAGTTAAGAAGACCCCATGTATACTTGATTGCAGCAAGTAGATGGGTAGAGTGGATAAGAATGACCAGGTGCAAGTTGAGGAAATCATAGTCTTGCCTATTGTCTGCTTGACACCTTTTTCAGCCATCAGAATGTGGTAGGTGTTCTGTTTGCCGAATGACAGGTGAATTATAATTGCCACACTGCACTTAATGATGAACAGAACATAAGCCATGTTGTCACTATCCTGTGTGACAAAAACGTAAAGTCTTTACTAGTTTTTGAAGAGCTCTTTGAAGGAGCTTAGGCAGTAGTCACCAGAATGTTTAACCTAGGTTCAAAGGGTGATATGTTTACTCCATTTGAGTACTATCTGCCTTGCAAGGCAATCTCAAACACCCCTAACTTGCATCCACAATTTGGAAGGAGTTGAATTTAGTACAGTGGGTGCATTGGCAATGCATGAAGGACATGTTTTCTTCAGCTTATTTTCTTTAGGAGCTAGAAACAGGTGTAAGTGAAGATTCACTTGGCAAGTATACATGATTAATCAAATCTGGTTCGGATGTGGGCAAGCCCCAGCAGTTATGGTGTTAACTAAAATGGGGATATGTAAAATATATTTAGGACACAATATCACTGTCAGACAGTATATTGTTTAGGATACACTATACCTCCTATGCTCCTCAGCATGCCTGATTAAAGGTTTGAGGAAATATGGCCACTCCACTCCGATATAACTTGCCTAGCTCCATTTGCTAACCATACTACCCAGCAACTAGCTGCATCATCTATATAAATGACTGTGACACCTATCTGGCTGAAAAGTTGATCACCACCAGTGGCTTTCAAACAGCAACAACTGGGACGCTATCAGAGGAAAGAATCCACCAGCCCTTTTTGATTTATTCACAGAGGATCTGAAACATTTTTACATCTCCATCAATATTGCCCAACTTTGTTTGAATTTAGGTAAGGGCTAAGGATTCACCTCTTTGAGGCACACTGCATGATTACAGAATGGCAGTCAGTCAGTCAGTCAAACAAGCTTTATTCGACGATTGTCATAAAAACAATACATTAAAAGAATTCATGGAATAAAAATGAGATAAAATTCATACAAAAATACTACAAGAACTAAAATTCGACAAGATAGGAAAATATCATCAAAACTGGGGGCATCAAGAGTCATAAAGTAAATCATAGCATTACTTAACCATTAGAAGGTTCACTTCTAATGACTATCATAAAAGCAAAACATTAAAACAATTCGTGCAGTAGGAATAGTGATAAAATTCACACAAAAATACTACAAAAGCTAAAATCCATCAAGATAGTAATGTTTCATCAAAACTAGGGACATCTAAAATCGTAGAGTTAATCATAGGATTACTTGTCCCTTTAAACGTTTATTTCTAATGACCCATGCCCATCCCAGAATTTAGCAGCTGCTGTATATATTAGGGGACTGGAATTTGTACAGATAATTCTAAGGGCCAGTAGTCCACTCCTAGTGCCCAATAGTTTAGCCATTGGGCGCAACCAAACTCTACGCGGGGAAGAGTATGATTGACATTCAAAAAGTAAATGGCTAATTGTTTCCTTGGAATTCGGGCAAAATGGGCATAAGGGATTTCCACCACTAGACCACTTGGATGTAAACGCTCTGACAGGAATACTGCCGAGTCTCAATTGAAAGTAAAGCTTTCTGTCCAGCGGTTTAGTTATGTCGTCCCAAATGGCTCAATTTACGTCTCGTCCTTGAACTCCATAAAAACCCCAGTTAATGAAAGTGGGGGAGTGGACCTAAACAATTTGGAAGATATCATTTCGAAATACATGCCCTTTAAAGCTTTTTTTGACAGAAAAGTAGCATTCGCCGGGTCCTCCCATGTCTCCACCAGACCCAGCTCTCTGAGAATCGCTCCAATTCCAGAGAGCCATTTTATCTGGTGAAAGACATCACTTTTAATAATATCAAGGAGGCCTCTTGCAAATATTTCCAGTTCCGGCGTTACCCATATTCGCCTCCAGTATAATACCGGGAGAAGGTTTGCAATAATTCTAATCGGTTTCATGCCTAGGTCCTGAAAAACAGGCCCCATGGGAGTGCTCTGTGGCAACATAGTGAGTGAACGCAAAAAGCTATTTTCGGAACATGTTAATTTACTTAGGTTTCCTTGCCCCCAAATTTCTACACCATACAGGGCTGCACCCATAGCCTTTGCTTTATAGACCATAATTGCAGGGGCCAGTGGTTTAGTCAAAGACTTAGCATGTTCTCTATTCAATACCCCGGCAAGTTGCCTGTGTTTTAAGGCTGCGAGATCTATCTGTTCGTTCCATCGCAGGTCATGCTGAATGGTTACGCCCAGATATAAGAAAGATTTTACTTGTTCCAGGGGTTGTTTGTTCATTAATATTTTCCCTCTAAATGTCTTGTGCTGGTTAAAAGACATGAATTTTGATTTTAAAACATTAATTTCAAGCCCCTGATCAGTACAGAAGGCTTCAAAGATTCCAAGTGCTTTTTGCAAGCCACTCGGAGTCTTTGAAATGATAAGGCAATCGTCGTCGAACATTAAAATAGGTACTTTGGCGCCTGCTAAAATTGGAGCATCAACACTTGCCTCGATCAGGACCTTTGCCACATTATTAATATAGAGAGAGAAGAGCGTTGGAGCTAACACACAGCCTTGGCGCACTCCTCTCTCTACTGGGAACTGGTTGGTGATACTACCAGGGGGTCCCCATCTTATTTGGGCATAGTTGTGCTCATGTAGTTTCACAATCAGGGAGAGAAGGGTGGGAGTCATGCCCATATCTTTCAATACGAGCCAAAGGTTTGTGAGTGGGACAAGATCGAAGGCGGCCCTCAGGTCAATGAAGGCAGCATACAAACTACCCCCTCCCAATTGGACAACCTTCCAATAGAGCATGGCAAAGTGTAGGACTTGATCCACTGTACTTATGCAGGCCCTGAACCCTGCTTGAAGATGAGACAAGATTCGCATCTCGCGCTCCCATTCAAGAACTTTATTTAGTACCAGTCTGCCATAGATCTTTTGAATGGTGTTGATTAAACTGATAGGGCGGTAATTGCCTGGAAGGGACTTATCGCCTTTTTTAAAGACAGGGATTATTTCTGCCCCTTTCCACGATTTGGGTATTGGTGTTCCTTTGGCTATTGAGTTTGCCAATAATAAAATATACTTTCCCCATGATTCTCGGTCATGCAGGAAGATATCCGCTGGAACACCGTCTATTCCTGGTGCTCTACCAGGTGTAACGGAGTCCAGCGCGCATTCAATGTCCCTAATAGTGAACGCATCTTCCACCCAGGGAGTATATTCTATTCTCTCTCTACGCTCTGTAGGCAAATCCTGTCCTCTGGCATATTGAGGCATGAAGTAGGGCACCCAATCTCCTTGGGCTACCCAGTTTTGGGGCTGTTCTGGGCAACCTCCTGACCCCCATTTTACTAAATCCCAAAATTGCTTGGTATTCCTGATTGTGCTAGCCTCCTTGAGCTCCCTCCACCTTTTTTCATCCCAGGCGCGCTTAGATTTTTGGATTACAATTTTATATGTGCTCCTGGCTAGTCGGACACCAGCACTAGAACCGGTTTTGATAGCCTGTCCTAGTTCTAGCCTGGCCCTCCTACAATCGTTGTTATACCATCTGGGGGAGTAATTAGTTGGGGTTTTGTTTGGTTTGTGTGATTTAACAAATAGGCCCTTCATTTGAGTGAAGAGAGTTTCGTGCACCTTGACGCCACTATCATTCCTTTCAGATGAGGCATCATGGTCAGCGCAGGGGCTCAGTTCCTTAATGGCTCGTTGAACATTTTTAGAAATAAAATCAAGGTTTGACTGGCTTTGGACTACCTTTGCCCACTTCAAATGACGCATATTATTTGTGAGGAGGGCAGCTTGGGGAACTGGATTACTCAGTTCCTCTACTACGACTGGCACTTTCCAGTATGAGAAAGTCATACATAGAGGGTTGTGATCGCTCTCGAGGCGGTCAACAACCGACATGTCAACTACGTGTTTCCACAACTCTAGGTGGACTAAAATGTAGTCGATTCTACTTTCTCTTTTCCCACTCTTAAACGTGACAGCACCCATCTTGTCTTTGGGCGTTCTGCCATTAGCGGCCCTTAACCCTTTGTTTAGGCAGATGGAGTTAATCTGAATAACCAGATAAGTCCACCTCGTAACTGGGTTCAGCTCAAGCTTAGGAACCCCCCACTGGCTGTCCTGTCCCTCTAGAAGGTAAGTATCGTCACTTGATAGGGGTTCAAAATTTACATTAAAATCTCCTGCAACTAATATCCGTGAGTGTGCGGAGTATTTATGAATAAAATCGTCAAGTGCAACAAAAATGCCAGACTTCTTCCCCCCTGTACTCCTAGCATAAACATTATAAATATCCAGTGTTTCTGACTGGTTATAAGAAAGGGAAAGGATCTGGATATCCTTATGGCTTTTCATGAACTCCTTTACAGTGATTCCGGAGTCCTGCTTAATCCAGATTGTGAGGCCACCAGAGGGTCTTCCATGGTCACTCTTTTCAGCGGGGACGCTAAAGTTTAAGAACCCATGAAAATGCAGGGGGGCAAGGAGCCAAGTTTCCTGAAATATACAGATGGTAAACTGGCTAACAAACAATGGCCACTCCCGGCTTTGCATCTTGGCACTTAACCCCGCAACATTCCAAGATATTATAGAGCCAAAGGCATCAAAACCCGCTAGAGTACCTGCTCCACTGCTCGGATCTAGAGGCCTATTATCCCCTATAGCCACTTCATGATCTAATGTTACAGGGGGTATACAGATAGAGGGGCCTTGGGGCATAATTAAGGTGTCTAATACTATGTGACTACAAGGCTTGAATTCAGGCACATCTGGTAGAAGTCAATCATTATGGTCCAGACTAGACCCACCCACACTTGTCCTTGTTAACTGGATTCCCCTGGAATTTGACCAGTGTTGTGGCAATGAGGATCTCATTTGAATAAGTGAGTGATCGGGGGAACAGGATCTAAACTCTAGTAATGTAAGATTGTGAGCTAGGTTTGCATGTTTTAGTGTGAGTGCAATGCAATCAGTTGCAGATCCTGGGTGTGAGAGCCTGGTAGCCCTAACAATGTCTTCCCTTATCACGGAACAACATCCTCTTGTGTGCCTGATCCAATGGATAGCTTTATTTGTCAGAGATTCTATGGTTTCAATATCCTTCCCTGTACTCAGTTTTGGAACATTTACCATGTATAATTTGGATCTATCAGGAAGAATGCGATGGAATAATACGGGGCCACTACCTGTAGTTTTGTTAGACAGGGGCTTATAATTGGTTTGGGGTGTTAGTTGGTCTAGCATCAAATTTTGTTTTCCCAATGTTGTTTGGTCTTTCGACTGGCTTATGGTTAGATGTTTTCATAGGCAAGGGATTCACTGATGCCTCTCTGCTTCTAACGGCTGCACTACACGGCGCATCCGTCTTCCCTCTCATGCTACCCCTAGGGTGCTGTAATAATGGTTGTTTGCCTGGTGATCTTTGTTTCTCAGGGGGTACAATGCTCTGCTACTCTTTAGCTGACCTACATATAGAGCACGTGTTTGGAGTAGAGATTACATTAAGTACTTGGGTAGTTAAATTATCAACCCTGTCTTGGATGCAATGGATGAAATTACACAAACGATTCACAAGATTGCATAAATTAGTAATGTCGTCCCTATCAACCCAAATCAGCTATAATCGGATTTAATCCTAATACACGTAGCCCCTCCCTGGACCCATAAGAAGCTGATGAATCTATCTGGGTCTGGGAATCCACATTATCCCTAAGCAAACTATCAATATCAGCAAGGCTAGAAAATCTATTTGAACAAAGCACAATGGGATCAAGGGGAGTTGCACTAGTTATGTCTGCCCCCTCGTCTACACCCGTTACCGTGGGGCTTTCAACCACCCCATGAATTGTGTCGTAACTGGGCCTGTTTTTTCTATTTATAAACATTCGAGGAATAACAATAGAACCCCGTTTATCACAAATCTGTGCTAAGTCTGTAACATTCTCCCCCTCAATTGTAACCACATCATGTTCTACCGGGGGTTTAGATGTAAGTATGTTGTTATAGTCTTCAATCAGTTCGTCAATACGTGACATTACACAGTTCTCTCCTGCATGCCTAACTGCTTTGTTTGCCTTCTTTGCCTTCCTCCTTTTCAAGCGAGTGGTAGGACACTCTGCTAGCCCCTCCATATTTTTCCTCTTCCCCATGTTGTTTGACTCTTGGGCACAGTACCTGGGTATGAGGTGGGTGATGGCAGATGTTGGTGGTGGGGCCCAACCCAACCACGTTCAGCCACGGACTGCCACAGACTGTCCGCCCTTTGTCCGGGCTTCGTCCGGCTCGTCCCGCGCGCGTCCCGCTCTGCGGAAACCGGATGTTGAAGTATATACCGGTACGCAGGGAGGCGGGGCTCCTCACAGGTGGGGACATGCACGGGCTCCTGGTCTCCGGAGTCCCGTGCGGCGTGTGGGATTCAAAGACTGCCCCTCAGCAAAGATTAGGTGATCTGCCCTCGACAATGAGCCTCTCCAGGCGCAGCAACAGCTCCGATGACAGGGAGCTTGGCGGACGAATGGCAGTCGATTACAGCTCTCAAAACCCAGCTACTCTGCACCCTAACCATGTCTTTGCCTTTGGCTGTGTAAATCTCTCCACTGACTTTGGCTAGGTTCACCTATACAAATACCAAATACCTACAGACTTGAAAAAGTGCATAAGTACATACATATATTCCCATTCAATATTGCCTTATTTCACAGTCCTTAGGAATGTTTTAAAATAGAATTTGACTCTGGTTAATATACAGTTGAAAGTGCGCTAACAGCACATGCAGCTTCTCCCTTTTGAGATGCCCAGTGTGGTTTTAAGATGCCTAAGTTCTTATTGTATACCCATAATCACTTCCCAGGATTCAGCTTTTGACACTGACACTCTACTTCAGCCAAATAACTATGTGATGTAGATACATGGGTCTTTTATTTAACAGAATGTTCCCTTGAGGATCGGGACCCATGCTGATTTTCAAAAAGTGGGCCTTCGACTAGAGTGGCACTGTGGGCAACAAAATCATGGACTGGAATGCTGCTGGAGCAAATTAAAATGGCTGAGATTAATTCACACACTTCAAAGGGTGCTATTTGATTCAGTGATAGATCACAAGGAAATGGGCCTGGACACATCTCAGGAAAGAGATGTGACTGATAAGGGAATAATAAAGTGTAGGGTTGGGAGCCTGGGATTCACATTTGAAGTAAATATGGGTGGAAAATTCGTTCCGCTAGCGGAATTTGTGAATTTTTGTCAATTTCGCGAATCGCGCAAAATTGGCCAAAAATATGCAATTCGCGAGTTGGCGGATTTTTTTTTTCTTGTTCTCGCTTCAAAAATACAATCTCTCGCGAGCGGCATTATTTATTTATTTTATTTTATTTACAAGCTTGTAAAGCACGCAGCTACCCCCAATGGGGGTGTCCCGGCGCTGTGACTTACCATGATTCTGCGTTCGCTGATGAGTTTTTCTCCCTGTTCGCGTGCGCTTCGAGATTTTGGTAGCTGGCCGAGTGTCGCAACAATCGCAAACACGTCATTGCGACACGAAACAGGAAATTGCGAACACATCATAGCGACCCGAAACAGGAAATTGCAAACACGTCATTGCGACCCAAAACAGGAAAAAGGCATCGCGAGCAGGCTGGTTAAGTGGAAACAATATGTTCGCGACCGATGCGACCGCATGCGCAAGTTCTCGTTCCCGAACTGATAAAAAAATCTTGTGAACTCCCAAAAAAAAAAAATTTGCAAGCTTGCGGAATTTGCCGGATGTTTGCGAATCGCGATTACGAATTTGCGCAAATTCACGTATCGCGAATTTGCAAATTCCGCCCATGCTTAATTTGAAGCACATATCACTGTGGGTGACATCCAAGGATGAACTCTAGTCACTTCCATGGCTTGAGTTGTGGGGCTATCAGCTTTGGAGTCTCTCCTGGTGGGAAGACAACCTTTGAAGAGGAAGAAAAGAGTAAGAAGTGCACACTTCAAGAGCGGGACAGCATTTATCTAAGCCTAAACTAAAGTAATGGTCAAGAAGCGAAGAAGGTGTCCTGCACAACATATATTTTGGAGTACCTTCATTTTATAGACATCTTGCACTAATCATGGACAAATGTGAGAAACTGAATACAAAATTAAAAAAAGTGTATTTGATTAACACTTTACATTATAGCGCTGCATTATAAGGTATTTAGTAGAAGTGATCATTTTCAAACATGAACTTTGTAACGTTCATGCCACCCACATCCTTACAACTATGTAATTAATGAATCAAGAGGCGTGTCATTTGTTAGGAGCACACTCTCTGTTGCCTGAGTTGTTATTATACCTGGAACAACATTGTAATTTATTAAATCACAGTCTAGAGAAGGTTTTGTATAACACACATCCTAAACGTATGCAATTCAAGGTGCTCTCATATGAGGTGATTAAGGAAAGTAACGTAAAATGAATTAAAACAACTGCCTAGGTTCATACAGTTTGGTCAAGCAAGGAAGCCAGGATTGATCCTATGATTTCTCGTTTCACATTATGGAATTCAGCCACTATATGAGTATCTCATGATTTATATCAAAAGGTAATGCTCTCTTTCATTCTTGGTGGATGAGTTTAGAGTGTGGGTGGCAGTCAGGGAGCACCGGAAGGCTCAGTTTGTTGGCCACACCATGCCCATGCTTCGCTTCCCCCAGCACCCACCTTATCCCACCCGACCTTCACAATGCAGCCCTCGGGCATGCGACACACCATACTTTTTGGCCCCTGGGGAAATGTTTGCAAGTATCCATGGTATGGGCCAAGCGGAGGATGAGGCATGGGAGTGTTGTCTTCTCTCCCTCCACCGCCGGTGATGATATTGATGGCTGCAGCCTTTGCCTCTCTTCCACCATGGTCTTATAGGGTACAGACCAGCACCTGGTAGAACCGAACCTGGACTTTTCACCCTCACCAATGCTTTGTTTGTAAAAAAGAATACATTCTGGGCCTTTCTTTGGAGGCTACCGCAACTTTCACCTCTTATTACCCCTGTAAGCGCTGTCAACGCCAGTACTAATACAACTGCTAGTCATCACACTATTTCAAGTGTGAGAATTCAGACTTCCCCCGTCCACCCAAAGCTATAAGAATGGCGTGGGCGGCAGGTATTAATTTGTAGCATATTTTGAATGATCAAACACTCAGGTGTTGTGCTCATCTTAAAATTAGACAGTGCCACCATTTGATGAACTGTCAAAAGCAGTGGTGTTGAGAATTATGTGCTGGTGCTGAGCACCGGCAAATACCAACTCAAATTATGCTCTGAGTCGGTCAGTAATTTCAGGTCCAGAATCACCAACCACTCATAGTATAGCAGAGCAGTATCGCCTCTCGGGGAGTACCGTCCACCATAAGCTTAATACTGGCCTGAAAATAAAGCAGCCCTAATGGAATTGAATGTTATTCTTCCATTTGTAATAAAAGAATCACTAATGAGACATGTTGGTATATGCCCATTTAACAAGTAGAGCACTGCTACTGGGAAATGTTGGTGCTGTGCCATCAAATCCATTACGATACAAAAGGGGATGATGGACGGAGCGTTTGAGCAAATCAAACACTCACCCCCAGTCAACTGATCTGGGTTTAATCCATCACCATTCTTTAGCCCACTCAGCCACCCCATTTCAGACATGGCTATATGCAAATCAGTCTGACCCTGTGCCTCATGGGAACAGTCCAGCCCGAACTGCCAAGCCATGTCATCCATGGACCGGAAACAAGCATCCTGGGACCGGTTTCGGATTCATAATCCTCATCAGCCAGGCTATCTTGAATCCAGTGGCCAAGTGAGCAAGGGACTCACGTCTGAGCATACCCTGCCACACTTAGGGCGAACAAAGCGATACAAAAGGGGGTGATGGACGGAGCGTTTGAGCAAATCAAACACTCACCCCCAGTCAACTGATCTGGGTTTAATCCATCACCATTCTTTCCCCCACTCAGCCACCCCATTTCAGACATGGCTATATGCAAATCAGTCTGACCCTGTGCCTCATGGGAACAGTCCAGCCCGAACTGCCAAGCCATGTCTTCCATGGACCGGAAACAAGCATCCTGGGACCGGTTTCGGATTCATAATCCTCATCAGCCAGGCTATCTTGAATCCAGTGGCCAAGTGAGCAAGGGACTCACGTCTGAGCATACCCTGCCACACTTAGGGCGAACAAAGCGATACAAAAGGGGATGATGGACGGAGCGTTTGAGCAAATCAAACACTCACCACCAGTCAACTGATCTGGGTTTAATCCATCACCATTCTTTAGCCCACTCAGCCACCCCATTTCAGACATGGCTATATGCAAATCAGTCTGACCCTGTGCCTCATGGGAACAGTCCAGCCCGAACTGCCAAGCCATGTCTTCCATGGACCGGAAACAAGCATCCTGGGATCGGTTTCGGATTCATAATCCTCATCAGACAGGCTATCTTGAATCCAGTGGCCAAGTGAGCAAGGGACTCACGTCTGAGCATACCCTGCCACACTTAGGGCGAACAAAGCGATACAAAAGGGGATGATGGACGGAGCGTTTGAGCAAATCAAACACTCACCCCCAGTCAACTGATCTGGGTTTAATCCATCACCATTCTTTAGCCCACTCAGCCACCCCATTTCAGACATGGCTATATGCAAATCAGTCTGACCCTGTGCCTCATGGGAACAGTCCCGCCCGAACTGCCAAGCCATGTCTTCCATGGACCGGAAACAAGCATCCTGGGACCGGTTTAGGATTCCTAATCCTCATCAGCCAGGCTATCTTGAATCCAAGAACGCCCTAAGTGTGGCAGGGTATGCTCAGACGTGAGTCCCTTGCTCACTTGGCCACTGGATTCAAGATAGCCTGGCTGATGAGGATTATGAATCCGAAACCGGTCCCATGATGCTTGTTTCCGGTCCATGGAAGACATGGCTCGGCAGTTCAGCTGGACTGTTCCCATGAGGCACAGGGTCAGACTGATTTGCATATGGCCATGTCTGAAATGGGGTGGCTGAGTGGGCTAAAGAATGGTGATGGATTAAACCCTGATCAGTTGACTGGGGGTGAGTGTTTGATTTGCTCAAACCCTCTGTCCATCATCCCCTTTTGTATCAAATCCATTACAACACCCTGAAAAAGTGCTTGTCCTATACCCATTATATGTATTGCAAAGCAAAACTGTGCTGTGGTTCCCAAACTCTCCCTGGCAACAGGGTGGACGACAGACAGATGCTTAGGAGGGTTAAACGGTTGAAGGGGCAGCTGGAAGTCCCTGGCTACTTTTTCATGGTGCTCTCTTCTGAGACCACCAAAAGTATGTTTCGAATGAAGTGATCAGCCGAAGTTCACACATTCTGGTTAAATCATGAGTACAGCTAAGTTGAGAGTTTTTGTTTTTTTGCAGTTTTATACAGCACAAACTTGACCAAAAGGTACTGCGAGTGCTTTATATAAACACCAGTTATATTACATAAGGACACATTTATTTTGGTTATACACGGTAACAGTAAGTCACAGGATGTAGGCATCCATGCCAAGACTGGACCTTGGTTCCCCAGCTTCAAAGTCGGCAGCTGTGGCCGTATATTAGCACAAAAATCCTGAACTCTCACCTGGCAAGTGGCTGCTTGAGTTTGAGAACAATGCCACTACACCACACCAGTATGTACTTCTTGGAAACATTGTCACTAAACTAAACACACATGCATATTGTATAATCAGAGTCACACATAAAGAAGAGCAGATCCAGTCAGGTAGGAGGTGCATTTATTACGTTCAGTCACAGCGACTCCCAGGCAGCAACTGCCGGACCCAGAACACTACATCAGCCACACTCCAAGATAGAACGGGGCACAAGGCACGATGGCAAGAACCCAACACACCCCCTTCCTTCATAACAACAATAAGAGAACAAAAGAAAAGAATAAAAATAGAACAGCAAGAAAACAAGGAAAAAAAAAACCAAGAGAGCGGTGACGTCAAGAGAAGCTGGACAACAGGCTCAGTCGCACGCCGATCGGCAAACAACAGAAAAGAACCTCAAATTGAAGATGGGAAATCCACGGAGTGACCATCAGGCATCGGAGAAGTCATCAAGACAACGAAATGCCAACAAAACCTGGAAACCACAAAAGGAGACAGCAGGATGAGGGCGGCACCGGACTGGCACACAGGAAACAGGATAATATAACGCAGGATCACAGTCGATGGCAGCAGCGGTGCGACCATTGGGGCGTTAGGGCGTTGCCCTCCCAATGCGCACTGCCGCCATCCCGGGACTGCCACACTCTGTGCTCAGCACAAATTCAGCATGTAGTTTCTGGCCGGCCGGTCACCGGGCCGGACCAGACACCATCGGGAACAGGGGGGGTGGTGGGGGGGGGGTGTGCAGACGCGCGGCACAAGTGCGCCTAGGACAGGCCATTTTCCTGCCCAGCTGGATCATGCGCACTAGCCCTCCCCCTTGGGAAACCGGGGGTTGCCTCATGCCGCAGCCCCCGGCCTCCTAATGGGGTGGGGAATTTGGCTGCTCCAGCCAATCCTGAGCTGGAGTAAGTCAGTCCGACCTGCCTGCCTGATGACGTCTGGCATGACGTGGGTCATGTGACGTCATTTCCTTAGTCACTCTCACCCCGGACCCCGCACCCGCAGCCATTGCCACACACAGTGAGTGCTGGCTGCCCGCTTCAAACGTTGTGTTCCGTGTTCGTGTCCTGATGGTGGTGCCGTGGTCTGGTGGTAGCTCTTCTGAAACCCGCCTCCGCCTCGTTGTGGAGCTGACTACGACCGTTACCTTACTGCAACTGGGGACATCGACGAGAACTACTGAGGTGATGAGGTGAGCCGTGATGGTGATCACAATGGCGATTACCGCCCTTTTGCATTGTTTTTCAAACTCCCACCACCCGACCCGTTATGTTTTACCCATCCCCCACATGCAAGACGTGTTTAGATAGGTGACGGTGTCGTTGCTTGTACTCCTCTTGCTCTTGGACTTGTCACTCCGCCCTGCCGCTCCCTGCCTCCACCATTCATTAGGAAAATGAACATTCAACATCTCACGTGCACAAGCCGCCTTGTGCTTCGGCACCAACAGCAGCTTGTCCTTATTTCGCACCATTCCATCATGCGCTCTCATCTCTCCCCGTATGCCTCCAATCTGTATGCCGAGCTCCCATCTACCTCATCTATCAGTTCTGTAAAATGAATGGCCTCATTGAAATCGCTACCGGCAACATTACCTCATCGTCTCCATTTCTTTGCGTTATTGACCATCATGCAGCATCATAGCCATTCGCATTTGCACCTGTTTTAAACCACATTCACATCTACATGTGCCCAATCACTCTACGTGCTCCCAACTCCGTGACTCATTACCCCGCTGCTATACCTCGGTAGCCCATTTTCAAACCTGGTGATTATTGCAGGGTCCGTGACCCTCCTCGCATGGGGATAAAATGGTGGGCAGAGCAGGCAAAATGTGTGTGGCAAGATTGTACACCTTGTATACCACGCGATATTTCGAGCTTTTAAAAGTCTGATTACAATAGCTGCCATCTTGTGAGGACTGCATTTCAACAATAGTGATTTTACCTGCCTGTCCTTTTAAATCAGCACAAACCATCGGAGACGTGGAACCCCTGAGCAATGTTCCTTTCATTTAGAGGAGAAGGCGAGAAGCGGGGACATTTGGTGGAATGAATACTAAAACGTTACAGTAGAGCAATGAAATACAAGTTAACCATCATAGGCTTTCAGTCTGCAAAGGTGAGGCGACTTGAGCCTCATTTAAAAACAGCACATGAATGCACGAGGTGATAAAGCTTGTATCTTTATTTTGGGAAGGTCTTCTCCAAGAACGTTAGGGACATTAATCATATGAAGTGCTGTTTGAGGAGGACCCTCTCTCAGGCCAATGCCTTGTGCAGGTTTTACAAAATGTATGGAAGAAGTCATTTTGGGCATATCTTGTCGGTTTATAGGGCCAAAATCCCCTCTCCCACTGTTATGTGTGCAAAGTGTTAGGTATGAGTTACTGGCACTGTTTTGAGGGGATGGAAGGTCAAATTTTTTGTCAGATGTGAAACTTGAATACACTTGCAACATCTCATGTTTTGTAACTGGAGTTTGGCTTCTTATTCCTTTTACCTGGCTGCTGGTTCAAGATGGGGAAACTCACTCCTATGTGGAGAGGAGGGGACATTATGACCAGTGCATTATCTGGTCATGTTTCTTAGACATACAATCCTGGTATATGTTGTGTATGCATGCTGCTATTCTTGAAGGTGGCATTTATAAGAATTTACTATGCATTATTTGCACTTAGCATACTGCATTTCACACACTGCAGTTTATAAAGGCCTGATCATGAATTTATTGAAAGTTGAAAGTTGATTGAAGTTTGCGATCTGTTTACTTGTTTTTAAATAAAAAACCTCTGTGAGGTAGTCAGAAATGCATTGTATCTCAAAGTCTGTTATGAAGCCACATATTGATAAGCAAGTAGCTACCTATGTTGTATGACATCTCTTTATTACTGTCATAACTGCACTTTCACAATTTCTTTATTAACCTTCCTTCCTTCTCAAAATTGCTTGCAAATGCACCATTTGTCCACTCGATTTTCACATTTTTCTGAGGTGGGTGGTGGGGTTGGCCGGGGGTGTTCGGGCACGCGCGCCGCGCTCGCGAGCTACAGTGCGGAAATCATTTTCCGCCCACCAGGTTCAAATGTCACCAGTCGCCACTGGTCGATGGGGAGGCTGAAGACCGAACCAAAATCGTCGCCAATGAAAAGAAGAGCAGATCCAGTCAGGTAGGAGGTGCATTTATTACGTTCAGTCACAGCGACTCCCCGGCAGCAACTGCCGGACCCAGAAAACTACATCAGCCACACTCCAAGATAGAACGGGGCACGAGGCAAGATGGCAAGAACCCAACAGGTTTTCACTAGAAAGAACTGAGAAAGGGCAATCAATGTTAGGGCTCCTTCTTTTGTCTTTCCTTCTCTACTTGTCCTGGTCACATATACGGTCTCTGGACACTCAGAGGATCTGAGCTACACTTCAGAGGTCATCAAGGAAGCTCTGCAGCTCCCAGGAAGAGGCTAGAAAATCACAATGGAAAGATGAAATACAAAAAACAGAAGCAATGGTAAACAAATGTCACAGTTCGAGACAAAAGCTATGGAAGTTGAAATAATCTTAGCTAGGTGCAACAACTGCCCTCTGATTATTTAGAGGATTCCCCCCCCCCTGAAACTCAAACACACACGCGCCTCCCTGCCATTCCCTGTGTTTAAACCTTTGAATGACGAGAAGCTATCGGTTTGTCATTCTTCAAAGCATTATTACCACTTAGTACGGCTCCTTTAAAACTACGTTTTTTTAAAATAACTAAACAAGCTAGTCGCATGGCTCGCCGCTCATTCCGAAACTACGGTTCTGATTGTGAATGAGGAATATTTAGTTTCGTTTCTAGAGGCAGATGCAAGGAAATGAAACAGGCAAGGGTTTATTGATTTCAAGAACATTTTATTTAAAAGGAAGTGATACAAAGTAAACAGATCAGAATACAATTCAAGTGATACACTACTGCAAGAGAGCTATACAATCAGGGGCTAAACTTGAGAAATAATCAAAGTAAATGCATATAAAATAAAGGTAGCCAGTTATAAAGTATAGAATTCAATTAGGGGAAAGCTATTAGCTGGGAACTAAACAAACGTATCACTATCAAATATGGAGATGGGGACAGGGGAGGAAATAGAGTAAGAGAAGAGAGGAAAGAAGAGAGAGATCAATAGAAGGATGAAAAGGAGTAGAGGACAGGAAAGAGAAAAGAAAGAAGAAGAAAAAAGAAGAAAAAGAGGAAGGATTCCCACAGGACTGACCACCTAGAAAATGAAAGGACAACACTTAGACAGACATATCAAAAGGAAACTGAGGAACCAACCCTTTTGAGGACAACTCCATATAATCATCCAACGCTTTCCAAACCCCCCTAGAAATAGATGGAGAAAGGTGAGCTTGATCAACCGACTCATGAGCACTACGTAAAAAGGAAACCCAGGCCCACCATGTATGATATGAAACCAAAGAAAAGGATTTCCATTCCATAAGAATGATTTTCACAGCAATAGAGAGGAGAAGATCCATCAACTGTAAATCCAGATGATCCAATGGAAGAGGAGTAGGGGCAGCCAGTGGACCCAACAGAATGAAAGGGAAAGAAAGTTGGAACTCAATACCAAAAATAAGAGAGAGATGTTTATGGATGAGGTCCCAAAAAGGCTGAAGTAAAGAGCAACCAAAAACCATATGGTGAAAATCACCTGGCAACAAGCCACAACTCCAGCATAGGTTGTCATCTTTAAGATTCAGCGAATGAAGACGCACAGGCGTCCAATGGAGGAGATTGATAGAGAAAAACTTAGATTGCATTAAAGATGGTGCAATTTTATTACGGAGAGAGAGTTTACCAATTAATTGCCAAGTCTCCGAGGAAATATGATCTGTAATAGCAGGATCAAAGTGATGTATCCATTTTTGCTGAGCAACCGTCTGTGCGGGTAGAGAAGCAGATGACAAAAATTTATAAATCTTTGAGGCCACATGACCAGATTTGATCCAAATATGAAAAAGTGAGATAAGAGAAGAGGTGGGATGAAGACGGACTTTAGCAAGGGCCACTTTAATTTTTAGAAAAGTATAAAAATCAAGATTTGTTAAAGAATGCTTTTGAGCCAAGGTGGAAAAAGGAAATGGTTGATCAGAGGCATCATACAGATGTTTAACAAGCGAGATCCCTTTATCTACCCAGTAGGCCATAAGGTTGGGAGTAAGGTTGAGTTTAATTTTGGAATTCCGCCAGATAGACGACCACTTAGTTTTGTGTAAAGGAATTGCCACTT
Source organism: Lissotriton helveticus (assembly GCF_964261635.1). Lineage (NCBI taxonomy): Eukaryota > Metazoa > Chordata > Amphibia > Caudata > Salamandridae > Lissotriton > Lissotriton helveticus. The sequence continues at coordinate 339,723,723 of NC_136063.1, read as the reverse complement.
TCTTGTCTACTTTCCTGACCGCAGCAATTGTATCAATAATGATAGAACGAGAAAACAGGATATGTAAACTAGATGTCGTGCAAAACGAGGCAGTAGGTAAAGGGGATGCTAATGCTTGCTCAATGAGCAACCAAGAGGGAACATGAAGAGATGGAGGAGAGAACCATAAAGCTCCTTGAGAAGCCAGAAAGGCAGTTTGGTATTTTTCCCAATCTGGAAAATTGCAACCCCCCATATCGCAAGGCCGACGCAAAAATTTGTATGCAAGTCTAGCACGTTTGTCATTCCACAGAAATTTAGAAGTCAGAGCATCGATTTCGTGAAAAAAGGAGTCCGATAATTTAACCGGAAGCATGGAGGAAACAAAATTAATAATCGGTGTGATCATCATTTTGAGAGTCTGGAGACGACCCCACCATGAAATATGTTTCGGAGACCATGTATCTAGAAGACGACGGACTTTAAGGAGAGTCTGGGATTCATTATAGGCAGTGGTAGCATAGAGAGTAGAACAAAAATAAACCCCTAAGTATTTCAGATGTGTGGATTGCCACTTAAAGCCCGCTGAGCCAATATGGGAGGGGAAACAATAGGCATTCAAAGGGAACATTTCTGTCTTATCTTTATTTAGGGTATACCCCGAAACTGATGAAAAGAGGGAAATGATATTTGAAAGAGCAGGGATTGCCAAAGCAATATCATCAGAAAATATGAGAACATCATCCGCGTACGCAGCTGTTTTAATACAGTGAGGCCCGAAACAAAAACCTTTAATATCAGGGTGTAACTCAATCAGTCGAAGGAGACAGGCAAGGGTTTATAAGCGACAACAACACCCTCCTCACCTTCCACTTCCGCTCAGTCCGAGAGAGAGCTAAGCAAAAAAAAAAAAAAAAAAGAAATTACAAAATACAATGCGAAGAAATAATCAGGATTTCATTATCAGCATACACTGTGTTTAAAATAGACAGTTACGGAAAGAGAAAGGCAAAAGTCGAACTGTAGTTGCAATCGTTATTATTGGTATCAGCTGCACGTCACCAACTAAAAGTTACTGAAAAAAACAAATACAATCCACATAGAGGGAAAAGGAACAGGAAGATGAGGCCATCACACCCTATACAGTGTGATCGCCAAACAAAATGTTCACTAAGTGAAATCGCCAAAAAGTCAGCTAAGCACACAAGGGAGGGACAGTTACAGAAATGCACCAATAACAAGCCTGCATTTCTGAATGGCACAAATGACAACCAATGGAAGTTCCAAAGCCTATAGAATATGATACAACTAGTCTTGCAGACAGCGCATGTGCTATCCAAGGCTCGACCTTAAAACGAGGAGAAAAAAGTATAATTCTCCTAGTTACACCTCATCTGGGGAGGTCTAGGATTTTGGCACATTCCCAGGTTTACAAGTGCTAGTAAATCTGTGGATGCATCGAAATCCATAGATGTTGCATGGGAACACCCATGAAGTACCCATATAAACGCCTCCCTGGCTTATGAAGCCACATTGGGCCATGCAAGGTGGCCTCAAGTGGCTTCATGAATATCATTTTTCATTTGTGTTGCTTTTGCACCACGTTGTGTTCAAAGAGCGGTGCAGAGGGGCTAGTAAATATGCCCCCAAGTCTCCTGAAGTTGAGAATTACTGAACACTGGAGAGATGTGGCTGTATTTCAAACTCTCTCAGGTCAGACCTTTTGATGTACCCTGGGTATCTGATGACCCATTGAGATTCTGGGATCACAGTGGTTGCTATAGAAACTGATTCTTTAAAGTAGGAATATCATTTAATAGTGATTCCTATTGAAAGTACGTGGAAGTCAATGGGTACGTTTTTTTTTCAAAAAGTGAAAGTGAAAAAAAGTGTATGCTTTTCATAACATCTTAGAGGCTTTCGTTTCATACTGTTCAATAAACGGTGAACGCCGTGTGAAAAAGCCAGCAAACCTGCATTTTTATATTGACAAACCTCATGAATAATATAGTAATATAGACATGTTTATATAAAGGAATTTACTTTCAAGTGCTGTAATAGCATTCCTTTTTCAATTAAGAATACGAATCTGCAAACATTGATGCAGTTCACTGTGGATCAGTGCGTTAAACACCTGCCTCTAAAGATTGTTGTGCCTTACTGATCACTAATTTGAATATAAGCAAAGAAAAATTAGTCTTCCACCATTCCGAGGCTGGTAAATTATGTAATATTAAATCATGTAATTGCCTAACTTGTCATTTACAGCGCTCAGAAATTGTAAAAGTGAGGGATAAAAGGCAATATATAGAAAAAAGTTTAGTCTCATGTGAAGTTGAACGAATGCAAGCTTTTTGGATCATAGCTCCATGGAAAATATATAATTGATCGGATCGAATACATTGTCATTATTCACAATGGTGCAATTTTTTACTGTCATTTGTTCTTGAATTAAAATGTCTTTCTGTAGCTAACACTGTGCCTCGCTAGTGCTTGACTTTCATTATCATTCTGGAGTCTGATAAAGAAAAACAAAGACTGCAGTTTTCTTTCCAACAATGGAATGGGAAAGCTGATATAAAAACATAAGTTCATTTTCTATTGTATTTATTTATGAGCTAGCTGGTGGGTAAAGCAATAGACCGAGAGAAAGCAAGTGCATCTGAACAGCAAAGAAAGCACATATTTAACAGGCGCCTTACAGCACTCATCACTTATGTTAGTCTCCTTGCGAATGTGTCGTGAAACTCGAGCATGGATGGTTGATTTATTTATTTTATAGGAGAAGGGCATTTTAGATTTGAAGCAGAGAAGTAAGCAGTTATTTCAAAATGTGTTTGTTAACAAAATAACCCATTTTAGCCAGAACATGTTTCCTAAGGCATGTGCAAGCTGTGCGCCTGCACAGGGCCGCCAAACCCCAGGGGCCGCCACGCCAAAATATATCCTTAGATACATATTTGCGTGGCGGCCCCTGGCAGGGATTTGGCGGCCTCGGGCCCCCTACCTACACTCCCTGCTCAGGGCCTCCGTGAGCCTAGAGCCGGCCCTGTCCTTAGTACAAATAAAATATGTTTCAATGAAATGTTCTTAATTTGAAAACACTCTATAGAATTTCTACACTGTGCAAAATACAATATTATTAGCATCGATCTACTTATATCTTAGTTAATGACAGTGTAATATCCGCCATTTTTGAATAAGTGAGCTAAATCTTTTACATCATATATGTAATATTCTTTGCTCTCTATGCTCTTTGCTCCAGTTCCTGTTACATGATCAACCACATTATCAATTCAAGCTCGGGTTTCTGTTATATGATTTTGAGACACACAATCAATAACGTTCTGACTAGAGAACCTGGACTTTATGACACTGCAGTAATTTAAACGTTTTCGGCAATGCACTCTGTGGGGTTTGTGTGTGTTTAATCGCGCTGCAGCCCACGCATGCCTGCTAGCATTATAGACGGAGGTCCACACAGTGCTCTGGTGATCTGGACCGGAAGTCTCGAGCGACCCCGGCCCGTTTATTTAAGCTCTCTGGCCACGCCTGGCCAGAGAGTGATACAAAGTGTGGATGTGCTTCCTGCTATCTTCCCTGGGGCAGAGACACTAGAGCGCTACATCCCATCCCAAATCAATCCTTTGTTAACAACTCAACCTTTACATACTTAGCACATGAAATCAGCAAGTCTCTGGCTGGGTCGAGGGTTCGGCCTGAGGTGATATGGCCGTTGACGATTGCCACACTGCGGCATCGGGCCTGTTTGTTCGCTCGGGTTGCTGGCTGCACCGGACTGCCTAGCTGAGGTTCGCTGATACCAGCATCCGAGATAGTCAGGTCAGGGTCGGTACTTGATGGCAAGTTTCCTGAAGGAGATGATGCTCCAGGTAATGGTGGTGCTTGCTTGAACCAGGACACATGACGGGTGACCACTTCTCCATTCCTCTCGGCGGTGACAGTCGTGCCCTTTGTTGACTTCACAGTCCACGACCCTGACTCGTAGGGGGTGCAGAGCTTTCCGCCAGGTCGCCTTGCACGTATTAGTACGGAGTCCCCTGGAAATAGCATCCGGGATCGAGCCCTCCACCATTGACTGGCTCTGTCGTTGTTGGTGCGTCTTCTTTCTTGGGTGGCCGGTGGGTCGTACAGCTCAGCGACCCAAGGGTCGCCATGGGCGGCATGTCCCGCTGCGGGTCAGCCAGCATGAGGGACCAAGGCGATCATTGCGTGGTGCAGTGCAGGGTGCTCCGGTATTCCCGTAGAAAGTTTTGGAGAGCGATCTCTGGGTCTTTCTCTTCCGCCATTGCAATGCGTAGCACCTTATTGATGGCCCTCATGAATCACTCGACCTCCCCATTTGCTTGGGGCCATTGTGGCATGATCCGGTGGTGCTTGATCCCTAGGTTTCCTACGAATTCTCTGAATTCGCTGCCCTGAAATGGTGGTCCATTGTCTGTCTTGATCACCTGCGGAATGCCAAATAGCGCAAATGATTTGTCCAGGATAGGTTGCACATTTGTGAAACTTGTTGACGGGGCAATTTCTACTATTGGATATTTGGTATAGCTATCGATCAAAACAACTGGGATTCTCCCGTCAGGGAAACTCTCGAAGTCCAGGCTCACCCACGCCCATGGTGACGGCGTTGGGTCTTCCGTGATGACGGGTGCTGGGTTTTCTGAAGAGCTGGTTAGTTGGCAGGACCTACAGTTTCAAACTACGGTGTCGACGCTCTCCTCAAGACTAGGGAACCACACCTTCTCCCTCATCCTTGATTTCATCCATTTTGTGCCTTGGTGGCCTTCATGAGCAAGGATCGTGGCTTGCTCTTCTAGCTCCAAAGGAATGACAACTCTCGACCCTCTTAGGATGACACCATTTTCAGCAATGCTGAGCTAGTCATGAACTCTCCAGAACTGCGCCAGCTGGTTCCTCTCTGTCTCACTCCAGTCTTGGACATTTTTGAGAAATCCTTCCCACGAACCACTGGTTAGTGCTTGCGCCACTCTCGTTAGGATGGGGTAGGCGTCGAGGTGTGCCTTGATCATGTCAACTGACATGGCCCGTGGGCATGCCCATTGGGACACCACGTTTACGAAATCCTCAGTCTTTAAATCCTGATCAGCGTACAACTCACTTATTTGGGCAGGGTGACGTGATAGGAAATCCGCTGGGTTCTTAGCTCCTGGGCGGTATACTAGGTCCATTTGGTACTGTTCCACCTGTATCGCCCATCGCTCGATTCTGGGAGGTGGATGTGGCGCTGTTCCTTTGAATAACGGGATGAGCGGCTGATGATCGGTCACCACCCGGAAGGGGTGACCGCTTACATAGAGGTGGAAGAGGTTGCACGCCCACTTTAGGGCAAGCGCTTCTCTCTCAATTTGCGAGTATTGTGACTGCGTTGCGGTGAGGGCTTTGCTCGCAAACTCTAGCGGGCCCATGTGCCTGGCTCCGTCTCTTGTGTGAGTAGTGCTCCTAAGCCGACTGGGACGCCGTCGACTAGTATCTCGGTGTGTACGGAGGTGTCAAAATAGGCCATCATGGTGCTGTCTAGCAGCACTGATTTGATTTGTTCGAATGCCTTGTTCTCTACCGGCGTCCATCTCCACGGAGTCTCCGTCTTAGTAAGGTTGCGGAGTGGCTCAGCGACGGTTGCCAGGTTCGGGATGAATCTTGCGCAATAAGTCGCCATCCCCACAAAGCTTCTGACTTCAGAAGCCATTGTCAGAGCAGGGGCGCCCTGGATTGCTTGTGACTTTCTGGGGTCCACTTTGACTTTGTCAGAGCTGAACACGTAGCCAAAGAAATCGATGGTCTTCTGAAAGAATTGATACTTCTCCTTGTGGAGAGTTACTCCATGTTCCGCCAGCCGTTCGAACGTGGCCCTGAGACGCCGATGGTGTTCTTCGACTGTCTTGGAGTGGATCAAAATATCATCGCTCACGTTGAGCACGCCTTGAAGGCCTGACAGTATATCCTTGATAGTGTTCTGGAATATTTCGGCGGCTGATGAAATGTTGAAGTTGAGTCTCCTATACCGGCAGAGTCCGAGATGGATTGAGAATGTCGTAATATATCTGCTTTCTTCCAATAGTCTTAGCTGATGATAGCCGCATTTAGATCTAGTTTGGAAAACCATTGCGAACCATTCAGGTCAGCCAGGATGTCGTCCACTGTTGGTATGAGGTGCCTTTCTCGTTTGATAGCTCTGTTCGGCATCAGCATGTTGATGCAGATCCTACTCTTGCCTGGCTGTTTCGGTTTTTCGGCAATCACCATGGGCGACACCCATGGCGTGGGGCCTGACACCTTTTCAATCACGCCTTGCTGCTCTAGTTTTAACAGTTCCTGTTCAACCAGCGGTCTCAGATGAAATGGAATCCGCCGTTATCGTAGTGCTACTGGCTCCACGGCTTTCTCGATGTGGAGCTTAACTGGTTGCTTCTTGATGGTTCCTAGTCCTTCGAACAGTTGCGGGAACAGTTCTAATATGTCCTCTGTCTGGAGCATCTTTACTGCATTCGCGAATGCTATTAGCTGAAGGTCTTCCGCTGTATGGCTTCCTACTAGTAGGTCTGCCTCCCTGTCTACGACGTGGAATGTCGTCATTACCTCTTTGTCTTCTGCCTTCACCTGGACTATCATCTTACCTCGGAGGGGTAGTAGCTTCTGCTGCCATATGTCAGAATTCGGATCTTGGACGGTGTGAGCTGTGGTCGGGGTTTCAAACTTTTGTAGTGCTGGATGCCCATCACGTTGACCGTGGCTCCCGTGTCAATTAGGCCTGTCACCGATGACCCATCTATCTCAATGCTACATTTTGGCTGCGGCCTCCTCCGTCGCTTGAGGTCACTCGCGAAGGATACAAAGTAGCATTCCCCTTCCTCATCAGTCGAGGAGTCATCCAGGCGTTGATAGCTGCGGGACGGTGCTTTCGTTGACCGTGACGTTGTCTGCTCATCCAGCGATAGGTGCCTCACAGCGCCTGCTATTGATTTCTTCCCTGCGGTGCCTTTGCCTCGGAATCCTCCTCGACAGACACCTGCGAAATGATAGGGATTCCGTATTTCGAACATGTCTTGCCTCGCGCTGGGCATCCGTCTGGGTTATGTTCCTCTTTGCCACAATACCCATATAGAGCACGTCGCGTCGTCCGGCCGGGCCATCGTCCTCGCCCGCTCCGAGTCGGTGTACGGATGGCGTCCACTCGCTCTGTTTTCACGTGGGTGTTCGTGTCTGTCGGTTGATTATGGGCGGCCTCCATCGCTGTTGCGCGAATATCCGAGAGTTCGTGCGACGGCGCGAGAAGCAGAATATCATCTAGGGTGATGCGTGGTTGTCTGAGTATAAGTGTCCTCAGAGTCTTATTGCGGCAACCTTGGATTAGCTGTGCCGTGACTTCCTTAGCTTGATTGTATTGTATTGTATGGCATATTTGTATAGCGCAAAACTGTCACCCAAAGGGTATCCTGGCGCTTGACTTGATCAGCCATACGCAATATTATGCTGCCTCAATGTTTACGCTCAATCCTTTTTTGAAGGAGGAAAGATCCTCCTTGCTTCTCAAGGGCAAGGGTAGAGCATTCCACAACTTAGCTGCAGCGAACCTGAAGGAACGTCCGCCCATCCGAATCCTCATAATTTTAAGGATTACCACCAGGCAGGCTGATGAGGAATGGAGGGGTCTAGTAGGAGTATACCAGGAGAACATCGTCTGCAGCGAGGACGGCCCCTGGCCATGGAGGGCCCTAAAAACAAGACATAGTGCTTTAAAATCAATGCGCTGGGCAATTGGCAGGCAGTGGAGATCCATAAGCGCCAAGGAAGAGGAGTCAAGACGCCGTCTGGAAAGAGACAGCTTAGCAGCCATATTCTGCACTCGCTGCAATTTACCCACTAGGGTAGCTGGCGCACCCAGAAGTAGCGCGTTGCAGTAATCAAGCCTGCTTAAGATGATACTACGCACTACCTCTGGGTGGGCATGGGCCGGGAGGAAAGAGAGAATCTTCCGCAATGTTTGGAGCAGCAACATACACATAGCCACGGTTTTATTGACAAACGCCGGGGAATGCGATCCATTGAGCAGTGCAGTATCTCGGTTTTTGAGCTGTTAAATTGCAAAGAATTCAGACTCAGCCATTCTGCGGTAGCTATCATGCAGCGGTGGTAAGTCTCCTGTGACACAGCATCCCTACCCTCAAACGAGAAGATAAGTTGCGTGTCATCGGCATAATTGATGACCGCAATGCCAAAAGACTTGATCAAACTGACCAGGGGACGGAGGTATAGATTAAATAGAATAGGGCTAATGGCGGACCCTTGAGGTACGCCCTGCCCCACTTTCCTGATGTCAGAATGGTAGGGCGGCAAGGCTACCACCTGGTGTCTATTACCAAGGTAAGAGACCAACCAGTCCAGGGCCAGGCCAGATACCCCAATCTCCTCTAGTCTCCTGATCAGAATGGCATGGCTGACCGTGTCGAACGCGGCCGACATGTCGAGCAGCACTAAAAAGGCTGCTCGACCAAGGTCGACACGCGAACGAAGGTCGTCCAGAGCTGTCACCAATGCAGACTCAGTACCGTGAGCTGGCCTGAAACCAAACTGAGCCTCGTCCAAGCAGATGTTATTCTCTATAAAATTGGACAGATGTTTTGTCGCCAGTTTCTCCAAGATTTTAATTGGGATAGGAAGCAATGAGATAGGCCTATAATTTGCTGAGCAGGTAGGATCCAGTGTGTCCTTTTTCAGAAGCGGCGATACCACGGCCAGCTTCCAGCAGTCCGGAACCCGAGCAGTACTGAAGGACTGACAGCCGATGGCATGAAGAGGGGGGAAAAGCTCCTCATGGAACAGTTTCCAATATTTATATGGCAACGGGTCGAAGGGAGAGCCCGAGGAAATCCCGTCCGCCACGGAGCAAAAATCCTCAAAGGACGGGATGGGGAAACTGTTCAACCGGGCTTGCCTAGCGTCCATCTCCAAGATCTTAAAGGTAGACCCCAATGCAGAGTTAGACATGGCTTGGGGAGCCGAGGTAACCGGAGTGCCAAGATTGCTCAGGATGGAGGTGATCTTGTCTTCAAAAGCCTTTGCCAAGGAGTCACAGAGCAGTTGGAAGGCCGGGATGTCATTGGAGGCACAAGCAGGGCGAGATAAATCCCTGACTAAACAGGGCCTGAGATTTATTTGCCGCTGACAATAGCGTCTCCTCAAGGAAACTGGCTTTGGCACTCTTGATCTGGAATTTGTAGGCCAGTAGTGCCTGTTTAAAGAGAGCCTTGTCAGACTCAAGATACTGTCTCCTCCAGGCACACTCCACACGTTTACACTGGAGCTTCAGCTGGAAAAGCTCCTTGGAGAACCAAGGCATGGCAGGTTTAGCCTTGTCTCTGATTTTCCGTAAAGGAGCCAATTCGTCCAGTGAATTAGAGATTTTCTGACTGAGGATCACATAACTCTCCTCCGCACTGCCTCCCAAGGAGAAGCCTTCTGCCAGCAGGGTTGGCAGGCTCGACTGTTTCAGGAGCCTTGACCATTGCCTACCGACCTTTGAAGTGGCTCCTGTCCTGCCACTCTTCAATGAATCAGCAGGGAGTAACAGAGAGAAATGGACAAGGGCATGGTCTGTCCAGCATTGGGGGGTGATGTTCCGTACCGATACCCGACTAGCATCTGCAAGGATCATACTCCGGGCTCCGGTCACGTGCTCGCTAGTTCCCTGAGCCTAGCGTGAAAAGCGTCCATTGTCTCTCCCTCTCTTTGTCTGGACTGCCTGAACTTGAACCGCTCGTAGTTAGGGTTGAGTTGCGGGTCGAAGTGAGCATTCAGAGCCCTGACTGCTGCGTCATAGTCGTTTGTCTCACCGGTGTTTGGGAGGTGTGCAAAAAATTTGTAGATCTCGTCGCCTCCGAAGTGTTGGAGTAGCAACCTCATTACTGCTCCATCTGTTTCTCTGGTCGCGATGAAGTAGTTGTTTAGGCGCCCAACCCAGTGTGCCCACCGTGAGGTGGCGGTCGATGGTTCAATGAGTTTGCTGAAAGGCGGTATCGCTTGGATCTGTGAGTGCGCTGGCGGAGGTGGCGGTTGGGCAGGGGCTGCTGTTTGTGGCTGCGCTGCATTTGGATTTGGCTGGTTTGACATAGTGTGGCCTTGTGTTGACAGTAACCTCTGGCGTGGCCTGCTGTTTTGTTCTGCACCAGTGCTTTTCCTTACATTATTTCTGTCCCCTTCACCTTTGCCACTGTTTGTCGCGTGGTGTTGCTGGCTGCTTCTCTTGCTTTTGCCTCTGTTTGTTTATTTTGCTTTTGCCACTGCTTGTTTGTTGTTAGGTTGACCCGTGCTTTTGCCACTGCTTGTTTATTTGAGCTGACCTCCCCTTCTGGCAGGCGACCACTTAAATTGATCGGCGTCTGGAGGAGGCTTCCTCGCTCAGCTCTGTCCTTGAATGGTGGTGGGCGGCTCGAGTGCTCGGCTCCCTTTGCACCTGCCACATGTTGCTGGTGTCGCGGTGGATCGTCAATGCGCATGCGCGCCTTTTCGGGGTAGGCTACGGAGCGCTTCAAACTGAGGGCGGCATTCTTGCGCGATGTACGCGCTCTTCCCCCGCTGCCTCTGGGTAGCTTGTGCTGCCGTTTTCCGCTGTGCTCCGCTTACCGGCCTCGCCGCTGCAAGTGTTCGTCTTCCGCATTTACTGGGCGGCCGCCCGTCAAGTAAGGCGCGTCCCGCTTTTCTGCAGCGTATTCACCAGGCGCCTTCCAGCGGGGTCAGCTGCGGGTAGTGTGGGTTGATGTATCCCACCCCATCTCCAGTGTGTGGGGGGGGGTGTGTTTAATCGCACTGCAGCCCACGCATGCCTGCTAGCATTATAGACAGAGGTCCACACAGTGCTCTGGTGATCTGGACCGGAAGTCTCGCACCTGGCCAGAGAGTGATACAAAGTGTGGTTGTGCTTCCTGCTATCTGCCCTGGAGCAGAAACACTAGGGGCCATATGTATCATAGTTCCGTTTTGCGAATTCTAAATAGCAATTTTTAAGGAATCGCTATTTAGAAATCGCAAAATGGTATGTATGTAGGAAATCGCTTCTTTTAAGCGATTCCTTAACATTCCTAAATTGCGATTAGCAAATTGCTAATCGCAAATTTCCCATTCATTTCTATGGGCCAGGAGGCCCATAGGAATGAAGGGGAAATTTGCGATTAGCAATTTGCTAATCGCAATTTAGGAATATTTTCAAGGGTGCAGGGGTGTCTCAAGAACACCCTGCTGCACCCCTGAAAATGACATGTGGGGGCATATGGCGCACATACATGCCCTAAGGGCATGTATGAGCGTCAAATGGCACCTTTGGTTTTTAAAAAACATGCTTTTGTAAAAGAATTCGCAACTTACCACCAACTAGAAGTTGGTGGTAATTTGCGAATCCTTATGGGCATTCTTGAATTATTTTTTCTTTGATACATTGCATTTAAGGAATTGCAAAATTTGCGATTCCTTAAGTGCAATCGCAAAATAAGGAATGGCAAATTTTGCGATTCCTTATTTTGCAGCAAAAATGTTTCATACATACCATTTAGCAAATTAGCATTCGCAAAGGCCAAAATTCGGCGAATTTCGGGATTTGAGAATGCAAATTTGCTTGATACATATGGCCCTAGAGTGCTACACACTCTGCTGCTCCCTGAAGCTAGATTCTTGCTCTAGCTAATATAGAAAAACATAAATTAAACTAAATAGTATTCTTGATTTTTTGCAACGTGATCAGACGGTGTAATTCACCTGGGTGGAGCTCCACACCTTCCCTCCAGCTTTACTTTGTTAGGCTCTTCTGGATTGTGGCGAATATCTGTCTAACATCTCCAGCCTCCTCCTCCGACTCCTCAATTCTAGCATCCACAGAGTCAGCCCGGTCAGGTTCCATATGTCTAGTGGTTTTGGCTTCAAAAGCCAACTTAGTTTGCGTTTTGTTCACTCCACCCATGCTTTTAGCTACTATATGCAGAGTTCAGGAGCGCTTGGCATCATGCACAGAAGAAGAGGGCACCAGTCAACTCTAGGGTTCTAGTTAGTATGAGCCAGCAAGCATTCCAGACGTGCTTGTAGTAGATCTTCCACTTAGCTAACGTCTGGGTATAGCTGGGTCTCCACGTGGCAGAATGTGTGTGATTACAAAGTCAGCAGATGAAGTAGCAGACAGGGCATCGGTTGTGTGTCCACAAGGAAGTGCTGCTAAAGGCGCCTCACCTCTCCCCCGCCATGCGGTAATGGTAAATGGCGAAGCGTTAGCGTTGTTTCTGCACCTAGGGGGGCCTCTGGAAGCGGGGCGTTCTCCAGCGTTTACCTCTGTAGTAGTAGTAGGATAGATTGTATTTTATTTAGAATGTTAATTGAGAATTCTTCTTGAAATTCTACAGTTTCAGTTAGATTGCTGATCTTCAGAAGGTGGATGCTCCATTAAACACCTCTACAAGGATTTCTTCTGGATTTATTTATATTACTTCTATCCCACTACAACCTCTTCTCCCACTGCTTGTCGTGTCACAGACTGGGATTAATATGAAGCCACTAAGGCTGCTGCCCACTCCGTCTCCCCTCAGCAGTTCCTCCAGAAACAACAGCAATATCTTTGGCTCTTCCGGCCTGCAGGCAATGGATGGCTATTTACATGTCCGAGCTCCACAGTAGGCTCCGGCACGAGGGCTCCACATCCAACATGGCTCAGCACAGTAGCTCTCTCACATTCTGCAGCACAGCGAGGCTCACAAGTCCCTGGTCGCACACAGATCTCGAGTCACCGCAGCAGCGCTCACTGTGTGAAGCAGCGTGTTGCGCCCAGCGGGGGAGCAGGGAGGTCCAGCCCACGTCTCTTAGCACCGTTCCCACCCCGCCGCATACACAAGGCAGGCCACGGCAGGCCTGCAGCCACAGCCCCACGAGGGTCTCACCTCCGGTTGGTACACGCAGACAGTTACGGGCTCTAATCGGGTCTCACTGCTGATCCCAGTGACGTCGCTCTTCCGTCTCATCTCGCGCAGCTCCAGACCTCACTCATAGCACGCCATCCGCACAGCTTTAGGAGGATCTCGGTCACGTCTCGCCCCACCAAGCGGCTAGAAGGCCGCACTCTCTGCCGCCGCCTCGCAGCTTATGCAGTCGGGCTCAAATCATAGCAATCTGTGGCTCAGCTGCTCAGGAGCATTTTTCAGTTGCTTTCAGTGTGGCTCAATGTTTAGAGCGGCAGACCCTGATGCAGAGGTCTAGCCCGGGACCAGGGTTCAATTCCCCGCCTCGGCGGGTCTTGGGCTCAAAATTCCACAGACCTGATAATTCTCGCCTCGGTGCCTATTCCAATCATGGAGTCCCACTCTGCAACTCTGGGCAATAGCTTGCTTAATCTCCCCAACGGCCCCCACAACGCTAAGGATGACTGGCCTCCACCTTGGGGGTGCCCAGGAGTGGACACCTCACAGGGAAAGCCAGGATGGGTTCCACAGCGGTATTCGTACAAGCGCCTTGAGACCCTTGCGGGTGAGTAGTGTGCTATACAAGTATCACTTTACATTTACAGTGTCCAATGGTGGTTCAATGGCCGGATCGTTCATTTGAGGAGCCGATGCCTCGCAGAGCTATCCTTCTACACGGCCGCCTTAGCTTGCGGCAAGCTCCGCTCCCCCTTCCCTCTAGCCTTAATACCCTTGTCCTTTGGAGGCCCCTTGGACTTGATTTTTGCTATAGCAACTATCTAAAAGAAAGTAAAAACAAGCTAGGTTTCACCATTTTTGTGATATGTTCAAGGAGTATAATTCGACCTGGACAGAAGAACTACTTCCATCCATACTTAATGCCGTGCATTAACCTTCCAGTTAAAATCTGGCAGCAGCCACTTCCATTATATCACCATCATTCCACCATGATTGGCCATGTTAAAATCGAGAAACGATTACCAACAAAAGACTTTAATTTGGCTTGTGTTTTCCTGGCCACTATGAAGGAAGTTAAATCACCTCCTGAATGGAAATATTCTGCACAGTCTGTGATATTACAACTTGGTTATCAAAGAAAAATTCCTTTCTGTGTAGTTATTTCAGTAGGTGACCATGGGGCCTACCCAAGTAAGTCCACAATTTTTTATGATTTACAACTATGGCAGATGAAAAAATAATAATTCTTGCTCCATACTAGGATAATTTTATATTTTATCTCAAAATTTATTTTCATAAAGTACTCTTATGTTTAAAAATGAATTCAATGATGCATTCAGTAGTACTTTAGGTGCTCTGGTACAATAATATATACACTAGCTAACAATTCCGTATTACGGTGTCTATCTCAGAGTCGCCCATAAGTAATGTAAAATCATATTATTTCAAAAAACACAAATTAAATAGAAGAGTAAAAACATTTCATATACATTAAAAAGTCCACTTGTCGACGCGTTTCGGTGCGTTGGTTAAAATTGTTGCACCTTCCTCAGGACGGACAGAATTAAAAGCAAATATACTTCTTCTTTCTAAAAAAACAGAATGCATACAATTAGTACAGAGTTCCTATTGGGAGTTATCCTAGTCGTGGGCATTTTTAGAGGAATTTTACATATACTGTCCTTACTTATATTGATAGGATTGGCGTCCTTCTGTTAAATTGTCCGGACGATTTAGTCTTTACTAGTATACTTTGTGGTAAGGGCCTCTCCAATTACGGGCCAGGGAATTTCTAGAATCACAACAGCATTAGATTAATTTGTGGGCTTGTATTTAGAAATGTCTGTTTGATTCACGTCTTGTAGACAGCACTTACTATTAAAAATCAGGTGTGACACGTGATCAATGGTGTCTTCTTTCATGCAGGAGCGTCTTTAAATGTGCGCTGCCGATATTTTTTTCAATTGCCGTGCCTGTGGGATACATATAGATGGTACCATATGATCTAGATAATTTTCCTTAGGTCTAAAGTCTATTTATAACAGGACCTGTTGATACATACCAGTCTGATTTTATGCCTATTGATTTGACTCAGGCTGACCACTTCCTCTTTTTTTATTGATGGCCTTGATTCCTGTATAGAGTGAACATAACATATGAGTTTGGTATAGCTGAAGTACATATGATTGTGGCTAAGATTACGCTCAACTCTTACTCATCCTATTCTAGGGAGTTGTACATACCTATTAAGGTGTAGACCGTTGTTTCGTGGCCTGAGTGACAGCGCTCTCCTCTTTTCTTTAGAGCTGTTGGCACAGAAACAAGAATATCCAGCATATGGTTATTGCCTGAATATCTTGGCTATTATCAACGGGAATTTCTACTTGGTATTTAGGCGATTTAATTTATATTTCGGGACATAAAATAAGAATAGTTGTCCCTCTCCCCTTATCAGGAGTCTTTACAAAGCATCAAAACCACTCCTTTGAACCACCAGGAACTCTGGTGTTACAGCTGTTGAATTCCGTTTACTCATAACCTTCCCTCCTGCATTTTCTTAAGATAAGGGCGGGTTGCCATATAGGCAGATTACAGTTAATGCCCTCTGTCTCATTACCCGATCACAAACTGTGACCATTTTACCTGCCCTATCCACCCTGAAGCATATTACGGAGCATACGCGGGTTCAGGACCTTACCTTGTGACTTTCGGCAAAACCTCCTTCTGGCTACGAACAGCTCCCCTGGAAATGACGGTGCTGGGCATTTCCTGCGTGCTTTTTATACACGTTTTGATAATAGGTTTAACCCGTCATGGGAATTAAGGGCGCCATTTTAGTGGTTTTTTATTGGTACTACCAAACTACAAAATCACGTTTATTTATACCTGGTTCGTGTTGTGTGCCTCAGTTTATTGATCGCACTTATATTATCTCGCTACTCATATTAATAGTCGGTTATACTACTACTGGTTGACGAACGTAGATATTTTTCATTTAAGTGGCATAGAGTGTTATCGTATTCCTGGCACTTGATATATTGTTCTTTACTTCTTTATTATATTTTTAGTACTCAAAGTAACATGGTTATATGTTACAGAGATAATATCCAGATCTGTCCTTTCTCTAAACTCGGAGTTTAAGCGGCCGCCATTTTGGTAGTTTTTATTACAAACTCTAGACATATTAAGTCTGATGCCCGAACTAACTGCATATGTTCGGTGCCTATTCTCTTTGTATTCCCGTGTTAGTGCGAAGAGATCAATTAGACGAGAAAGCACTGGAGATTTGAGCGGCATTTATCTATTCGGATCATATATTACTTTTACTGTGATGACATCGTGGGAACAATTGTGAATATGCTTGAAGGAAGGGTCAGAAGGCAAGAGGGAATACGGGCATGTTGGGGAGAAAAAAAGAAGAAAACAGGGGGAAAGAAAAAAGCAGAAGAGTGAAGACGGGGACAAGCACAATACAACAAATGCCCCATTAGTCACACATTACAATCTCTACTCCTGAGTTCAAAGTGCCACATAGTTCTGTCAGGTTGTAAATTTCATTATACAATACTGCATATATCTATATGAAAATCAGGTTGTACATTTCATTATACAGTACTAGATATATCTATAGGCAGGTGTTACATTTCAAGAATTCATTATCACTTTCTTACAAATTTCTGCATTCCTGTACTTCAATGTTACCAGACTGTCTTGTATTCACGTTATATTCATATTACCATTTCTGAACAGTATTAATTCTAACTTTTTCGATGGTTAAGCAGATTTATCTGAAACTATCTGATCATTCTGTCCCATTCTTCGCGGCCATTAAGTCCCGAATAGTATGATTTAAACTTGGACATGTAAAACTGTTCTCTCTGTTTACGCTTTTTGTTAGAGTCACCTCCTCTCTCAGAGATCTTGATTTTTTCTAGAATGAACCACTTCAGGTCATCCACATTATGCTTCTCTGTGATCCAGTGCTCAACTAGAGGGGCATTCTTTCTCTGGAGCCTTATTGCTGATCGATGTTCTGTCAGCCGTAGGCGTACCTCTCGTCCTGTTTCTCCTATGTAACATTTGTTACAGGGACAGAGCACGAGGTATACCACGTTGGATGTTCGGCAGTTGACATGCTCGTTCATCCAATGAGTGATACCATTGACTTCCAATTTATCAGTTCTAATGATGCTCTTACAATGTGAGCACGACCCACATGGCAGATTTCCCCTGATGGGAGCGTTATTTAGAATGTTTCTCTGTCCTATCTTTTTCTCTATTAATATTTAGCACGCTTGTAGGCTTGTTTAATTAGGCGTTTGGGGTATCCTCGCTGTGCCAACTTTTCTCTAAGGATTTCTGCATGTTTTTCATAACTAATTCTATCACTGCAGTTTCGCCTAATCCGTAAAAATTGACTAAACGGTATCCCATCTTTCTGGCATTTTGGGTGGTAGCTCGTGTGGTGCAGCAAGGTATTACAATCAGTGGGTTTTACATATAATTCAACATTTAGTGCTCGTTCTTTTTCATAAATTCTGATGTCTAGGAAGTCTACAGCTGATTGGCTTTTGCTAGAAGTAAACCTGAAGATTTGGGTCACCACAGTTGATCCATTCGAGGAAATTGTCCAGATCCTCTTCTGTGCCATCCCAAATAAATAAAATGTCGTTCGTCCTGAGGAAGGTGCAACAATTGTAACCAACGCACCGAAACGCGTCGACAAGTGGACTTTTTAATGTATATGAAATGTATTTACTCTTCTATTTAATTTGTGTTTTTTTAAATAATATGATTTTACATTACTTATGGGCGACTCTGAGATAGACACCGTAATACGGAATTGTTAGCTAGTGTATATAATATTGTACCAGAGCACCTAAAGTACTAATGAATGCATCATTGAATTCATTTTTAAACAGAAGAGTACTTTATGAAAATAAATTTTGAGATAAAATATAAAATTATCCTAGTGTGGAGCAAGAATTATTATTTTTTCATCTGCCATAGTTGTAAATCATAAAAAATTGTGGACTTACTTGGGTAGGCCCCATGGTCACCTACTGAAATAACTACACAGAAAGGAATTCTTCTTTGATAATCATTTGTAACCCAGTCCTTTCTGGTCCCTGGGTAACTCTCTTTTTTATGAGATTGTTCAACAGCTCTTGTAGCTGGAGAGTGGGCGCTAACTTAAAAAGGATACTTTACGTACCTTTGGCTTTACAGAGGACGAATTTAAACAACTGATAGGAGATTCCTCAAAAACCATCAATTCCATGACATTATCTAAAAATGATGATGAAAGGTGGAACAAATTGTGGAACCTAAAGAAAAAAATGATACGCACTGAACTACATTCAGAGTTCATCATTCAATATTGTAGGAAAGGTATTATACCCGTCGGGCTTCAAATTAGAAACGAACCAGGTTTGTTCGTGACTAATGAGAAGTTTAAGGAAAGCTGGACTCTAATCGCGAACAGATGTAGTCGCGACTGGATGTTGCTCATAATAGAGACCGCACAAGCTATTATAATTATAGAAAGGGAAGAGATAGAGACCCTAGAGAAACAACTTAATGAAAGCACGGCGTTGGAAGACGCTAGGAAAATACTAGAAGAGATAAAGGAAGACATCAGCGGGTACCAAGAGTATATGATTAACAAAAAAACAAACAAGCTACGCAAAGATGTAGCCAATTATAAAAACGAATCAGTATACCCATATACCCAAAAGGACTATTATGAACAACCAGCCCCGACGGAATATAATGGTAAACAATATACCTACAATAGAAATAGGTACTTTAGGAAAAACGTAACATTCTCTGACAACTCATACAACAGCTCGGAGTCAGATGGGGAAAGGAATCAGGACTCAAGAAATAGGACCGAAGTAAGAGAAGGAGGTCAAGTGACCAATAGAGAATACCAACCGTTTTTTTTAGGGCAACAACAAAGACGACAACAAAGAGGTTTCAGAGCACGGGGGAGGGGACGTCAGGGCAACCAACAGACAGGAGGAACCATGAGGAGGCCCTACATGCGGACCCGCAGTCACAAAGATTGGGATTAGAATTAGAACATCAAATAACCCCTACAATAGAATTAGAAAACTTGAAAGCCCCTATCATAAACCTCTCAAATAAAATACTCACAGTACATGAAATCAAGGTTTTAGAAAAGGGATTAGGTTTTACCCCCAGTACAACGGGCAGCAGATTTAATATAGAGAGGGATGTTAGAGATTTATTTAGGAAAATCAGGATAAAAAAGTTCTTTGAAGGGAAGGAAAGGAGAGAAAATACAAACAAATCAGGCCTCAAACCACCATCTATATGGACACCAAATACAACCATGGTAGGCCCAGAGGTAGACACCTTTGAAAAGGTGGTTACTACCGGCTTGGAGAAATTATTAGACACACAAGTGTGGACACAGAACAATTTATCGAAACAAGAAAGAGAGGCACTGAAATCCTTGTCATCCTGTGATGACATTACTATAAAATCTGGAGATAAGGGCGGGAGTATAGTTGTCCTAAGTACCGAAGATTATGAGAATAGGATGTTTAAACTTTTGAAAAATGAGACACACTACAGACCCAGTAGCGCTAGAGAATGGGAAAATCTGAAGAAAAAGGTTAAAACTATGGTAGACTATGCAAAGGAAGACAACATAATATGTGAAGAAGAATATCGTTTCTTAATCAACGAAAACCCAAAGGTCCCGGCATTATATGGACTTCCGAAGGTTCATAAGAATTTGGAAGATCCCCCCATGCGACCGATAGTGTCAGGAATGGAGTCACTAACTGAGCCCCTCAGTAAATATGTTGATCATTTTATTCAGCCATTAGTGGCACGACTACCATCCTATATAAAAGACACAACCCATATGATTTCCAAAATAGAAGGATTAACATTCAATAAAGATACCCAATGGTTTGTATGCTTGGATATCGAAGCATTGTACACTAATATCCCGCAGGAGGATACAGTGAAAATGATGGACGATATTTTGAGAAATGACGCAGGGGACCTCACTGCCCAAAATACCTTCATCATAGAATGCATCGAAATAATTCTGAAAAACAACATCTTTCTATTCAAGCAGGATTATTATTGTCAAATTAAGGGGACCAGCATGGGAGCAACATGTGCTCCCAGTCTGGCATGCCTATATGTCGGGAGATTTGAAACCAAGCATATCTACAATGAGATGTGTCCGTATTTTGAGAATATCAAGGGATGGTCTAGATTTATAGACGACATTTTCTTTATTTGGGATGGCACAGAAGAGGAGCTGGACAATTTCCTCGAATGGATCAACTGTGGTGACCCAAATCTTAGGTTTACTTCTAGCAAAAGCCAATCAGCTGTAGACTTCCTAGACATCAGAATTTATGAAAAAGAAAGAGCACTAAATGTTGAATTATATGTAAAACCCACTGATCGTAATACCTTGCTGCACCACACGAGCTACCACCCAAAATGCCAGAAAGATGGGATACCGTTTAGTCAATTTTTACGGATTAGGCGAAACTGCAGTGATAGAATTAGTTATGAAAAACATGCAGAAATCCTTAGAGAAAAGTTGGAACAGTGAGGATACCCCAAACGCCTAATTAAACAAGCCTACAAGCGTGCTAAATATTACAACCGGGACAGCCTGTTCGAGACAACCACCAGAACAAATGATCGCAATGACGATATAATCATGGTATCTGACTATAACGGCTTTAGTAATAAAGTCAAGAATTTAAACAACAAAAACTGGGGAATACAAAATAAGGTAGGAGTCACACCAATAGCAAAACCCACGTATGCGTTTCGGCGAAACAAGACCATCAGAAACCACTTAGTGCATACGTTTAAGGAACCTAAAAAGATAGGACAGAGAAACATTCTAAATAACGCTCCCATCAGGGGAAATCTGCCATGTGGGTCGTGCTCACATTGTAAGAGCATCATTAGAACTTATAAATTGGAAGTCAATGGTATCACTCATTGGATGAACGAGCATGTCAACTGCCGAACATCCAACGTGGTATACCTCGTGCTCTGTCCCTGTAACAAATGTTACATAGGAGAAACAGGACGAGAGGTACGCCTACGGCTGACAGAACATCGATCAGCAATAAGGCTCCAGAGAAAGAATTCCCCTCTAGTTGAGCACTGGATCACAGAGAAGCATAATGTGGATGACCTGAAGTGGTTCATTCTAGAAAAAATCAAGATCTCTGTGAGAGGAGGTGACTCTAACAAAAAGCGTAAACAGAGAGAACAGTTTTACATGTCCAAGTTTAAATCATACTATTCAGGACTTAATGGCCGCGAAGAATGGGACAGAATGATCAGATAGTTTCAGATAAATCTGCTTATACATCGAAAAAGTTAGAATTAATACTGTTCAGAAATGGTAATATGAATATAACGTGAATACAAGACAGTCTGGTAACATTGAAGTACAGGATTGCAGAAATTTGTAAGAAAGTGATAATGAATTCTTGAAATGTAACACCTGCCTATAGATATATCTAGTACTGTATAATGAAATGTACAACCTGATTTTCATATAGATATATCCAGTATTGTATAATGAAATTTACAACCTGACAGAACTATGTGGCACTTTGAACTCAGGAGTAGAGATTGTAATGTGTGACTAATGGGGCATTTGTTGTATTGTGTTTGTCCCCGTCTTCACTCTTCTGCTTTTTTCTTTCCCCCTGTTTTCTTCTTTTTTTCTTTGACCCTGAGCCCAATATGCCTTTAGGACTGAAAGTTTGACCCTAAAAAGTGGCACACTTTCGGTGCACCTACTAATGGCAGCCTCTGGGAGGGAGCAAAGTGGGAGGGAGCAAAGTGGGTCCCATGCACAACCAAACATCCCCTTGTAGGTGGGTTCAGTCACTAACTGCACTCGCCTGCAAGGGGATCTCTTCTTTTGAAAGAACAGATGGGTTGCTCCCTACACTGTGAAACACGGAGTAGGTTTGGAGCAGCATGTGTGCGTGGCTGCTCTAGGGGCAACACATTCTCTAGAATACAGTGCACTTTTCCTGTCTGCGTCTGGCGCACCTTTTGAAAAGTGTGCTTGGTGCAAACATGAAAAGTGTGCCTTATGTATAATATGACTCTAGGTGTTCAAAGAGTATGTGCGCCTGTTTTCTGCACCCCCAGGCCACGGTAGTGTTACAGAAGGGGTTACAAATGCTTGTGAGACCATTCTTTAATACAGATAGTGCTTGCACACATATATCTCTGGCTCTACCTTAAAGGGTGTTTCCTTATCAGCATCTGGACATGGCCCAAATGCTAATGAGGTAAAACGTAAGCCTCTGTGCCCAAGCCAGATTGTTGACATGGTCTCAGAGGTCAAAATGACAGTGTACCACAAAGAGATAGCGCAGTCAGTACTACGCCTGATAGCAGCCTTCTGAAGGATGCGAAGGGGATCCCATGGGCTCCCTGGAAATTGCCCTGCAGATGGGTGCAAATGCACACTGCATCCTCCTGCAGGGGGATCCCTGTCCAACTTTGAAGCACAGATAGCGTGTGACCTGCACAGGGAAAGAGAGACAGGCTGCATCAGTCAACTGGTCTGTCTTTCACTAACATGTTACCAGGGCAGCACATGTTTGCTGCTACCCAGCCGGCATTAAATTACCTAATTAGGGCATACTGCCCTAGTTTGCTGCTGGAGCACCTGTTTAAAGATTTGCAATAGTGCAAACAGGGATAGTGGGCCTGCTGTGTACTACAGCCCTTATTTACAACAAGGGGTGGTGATGGACAGAGTCTCTGAATTAAGCAGAGTACTCTCACCCAGTCAAGAGATCAGGGCTAGATCCAACACCGTTTTTTAGCTCATTGCACCATCCCAGTTTCAGAACCTGGCTGTATGCAAATTAGTCTGTCCCTGGCCCAGTGCATCATGGGAACAGGGCAGACCAGACTACAAAAGCCAATTCTTACACTGGGAAGGAAACAAGCTTCCGGGGACCGGTTTCTGCCATTTCAGGCGTCTTCGGCCCGGCTTGCTTGAATCCTGATGGTGCAATGAGCAAGGGACTCACATCTGAGTATACCCTTCCACGCTTAGGGTGGACAAAATTATTTACAACAAGGGGTGGTGATGGACAGAGTCTCTGAATTAAGCAGAGTACTCTCACCCAGTCAAGGGATCAGGGCTAGATCCAACACCGTTTTTTAGCTCATTGCACCATCCCAGTTTCAGAACCTGGCTGTATGCAAATTAGTCTGTCCCTGGCCCAGTGCATCATGGGAACAGGGCAGACCAGACTACAAAAGCCAATTCTTACACTGGGAAGGAAACAAGCTTCCGGGGACCGGTTTCTGCCATTTCAGGCGTCTTCGGCCCGGCTTGCTTGAATCCTGATGGTGCAATGAGCAAGGGACTCACATCTGAGTATACCCTTCCACGCTTAGGGTGGACAAAATTATTTACAACAAGGGGTGGTGATGGACAGAGTCTCTGAATTAAGCAGAGTACTCTCACCCAGTCAAGAGATCAGGGCTAGATCCAACACCGTTTTTTAGCTCATTGCACCATCCCAGTTTCAGAACCTGGCTGTATGCAAATTAGTCTGTCCCTGGCCCAGTGCATCATGGGAACAGGGCAGACCAGACTACAAAAGCCAATTCTTACACTGGGAAGGAAACAAGCTTCCGGGGACCGGTTTCTGCCATTTCAGGCGTCTTCGGCCCGGCTTGCTTGAATCCTGATGGTGCAATGAGCAAGGGACTCACATCTGAGTATACCCTTCCACGCTAAGGGTGGACAAAATTATTTACAACAAGGGGTGGTGATGGACAGAGTCTCTGAATTAAGCAGAGTACTCTCACCCAGTCAAGAGATCAGGGCTAGATCCAACACCGTTTTTTAGCTCATTGCACCATCCCAGTTTCAGAACCTGGCTGTATGCAAATTAGTCTGTCCCTGGCCCAGTGCATCATGGGAACAGGGCAGACCAGACTACAAAAGCCAATTCTTACACTGGGAAGGAAACAAGCTTCCGGGGACCGGTTTCTGCCATTTCAGGCGTCTTCGGCCCGGCTTGCTTGAATCCTGATGGTGCAATGAGCAAGGGACTCACATCTGAGTATACCCTTCCACGCTTAGGGTGGACAATATTATTTACAACATGGGGTGGTGATGGACAGAGTCTCTGAATTAAGCAGAGTACTCTCACCCAGTCAAGGGATCAGGGCTAGATCCAACACCGTTTTTTAGCTCATTGCACCATCCCAGTTTCAGAACCTGGCTGTATGCAAATTAGTCTGTCCCTGGCCCAGTGCATCATGGGAACAGGGCAGACCAGACTACAAAAGCCAATTCTTACACTGGGAAGGAAACAAGCTTCCGGGGACCGGTTTCTGCCATTTCAGGCGTCTTCGGCCCGGCTTGCTTGAATCCTGATGGTGCAATGAGCAAGGGACTCACATCTGAGTATACCCTTCCACGCTTAGGGATTCAAGCAAGCCGGGCCGAAGAGGCTGAAATGCCAGAAACCGGTCCCCGGTAGCTTGTCTCCTTTCTGGTGAAGAATTGGCTTGGTAGTTTGGTCTGCCCGGTTCCCATGATGCACTGGGCCAGGGACAGACTAATTTGCATATAGCCAGGTTCTGAGCTGGGATGGGGCAGTGAGATAAATAACGGTGATGGATCAAGCCCTGATCTTTGGACTGGGTAAGAGTGGTCTGCTTAATTCAGACACTCTGTTCATCACCACCCCCTTTTCTGAATCGTTTTTGGCCACTATAGGTGTGGCAGGGTATACTCAGACATGAGTCCCTTTCTCACTGCTCCATCAGGATTCAAGCAAGCCGGGCCGAAGAGGCTGAAATGCCAGAAACCGGTCCCCGGTAGCTTGTCTCCTTTCTGGTGAAGAATTGGCTTGGTAGTTTGGTCTGCCCTGTTCCCATGATGCACTGGGCCAGGGACAGACTAATTTGCATATAGCCAGGTTCTGAGCTGGGATGGGGCAGTGAGATAAATAACGGTGATGGATCAAGCCCTGATCTTTGGACTGGGTAAGAGTGGTCTGCTTAATTCAGACACTCTGTTCATCACCACCCCCTTTTCTGAATCGTTTTTGGCCACTATAGGTGTGGCAGGGTATACTCAGACATGAGTCCCTTTCTCACTGCTCCATCAGGATTCAAGCAAGCCGGGCCGAAGAGGCTGAAATGCCAGAAACCGGTCCCCGGTAGCTTGTCTCCTTTCTGGTGAAGAATTGGCTTGGTAGTTTGGTCTGCCCTGTTCCCATGATGCACTGGGCCAGGGACAGACTAATTTGCATATAGCCAGGTTCTGAGCTGGGATGGGGCAGTGAGATAAATAACGGTGATGGATCAAGCCCTGATCTTTGGACTGGGTAAGAGTGGTCTGCTTAATTCAGACACTCTGTTCATCACCACCCCCTTTTCTGAATCGTTTTTGGCCACTATAGGTGTGGCAGGGTATACTCAGACATGAGTCCCTTTCTCACTGCTCCATCAGGATTCAAGCAAGCCGGGCCGAAGAGGCTGAAATGCCAGAAACCGGTCCCCGGTAGCTTGTCTCCTTTCTGGTGAAGAATTGGCTTGGTAGTTTGGTCTGCCCTGTTCCCATGATGCACTGGGCCAGGGACAGACTAATTTGCATATAGCCAGGTTCTGAGCTGGGATGGGGCAGTGAGATAAATAACGGTGATGGATCAAGCCCTGATCTTTGGACTGGGTAAGAGTGGTCTGCTTAATTCAGACACTCTGTTCATCACCACCCCCTTTTCTGAATCGTGTACTACAGCCCTGCAGTCTTAAAATACCCTTCTATATTTCCAGTGGTGCATCTCCATTACTTCAAGCCACCATTTAACTTTAATTATGGAGACAAATACTACTTCTTTTATACCATTACACATCATTGCACCTGAGAATCACTTTTTTAAAGTAAGTAAATACTTACTATGCCAATTTCAAATTACTAATTGAAGCAGAATAATCTGGAAAGTTTACTAGTTTGATGTCAAATACGTATTTTAAAAAAAACGTTGTCTACAATATTAGAAACACAACATGCATGCACAAGCATGTTTATTTATATTTTAATTCAAGTCAATAAATAATGTACTTAACAACATTGATGTAATGATAAAAATAACTTAACAATAATTGGAAATAAGAGGAATGGTTCAGTCTGCAGTTTTTTTCATATTTTCTCAATATATGAGTGTTACTCTGATTTTAATGTGTTTTAATGGGATTCCATATTACTACATGCTGGACCTGGCCCTCTCTGCAGGGTCAACCTTAAACTTGTTGTTGTTATCCTCCACTCTTGCTGAATTTGTTTCTGTTGGCCTTAAACAGCTGAGCACTTTACCACTGCTAACCTGCGCTAATGTGCATGTGCTCTCTTCTCTAAGCAAGGTAATATTGGCTCATACCCAATTGTCATAATTAATTACTGATAAGTCCCTGGTACAGTGCACCATATGTGCCCAGGGGCTGTAAATGAAATGCTACCAGTAGAACAGCAGCACTGATTGTGCCACCCACCTAAGTAGCCCTTTAGCCATGTCATAGGGCTGACATTGTAGATCATCTGTGTGGACAGGGTGTAAGCCATTGCAAACTAGAGACCCCCATTTCTGAAACCTCTGTAGTGAGTATGTAGCATGGGCAGGAAGGGCATGGCCTCTGTGCACTTCAAAGGCCTGTCCCTGAACTCTACATCACGGTAAAGGCATCACTCAGTAAAATGACCGGACCTTCGATACCACTACGTCATACACATCTGGACCTGTGGATACAGTGCCAGGAAGAAGGACTGCTGTGCTGCTAAAGGACTGCCACTCTGCTGGACATCTGCTTTGCTGGACTCCTGCTTTGCCGTGCTGACCTTCCCTCCTGCATGGGTGAGAAGGAATGGATCTGCATCACTTGACCCCAGAACCCAGAGTGACTCCAAGAACTAGCTGGTTAGCCTTCTGATCTGAAGCCTCAGGGACATAACAGATCTCCAACTCTTGCACCTGGACTCTTCTGTCTGTGAGTCTACCCAGCCAAGTGGTGCCAGCCGGTCTTGGACCTTTAGAAGTGGACAAAAGGTACTTTCAAGTGGTGCCACCCTGGTCCTGGACCTCTGGAAGGGGATCTAAGGTGCTCGTAAGTGGAACCAACGCATCTTCTCTGCTGAGTAGTGCATCCCCGAACAGTAGTGACACATCTCCTTAGCTGATCAGCGCATACTCAAGCAAACAAGCTTATTAACATTCAGTCCATTCTTTATGTGTATTTGAGTTACAGTTCATCATGTTAAATAGGATACATATGTTAGATCACATATACATCATTGTAACAAAATTCAATATCACACTAGGTTTGAAAGTATGTTAAACATATGCCATTATTTCCAAAACCTGGAAATTGACAGGTGTTACATCCTATCTGTTACAGAACCCTAGATATTATTCTGAAAAAAGATATAAGCAGAATTAATTTATTTATTTTTATTTTTTTGGGTTCTGAAGAAATTCTCTTCCAAATTTCTGATCTATTTATTGTAAGTGTTTGTTGCCGATCTTGTGCATTTTAGGTGTTTAATGAAAGGCGAGATCTCCATGTTCATTCAGCAAGTCTTAGATTGTGTCTTTCTGTATTTAGGCTGTCATTGAACCATGGTTTGGAATCTTTGGTGGATAATATTTTTAGGTGTAAGGGTCCAATTGAGTCTAGGATGTTCAGTATGGAAGTGTTGTAGTGACCGGTAATGCCGTGGATATCTATCATTGTAGCCTGGGGAGGCAGGATGTTGTTGCTGAGGGAAGTCTGATCATTCAAGCTTCTTTTCCAAAGTTTTTTTTTTTAGGTTGAGTAATTTTTGGACTAATGGTATTTGTAATGAGGAAGGTGATACAATGATGATCTGTTCAGTCACAAGAGACTATAGATTTGAGTTGGATGTTGTCAGCTTTCACAATGATAAGGTCCCAATTCACCCACTCATTGTGTATAGGGCTGTCACAGATTTAGACCAGGTCAAGGTCATCAAGAAATGCTTTAAGGCTGTTCACTGTAGAGTTGTTCCGGAGGTCAATCCAATGCAGGTTAAAGTCTCCCAGGAAGATCTGTGTAACTTGATAACCAGTGTGGGTTGTGGTGCTTTACCTGATTTTCCCAATGAATGGACGTTGTCTTTTGGTGGGTGGTAGATTGCATATGGGGTATTGTTGTTTGCAATGTACATGCAAAGTTATTCGCAAGAGGAAAGGGCCATGGTTCACGACTGTTTCACTAAAATATTGTTATGGTAGATTCAGGCGATCTCTCTACCAGGTCCATTGGTTCTATCTAATCTGATGATGTCATTCATGGCTAGGAGGAACTAGTAAGTCAAGTATGGGAGATGAGGCATCATTTAACCAGGTGTCTGTAAGGATAGCATGGTCTAGATCATTTATAAGGATGAGGTGAGAGATATCAAGTGCATGTCTAACAGCTCATCTGTAATTGAGTAGCATGCATTTTAAGTGAGCAATGGAGTCAGTTGAGGGAGTCTGGGTGATGGTAATATATTTAAGATTGTTTTTATTACTGTTTCTAGCATTGTGATTGGATTCTCTGTGTGGGTTAACAGGAATAGTGTGGATTTAGCCCGGGGGGCCCATGATAATAGTGTGATTATAAATATGTTATCTAACATACGTATTCTGATATAAAATGTGTCTCTGTAACCCAAACGCATATGTGCCTATATTCTGAATTGTACTAAGCTAGTTTGTTGACACATTTGAGCTTAGATGAATATACTAATTCTCAAATATTCTTGATTTTTGATTTAGAATGGGTCAATATAGGTGACCTCATATATATCTTTCAACAAATATAGATATTGCTAATTTTTCCTGGAAACAAGCATTTTAAACAATTTTATAACTTTCATGTTGTTACTTCTGTAACTTAATCATATATAAATACTTATGGATCAATGTAATATTCCTATTTTGATAAGATAACAACATAACTATAAAAATGTAAGCAATCTTTTTCCTTAGGTATTACAACATTTTTAGGGAATTTTCAAAAATAGACAATTTCATATAGGTTCTTCGTAGTAAATATTTTGGGACAAGTGTAACAGCACTTTTGATAATTCAAAGAAAATATCATTGAAAATAAAATGTAATCCTGAACATAAAAGAAATCCTCCTTCGTCTATGCAGATACATATTATGATAAAATGGTTTATGGAAATATTTCAAGTCAAGACATCCACCTATGTGAGATTTGACGAAACATTTTTTTAAAAAGAAAATCCTGGTACAATATTGGAAAACTTATCAACTTAATTGTTATTCAGCAGAATACTGATTAGGTGAGGTAATAATTAGCAGTCTTAATATGGTCGCTGCCATATGATGATAACACTAAGATGAAAGAAGGACAACTGTTTTCCTCAGAGTTCAAAATGGAGCCGGCTTAAGCCACTATCATGCCTACAGCAAATAGGATCCACAGCAATCAAGTGATATGGGCCCGCTTTGACTGCAATCAGGAATTTAACCTGAGATGAGCAAGTTAAAATATCCCCTGACCCTTTGGAATCTTTTGGGGTATTTTTATCTCTGGTTTGTGAATTAATATTTTGCTTTGTATTGCAAGTATAATTATTAGAGACCGATCTGGTCCAATTTTATAGCATATTTATTACAACGTCAGCTTTCGCATTGTGAGTCCTTTAACTTGGAGGCTTATCTGTCAAATTTCTGAAATTATTTTAGAAATTAATGAATAAATATGATCTTGAGCAGTATCCCTGAAAAAACATTATAACTTCTTACCTACAGCTTCTGTCACACTACAGGAGAAAAATAATATTCCAAGACAAATTCAAGGTAATTGCTTGTATAAAAGAACAATTTAACAAAATAAGGAGACATAAAATATAGTTATAAATATACGCAGTGACTACCATCACAATAAATTGATCATTGCATGCTGTTGCATTAATGATGATTGTGGCTAACAAATGATTGTACCTAATAAATTAATTTTCTTTTTTAATACAGAAGGGTTTTAGGAACACTGTATGTCACAAAACATACTAGGAAAAAGGGAACACATGGTGAGTATCACTTTGGCTCTAATAAGGTTCACACATAGCAGTTCTAACCTTAAAACATTGCTTGGAATTAAACCTTTGCGGTACAATTTTTTTCTTTGAAATAGCAGCCTTGATAAAGCACCAGGGATGCTAACCTTTTAGGGGGCAAAACATGTGTTACCTAGCTTTCAAAAACATTGATATTGGAAATTACTTGACAACAATATGTATGATCATAAAGCAATTACTTGATAATACTGCATTCTTCTAACAACTGGAATGGGGGAACATATCAGATACAGTGCTATACTGTGGTAAATTCCCAAAAGAGGGAACAATCAAAAATAACTTAAAAAATAAAACAACAAGATAATCAAACAATTATTGGAAAGATAGCCGCTAATAAACACACTGAATATGGATTAAAAGACTTGGATCAGAACAGCTATGCAGGTGTGTATCTTCTTTTTTATTGTCTTTTCTTTTACTTCATATGTGTATAGCAAACCAGCCACGGGAGCTCTTCCACAATTTGTATAATTTAAGAGGTATAGGAGGGCTATTTCCACAAGCATATTTGACTTCCCATACAAGAGAGAGAATTAAACAAGGCTAATTGGTGACTGATGAGAGTGTCTGCCCTCCCTTTTTGTTCTTACATTTTCACTAGTAATTTTTAAAAGGAGGATTGGATCATCCTCATAATGTTTTAATTTGGACAAATAGTCCATGGGAGAAGACAGAAGTGTGTAATCATCATGTAGCGATTTTACTATCTCTAACCTTACCATGAAAGAAAGCAACCAGTATTTGTACCTTTAGGTGTCCCTTCCCTTTGCTCAGAGTAATATTAATTTCTAAAACTCTTCCAGAGCTATTATGGAGGTGGTCAAGTCGATGCTCAATATCTTGATTAATGTTATAAATTGGAAGGGGAATCCCACTTATTTCCATGATGGAGAATAGACAATCCCAATTTGCTAAATCAAATTGAGCTGCTCGTGGTGCTTAACCTAGTGTTTCTAGCACGTATTGGCGTTTGTGGCAAGATAATTAACTGAAATAAGTCAATTTTGATAAGTGTGAAATGCATGTTTTGAAATTACTTTCTAAGAGTAGATGTGTAGCTAAACATCTGTGATTAATGGCATTATTGGTCAACATGATGCCATCTTGTTTGCTGAACAACAAAGGTATCCCATCACCTACAAGAATGTGATTGTATAGCCTAAGTAGTTAGCCTTTAAATTGATTCAGAAACTTACACTAGATAGTCATCTTCTCTACTAGCCACTTGGAAGCTCTTACCCTGTTCCTATTCTAGAATTAATAGCGGCAAACCTTTCCTTATCAGTATAGGTATCAAATGTGCCACAGAGGAGAGGCATAGACAGGATGTGTTATCTAGCTGCATAGAATTTTGTTTAGTTTCTTTCTTAAACTGTACCCTGCACTAATATTAATGAGGTGGTAAATTCTACCAACCAAAGCATTAATGCTTGACATTTTTTACCACTGTTCAACTCATTTGAATTTAGTTATATTTTTTAAGCTGTGCCATCATACACCATATAATATTTTTATCTTTTCATAGATTTTCCCTTTTAGGTATTTGTTGGGGTTGATGTATGTTAAAATATTTAGGATTACATTTTTAAATGCAGATGTTCCTAATGCCAATATTGTTCATTTATTTTTTTCATTGCAACCTGATAATTTAGTGTGCTTGCATATGCAAATTTCTATTCAAGCACTGGTTCAATTGTTTTTCTAGTGATTGCTTTTAAATAATGAATAAGCTTTTGTAGAAACTGATATCTTCTTTTTTTGTTTTTTGTTTTAAACAAAAGCAATGTGTAACAGAATATAAGTAAATGAACAGTTAGAGGGGCTTCATTAGTTATTGTTTATTCTAAAACTCTTCAGCAGTGTGCAGAGAGTGTTTATAGATTGCAATAAAGCATTATTAGATAGAAAGGAACTTCAACCTGGGGAACAATATTGAGCATCTTCCAGTAGCCATAAACACCTTTCTTTGCTGAGGCTACAGAGGAGGAACATCAGGTCCGCCTACCAACTTATTGGCTACTTTGAGAAAAACATAGCTGCCAAGGCGTGGCTCAGTTTCTCAATAGTTACGATTCATGTCATGTACACTGGGATAGGATTTTAATTATAATAAATCCTGAACATACATTTTTAACTTCTTAGTGTTTTTGAGTGTGTCTATTCATTATAAAAGAGTTTTGGGTTCTGTGATGACAGATTGTGACAATGCACCTCACTCAAGTGGTGTTTAAACCCCTGAGGCGGAAGCCGGGGGTTCTCTCCCTCTTTCCTCTTGTTTGTGTGCATTGTGTAATTACTGGCAGAATACTTTTAAAAACTGTATTATATTTTAGACAGGTCATTTTTACTTGCCTGCACCTCGGATCCCTCGGTGCAAGATTTAAGTTGCTCCGAGGTCCCTCGACCCACTTCCTGACCGGTGCAGCCGATGTTGGGGCTGACGCCGGCAGGCTAGGACGGTCGCCATATTAGGGGAAGAATTTGGGTTGCGGTCCAGTAGTTGGACGCTTCCCGCCCGCCCTTCCGGTATTTAGCCTCGGTGTCTCAGGTGGGGCCCAGATTTGCTTGTGCTCACCCCTGAGGCGGAAGCCGGAGGTTCTCTCCCTCTTTCCTCTTGTTTGTGTGCATTGTGTAATTACTGGCAGAATACTTTCAAAAACTGTATTATATTTTAGGCAGGTAATTTTTACTTGCCTGCACCTCGGATCCCTCGGTGCAAGATTTAAGTTGCTCCGAGGTCCCTCGACCCACTTCCTGACCGGTGCAGCCGATGTTGGGGCTGACGCCAGCAGGCTAGGACAGTCGCCATATTAGGGGAAGAATTTGGGTTGCGGTCCAGTAGTTAGACGCTTCCCACCCTGTCATGTATTCCTATAGGTTCTGAATCAATCCCCTATAACTGACCCTATTCTGGTTAAACTAACTATCAAGTTAACTAACAGTCAGCCCATGAGGCGAGAAAAGCCCCCATGATGCAGATACCGTTATCTGACGCAGTCACACTACGGCACAGGAACGTGTTATCTGATTAGGTCATAACGCTTGAGATCTAATTAGACAAGCGACATTCCTCCAGCCCCTGATAAGGCATACGACGTTCTCATAACAAATCAAACCTATGACAACCTGGAAAATCCGTGCGGCCATTGTTTTGATTTCACAGAGAACTTTAGTAAAGAATGTGCTAACGAGCAAGTCGTATGACATCTTTATTGACGTATCTATGTCCATCCTTACGTCAATCTCGGCACCTTTAAGGTATAAATATTGCCGATCTTGCCCTATGCAAACACACGCGTGGTGATGAGACGGAGCAGCCATACTTGCCGAAGCCGAGAGCAGAAGCAGACCCCGCTGGCAGCAGCCCCGCCTTCCTGACGCGCTGAGAGACGCGCTGCTATCTCAAGCCGAGAGACCCAGCACCGGCGCTTCTGGGCAGCCCTCGCAGGCAGCCTGGAATATCGAGAGCAGAGAAAGAGATACCATTCCTCATTCATCCTAACTTCCAGGTACAGAACTGAATAACCCCTCACAGAGAATTCTTTAGTTATTCACTTGGCAAAAACAAACTTAACTTAAACTGTAACTTTCTATTCCCGCCCACGCATTAGACTTAGGTCAGGTACACGGGGTAGGCGTATTTAGAAACACCAGTTGAGTACGTTTAGTCAAATGTATATGTGTATGTAAATATATTTTAATCATTTTAAACATCATATGGCTCAGAAACCATATCAATGTTTTTACAGTATTATTTTATACTATTGCTTTTAATGTATGCACTTTACTTAACTATAAGTATTGCAATAATATCGATCCATTTCTCTTGTACGAGAAAAGAGACTGATCAATAAATAACACCTTTTTATTGAACACGCCCGTCTCTTCCTTTTCTCTACAATCTGATGAGACTAAGAATGCACGTACTGACTGAGTAAAATAATTGCCTTGTGCTCACACGACTCTCGAGATTGACTCTTGATTAGGGGAGAGCAAAGTTGTCATGTTCTATGGTTGTCAGAAACTAAATCCCTTCTTGTCTAATCAGGGGAGTTAATTCTTTCCTGAACATTCGAGAAAGTTTCTAGCGAACTCTGAGCTACGCTGGCAAACCCAAAACTTAAGTCTAGTATCGACAGTAGTAGACCTAGTTAACGTCTGGCCTAGGCCTTTACTGCTGTAGGTATTATTCCAATGCGCAGAGCCTATTGGGAAGATAGGAACTACACTATATGGCGCCCAACGCGTTTGGAAAGGGCGATAAAACTAACGTAAGACATTTAGAGTAACTCAGTCGTGCTTTCTCACTCAGACCCCTTTTCCCAAATACTCCAAAGACGTCTGGAGTGGGTGAAAGGTAATATCCTCCAAAACCTCGCAGGAGGGAACTCCTATGTATGGTTCTTGGTATAGTCAACGTTGAAGGATACACTGTTCCAAAATATTGTGCATCTAATCTCTGTTTCCATAAGAAACCTGATCTGCAAACAAAAAGAATAACCTTTCTAACAGTAAAATGTCAGAAAGTGATGAAGAAAGAGAGGCAGTTAGATTAGCAGCTGAAATAGTAGCAGCTGATACTGCAGCACTAGATGCAGACGGGGATATAATACTCATCCCGGTCGCCAAAAGGAAATCTATAACCTTAAAACTTATAGAAAATGGACTGACACCTAGAGGTGGCACAGTCATATTCGTAATTGAGGCACACGAATATCGGCAGACAGAGGTATACTATTCATGGATACATTTTCCAGCAGCAAATGCTGTAACAAAGTACTTCCACTATTACAAAATAGAGGTACCACCTGACATTTACACTCCTTTCGAGGAGGTGGAAGTACCACTCAAATTCCAAGAGCATTTGCTCTTATTTGATGGCGCCCTAAAACATAACAATCACATTACAAGACTCGGTCCTTTAGGTAGACCAGGTGCAACGTGGCCGGTCTTAGCCGGATACACACCACACCCAGACATCGAAGGAATGTCTACAGGAGAGCTGTTAATACAGCTAAAACAATTACTAAAAATTCATAGACAATTAGTTCAGTATGTAATGCGGACTTCAACAATTCAGCCAGCGATTAAACTACCACAGCTGACCCCTCACCAGGGGAACACAAATAAAATCACACCACAGAACATCCAATCCTGCCTAGGTAAAGTTCCGGCTAAACGGGAACAGATACCATTCTGGTTGGCACAGAAAATCACCCAAATAGAGGCGGTGTTTCCTGACACCACCCCGATAGAAAAACACAGGATTCTGACTATATGTCTCCCAATGGGAATCGCACCACACATAGAGGACTGTGACACTTGGGGTACAGTCTTTGCTTCAATCTACACAAAAACGCACGGTGTTCCATCCATTTCGGTAATACCAGATGTGCTAAAACAAATTCAAGATGAATACGGTCCAGAACCAGCTTTAACTCTTGGTATGAAATTACTGAAAGACTTCAAGCAGGTCTTGGCTATATTACTAGCCAATATAAAAGGTGAAGCAGCAAACGTGGCGATCCGCCAGAGGTTAAAAGAGACAGATATAGCAGACCAACCAGCTGAAATTGCCAGAATCATAGAAAAATCTTATGAAGAACTAGGTAGAGATAGTTTAGGTGGAATACCAGTAAAACCGCAACTGACTGAAAGTCCAGAAAAAATATTTTTTAATAATAATTCACCAAAAAAGAACTGGGATGGAAACAAACAATCCAATCCAAAAGAAAAGAAATTCCAGTCCCGAGGAAGGTCTCCTAGGCGAAGAGAAAAATCTCCAAACCGAAGACAGAGGTCACCGCAGAGTGACCCCTCTGGGAATAGATATAACCTTAGAAATAGGGATAATATTAAAAAACCTGATAGATATCAAGACATTGATACACGTCCCTCTCAATCTTTTCAGACTTCCTCGCAGAAATCGGAAAGAAGAGGACGATCAGAACAAAGAGAAGAGCACGCCAAGTCCAAAGACAAGGAACCTGCTCAGCTAAAAAAGAAATTACAATTTCCAAAAAAGAAGGTAGCCAGTATCAAGGTAGTTAACAATGCCGAGAATACTGAGGACACAACTGAAAAACGGAGAGTGGGCTCAGACAATGCTAGACAGCGCAGCAGAGGTGAGCATAGCTCGCAAAGTCCTTATGAATCATCTGGAGACAGTGGACACGAATGAATATCTTCAAGTGGAAACTGCAGACACCAGAGTTAGCAAACCCCACAAGATATACGAGATAACATTACGTATAGAGGGAGATAAGACTAGGAAAATAAGGGGACTATTTTGGGATAACCTCTCCAAGGGTTATGACATCCTTCTAGCTGAAAAAGACTGGCCACCAGAGTTTGTCAGGGAGTGCCCTCATGGCGAAGAAGTAATTATGCCTGCCTTCTCGAATCAAATCCCGATTCATAAAAAATACACACTTGCTAGAAAGTGGGCAGTGTCCTTAGCACCTGCTTTATATAAAAATCATGTAGGATGGGATGAGGATTCTCCTCCTCACAAAATCCAGTTAAAATTACAACCTACTGCACAAAGGCAGTACCCAATTAAGCAAGAAGCTAAAAAACAGGTAAATGAAATACTAGATCAGCTAGAATACCAGGGGGTGATTGAAACTTGCACCTCACAAATGAACAATCCTTTGTTTCCGGTCTCCAAACCAGACAATACATATCGTCTAGTTTTGGATTACCGACACCTTAATACATGTTGCAAAACCTTTGCAGTGCAAAACTCACACAGTGCTGCACTAATGAATAACATAGTGCGCAAAAAATACAAAACAACCTTGGACATCTCCAATGGATTCTTTTGTCAAAACATATCACCAGAGAGCAGATATTTAACTGCATTCTCAGTAAATGGCACTCAAAAACAATTCTGTCGGTTAGCCCAGGGGTACAAGAACAGCCCGGGGGTATTCTCAGCGAGAGTAACAGAATTACTACAACTATATGATGATGAAGCATTATCTTATGTCGATGACATTTACTTAACAGATGATCACTTGGAGACTCACTTGAAAAGAGTGAACACCATAATACTTGGGTTCGCAGCAGAGGGTTACAAATTCAACTTTAAAAAGTCTAGAATTGCCCATCTGACAGTCCTATTCTTAGGATATGAGTTATCAAGTGAAGGTAAAAGCCTGGCAGACAATTTCCTAGAGAAATGTGCCGTAATCCAAGCTCCTAAAACACTAAAAAACCTACAGTCAATTCTAGGCTTCCTAAATTTCGGAAGAACATACATTGCAAATTACGCAGAAAGGGTCAAACCCCTTTATGATCTAATTAAACCAGACTTTAAAAGATCCAATTGGACTCAAACACACACAGAAATTTTGAGATCCTTACAAACAGACATGCTAATTAAAACAAAATTAGAAACACGTGATAACACACGCAATCTTGTGATTCGAGTCATCCCAGGGAGATGCGGATTCACATACGTGACCTCTAATGAGGGAGAAAAGGTACCAATTGCATTCAAATCACACTTGTACACTAAGGCTGAAATGAAATTTAGCCCAACGGAAAAAATTCTTACAGCAACACAGACAGCTATAGCAAAAGAACGAGCCCTGGCACAAGGTAAACGAATAGTAATCGTGACACCAATACCAGCCTTAGAGGCGGTAACAAAGGCAAGCATTCCAAATGCTAAAGCACTCCATCCAAGATGGATACAATGGGCTAACTCTCTTGCTGCAACAGACGTGGTGTACGAATTTGATCCTTACTTAAAAACACAAGAATTTCTCCAATATGAATTTGAATGTCCTCCGCCAACCGAAATTCTGCCTCTAGATCACTACGGCTGTATAATATATACAGACGGATCAGCACAACCCGCAGTAGGGGGTAAACAAGCTTACAGTGCTGCGTGCGCGATTGTTAAAGGTCGTTGGCACGAAGGGAAATTTAAACCAACCCTCACTAAAACACAATCCCTAGGAGATTGTACTGCTCAGCGAGCTGAACTACTAGCATTCAAGATGGCGCTTGAAAATACCGATCGAGAATTCCCCACACTCATAGTGTGCGATTCGTATTATTGCGTTCAGTCTTACAATGAATACTTGCAGATCTGGCTTCAGAACGGTTTCAAGGATGCGAAAGGTGGCACAATCAAGCATAAAATGCTCTGGGAACAAGTAGTTCTTTTACAAAAAGAACTACCAAAGACTCACGTGATACATACACTGAGTCATCAACGTGATGGCGTTCACGTTGCAGGGAATTCATTGGCTGATGAGGCCGCGAAGGCAGGTGTGCAAACGGCTTCCGTAGCTGCCGTCACCCGGTCAAAAACAAAAATAGACAGCGAAATATTACAAGCTGTCAGCGCTTCAGAAAAGGATTCGATAGAACCACTCCCTAAAGGCTTTCCAGTAAAATACTCATACATAACTGATGCAAACAATGTTCCTTTTGCTCGAATCCCTGGAGTGGGGGATAGGGCAATTCCAAACATGGAACATAGGTTAGGACTAATAATAGCGGCACACGAAGGGCTTGCTTCTATTCATGCTGGCGTCTCAGCCACAGTATCATTATTAAAACAGAGATACTGGTGGCCACAAATGAGAAGGCAAACGAGGAACTATGTTCTAGCATGTGAAATATGTCAAAAAATGAAAGTATCAACGGTGAGACGTCCAGCGCAGACGCCCCTTCTAATCTCGGATAAACCATTAGCCTGTGTTTATCTAGACCACTGCGGTCCCTTACAAAGGGATGGTAACTATAAATATATCTTGGTTGCAGTGGACTCATGCACGAGATTTATATGGATGTGGCCCCAGCGAACGGCTGACGCCAGAACTGTTATAAAAGATTTGCGAGTCTTTATCGGCACATACGCAATTGGCATGCTGCATTCGGACAATGGTCCTGCTTTTAGCTCTCGGGCTTATAAGGAGGCCATGGTCAGCATGGGCGTGCAATTGCGGTACTCTTGTCCATTTTACCCTGAGGGGAACGGAATTGTTGAAAGAAAAAACCGTGACATAAAGCAATCTATAACGGCAAAGGTATTAGGTTCGGGAGCTGGGTGGGTCAAACATCTAATAAGTGTCCAACGTAGTCTAAATAACTTGCCAAGAAATTCTCTGAAGGGATTCAGTCCGTACGAATTATTGTTTGGAACTAGAATGATTATCTCTGACCTCGACAGTCAGACTTCAGTGGTTAAAGAAAAAAGCTTTGATGTCAAAGACCGTTTGGCTATTTTGCAGGACTTAAACAAAACAAGAAAAGACCTGAGCAACATACAGTTGAAACAACAGCCAACAACCACTGAAGAATCACCACCTGTCCCAGCAAGACCTGTCTGGATTCCAAAAGTCGGGGATCTAGTCAGGGAGAAGATCGTGGTAAAGAAGGAATTTGGGCCTTCTTACAGAAAAGCAGTTCCTGTCTTGTCTGTCAACGGGACAAGATCAGTTGTACTACCGCCACTTGCTGGTAAAAAGGAGAACCGAGTTGTATCCATCGACCTGGTAAAACCACAACATGTGGCCGATAACAAACAGTAGGCCAAGTGGACTCCCAATAAGTACCAGAACACCAAGGTTTGCTACCAGTACAGAGGTCCTAACAAAGAGGCTCATCACATTCGAAACGCCTACAGAAGAACAACAAGGACTATGCAACAATGCAATAGAACTCAGACCTCTGACAGCCCAAATAAAAACATTTAGCAGAGACACACCAATCTACAATGAAGTACCAAGTGACAATGCAAGAAACAAAAATCCTGAAGCAATTGGAACAATTGACAGAACTGCATCCGGGTACTTCATCAACTTCGATGATTCCTCTGAAGGCTTCAGTGAATCAAAGACACAGCCATCATCAAAATCCTTTAAAGACAAAGCTAAGGAACTTTTGAACCAACTGAAAGAAACATATCTGATTTCTCCATGGATTGAATTTTGGGTGGGTTTTGGTGCATTTATCCTCATACTTTGGCTAATCATGGTATTTACTTTGGGACGCTTCATTGAGGGAAAATATGCTAAAATGGACACAGCAAGTCAGAACATCAACTTGGTCCTCAAACCACACACATCTTCACACGTCGAGAAAAGAGAACTTTCTTCAGCCAACTTCACAGCCAATCCGATACCTGGTGGGGTAGCCTGGGACAACACTGACTATGAAATTTATGGTCCGGTCGAGATCCTGAAATATCCACACCAAATCAAGATCTCCTTGAGTGACTTTGCAAAACCAAACTCATTTGCTGATGATTGGGACTTCGAAAACATTAATAACATGATGTCTGACTTAGTAATGTCTGCTAAATTTACAAAACATGATTATTTGCAAGGTTCTACAAATTATGACAGTATGTATTGCTATAACCACTATGGTAACCATTTTTTACATAAATCTGCACAACCTAGAAATGTTTTAAATTATAATCAATGGGAACATTGTGCTACACCTCCAAAAGGGAGCTCAAGAACCGTTTACGACAAATATTCATATTTTTCAGGTTTTAACACAAGTAATGCTGAAACATTTTATTATAAAATGTCAAACAAGACAGGGATGAAAACCATGATAACCAACACAAAATTGATATATTCAGATTCATTCTTCGAAAAAATGAATACTTTTGGATTTGATTATTGGGACAAAAATGTTGATTTGAAAAGTGTTTGGGGTACAAAAGAATGGCAAGTACAGGGTTTAGAAGCTTTGTTAAGAGCCTGCATGATCCCAGAACAAATGATATTTTTAAATGACACTGTTCAACAAACCACCTGTCTTGGATTAGCCAAAATCAAAGATTTAAATAAACCGTCTATTCCAAAGCCAACAATGTTTAGCAATAACTCTGATACAGATGAAGAGATAGACGTAAACCATATATTAAACCAAAACAGAACATATCCTGATTGGAAACAATGGTTGATCTGGCCCACAGATACAAATAACTGTCAAGATAGATTCCTGAACAAAACACAGGGTTTCAAAATGACCAGGCCAGACCCTAGATATCCCCAGAGACATCACCCAGGGATAATAACAACCTACAGTGTGGGCAACTTATGCCTTCAATGGCTACAAACTTCCACACTGCCTGAAATTAAGCAACACCTAACTTTACTTACTGATGGTGCTGACTTGCGTGATTTCATAATGGGACCACGCAAACAGCGTCAAAAGCGTTTCATAGCAGCCTCTGTATATGCAGCATACAATGAGGCCTGGAAGGTTACTCAAATTGAAACAGCAGAGAGAATACGGGAAATTGACCGTATTAATTTGGAAAAATCACTTTCTGTAGTGGACAATGGGTTAATGACTCTGTCCTCCAGAATTTTTTCTTTGGACAGCATTGTGTCTTCAGCAATCGACATATTATCGCAAGACTTACTGTTATTACAACATGGTCAGTCACAATTGCGTTCTATTGTACAGCTTGGCTGGACGTTACAAAATCTGCGTTCAGGCTATGTGCCTTGGCGTTTAATCAACACAACGTCACTATTCCAAATCTTTAACCTTACTGATAGACAAATCGGTATGGCGCAAAAGGGTGCTGATTATACAATCTTGAGCATTGAAAAACTAGAAAGATTACCAATGACAATGTCAGAACGACCTGTCAGTGAATGGATAATCCACGGAATCATAAATATTCCAATCTCAACCTTCAGGTTTCAATACTGCCAAAAATATATACAGGCTGGCATGTACGAGAAATTGGGAAAGGGGTACCTTAAAACAACTTGGAACCTGCCCTATTCACATGCATGTGTCAGTAATAAAGGACAGAAAGTGTTTCTTAGTGGCAACAATTGTGCTATGTCACTAAGCGGCACGCTTCTGTGTAACGGAATTAGTTTGCATGGAGCCTGTGAAGGGAATTCATACAACCTTTCATGTCACCAGCAAGGCGCACCTGCAACTGAAATAGAACCATTCTTTCAAAGACTCTATAATGGGAGTTACATTCTTATTGTAGACCGCAGATGTTGTAGTCTTATGCCCGGGACTCCTTATCTTGTCACTACGACTGCGAAGGTCAAGTGCTGTGGACGTTCTTTGTTCCCCAGCTCCTTTCCAGACAGGGAGGCAAGGGCATGGCCCAGTTTGAAAATTACTTCTATTCGAATAGATACTTTAAGCAGAATGAAAACAGTGCTTCTTCAGACGCCTACAAGGCTCACGTCATCAAAAGAAACGTATGATCTACAAGTCGCAAGGACGACTGCAGAGATACATACATTATTATCAACTAATTCACCCGTACATTTCGCGGAAATCCTGAGCGAAATCTTAAATATTTCTGATACCACTGGGGTCTCAAACGTATTTAAGACAGTATTTTCGATGGCATTAACACCATTCAAAGCCATACTGGGTATTTTTCCAGATTTCGTCCATTCGATTTTTGGCGGACTTCCCCTGATCCTGGGACTAATTGCAGGAATCCTATTCTTAGTCCTTATTTTTCGTTATGGCAACCCATGTCACAGATCAAACTCTCGCGACAATGGAAGACACGATCCTAGCCATTGGATACCGGGACCGGATATCAAAAATCCTGGGACTCTCCCGGCTTAGAGACCTAAACATGACTTGGTTTCTATCATTTCGACCGATGTGGCAAAGGTGTGTTTTACCTGTATTGAGATGTCTGCTATGCGGAGAAGAATGCGTGTTAGACACCTGTCTGACGCTACAATCGGATGCGCCAGTGGATGCAGATACATTGTTGGTTCCTACCAAGGTTCACGCTTTGTGCTGCCCTCAAAGGCTGCCAATCCTGATGACGGCATTCGTGGAGTCTTCACCACTACGATTGAAGAGTAGTGAAGTTCAAGATGAAAGCAGCATTGAACAGGTACGACCTTCTGTCAGCAATGCGAATCAGAATGTCAATGGAGACAATCATGCGCACGAATGCATGGTTACACCTATTTCCGACTTAGTGGAACTTTCCCATGAAGCTGTTGACAGTTTTTTCGAAAGCCTTAATGATATAATGTTCTCTCCAGAACAGAAATAGAGACTTTTGAGCAAGCTCGCACACGGCGTTCCCTGAATTCGGCCTTCAACTTTAAAAATAAAGTCACATGAACAATTTTTCCCACCAGTTCACGGACAACAATTTTTTAGCAGCCCCAAATTATTTTTACAAAAATTTCGGGACACTTATCTTCTGCTTAAAGTAAGAAACTATTCCTAGAGAACTAAGATTTCTATTTTTAGATACTTTATAAACTTTAGTTGCCCGCTGATATGTTCACAAATATTTTATTATGTGATGAAATGGTCTCGGACTTTCTTTCTGTATAGCCATATTAAGAGCCATTTCATGTGTATTTCTCATATACCAAATAAGCAATAATGTCTACAAATGCGTGTTTACTTTAGCGTTTAATTCATAGCTTAAGTGCATACAATATATATGACTGCAATTTTTCAGTATATTTGAAAATTTCAAAATGCATTTATGTATTTTGGGGTGGTAAGGTATACACTATACTCTATAGTATGTTGTACTATGTTATACTATGCATAGATTAGTAAATATGACCATAGTTAGCGTGGAGTGGGTGTCATGTATTCCTATAGGTTCTGAATCAATCCCCCTATTCCTGACCCTATTCTGGTTAAACTAACTATCAAGTTAACTAACAGTCAGCCCATG
The DNA here is from genome assembly GCF_964261635.1 of Lissotriton helveticus. Classification (NCBI taxonomy): domain Eukaryota; kingdom Metazoa; phylum Chordata; class Amphibia; order Caudata; family Salamandridae; genus Lissotriton; species Lissotriton helveticus. The sequence continues at coordinate 339,679,940 of NC_136063.1, read as the reverse complement.
AGGCGAGAAAAGCCCCCATGATGCAGATACCATTATCTGACGCAGTCACACTACGGCACAGGAACGTGTTATCTGATTAGGTCATAACGCTTGAGATCTAATTAGACAAGCGACATTCCTCCAGCCCCTGATAAGGCATACGACGTTCTCATAACAAATCAAACCTATGACAACCTGGAAAATCCGTGCGGCCATTGTTTTGATTTCACAGAGAACTTTAGTAAAGAATGTGCTAACGAGCAAGTCGTATGACATCTTTATTGACGTATCTATGTCCATCCTTACGTCAATCTCGGCACCTTTAAGGTATAAATATTGCCGATCTTGCCCTATGCAAACACACGCGTGGTGACGAGACGGAGCAGCCATACTTGCCGAAGCCGAGAGCAGAAGCAGACCCCGCTGGCAGCAGCCCCGCCTTCCTGACGCGCTGAGAGACGCGCTGCTATCTCAAGCCGAGAGACCCAGCACCGGCGCTTCTGGGCAGCCCTCGCAGGCAGCCTGGAATATCGAGAGCAGAGAAAGAGATACCATTCCTCATTCATCCTAACTTCCAGGTACAGAACTGAATAACCCCTCACAGAGAATTCTTTAGTTATTCACTTGGCAAAAACAAACTTAACTTAAACTGTAACTTTCTATTCCCGCCCACGCATTAGACTTAGGTCAGGTACACGGGGTAGGCGTATTTAGAAACACCAGTTGAGTACGTTTAGTCAAATGTATATGTGTATGTAAATATATTTTAATCATTTTAAACATCATATGGCTCAGAAACCATATCAATGTTTTTACAGTATTATTTTATACTATTGCTTTTAATGTATGCACTTTACTTAACTATAAGTATTGCAATAATATCGATCCATTTCTCTTGTACGAGAAAAGAGACTGATCAATAAATAACACCTTTTTATTGAACACGCCCGTCTCTTCCTTTTCTCTACAATCTGATGAGACTAAGAATGCACGTACTGACTGAGTAAAATAATTGCCTTGTGCTCACACGACTCTCGAGATTGACTCTTGATTAGGGGAGAGCAAAGTTGTCATGTTCTATGGTTGTCAGAAACTAAATCCCTTCTTGTCTAATCAGGGGAGTTAATTCTTTCCTGAACATTCGAGAAAGTTTCTAGCGAACTCTGAGCTACGCTGGCAAACCCAAAACTTAAGTCTAGTATCGACAGTAGTAGACCTAGTTAACGTCTGGCCTAGGCCTTTACTGCTGTAGGTATTATTCCAATGCGCAGAGCCTATTGGGAAGATAGGAACTACACTACAACCCGCCTCACACTGGATAAAACGATGACACCTTCCCGTCTGCGCAGCGGCCGTGCCGGCGGCACACCGAAGGCGCGCCAAAGGCAAGCCCGTCTGCGCCCGTCCGCGGCAGACCGGGGCACGGGGCCAGTACCCCTGCTCATTTTACCCCTAATGCTGGACCCAAGGAATTATTCAGGTATACCAGGGGGGATCTTCTTGCTCTTCGCCCCAATGTTGAGGATGGCTGTCGGCATGCTATGGTAATGGATTTCCCACTTTCATATTGTACTGCCTGCAATTATTCCACGGGGGGGAGGGAGGACACCAACAAAATTGAAGTTGACATTACTTAACTGTCGTTCCCTCAAAAAGCATAAACTAGAGAAACATGATTTGATCCTTGAGGGAGATCTTGATGTGCTTCTACTTACAGAGACTTGGTTAGATGATGCCTCTACTCCCGAAACTCTGGAAGCTGTCCCTGCTGGCTACAGCCTACTTAGAATTGATAGAGAAAGGCAAATAGGCGGGGGATTGGCAATGATTTATAGAAGCAATTTACATTGCACCCTAGAAAAGATTTCGCTGCCCAACTGTGAAAGTGGTTTCTTCACGCTAAAAGCCAATCCTAAAAACATAATCAATGGTATCCTTCTATATCGGCCTCCAGGCAAAACCGCACAGTTCTGTAATCAACTGACAGAGCTGATAACCCAATACACTCTCCGCTATAAAAAATTCCTTGTTTTGGGGGACTTCAATTTGCATTTTGACAATCCCAATTGTAAGGAGGCACATGATGTGGTGGAGGCTCTGAAGTCTTGGTCACTTAAACTTCAGTCCACTGCCCCGTCACATCAACGTGGTCATCTTCTAGACCCCGTTTTTGCTAACTGGGAAGGAATCAAAATTGCCACACCATTGCAAATTATCTGGTCAGACCACTATGTTATCCCTTTCAAAATTGAGTTGGCCCGCAGGACGATAATGGGAAGAAAACCGGGCCTACGAAATTTAGAAACTGGAAGAAGTTTACGCAGGAAAACTTCAAAACTGCACTTCTTAATAATCCACCCCCTCCCAGTGACAACCTGCTCAAGGCATGGGATAACTATGAGAAATGGGTGTCTAGGGCTCTAGACACAGTAGCACCATGGACTCTTAAACCCCCCATCAGGAAAGTGAAAACTGCCCCTTGGTTCTCGAAAGAACTTAAAGAAGCCAAAGCCAAATGTAAAAAGGCCGAGCGGAGTTGGCGGAAAAACTATAATCCAGTGGACACGCTGAACTACAAGAAAGAATTAAAAAGTTATCACAAACTTGTAAGAACAGCTAAAGGCGCTCACTTTAAAGGACGTATTGAATCTGCAAAGAATCCTACTAAAGAACTCTTTGTGATCTACAAAGAGCTTACGACCCCATCCAGACTTGTGGCCCAAGACATCTTCACCAATAAATTGTGCGATGATATCGCTGACTTTTTCACAAAAAAAGTAGATTTAATACATGCCACCTTTACAGGTAATTCACCTACTAGAGAGGTGGTAGTGAGAAGTGCCTCTGCCACCAAGATCCATTTGCCTCAATTTTTCGTCCCTGAGAGAGCTGACCTGCTCACTATAATTAATAGCATTCAGTCTGGCTCCCCCTGGATGTGATTGCCCCCAATCGCTGCAAGGAAGTCATTGACTGTTTGATTGAGCAAATTGAAAATCTGATTACCTTGTCTTTTCAGGAATGTCATGTGCCTGACGCATGGAAGATGGCACAAGTAATACCCCTGAAAAAAAAAGCGAATATACAGATATCCCAGCTACAAAATCTCCGCCCTATCTCCCTCCTCCCCTTCTGTGGGAAAATTGTGGAGAAGATAGTAAATAGTCAACTTATGAAATTTGTTGAGGAAATCTCTCTTTTCCACTCCACTCAGTCAGGGTTCAGAGCAGGCCACTCTACCGAGTCGGCGGTTCTCTTCTCCACAGAATGTTTGAGACAACTTGCAGATGGGGGCAGACAGCAGCGTTGGTTCTGTTAGATCTTAGTGCAGCATTTGACACCGTGCTGCACTCAACGCTGCTGTCTTGCCTCTCTGATTTGGGAGTGGTAGGACCAGCCCTGGAGTGGATAGGATCCTTTCTTGAAAACAGGAGTTTCCAAGTGCACTGCCCGCCTCACAAATCGTCTCTTCGCAAACTGAGACACGGGGTTCCACAGGGCTAAAGCCTGAGCCCTACGCTATTTAATCTATATATGGAACCCCTAGCCCAATTGGTGGAAACTTTTGGTGTGGATATCGTCACATATGCTGACGATACCCAACTAATAATCAACCTCTCCAACAATCAGGCTGAGGATGCCATCAATTTTTCCAATTGTATGCGATCGGTAGCAGATTGGATGAATAACAATTGCCTCCGCCTCAACAGCGATAAAACTGAGCTATTGATGGTTGGCAAGCCCTCCTCTGCCTGGTCGCAGGCCTGGTGGCCTGCAGAACTTGGAGTAGTTCCCCGCCCAGGACTTTCTATTAAGAATCTTGGAATATGGTTGGATGCGGAGCTCTCCTTCAAACAACAGATCAACAAAATTACGGGCAAATGTTTTGGAATACTCAAAACACTCCGTAAAGTTCTTGATCTGCTTCCCATCAGTGCAAGGAAGACTCTTGTCCATGCCCTAGTGACTCCACATCTGGACTACGGCAACGCCCTCCTTTTAGGACTGAGCAGGAAAGGCTTACACCAATTACAATGCGTCCAAATGCTGCCGCCCGCATGGTACTCAATCTCCTTCCGCCTTCTTGCGAGCAAGCACTGGAACAATCTCCCCCTTGACCTGCACATGGAGCCTTCAGAAACAATATTCAGATCAAAGCTAAAAACCCACCTCTTTCCAAGGGAATAACTGATTCTGTAGCCCGGGACGCAGACTATCCCCGGTCCTCGGCCTCTTCAGGAGCTGTAGCATTTCTTAGCGCGGGGACACACTGTTTTTAGTGTAACCAAGCGCTCTATAAGTGGTTTTATTATTATTATTATTATTAAAGGGCTGCAGGATAGTTACAGATCACAGGACTCTCTATCTCAAGATGGCAAATTGACTATGTCCTTGGTGCCAAAGGGTCTAGAAAATTCCTACCATTGGCATGTTCTTGAAAGAAGTCCAATAAGCTGCTTACAACCCCTCTTGTTTCATATTAATAAACCATATGGTATCATTTGTTCGACAATGTGAGCATTCAAAATCCTATGATATCCTTTTTTATTGTTCTTTCCCCTAGACCCACATTAAGCTTGCTATGGCTCTTTGTGCTCTACCTGCCATCCTACTTCTCCTCCCTCTCGCTTCCTTTGTTCTATCCCACTATTCCTTATGTTGTGTCTGGCTAATAAGTCCATGAACATGGATTTCAATGTCCCCCCTACACAAACAGTGTTTTGATTGGTCACCAACTGATTAGCTCAGTGACTTGCTTTGCAGGTGTAGGTGATCACTTATGTCTCGCACTAGAAATCAAATGTATTATTATATAACTGGGATAACACTTGAACTTCATACCATTAACTCTCTTTGATGCACTAACTTGTATATTATTCAAATTCACGTTTTTTACTGTTGAATTTAGCTTTTTTTTAACAATTGTAAAATAACATAATTAAATGTTTGTATTCCTATATCTAAGCAGTTTCAATTGAAATGTCGACATAAACATTTCAGGTCAAACTCATTAGGAATGTGTAATGTTATTGATTTGATCTTCCTGGTCAATATCTGCTCCTCCACTGTGAAATCCTGGAAATACAATATTTATTGTACGTAGCTGAGAACCTTATTTAGGTTGTTCGAATGGAACAACATATGCTTGAGTCATGGTCAAATTCTCCTTATAACCTGATAGTACACGTGTCCCGAATATTGATCCAATGAGTGCCCTTGCTGATGTCTCATCTTGTTATTGTTCTGTAATACTTTGTGATCTGTTTACCAGATCCTCTACTTATTTCATTATTGCTGAGTTTGAGAGTCATCTATATCCTGCTGTTGTAAAGGTGATATGTGGCTTCTGGTATGTTTGTGTTAGTGAGCTATACCAATGCTGTGGAAAAGTGAGGGGTGTTGGTGACCCGGTCCCTGCACGTCTGGTCTAGATGGTATGGACCGCGATGTAGGGATGGAAAAAATAAAGATACAACAGCAGTTAGCCGGAGCAGGAATCCGTACTTTCATGCACATACAGGCCTCGGTGCATTCTGCAGGCCTATTAACTCAATAGCTTCCTTCTTTCACTGCATCTGACATAGCAATGATAGTAGACATCTAGCATTCTGAATCCCATGACTTCCAAAACCCACTCAAGATTTCAAGAACTTTTTTCATGCTTTGGAACTCCTAGGAAACCTCAGCATCATCCTTGACTCCTCCCTCTCCATGAACCGCCAGTTCAACGCTGTGGCCTCCACTATCTTCAACTGCCTGTGCATCCTCCGCAAAGCTTTCAAAAGGACCCCCCGACTGCAGACGGACCGTCACCCACGCACTCATAACCAGAAGACTGGACTACGGCAACGCCCTCTATGCCGTTATCAACAATACTCTTCTACACAAACTTCAAACCATCCAGAACGCTGCAGCAAGACTCGTCCTTGGACCCCACATCACAAACACAAGACCCTACCCCTACGAGACCTCCACTGGCTCCTTGTCAGAATAAGGCTCACCTTCAAGCTCCTCACCACGCCTACAAATCTCTCCACACCATCGGACCCAAATACCTCAATGATAAAGTATCTTTCCACCTACCCAAGAGGGATCTCTGCTCCACCGACCTCGCCCTGGCCGAGGTCGTCCACATCAACAGAAATAGAATGGGCAGGAGAGCTTTCTCCTACATCACAGCCAAGACCTGGATCGAGCTCCCTCTGAACATCAGACGCTCCACGACCCTGCACGCATTTAGAAAGGACCTCAAGACCTGGCTCTTCGACTGATCCGGAGCCACCCCCTCAGCGCCTTGAGACCGTCACGAGTGAGTAGCGCACTCTACCAACCCCTGATTGATTGATGGAGGTCCTTATAAAACAAAGGCATACAAAAATATAAAAACGTAGACGAAAAATCATAAAAACAATTAGGCTACTTCTATCCTTTCAATCCATCAAATTAGCAGATCAAAACAACAGAGGTCACACTAAATTTTCTGTAGAAATGTAAAAAAATATTTTCAAAAGTTAGAAACTTGGCTCCAAAACATTTCATTTGGGGACCATCTAACAATAGCAAGGCCTCTTCTGTTGTTCCAATGGAAAACTTAAAGAAAAGAGGTCTCAGCAACTTCCAATTACATGATAAACCCACTCCTTTATTCAATGAACATGCCAAACTTGATGCAAAAAAAATGAAATTACAGCGGTGCGCTGAGCTCTACAGACATGGGAGTTTCATCACCACACGTGGGATGGTTTCAGCGCTCGCTGGGCTGTGAGACAAGCAAATTTCTCAAGCCCTTACAATGGTGAATCCCGGGATCCCTTTTTGAAGGCTCTGTGCTTCTTCTCTCTGTCAGCTGGCTTCGGAGGATTTCTCAGAGCTGAGAGAGGTTGTGCCCTCTATTTTGGAATGCAGAGGGTGCGTTCCTTGTCAACCTCATTGTCTCCCCTCATTTCATTCCATGTGCTTTTCGTTTTCTCCTATGATCCATTTGAAGAGAGCGATTGTTTTTTAGCATTTTTCATTGACCTCCTAGACTTTTAATTCATACTGAACAGCTATTACTCAATGTTTTAGGCTCTTTGCTCATTTTCTTTTCCATGAGATATTTTGACAATTTTTCCTCATTTCCCATTAGTGGGAAAAGCATGGAATCTTAAACTTTCTGGTGCTTCAAAGAATCATTTATGGTCAGATTTGAGACTCATCCACAGCAATATGGATGACACTATTTCACAGAATTCTGATTCTCCTTCAGGTACTCATCCTGAATCTCTTTCTTGCAATAAATATAGTTTGGTACAAACAAGAGAGCTAAAAAAGATACCCCTGCACCAATAAAACCAGCACCAGCATCTATGGAAGATATCCTAGATGAAACGTGCGCGCTGCGACCATTTATTAAAGGGACTACTAAGACACTGCGGCAGGTGAATGACAAAATGGTCTTTTTTGGAGTCTCGTGTTTTGTTAGCGGAACAAAAAACTGAAAATCTACAGCAAGAATCCCTGCATATTACACACCTGTAATCGGAAGTAAGTATGCCTAAAAAACACTCTAAAAAAGATCTGGAAAAACTCAACCAGAGAAATAATTTATACATTTACGGGCTTCCAGAAAACATGGAGGGATCTAATCTCACAACTCACTTTTCTGCCCAAAACTCTTGGTATCTCTACATCCACTGCTCTTAACATACTAAGAGCTCATAGGCTAGTTCCTAAAGTTTCTGCGAAACCAAGAGGAATTATTCTAATTTTCCTGCATTAAATTGATTAGTTACAAGTGTTATCTGCTGTTAAATGAAAAAAAAATCTGGGATAGTCACAAGCTGTTCTATTCTCAGTATGTTGCATAAGTTACTCGAATGCACGTTATGGTCTAAATTATCCCTGCTTATTTGAAGTGACTTATAACAACAAAACAACAACTTACGATGAGCCTGCTACACTCAAGAATTTTCTTCCGCTGTATTTAGGAGATGTTATGGACACTACGAGGATTATTTGATATGTTTTTTATTTACTGCCCTTGTAACCTGCTTAAGGATTATATATGATTTTGTTTCTCTTTAACGTTTCCTAATATGGTATTGTTTTCTGTTTCATTACAGGTTGTTTGTCCTCACATTTTGTCCCCATAAAGTTCTATTCCCATGTGATATTCCTGCATATGTCAAATTTACCCTGTTATCTGATGGATTTAGGATGCTGTTGCTGTTGTCTCTTGATGTCGCCAACCCCCCCACATTGATGTGTTTTATAGGAATATCCCTCAGCCGTCATTCGTATGACTTGTTCTGTCTTTTTATTTCCTGTTTTTCTGTTTGCCTATCACTACTTCATCTCATCCTCAATTTCCCTCTTCCTTTTTCCCCTCTTTTTTCCTTTCTCTGTACACGGGTCTTCCTTTCCCCCCATTCTTCATCTCTCCTATCTATATGCTATTACTCTATTCTTTTTACTTTTTTGCTTTTTTTCAATTTAAGCATGACACTCTCGACGGAATAATTGTACGTCCTACTACTTTAATATTCCATTCTGGGTAATCTCATGGAATGCTAAAGGGTTAAATAACCCTGTTAAATGACAGAGAGTGTTGTCTCATTTAGCCAGACTCAACACAAATGTTGCCTTGTTACAAGAAACTCACCTTTCAGAGACAGAATCAGCTAAGTTGAAAAAATGTTGGGCAGGTAATGTGTCTGCTGCTCCTGCTAAGGGAAAGAAAAATGGTGTACTCGTCCTTTGCCATAAGAAACTTCACATTTCTGTTGTTTCTCAGGAGGCTGTTGGATTTTTGTTAAATTACTGGTTGATAAGATACTTGTAACAATTTTTTATGTTATGGTCCAGTTTCAGTTGATAATACTTTTTGGACGACAATATCTGATAAATTAATAATATATGATGATGATTATATTATTTTGATGGTGATTGTAGCCAAATTCATGATTCTGTATTAGATAGGAATTCAAAAGTCAAGTTTGTTCATACTAAAATGTATTCACAATTTTGTTCTGCCATTCACTGTAATTTACTGGTTTATAGCTGGAGGTTATGTCACCCAGACCTCCGAAAGTAGCCCTCCTACTCAAATTCACATCACTCACAATCCTGTATAGATAAAATTTTTCTTTGTAAATCCCTCATTCAACATCTCATTCATTCTGACAAAGGATCTGTATTCATTTCTGACCATGCTCCAGTGTGTACAGATCTTGATCTCATTCATTTCTCCTCCCATGCAGACAGAAGGTGTTTTAATAACTCACTTCTGTTTGATAATACATTAACCTCTCAATTTGAGGCCTTTATTTCTGATTTTTTTTCTTTTTAATAACTCCTGAGATTCTTCCTTTCTAATGGTTTGGGATTCTTGTAAAGCAGCTGCCAGAGGATTTTAATTAATTTTGTTTCACAAAAGAAAAAGCATATGCAGTCCCAATCAGACCAATTGCTTGCTAACATTAAGTCTCTGGAACATGCATATTCTAATTCTGGTTGGTTGAAAGCTTTATTCGATATGCAAGATATCTTATAAGCATACGTACATATAAAAACAGCATTTCAAAACAGTAAATAAGTATGTCAACATTAAATACTAAGACAATAAAATAGGATATAACCCTAAATAGATTAGCTAAAAGGTGAATTAAATTGAAATTGACAATCTCTTGCAGCGAATCAACCATGAGCATTTTAAAAATTTGGAAACACCGCAAACAATTGGAGGGGCAGTATCAGTCAATAAAATACGTAGTGCAACCAGATGCCTACGTATTCCCAAGCGTCTAAAGAGAGGTTTAAGCCAATACCGCCTAGGATTAATATAGTCCGGACACTCAAAAAAAATGTGTGCTACCGTTTCTGGCCTAGATTGACAAAGGGCACAGAAGGGCGATAGATGAGCACCGGATTTCCATTTTGACACAAAAGCCCCGATCCGGAGGGTGCCTACCCTGAGCTTGAAGTACAGGGCCCTATCAACTGGCAAGGTGATTAAGTCCAGGTAGGGTTCGTAGGCTACCACGTCCTTTATTTCCAAAAATGCTGCAGTCATGTTACTGTGGTTTTGGTTCCTGATGAGTTTACCAGAGACCCAGTCCCAATAAAGTTTTTTGAGGTCAGCTTTTGGTGGAGCAGATTTTGTAGTCCAACAATCCCCCAGGCCCAGCTCTCCCAAGAGATTTTTGGTGTCCCTCAGCCACTTGATCTTGGCCCAGCCTCCCATGCTCATTACCTCTGCCAAGCCATCGGCATAAGATTTTAACTCCGGGACCCTCCAAATACGGGACCAAAGAAGCAGTGGTCGAAGGCGCGCCTGATCTTTAATGCTCTTGCAGCCCACATCCAAGAGCACCGGGACTGTCGGGGTGCTCGAGGGGAGGGCTAGGAGGTCCTTCACAAACTTATTCTCAGCCTTGGATAGGGACTCTAGATTACAATGGCCCCACAGCTCGGCCCCGTACAATGCTGAGGTTACGCCTCTGGCCTTGTAAATCTCGATAGCAGGTCTCACAAAGTGTTTGGGTGATGCTCGAAATTCCCTAAGCAGAGCGCCCCCTACCTTTTTATGCTTCAGGACCATCTTGTCAATGTGGGAGGACCAATTCATATTATCAGTTATACGCAGCCCCAGGTAATCAAATTCGGAAACTTTCTCCAAGGGGACGGTGTTCAAAACAGGCGGGCGTCCTAGTTTCCTTGGAGGGTGCAAAATCAAATATTTCGTTTTATCCACATTGATTACCAGACCTCTGGATAGACAAAAGTCCTGGAAGCGGGTCAATAGTTTCTGTAGTCCCTGGGGAGTTTTTTAAATAAGCAGAGTATCATCTGCAAACAGCAGAGTAGGGATCCGTACTCCCCCCAAACAAGGTGCGTAGGCTGGTTCTTGCTGCAGATGCTCAACCACACCGTTGACATAGAGCGAAAAGAGTGTGGGAGCTAACACGCAACCCTGTCTGACACCCCTACAGACCGAGATCCTGTCCGTTGTTTCCCCATTTTTCCCCCCAACGGACCTGGGCACAGTTACTAGTGTGGAATTTAATGAGTAGGGACAAAATATAAGGGGGGAGCCCCAGACCCTGAAGTACCTTCCAAAGTTCCTCCCTAGGGACCAGGTCAAAGGCAGTCTTCAGGTCAATAAAGGCCAAATAGAGACTGCCCTTGCCTAGTTCCACGACCTTCCAGTTTAAGAGTGCTAACCTGAAGACCTGCTCAATGGTGCCCGTTCCAGAACGGAAACCGGCCTGGAAATCAGATAGCACTATGTTCTCGTCCACCCAATGGAGAATCCTTCCCAAAATTGCCTTTCCTGCCACCTTTTGCGTGGAGTCGAGCAGACTAATTGGCCTGCAATTCCCTGGGCTATCTCTGGGACCCTTTTTATAGATAGGGACGACCACCGCCCCTCTCCATGAATCTGGAACTGGGCCACCCTTCAAAATGTCGTTTAGAAGTGCAGCGATTACAATGCCCCAGTCAGAAGGATAATTTCAAAAAGGGGTGGTGATGGACAGAGTATCTGAGTTAATCAGAACCCTCCTACCCAGTCAACAGATCAGGGCTTGATCCATCACTGTTTTTTAGCTCACTGCACCATCCCAGTTCAGAACCTGCCTATATGCAAATTAGTCTGTCCCTGGCCCAGTGCATCATGGGAACAGGGCAGACCAGTCAGAAGGATATGCACGCAAAAGATCCCCTGGAAGCCCATCCTGGCCTGCTGCTCTCCGCTGTGCCACCCACTTGATAACCTCCTCTACCTCCCGTGCCGTAAAGAGATTGAGATTAACGTCCCCCAACGAGATGGTGAAAGAGGCTGGGTCATTTAGGGGCCCTTCTACCGGAGCGTATAAGGCTCCAAAGTGTTTTGTCCAGTTCTGGGGAGGGATATTACATATCCTCAGGGTCTCGTCGGGTCTATTACGGGAGCCCACCAGATTCCAAAACCCTCTTGCGTCCTTGTTTTTACTGGCAGCCAGTAGGTCCGCCCAGAACTTTTCCTCCCATTCCTTTTTGGCAATTTGGAGGGTCCTGGAATAAGCCTTTCTGGCCTCCCTGATCTTAATTTGCGATTTGGATTTGACTGCCTCTACCAGTCTAGTCTTCATCGCCCTACATGTACGGGTATACCATCCCTTAACTTTTATTTGCCTTTCTTTGGTCCCTAGTCTACTTGGGTGAGCAGTAAACAGATTGGTTAGGGCCTTGGTAAGGTCGCTAAAAACCCCACAAGCCGTCCCCATCCCTCCTGTAGTGGTCCCCAGATTAAGTTGTGCTAGGGCTAGGAGATGAGTTATTGCTGCGACCTTCTCCTCAGAGAGGGCGAGTTTCGTCCACTTTATTCGTCTCCCACAAAGTGCTACTTGCGACTCGCCCAGATCTGCTGTGAAGGAGGGAGCCAAGCCTCCCCTATCGGCTGTCCACCAGGATACTAGAGTGAGGGAAAGTAAGTTGTGATCACTCTCTACTGAGGGGACCACAACCATATCCCTCACCAATTTCCACAAACACACATCAAGGAAGATGTAATCAATTCTTGATGTTTGATTGGGCCTATTGTAAGTGTGTGCCCCCCCCTTGTCCGACTCTGACCTCCCGTTTAGGGCCCTCAGGTTGAACTCCATACTGAGGGTATACACTTGTAGGGCCACCTCAGTCCACCTCTTGATGCGGGCTATTTCTATAGCGGGAATCCCCCTCCTAGCATCCTCCTCATCCTGATCCAGGGTGACGTCCGAGCCTAACGGCTCAAATGTACAGTTGATATCACCAGCAACCAGGGTGCAAGCCTTGTATGGGGTTGATCTTAAGAGGCCCTCCAGAAGTGCAATTGTTGGGGACTGCCTTCCCCCCTTAGTACCTCGTGCATAAATATTAAAGATATTTAGAATAGCACGACCCCTGGAGTCCTTCAGGGTAATATTAAGGAGGTCCAGACAACCAGTCTGTTGCTCCACTATCCTACAATTCAATGAGGCAGCAACCCAGATGAGGAGGCCACCAGAGGGGCATCCCCTCCCCGATTCTGAGCATACTGCTGGGATAGAATAGGCCAAATAGCCCACCTTATGAGTGGGGTCCGTGCTCCATGTCTCCTGGAAAATGCATATGGAATGTTCATCCACCAATGCATTCCAGTCGGGCAATGTCAGCTTCCTTGAAATTCCGGCTACGTTCCAGCTGAGGACCTTAAAGAAAGGGTCCGTCACAGCTGGGACGCTACCGGGTATAAGGTCATGACAGGGGGCCACCTCTTGATGCTCCAACGGTGTTCCACATACACCAGCGGTGTCTTGGGTCTCTACCATTGCCCCTACATCTAATAATATAGAATGGATTTTAGTTGGGGATGGGGATATGGACTGCATTTTGGTAGAGGGTGAAGACTCTCTCAACTCCCCCTCTGCTGTCCCACCCTTGCCCTCAAGTCAATGTCCCCTGCACCCCCAGGTCATCTCCGGCCATCCGGCTTGGGGATAGAACTGGGGCACCACAGAGCATCGTGGGCCTCCGCCAGGGCCAAAGCAAGTCTCCCCAGTGACAGGCCTAAACAGGTTGACTACGGGCCTAGGGTAAAAATAAGTCAAATCCACTGCTCTAACACCAGGACCGCCCACCTCTTGATTTTGACCACAGATTATCTTCGCCACTCTGTTATCCTGGAAATTAATAATAATACAGTCTCCCTCCAATCGCTTTTTGCCCTGTCCACCCATCCTACCCTGCGGACACTGAGGATTAATCCATCCACACCTATTGGAAGTGGTTTGTTTGTTTTTAACCAGTGGAGACTCTTATTTTTTAGGGCCTGGTGGGTCTCAAGCTGATTAGCCTTCAGTGGTGGGACATTGACAAGCACTACAACATAGGGCTGGCAATCAGGGGGAAGATTAACCGGAGGGCTCCGAGTGGTGGCCTTTGGGGGAGCAGCTACAGTGGCGTCAGATGCCAAGTTGCATCTGTCGACCTTAGCTAGCGGTGCTGCCCCGACCCCCTTGACATTGACAATCGGCTGTGCAGTTTGGCTGCTCTTAACCAAACTCGCACCTGCCGTTGTCTTTACCTGGGGTGTTTTCTTAAGTTGATTTTTGGAGACCACGGGAGGCTTTGTTATTGTGTGGGAAGAATGAGGGGCAGGACCTGGCTTGGAAGTGGGAGTGACCAGGGGGACTAAGGATGGGTCCCTGCAAGGTGTTATATCAGGGAGAATGGTTAACATTGGAACAACCTGCGCTGGGACAGGGACTACAGGCAATCCTTTTCCCATGTTCCTACCCACAGGATCCTCACTTGCTCTAGACTGGTGTTTGATAATATCAAGGGTGGATTGTTCGAATTTGTCCACTCTCGCCCCCAAACCCTTAAGTTGATCCATCAGTGGGACCAATAGGCTTTTAATCAGGTCCGTAATTATTTTGAGGGAGTCAGGTTCTAGGGGGACGGCTACCCTGTCATGGGCATTAGGATGTACAAACAGATTATCTGAAGTTGTTCCCACAACAGGAGGCTCCCCTGCCCTACCATTATTCATTTGAGCTAGGCCTTTTTCAGGTTTTGGCCCCAAACCCCTTTGCCCTTGCTTTCTTGCACGCTTGTGGAATGTTGTGTCACTACCTATGCGTGAGCTCATAACCCTTTTCCTTTTCGCCTGCTTTGTAGTGCCTTGGAACTGGATGGACGGTCGTATCTCCGTAGGAGGAGCCTGTTGTAACGGCGGGGAAGTCTGGCCGATGGCGGGGCACGATGAAGCTTGAGAAATCGATTCTCCCACCGCCTCGAGACCAGCCACCGCTGGCAGTAGATCAGCAAGATTCTCTATTCTATCTATACTTGCTCCTATTGTCGCCAGCCGTGGCTGCACTGGGGCATCTAAGGGGTGAAGAGATGGAACCCGTCCAGAAGTTGGGGACAGGGCCTGGGCCACAGCGCCAAGGGAGGAGCGTCTAGCTGGTAAGTAGACCTCCGAGAGGTGACGTTCGGTCATCGCGATCTCCTTCTCAATGACCGCTGCTACTCTAGTTATGAAACGGTCCATAGTTCCTATAGTAGAACTCCCAGCGGCTCCACCCTCTCCGCCACTCCTGAGCAATATCCCGGAGCGGGTAGACATAGTAGGGTATACTCCCTCTGCCACAGTCGCGCAACCTACCAGGTCCACAAGCAAGATGTTAGGGACGTGGCCCTGCCCAGCCTCTGACAGCCCCTGACTGCCACAGACTGCCCGCCTTTTTTCTCGGGCTTCGCTCGGCGTCCCGCTCGCGTCCGGCGTGATGTTTAAGTGAGGGGCGTTGCAGGCGTGGTGGGCGTGTCTTGCTGGGGGCGCGGCCGTGCACCCCTGTGCAGCGCAGGGACTCCTGGTCTTCCGAATCCCTGCTAGCGCGCTCCCTCCGCAGCCTCCGGTAATTCCTCCTTCTCTTGTTGTCCCCAGACCCCAGGCGGCCAGTCAGCTCCTCCTGCCCCTCGCCTCTCACCGCGAAGCGGCGCCCGCGAAGCGGGTGCGGCGAGCAGTAACGGGAAGCGGCAGCACCCTCACGGGCAAGGGCAGGCTGATGCAGCAACTCCAATGGCTCCCAGGTAGGGTGTAGCGTTTTGGCGTTCCCGCCGATGCAGGGGAGCACACGCCTTTTGAATTTGGTCAGGCGCGGTGGGCGTGTCTTGCTGGGGGCGCGGCCGTGCACACCTGTGCAGCGCAGGGACTCCTGGTCTTCCGAGTCCCTGCTAGCGTGCTCCCTCCGCAGCCTCCGGTAATTCCTCCTTCTCTTGTTGTCCCCAGACCCCAGGCGGGCAGTCAGCTCCTCCTGCCCCTCGCCTCTCACCGCGAAGCGGCGCCCGCGAAGCGGGTGCGGCGAGCAGTAGCGGGAAGCGGCGGCACCCTCACGGGCAAGGGCAGGCTGATGCAGCAACTCCAATGGCTCCCAGGTAGGGTGTAGCGTTTTGGCGTTATAATTCTAAGAATGAGAATTCTCTAACACAGTTAATTGATGCTAAATTGCAATTTAATAGGTTGACGACGAATGCTGCTTCCAATTTTTTATTGAAAAGCAGGACGTTATTATAAGATGGGGAAATTACTTGCCAAATTATTTTAAATTTAGAAAAGATCGAACCAAAATTGAGTCTATCCGTAATGTAGCTGGGACTACTCTCTTTAGGAATAAAGATATTCTACATGAATTTGTCAATTATTATACTACATTATATTCTTCTGAATTGCAGCTTACAGAATCTGATCTGACTCATAATTTTCAATCTATTCCTTCTTCTCCCTCCCATCATATTAATTTGTAATCATTAGAAGTTGATATTACAATTCCAGAGATATATCATGCAGTCTCCATCTTATGTAGAGAGAAGGCTCATGGCTCTGATGGCTTTACTGTAGAATTTTATAGTCATTTTTCTAAAGTTCTTGTTCCATATCTTCTACTTCTTTTTTTTTTTTTTTTCAATGAAGGGGTTTCCTGAGGCTCCCTCCAAGAAGCATGATTTGTTTGATCCTTAAAGAAAATAAGAACCCTTCACAATGCAAACATTATCATTTTATTTCTTTAGTTAATACCGATTACAGAATCTTTGCTAGGATTTTGGCTTCACGTATTTATCCCATTTTACCTGATTTAATAGGATCTGAACAATCTGGTTTTATTAAGGGCAGCTTGGCTTCAGATAATGCTCAGGTTCTTTTCAACGTTCCTGGCAAGGCTCCAACACTAGATCATCCATTTGCTGTTACTGCCCCTGATGCAGAGAGGCCTTTGATTGACTCGGTTGAGAGCTTATGTTCGAGGCCTTAAAATGGATTGGTTTTATCCCCTAATTTGATTGCACTCGTATCTTTGCTATATACTGGCCCTGAAGCTGCCATTTTTGTTGATGGCATCCTTTCCAATTATTTTTCTTCATACAGAGGTGTTCGTCAAGGTTGTATTCTTTGCCCCCTTTTGTTTATTATTGCACTTGAACCTTATTTAAGAAAGATAGGGCAAGAGAGTCTCATTAGTGGTTTCTCTTTGAGATTCCAACAAATTAAAATGGCAGTGTATGCTGATGATATTCTTTTATACTGAAAGGATCCCATTACTTCCCTTCCACCATACTTTCAGCACATATCTACTTTTCCCAGTTTTCTGGGTATGGGCTTAACGCTGATAAATATGAAGTGCTACCATTGAATGTTCTGTGTAATAAGCAACATTTTGCTCACACATGGTTCACCTGGCAATCAACTAAGCTAAACTACCTAGATGTATGGGTTTCACATAATGTTAAAGATACTTTAAAAATAAACTTTGATTCTATTCTTAAGTCATTGATTGGTAGCATTGACCGTTGGCATCCACTTTTTTTATCCTGGTGCTAACTCCTCTTATTTTATATCTTCTTACAATGATTCCTATCTCTATCACTGATTAGAATAGATTCCCTTTTATTAACATTTTTATGGAAAGGTAAGCCTTCTCATCTTCTTTAATGAAAGATAACGCTAATGTGGGCCTTAAATTTCCAAATTAAACAATATCAATACACTTTTTCCATAAAACAAGCTACTAGATGGATCTTTTCTGATCCCCTAACACCTCCCAATCTATGGTTACAATTAGAACAATCCTTTAATGTTCCCTTTACTTTTAAGGAGATTCTTACCTTTACTTCTCTTATGGCTCAGTTACGATCTTTGGTTATTTCCTATCCTTATAACATTTTGAATCCTCTTCTTCCGTTATCTTTTCCAGCATCTAATATCTATAAACAATTACCCATGAATAGTTGTCCCTTTTATTGGAAATTTTGGCATTCTAAGGGTTTATATTGGATTTCTCAGCTTTATTCCAATGATCGACTATTGCCTTTTTTCTGAACTTCAATTACAATTTTTTTTACCATCTTGTTTCAACAAACAATATCCTTGTCTATGTAATTCCCTTAATTATTATATTCGCAATTTTCCATCTACTGTCTCTTCTTTGTCAACCTCGTCTAGGCTCTTTTCCTTACTTACTGTCAACCCATAAGCATCTACCATTCATAGGTTATTACAGCTTATTATGTATAGGCTAAAATATAAGTTGAACTTGCCTGGGAGCAAGATTTGGGAAAATGCTGGCCTTCCATTTTTTGTGATTACATATGGCTTAAAACTTACAAAACTAAACGAGCTGCAAACACTACTCAGACTCTTTATTGCATTTATTACCTTTCACTTTTCACTCCCACGGTCTTAAAATCCTTTGCTCCAAATATTACCTCTTCATGCTGGTCCTGTTCTTGCCCTGTCGCTGACCTTAAGCATTTGTTGTTTGAATGCCCTGCTATCCAGCATTTCTGGGAATTAGTCTGGTCTCAAAATTATACGATTTTTCACGTGACCATTACCTTTACCTTCACTAATATTTTTTTTAGGTAGCCTAGCCCCTCAATGGCCTCATTCAAGTCCTGTTGATTAATAGATGTATTACTGGCTGGTGCATTTCACCTAATTATATCAAATTGGAAACAAGCCCATAACGTCACGTTTAGGTCAATTCAATTCAATTCAATAACTTTATACGGTCTAAATAACAATAGGCCTTAAATGAACATAGAAATATTGCACATAGGTATAGTCATACATAAAAGTTTTAAAATGATCTCACATTAAAAAGAAATAAACATGAATGCATCAGGGTCACATCAAAGAATCGTGCTTCAAGTTTTCAGAAAAGTGTTAGATTTCAGATGTCATTGTAATGTTATAGGCAGTAGGTGTGGTAAAAAAAGCTTGAGGAAGGGATAGAGAGAGAACAAAAACCTCAAATAGGGTGTGCCATGTGCTCCTACTATCCCCCATAAGTAAACCCAACATGTTTAGCATTGCCATATACTGAGCCAAAATGCACATAAAATTCTAACAGACTAGCCTGTCATTGAGTGTCTTGTTATAAGTGATACTTTCAGAAAGGCACTCACGTTGAAAACAATGTTGGTTGAACACAGGGATTGTAAATGTAAGGGGGCTGGTCTACAATGGCGGAGGCCTTGCCTCTGTAACAAGGGTATTAAAAAGTGGTTTCGTGCTAGACTGTGGAATTCGCAGAACAACATAAATTGCAGTAGAACTTGTGCAGAATGATCATCACAGGGGCAGGAGGAAACTGTATTCCTCACTGGGTCGAAAAAGCATTTGAATAATAAGGACCAATAAATTGTCCCTGCTCTGGACCTTGACAGGTCCAGAGACAGATAAAAAGGGGGTTTGTCTGTGTATAAGAGACTATAAGAATGCAACACTGAGGGTATGGATAACTCGTGTTCCAACCTAATGTTTGCATGATGGTCCGTAAATTCTCCTTTCACATCTGTCGTTGCGTTTTTGGGCATAAAACTGGGTTCGGCACCACCATGATATACCAAGGGAACCAAAACTATCCCATATTTAACTCCACCAGGATATGGAGCGTGCCTTTTCAGGCATTCAGATATAATGTCCCTGCAGAGATTAGAGGCTGGGTTCAACCAAATACTAACCCATAGTAAAAGTGGCGCCAGCTGGGTCTTGTCCTCTATAAAACCTGGTTTGACTCAAAGCAGGTAATGAGACTAGACGTGGACAGCGGTAAACTCAGCAACCGAAGCAAAAAGCAGTTTTCCTAGGCAGGAAGAGAACAGCATTTAATGAGACCCCAGACTCCAGCTCGGTAAGTGGCTAAACTGATGCATTATGAGTTATAAACTTTCCGAGGTGGAAACTCAGTCCCCCCGCGGTTTTGTAAAATTTAACACTAGTTGAGCAAGATGGGGATTCCAGGACCCTGATGAACTAACATTTTGTCCTAAATAACAAACGTTGTAAACAGTCGTCACAACATGCCCATTAATACTGATTTTATTTAGACTTAATTTGCCCAGGCCACAGGACATGATATGTTACTTAGAATAATTAGTAATTAGGTTCAGATTTTGAATAAAAGAAATGAAGCAGTACACTTGATGTCTCAGTGCTTTTGGGTTGAGGGCTTGTAATACTGCATCACCAGCATACAGCAAAACAGGAATTGGGGAGCCTGTGATTCTGGGTATATCTGTGTGAGAAGTGGATACATTGCCTGTTAATATGTTGATATATAAAACAAATAAAAAAGGTGCCAGTATACATCCCTGCCTCGCCCCACTCTTCAGCAGGAATTCAGAGGAAAGCTCCTCATGAGAATTTAAACGAACCCGAGCTGAACGGTCTAAGTGCAGGGAGTACAAGCAGTTCACCAGAGAGGGACCACACCTTGATCAAGCAATATTAGCCAGAGTTTGGTTCTGTTCACTGAGTCAAATGCAGTGGATGGATCCATAAAACCTAAGTAAATAGGGGATCGCTCAGCCTTAGTATATATAGAAATGATCAGAGCCAAATTCAGGTATTGTTTGTTGGTTCCTAATTTTGGCTGGAATCCAAATTGAAAAGGGGAGAGTATGTCCTTATCATCTGCCTATTCGAGCAGGCGATCATAAATAACTCTGCCGATAATTTTAATTGTGCTGTCGATAAATGAGATAGGCCGATAGTACCTGGGCGACATATGCTCAACCTTTTTGAATATGGGAACTATCACTGCGGTAGACAATGAGAGGGGAATAATAGTAGATAGAGAAGTATTAAATGTATTCGTGATGAGGAGATCCCAAATTTCGGGCATGCGTTTTAACAAATCCAAGGGTACGCCATTTGGACCTGGGGGGTTCTCACCCTTACTGTGAAGGATGGCCGACTCAACTTACTGCAAAGTTAATAAAAGTGGGGGAGAGTTCTGCAATCTGTTGAGAAGGGTAGCAGACCTAGTTGGCACGTCCTCAGTGCGGTAAATGAAGGCAATGTGGGTAACCCAGTCTGCGCCTGAGATATTTTGTATACTTCCACTGGCAGTAATGTTTTTTGGGGCGCACCTCAGTTAACAGTACAATCAGATTAGACCATACATTTAGGGAGTGAAAAAGTATAAGTGATCAACATGATTACATTTCAAATTGGTGCCTCTTGGGAAAAAACACCCTACTACCTAGGTGCACATATACCACGGGATATCAAAGATAGTCCCTAAGTAAATCCAACTTAATTGACCAATTTCCCGGCACTCAAGTTATATCGATTTTAGTCCCTTATTTATTAAGGAATAGAAATTATTCTGTGCATAGATCCTGAATATTTATCCACAAGTGACAATTTTGGTTCTTATTGATGTGGAAATTGACTTCAAGGTGATTTACATACTTCATCCGAGACAGAGATATTAATCTCATTGGACGAGGCACAAAGAGATAATAATGTGGATAAAGGAAGCCATAAAAGATCTGCCTCGTGCCCTTTACTTACATCTAATAGATTTGACACAGTCTCTGACTTAGAATGACTTACAGGCCCTTCAGCAGTCTTAACATCTGCCATTGCTTGTATTACATCTATGAATGACAATCCTTCAGCAACACCTACTGTCACCCCCCTTCAAGGACAATGGCAATCACAATGCACAGTCTGCACACGCACTACAGAACTCTTTCTGTCCTTAGGTGGAACGAGGCAGTCCTTAAGGGTTACTTACTTTTGTTACTGACCTTGGATTGCAGTAGGGATATCAAATTAAATAGGCTGTTGTAGTGTTTACAGCTAGCATTAGTAAAATAATTATTATAAAAATGTAACAGATAAAAAACCATATTAGTCTTCGGTACGCAAATTGTTAATTCTAAAAGAGAAGAAGAGCTGGATTTGATCTGTGACACCTCTACCTGAAGGCTTAGGCTTACCCAGGTTGCTAGTCCACCCGCCGCACGACCACGAGAGGAGGGAGTAGCATGACTTGAGTAACAGGCATATCCCTCAAAGTGCGAAGCAACAGTGAGCCAGGTCTCCTGCAACAGGATTAAGTCAAACTTGGAGTGAAAGTCCTCCAGTCCTCGCTATTTGTCTTCCCTTAAGGACTGCCTCGTTCCACCTAAGGACAGAAAGAGTTCTGTAGTGCGTGTGCAGACTGTGCATTGTGATTGCCATTGTCCTTGAAGGGGGGTGACAGTAGGTGTTGCTGAAGGATTGTCATTCATAGATGTAATACAAGCAATGGCAGATGTTAAGACTGCTGAAGGGCCTGTAAGTCATTCTAAGTCAGAGACTGTGTCAAATCTATTAGATGTAAGTAAAGGGCACGAGGCAGATCTTTTATGGCTTCCTTTATCCACATTATTATCTCTTTGTGCCACGTCCAATGAGATTAATATCTCTGTCTCGGATGAAGTATGTAAATCACCTTGAAGTCAATTTCCACTCTGCCTGTACACTATTTTGTGTTTGTATTTTGTCAAATAACATAATTTATAGATGTTGTTTTAGATCTTTTAGGTCAAGCATTTAATACCTCTTGTATACTTTAGTATATACTTATATGTGTATGTACTTTGTGGGCTCTGGAGTTCAGCCTAAGTACTAAGAGGGGGTGTTAATGGTGGGGAGCAGGGAGTACAAGAAACATAACAAAGCAAAAACAGGGGGTTTAGCCAAATTAAGCTTTAATACCTGGGTACAGAACCACATCCTATACAGAAAAATAGGTACGTAGGAATGAATATCTTATACTTATTTTGTCATAGGGAACAATTAACTACCCTATTTGTAATGCAAAATTATATAGGAATACATTGAAAAAATGAATACAAAACACACATCTGCCATGTCATATAGAATTTTGCATTACAAATAGGGTAAATAATTGTTCCCTATGACAAAATAAAAATAAGATATTGATTCCTCCGTACCTATTTTTCTGTATATGATGAAGCATAACAAAGCGGCAAGCATGCGAATACGGCTCCTTTAAACACTGGCCGCGATGTCTTTCGTTTCGGCACTCACCTGTTGTAGCACAATTGCATGTATGGAAAGGACCCATATATATTTATCAAATGAATCATATTTGTACCACACAGTTACTGGTGAAAAATTAACCCTGTACTCCACGGCTGATGGATTTCATGAGCAGTGCCAGCTGGAGCTGTGAAGCCTTCATGCACGGATTTCAGTAGGACCGTCCATGAATGTTCTGGAATCTCTTCCTGCATTACACTAGACATACGGCCAAACCCAGGCCTTGCGTTAGCAGCAGATGCATGCCATTCTGCGCATTTCGAACGCTCATTATGAAATAGCATATACAAAAAAGGCATTTTCTATGATGTATGCCTTCAGATACATTTATCCTGTGAATTGGCCTTTATAATCTGAGTTGTTGTTTTTGAAGAATTGTGATTGACAGCCGAAAGAGTTTCAAGAATGCAGTCCGGTACCTACGCTAACTTGCAGTGAACACACAATACCTCCGTTCAGCCTAATGGACAGAAGTATTGTAGGTGATAGTGGTTGACAAACCGCTAGTAAAGCCGCATTTAAAGAAAGAGATGATATGTGCAAGTAGTACATAAGTATAACATAGCATTTCATTAGCTCTAAACTTTTAAAATGTTATTTTAATAGCGTATAACATTATTTATACATTATGAGATTAACATTAATTGCTCATTTTATAGACAAGATAGTTAGCATAAAATAATTTGCATCTCTCGATGCGCCAATGTTAATGAGAGAGCGCAAACTGATATAAATATATGAGTACATCACACTTACCTATAGAGAGCATAATTCATGAAGAGAAATGCCATGAGTGCTAATAGTATTTGAAATTATATTCTAAATGTATAGCTAATATAGAGATTTAAGTAGAAGTGGAATTAATACAGAAATGTGTGACATTATATGATTTTATTAGACGTGATTATTTTGAATCTATGTCGTGTAGCTGTTAACATATAAGATGGTCTGTGGTAAAACGCAGAACGTGGTAGGCCTCAGGGCCAGAGCTGGAGCTAAAAGGGAAGGTGTTTCTTTTCACGACACAGATTGTTTTAACGTTTTTGGTCATTGCATTAATGGGCCATGATTTAGAGTAATGTTTTCTAAATAATAGAATAAGAGTTTTAACATGCTTTAATTAAATGAAGAAATAGAATGCTATAATCATAATGTGAAATATTGTAGGCCTGAAATGTTTTAGCATTGATTTACACGTACATGTCTGGGCTGAGAAATGTTGCAAGCCTTTTTAGAAGTCTATGAGAGTTGGGTTCTTGGCGGCAGATATCTGTCTGCAACAGGAAAGGGGGGATCCAATTATAAGTGAATGAATAGAGGCCTGTTCAGTAGACGGCCCAGACATGGAGGAGGGTTCTGGAATGTTTAAGGGGTATCAGCGGGCCGGAGAAGAGACTGAGAAGCAAGGTCAACTCTAACGTCTGAGGCCCAATACAAAGCATCATGGAAAAAGCCTGAAGTTGCACCACGTGAGAGGCGTTTCGCAAGGGGCGTCTCAAATGTTGTTGACTATTTTGTATTAGGGACAGCACCCCTGGGTGGAGTTAGAGCAGAGACCTGAGGACCCTTTAGAGAGCGGATGGGTAGGCAGTGAGGGGTCATGACTGGAGAACTTTAGGTTTTCACCAAGAGACTTAGAGTGGGTGACTTCCCTTGGGGGTCATTCATTGCTGACACCTTTGTTAGGTTGGGATTTGGTTAAGTAGGGATACCATCTAGAACAGGGTAGGGACGCCTAACCTGTGTTTGTTTTCCTCCAACCTAAATGAAGGAGAGATATGCGTCTATGCTGATAGCTTTGCTATTTTTAGAACTTGTGTTAGTGATTTCTGTTGCTCGTCTGAGGGCTTTTCGAGAGCACATGTATGTAATTGGACCTGTGTATCTCGTGAATCTCATTCTGAGATGCTTGTATTTGCAGCTCATTATATCTTTACAATAAACTTTTGAAACCTAGAAGTTGTCCGTGATCTTTAAGAGTAGAGTCCTTTCTTGGGTGAACTAATTTGCAGATAGGTGTACTGTTTCCTTCCAAGACAGGCAATAAAGGTTCAGTCGACCAGATCGAGGTTTGGATCAATAGATATAAGGTATCGATCAAAATCTCGCCCTTTCAGTTGGTAGCTATAGAGGATGGTTGCCTTCTTGAGGACGGTGACCTAGGCCAGGTTAGCTTACCCCAAGGCCCCTAGAAATCGATGATCGGAAGAACAGCCCGCAGATGAAGATCCGGATGACGTGAGACAGAAAAAGCAGCAGTATCGGTCGAGAGTGAGTATAAAGGGTTATGCGTGTTAGATTGCGGTGTTTTTGTATTGTGTCTATGTTGTAATGTCTGGCGGAGTTGAATGTTTGTAGAGTGACTGTGGAACAGGTTGTGAGCGCGCGCAACCGGTGGAAATCTTAAGTTCAAGGAGAGCTTAAGTGGTTCGGGTGTATCGGACACCCAGAGTAATTGTCAACTAGTGTAAAGGGGGTCATGAGGTACCATTGATCACCCGAGAGACCGAGATAGGGGGAACGTAAGAGTGAGTGCGTGAGTAACGGACGCTGGTCGGAAGTTACTGTGTGTGTAAGTAACCTATCAGAGAGACGATAGACATCTCGTCAGTTGTGTTGACAATTACAGATAGACTGTGGACGTACAGTCGAGAGAAGTGACCGCTTGGTCGGAAGTAGTCATTTTTCAGTGTATGAATGGGACGCATGCATAACCGGGAGACGAGTTGAGAAAGGAGGGGTGCTGCTGCGAAGCGGAGAAAAGAGACGTCAGGTGGTGTCGCGACGTGATTGGCCAACAGGAGAAAGACCGCGCTGTGATAGGCCAAGCTAGCAAAGCCGCGACAGGATTGGTGGATTGTCATCAGGAAGTAAACAGAGTAGCGAGGCTGAATTTTGTGCGCATAATTATGAAGTGTTTTAAATGGTTGAAAGCGCTGTTTAAGAAAGAGAGGCGAGGATCGTATGAAGGGGAAGAAGCCCCGCCGGAGGGTACGCCAGCTCGTTATATGGCAGTAAATGTTGGGTTGCATACGATCCTTTGGATATCAGAGTGGAGTAAGATTACTGAAGGAAACGAGGAACTGACGTTCCCGAAGTACGGGACGTTCAGATTAGAGGTGTTACATCGATTGAAATCAATCATGACCTCAAAGAGACCCTTGCCTAGACCAACCCAGTTTGAAGCCCTTGAAGCATGGCTTAGGGCAGCGCATGAAAGGAATATGAACAGACGACAAGAAAGGGTGAAACGCTCGGTAAGGGCAGTACAGGATGCCAGGTGGGATGCGGATGCTAAAAGATGGAGAGTGCATAATTTGGAAATAAATAAACTGTACCCAGTGTTAGAGGCGCCAGTAAATAAAAGCCCCCTAGAAGAGGATGATGAGAGCGAAACAGAGGACAGCCTGATAAACAGATTACTGACAGACAGGCCACCCCCGTATAATAGAGCAGGGGGAGAGGTCGAGAATACTGAAGGAGAAAAGGGGGGCATTGCAGGAGAGCATAGACCGCTTCCCAGTTCACAGTGGGATCCTGAGCCAAAGAAAGAGTTGTTCCAGCCTAGTCAGGTGCAACAGGTAGTCGGTAGGTTTGTGGTACAAAGAGCGCCGGAAACGGAAAGTGCCACATCCTACCCATTACCAGATGCACTACAGGTACCTGTTACCATAGGTCCTATAATATCGATATATGACCAAGAGAGAGCAAAAGGGGAAGAACGGAAACGGAAAGACAGAGAAAGAGCAGAGCAGGCAAGGAGGAACGATACCACTAATTCCCCAAGTCAGATGCCGATACCCAGAGAGTGGAGCACCCCGATGCACACAGCAGGGGACCCAGGAGGAGATCCTGGGGGCCCTAGATGGCCAATGGATCTGAGGGGATCTGGACGAAAATCCTTTCAAGAGCTAAATGAGTACATGAAGCAGTGGGATGAGGCAGTGAAGGCTCAAAAGTGCATCAATGCTGCAGAAGCAGAAAGGGAAAGTCAGGACAGCAGAGCACGAACTCACTGCGGGGCTGGGGAGAGTAGCCCGGAGTGGGACTGTAGAGGGAGTAGGGGAGTCACCCATTGGGCCCGGAATGGAGGTAGAACAGACCTGGAGAACGGGGACCCCGGGAGTGGAGGGGTGGCGTGCCCAATACTCAGTGAAGGGGAGAGGAGAGCGCAAGAGTACAGGAACAGCTTTAAATGTCCACACTGTGTGCCCGGCACCAGAGAACTGAATGGGAGTTGTGAGAGGTCGCACCATAGTCCCTGTGATGACAGAAATGAGCGCAGCCCAGGGAATATGGGGAACCAGGAAGGATCGTATCGGATACTGAGCGATACGAGGCAAAGGGAGTGTAGCGACCAGAGGGAAAATAACAGAGAGATGTGCGGTGAGAGGAGAGAGGAAGACGAGAGTGGGCAGAGAGAGAGTAGGGATAACAGGCCCGTGTTCCATCACCTTCCAAGATTGGATGACCGAGCATGGGACCTGGAGAGATGGGAGCGAGGGAGACCACCCATTAATTCTCCTGAGCCCAAACGCAGAGCTCGAAGTTGGGATGGTAGGGAGACCAGTGAGCCCCCTTCGAAAGACATATTGCGAGCTGAGATAAAAGCCAAGAGACTTGATGTCTCCAGCTTAAGGTCAGATCTGGATGACATGGTAGATGGTACCCTGCCTTTAGAAAGAATGGAAATGTATGAACAGGATGAAATACTGTATATGGCAAAGGACATCACACGAAAGGCGAGAGCAGTCCATGAGAAGTTAGTCGAACTAGCAGGCAAATATATGGTGGACTTGTCAAGAACCAAAGCACTACAGGGTAACCACAGGCTACATTACTCAGATCGAGATCTAGATGAGAGGAGAACGATTGGGCTGAAAACACACATAAGGGAACTGATTACTGGAATAAGGACATGGAGGGCACTAGATAAATGGGAAGAGAGGTGGTCCAAGAAAGGGACCGGCAGAAGAAGCATGATTGGTATAACACCAGGACAGCAGGGAATAGAAGCTTACCCTTTGCGTGAAGTTGCCAATGGGAGCTATGTACATGTCCCTTGGAGTAGGGGAGATTTAGCTGCTTTTACCACATCTTTCCCCAAGTTACGAGAGAGCCCCGTGGAGTGGTACAAGCAAGTCGAGAGGTTTGTAAAGATCTCAAAAGTCCTATGGATAGATCTGAACACGCTGTTTGACATTGTAGTACCAGGGGATCTGTGGACAGCATGCAAGGTTAGCGCTGAGTGGCCCACAACGGAGCCAGAGAGAGATGCTAGGACTAATGGGCCGTCCGAGATCGTGATGGCAAAATTCGAGAGAGTGATGACTTGGCTGAAAGAAAAAGTGCCAATGCAAGACATAGATTGGGTCAGAATAGACAGAACGAGACAGGAACCCAAAGAGACAGTCCATGAATATTACGAGAGATTGCTGAAGGCGTTTAAACAGTATAGCGGCTTGGATGTAATGGATCCAAAGGACATAGGGCAATTCGTGTCCAAATTCGTCCTGGGACTGAGACCGGATATTAGTTTAATGATTCAGCAACACTCGATTTGTTGGCAAAGTAGACCCCTAGATGAAATACTGAGATATGCTAGGTACTGCTGTGATGAGGTAGACTCCAAGGCTAAGAAACTAAAAGAGAAGCTGATGGTGGTACAATTGCAGACAGCAGGAAAGGGGGGACAACAACAACAGCAGCAAGGGACAGGTACAGGGGGTAAGAAGCAGTACAGTCAGAACAAGGGTAATGAGGAGAGTACTACCTTTAGACCCAGAGTAGACATAGCTACCTTGAAGAAAACGACTAGGTGCCACCAGTGCAACGAGTTGGGGCATTGGAAACGCGAGTGCCCTTACAATGTAGAGATCGGAGAGCAAGAGATAGAGGAGGAAGAGGTCCAGAGCGCACCTATGAGAGGGGCGACGCAATACCAAGGAAAGGTGCTCAAAGGGGGGGGGGCTCCTCCCCGAGCCCAGTTCCCGCAACCTCCTCGAGTAGGGAGTATGGGTAAGACCTATAGACAAATGCCCCTGTTTGTGGAAGGTGAAGAATGCTATTATGTGGACCCATTAACCGGACAGAGAGTGGAAAGAGAAGACTGCACCCTTGGGGCAGCCTTAGAGGTAGATCAGAGGGGACCCTATGTGGAAGCAGAAGTAGCAGGGTGCCCTACGACATTTCTGGTGGACACAGGAGCCACTAGATCCACGATCAGATCAGCTGCAGTTCCAGACCTGCCCATGTCTGGAGAGACCATACAGGTGGTAGGGGTCGCAAACAGGAGAATAACCAGCCAATTGACAGAACCGGTACAGGTGAAAATAGGGAAGTACAGCGATGAGCACCAATTTGTGGTTTGCGATTCAAGCCCTGTGTGTCTGCTAGGAAGAGACCTGTTGTGCAAATTGAATTGTACTATATATTGTACACCCCAGGGAGTGGAGGTATTGACTAATGATGATGATGCAGATTTCAAAGTTGCAAACTCAAGAATATGTGTGGAGCTGTACCCTACTTTGACAGTAGACGAGCTTCCCTGGGATTTGAGAGAGACAGTGGCATCAGAGGTATGGGATTTCACTGGGGAAGAAATTGGATTGGTCAAAGGGGTGGACCCAGTGAAAATTGTAGTGAAACCGCATGCTGAGTTCCCAAGAACACCCCAGTATAAATTGACTCCAGAAACGATTGCAGGCATAAAACCCGTGATCGAGTCCATGATTAAACAGGGAATACTGAAAGAAATCGTGGGTAGTCCATGTAACTCCCCGATTATGGGTCTGCAGAAACCAAATGGGAAATTCCGGATAGTGCAGGACCTTCGAAAGATTAATAACATAGTCGTTTCATGTTGTCCAGTGGTACCGAATCCATCAGTGATACTGTTTCAGATTCCATTCCAAGCTGAGTGGTTCACTGTGATAGATCTTTGTCAGGCTTTCTTTTCGATCCCTTTGGACGAAGATAGCCATTTTCTTTTCGCATTTAAGCTGGAAAATCGCGTCCTAACATGGTGTCGTATCCCTCAGGGGTATACAGAGAGTCCATCGATCTTTAACCAGCTTCTGAAGAAAAATCTTGAAAGTCTAGTGCTGCCCCAGAAGTCAGTTCTGGTCCAGTACATAGACGACCTCCTTGTGGCGTCAGAAACAGAAGAAGCTTGCAGGGAAGACTCCATTGCTTTGTTAAATCACCTAGCTGCCAATGGGCACAAGGTGTCCCCGGGAAAATTGCAGTACTGCCTGACAGAAGTGCAGTACTTGGGACACAGAATTGAGAAAGGCAAACGAAAGGTGTCACCAGACAGGATAGAGGCGATCATGAAAATGAACGCGCCTCAGACACAGAGAGAGGTCAGGATGTTCCTAGGGATGGTGGGTTATTGCCGACAGTGGATCGTGAACTTTTCACTGAAAGCAAAGCCCTTGCAAAAACTGACGCACAAAGAGGTGAGTGATCCGGTACCATGGGACAAAGACTGTTTGATGGCATTCTTACAGCTGAGAGAGGACCTGTGTCGTGCTCCGGCATTGGGAATGCCTGATTACAATAAACAATTCTTTCTTTACTGTTGTGAGAGAGAAGGTTGTGCGTTGTCTGTGTTGGTCCAAATCCATGGGAATGCCCGTAGACCAGTTGCTTATTTCTCGGCTACTTTAGACCCAGTAGCCGCAGCGTTGCCCGGATGTCTCAAATCCGTTGCTGCAACGGGTGTCAGCATTGAGAGATGTGAAAATATTGTTATGGGGCACCCGTTAGAGGTGTGCGTGCCACATTCTGTTGAACTGTTGATGACCAGGACCAAAACACAGCATCTGACCAATAGCAGGCTCACGCGCTATGAGCAAGTTATTCTTGCTGCAGAGAACGTGACCCTCAAGAGATGCTCTGTTTTGAACCCTGCTACCTTAATGCCACTTCCAAATGATATTGATGATGATGATGAATATACAGACCATGACTGTCTCGATGTGACTGAACTATGCACCAAACCCAGACCCGACATCGTAGATGAGCCACTGACGGACCCAGATGAAGTTTTCTTTGTCGATGGCTCATGTGTAAGAGACGAAGTTGGGCAGTTGAGAGCAGCTTATGCTGTTTGTACAATTGAAGGAGTTGTGGAAGCTGGGTGCCTGGAAGGAGTACACTCCGCTCAGGTAGCCGAGATTATTGCCCTAACACGTGCTTGCTTAGCAGGCAATCAAATTCGAGTCACCATCTACACCGACAGCCAATACGGGTTTGGGGTAGTTCATGATTACGGGCAGTTATGGTCTCAAAGAGGGTTCATGACTTCTTCAGGCTCTCCCATTCGCAATGGAGAGTTTGTGCGCTTGTTGTTAGAAGCATTGCAATGTCCAGCAAGTATCGCAGTTGTAAAGTGCATCGCACATACCAAAAATGAGGACTTTGTTTCGAAAGGCAATAGATATGCTGATGAAGTTGCGCGGTATTGCGCAGAACAAGGTTACTCTTTCACAGAGGTGGATGTGGGTGGAATAAATGTAAGAACTGAATTAGCCATGATACTGGAAACTGTTGATACTTGGGATGAACTGTCAACCATGCAAGAAAATGCTCCTGATTCAGAAAAGGAAACATGGGTAAAGGCAGGATGTGTAATGGGTGAGACTCATTTTTGGGTCTCAGCAGACGGCAGAGCAGTGTTGCCCAATGAGATGGTGAGTCCAATGGCTAGACTCATACATGGTCCCGTACACTTAGGGAGAGATGCTATGCTGAGAGTGTTTAGACAGACTTGGTACAATCCTAAGTTTAGAATAGCAGCAGAAGCAGTGTGCCAGCGTTGTGTGACCTGCCAGCAGCTGAATGTAGGGAAAAGAACACCAGTTGCACTAAGTCACATAGGAAGGTCTGGAGGTCCATTCAACAGAATGCAGATAGATTTCATTGAAATGCCAAGATGCAACCGCCTCCGCTATGTCCTGGTGGTTGTTTGTGTGTTCTCCAGATGGGTTGAGGCATACCCTACACGTAGGTGCGACACCCTCACAGTGGCTAAGTTACTGCTTAGAGAACTTATCCCTCGTTTCGGGGTGCCGGCCTTTTTGGAATCAGATAGGGGAACACATTTTAACAGCGAGCTTGTGAAGATGATTTGTGTTGCACTGAATATAGACCAAAAGCTCCATTGCAGTTACCGACCAGAAGCCTCAGGAATTGTGGAACAAATTAATGGCACGATCAAGTCCAGAATAGCGAAAGTTTGCTCCTCAACGACCCTGAATTGGCCTGACGCCCTGCCATTAGTACTCATGAGCCTTCGTAGTACCCCAGACAGAAGAACAGGGTTGTCACCACATGAGGTGTTAATGGGGAGAGCAATGAGACTGCCATCTATTCCAGCTACTGCACTGTTAAATATCACAGATGATATGATCCTGGACTATTGTAAGGGGCTGTCTGACGCCATGCGTTCTGTGTCCCTTCAGGTGCAGGCTGCAGAGGTTCCAGCGTGCCAGGGCCCTTGCCATGACCTGTATCCTGGGGACTGGGTCCTGGTGAAGAAACATGTGAGAAGAAGCTGCTTGGATATTCGTTGGCGTGGGCCCTACCAGGTCATCCTGATCACAAGTACAGCTGTAAAGGTGGGAGGCCTGCCCAACTGGATACACGCGTCGCATACGAAAAGGGTTCCAGCACCTCTGGAAACAGCTCCTCTCTCGGATGGACGTCCAGCTGAGGACCAAGAAGCCATAGAGGGGGCTAGCCAAGCTGTAGAGGTGCCAGTGGAAGCAGGGAACGAGTCTGACCAAGCTGAGGACGGTCAGTACAACAGCGAAACAGAAGACGCTACGGAAGGAGAAGACAGCTGGGAGTACGAGTCTGACCCTGACAGGTCTGAAAGAGAGCGAGAACAGACCAGAAGGAGAAGGAGTAGAAGGGCACGTGGAGAAGCAAATTGGCCACAAAGAAGAAGTTCTAGCCTGAGGTCAACTCCAGAAGCAACCCTTCCTCCGATATCAGAAGACTCAGACCCAGAAGAAGGTGCTCAGGGCGCTGAGGCACCGAACCGAAGGAGGTCAAGTAGAGTGCGTGTGCCTAACAGAAGATACTCCACACCTGAGTGGACATATCTGGCGACAAATGTCTGTGAGACCGGAGACAGGGAGGATCCGAGCGGTGGTGGTGTCCAGTTCTGAGCCCATTATCACCGTGGAAATACAACTGTTGGTACCCGGTGTCGAACAAGAAGGGTCACTAACATTCGTGCTCCCCAGACCTCCCCGCCTCAGCAAGTTAAAACACATGTTTCTTACAGAATTGAAATTCCCCGACTTTGGTACCACGATAACAGCACATGAAGAGCATACTCTTCGCATGGAAATATTGAACTATGCTATTGAAGCTGCAACCACAAATCTAATAGTCGATTGTTAAAGGACTTTGTAAATAAAGCAAGCAGAAGAAAAGAAGATTACCTAGCGCCCAGGAAGCAGAGAATTTTAGGGAACCCCTTGAGTGGATGGAGAAGGGCTAGGGTTGTCTTTTTGAACTGTGAAAGGACTTTTTGCGAAAAAGGC
Source organism: Lissotriton helveticus (assembly GCF_964261635.1). Lineage (NCBI taxonomy): Eukaryota > Metazoa > Chordata > Amphibia > Caudata > Salamandridae > Lissotriton > Lissotriton helveticus. The sequence goes on along the minus strand of NC_136063.1, from coordinate 339,646,514 downwards.
TGTCAGCCTCCAGCTGTGTGGATTCTAAAGACAAAAAAGGATTGAAAGAGACTGTAAAGGAACGAGAGGAAAAGAACTTTTTTTGCAAAGAGAAAGGGAAAAGCTAGATTGTCTGACGAAATGGAGGCCGGCACCCCGAACCGCAGAGCTAAATGTATAATAGGTACACTAATAGTAGGAGTGATAATATTAATAGCTTTAGTGGTAACAATTTCTTATGTAAAGGGACATGAGGAAGAGGTAAAGGTAACTGATGCGAATTCTGTAGTAACACTTACACCCACTGTTGCAGGTGAGAAAAGGGAAAACACTCAAGAGAAAGCGTTATTGGCTGCAGAAGCCCGCAGGTTACATGTAGACGAGTCCCAAGGAGACTTTAGGTCAAATGCTTATGCTAAACTTTTGTATGAATACGTGGATGCCATGGAGGTTAAGGATTGCTACGTCTGCATGCAGTTGCCTGCGTCTGTAGATGAAGGAATTCGATATCATCACCTCCCTCTGACATATGGCATTACATGTAGCTTATTGCTTAGTATATTTTATGAGAGAGATAGTTTTGAATACTATTTCTCCAATTATGATTCTGTGTTGCCAGAAGTCCCGAATTATAAGCAGATGAATAAATGGGATTACTGGAAGAGTGAAGACAGATTGGCCAAGTTCTTCATTCCTTGGATTACCTTAGATACTTCACATGCCCGTAGAAATAATCTGACATGTAAGGTGTCCGAAGTCGAGAAAAAGTTCATAGGGCAGGTGGATGATCGTTACAGGAGACAAAAGATTTTGAAAAAATCAGGACAAGGGAAATTAGATTGGACCGAGGAAGGGAAGTCACATAAGAGAAAGGGTAGTAGTGGTCCAATAGCTTTAGATAAAGCGCAGAAAGGAAAGTTATGTCTTCACCGAGCCAAAACGTATTATGAAAATGTATACGTGGGTGAAGTTGACTGTGAACATGCTTTTAATTTAGAGTACTACACTAAGGATTTCCTGAAGGGAATGCAAGTGATTCCAAATGTGTATTTTGTATGTGGAAGAAATGCTTACGTGAGACTACCTGACAACTGGTATGGATCATGTTACTTGGCAATTGTCTTCCCCAAAATATATCATGCACAAGACTTATTGATCATTGAGGGCCAGACATCATCGAGGGGAAGGAGAGATTTAGGCGATGCAGAAATGGTTGGAGATGTCTTTGGAGCTATGTTCCCTCTTTTGGGAATAATCCTTAATGATGTTAAAATTAGACGACTGGCAACAGTTGTCGACAGGTTGTCTGCCAGCACTGCTCAGTCCTTAATGCTGGTAGAAGGAGAGATGCAATCGATAAGGGCTATGGTTCTTCAAAATCGGCTTGCATTAGATGTCTTATTAGCAAAAGAGGGCGGAGTCTGTAAGGCTTTGAAGGTTCAGGAATGTTGCACTTACATTCCAGACCTTTCAAAGCCCCTTGAGAAAGTTATTAAGAACATAACTAATATACACAAAGAGATCGAAGACTTGAGTAGAGAAAATGTCTGGGAAAAGGTGGGCCACGGAATGAGTACAGTTGGAGGGTGGTTTTCCACCTTAGGCAAAAGCTTTATTTGGTATATCCTAAAGCCTATCATCATAATATTGATCTGTGGGATAATATTGTGGGGATTGGTGAGGGTATTCAAATGGTACAGAGCAAGAAGGTCAGAAAGGGCCCAAAGAGAACAGTTGCAGAGATTGGCTGCCATACAAGATAATCAGTACAGGAGCCTGAGAGCTCTGGAAGCGCAGAGAATGCCAGCAATAACTGCAGTTTAAATGTTAGTGATGACCCCGAGAGGTCATCAAAGGGGGGAACTGAGAGAGCGCAAACTGATATAAATATATGAGTACATCACACTTACCTATAGAGAGCATAATTCATGAAGAGAAATGCCATGAGTGCTAATAGTATTTGAAATTATATTCTAAATGTATAGCTAATATAGAGATTTAAGTAGAAGTGGAATTAATACAGAAATGTGTGACATTATATGATTTTATTAGACGTGATTATTTTGAATCTATGTCGTGTAGCTGTTAACATATAAGATGGTCTGTGGTAAAACGCAGAACGTGGTAGGCCTCAGGGCCAGAGCTGGAGCTAAAAGGGAAGGTGTTTCTTTTCACGACACAGATTGTTTTAACGTTTTTGGTCATTGCATTAATGGGCCATGATTTAGAGTAATGTTTTCTAAATAATAGAATAAGAGTTTTAACATGCTTTAATTAAATGAAGAAATAGAATGCTATAATCATAATGTGAAATATTGTAGGCCTGAAATGTTTTAGCATTGATTTACACGTACATGTCTGGGCTGAGAAATGTTGCAAGCCTTTTTAGAAGTCTATGAGAGTTGGGTTCTTGGCGGCAGATATCTGTCTGCAACAGGAAAGGGGGGATCCAATTATAAGTGAATGAATAGAGGCCTGTTCAGTAGACGGCCCAGACATGGAGGAGGGTTCTGGAATGTTTAAGGGGTATCAGCGGGCCGGAGAAGAGACTGAGAAGCAAGGTCAACTCTAACGTCTGAGGCCCAATACAAAGCATCATGGAAAAAGCCTGAAGTTGCACCACGTGAGAGGCGTTTCGCAAGGGGCGTCTCAAATGTTGTTGACTATTTTGTATTAGGGACAGCACCCCTGGGTGGAGTTAGAGCAGAGACCTGAGGACCCTTTAGAGAGCGGATGGGTAGGCAGTGAGGGGTCATGACTGGAGAACTTTAGGTTTTCACCAAGAGACTTAGAGTGGGTGACTTCCCTTGGGGGTCATTCATTGCTGACACCTTTGTTAGGTTGGGATTTGGTTAAGTAGGGATACCATCTAGAACAGGGTAGGGACGCCTAACCTGTGTTTGTTTTCCTCCAACCTAAATGAAGGAGAGATATGCGTCTATGCTGATAGCTTTGCTATTTTTAGAACTTGTGTTAGTGATTTCTGTTGCTCGTCTGAGGGCTTTTCGAGAGCACATGTATGTAATTGGACCTGTGTATCTCGTGAATCTCATTCTGAGATGCTTGTATTTGCAGCTCATTATATCTTTACAATAAACTTTTGAAACCTAGAAGTTGTCCGTGATCTTTAAGAGTAGAGTCCTTTCTTGGGTGAACTAATTTGCAGATAGGTGTACTGTTTCCTTCCAAGACAGGCAATAAAGGTTCAGTCGACCAGATCGAGGTTTGGATCAATAGATATAAGGTATCGATCAAAATCTCGCCCTTTCATTAAGCTCATGTTATTGAAACATAATTGCCTAATTAGTTTTCGCACATTAAGTATTTTTAGTCAACCTGAAATAACTTCATATTTACATAATGTATGTGATTATTTACACAGCAATGTACTGGCTACAGAAATACACTGATTTGATATTATTAGAAATGTGTCTCTCTTTGTTGACCAAATTATGCTTAGTTTTCCATAGCAGATACAAATATAAATATAGATTATGGACAGTTTTATCAATTTCCCATTTAAAATGTAGTTTTGGGTTCAGCATTTTGTTTAGGAAGGCTACCTCTCTCTAGAAAAAAGACACACACTTCTATACCTTTAAATGAAGGGTACAAATACAATTCAGTCTGGTGTTCATGACAGAAATGTTTACCAGGAGCACACCTGCCTAGGGTCAGATTTATTAACTTTTCATGTAAAGCAGCTCAGCCACCAAAGTTGCGTGGAACAAAGAGAGCAGCGCCATATCTATTACTGTTCTTTTCCTCTCTCCCTTCGCTGACGCAATTACGCCTGTCTGGCACCAACCATCTATAGTGCAAGGATGTGTTTGTAATATAAAGCAATATTAGCCTTATAATGTTATGCTAAGAGATAGTTTATAACGTTTTCAATATGTCAGTCGGCTATACTGTGCAGCACACATGCAAAGTTGGAAAAGGTTGTAAAAATAAAAACATTTCTCAAATATAACCCCTTTGCCACGGCGATCATTCCGCAGCAGCACTGAGGGGAGAAGAGAGGAGCGTGGCGCTGCCATGCTCCTGTCAGAACCACGCCGTCATGAGCCACAGGCGAGCTGCCACAGGCGAGCTGTGCTCATGACCGTGTTGTTCCGTCACAACTCCGCCCACTCACTAATTCGCCCCACATCTAAGAGCTGTTATTCTTTGGCACAAAACACTGTCCGTGAATGTTGATAGATAGGTCTTTGCACCAAACACTGTGGGTGGTTGCATGGGAATGCCCATATATTACACACTGTGCGCACAATACATCCCCTTGATGCAAAGCTACACAAAGCAATGCTAGTGCCTGTGTGACCTTGCCTTACTTTAGGACTACTTTCTAGGGCAAATACAGTTTTGGCTGGAAAGTAAATACCAAATCCACAGTTTGTACTAGTTTGTAACACTTTTGTGATGCAAACCTGTGCAAATAGTTAGTACATTTTCTCTCTGAGTTCATGTAAATGGATTTACCTAAACATGATCTGTATAAGCAATGATTTAAACATTTGCACAGGACTTGTGTTCAGTTTATACAAAACCACTAAAGATGGTCATATCTGCCTAGATCTTTAGTACACATTCCAAATTATTTACACATGCTCTATTTACTACACTTTCACAAACAAATAACATTAAAATACATTTTGAAATGATCTTTATCATGTAGGCCATTGACCCATTTATCTGTGATTTACAGTGCTTGAGGTCATAGAAGTTGTGGACACTATTTCAGAAAATGCAATACTAAATTGATCCTAAAATGCTACACGCTTTGCTTTGATATTCAAGAATTAAAAAAGCAGCAATGTATTCTTGTAAAACACCATGGATTGAGTCTAGTCTGCTGTAGTAATAAGACTACTTAGTGGCACAATTCCTATTTTTTTTGCATCCTCCTCTATTAATTACCCTCACATGTACAAAAATGGATTTCCACATTTATACCGAAAACCTCATTCACAGATCCGGAATGTCCATGGGAAAATCAACTTACTCTTGCGAAAGTCTGCTTGAATAGGTGGAGTCTCTACATAAGAAAGGTAGCGTTGAGCAGGTAAATGAAGATAATGGGTGTGTTTGTCGTAGTAGGTGGTTGCGACATGGGCTTTAAAACAAATGATCTTATGTACACACACAAAGGGAATAGGTTGTGATTCCGCTACTCCAGTGATTCCAGTCCAAGTTTTCCAAAGAGCGGAGGAGCAGAACGGAGCTGAGAGGGTTGTGAGCGGCCGTGAGCGGTGGGGCTGGGAGCGGTGGACAGCATGTTAGAAACCGGAGCAGCTGAGCCACGATAACAGACAGAGGCTGCCGCACCACCGAGCCGCACCCAGAGCCGGCCCCCCCTCCTCTTCGTCAGTACCAGTGGCAACACCACCAAACCCTCTGCATTGCAGCGCCTAAACGGTAGGAGCAGCAGCAGGGGGGTGTAACGCAGCAGGAACCGCAGTGGTGTATAACACGGCAGGAGCCGCAGCTACGATTAAAATTGCAGATGGAGTTTAAAACGGCAGGAGCATCAGCAGCATTAAAGATGAAGCCGCTGTTGATCAAAAACCGGTGCATATTATAAAAACTGGTAAAGAGAAGGGCCGGCGCTAGGCATGGGCAGCATGGGCAGCTGCCCAGGGCCTCACACTCAGCCCACCATCATGGGGCCCCGAACTGATCGTGCACCCTGTTGTTTCCCTGTCTGCTTGCAGTTAGGGTCTATGGGAGGGGTCCCCTCCCTGGGCCTCTCAGGGATGGTGTCTGGAGGCCTAGGGGAGGGAGACGCTTCCCCTTGTCCCAATTGCAAGGAGACCCATTCAGAGACAAGGCGGGAGGCCCATGGTACAGGATTTTAGCGCCCCCACAGTGTTAACCCAAAGCCCACATGCAATTCTTACACCTATCAGGCTGAGGGGGTGAGAATTGCCTGTGGGTTGAAAGTTAAAACTGTGGGGGCGCTAAAATCCTGTACAATGGGCCTCCCGCGGTTTTCTTGCAAGGGGTCACTTTAGTAAATTAGAGGGGCCTCGCGCATTATTTTTAGCCCAGGGCCTCGCAAATCATAGAACCGGCTCTGGTAAAGAGAACAGGTAGAGAGTCGCCGGCAGAGAGCCGCCATGCAGTGCCGAGCTCTGCTGAGAGCAGGGCTGCCGTGGTGAGAGTGAAAGCGGCTTGCTGCGAAGCGGAGCCACGAGCAGCGAGAGCCGGCGAGCAGAGCACAGCCATCAAACCGTCACCGTTCAAACCACTATGTAGGGGGCTGCAGTGAGAGCACGCGGCTTGAGGTGAGGCGGGACGCAGGGGAGAGCTGCGAGCAGTTTGCAGCTCGCAGTGTGCAAAAGAAAGTAAAACACAGCAAAACACAGCCTCCAAGCCGCCTACAACGACTACAAACTAATCACGGCACCGCCAATGTGGAGACTGTTGTGGGGATTGCTGTGAGACATCTGGAGCCAGGCACTGGTTTACACGGCTCACCATTCGCACATCGTCAGTCGGATCTTGGATCCAGTCCGTGATTTTTGCAAAGTTGCAGCAGGCGTGGCCTTTGCAGCACCGGGGCAGACGTGCGCAGGCCGTCCTTCTCGCCAGCACTTTCCCCCCCAAAAAAACTTGCCAAAAGAATCGCCAAAGGAGCGACAAAAAGCCCCGACTGAATCCACTACTGGCGGTATCCAGCACCCAGAGTCTTTTAGCTTCCAGCAACCGAGGTGAAATCTGAGGTGCCCTTAGTGCACCCAAAAGGGAGAATACTTTCCAACTTAGACCAACTCAGACCAACTTAGTATTAAGAAAAAAAAAAAAACATAGAGAGTTGTTACACCAACTCAATATTTCTCCAAGGAAATGAGATTGGGGAAAGCCTGTCAAGTGGCAACAGGTAAAAAATCAAATAAAGCAAAAACTAAACTCAAAAAATCTGTTGAAGAGGGCTCACCTTCAAACCAAATAGGAAAGGCAACAAGACCGAAAGAGAGGCTGGTCTCAGCACTAACTCTGACAACAACGCCGAGCCCGAGAAATTAAACAGGGATTCTTAAATTCTTAAAGGACCCAATGGCGGCAATTTATGCACCAACAGTCGAGGCCACCCATATGCCAAGCCCAATTTTCCCTGATAAAATAAGCGTTCCGTCCTTACAGGTACCGGCAAACATCAATGCTACTCCAACCGGGGAACCGTCCCTACAGAAATGTATAATAAACTTAACAGTGTGTAAGCTGGTAACCGTAACAGCACAGGTGCAGCAGTCAAAGCCTATAACAACTGCCACATCAAACACATCAAAAGCTACATTAAATGCAACAAAAGCTACTTCCAACTCAACAGATGCAACGGAAACCAGAAGCGTAGTAATTGAGGGAGGCACAGAGAAATCTAGGGAGGAAAAGATAGAGCAAAATCCCAGCGGGCCGCTCTTGTCGTGGGAGGCATAAGACTGTGTATATATCACTAATCTTCTGGGGCATGTATGGATAAAAATGGTAAAAACGTCAAGCTTCTACCAAATTGTTGTCATCAAAGTGTCTCCATTGGTTGAATTAGTGATCATTGTACAATAATCTGGATAAGGGCTCCGTTACCGATATGTCACACAAATTAAATGAGGAACTCAAGAGGTTAAGCGATACAGCAAGGAAGGATTCTATTATTATATGGGGTGGGGATTTTAATACCAACATCTGCTCACAGCTCTCGTGTGGGTTTGGGGACCCGTAGGACGAGGATCTGGACCAACGGGCCCCTTTTACTCACTCAAGCGGGGGGGACAGTTTTAACAAAGTTATGGCTACACACAACCTAGGTTTTGCAAACATCTTGTGCACTCCACCTGTAGAATTCAGTCCCACTTTCAAAGGCGGAGGTCGTAGCACCTTGATAGATTTCATTATCCTTTCAAAGTGTTATGCGACATGGGCAGCGGACTTTGTCACACACACAGTTGGGATTAGTGACCATCTTCCGTTTAGTATTAATATCACATTACCCCGCAAAAAGGCTAGCTCTCTGGTTGAGAGTCTAGCCTGGACCCAAGGGTGTGTACTGGAACGCCAGAATGGCTATTCATTACGTTGGGCAAACAGTGACCCAGAGGACTTGAACCTGAAAATAATGACCCAAGCAAAATTTCCAATAATTATGTCTCTCAAAGAAGAGTCATCACATATAGATATATTGGGTTCCTTTTTTACATTACCAGGGTAAGATAAAAAACTCTGATTCGCCCATGTAGAGAGTTTAAACCTGTTAAACATGGTTGGTTCGACACTAATTGCACCAAAGCCTACACTCTGCAAAAAGCGGCACTACAAAGAATACTGAGGAATAGCGAGGAGGTCAGGTCACGAAGGAGGGCATACAATTCAGCGTGAAGTAGGCGCAAGAGGGAAATTAAGGAAAAGGCCTGGACCGATTTATATGAAGCCTCGCAAAGGAGGGATTCCTCCCCTTTTTGGAGTGCTGTTAAGGCACCATTTATTAGGACGGGGGAAGATGCAAGAATTGAGGTGGCTATCACCGAAGACTCATGGGTGGATTTCTTTTCAGGGGTGTACAACCCAGGGGGCAAAGATAAAATAGTAGCCACGGAGCACAGTCCTCAGGCGGAGCTAGCAACATTTTAACCAATTAATATCCATATTACAAATGAGGAAGTACTTGCAGCAATAAAAAATAGCAAAGGAGGCAAAGCGCCGGGCCCGGACGGGACCCCGATCGATCTATACAAATACTCGACCGAGCTCTGGTCCCCATTACTAACTCGTGTCCTTGAAGCCAGCTGTGAGAGGGGTTTTATTATATCCTGGTCCAAGTCTATAATTATTCCCATCTTCAAAAAAGGGGATCGGGAAAATCCCGCATGCTACCGCCCCATATCCTTGCTCGATTCATTTATGAAAGTCACTGGCAGGGTGATTCTTAATCGCTCACAACAATGGGCGGAAGGCAACAACATCCTTAGCCCAGTGCAATATGGGTTCAGGGAGGGGCGGCGCACTGTAGAGCAGGTGTTGAACTTTTCCATCCTACATGGGAAATACACTCAGGCCAAGAGTGGTAAATTATTCCCGGTCTTTGCCGACCTAACCACGGCATTTGACTCCGTAGTTCACAGTCGGTTATGGCAGATTTTTGCAGAGTTAAAGGTAGAGAAAGCACTTATATTATTTTTAAGACAACTTTATGCGGGGTCTACTGCTAAGGTGAGGTTTGGTTTAAAAGGGGAGTGTACCAAGCCTTTCCATGTAAGAAAAGGAGTTAGGCAAGGCTGTGTCCTCGCCCAGTTCCTCTTTGCTTTATACGCTAATGACTTGGAAAAGGAACTGGTGGCTAGAGTAAGAGACTCTCCGCAGGTTAAAATAACCAGATTGTTTCGCTCTTATATGCTGACGACACAGTTTTAATGGCGAGAACCGAAATTGGTCTTCAGAGGTCATTAGACACCTATATAGACTTTATGGATAATCGGGGACTGAAACTTAACGTCAAGAAAACCTTCGCGGTGTCCTGCGGGAACGGTAAAAATAGACCTTGTCCCCTGGTCGCCGGGAGTGAAAAAATAGCTCCTACTAAAAGATTTTTTTATTTAGGTATCCTTTTAGAGGACTCAGGATCCTGGGGACCAGCTATAAAAAAACGAGTTTAAAACCTGCTGTTTAAAAGATCAACAGCGACAGTAATGATTTTCGCCAAAAAGATGGGTAAAAGGCCTCCTGAAATTTTATTAAAAATGTATCAGGCTAAGTGCACCAGTATTGCTACATATGGAGCAGGTGTCTGGGGGTTTGGTGACGCATCACCTATTCAAAGGGTAGAAAACGCATTTTTAAGATTTATTTTAGTCACGCCTCAAAGTACAGCTGTTTTTAACTGTCACAGCGAACTGGGGATTCGCTTTATTAGTGATGTAATTAAAATGCAACCCCTACTGCTGTGGCACAGAGTCTGGACCTCAGTTGATCTAGTTTTAAATCAAGAAATAATCAAAGATTCTAAGGGCTTAGACCGGGTCTCAAGTATCCCATGGTTGAATTATATTTGTAACCTCACTAAAGATATGGGGAGGCCCGAGTTTTATAGTAATCCAGTCTCTTTAAATACCATTACCAGGAAGGAGTTAAAGGTAATTTGTTGTTATCATTTTGAGTCACTAAGGTTTTGGTGGAGCTAAATAAAAAAACTGTAATTCAACACCAGCTCACCCTGGTCTCAACCTGAATTCAACCTTATCTGGTGTCAAGAGGATTATGATAGATACATCTTGACCAGATTTAGATTCGATCTTTTTTTTTCGTTTGACTTCCTTTCCCAAAATTAATGATTGGTCCAGAAACCTTTGTAAATGTCCGTGCGATAACCAATCAGAGCAATCTACTGTCCACGTGATCTTTTTTTGTAAGTTTTATTTCTTAGAAAGGACAAAATGGATTAAACCTTTTTTAAAACAGGGTTTATGGTGACAATGTCGACCGGCTCTAGTATTTTTAAAATTATTAAATGATATGTATTGTGTTGGTATAATGATAGGTTTTTTAAAAAGTATCTTGAGGAAAAGGAAAAGTTTCATCTGTTCTTAAAACGTTTTTATGTTCATATAACTGAAATGATTTGTAACTTTCCTGACTGTATTAACTGATGATGAACTGTCGCTTTTATGATTTTATAAACAAGTGTAAATTCGAATAAAGCTTTCTACTACTACTACTAGAGCAATATAATTTAATCAGAAGCGTTGCAACCAGAAACGTAGTCCTGGAGGGATACGTATACGTAAAGGGTCCTAAGGATGAAAAACTAAAGTTAAACAAATCAAAAGTGCAGGCAGGCCCCACTGAAGAAGCCCATTTAAAATAATTTTCCTTATTTAATGACTCCAACCTTGTGGAAATCCTGGAAATTTTGAAAACCAATACACAGGAAAAAGAGACCCAAGGAAATGTCCCACAAATAGAAAAATGCCGGGGAACACAACAGAGCAGACTCGGAATGGTAGTATCCACACCATTAAGTCCATCACTCAACAATGACCGGCAACGGATTATATCAGTGGATGGTAGTTGTTGTTCTACAAGAGTTAACCAAATAAACCTGTCAGCCCAAATACCCATTTCATCTGTTAGTAGGATAGATCACTGGTCAGGAAATTCAGTGAAGTACCCTGAAGATTATCCAAACACACAATGGAGTCAAACCCTGTTAGGCACTCTGGACCAAGCAATATGGGTTCTGTACTACCAATCAGATAAAATGGAAGTCCAAATAGATCTCATAAATTTAATCGCCGGCCATATCTCAGGCATTACCACCAAGATGGACTTAATCACGTCCCTACTAACACGCAGGAGAAATCCGCAGCATCAAATAAATAATGATAAACAATTGCCTAGTTGTGTCTGTGGCTCAATAATTGAGAAATTGGTATTCTTAAAGGACATTTTAGGGGCAGTAAAAGAAACATGTAACAACAGACAGAACATGGAAACCCAAAAAATTATTGAAACAAAGGAAACATCAAAAGGCATCAAATTAATAACAGAGGCAAGCAGAAACACCAAGGGTGAACTAGAGCAAGTGGACTATGATGATCAACCGGACATAACTGATTATCAATTAGATGCATTACAGAGCACCCCCAAGACCTCGGCGGTTGCCAAACCAACAAAATGGCAAAGAAAGCTTGCACGGAAGGCCAGTCTCAAATATAACAAACAGCCAAGCCTAGATTCAGAGAAAAACGTTCCGATATTTACAATTAAAACATCACATGGGGTAATAAACAAACCAATGAATGTGTCCACGCGAGTGGCCGCACATATTGCTGTAGATCAATCAAAACATATTTCAGACCCCAACGCAAGAAATTGCGATCTCAATCGCCCCGACCGTACAAAAAAAGAGACAAATCAAGTCCTTCATAGGGGCGTGGGATCCACATTAGTGAAAGAAGTAGGCCAGAATCACAGACAGGACATGTGGCAACCAGAAAGAAACAAATTAATTGAAAAAGGTGCAGGGCACGAAAAAGTACCTCAAGTTCTAGACAAAAGTGAAATTCGGAGAAACAGATGTCCAAAAGCAGAAACAGGAGACAAACATTATAATCATAAGGAGGAGAGCAAAAATGGGTTTGACCCAGAAAATCGGGAAGTCCCATCAGGCAAGATGTTGCAGGAAAAAACAATTACCAAAGTTCAAAACAATCATAAACAATTGACATTCGTACCCGAATATTCTACTAAAGGAAGGCAAGACATTCTGAATCGAGGAAACTTGTTAAGGCTGTTCAAAGAAATCCCAGAACTAAATAGAATAGCCTCACAAGATCTAATTGCCGTAGAATTCAAACAACTAACATTAACACCAGACATTGAAGAAACCTTGACAACTTGGTCCTCAAAAGAACTAGTGGACAAAATATACTCGATGAGCTCAAGGTTTGGAGCCTGGGGAATTACGCTGAGGGTACACAAATGCCCAAGGTACCCATATCCCCTCCTAAAAAAGTCTAGAGAGGAAGTTACACCTGGGAAAAGCGATCAAACACTCCCACTATGCTTTCCAACGTAAATAGGGCTAACGTAACAGCAGGTTCTTCGAAGGCAGATTATTGGACAAGATAGATTTGTCTTGGGTGCCAAAGGAGCTAAGCAATAAGTATACCTAACGAAGAACTGAAAACATCAACAAAAAACATGACGCAGTTCCAGAACAGGGAGGAGGTTCGACCAGACAGTATTACGATCTGCTCATGGAACGTCCATGGATTTAAAGACTTGGGGCAGGACCACGAAACCCTATCCTTCTTCCCCCAACAAGATATAATCCTGCTCCAGGAAACCTGGAATGTGACCCCAGTTTCAATTCCAGGATTTATAGAACACCATATTCTGGCAGAAAGATTTTCAATCTTCGGGCACCCCAGAGGAGGTCTAGCAATCTATACTGCTGAAAAATATGACGGGTCAACTGAAGAATTGGATAAGGGGACTTGCTGGGTCCAAGTGATCAAACTTCGTGCTAAGCCCCAGCCTGAAAAATTAATGTGGCAACTACTATTAGTCAATGTTTACATTTAAACTGAGAAAAAGTGTAGTGTAGTTCCTATATTCCCAATAGGCTGTGCGCATTGGAATAGTGTATCCTGTAGTTTAGACGTAGGACTGAAGTCGACTAGGTCTCTACTGAATATACTAGACTTAATTGTGTGTGTGCCAGCTATCTCAGAGGTCACTAGAAACTTTCTTGAATGAACAAGAAGGGATTAGTTTCTGACAACCGCTTAAAAGATGACAACTTTGTTTCCCAAGAATAAGAAATATATCTCTAGAGTCGCGAACACAATAGATAGTTATTTTACTCAGTCAATCGTCCATGCTTCGTTTCACCAGAAGTGCAGAGAAATAGAGAGACGGGCGTTATCAATAAAATATATTTCTTGAACAGTCTTCTTTCTCAAGCATAAGAAATGAACTGCTGCAATCGTAATACTTGCAGTAAAGTACAAAGCGTAGAGTACGAAGAGTATTATAAAATAATATTGTAAAAGCATGATATGGTTTCTAAGCCATAAAATACCTAAAATGCATAAAATACATACAATGATAAATAATGACTAAAGTGCTTCTAAAATACGCCTACCCCGGTGTACTTAACCTAGGTCTAGTACAAGGGAAGAAGTACGTGAGCTATAGCCTAGTTTTAGTATTCGTTGCCAAGAATCTAATCCAAGTATTCTCTTAGGGTCTAATCAGCTCTGTACCTTGGTTTAGAAACAAGGAGGTCTTGTATCTCTCTCTCCGGACTCGATTTCCCAGCAACCCGCTAGGGTAGCCTGGAAACACTGGAGCTGGACTTCTCAGCTGTAGAAAGTACAGCGTCTCTCAGTGCTTCAGCTGGAGGGTCCGCTTCCTTTTCTGCACTTGCTGCAGCAGGGTGCGTCGGTCAAGTAGATAGTTGAACTGCTCCAAACCACCGTGTGTTTGTTTGGACAAGTGTGGGCATATTTATACCTTGAAGGTGCCGCGTTTGACGTAAGATTGGACATAATCACGTCATTAGAGACTTAGGGGCAGATTTATGATAACTGGCGCATCCCCAGGGATGCGCCAGTTATTTTGCACCGCTGCTGCACCACCCATGGTGCGCCGCAATTACAATGCGGCGCACCATGGGGCAAAAATGGCACAGATGCGTGACGCATCTGTGCCGTAAAGGTGGGGCATTGCTGGAGTTGCGTCGCAAGTGCGACGCAGCTCCAGCAAGGCTCGGGGGTGCCCCATCTTTACAATGCTGCGTCAAGACCTACGCCTGCTTCAAGCAGGCGCCGGGTTTTGACGCAGCATTGGCCTGAAAGTGACTGAGTGAAATCTTATAGATTTCGCTCAGCCACTTTTGCGAGGCGCACCTGCCCCGGAACGCACACCCTGCGCCGGAACGCCCACAAGTGGCGCAGGGCTTTACAACGTGACCCATCTGCCTAGATGTGTCACGTTGTAAATGGGTCGTAGGGATGCACCACATTTACGCCGCAGTTGCGTGACGCAAACATGGCGCATTCCCAACATAAATCTGCCCCTTAATTCTCTGAAAACTCCATGAGGTATTCCTGCAGGGGGAAGTTCCTGACTGCTGAAGGCGGGTTTTTCCAAGAAACCGTTGTAGATTTTCGGAACTAGTGGAAGTAGCCAAGCCGTATTAGGACTACTTGAGCTGTGTCTTAATATGGTTATGATTTCTATGCCTATATAAGGATACAATATTTTATATCTATATAAGGGCATGAATCGGGAAAATTACACTGGGGTCCTAAAACGCTATAAAACACCCACTCCACGTATTATGTCTAATATTACTAAATCTTAAAGCATAAAAAACATAACTAAAGCATGTGTTCATAATCCCACCCAAAATAAATGAAATGCACCAAATATGGTACATACACATACATGAGTATTTGTCTCGCACTCATTTTATAAGCAATAGCTTTTATTTAAAAATGCTATCTAAATGAAACATGAAATGACAGTCATGAAATGGCTCTAAATTTACAAACAAAAAGTCGAGACCATTTAATACCATAATATATAAACTGTTATGGTTTTCATGAGATAATGCCAAATTTTCGTCTATAGGAAGTGTCAAATGAATTTCTTGTTCTCTAAGAATAGTTCTACTTTAAGCAGATTACTTTGTGCCAAGTGAAAATAGTTCTATTCTGGGATGGAGAGAAACATTTTTCTAATGTAGTTTGTAGAAACATAGAGTTCCCAAGTTGGAGGGTTTGTTTTGAAAAACCAAAGGCCGAATTTCAGAGTTCATGGAACGCTGTGTGCACTTTCAAAAGTTATTCTCGGTGTCGGGAGAAAACATCAAATCATCTAAGCTGGCAAATAACCCGTCTACCACAGTTGGTGAAAGTGTAACTACTTCATCAAGTAGATCAGATGTGAAGCATCGCCGTCAGCGTCAGTCGCATTAGCAATGTTCGATGTAGATGGTACCTGTGTGCCTGTTGTTCCAGGTACCTCGCCAATAGCTGGATTCGCTGGTGAAGTCTCAATGAATGCCGTCATCAGGATTGGCAGCCGTTGGGGGCAACACGATGCATGAGTCGTTACCGGACATAATGTGAAGAAACAAGGACCCCCTGATGTGGATCAAGCTCCTGGGTCAGGGTATTTTAATTTGTGTGAACTAGACTACCCAGGCAGACACATTAGTTACTGGCGTAATTCAGTAGTAAAACATAATGTATTCAAAGATGGTATACAACTGCTTTAAGGTATAAAGTATATTTTAATATCTTATAGTTTTCTTTAAAAATCCATTTGATAAAATCATTTGTTCAATAATGAAATTTGGTAAGACTTCATTGTAATGCTGCATATGCATACTTGGTTAAAACTAAAAAGTTAATCAAAAACAAACTAAAAAGTAAGTGGATGGTTTCCTGTCGACGCGTTTCGACACGTGGGCTGTGTCTTCATCAGGACTGTACCATCATGATGCTTTAGAGTTTCCTATGATTTATCAAAGTGTTTTCATCAGGAATGATGTTTCTTCGTTGAATAAAGTGGACCAATTCCCTGTTAAGATGTGGAGGGGATTTTTTGTCCAGTGATGGTTTTCTTTTTGATGTAGACGGCACGGTTGACGGTTTGTGGGAAATTTAGTAACCTTCGGTATATGTTGTCAGGTCCTAATCGTTTGATGCTCAGTATCCAAATATAGTTGGTTAGTACCCGAGACTAACATTTCATCATTGTTGGAACGACGTCTCGGAGTGGGCAGATTGTTTGACCATCCGGTGACAGGGTTGTAATGGTATTCCTTTTGTCAATAAAAAGTGGTAATTCTGTCCTCTGTGCAGTGTGCATGCAGCATACAGCTCTTCTGAGTTGGAACCGGGTTTTCCGTTTATCGATAATTCAGCTGTCCTTCGTGTGGATTACGTGCGGCGTCTTCGTTTTGTCCGGACATAGCAAGGCGTCAACATCCGTTGGCTGTGCTGATGGAAGTGTAAGACATATGACTAACACGCATTCTTCTCCGCAAAGAAGGCATCGTAGAACAGGTAAGATGCAATCTTGCCAGATTGGTTTGAATGAAAGTAACCTAGTGGTATTCAGATCTCTTAAACGAGCCAAGCCAAGAATCTGTGTAATTCTGTTGCGATACCGCATGGCCAGGAGAGCCCGTTCCATTGTAATCTGGGTATCGACGGTGACTGGACTTGCCATATCGGAGCAGGAGAAGCAAAAATAGAATTCCTGCAACGAGTCCCAAAAGTAGAGGCAGACCACCGAACACAGAGTGCACGAAATTTGGAAAAATGCTGAGGACTGTTTCGAATGGTGTAAACAGTCCTGAAAAGATCGTCTTAAATACATGTGCGATGCCACTGGTATCAGACATGTTTAAGATTTGACCTAACATTTCTGCGAAATATACTGGGCAGTTTGTTGTTAATAAGGCATGCAGAAGTCCTTGCAACTTGCAGATCATATGTTTCTCTAGACGAGGTCAGTGGCACAGTGTTTTGTAAAAGAATGGCTTTCATTCTGCTTAAAGTATCAATTCGTATAGAAGAGATATTCAGTGAAGGTCATAACGCCGACTCCTTGTCTGTATTACTTTTTGGATACAATACTTGCATACAACAAGTGACCCTGGCCGACACACTAACCAGACAGGCTGTTCTGGCAACATGCCGCAACAGCTGTGATCGTTGAGCATAACGTAGCTCCCATTGGAAAGCTGCCTGAAAATCGGGTCAATCACGGTCGCTGGAGTACCATGCAAGTGGCAAGAAAGGTTATTCATAGAACCTGCGCATGCTCCATGTAAATTAATACCTTCACATAAAAGTGCACCCCTTAGTGAGTTTTTACAATTTTTTGTACTAAGAAATACCTCCTTTCCCCCACTCCAAAATTTGTGTGTGTATGGTAAAGTCCAGGTTGACTTAATGTATCCTTTACCTAACCTTTTATACAGGTCTGCTGGTATATGCTGTTGACAATACTGAAATTGGAAAATCGTCACTGGTATCGTGATGGTGCCATGTATTATCCATTCTATGACAGGCTTCTCAGAAACTGTTAATGGTAATCTTTCCAGTTTTTCAATGCTCAGCACCGTATAGTCTGCTCCTCTTTGTGCCAAAGAGATTTGTTTATCTATAAGGTTAAAGACAGTAAACAATGACGTGGTATTGATTAGCCGCCATGGCACGTAGCCTGAATGGAGATTTTGTAACGTCCAGCCTAGCAGCATCATAGCACCTAATTGAGACAGGCCATGTTGTAACATCAGCAAATCCTGTTCTATTATGTCAATAGCAGATGATACAATGCTGCCAAAGAATAAATTCTGGAGGACAGAGTCGTTAACCCATTGTCCACTACAGAGAGTGCTTGCTCTAAATTAATACGATCAATTTCTCGTATTTTTCTGCAGTTTCCATTTGTGTTATGTTCCAAGCTTCGTTGTACGCTGCGTATATACCGGCGTATATGAAACGTTTTTGACGTTGTTTACGAGGCCCAAGTAAGAAGTCTCTCAAGTTAATGTCTTCTTTAAGTAAAGTCAAGTGTTTAATTTCTGGAAGTGTGGATTTCTGTAGCCAATCAAGGCATAGTTTTCCTACACTGTATGTGGTGTCTATCCATGGATGTTGTCTCTGGGAGTATCTTGGATCTGGCCTATTCATTTTGAACCCTTCTGTTTTGTTCATGAATCTATCTTGACAGTTATTCGTGTCCATGGGCCAGATTAACCATTGTTTCCAATCAGGATTGGTTCTGTTTTGTTTTAAAATCTGTTTCACGTCTACCTCCTCATCTGCAGTGCCATTACTGTCAAGTGCGGCCTTAGGTATGGACGGTTTGTTTCAATCGTTCATCTTAGCTAAGCTAAGACATGATGTTTGTTGAACAGTATCATTCAAAAATGTGATTTGTTCTGGTATAATGCAGGCTCTGAACAAGGCTTCTTAACCCTGCACCTGCCATTCTTTTGTGCCCCAGACAGTTTTTGTCTAAATATTGTCTCTCCAAAAGTTGTAGCCTAATGTAGACAGCTGAGCATAAAGGTTTGCAGAATAAATTGGTTTAGTATTGGTCAACATGTTTTTCATTCCTGTCTTATTTACATTTTTGAAAAAAAAAGTTTCTGGGTCTGTGACATTTAAACCTGTACAGTATGGACATTTGTCATAAAATGTTTTAGAGCTGCCTTTTGGTGGCGTTGGACAATGTTCCCATTGATTGTAGGTAAAAACATTTCTAGGATTTACAGATTTGTGCAAATAATGGTGACCAAAATGATTATAACAATACAGTTCTTCATAACTTGTTGAACCTTCTAGGTGTTCATGTTTTTGAAATGTTGCTGATATTTCTAAGTCTGACATCATATTATTAACAGTTTGAAAGTCCCAATCATCGGAAAAGGTGCTTGATGAAACAAAATCACTTAAAGAAACCTTGAACTGGTATAGAATTTTCAGCAGTTCCACCAGGCCATGAATGTCATAATCAGTTGTGTCCCATACTATACCACCAGGTATAGGAATTGCTGTGATGATCACTGATGACAGGTCTCTTCGCTCACGATGAGATGACTTGTAAGGTTGCAGGAGCAAGTTGATGTGCTTACTTGCTGTGTCCATTTTACTGTATTTTCCATCTATCATTCGTCCCAAACTTAAAACAAGAATGAGCCATAGTAGCAGAAAAAGTACACATAATCCTATCCAAAATTCAACCCAATGGCGAAACCAGATATATTTTCTCAAGTTGATGGAGGAGTTTTGTTATTTTTTCTTTAAAATCTTTATTTGCTGGCATTATTTCTGGTTCACTGGGATACTCAGAAAATGTATCGATATTGATAAAATAGCCAGAGGCAGTTCACTCAGTAGTTGGTATTGCATCCGGATTTTTTGAGATCACTTGAGTTGCTTCCTCCTTTGACATGTATGTATAGTCGGATGATTCATCATTGCAGACAGAAGTTTCTTGACAAACTGATATTTGGGTATCAAGAGGGACGAGTTCCATGGCTGTGTTGCAAAGTCCTTCTTTTCTCACTGCAGGTTTATCAAAGGTGATGAGTCTTTTAGTTTGAACCTCTTGAATAGTAGCCAGATTTGGTCATCTGCTACTTCTTGGGAGTCCACTGGGCCTGCTACTTATTATCGGCCACATGATGTGGTTTTACCAGGTCAATTGATACTGTTCTGTTCTCCCTTTTTCCAGCAAGCGGCAGTAGTAACATTGATCTTGTTCCAAGAATTGCTAAGACAGGTACTGCTTTTCTATAAGAAGGCCCAAATTCGTTCTTTACCGCGATCTTTTCCCTGACTAAACCCCAAATTTTTGGAATCCAGACAGGTCTTGCTGGGACAGGTGGTTTTTCTTCAGTGGTCGTTTGGCTTTGTGTTGTGTTACTCAGGCTTCTTCTTGTTTTTTCGTTTAAGTCCTGTAAAACAGCCAAACGGTCTTTGATATCAAAGGGTTTCTGTTCCACCACTCAAGTTCGACAATCAAGAGCCTGGATAAGCATTCTAGTACCCAATAATAATTCATATGGAGTGATTCCCCCCAGAGAATTTCCTGGCAGATTGTTAAGACTACGTTGGACACTATTTAGATGTCTGACCCACCCGTCACCTGAACCTAATACCCTAGCTGTTATAGATTGCTTTATATCACGTTTTCTTCTTTCCACTACCGCATTTCCCTCAGGATGGAAGGGACTCAAAAACTGCAATGGAACGTCCAAGCTGGCCAAGGCCTCCTTGTAAGCTCGAGAGCTAAACGCAGGACCCTGGTCAGAATATAGTATGCTGATTGCATATGTGCCGATAAAGACTCGCAAATCTTTTACAACAGTTCTGGGGTCAGCCGAGCGCTGGGGCCACATCCAAATGAATCTTGTCTTAATATATGTGGGACCGCGTACATCTATGGCGACGTCTGCGCATAGATAGTCTAATGCTGTCTAACAACGGTGTCTGAACTGGGCTTGTTATACTGCAGTTAGGTACCTGGTGGTCTTCGAAGCTATGCCCTCTGTAACAGGTATCACAGTTAATTCCGAATTCCGGCCACCAGTACATCTCTTCTAATTCTATTAGAGATTGCAAGATCCCTTGATGTGTCAGACTCTCTCCAATATGTGCTTGGTGAACCAAAGCACCTCTCTTGTTCCTGAATTACTCTATCCCCCACTCCAGGGATTTGAGCAAAAGGAACAGAGTTTGCATCAATTATGTATGTATTACCGAGTGGATAGTTTAGTGGTAATGCTGCATAGTTGCCTTTCATTGAGGCATTCACTGCTAGCATTGTTTCACCGTCTATTTTAGTTTTTGAACGAGTGATTGCAGCTACGGAAGCCGTTTGCACAGCTCCCTTTGCGGCCTCATCAGCCAATGAATTCCCTTCAACGTGAAGGCCATCACGCAGATGACTCAGTGTATGAATCACGTGAGTCTTTTGTAGTTCTTTTTGCAAAAGAACTACTTGTTCCCATAGCAGTTTATGCTTAATTGGGCCACCTTTAGCATCTTTGAAGCCATTCTGAACCCAGTTTTGCTAGTATTCATTGTAAGATTGGACACAGTAAAACGAATCGCACACTATGAGTGTGGGAAATTCACGATCGGTATTTTCAAGCACCATCTTGAAAGCCTGTAGTTCAGCTCGCTGAGCTGTACAGTCCCCGAGTGATTGAGTTTTAGTGACCATAGGTCTAAACATGCCTTCACGCCAGCGACCTTTAACAATCGCGCACGCAGCACTATAAGCTTGTTTACCCCCAATTGCGGATTGTGCTAATCCATCTGTATATATTATACAGCCATAGTGCTCAAGTGGCAGAATTTCAGTCGGCAGAGGACATTCTAATTCGTATTGTAGAAATGTTTGTGTTTTCAAATACGGGTCAAAAACATATTCAACGTCTGTTGCAGCAAGAGAATTAACCTATTGTATCCATATCAGATGTAAAACCTTAGCATTTGGAATGCTTGCCTTTGTCACTGCCTCTAAGGCAGGTACAGGTGTAACGATTTTAATGCGTTCACCCTGTGCGAGGGCTCTTTTTTTTTCTACAGCAGTCTGAACCGCTGTCAGTATCTTTTCTGTTGAAGTGAATTTCATTTTAGCTTGTGTGTACAAATGTGATTTGCATGCTATTGGTACCGTCTCACCTTCATTAAAGGTTAGGTATGTGAATCCGCATCTCCCTGGGATGATTCGGATCACTAGGTTGCGCACATTGTGCCGTGTTTGTAACTCTGTTTTTGCTAACAGGTCTGTTTGCACTGAACGCAAAATTTCTGTGTATTTTTGTGTCCAATTAGTAGGTTTGAAATCAGGTTTGATTAGTTCGTAGGGAGGTTTAACCCTTTCTGCTTAATTTAGAACATAAGGTCCAAAATTCAGGAAACCTAGAATTGACTGTAAGTTTTTCAGCGCTTTTGGAGGTTGGAGCAGCGCGCATTTCTATGAAAAGTTTGCTGCCAGGCTTTTGCCTTCACTTGATAACTCATATCCCAAAAATAGGACGTTGAGGTGGGCAATTCGTGATTTCTTAAAATTGAATTTATACCCTTCAGAAGCGAACCCCAGCATGATGGTGTTCACTCTTTTCAAGTGTATGTCCAAATCATCATCTGTAAGATAGATGTCATCGACATAGGACAATGCCTCATCATCTGACATTTGTAGTAATTCCGTTACTCTTGCTGAAAATAACCCTGGACTATTCTTGAATCCCTGGGGAGATGGCAAAATTGTTGCTGTGCCCCCATTATGGAGAAAGCAGTCAAATACCTGCTTTCTGGTGCAATGTTTTGACAAAAGAAACCATTTGAGATATCTAATGTAGTTTTATATTTTTTGCGCCCTATGTTATTCATCAGTGCTGCACTATGTGCATTTTGTACTGCAAAAGTTTTGCAACAGGAGTTTAGATGTCTGTAATCCAAAACTAGATGATATGAATTGTCTGGTTTGGAGACAGGAAACAAAGGATTGTTCATTGATGAGGTGCATGTTTCAATCACCCCTTGGTATTTAAGTTGATTTAAAATCTCCCTGACCTGTTTTTTAGCTTCCTGTTTTACAGGATATTGCCTTTGCATTGTTGGTTGAGTTTTCAACTGGATTTTATGGTGAGGGGAATCCTCATCATATCCTACATGATTTTTGTATAATACTGGGTCCTGGGCCACAGCCCATTTCCTGGCATATGTGTATTTTTTATGAATTGGAATGTGATTTGAGAAGGCTGGGATAATTATATCTTCCCCATGTGGGCACTCCCTGACAAATTCAGGTGGCCAGTCTTGTTCATCTAGTAGGATGTCATAACCCTTAGAGAGCTTCTCCCAAAAGAGTGCTCTAATTTTTCTTGGTTTGTCCCCCTTCATCCGGAGTGTTATTTCATATAACTTATGTGGTACACTAACCCTGGTATCTGCAGTTTCAACTTGGATGCTTTCATTCAAGTCCACTGTCTCCAGATGATCCTTGAGGATCTTGCGAGCTATGGTTACCTCTGCTGCGCTGTCTAGCATTGTTTGGGCGCACTCCCCGTTCTTGAGTTGTGTCCTCAAGATCCTCGGCATGTCTGATCTTTAGACTTGCTACCTTCTTTTTGGTGAATTGAGTTTTGTTATTTTTTGGAACGTGCAGTTTGTCTTTGGACTTCACGCGTTCTTCTTTTTGTTCTGATCGTCCTCTTCTTTCGGATTTCTGCGAGGAAGTCTGAAAGGTACGAGAGGAACGTGTATCAATATCTTGATATCTATCAGGTTTTCTCAAATTATCCCTATTTCTAATGTTGTATCTTTTTTCAAAGGGCTCCTGTTGAGGGGATCTTCCTCTGGACTGTGAACGCTTCTCTCTAGGAAGTGTCTGTTTGGTGTATTCCCACTTCTTTTTAGGAGTAATGAGATTATTTTAAATAAAAACTTTTTCAGGATTTTTAGTTAGTTGGGGTTTTACTGGTTTCCCACCCAAACTATCTCTACCTAGTTCTTCATAGGATTTTTCAATAATTCTGGCAAGCTCATATGGTTGCTCAGTAATATGTTTCTTTTAGCTTTTGGCGGATCGCCACGGATGCTGCTTCACCTTTAATGTTGGCTAATAGTATAGCCGAGACCTGTTTGAAATCCTTCAGTAATTTCATACTAAGATTCAAGGCAGGTTCTGGACTGTATTAATTTTGAATCTGTCTTAGAACGTCTGGTATTACCGCCATAGACGGAACACCATGTGTTTTTGTGTAGATTGAAGCAAAGACTGTACCCCATGTGTCGCAGTCTTCTACGTGTGGTGCAATCCCCATTGGTAAACAGATTGTTAGAATCCTGTGTTTCTCATGAGGTGTACTATCAGGAAATACTGCCTCTATTTGAGTAATTTTTTGGGCTAACCAGAATGGAATTTGTTCCCGTTTTGCGGGCAATTTGCCAATGACTGACTGTATAGTCTGTGGTGTAATTTTGTTTGTGTTTCGTTGATGAGGGATGTGGCGTGGAATTCTTACAGCTGGTTGGACTGTTAAAGTCCGCATGACATATTGAACCAGCTGCCTGTGTATTTTGATCAGCTGTTTCAGCTGAGCTAACAATTTATGAGCTGCCATTCTTTCAATGTCAGGATGTGGTGTATAGCTGGCTAGTACCGGCCATGTGGCTCCTGGTCTACCTAGTGGACCGAGCCTGGTAATGTGATTTTGATGTTGTAGGGCGCCATTAAACCAGAGCTGATGCTCTTGGTAAGTTAGTGGAATTGCAACGTCCTCAAAAGGAACGTATTCCGCTGGAGGTTCCTCTACTTTGTAGTAGTGGAACTCGTGTGTCGTTGCATTTGCTGCAGGAAACAGAATCCATGAATAGAATACCTCTGTCTGCCGATATTCATGTGCCTCTATAACAAAGATAACTTTACCACCTCTTGGTGATATCCCATTTTCTATAAGTTTTATAAGAATAGTTTTCCTTATATTTGCCGGGATGAGTATAGCATCCGGGTCATTTTGTTGGAGACTTGTGTTGTCTAAAACTGCTTGAGCTGCTGCTGCAGCTCTTTCCCTTTCGTCTTCACTCTCTGTCATTTTGTTGACCGAAAGTGTTGCAGAACAAGTTTCAAGGAGCCAAAGATTAGGTGTACAATATTTTGGAACACTGTATCCTTCAACGTTGAACAAACTAAAAACTAATACATAGGATTTTTTCATCCTCCTCAGTTTAAAGCAGATATTTTATCCTTTAACCCACTCCAGACGTCTATTGGAGTATTTTACGTGAAAAAGCGGTCTGTGTGAAAAGCACAACTGAGTTACTCTAGTATCTAGCGTTAAATTATCTCCTTACCAAACGTTGGGCGCCATGTAGTGTAGTTCCTATATTCCCAATAGTCTCTGTGCATTGGAATAGTGTATCCTGTAGTTTAGACGTAGGACTGAAGACGACTAGGTCTCTACTGACTGTACTAGACTTAATTGTGTGTGTGCCAGCTAGCTCAGAGGTCACTAGAAACTTTCTCGAATGAACAAGAAGGGATTCGTTTCTGACAACCGCTTAAAATATGACAAATTTGTTTCCCAAGACTAAGAAATATATTTCTAGTGTTGCGCAAACAATAGATAGTTATTTTACTCTGTCAATTGTGCATGCTTCGTTTCACCAGAAGTGCAGAGAAATAGAGAGACGGGCGTTATCAATAAAATATATTTTTTGAACAGTCTTCTTTCTCAAGCATAAGAAATGAACTGCTGCAATCGTAATACTTGCGGTAAAGTACAAAGCGTACAGTACGAAGAGTATTATAAAATAATATTGTAAAAGCATGATACCTAAAATGCATAAAATACATTCAGTGATAAATAATGACTAAAGGTACTCAACTGGTGCTTCTAAAATAAGTCTACCATTGGTGTACCTAACCTAGGTGTAGTACAAGGGAAGAAGTAAGTGAGGTGTAGCCTAGTTTTAATATTCTTTGTCAAGAATCTAATCCAAGAATTCTCTTAGGGTCTAATAAGCTCCGTACCTTGGTTTATAATGAAGGAGGTCTTGTATCTCTCTCTCAGTACTCGTTTTACCAGCAACCCGCAAGGGTAGCTTGGAAACACTGGAGCTGAACTTCTCGGCTGGAGAAAGTACAGCGTCTCTCGGTGCGTCAGCTGGAGGGTCGGCTTCCTTTGGCACTTGCTGCAGCAGGGCACGTCGGGCAAGTAGATAGTCAAACTGCTCCAAACCACAGTGTGTTTGTTTGGACAAGTGTGGGCATATTTATACCTTGAAGGTGCCGAGTTTGATGTAAGATTGGACATAATAACGTAATTAGAGACTTAATTCTCTGAAAACTCCATGAGTTCTTGGATAAATTAATATTCATGCAGGGGAAAGTTCCTGGCTGCTGAAGGCGGGGTTTTCCAAGAAATCGTTGTAGATTTTCGGAACTAGTGGAAGTAGCCAAGCCGCATGAGGACTATTTGAGCTATGTCTTAATATAGTTATGATTTGTTTGCCTATATAAGGATACAATATTTTATACCTATGTAAGGGCATGAATCGGGAAAATTACACTAGGGTCCTAAAACGCTATAAAACAAAAGAATCAGAAAGAAAAACATACTACTATAATGAATCTGATAAAAGCAATGCAAAGAAGTCACAAGCATTGCCCAATGGTCAACTCAGGAGACTTACATTGTAACCTCATAGCCAAAAATCAGATTGAAAGTAAGAGGCCAGTTTCCGGGGGGCACGAATAATAGTGAATGAACTAGAAACCTTTGGTCTGAAAATTTTGAACGGCAACACAACTGGTGACATACCAGCAGCAACAACATATTTAAGCGGAAAAGTTTGTTCAACAATAGATTTCACTGTTATCAGCAACAAGAGTTGGTCCCACAGATCAGCACATTTCAAATCACCCCGCGAATAGAAAGCGATCACCTCCCCCAAATCTTGAGAATGAACATTAATTTAATGCAGGCGCAAAAAATTAACCCCCTTGTTCAAAATGCAGAAAAGTTCAATTTACGAAAGTCGAAATGGCAGGGAGTGGACCTGAAAATCATACAGGAGACAGCTAGGGAATATTTAAGCAAACTGGGGCTGCAGATAGAAGAGGAGCGTGTAAAATTTGGGAACGGCTGGCCCTGTTCCCCGGTCGAAAATTCCCAGCCACTCCTGGCAGCATATTAAGAACAGAGACCAGGAGGGAACCATGGTCAAATATTGAATTATGAGAACAAAAGAGAAGGATCGCAAGAAAGGTGCGACTACAATCACGGGCGGCAAGAATGGGCAGAAAAATTGAGAAAAACAAACTGAATGAATTGAGGAACAACTACAGGAAGAAGCTGAGGAACGCAAAAACAGCGTATCAGGAATCCATCTGGACAAAACTACGGAGCGCAAGTAAACTACCCAATAGCAGTGACTTTTGGGGCATAATAAATAAATTGTCTAAAGGCCCAAGACTGCAACAAGAAGCAGGAATCGGAGAGGAAATGTGGACTCAACACGTGCAAAACCTGTATAGTAACACAGTATCAGGGACCGTAGAAGGGTCCAGAGTTCCGCTTCTTGAGCAAACACCTTATCAGGAAACTGTGGAATGCAGAGCTTCAGGACTAGAGACAGGCAGTAATGAACAAAATAGCCAGACCGACATAAAGCAATTAAGAGGCGTAATATTAAAACTTAAGACGAGGGAGCGGCAGGTCCCAATGGGCTTCCCAATGCATTTTTTTTTAAATGATCCAGATTTCTGGTCTGCCCAGCCTAAGACGCTCTTTAATCAGATTTACGCATAGTCCAATGTTCCAGTTTCCTGGATAGGGAACATAATCCATCCTATATTTAAACAGGGAGATCACCGTAAGCCAGGAAACTACAGACTGATCTCTCTGATAGATGTAGAGGCCAAGCTTTACGCTTCTTGTCTCCTAGTCCAACCTCAAGATTGGATGGACAAAAAAAACATAATTCCAAATGGTTTTTAGGCAAGGGATGGGCACAATACCAAACTTGGCCATTCTGGCGCTCCTAACGGAAAAAGCGTTAAAAAAGAAAACCCGGCTGTACGCATGTTTCGTGGATATAAAATCCGCCTCCGACCGAGTGAGTAGGAGGCGTCTTTGGAAGACACTTAAAGAATGGGGACTGCCTAGTTCACTACTGAACGGAATAATTGCCTTATATAGTGATACCTGGGCAAGAGTAAAACTGGGCGACAGGTGCAGTACAACCTCAAGCATCCAAACGCAGCAAGGTCTGAAACAAGGCTGCGTTTGAGCGCCAAGCCTATTTAATTTGTTCCTTTCAGACATTACTACGCATATGGATAAAGCCGATTGCCACCCACCAAATATGGCAAATGAGTCAATTTCTGTCTTACAGTATGCTGATGACATTGTTGTGTTGTGCCAAACCCTTATTGGATTACAAAGAGCGATACATAGCCTATCTGGACCAGGAAAAATTGGAACTAAACAAAGAAAAAACTTAGTGGACTCCAAAACAACTAAGTTTAAATGGTGGGTGAAAGGGGCAATGGTGGAAGAGAGAGGGTCCTATAAATATCTCGACATAACAATAGGACAGGGCAAAACACACAAGGAACATAAACTGGCCATTAAAGCTAAAGCACAATCGCTAATTTATGCATACAGATTACTACGCAAAAAATTGGACTGCCCGAACTATAACCACCTATTAAAAGTAATGGCCGCACAAATTCAGTCCAGCCTGTCATATGGTTTAGTCACTTGGTGTGGCAAGGAAGGAGATTTATTAAACGAACTTCAGACAAAGGTTTATAAGGCTGTTTTTAACCTGCCAAAGTCTGCCTCTCCAGCTCAGGTTCGGCTAGAATTCGGCCTTCAGAATCAGAAATTTTGGGGCATGATTGGCTTTGTTAAACTATGTTATAAATTCCGCTCCTCCAATCCAGATACAATGAATAGGTTATGCTGGGAAGAAATCAAGCACTAGATGGACCACAAAACACCAAACTCATGGGGAAGCTATCTGAGAACATCACTGGCTGAGCTGGAAATGCAAACAGCATGGGAAAACAGGGTTGATGGAGTAAGCTTCGGAAAAGCTGCCAATGATGGAGCTAAAAAGAAATCTTTGCTGGAAGATAAAAAAGCGAACATCAAGCGCCGGCATGGGTGGACCGTCATCAACTCTTATAAATCCTTAAATCCACAAGCATACCTATCTGCTCACTTCAGTTTGCAGTTAAAAAAGAGCTTCACAGACTATCGAAAGGGCCTGCATGAATCAGAAGACCTACACCCCTCTTGGAAAAAGACCTATCAAACCGCGCACTGCCAATTATGTGGCTTTCACGCAGAATCTTTATTTCATGTACTCTGTGTATGCCCAGCAGTCACGGAACAGAAGAGACAGTATTTAAAATATATTTTCAATGATCTGAACATTCGTACGTGCAGGCAAGCCGTGATATGCTGGTTGGAGGGTACCTCCATAATCTTGGCCTGCCGGGGATTCAAATACATGACAGAGGTTAGAAGACTTTTACGGCAACCCGGTAGAAGTCAAGAAGTATGACCTACTCGGCATGGCAACAGCTGACCCATCAATGCAATAAATGGACTGAATATAAAATCATTAAGAGATTCTTTCTTGTTAATAGGTCCCTAAAGTTGGATTGAAACATTATTCTTCTCTGAATAACCGGGCTCTCCCCAAATGAATTGCTTTCTTTTAAGGCTCCCTATTTACTAAGTAGGTTGTTTTCGTTTTTAAATTGTAGTACTTATCCTGATGTCACACTGTGCCGACTAACTGATAGTTCGTCTTTTGTGCTTTCCATTCAGTAAAGTGGGAGACACTATACAATAGTAAATTAAAGCGCTACCATGGTTTAAGCCTGGAAAATTATGTTTTTAGCAGTTATCTCAACAATGCGTTTTATAACATTTGGTACCAAAGGATAAGCACTTGCACTTTAGTTAAAACTATCGGGAATGTGTCAATGTCATTTGGTTTTATATTGTGAATATAATGATAGACCTTTATATATATATTTTATCTCTATTGGGGGTGGGAATTGTAAAGATTTTAATTAATCATACAATAAACTATGACTGACTGACCGTTTTGCATGCATGGTGGGAACACATGGGAAAGTACTCCTATATAAGGTGGTTGTAAGTGTGTTTCTACTTTGCCAGGAAAGGAAAAAGTTAAATACAAAATACCATTCCACTGTGGTATAGGAGAAGAAGGCACCCAACAATACAATTTTGGGAGAAAGTGCCTTGTTTGCATGGCCATCCCTTATTTATTTTCTTTGTGACAAGTATTGCTGGTTTTTTAACTCTGAGTACCGAGGCATTGCTGTCCACGTCCCCATGTATGTGCTCTTGAAAAATAGTAGAATTGGGTATCTCCTAATTGGCCTGCTTAACTATCCAGTAAGACTATAATACATGGTGTAGGAATATATACCAATGGCCTGGAAAATCTAAATGTCCCCTGTGGACTGCAACACGTTGTGCCATCAACTAGGCTGACAAAACATGGCTTTACGCCTAGCAGTATGTGAAAGAACCCTATTTTTAAATGGTAAACAAGTTGCCCCTAAATAGTCCTTGCAGACCAGAAGATAGGATGCCCAGTAAAAACTGAACATACAATAATTTAGTGTTTGCATGTACCAGAGTGACTGGACCCCAAAAGCTATTTTCACTATGAAGGCCTATAGCTGTCAAATGAGAAGATCAAACATCCATAATAAAATCAAGACTCCGCTCTCTTTGGTTTGGGAAAACTATCGGAATGATCCTAACACTATTTTTCCAGGTTTAAATATATTGGCTTTTTATATTAAACAAGGGTCTATCTGATTTCAATACAAAAAGGTGGTTTACTAGATTAGCACTAGCCCAAGCACATAGTTACAATGCAAAATACCCTGAAAGGTAGAAGTTCAGGGAAGAAAAGAAAGAGATAGGCCATAGTAACTAGGCAAATCAGCATTTTGCTTAGCCAGGAACTGGACTGTCATGCCAGTGATCATAGCTAATTAGCATTGGAAATTCCTAAGGTGGATAACTGGGTACGGCTGAACATGTAAATGATTAGCATTCATTGGAAAAGACCATTTGATAAGTCAATATATGTCTGTTTTTTTAAAAGTGTAATTCTCTTCTAAGCATAGGTATTTCAATTATGCCCTCCCAAGGTGTTATCAAACACGTAAAACTGGTAATTCAACTTGTATATCACTTCCTCATGAAATCCGGAGGTGAGGACATATTCCAGTGTGCTAAAATGCACATCATTGCGACAGTCAACATTGAGTCCAGCCTCCTTTTCTTGTTATTGCATCTGACAACATTCTAAGCACTGTGTCTAGAGCTAGTTAAACCCTTGGTTATATTTGAAGGTCACTCATCTTGTGTAGATGTCATCATATGGAGTCTAAGTATGAATAAAGTCTTGGGCAAAGTCCTGGAATGTGTATCATGGCTCCTTTGGGGTGTGGTGAGTTTGGTGGTGAGGCACGGTTTGAGGTTTCGGTTAGAAATGAAATTGACTTGCAGGTAGATAGTATTATGATCTCAGGTCCTGAAAAGGCATAAACCCCCTCTCTCAAAAGACACAACCTATACGGAGAATTCTGCAGCATTATCATTGCGGCCTGTAAAGTTCCGCCTTCAATTGTTATTTCTACATTGTGCAATAGGGGTGCTCGGAGGTGTGGGAAGGGACTCTGTTGCAAGTATGTGATTGGCTTTCCAGATCCACAGAGATCCTGTCAATATATGGTTGGACCTCCCGCTATGGAGTTAGGATTACTACACATTGCTGAGTGTCCCTTGAGATCATCCAAAATATGATTTTCCAGTATGGCCCAATCTGGTGTTTCCAGCTCTGGATGGAAGTGATAGAAAAGGTGTGAACATGTTTGGGCCATATAATATATCTCCATCTTTAGGATATCACAGGCTGCCCAATGTCATGGAAGGGTGTAACTTTTCAGCTGACAGTAAAGGCATATGACCTTGCCATAGGTAGTCTCTTGTTTGACCGTCAATTTTGAGGAATATGGTTGTAGGCACTGGAATCAGAAGCACACGAAAGACATAGTTGAATCATAGGGTACCCCTCATTTTGAAAGTTTGCAATCATCCTCACATAGTTGATCATTACCTGTAGGTTAATACTGATCAGTATATCCCAATTCTTCATCCTTGTTTGTACCCATCGGTAGGAGCAATCCATGTAGGCAGTGAGTGGTGATGGAGATCATCATGGGTAACACTTCACGGTTGGCCCAATTATTTTTGTACCCAGAGAAAAATGGAGATAATCTCCATAAGTGCTGGCTCTGGCATTTGGGGGAAGGACAATGTCAGCAGTATGTCATCTGCAAATAGTATGAGTTTCCAACTGCCCTCTCATATAACAATAACCAACATCGCCTGTGATTAATGAATTGCTATAGTAAATGGCTACAGCACCAGGAGATATAGTGGAGTAGATAGTGAGCACTTTTGTCTTGTCCCTCTACCAGTACTGGGCAGCTCTGATTAAACTCTATAATAGTTGCCTACTGAAGTGGGGTTTCGATACTGCCATTGTATCATGGTCATGAAAGCAGGAAAAATGCTCACCCTGGAGAGCGTTTGGAATAGGAATCCCCATTCCACTTAGTTGAACGCCTTCTCAAATTTGAGGGAGAGTGCCACCTTATCATTCAGGTCATGTCTTGAGTTCCAGACCAAGTGGAACAAGGTTTGCACATGATTGTGCAAGGGGCGAATCCAACTTGATTTGTATGTATCAGTGCAGTAATTAACTTTTATCAGTCAGATAGAGAGGATCTTTGTCAGAATCCTAATGACATTATTGTTAAAGAAATGGGTTTGTAGTGCCCTGATGTAGCGGATCTCTGTTTGGTTATGGTATCACTGTGATACAGACTTTATTTTAGGCATGTGGCATATCCTCAGTGGACATTATTTCTTTTGACATTTATCCCAAACACAATTTTTAATGTTGCTTAAGCATCTAATTCAGTGCCACGTGGGCCAGAAGGGACATTGTCATTTTTCACTAAGTTAGCATAAGCTTGTCGCAGCTTGCACGCTGCTTTTGCGTACCTTACTACACATCTTTGTTTTTGCAATACTTTCAATGACTGATTTCACATAAGAACTCATCACTTGTTCACTCTCTGCATGTTCCTGGGATTTTGATTGAACATTATGCGCAAGGTCGAACAACAATGCCCCATGTTATTTTGTCCGTCCAGACCTTAGCCCTTAGACAAAACATACCGATGCAACTGTTGTTTGGACAGCAAACCTGGATTTTTAGTGAGGTATACAAATAGGTGACACACACTTGGAGAGGGACCTTTCTAGGGAAAAGTGCA
This sequence comes from Lissotriton helveticus, assembly GCF_964261635.1. NCBI lineage: Eukaryota > Metazoa > Chordata > Amphibia > Caudata > Salamandridae > Lissotriton > Lissotriton helveticus. Next base: position 339,613,574 of record NC_136063.1, on the reverse strand, counting down.
AGACAGCACCTTTGATGTATATCCACCATCTATAGGCTAAGGTGTGGGGTCTGCTGACAAAGCCCAGATATCTTCTATTCTATAATAATACTTCTTAGCAAGGGGAGGGAGGTTAGGCACTATAGACGTTTCTCCATTGTCTTTCTATGATGAAATCTTTGTTCATGATATATGGACTAGATGCTGTGCTGACAATATTTGTACTATGCATTTTCCTGCTTGTGGTGGCAGATGCACTGCATGTTAGGCCATGTTAGTAGATAAATATTTTGAACTATTTCATGTCTCTGTCAGGTCTTATTGTGGACAAGTACAAGAGAATGAACGAAAGGGTGTGTTTTGTTACCGTGATTCCTTAGAGATATGGGAGTGTTGTGTTCTGGGGTGTCTAATCATTTGTCTCTCTGTGAGTGAGTAGGAGAGCAGGTGATACGCTACAACTAGTTGGTCCTGGGTTTGTGGGTACTAAGGTGGTAAGATGACCCAGTCACTATACACTAAGGCCCATAATCCTGCGCATAGTTCTGTGTTTGTGCAGAATCCCTGAAGCAGATTAATTTTTATCAGTCACATAGAGAGGATCATTGCCAGAATCCTAATGTCATTATTGATTAAAGAAATGAAGTTTGTAGAGCCCCGATTTAGTGGATCTCTGTTTGGTTTTAGGTGACATTTCTTCAGTGGACATTATTTCTTTTGACATTTATCCCTAACACAATTTTTAATGTTGCTTAAGCATCTAATTCAGTTGTGAAGTCAGATCTTTCATAAACATTTAGGAAAAATAACTTGGATTTTGTCTGCCTGAATCTCCAGCAACTGGCCTTTCAGTGCTTTCCCTATATGATGTGTGAAAACTGCTCCTAGAGCCAAAAACAATGGTTTGGCAGGAAGACCTGTCTGGAATGTATGAGGAACATATCAGCTCAGAAAGGACAGCTGTGGAAGGTTCAGAAATGTCATTCACTTGGAAGAGACCACAGGTGTGTCCATTCATAGTTAAGTGTAAACGGAGATCTGGGCTCTCTGTAGACAGTTTGGCACCATCAGAGTGAGGACTGGTCCAAGAATTGTCCTGGTGTGGAGCAAGAGGCAAGGATTCCTCATTTAACAAGGCACAACCCTGGGTCACCTGCCCTCTCCATGGGCAGAAGAGTTCTGCTATGTTGGATTTTATACAGACTAGTGCACTGTGAGATAGTTTGCAGTAAGGCAAATGGGATGTGCTGCAAAGTGGGAAGGTTTGACCATTTGAAAGTTGTTCTCATTGCTAAGGGAGTATTAGGGAGTCACCCCAAATACTGGCTAATAAATCCTAAAAAAGAAGCACATCACCCATAGCTCATCAGAATAGTTTCTGGAACTGTGGAAAAATGGAACAGGACTGGTCTTGATGTTTGAGACCTATGTGGGGGCCTAATGAGTTGCACCTGTTCACACTTATCCAGGGTAGGAAATGGACTTCAATGGTCAGTTGGTTGTCCTTCTGTGTGACTACAGGGACACAATAAGCTGAAAGAGTCTTTATCCTGGAGTTACCAGCTTACTGGTAGCAACTGGACCTGTACTGTACCCTGCTTGTGCCCTCTGGTAGTGTCAATTAAGGCCTTTCTGTGCTGTCCCCGAGGAGCTGGGAGCCATAAAAAAGACCAAGAGGAACTGCTCCTGAAAGTTTTAAAATGTGTGAAGATATTTAGAGTCAATACCTCCGGAGGTTCAGCTGGAGGTTGCAGTAGCATTGGTTGATTTTGATATGACTTCCAGGCTAGCTCCATAAGAAAGACAAAGGGTTTGATTTAGAGATTGGCTGATGAGTTGATGAGTACAGCCTGTCAAAAACTGGCTGCTTACTCATCTCTTGCCCCTCCACGGAGGTTAATCCATCCGATTTAGAGAGTGTTGGTTGACAAAAGTCATTCAACTTTCTTCCCTGTTTTCCTTCCTCCCTCAAGGGACCTATACTCCATCCACAACAAACTGAGCCTTGGAAAGCCAATGCTCCATCCACCATATTTAGAGTATAATGTCCTTCGACAGAAACATCATGGTTCATACTCCAACCCTGTTCGGGAGCGAAAAAAACATAAATATTTGTACCCGGCCTACACATCTACAAAACCTATTCAAACAACATCAAGGCCAAGGGCTTGGCTGTCAGTTTGCGATGAACAATATGAAAATCCACAAAAATTGAAGGAAAGTAAACAATTTGAAAGCACTTATAAAAACCCAAGCTTAAATTGCACTGCTACTTAAGTTATATTTTTAAACCCCTAAACATATCTGACAGCAATTTATCCAATTCCCCTATCTGACCTCATGCCTCACACTACACACCAATATTAAAACACTCACCTACTACTATTTTACAATGCCTAGCACCTCAAGTTAGTAAGAGAATGTACATTTATTACAAATGCACATGCTCACGCTAACATACAATTCTAACACTGTTTACTTAACCTCGGTGTAGGTATACATGATCCATGGCATGTACTATGCAATCTACAATATTTCAACCTATTCATAAACAGATTTCCAAAAACATTGGTGTGAAATGTAGCCACACACGCTACCACTCTAACTGCCACATACACTGGGCTCTCTCAAGCACACTACCACTTCTTTTGATACATATGGGAAACGGAATTAACTATATATATCCCACACTACAAACATGGTAAATAGCAAAACCTTGAAAAGGAAGTAAATGGCTAATTTATCTAACATTGGAATATGCAACTCAGATATGGTAAATATTTTGTCTTTTTTTAAACATACAATATCTTCGAATAGGCAAAATACATTTTTTATCATAGCCAACGAGAAATAGACAGCAACAAATATTCCTTCTCTGGGTAATAGAATGGAAAACAAAAAAATTCATGAAGACAAATCAAAATCCAGTAGTAGTGTTTCAATCAAATTGTGTCCTATCACAGTCAATCAAAATTTTAATTCCACTAGGCATGTGCCTTTCTTTCCCACCATGTATAGGGATGCCCTGCTCAGTGGGTGTTTCATTCTTTTGGGGCTGATGGCACTCACGTCTTGGAATGTAGTAGGATGTTAAGAATTTTAGAGGGGGCAGGGCAAGGTGATCCTGGGGATGTAAGGAACCGCGAATGGAGAGGTGTGGGGATAAGGGATTGTGGGTATTGGGAGATTTGTGTATTTTTGATGTGGTTGGGACTTATATAATGGTGGAGGGAGGTGGAAGTATGGGGTCCGAAGGAGAAACGATATGTGAAACAGAGTCAGGGCAAGTGGTGAAATGGAGTCTGGTCTTTGGATGTAGAGAAGGAGCTTGGATGGTGTTGGGAGGATATGGGGGGTAAGTGAAGAATATGAACAGGTATAACGGAATCACTGGTGTCAGCTGAGGAACTAGAACAGGCAGATAGGGCAGAGCGCTGGCCATCCCGGATGCCTATTACCTTAGCCAATTGCTTGCTGACAAGCTAGATAGCATGCAACAATGCCATGTGCCCCACAAAGGGGATCTTCAGAACATCCAGTGCTTTTGTAGTAGCTGAACCCCAATAATTTTCTGAACGCCAATATTCACCTCAGGAAGTTCAACTCTTCTCGTTTATCTTGCAGCAAGAGACTACCCACCCCTTCAATCCAACACATTTTAGCAGAGTAAACAAATGTAGCAGAGTAAAACATTTTTAAACAAGGACCACTGAAGAACTGAGTTCTAGATCAAGATTACATTTAAAAAGGTTTTATTACAGAATTGCTAATAGAACAATACAAAGGTATGTAAATCTATCATAAAGACTCAGGAATACAGAAGTACAGAATCATAAACCATGACAGAACCTAATTCAATTAATAAAGTTCCCTTCTAATTCTTAGTGTCACACTCATAAAGAGTACTGATAACATTCTAATAACAAGTAAAAATCTCAGAATAATTGAACCGAGTCTCAGGAGGAAAATGGAAATTTCTCTCTGATCTTTCAGAACCAAGGGGTTTTATACAAATTGTATGCATATTGATTATTGAAATTGCAAATTCGCAATTGATCATGGTTTGGTTGAATTGGCAAATCACAAACAATTGGGGATTTCAAAAGATTCTCAACACAAACCTAATTCCTCCTAAGGTAAGAGAAAGATAAAGGTTCTGTTATGGTCTCAGCAACTGCACTCGGGAGATGTACAAGCCAATATGAAACATTTATGAACAATAGCCTATAGCATCATATTCTTTTTCTCACCTTCATGATACTTTAGGTAAAAAATAGAAAGATTAATTTACAATACATGCTTTCTAACTCTGCAATCCATTTACATCCTTAAGCTTCTATGCTCCAAGGAAACAGTGGGAAGAGAACACTTGTAGAGGGTAGCTTATTAGGACGGGGAATGAGCAGGAGAAAGCTGAGAAAAATACCAGAAACTACAATCATTTAATTAAGTGGTGTCTCATATTGAAGTGTGGCATAACTATACCACCTCTTTTATGCTAATTCCATTTATGATAATTAAATAATTTTAATTGCAACATCATCATTTCATCGGTATGGTCATATGCATAATTGAACATTACTAATTTGCACCATTAGTTCATCACCCAAAATTACAGATTGAAATTATTTGTAACCACCTCCTCTCTCTAATTAGATTTTATTAACCACCTATACCTCATTAATTACTTTATTAATTAACCATTAGTACATTGACTTGTCAAAACCTTCATTTTCATAGATACCAAGACATTATTCTCTAATTGTTTTAATTGTAGATACATTTGATCCTTGTAATTGTCCATTTCCACATCCATTGATCTTTTCCTTTTTCTCTATTTATTACAAATTCTAGTTCTATTTTTATATCTGCTAACCATACACTATAGCGCTTTAAGTAACACACAATAGAATATTTGCACAAATCATCACAGTTATTACAGGTGTTAGAGTTGATTGAAGTACACCACCTTCAATATTAGCTAACCATTCACCTACCTTACTAAAGCTACTCCCTATTTCTCTTATCCAAGATCCTACTCTTTCCCATAGTCTTGGTTCTGACAGTATTCTGGTTATATGAGTCAAATTAGTTATACTAGTTACATAGGAATCCATCACTCCACTATAGCCTGGAATATAGGTACAACAACTTCTAGCAGTAATTACTTTACAAACTCTGCCTTCTTTTGCTAAAAGAATGCCCAGGGCAAGAAGGTTCATCATAACCATCTTTCTCACTGCTACCATTTCCACATTTACTAATTTAAAAGACCCTGCTGTATCTAAAGTAAGTCTATTTACTTCTGTGAATAATTGTCTGATTTTCACATAGTTAATTGCCATCCCCATTGAAGGAATCATTATTCCTGAAATATTTAAAAGCACTTGACCAAGACTTAGTCTTACCTTCTTCATAATTTTAACTCCATTATTCATTCTAGGGAAAACTAACATAAAGTAACATGAACCCAATAGGCAGGCCTGGGCATAGTTCACAAAGTTTTGCTTCGCAGAACTCCGCAAAGTGACACAAGGTGCAGAGTGCAGTGCGAACTGCCATTTGTGTTGGTTTCCCTGCTGCTCGGGTAGAAATTCTACCCGAGCTATAGCTCGTGCTGGAGAACTTACTGGTCATGTGTGCGAGCGGGAAAAAAACTCTGCTGCACTACACAAAGTGGTGTTTTCGGCTCTCCGCGAGCTCCGCGGAGCACTGAACCAAAAACTCCACAAACTCTGCGAACATAGTGGACTTCACTGCCCAGGCCTAAATAAATCCTCCTCATGATAGGCTTTCCCCCAACTAACAAATCTCCACTAAATGAATAAGATTAATCACACAGAATTTTTCCCACAAGTTCCTCTCACTGTTTCTCTATAGGATTTTGTCCATACGCTGGAAATCTAAATTTATTTTCCGGTCTTATTTCTAACATTGGGCGGAGTATGCGTAGAGGTGCTCTGCGTAGTTCCACAGAGTTAAAAAAAACTCAGTGAGACTACGTAGAGCTCCGCTCAGCCCGAGGACAAAAAAAACTTTTAAAAAATGTATTACGTTGTGCGTGAACTGTGCATGCAAATGTTTTCCTGATTATTCCACAGATATAAATAGTCTCATTATCCACACTCTCCTTCTCTGTTGTGATTTTACCCTCTTCGTCTTGGCTTTGACTTAAGCCCAATCCTGAGCTCTGACTCAGATTTGCCCTTTAATCAAACATGTCTCTGTCTTTTTTCTTCACAGAGAATCTTTTATCTTCTGAAAGGTGTCTTTTTCACTTAAATTTTCAATGGCATCTTGTCACTACTTTGATCTACTTCTTGTTACCACTCTTGGTTCGCTTTGTGCACGGTAGTAGCTCTTCACTCTAATCGTTCTGTAACTAGACATTAAGAATGTTAGGCTCTTCATCTGAACTTTTGCTCACCTGAAATCTTTAAGTTTTACTCTTCTCTTTGCCTTCACTTTCTCTCATGAGTCATTTTTCAATGTTGCTTTTCTTTTTGTCTTTATCAGTATCAGGGAAATGTTCATCCCCTCTAGATTAATGCTCCAAACCTGAGCCAGGTTCTGAGATTTTTGAGCAGATTGATTACTTTGATTATTCAACACGAAAAAATACTCTAGTGGACCACGGGGTGGTCAATTGAGTAGAAGGTAAAAAACTGTACCTGCGGTCTAGAAATAGAAAAGTAGCAGCCACACGGATAGTTAAACTATAAGGTTGTGTCTAGCGCAACCATGTATGTGGGGCAAGAGACTAGCTTGTTTATTTTACCCTCACACACCCTAGTGGTGTCATGCTTCATCATCGGGATTACTTTGTAGTGATCGCAGACAGCGGGATAAAGGAAACGATCGTGGGCGGTATCTTCTCGAACGCGCTGCGTGTAAGTCACTTACTTTAATTGAAGGTCTCACCCTGCAGTGTGCCTACATCGGACCCGGTCCTCGGCTTTGGGCAGCCGGAGTGATCTCTATACAGTATTTTAACTTCTCAGATAGACCCCAAAATAAAGGGATACCGGGGATCTATCTGTGTGATTTTATCTTATGTAAAGCCCCCTCCTCGAATATATCAGAAGAGCTTCCCAATACTGTGGTCGAGCCCACCCCGACTTGTAGGGGTCGGGGTGACCCGATGATGAAGCATGACACCACTAGGGTGTGTGAGGGTAATATAAACAAGCTAGTCTCTTGCCCCACATACATGGTTGCGCTAGATACAACCTTATAGTTTAACTATCCATGTGGCTCCTACTTTTCTATTTCTAGACCACAGGTACAGTTTTTTACCTTCTACTCAACTGACCCCCCGTGGTCCACTGGAGTATTTTTACGTGTTGTACTTCTCTGGGAGGATATACTCCGGTTATTACCTCTCCTACCCTCAGGGTACCTGGTTCAGTCCAGTGCCCATCTGTGTTATCGTACTTTGATTATTCACCTCATCGACTGCTTCAACTGCTCTCGTTCTCTTGATGTGAGCAGCATGGGTCCACTGAGGCGAGCTTGCATGCTTGACTGCACTGTTGATTTTCAGTATGATATGGCAAGGGCCTCTCCACCATTCCTCCAAGCAGCCCTTGCAATCATGCTGGGAACCAGCCAGTCTCCTGCATTTAGACTGTGGCAGGCGATGTCTTTGCAGTCTTCTGTTGACAGATTCACCTGATGAGAGACAGATTCCCCCATATCAGCCAGATCTTTGCAATAATGTAGAACAATGTCATCAATTATTGAAACAAATGCTGCTGAAGATACAAATGCAATACTCATTGCCCTGCCTATCAGTTTCTCAGGAGCAGTCAACCTGTCTATCTGTCTGGTGTACTGCTCATAGTAATCAAAACAAGAGGAGGAGCAATAGCCAATCCTGACCATTTGAGGCACATCTTTCATCAGTTTATTCTTCAAGGCGCCATTGGTACGTTCCACTAAAACAGAAGATTGCGGGAATAACTGCAAATTTATCTCTGCTTAATCGCAAAAACTGTACAGAATATTTGCAACGCTTCATTCCTGAAATGTGCACCACAATCAGTCTCAATAGAGGTTAGGAAAACAAAATCTTGAAATTAACTCCCTCAACAAAAATCTAGACTCTGTCAGGCTATCTGCCCTTCTTGTGGGAATGTTTTCCACCCAGTTTGACAATAGGCAGACTATTGCCAAGACCTACTTCAAACCATTTTATTGTGGCATCTCAATGAAGTCTGATTACAATCTTGTAAATCCTCCTTCTGATTAGCCAATGATTGGTCAATGTGTTTCATGTCCATAACAGTTTTCTTGCCCTGATTATTTAAATAGTTACAGGAAAAGGGTAAACCCGGAGTCACTAGGACCTGGGTACTAGACGGTATATATTAAAGTGGTCCTAGTGTATTACTGGCTTTCACATGGAAGGGAGAAAAAATTAAATACATAAATAAAGAAAATAGACATTCAACAGTATGGTGACAAACATATCACAAGCAGTTTTGGTATATATTGGTCATATACCGGATAGTCAAAGTTCACATCCTATATACATATTTGCCATATAACACATGAGATCACAGTTTATATATCACTGTCAATTGGGTATTGACAGATGTTCTAAAGTCAACGTTTTGACCCCTATATCCAGAGGTATCTTGAAACTTACTGCCGGAGTCTTCCTCAGGACAAATGTTAATTGAAAAGAGCTGGGTACACCTAAAAAAGAGGGACGTTGTATCAGTACCTGACTATAAACTACAAAACTACAACAGAGTCCAATGGAGTTGGGCAGAGTTACATAATATTACCATAAGTGTTGCGGCGGAAGGGAAAGGTTTCTCTCACAGATCAATGGAACTTCTTTTAGTTCTGGTCTTGGTTTTGTGCAGAATTTCATCACCACTATACAATCATGGTCCATCTCACAATCATTTTCATATTTGTTGTCTTCACAAACCTTGTCTGAAATTGGAAGCAGCATTGCTGAGTTCAAGAACTTGCATTTTAGAATTGAAATATTTTCAGCTGCAAGAATCATTTCTTTATAATCTGTCAACCTTCTTATCGTCATATACTGTTTTCTTGTCCTTATCAAAGGAATCTCATCTGAATGAGGGACATAGACATTTAAAGCATGTCCCATTACAATGTCTTCACTTTGTTTAATCATTAAGCAAACTGCTTCAACCGATTTCAAATGACTTGGAAAACCTACAGCTACTGGATCCAATTAATCCGAAAGATATGCCACTGGCAACATTTTTGTGCTTTTAGATTTTATGTACATTTACAGTTATGTGATTTAACAAGGCAATGGACTCAAATTTACAGTCTCTCTTCATCCTAAATGCTAAAAACAAATTGTCAATGTTATGAATCAGGACTGAATTACATGACAATGTTAGACTTTCTAAATGTTTCTTCAGTATCTGGGAGAAATTTGAAGGATTTGCAATATGCCCTTGTTGGATTCTACACCACACAATGACTTTATTAAAAAAGAATTGAAATCCATAAAGGAACTTCAAATCCTCAGGAAATGTATTTTAAAAGAATGCATGTCATATGTCAATGACTGTATACATTCTTCTTTTTTTTATGGAACCTAGAATAATATTGTAAATTACTAGGAACAACAATTTTATTTATTGTTCCAAGGTCTTCTATGATCCTCCATTTGCCGTTCGGCCTTCTTTATCCAAGCAATGGGAAATTGCAAGGACTGCTAAGCACTTCTCAAAGAGTTACTTGCTCAATCATTTTTCAATCACTCACTTAATTTCTTCCTCTAACTTCTTGGTAAGTCTGTACTGCCTAGTTCTAGGAAATAGTGCATCTGATCTAACCTTCATTTTCAATGGCTCTGCTTTTTTAATCAATCCAATTTCTTTGCCAGTGTATCACATACCTCTTCCTTGATAGGTGATCAGGAACATCCATTTTTCAATTGGGGCATGTGCAATGGCCCGGAAAAGGGCTGCAGCAGAAGCAGCAATTGGAAAAGGTATATTTTAAAACATCCATGCACTGTGTGCCAGGCACCATGAGGTGCCTGGCACACAGTGCATGGCTGTTTGGTGAGCACTGCTCTGTATGTGTAGATTTGCACACCAAACCTTAATCCTGTTTTAACAATCTTATTTCTTGTAAATGTGAACAAGTGAGCTGCCTCACTAGGGGAATGCCCGAACCCCACACTATAAATGCTCTGACGAGATCTGGAACCACCCAGGTCTGTGAGTTGCTCAACTGAGTCCCTAGAGTTTCATAAGTAGTAAACAATTATATATCTAAGTTGTGATTGAATTGAAACTAATTATAACATAATTGACACAAAATGCTGCTTCTTGGTAACCCAAAAAGATTTAGTGTTCAAAGCAATGTAAATGAATCACAAATATTCAATCGAAAATGATCATTTCACAAAATCATATATGTACTCATTTTCATACAATTTTTTGAATATAACCCGGTGGTAATTTTTGGCCGTTACCGACCAGTATTAGGCTTCCTACATCTGGCCCTTAGTCTTAAATCTAGAGGCAAGTAATATTTGGTCAAAAATGGATACAACTCAACTAAGTGTCTTTTTTTATTAAGTTTAAAAATGTATCCTCATATTGCATTTTTAATCGTAATACCATCCAGAGTACAATATATTACGTTATACATCTTGCAAAGAAGATGTGTTCTCTAGTGGTCCTATTGTAACCAGAACATCTGCTGTAACCTGATTCATAGTTTATTACAAATCCCGACAACTTGGACTTGTTTTCCCAAGAGGGGTAGGATAGGGACTTCCTCAGAACAAACTGTAGAAAGGGTATCTCCTATATTAAATAAAAATTAAATGGGATAGCCAGTGACCTCTCCATTAATGTATGGGCCCCTCAGATCCCCTCCAGTACTGCACCAAGCATGCGGTCTACTTCCCCCCTCATGCACCATCATTGTGAACTATTCCTACTATCTCATCATTCAAAATCATAGTATTTTGCTGATACCCTGGATTGTATGGCATTTTATTTCTTATATTTTGCTATAGTGCTGGGGCTTTTGGCATAGGCATCCAAAAGGTTCTCTAATTCTGCTGCACTGTATTGCATATATTTGACATCATGATATTTTGTGAAACTGCTCTGAATTCACCTTAGCTTTTTTAGTCTTCTCCCTACACTCCCTATTCCAAACGTCCACTCCTTCCACAGAAATGACACACTGTAGTCTTTTTCAACACCTCAATATTTGCAATCCTGCCATCACCCTTACTTTGCATTCCTTGATTCTTTTCATTCACTCCATTTTGCATGAAATTCATATTTGAACCCATTTGCATTCCGTGCTCTCTTTTCAAACTGTTTTATCTAGGCAAACATCCTCTTTTTCCATAATTTCTTTTGCCTTGCCTCAAAATAGTCACTACTATTCTTCAAGATCTCATCAATGATCTTCATCTGTCAACACAACCCACCTTATTGAATATGATGGCTAATTTCGGATTCCAACCCATTCACAAAGGTAGAAAAAAAGTACTAGCTCCATCTTTTTCTACAATCTCAACTCCACTATGGGGCATATTCTCAAGAACGTGTGATAACCATCGCAAAAGTAACTTAACCCAACTTCCAACATTGCAGTCTATCGTGGGAAAATTGCGCCGTGTTAACAAAGCATTCTCAACACGGCGTTACCATGCGATAGTCTCCAGATAACGTGTCAACTGACCGTGTTAAAATCAACGCCACGGCGCAAAAATGTGAAACACGAATGCAAAGAATCTTGCGATGAGGCCAATCGCAGTACAAAAGGCACTGAAAACCAGCGAGCGGCCTGCTAATCCCACGCGTCTGGCGGGAAAATGCACCATAAAAGCAGAGTAAATAAATGGTGAGATGACAATGTGCAAGCACAACCACACAGCTGTGATGCAGAACAAATGACCATTGTCCAAATCAGACAGGCATTTCCCCACAAACAGCCACAATGTACATTGACATGCATTCAGTATGTAACCTGTGCCAATGAGGAAACAAACATGGAACACACTGTGAAACCGCATCTCCCCCTCACATTGCAGAGGGACAAACAACACCCGCTGCTCACCGTCGTGCCATGTCCATGATCAAACAAGAATTAAAGCATGGTCTAATAAGGGGAAGTGACTCCCCCTCACGTACATGTTGCCCATGTCATGGGACTTGAGTCACAGGGTGCATCCCTGCATCATGGCGGCACATAGCAGAGCCCAAAAGAATCCCAGTTGTTACATGTAGGCCACAAATCACAGCCAAAATGTAATGAATTGGGCCACATGCGAAACACCGAAAATTGGGACACCGTAACAACTGTGACACACAGAACTAGCAGTTCTAATATGTGACACCATAAACAGCCTCACTGCACAGAGGTGACACGCCCACCATCTTTTAACAAATACCTCAACTGACAGCACAACATGTCGCACCTACACTTGTCTGAATGAAGTGCCTGTACAGATGAGTGACATGCACGCAGGGAATGTGTATCGGAATGCTTTTATTAGCACATGCTGTGCCTGTGGTCAGTCAACGTACTGTGCCGTTACTTCTAAGGACTGACGTCAACTAGAGAAGAAATTGTCAATGATATAGTCCCTACGGGCTATTCCTGCTGTGGCAGCAGTGGGGTGTGGTCCACCGGCTTCATCTTCATCATCATCGTCCGGTGCATCTGGCACTCGTATCCATGGGGCTTTGCTGCAACCCATATGTTGTGCAACACACAACATGCAACGATCATCATGCACACAAGGTCTGGGCTGTACAGGAGCTTACCCCCTGTGATGTCCAGGCACCTGAAACGTGACTTCAACACGCCAAATGTGCGCTCCACAATGCCCCTGGTGTGTTTGTGAGCCAAATTGTACTGCCTCTGGGCCTGTATGTTTTGGGTTCAGACAGGTGTCATCATCCAAGCGCAGAGTGCATATCCTTGGTCACCTGTGACAGTGCAGAGAGACATGAGTCAAGACTACCTACTGCATGATGTGTTGGCAGGCTCACTGGTTCATTGGTGTGTGATATGTGTGACTTAGTGATTACAGTATGACATGTACTGCGGTTTGTAAATGAGCGGCATCCTGTGTATTACGTAGCCTCACTGCTGCACCTCCCCCCGAGCACATTCACTAATGTGCGCAGCGTTATTTCATCACATGCACCCCTGAGGCACACCAGTGACATGCATGTCCGCGCATGTCCATGGAATATGTGATGTAACATCGCGATCAAAATGATCGCGGTATGTTACATCGCAGTTTTTACGACGCAAGTCGTTACAACGACTTGCGCTGGAGGGCGCTGGACTTAGGAATAGTAAGATTTACTATTCCAACACCAGTCTACATACAGTAGGGAAGGTGTTGGATAGTAAATCTTACTATTCCTTAGGTTATAGCGCCATCCAGCGCAAGTCGATGTAACAACTTGCAACTGCATCGCAGTGTACACACCGTGAGATGTAAGGGCTGTTTCTCCCCGGATTCACAGTGGCAGGCACAGGCACACCACCAAGGAATGGTGATTTGCGGTGCACTGAGGTAGGGCCACACGAGCTGAGTGTGTACTTATCGATGTCCTAGGGGAATGTCGCGGAGGGTTGCGGGGACAGTGGAAGGTGTCCTTCCAGGGCATTGTCAGTATCAGCTACATGTAGAGGAAAACAACCTCCAGCCCAGGGGGTCAGACGCCACCAACGTACAAACAAAGATCGCCCATGAATTTCAGGGTACACACTCAGGGGCAACAGAGCTGGAAGGGAATGTAGCCTGCGATGAGGCCTGTACAATGACATGGATTTTTCTGCCATGAAGAGCTCAAGAATTAGTTTAAATTGTGTGACCTACTCCACCGCTGTGTGTGCCGGAGCCAGCAGTCAGCAGGGGCCCACAGCCACATGTGGTAAGCATGCACTGCACAGTCAGTTGCACCAGTGTAGTTGTTGGTAGTGTCCCATCACCTCCGTAAAGGTGAGCCTTTTCTCCTCCGAACTGAAGCATGTCTTCCTCTTACTGCTCTCCTCGCGTACTGTGTACACTGCCATGCAGAAATCAAGACTCAGTCCCAAATGTGTGTCCTACATGTCCGCTGTGTATACCGGCATAGTACGTCAAGGAGAATGGAGTTCAGCAGGCCTGTGTCGCTGAGGCAGTGATGGTCCAAGGAGGCTGCCAAGGTCGTGGGCCTCGGGCTTAGAGCTTGCACCGACACACGCCGACCTCTACGACACACGCCGGTGTCGGCAGTTGGGCATTGAGACCTGGGTGCACAGGGGCGGGCAACACGGGTTCGAGGACCAGTGGCCCAGGGTGTATCAGGCCCACAGGTTTGCATGCAACACCGCTCACGGTGACGGCGTCGGTGTCATGGCGGGGTCAGAGCCGCCTTCCTGGCAGAGACATTGGGCATTCCGGAAAAGGACCACATCCAGAGTTACGTGCCTTTTATTCACATCCCTACACTGGCCTGGTGTACGCTGGGCCAGCCCACTCCGCTCACGCTTACAGGAGTGACGTGACAAGCTACATTTCCTTGATCTCACCCACTGGCTTTGGTAACATGGTTGCATCCACTGTCCACTATACTCCAAACACCAGCTGTGTGTGTCGCCATGGATATGTGTTTGGTCTGCATACTGCAGTCTGACCAGCACATCCACGTCACACTTGGCATTGTGTACATGCTTATTCATGGGTCACTTGTCTCCTTCGCACATGCCTGGTCCCCACCTCTTCCCACATTCTGCTATTGTGTGGCTGAGGTGCCATGCCATTGATGGCTAATGCACATGGCTGGCCCAGGTTCCCACAGTAAGTTGTGCTGTCATGTCTGGGGGGTGTAAAAGGGGGTTGGGGTCGCACACTACTCACACACTGGCGGTATCGCCCCTAAGGACTCTGGTTAGTGTAGTTGAGTGTTCCGCGATGCATCATTTTTCGATCTTCTGCTATCTTCGCTGTCTTCGCCATCCCTGTGTGTATGTTGTTTGGCATGGTGTATGTGAGTTTGTAATGTGTGCATTCCCAGAGTTGTGAGTTGCATGATTGTGAAGTTGAGGTGTGTGGTATGTTCATCTGGTACTTACCAACGAGCAGAGCATTTCTGTGGTTGCCATCCTGGAAGCGCCGGTTGATTAAGTTGGCAGATGAAGTCAGAAGATGAAGGACTCGTGCAAACTGCCTGGGTAGTTGGCGACGACATTGGTGAAGAGTCCCCGGTTTTCCACTATTGCCTACACATTGATGGAATGCATGTGCTTTCTGTTGCGCTACTTGTGTGCGGTGTTGGCAGGGGGCACAAGTAGAACATGTGTGCAGCCTTTTGTCCAAACACATGGGGGAATTCAGCTGTTGGGTAGAAGCCTTGCTTGATCTCCAGCTGTTCCTGTGCAGTGTGGGGGAAGTTTAGGTACCAAGCTGATGATAGCATCCAGGACAGGTTTGAGTAACTTTGATAGGGCTGGCTGTGGGACTCCTCCTACTGGTTGTTGTTGGTTGGAAGGTACCAGAGTGTAAGAACTGGGGTCATCAGTTCCTCGGAGGTAGCCTGGCATGAGCAGGTAGGCACCCGGAAGCTTAGGTGTTAAGCAACTACACAGCACACAAATCCACTGAGACAATAAATGCATGCACAGACTGAGTCCACACCAGTGAGTCTTGATTTAAAACAATTTGCTTTTATATAAGATCAAGGCTCAGGGTAATCAAAAATCACAGTATCAATTACTCATCAAAGCATTTCTTCGGAGGGGAGTAAAGGGAGCAGTTCAATAATCAACAGAGCATGTCCCAATAAACATTTCATTGTAGGCAGTACATTTCTTATTAGGCATATCATTAATCAATGTCAGGCAAATTAATAAACCATGCAGTTATAACTCTTTAGACCATTCTTCACTGGATAACTATAGTCACCTAATCAACATTCCCTTATGCAGGGATACGCAGTGCCTTACCCTTATTACCCCAGCATGAACCTTTCCTCAGGCATGGGAAGAACATTTCATTAGATAGGAATACATCTTTTCTTGGACTAAGCATCTCCCAGAATACCCTTGAGGAAGTAATCACCATCTTATTTAACAGGTCTCAAACATGGCTGGGGACCTCAGTGTAAACGTTAGAACAGGGCCTAGGCGATTCCCTAAAGCAGATCCGCATCAGTGTTCACCCTTCCCCTAGTCAGGGGTTAACTGTAGGCTTCCTTTAGCATCTCATTTGGCAGGAATAAAAACATGTCCTTAAACTCATTAGACAGAGATAAACCATTCAACAGTTAGGCAGAACCACCTCCTAGGCATAGGTACTACATTTTCTTAATCAGGAATAAACATCTCCTCAAATAGGAGTAACCATCTCTTTGAAGAGGAATGAGCTGTCTATTAATGATCAGGCAAATCCCCCATTTCATTAGGCCTGAATAACCAGTGCATTTAACTAGGAATGGCGTTTTAGTACTTAAACCAGGCCAATATTTCATTGAATAGGGATGACCATCCCATCATGTAAGCAACCTCTTCATTATAGAACTGTAGGCATTCCATAACAGCCCCTAATCAGGGGTTAACTTTCTATGAATTGAGGCCTATAAACTGTGGGCCGTGGGACCTCTAAAACAGCCCAATACCAGGGTTAACATCTCCTTAATCAAGGAGGAACATTTCATTAGGAATAATCATGTTCGCAGGTGAGAACAAACATTCCATGGCTCAGCCCTGTGCTTTTAATTGGGCACTAATCAAGGCATCAAGCGAGGGTGAACATCACACTAGGCAGGGCTAACACAGGCACCCAGCTTAAACGCTCGTTTCCGTAGGGCTGAAATAGACAGGGCATCAGGCAACCATTTTAACAGGAATTCAAAGCCATTCCCTCAAGGCAGAAATAAACAGTGCCTACGGCAACATGAGCATTTCACTAAGGCATAAATAAACAGTGCCCTAGAAATCTGGCAGGGCCTAGCAGTAGCCGGTGATCAACTACTCCCCAGCCGGGGGTTAATTTGATTCGAATTCGGGCCCCAAAGGTCTTATAGGGCTCTGGCCCAGTTCAGAGGACTTCACAGTGTCATTCCGGGCCAACGGGGCCCAACCACAGTCTTCCCTCGGAGAAGGGCGAGTTTGGGGCCTCCCCCGGGGTTTACCTTGTTCTTCGGCCCCCTCGGGGCCCTTGCGACGGTGATGGCAAGCTGGAGGAGGGCTTGTGCTCTTCCCTGAGCCCTCCGATGTACACCCCTTTGTCGGGGCCGGTCGCGGCACAGCAGGGCTACACAGGGCCCCGTGCTCCTGGTGTAGCTGGGCGAAGGGGGCTCGCACTCCTCCAGGCCCCCTCCGGGTGGATCTCCGGGCTGATCTTGGGCTTGCGCGGATGCTGGGCCAATCATGGGCCTCACCGGGAGAGGCGCGGCCGGCCAACCAATGGATGCGCGCAAGGGTAGGGGCGCGGCCTGTGACGCCGCTGGGCGCCCCCGTCTCGTGGTGCGGGTGAGCAAGGTGGCGGCCGCCCTAACGAGACCCAGTGCGGCCTACTTGAAGATCGCGGCGACCTCCTCAAGGCTCCGGGGGCCGCCGCGTACACTCGATACTGCGGCAGGGGCTTCCAGGCCTTGCGCGGCCCACTCCGGATTCTGGCGGCCCTCTCCTGGTACCGGAGGCCGCCGTGGCTCTTCTCCCAGTAGGGCCTTTCTCAGTCAGCCACCAGATTGCTCGGCGAAGGTCGGCAGCACCTCCGAAACTCCTCGAGGACCGGTACTGCGGCGGTGAGTTGGGGGGAAGGTAGCACTGCGTGGGGGCAGCGCGGGACAGGCAGACAGGTTCTGTGGCACACGAGGGACCCGGAGCAGCAGCAGTCAGGGTCCCAATTAGCGCTCTCAGGATACAGCGCGATGGCAGGCAGCAGGGCGTCTGAGGGCTATAGCACTTTGGGGGACAGCAGTCAAGGGTTCAAAAGTCTCCAGAACCTCAGCGCTTCTCAAGGGGGCACACTAGGGGAGCACTGGGTAGGCAGGGAAGGCAGTTTAGCTGTCCAGGCAATTCACAGTTTGAGCGCTGGGGAGGGAGCACTTAACAGCTCAATTCAGGCAAGGTAGGACAGGCAGTTCGTGCAGGACAGTGCAGGGGCCCAGGTTGAGGTAAAGGGGCACAGAGTGGCCACAGCCCTGTACCTGGTTGATCCCCAGTAGTCCTGGTTAGCGCAGTTAGACTTCTTCTTGGCGCTTGATGGTTTTGGCGCCCTTGTGGATAGTTCCTTGTTTCTTGCAGGGGGGCTGAGATGAGGGCTGCTGTTTAGGATTCCTCAGCATGTCACTGTAGATGGTCCCTGGGTTCCCCTCCCGCCGGGCCAGAACAGTGGGCTAGTTCAGTCTTCTTTACACAGCTTGGTGGGCAGCGCCTGAACCCTGTCACCCCCAGTGGTATAGGTTTCTGACTAGGCCCTACCACCGAAGTCTCCTGCGTAGGGTCCCCCAGGTCAGTGATGCCCCAACTGACTCCGCCCCTATTCTAGAATGATCCAGGAGCTTCCCTTTTCTAACTGTGGGCAGGCAATGCAGGCTGGAATGGCTACAATGTTATGGGGTTCCAGCCAGCTCCTGGCAACTAGAGTGCGACTAAAAAGACCACGCCGCAGTAGCAGGGGTCAGTGGCAGCAATGATGGAAGTAGAGAGCACCTGCACCTTAGCATTGATTTAAATATTACACAGGGCATCTCAACCTCACAGGGCCTATACAACTTAATTACTATGGGGGGACATCCTGAATTAGGGGAGCGAAAAACAAAAAATGTTAGGGAAAAGGGCCAAGTCCAACACATACGCCAACAGGTGCAGCACAGTCAGCAGCTTTGTTTGAGGTGGGATGTTGGTTGTCTGCTGTGTGGGTACGTCAGCCTGTGGGCAATAAAGTTCATGGTGCGTAGGATGGTTGTCCTTTTGAGCCTGTAGTGGGCACTGACATTCTATGGTGTTAGGTCTGTGAGGCTGGTGCGTTTTATGAAGGTCCGCAGTCTGTGTCTGTGCTGCCTCTGTGGTGGTCCAGGGGGGTGGTGCGGTAGGGTCTGGGGGTAGTTGCGGTCCATGTTGTGGCCCTGTTGAGGCTCCGAGCTGCATGATCAGTAGCTCCATGCATCTGTTGTTCTTCAGGTGTGGCTCCCTTTTCTGGTGCTGGCTGCCATTTGACTTTACACCAGGTGTAATTCACACCCCTACACTGGCCTGGTGTACGCTGGGCCGGCCCACTCCGCTCAAGCTTACAGGAGTGACGTGACAAGCTACATTTCCTTGATCTCACCCACTGGCTCGGGTAACATGGTTGCATCCACTGTCCACTATACTTGAAACACCAGCTGTGTGTGTCGCCATGGATATGTGTTTGGTCTGCATATTGCAGTCTGACCAGCACATCCACGTCACACTTGGCATTGTGTACATGCTTATTCATGGGTCACTTGTCTCCTTCGCACATGCCTGGTCCCCATCTCTTCCCACATTCTGCTATTGTGTGGCTGAGGTGCCATGCCATTGATGGCTAATGCACATGGCTGGCCCAGGTTCCCACAGTAAGTTGCGCTGTCATGTCTGGGGTTGTGTATGTTGTTTGGCATGGTGTATGTGAGTTTGTAATGTGTGCATTCCCAGAGTTGTGAGTTGCATGATTGTGAAGTTGAGGTGTGTGGTATGTTCATCTGGTACTTACCAACGAGCAGAGCATTTCTGTGGTTGCCATCCTGGAAGCGCCGGTTGATTAAGTTGGTTGATGAAGTCGGAAGATGAAGGACTCGTGCAAACTGCCTGGGTAGTTGGCGACGACATTGGTGAAGAGTCCCCATTTTTCCACTATTGCCTACACATTGATGGAATGCATGTGCTTTCTGTTGCGCTACTTGTGTGCAGTGTTGGCAGGGGGCACAAGTAGAACATGTGTGCAGCCTTTTGTCCCAACACGTGGGGGAATTCAGCTGTTGGATAGAAGCCTTGCTTGATCTCCAGCTGTTCCTGTGCAGTGTGGGGGAAGTTTAGGTACCAAGCTGATGATAGCATCCAGGACAGGTTTGAGAAAATTTGATAGGGCTGACTGTGGGACTCCTCCTACTGGTGTTTGTTGGTTGGAAGGTACCAGAGTGTAAGAACTGGGGTCACCAGTTCCCTGGGGGTAGTCTGGCATGAGCAGGTAGGCACCCGGAAGCTTAGGTGTTAAGCGACTACACAGCACACAAATCCACTGAGACAATAAATGCATGCACAGACTGAGTCCACACCAGTGAGTCTTGATTTAAAACAATTTGCTTTAATATAAGATCAAGGCTCAGGGTAATCAAAAATCACAGTATCAATTACTCATCAAAGCATTTCTTCGGAGGGGAGTAAAGGGAGCAGTTCAATAATCAACAGAGCATGTCGCAATAAACATTTCATTGTAGGCAGTACATTTCTTATTAGGCATATCATTAATCAATGTCAGGCAAATTAATAAACAATGCAGTTATAACTCTTTAGACCATTCTTCACTGAATAACTATAGTCACCTAATCAACATTCCCTTATGCAGGGATAAGCAGTGCCTTACCCTTATTACCCAAGCATGAACCTTTCCTCAGGCATGGGAAGAACATTTCATTAGATAGGAATACATCTTTTCTTGGACTAAGCATCTCCCAGAATACCTTTGAGGAAGTAATCACCATCTTATTTAACAGGTCTCAAACATGGCTGGGGACCTCAGTGTAAACGTTAGAACAGGGCCTAGGCATTTCCCTAAAGCAGATCCGCATCAGTGTTCACCCTTCCCCTAGTCAGGGGTTAACTGTAGGCTTCCTTTAGCATCTCATTTGGCAGGAATAAAAACATGTCCTTAAACTCATTAGGCAGAGATAAACCATTCAACAGTTAGAAAGAACCACCTCCTAGGCATAGGTACTACATTTTCTTAATCAGGAATAAACATCTCCTCAAATAGGAGTAACCATCTCTTTGAACAGGAATGAGCTTTCTATTAATGATCAGGCAAATCCCCATTTCATTAGGCCTGAATAACCAGTGCATTTAACTAGGAATGGCGTTTTAGTACTTAAACCATGCCAATATTTCATTGAATAGGGATGACCATCCCATCATGTAGCAACCTCTTCATTATAGAACTGTAGGCATTCCATAACAGCCCCTAATCAGGGGTTAACTTTCTATGAATTGAGGCCTATAAACTGTGGGCCTTGGGACCTCTAAAACAGCCCAATACCAGGGTTAACATCTCCTTAATCAAGGAGGAACATTTCATTAGGAATAATCATGTTCGCAGGTGAGAACAAACATTTCATGGCTCAGCCCTGCGCATTTAATTGGGTACTAATCAAGGCATCAAGCGAGGGTGAACATCACACTAGAGAGGGCTAACCCAGGCACCCAGCTTAAACGCTCGTTTCCGTAGGGCTGAAATAGACAGGGCATCAGGCAACCATTTTAACAGGAATTCAAAGCCATTCCCTCAAGGCAGAAATAAACAGTGCCTATGGCAACATGAGCATTTCACTAAGGCAGTAATAAACAGTGCCCTAGGAATCTGGCAGGAATAACCATTCCCTCTAGCAGGGCCTAGCAGTAGCCGGTGATCAACTACTCCCCAGCCGGGGGTTAATTTGATTAGAATTTGGGCCCCAAAGGTCTTATAGGGCTCTGACCCAGTTCAGAGGACTTCACAGTGTCATTCCGGGCCAACGGGGCCCAACCACAGTCTTCCCTCGGAGAGGGGCGAGTTTGGGGCCTCCCCGGGGGTTTACCTTGTTCTTCGGCCCCCTCGGGGCCCTTGCGGCGGTGATGGCAAGCTGGAGGAGGGCTCGTGCTCTTCCCTGAGCCCTCCGATGCACATCCCTCTGTCGGGGCCGGTTGCAGCACAGCAGGGCTACACAGGGCCCAGTGCTGCTGGTGTAGCTGGGCGGAGGGGGCTTGCACTCCTCCAGGCCCCCTCCGGGTGGATCTCCGGCTGATCTCCGGGCTCGCGCGGGTGCTGGGCCAATCAAGGGCCTCGCCGAGAGAGGTGTGGCCGGCCAACCAATGGATGCGCACGAGGGCGGGGGCGCGGCCTGTAATGCCGCCGGGCGCCCCCGTCTCGTGGTGCGGGTGAGCAAGGTGTCGGCCGCCCTAACGAGGCCTAGTGCGGCCTACTTGAAGATCGCGACGACCTCCCCAAGGCTCCGGGGGCCGCCGCGTGGACTCGATACTGCGGCAGAGGCTTCCAGGCCTGGCGCGGCCCACTCCGGATTCCGGCGGCCCTCTCCTGGTACCGGGGGCTGCTGCGGCTCTTCTCCCAGTAGGGCCTTCCTCAGTCAGCCACCAGATTGCTCGTCGAAGGTCGGCAGCCCCTCCGAAACTCCCCGAGGACCGGGACTGCGGCGGTGAGTTGGGGGGAAGATAGCGCTGCGTGGGGGCAGCGCGGGACAGGCAGACAGTTTCTGTGGCACACGAGGGACCCGGAGCAGTGGCAGTCAGGGTCCCAATTAGCGCTCTCAGGATACAGCGCGATGGCAGGCAGCAGGGCGCCTGAGGGCTATAGCACTTTGGGGCACAGCAGTCAAGGGTTCAAAAGTCTCCAGAACCTAAGAGCTTCTCAAGGGGGCCCACTAGGGGATCGCTGGGTAGGCAGGGAAGGCAATTTAGCTGTCCAGGGGATTCACAGTTCCAGCGCTGGGGAGGGAGCGCTTAACAGCTCAATTCAGGCACGGTAGGACAGGCAGTTCGTGCAGAACAGTGCAGGGGCCCAGGTTGAGGTAAAGGGGTGCAGAGTGGCCACAGCCCTGTAGCTGGTTGATCCCCAGTAGTCCTGGTTAGCGCAGTTAGACTTCTTCTTGGCGCTTGATGGTTTTGGCGCCATTGTGGATAGTTCCTTGTTTCTTGAAGGGGGGTTGAGTTGAGGGCTGCTGACAGGATTCCTCAGCAGGTCACTGTAGATGGTCCCTGGGTTCCCCTCCTGCCGGGCCAGATCAGGGGGCTAGTTTAGTCTTCCTTACATAGCTTGGTGGGCAGCGCCTAAACCCTGTCACCCCCAGTGGTATAGGTTTCTGACTAGGCCCTACCGCCGAAGTCTCCTGCGTAGGGTCCCCCAGGTCAGTGATGCCCCAACTGACTGTAAAGTTTCCCTCTCTTTCTTTATATAGGCCCAGGTCAGGTGACCACCCTCTAAAGCGGCAAAATCAGACTCCGCCCCTATTCTAGAATGTTCCAGGAGCTTCCTATCTCTAACTGTGGGCAGGAAAGGCAGGCTGGAATGGCTACAATGTTTAGGGGTTCCAGCCAGCTCCTGGCAACTAGAGTGCGACTAAAAAGACCATGCCGCAGTAGCAGGGGTCAGTGGCAGCCATGATGGAAGTAGAGAGCACCTGCACCTTAGCATTGATTTTAATACAACTTCATTACTATGGGGGGACATCCTGAATTAGGGGAGCCAAAAACAAAATTTTTTAGGGAAAAGGGCCAAGTCCAACACAGACGCCAACAGGTGCAGCACAGTCAGCAGCTTTGTTTGAGGTGGGATGTTGGTTGTCTGCTGTGTGGGTACCGTCAGCCTGTGGGCAATAAAGTTCATGGTGCGTAGGATGGTTGTCCTTTTGAGCCTGTAGTGGGCACTGACATTCTATGGTGTTAGGTCTGTGAGGCTGGTGCGTTTTCAGAAGGTCCGCAGTCTGTGTCTGTGCTGCCTCTGTGGTGGTCCAGGGGGGTGGTGCGGTAGGGTCTGGGGGGTGGTGGCGGGCCTGGGGGTGGTAGCGGTCCATGTTGTGGCCCTGTTGAGGCTCCGAGCTGAATGATGAGTAGCTCCATGCCATCTGTTGTTCTTCAGGTGTGGCTCCCTTTTCTGGTGCTGGCTGCCATTTGACTTTACACCAGGTGAGAGCAGGTGTTAATTTCCTGCTGCTAGCGCGCCTAATCGCATGTTTTGTGGTCGTATCAACGATCTGGCTGGTTGTTGAGAATGCTGCGGAGTGGTGTTATCGCTGCTTTTTCCACAGCAACTCCTACTCTGCATCTCATTAGCGATAGTTGCGGTTGTCATCTGTGGTGATGTTTTTGGCAGCTGCTATCACAGGTAAACTGGTGATATTGGCTGTTTGCACCAGCTTGTGAATAGAGTCATAATTTTATCGCAGCTTTGGCTGAGATAAATTGCTGATAACGCAGCGATGGTTCCTTGAGATATGACCCTATGTATTTTTTTTTTTTAAATGTGCATTAATCTCTTGAAAAGAGTGCTCTGATACTTTAGTTTCCTGTATTGTTTCTAAAATCTTTTACTAATTCATAACCCTTTCTGCGACTCACGTTTTCTGATGCTCAATCACAGTCCTATATTTCTTTGCTATCTCAGCTGTTGTTGCATTATTTGGACCAAGTCTAGCATGCTCTTGTGTTGACAATCCAGTAACAACCTTAGACTCTAACTACATATTTCCAGAGACCACAATTTCTATGTAACTCAGTCCATAACAATGGAAAAATGTATATCACATGGTGTATTTCCTAAAACCACTTATCTGGGTCTTCTTGAAATTTGTTCGTAAAAGCATGCAAATCATCCCTTGTCCGTGGAACATGCACCAAATTCCCAGTACGTACTTCCCTCAAAGGGATTTCCACCCCACAAGGTTGTTCCTACTTCTGAATCACTTACAGTGTGCTTTGCCTTTCCCTTAGACACTTTCATTCTTTCTTATTATTCACTGTCCCTTTCCTCCACTTCTTTAAATAAATCTTCAAATTCTTCAAATCATTCCAGTCTCTCATTCTTTCAATTAAATACTTAATAGGATCTCTCAAAGTATTCAAGCCCATCTCTTTAAACTCATCATTAGTGAAATCCATTTTATAATTTTGTTTCATATTTGTCAATTTGCTATTTCCAGCTCAGATGCCGATTCTTCCAATTTACAATGGTCTTCATTAGCACATCTAGCTGTATACTTGATTAAATACCTTATTTTATCAGCATTATAATTTAATATTCGACTCAAACCTACATTTCCTTGTAGCAAACCATTTTTCAAAATCCTATACAAGATTTCTCCTGGTGAGCTAGTTTACTTTCTAGCCATCCCATTCTGAGATCCAAGTGCGCATGTAATACCCCCCTTTCTCCATCTTTTCATATGCTTGCATTCCTTCAAAATTGATGAACAACAACAAGAAACAGTGCAGTTCTGTCGAAGGTCAACCTATTACAATGTGACTATACAAGCAAACCACCAATCAGACACAGCTTAGTGATAGTATCTCACCAATCTCACCACAGCCTCTGGTTGAGCAACCAATCACTGTTCAACTCCTTCATAAACAGCAAATCAATCACAAAATCACATTAAACCACATAAAATCAATAAATCGTTTGTTAGTTTACTCTAGAAAAGAAATAACAGTTAGCATTTGAATTAAACAAAGAAATCACAAACCTTAAAGGGCTATTTATAGACAAACACTAAAAAATCAAATTATAGCAACCTACAAAGTTCTCGCTTAGCAAATGCTGAACAGCAGAAACTCACTTGCGAGTTAATGTAATTCACATCATGCACTCAGGATAAGCACAACTACTGAGGTGAAACTTTCAAATCTGAGAAAGGAAAATTCATCATTGCAATGTCTCCCTATAGATGTGTAAGCAACGTCTCACTCTCCTCACCACAATACAGAGCAACAATCAATGTTTTAAGATCTTAGATTGACGACAAATCTGAATCTGAGTTAAACCTCTAATAGGGTTAGAAATATGAATAGTACATCAGCACAACAGTAATCAATCACCAATTAAGGCCATAACCATTATCACATATCTGAACAACTCAGCACAGAAACAAAAATCCATCATCACAACTCATACTTCACAATCCATCCAAATACTTAAGTTTTCCCTGTTCTTTCTTACACCCAACTTCTCCTCACGAACATCCCTCAGGAGGTGGCACGGTGTGCAAAACAACAATGAACTGGGATGCTGCCCGCGTAATTATCAGTGGTTGACATTAATTCAAGAAATCCATCCTTCACATTATTGTATAATTTATAAGTATGTGCGAATTTTGCGAATTCCTGGTACTCGAATTTATGCGAAAGTGTACTCGCGGTCCGCAAAATCCGCAAACTTTCGCGAGATTGCAGATTTTTTTCTTTTTGCGTGTTTGCGGGATTTTTTTCACCGCGGCTACCGCAAACTTACCCATGCGGCCGTATATGGGCACGGCCATCTTGTTTTCACTGTTTGCATTGCGTATTTCCATTTCCGTTCGCTAGTTGCATGCTCTTGTTGTGCATTTCCTGTTCCTGGGGAGCAATTGCGTGTTCGCGTCTGTTTTTGCGTGCTCACGGGGAAAATATCGTGCTAACTACCCACGTGGTAGCAATGGGTGCGGTCATCTTGCTTTTCATTCATTGCTATGGTTCTGGGCATACCTTTTCTATCCTGTTTCAATCTTTGTAATCCTTTGTTTCTTTGAACTTTTTTTTGATCTTTTTTACTCATTATCTATCTCTCTGTTTTTGTACATCTATATTTTGCGTTTTTTTCAACTTTTTGTTACTTTAATAACAACTTTTTTTAGCTCTCTGTTTTCTTTTATTTACTTTTTTCCCCTATTCTTTCCTATTTTTCCTTTCTTCTTTGACCCAGGACCATGGCAAAGGGAGTCGGCAAGTCGAAGGGGATGAGTTCCGCACCCTGTAGCCGGTTCCCTTGCGGGCGATTAAGGTGGGAGTCAGTAAGTCCCAGGGAGATGATCAGCGCAATGGAGGTGGCCACATTGGTCTTCTTTGTGCAGCGCCACTTCCCGAAGACTGTCTGGGGTCCGGCGCACCTACAACCATGTGACGCACCGGTGGTCCGACATCCTGGACCGGGAACAAGATCTGCTCGACCTGCTTGGCGTTGAGATCCCTGGGCTTGGTGAGTACTAGTAGCTATTTAATAACTACTTTGTTTTCTTCTGCTCTGTGTTATATTGCAAATATATGTTTTTTCCGAAGAGCAAGAATGCTGCCGATTACATTGCAGGTAAATTATGTTTCAAAAGCTTCTGTGATTGCAGGTGCTCGCCTGCTCAGTCAGTGCTACTATGCTTACTTGTTTTTAATTTTGTGCTCATTTGGCCTGAGTGATTATGTATGAGTGTACTTTACAGAACTGCGTAATGCTAGAGAGACTAGAGACTCAAGTCCAGTGCTTCCTTTTGTTCTCCTGCCACTAAGAAGAGATAGTGGTGGTGGATTGATAGGTTGAGTATATTATGACTTGTTATGTATTATGACATTTTTTAGTGGTCTGCAATCATGACGGACTGTGTCTGTCACTTCGCGTGCTGCTGAGTGCTGCCAGTCCTAGTAGAAACTTTTTGTAGTTGGTTTAGTGAGTTACATAACTTTCTAAGTAGACGGTCCACGAATCGAGCAATACTAATATCCTAGTAGACCACATCAGATAGGTCAATACATTTAGTGCAATTGTTGTTTATTTCCCCAAAATAATTTGTTATTGTTTTTTTGAAATGCTTCACTTCGTTGACAACAATCATCCATGTTTGTGTCTTTGTCAAGGCACCTCTTCAGTCTTTGCGGAAGCAGAATAGATGCTCTTCCCAATGCCCGCCCACCGGTACTGTCGCTATTATATCTAGCAATGTCACCATTAGGGGGGAAAGGGGAGTGGGAGAGAAAGAAGAGACACTCCGTCTACTGCTACCACCCTCTAGGTACTTCAAGAATCTTCAGTAGTTATTTTTCCTGATTTCACCATGGGGGTACCTAATGCACAGATAGGAGAAAACATAAACATTACTTCCAATACACAGTTGGATTTTCTCTGACTCTATGTGAACTCCTTCCTAGCAGCTATTCTTCGGAGTTTTTCCTCTCTTCTGATTAATGTAGATATAGGTGATGCGTTGAGAAGACTCACTATATGCTGAAGAAACAACAGAGTTTAGGTTGAGTTATAATTATCTAATCTTATAGACATGCACTCTATAACTAATACCTTTAGTCTTGCCCAACATGCAGTGTATCAATCTTCTTGCTTCTTAATTAGGGTTAGTTTCTGAATGTGCGCCGTGCTTGCAGTTGTCAATACCGTATTAATTTCTTAATGTGACAACCTTGCCAGTTGTCGAATAGACTTTCGAACTTCTTAGTGATATTGTCCTTGCCAGTGGTTTCTCCTGAAGCGCACAAAAAGGGACAGGGTAGGAAAGAAGAGAAGGATAGTTTTTGGAAAAGCGCCAAGAGGGAAGTTACAGTTATTTAAGGTTACTGGCATTCAATATCCTTACTTGTTGCTGACTTCTTCCTGTTCTGGTACATTTCTTACGCTTGCTCTGGTTCACAGGTCGAGAAATATTTAGCTGCTACTGTTCTCAGACTTCACTGCTCCAAGTTGTCTTCCTCGAGCTCCAATAACAACCGAAAGCGGTTGAAGGAACTAACTGCTTCTTAAACTCCAAACTCTTAATTCCTGACAACTCCGAATTACACTATCTTCGATACTATGAGGAACGGAGCCTTCCGCTTTTAACTATACTGAAAGTAATAACCAAAACAACTAAAGTTTTCCTGAGAGAAACGGTTACTTGATGCTCTCTCATTCGTGACTCAGTTGAAGTGCGTAGTGCTAATCACGCGCGCTTCACTCAACAACTAGACTGTGTGGCAATGCTTTAAGGTTTGCAAAATTACCGCATACGCGGCGGCCATCTTGGAATAGGTTCCTTACTTAAGAAATAGTATACCAGTGATTGATCACACTAGGTTTAACAATTGCTCGTGTCTTTTTCTGAGGGGAAACAAAACTTCTGAGGGAAAACAGAGGCTACAGTGTGTTTCCTGACAGTACCCTCTCTCAAAGACCGATTTATCGGTCTTGGTTTAGAGGGATATTGTGAATGAAATGGTTTGAGCAAACGTGTAGCATGAACATTTTCTACTGGTTCCCAAGATCTTTCTTCTGGACCATATCCTTTCCAATCAAACAGATAATGGAGTTTTCCTTTCTGAAATCTAGAGTCCAAAATTTCTTTAACTTCATATTCTGAGTGACCTTGAATGTCAAATGGTTCTGGGGGCCTTGCTATCCGAGTTTGTGTTGGAGTCTTCTTTAAAAGGGAAACATGAAAGACAGGATGAATACCTAATCTAGCAGGCAATTGAAGTCTAACAGTGACTGGTCCTAATACCTTTTCGATGGTAAATGGGCCTACAAAGCGAGTTTGAAATTTTCTTTTCCCTTTCAAATATAAGTTGCGAGAACACAACCAAACCTGATCTCCCACCCGATATTTTGGTGCTGGTCTACGATGTTTGTCAGCACATCTCTTGTAATTTATTTTTGCCTTAATCAGATTGTTCTCTGCTGATTTATGGAGGAGAGTTAAATCTTTCATTAAATTCTCCACTGCGGGAACCTTCAAATTTTCTTGAGTCTGAAAAGGATTAGGATGGCGGCCATAATTCAAATAAAACGGAGAGTAGCCTGTAGATGCACTCTTGGCATTATTACATGCAAATTCAGCCATCCACAGCATTTCAGACCAGTTTCCACCCCGAGCAATAAGGAACACTCGAAGATACTGCTCAAGTTCCTGGTTAATTCTTTCTGTTTGACCGTCAGTCTCAGGATGGTAACTGGTAGAAAATCTAACTTCCACTCCAAGGCCTTGTAAAAAGGCCTTCCAAAAATGGGACACAAACTGAGAACCCCGATCTGAAACTACTACCTTTGGGATTCCATGTATTTTCACTATATGTTCGCTAAATACTTTTGCTAATTCATTTGCTGTAGATAACCCAACTAATGGAATAAAGTGGCTCATTTTAGTAAAGGTATCTACAATTGCCAAGATGGTGTTGTATCCCTTGCTTAGAGGCAAATCTACAATTAGATCCATGGAAATAGATTGCCAGGGGTGAGTCGGAGTAGGGAGTTGTTGTAGCATACCCTGAGGAGTTTGTCGACTAGGTTTACTCCGGGCACATTACTCACAAATCTGGACATACTGTTTGACATGAGAGGACAACCCAGGCCACCAAAAATAACGCTGTTCAAAATCCATTGTCTTGGATATTCCTTTATGTCCTGCCAATGGCAGATCATGACAAACTTGAAGAGCTTGCTGTTATAAAGTCTTAGTAGGAAGATACAATGCGTCCTTATAGTATGGCAATTGTTCATGAATCTTTCTTTCGGATCCTTGAACCAAACCTTCATTTCTTCAATTGTGAGATTCTTCTAAACTTCTTCTTGGAAATTATCCACAGCGATGGCACAAATGATTTTGGATTCTGGAATTATTGGTTGTGGTTCCACTGGATGTTCAAATTCTCCAGTGTGTATTCGAGATAATGCATCGGCCTTACCGTTCTGGTTTGTTTCCTGGACGATAAGTAATAACAAAATCAAAATCAGCAAAATATAAAGACCAACGCAATTGCCTGGGAGTTAAGGTCTTTGCTGTCTTCAAAAATTGGAGATTCTTAATATCAGAGAAGACAGTAACCGTGTGTTTAGTGCCTAACAAGTAGCGTCTCCAATCTTCAAAAGCATCTTTTACTGTCAAAATCTCTTTCTCCACTATAGTATAATTAATTTCAGTGGGAGTCAATTTCCGTGAACGATATGCCACGGGATGGAGTTGTCCGGTCTCCCGATGTCTCTGTGAAAGCACCCCATCTATGGCTTGATCGGAAGCATCCGCTTCCACAAAGAATAGTTCCATGGGATCAGCATGCAACAAGATAGGAGCTGAAATGAATATTATCTTAAGGCTGGAGAAGGCTTGTTCTGCATCGGATGTCCATTGAAACTTCACCCCTTTCTTCAGTAAGCGAGTGATTGGGACTATCAATTGAGAGAATCCTTGAATGAACCTCCTATAAAAAAATTCCTGGATCCATAGTAACTCATTGTAGAGACAAGACAAAGCCCAGAAACTCCACTCGTGGTGAGCTGAACACACATTATTCAAGTTTAACAAACAGTCGATGGGTACGCAAACGTTCTAGAACCATCTTGACATGTTCAGGATGTTCTTTTGGGTTTTTGGAGTATATCAGGATATCATCCAAATAAATGATGGCAATTTTGTCAATCAAATCCCCCAGTACGTCATTGATAAAGTGTTGGACAACTGCGGGGGCATTGCAGAGCCCAAAGGGCATCACTTTGTACTCAAACAATCCAATCTTCGTTCTAAATGCTGATGATAGGCCCCACGCAAATCAAGTTTAGTGAACATTTTAGTATCCTTAATTTGATACTGCAGGACTGAAATCAAGGGAAGCGGATAACAATTCTTAATTGTTACTTGATTTAAGGCTCGATAATCGATGCAGGTTCCGAGATTTCCTTCTTTCTTGGGTATGAAAAATAATGGAGATGACACAGGTGACTGGGAGGGTCGGATGAAGCCGTTTGCAAGATAACGATCAAAGTACTCTTTAAGATGTTAGTTTTCAGCTTCGGTCAAAGCGTAAATCCTGCTGCAAGAAAGCACCGCTCCAGGTTCCAACTCAATTGTACAATTGTAAGAGCGATGTGGTGGCAAGATCTCAGCTTCCTGTTTGCTAAACACTGGTTCGAAGTCTTGGTATTCTGCAGGAATTTTGATTGAAATAATTATTCCAATCGACTTCCCTCTGAAAGAGAGTAACGAGGATTGCGAGGGTTCCACCATATTTTCACCGGACTGATAACAATGTTTTAGGCAGAACTTGGGTTGCATCTTAACCGTCTGATTCTCCCAGTCAATGGTTGGATTATGAATGGTCAACCAGGGCAATCCTAGAATCAGTTGAAATTGCGGGGCATCGATGAGATTAAATTGCAGAATTTCTCGATGACCATCCGCTTGAATCAACTCCAATGGTTCGGTATGACTGGTGATTGGACCTGAAGACAAGTTGGTTCCGTCAACGGCATAAACTGATTCACTTTTAACCTCACGAATAGCCTGAATTCCAATTCTTTGAGCATATTTGATGTCACAGAAGTTTCCGGTGGCCCCAGAATCCAACATGATGGCCACCCCAAGATTTCCTGATTGCGAAAGTTCAAGGCCATGTGAAGAATTACATGTGGGGTCAAAGTTTGCAAGGTATTCCTAATCAAGTGTAAATCTGGAGTCATCTTTTCTTCTTTCGCCATCAGAGCGACTCCATCTATTGATGGTTCTTAGCGTTTCCCTTCATGGGTGTCTTAGGGCGTTTCGGGCATTTTTTTTACAATGTGTCCAGAGACACCACAGTAAAGACACAACTTCTTCAATCTTCGCTGTTCTTTTTCTTCTTTACTCAAGGGTCCTCTAACAATCCCAATTCGCATTGGTTCCGCTTCGTTATTTTGTCCAGTTCCTCTTCCACCCTCTCACCTCATTCTATCGAAACGAGGAAAACTCATTCTTAAGTCTTTTTTCTTCTCTCCTTTGGGCTCTGAATTGCGGAAATCAAGTTCTAGAAGTAGATCCACGAAAGCAGAAAGTTCAGTAGGGCGGTTTGGTATCTGCGCCAGAGTATCCTTGATTTCATCACGTAACCCTCTATAAAAAAGAGCTGCTCTCTTTTCTTCCGGCCAATTAGTCTCAATATTCAATTTATTAAATTGAGTCGAGTAGGTAAGTAAATCCTTGGATGCTTTACGGAGCTCCAACAACTCATTATCAGTGGCCTGGGATATCCTTCTCCTGTCAAAAATTCTGAGAAATTCTGCTTTGAATAAATCATAATCATAAAGAAAGAGGTAGCATGGTCTACAAAATAACAATTGACTGGAATGCTGCCCCTAGCAACTACCCGTGGCTGAGAATAATTCAAGCTTTCCATCCATAATTGTTTTGTATACTTTAGTGTGTCACCCTAAGTGAGTCAGGTATGCCAAGACTTGAGTCTTGTGCACACTGTGTCACTAGAACTAAACGTTGCCTGGCAGTTAGAAATTGGGTCTCTAGTTGGCAGAGGTTTGCACCCTATCTAAGTAGGGCTCACAATCCGAGCCAGGCTAATAGATACACGCTTTAAATTAACCTGTGCTCACCCTCTTGCAGCTTGGCACAGAGCTAGCAGGCTTAACTGAAGAAGCAATGTGCAGAGTATTTGTACAACACACACACATGCATTAACACAATGAAAATAACAGAAAAAGCTTCCACAGAGGTTTTGGAAAATAAAGAATATTTTCCCAGTAAAACAAGATCAAAGCGACAAAAATCCAATCAGTAGAAGTCGAGAAATGAATTTTTAAAGAATACATTTTAGAAAAGTACTTAGAAGTCACTAGCAGTCAAAAGGTTACTTGAGGTCACGAGGTAATGGTACAAATCCAAGTTTAGGGCAACCGTGATGGAAGGCAGGCCAGCTACAGAAACCAAACAAGGCCCATTGAAGAAATACCTTGGCTGGAGTAAGTGTCTACTTCGAGAGCCTAACTGCGTCATCGACAAGCCAAGCAAAGGGGGTTCTGTGTCATTGTTGAGCTCCGTTGAAGTGAGTGCAATACTTCATCATTGAGTCATGCAGAGTTTCTCATCAATCCACACAGTCTGCAGATCTGCTGTTGTCGAGCAGCCTCTGCTTCAACATGGAACAGAGATGTGGCGGAATTCTCACACATTGGGGCGATGCATCAGTTTTTGCAGAACTCCCTTCTGAGGCCCAGGACTGGAGGGGGCACCTCAGGGAAGGGTAGGACTCAGAGATAGCAGAATCCAGCA
This sequence comes from Lissotriton helveticus, assembly GCF_964261635.1. Taxonomy (NCBI): domain Eukaryota; kingdom Metazoa; phylum Chordata; class Amphibia; order Caudata; family Salamandridae; genus Lissotriton; species Lissotriton helveticus. The sequence goes on along the minus strand of NC_136063.1, from coordinate 339,579,858 downwards.
ACACCAGCATGATTTTGTATCCATGAGACTTCAGAAAACAGGAGGCAAGCCAGCAAGCACTTGGAATCACTCTGGGTTCGCAAGTGAGATGGGTCCAGTCCTTGTCCTCAGCAGAGCAGATATCAGCAGGCAGCAGGGCAGCTCAGCAAGCAGAGAAGCAGTTCCTCAGAACAGGCAGTCAAGGAAAAGTGCCCATCCATACAGCACAGCAGTCTTTACTCTAGCAGAGTTTTTCTGAGCTCTAGCAGAGTACTGATTTGGCAGGGTCAGAGCTCTGTACTTATACCTAGAAGTGCCTTTGATGTAGGGAATGACTTCAAAGGAGCTCTCTGAAGTGCACAAAGATAACTTTCAAGCCAGTCCTGTCTGCAAGTCTATATGTGGGGTGAAAATAAGTACATTGTGTACAGAACACTACCTAGCACATCCAATTCCTCCTTGCCCAGGAATACCCATCAGAATGCAGATGACTGCAGATAAATGCTCAGAATGCAGTAGAGCATCACCTTTCTGTGTGTGTACCTGTCCAGAGGGAATGCACCACGTGTAGCTGTCACCCAGCCCAGATGTGTATTAAAGTCGGTGCTGTTACACAGAAGAGCAAAGTTTAGAGGCATTTCTAAAACAGTAATGTCAAATCCAACTTTACAACTAAAGAGGATCAATCATTACCATTCCACAGATATGAAACATGTTTTTTCTACTCCTTTCTAATCAGGTATTACTGCTCAAAAGTGGTTTAAGGATTTCCCAATGCCAGCCTAGGAAAGAGTAGGCCTCACATCAGTGAAAGACGAATTAAGCTGTTTGTCACTATCAGGATATGTAAAACTTAAAAGTACATGTCCTACCTTTTAGTTACGCAGAGCCACCTTAGGGGTGACCTATGTATAATAAAAGGGAGAGTTTAAGATTTGACAGGTGATTTTAAATGCCAAGTTGAAGTGGCAGTAAACTACACACAGAGGCCCTGCAATGGCAAGCCTGAGACAGGTTTAAAAAGGCTTCTTGTGTGGGTTGCACAACCAGTGCTGCAGGCCCACTAGTAGGATCTAGGCTACAAGCCCTAGGTATATGATATACCACTTCGTAAGGGACTTACAGCTAAACTAAATATGCCAATCAGGTATACACCAATGCCACCATGTTCAAGAGAGAATCACATGTACTCTAGTAAAGGTTAGTAGTGGCAACATTATCAGAGTCCTAAGGCCAACAAAAAGAATTCCACAAAAAGAGGAGGAAAAATGAAAAAAGAATTTGGGCAAAACCAGTTCTGAGGTGCTTGTGTTCTCGTCACCTAGCAAGTGAGTTCGATCTAGACTGTTTCCACTGGGTCAAGATTTTAATAGCATACATCTGGGCCAAACTGAGGTGGCATGCTGTGCAAAATAGCAATGGACTGTAATTTGTTCCCAATGAATTACCAGTGGCTGAGATCAATTCAAGCATTTCATTTGTCTCTTTTTTGTCCACATTAAAATGTGGCATAATTATACAGCTTTTTTTAGAACACTAATTTAATCATTTTAATTGCAACATTAATATTTTGATGGTTTCAGTCGTATGCATCATGAAAAAAATTACTAATTTGCAACAATTAATTCATCATCCAAAATTGCACATCGTAAAAATCTCCAACACTCTCTCCTCTGACACCAATGCTGGCGAGATCAGAGCAGGAAGTTAAGCGCCTAGGAAGAAAGAGATACCAATCCATTTGGAGACTCTGGGACAGATTTACTAACATTTGATGCAGAGCAACACAGAAAGAAAACTTGCAGCACTGTGCTGCACTGCATCAAAGAGAGAGTGCTGGAATGCACCATATCTACCAAGATATGATGCATTCCTGCTCTTTCTTTACACTGGTGCTCTAGTGGCTGCCAAGCGCCAATGCAGGCACGCTTGCACCATGGTGCAATGGTTCCTATTTTGCAGGCAGAATTGTTTTTGGGTAGGAAGGGGCATTTTCCTGCACAAAAACTATCCTCTGAGACATTTTGTGTGCTGCAGAATCCAGCATGCAATGAAAGAGGAAAAGAACAAGGAGAACTAAGCATATTTTTCTTCGTTATGCCTTCAATAGGAAGTTTTCATATTGAATTGCTACAGTTTTGTCTACGACACTCATATTTCAAATGGAAAGATCAACATGTTTTACAAATCAGTGGAACCTCTATGGGTTTTTCTGGGGCACCAGCATTTGCCAATACCTTCATGGCAAAATATGAGAATGATCATATTTTAACAGACATTGGCTGGAACCAACATCTAATTTTTTATAAGCGGTTCATTGATGATATTTTCCTGCTATGGAAAGGTCCAGAGGCGCAATTGATTTTGAAGATCAATGAATTAAATACCAAAAATATGAGAATTCAAGTGACCCACACGGTAAACAAGGAACAGATACCTTTTTTAGATGTGCTAGTGAAAATCATGACTAATAAGGTGGAGACTTTGGTATATCACAAGCCAAATGACAGAAACAACGCATTAAGGTACAACAGTTTTCACGTAAAGTCTCTATTACGTAACCTGCCTTATTCACAATTTTTGCGCATTAAACGCATTGTGTCCAATGACGTATCATTCACAACTGAAATCAAATCACAGAAACAAAGATTTTTGGAACGAGGATACCCGAGTGAAGTCATTCAATCCACAGAGGGGAGAATGAGAGCCATCACTAGGCAACAATTAATTCAAAACAAACCGAAAATTAAGAATGAAAGATTGGTGTTCGTTTCCAAATACTCAATACAATCTGCACAAATCAAAAGCATTTTAAATTCACGTTGGGAGTTACTCCAACAAGAAGAAGACTTTCATGGATTATTCATGAGCAAACCTCTATTTGCTTACACAAGAATTAAGAATTTGAAGGAACTTGTCACCAGAGGCACTAAACCTCTCAATACACAATCAGTCAATCCTGGAATGAGGAAATGTGATGTCATAATTGCACGCATTGCAATAACGTAATAGAAGGCTCAACAATCCTACATCCACAAACAGGCAAAAAGATCAAACTTAAAAGCCAGACTGATTGCAATTCTGCACACGTCATTTACATTATAAAATGTCCTTGTGGAAAACTTTATGTAAGCAAGACTGAGCGAAAGGTAAAAGTGAGAATCACGGAACATAAAAGCAGAATACGTAATAAAACTACCACATCTAGTTTAGTCACACATCGGATGGAAATGAATCTTTCCATACCTCAATTACGTTATCAAGTTTTAGAACAAATTCATTTAAAACCAGGATGTGATAATGCTAAAAGTCTTTCAAAAAGGGAAATCTGGTGGATCAATTTTTTGGAAACTTTAATACCAAAGGGGCTTAATGATAAGGTAGACATGATATGTTTCCTGTGACTACTGACAGAACTTTGTTATGAGCGACATCATATTTCAACTCAGTGAGCATGTTTTTAAGTAAGGTTGGCATATGTTCTCATGTGATTTGTAAATAGAATTCAAGATTGGCATGATATGTAAAGTTGTGTATAATTTGTAGCGTTGACCTTTTGATAATTGTATATATCACTGAACATTTATGGTGATTCTTGCTTTTTTTGTGTTTATGTCTTTCGTTTTTACTTTCTTGTTCAAGTCGTCTTTACGTTTATTTTTCGTTCTGTGGTCTCACTATCACGTCATTTTATGTTAGTAGTTTTTCCTTGTAGTAGCAGTATGTCTGTGTGTTTACTCCTCTCGTCGTACACCTGATTGATAAAGTTTATGTTCAAATGTCAAATGTCAAATGTCAAATGTCAAAGGTTCTTAAATAGCGCCTTATCACCACAAGGTCTCAAGGCGCTTGCTTTGGGAACCCGGCCTGGCTTTTCCCTGTGAGATAACCCCTACTGGGCTCCCAAAGGTGAAGGCCAGGCATCCCGCCGCGGGGGGGGCCATAGTGGAGATTAAGCAAGCTATTGCCCAGAGTTGCAGAGTGTGAACCCATGATTCGAGTAGGCACCGAAGCGAGAATTATCGAGTCCGTGGACATTTGGGCTCAAGACCTTGCCCCGTCGGGAATTGAACCCTGGTCCCGGATCTGACCTCTGCTTCAGAGTCTGCCTCCTCTAACCAGTGAGCCACACTTATGTTCATGCAGCTTATTTACAGTATGTCGGCCGTGGTTGCATTGTAACATCAGTGTCGATGTTTGTATGATTACGTCATCGATCGTGTCGTATTTCCCTTTGACTTGGCTTCATATAGCACTGTGGATATTTGCCGTCTCAAGATTGCGCCCGCATCTCGAACAGGATAATAGTCCATTTTCGTTCTCTCAAATAGCGTGGCGTGCACATTGATCGTCGATGGCAGCGTAAGCTGTGTTGTGGATAGCCGCGGAGGACAGCCGGAGCATTTCAGGTACGCCAACATCGGTTGGAACAGGAGATACTAGCGTTAAACAGTGGCATTTACTTCATTTAGTTACTTGTTTTTTTCAACCAATAGCGGTATGTCAACAGTTGGGAGAGATATGCCGTATACAGATATGCCACATAATAGCTTGTTGTGGGATCAAAGGGGTATGACATGGTTTAGGCGCTTATGTGCTAGGTAACGAGTATCTATTGGTGACCTATATAATGTTTTGTTGGAACTGCACATGTCACTCATATCTTGAACTTTATTCTTTATACGGGTTCAATGCTCACTTGCAGGTTTTTCACTGTTTCATCTGAGAAGGAGTTGATTATCTCATTGTGATATTTACCGCACAGAGGAGCGTCGAATAAAGCCGGGTTATTTGGATGAACACGTATTTATTAAGAAGGTAATTAAAGAGTTTGTGTATGAGATTGGTAGTGATTATCTTACAGTTGATGTGAAGTAGTTTCTTGTTTTCTAGAGAATTTGGTGACATTAATTATTATTCCTACAGAAGAACCATTGGATGTTTTCCGACAGTGCAGCATTAGAACAGCACAGTAGTGTGCCCTCTGAGGCAGGACGGGGTACTTAAGAGGTACGTAGCGTCATATGGGAAACCATTGTGAATTCAGCATTAGTATAAATTTAGTTTATTCAGCATGTATTCATCTATGCTCTTGATTCCATGTGAAGGAATCTATTTGTAGATTGTTGCAGTTTTTATCCTTATGCAGAGGTGTACATATATTTAACCATTGACTCCACTGATTCGCAGGGCATCAGTGTTGTTATGTAGCAAAGTTTCTGCGAATAATAGTTTGGTGAGTTGCTCTGGCGAGCTTGTTTTCTTTCTTTTATGTTGTGTATGTTTTTGTTGTTGCTTTTGGGCACATCTCTTTTGCGCATAGTGGTGAAGGTGGTAAATACACATAAGCAACGCTGTTTGTGTCTTGTTTTGCGATAAAATGTGCTGTATACAGTAAACAGTTAATACGTCATATATATTTTTCAGTTCCCCTGACAATGGGATTCATCCCGAAATGCATTGGGACCATTCAACATTAATTCAAGAACAAACTGTCATACCATGATTTGCAATGATTTATCATGATGTAAATTGATTTAGATAGTAATGTCTATGTTTATTTCAGGACATACGTTCATATGTTGTTTATGAAAATAAATTGACAACAGATTTGAGCAATTGTTTATGAGTGAGTTAAAGTTGATTAAAGTTAGTTTTGAACCTACAAATATTCATGAGTAAAGTTAGGCAGACGGATGCCTGCCAACAGCTGTGCGGGTGGGGTCAAGTAACTACTGTCACTTGCGTTCCTTTATTTTTCAATAGGAAGGCCGGCATTTTGGTGCATTACCGGGTTTATTACTGTTTGTAAATCTGGAAGTGTGCCCTACAAAATGGGTGGACGCGTGGGAATATCTACCCTCCACCTTTGAAATGCCTTCCCACTGTGTTGTGACACAAGCCAGCAACTTGCGCTGTCTTGCATCACTTACGATTTACTATGCCATGCAGATCCATGCAAGGTGGCTCTGTGTAGCAAAGTAAATCTCTCTTAAGGGCTTGCGATGCCCTTACATCACCTTCATGATGCAAGGGCAACACAAGCCCCTAGTAAATCAGGGCCTTGGTGTTGGCTCTTTTTCAGAAGTACAGGATTAAGGCTGAAGCTGGTTTTAGTGGCAGTGGACACAGGAACTGATGGTAATACTAAGGTTGGTTCAATCTCCACCATGAGGGGCTGGCCTGAGTTCAAGGTCTAAAATGCCAATGTTGTAGTGGTCTCCTGGCCTCCCTCTTACCACAGCTCTCAAAGGTGTGCAGAGGAGACTGCTGGATTACATACAAGACAGTGCATATATACTTTCAGCATACCTCATGAAAACCCCGTACAAGGAAAAGTATCATTTTTCGTGAAGCTAACAGGAAAACCCATATAAGGCACAACTGATTGAATCGAAACTTAGCTCAAGTTATTCCGGGGGTAGGTCAGTAAAGGTGCCTCCCTTTCATTCTGGTGCACGGGAGTACAGGCATGGCGCCTACAAGAATGTGTTCATCCCACAAGAAAGACAGATGTGACCTTGAGTTTCCTAAGTTAGAATCAATGGTCTGTTCATAGCCCAGGCCGACCTTTCAACTCTCCTCTCAGCAGCATGTCACGTGTTTTCCTAACTAACGAAACAGACGTGAGAAAGTTAAAACCATAATGGCGTCTGTTCATCCTAGGCCCGATTCTTGCTACTCGATGTATACATGGTAGACGTATATTTACAAAGGGTTCGTCTAAGACCGCATGCTAATATATATTGGATATATTAGGCCAACATTATGACATCGATTTTATATTCCTTCAGGAAGGCAGCTCCATCTGTCTGCCAGCTGCCCAGTAACATAAATAAAATAAACTTGAAATTTGTCTTCTTGTTGTAAACAATTAGTGAATGTATTGTAATATGTCTTGGTATTTATACCTAGTTTATTTTAGTGTTAACAACTACTCATGAAGGGTAAAGGTTATTCAACACAAAAACTTTACGAATAGTTTGAAAAGGAATAGCCACCTTTCACTGAATAAGAAAAATCAGCAAAATGAAAAGCACCAGTGTAATTGTAATTTTGAATATATATTCTTTTTCAAAAGCTTCATTTTTTCACTTTAAATGCACACCATTTTCCGTATTATACAGAAATCTTTCAGAAAATCGCCTCCACAGCATACATATTTAATTGGAAACGTCGGCTTGTGTGCAACAAAATCTTTTATGTAATTTGGAGACCACTTTCTCAACAAAAGAAGAAATTCCACTGCAAACCGAGCTAAATGATATGTGAAAGCTGCAGAAAATGATTTTTTAAGAGTTATAATGAAACGCGTGTTTTTTTGTGGCTAAAGCAATCACTCATAGTGCAATAATGCTATTTACAGCATCTCAAGATTACTTCAGCAACATATTTAAAGTTTGTAGTCGTGCTCAAAGCTATAAAATTATAGCTCAACTATATGTTTATATGTGTTCCAGGAGGTAAAAATAAAATCTGTTCTCACACCTATATTAAAAAACAAACAGTGCAAAGAAGTTATATATTTTGAACATACACTTAAGTGTACTTGAAATACAGCGTCATCTTTAGCTCCAGTAGTGCCTGGTCTGACAGTATGTTTTGGTGCCATCCTCCAATGACTTCCCTCTCCACAAGTTCCCTTAATACCACCCTCCAATATTGCCTCTCATCTCTTCATAGCCCCTTTCTGACATGCATTTAATTTTATATAGCGCTACTCATAGTTCACTCTCACATCTGTCATGTTGTGTGCTAGTTTATGATGAGTCAAAACTTCCACTAGACAAAAACTCTGATCTCGACATGTTTATTGTTGTTGGGCACACAAAGAACACTGTGGTAAATGTTTTTAAACCAATAAGTTATTTTTAATCACAGCACACCTCTCAATGGTCTGAGCCAGGTGCGGCTGCACAGGTTACACATCGCTAACGCTGGCCATGCTGAAATCCTCTGTACAGAAAGTGAACCCTTTGGGCTAAATATTGTTGTTCTAAAATGATCTTGTTTGATCCTTAATAGCGATTTTTGTAGATAATTGTTGAACTTCCTAAGCGGTTTTTAATATTGCTCCAAAGTTGATACAAGAATCATTGGTGGCAATTAGTTGACTTGTTGGTGAGGAAATTTGTGAAGCATAAGAAGTAACAGATGCTGATATATTTAGAGTATTTGTGCACAGACGGTAGGATCCATCCTACTGACGTCAGTAGTAGTAATCTGTCTCTTAGATAGAAGCTTCAATTTTGCAGTTATTGCTAGCCATCAATTCACCCAGGTATTGGATTATTAAAGAACACATTTTTTTTTAAATTGTAAAAGTGCTATTTCATCCATGCTAAGATCATTTACATTTTCAATAGAGGTATTATTAATGTACATAGGTGACTTTAAATCTGCATTTCTAAAAAAAGAACAACAACAAATAACAAATATTTGTGTCCTGTCTCGTAGCCCTTACATCCTTTCTTGTATCTTGTAGCCTGGGGATCCCACAGCAGGGAGGTTGGGATGTGAGGCATTGGAGGAGGTGTGTATTCCTCCTCGTGGATGGTTCACTTGTGACAGTTGAGTCATGAGGGCCATTTAGGCATGCCTTTTAACAAGAGAAGGTTGTGAGACATATATTGGTGGCCCATCATGGGCCGGGATGTTGAAGGGTTTGTTGAGAAATGCCCTCTGTGCATATGTAATGATAAGAGTCTTAAATGTGTTACCCCACCCATGGTATACGTTGGTGGTCTGGAGAGGGTGTGGAGTAAAGTAAGTCTAGATTTTTTTGGTCCATTCTGCATTCTTTCAAGTAATTAGCATTCTATTATTGTTCTAACTGATCATTTATCTAAGTAGACAAAGGTTACATTTGTACATGAGATGAACACCAATTCTATTCTCACATTTCTGACAGATGTGCTTTCGAGAGAAGGGTTCACTTCTAAATAATTAATTGCAGCTTGTTTTTGTTGAGATGAAGGCTTTTTGCATAGAGCAGTAATCACAACAGGAGTTGTAGTTTGTATCATCCTCAAAGTAATGGTCAGGTTGAGAGAACTAAAAAATTGGTGAGAGAATGTGTGAGGAGTGCAATGACTGAACAAATTAATGTGTTAAATGCTGTTTGTGTCATGTTGTCGTAATATCATAAGAATGTGCTTAGTGTGACTGGAATTTCCACGGTTCAGCGTTGAGGGAAATCTTTTCTGAGGATTTTCTGAAACCTGCTTGGTTAAAGTTAATTCTCCCATTGATGTTGATCTTACCATCAGCAAAAAATGTTCAAACATCCAGCATATTGAGGGTAATAGCAAAATCAGATATGATCAACGGCATGAAGTTTGTATTTTTCAAGGTTCGGGTCAAGATGTATGACATTCAAATTGTAAAGGGTAAAGTGAAATTTAATTGTCCAAGAAAAATTGTGGAATTCAGTCAGGAAGGTTGTGGGGTGAAGTTTGAGAATGGAAAGTGGTGGAACAGTACTCGTGTGGAGAAGTGACCAGTGGTCCTGAAGGATTGGGTCATTTTTCAACAGTCGATGTTAATGTTTTGGAACGTGATGATGCTGAGGGCTTGCACATAAAATGTATATCCAACTTTCCTGGGAAATACATAGGGCCTGATTACGAGTTTGGTGATTTTCAGCAATCTCGTGGTCTGGTGGGCTTTCCTTTGGCTTTCCCATGGCAGTGCCTATTAAAGCAGAAATACAAAGGGAATGCCAAAGTACGTTCCTGCATGGCATGGACTGTAAAGTCAATGTTGTGCATAAAAGGGGGTGACTGCACACAGGGGGACACAACATGTGCCACCTGCAGGCACCCCTTGTCCCTGAAGAAAAGTGGGGTGCTGTATGGCCCCTTTGTTTCTTTACCTCCACAGTTTTCATAGCAACCTCACCATCATAAAACTATGGCAGTGAGGAAACTTGTAATACGCTTGACGGTGCTGCAGCTGCAGCACCGAGCGTATTGCAGCCTCAAGACCATCACATCCTTAGCGGTTGCGGCTCTCCCAAAACGGTCTGATCGCTGTAGTCATAATACAGTGGTCAGACCACTGCTGCAGCGCGCCCCGACCACCAAAACGCCTCCACCATGGGTTCGGCAGTCCAATGGACCGCCAAACTCGTAATCAGGCCCATAGATATTTTAGTGGGGAATTAGTGGAGAATTTGTTTTCATATTTTTGTGTTTGATGCAATGAGGTTATTCATATGTTCTTCATGTATGAAAGATAAATGTGACTACTTCATGTGTCATTTCCATTGTTGTAATTAGGCCCCGGCAGAGCTGGCGTTTTGCCTCAATGCAGAGTTTCATGGAGTTGGAAAAGAACTCTGTGGAACTCCGCTCCTCTACGTTCCGCTCCCTCCCCTCTCCCTAATTAATTATAATTTTTCAAAAAGGCACGTACCTGTTGTGGCTGCCTCCTCCTTGCCATGGCCGCTCTCCTTCCTCATCTTCACCGTCATTGTCTATTGGAAATCCCTACGTTGTATGTCTTGCACATGCTATGCGCAAGTACAAGATGTACAACGTAGGGGTTTCCAATAGAAACGGATGGTGAGGACGAGGAAGGAGTGAGGGCATGGTGAGGAGGAGGCAGCCACAATAGGTAAGTGTCTTTTAAAAATATATAATTATTTAGGGAGGGTGGAGGGGCCAGCTAACTCCGCTCTACCACGGAGAAACTCTGTGTTTGCAATGGAGCATGGAGTAGGCAAAACTCAGCCGAAGATACCTGCCCAAGGTTAGTTGTAATACAAGTTGTAATTCAAGGTAGTAATTCATATGGTCATTATGTTTGATATGTATATCTAACTTCACCAAAATTCGAAATTTAGGATTGGGATCTGTTTTGCATTTTATAATAGGTTTTTCATTTTTATTTGTATTTATCTCTGTCTTTGGCTAAGTATAATGTTTTTTGGTTATTGTAGAGGGGAAGGTGTGTTGTGTTCTGTCTCGTGGCACTTACTGCTTTGCTCTAGCTTGGAATGTTGAACCTCATAGGCTGGCAATTTCATGGTAGACCATTGGAGACACGTGGAACTGGAGGTGTTGTGTATTCCTCCATGTGGATGGTTGGCAGTTGCGTGTTTATTTACCACATAAAATAAACTGTTTCACTTGACCGCTACAATAGTCTGATGTCTCCGTGACTTTGCTGAAACACAAATCTAAATACGAATGTATACATTTATATTGGTGTCATTCCTGATTTCTAAATGTGATTTGGAATCTACTTCAAAATATCACCCTTTTGTTTCTTGGACTAATAATTTACTTGCATTAACGTAGTTTTGTTCTTGGCAGTACAATATTGGATGATGTGTGTACCATTGTACCCTACTGGTAATCTATCTGGCTCATAATCCAGTCTACTATTTTTTGTTCACTGTACCACCTCAGAGAGAAGACAGCTATTGGCAAATTACACTTACTCATGCTTTAGAATGAACAGTTCAGCCCAAACCAGCCAAGACAGGTCCTGGCTGAGAAAGAGCACAATCAACCCCTGGCTGGTTTCATATTCTTGGGCCTCGTCAATGAGGTGCAATTGAGTCCTTTGACATGTTGACCATTTTGCAAATGTCTGCACATCCCTCTTAGGCTGTCACACTAAAGACAACAGAAAAGTGCACAATGGATTACTTGAATTATTCTTAACCACTAGTATTTCCTCTTGCTCCCATAATATTTTTGACCAATACGCCACGCAAACAGTGGCAATCACCTTGGGTCTGCTCCATTAGGACGAATGCAGCTAAACCTGCCAGAAAAGGACCCCTCAGAATGGGCAATCCCAGACCGGTTTGGGCCTCCTTGGTCCTCATCAGTGAGTTGAAGTTTGAGTCCTAGGGCACAGTGAGCACATAATCCATATTTGGACACTGGGCATACCCATCCCACTAAGTAAAACAACAAAGTAATGAGTAGTGAGAAGTGTGGCTCACCGATTAGAGCGGCAGACCCTGAGGCAGATGTCTGCCCGGGACCAGGGTTCAATTCCCGACGCGGCAGGATCTTGGGCTCAGTGTCCACGGACTCGATAATTCTCGCCTCGGTGCCTACTCTAATCATGGGTCCCACTCTGCAACTCTGGGCAATAGCTTGCTTAATCCCCACAACGGCCCCGAAAGTGCTAGGATGCCTGGCTTCACCTTGGGGGTGCCCAGTAGGGGGCATCTCACAGGGAAAGCTAGGAAGGGTTCCACAGCGGTATACAGCGCCAGGATGCCTGAAAGGTGATAGTGCGCTTTACAAGTATACATACATTTACATTTCATGAATTTGTTTTAGCCACTGGTAATTACACTGGGTTTTAAGGCTTGGTCACCTATTAATTGGAAGGACAAGAAGCCCTAAATTAGTTTTAGCCTCCTTGAGCTTTGCTATAAGGGTTTAGCACGAGTCCTATGGCATAGTCAACCCCTACATACATCTGGCATACTCACAGCTTTTAAGGTATCACACTCAGAAAAACAAAAATGTGATGGATGACATGCTTAATATATTTTCAGCCATTGTGCTGTGACCTAGTCTATCTTTTATGTCTGCCATGCACTCTCAACTAGGAACCAGCCGTATTCAAATCATCCTTCGTTCTGCTTCAGTAGGAACATTCCAGCACAAACAACGAGGCTAAGACTGCTCTGAACAAGCACACTAGCAGCCACAGACTGCTTTTATTCTCCTTGGGTCTTGTTGGAGGGTAGGATCCAGCATAAGTCCTATGGCATTGTGAACACGTATCCTACGTCTGAGTATGGGTATACCCATTGCACTTAGGATACCAGACTAAGGAAAACAAGAGTAATGGGTGGATTGCTTGGAATATTCTCATTTGCTGGTAATTACTGTAACTACCAGTATTGGCATGCAGGTATACAAATGGCCAATTTTACTCATAATATAGTGAGTTGACTGCATTACATTGATGGCATATTCATTATATGGAAAGGGGATGTCAAAAACATCTCCTTTTTTGTGACAATTGACTAAAACATACTAAATGTACATTTCACGTACACTGTGATTTGATAAATGTAGATGTACTCAAGGAAGATTCCTAAAATTGAGTGTAAATGGGGCAGTCTCTGCAGGGCTCTATCAGTACTATTGATGGGGGACCCAAGCCTTTAGGTTTTGTAAGAATCAAGTAACAAATAGGGCAATAGAGTAATGGTATTACCAAATGTGAGATGTATTGGAAGACATGTCAGCAATTTCATTCATTTGTAAAAATAAATATACAGGTGATTGTGTGGCATCGAGGACCGGCACAACCACCAAAGTTGTGGCATCCCCGAGTCCCGGTTGGCGCCTTGCCAAATTAGTCTTCGATAAGCACACATAAAAAGCCAATAAGAGGTTATTCAACTATGTAAGCTCAATGTAAGATCAAACTCGAGACAGTCCAGTGGACAGTAACGTTTTGAACAGATTTGGCATGGGGCCCAGAGGGAAGATGGCAGATTGAATCCTTCGAGGAGAGCACCTCCGTAGCTCTGTTTTTCTCTGCTTCACGGCCTTCAAGCCCCTGAATTAGCAGCCAAATTTTCGTATGACACAAACATTTTGCATAAACATTTGCCAAGAGCTTCATACAGGTCTGAAACTGGGTGAAAAACATACTGATCTTGTTTTGAAAACCTAAGGGCTCTCCTGCTCGTACCTGCCTTTCGGTTGTGCTGGCAGTATCCCGCTTTGGATTGCAGCTATTTCCAATCAATTAAAGAAGCAAGGTGGTTTGCTTTGGTGTTCCGCTCCATAGCCAGCCTTAGTGGAGCTTTGGCGGATCCCGGCATGGTGCCTCAGTGTCCTGCCATTTAGCGGGGGCACGGTCAAGCTGTTGATGGCATGGTTCCCAGTCAGGGAAAACCGGCTGCCATTAGGGCCCCTGGACTCGCGAGTGAGTCACATCCCTTTGTGGCCGGGTGTCTGAGGCCACCCCAGGCTCGTTGCTCTGGAAACCTTTTTTAAGGCTTCTATGCTCTGAAGAAGGAAAAAAACGTGGGGATGAGACCCTACGCAGCTGATACAGAGGACTAGTTTAATAACTCAATCGGGATTCACCCCAAGGCAGATTTTGATGTTATCCCACTCCACAGACAGCTAAGGGGAAGTTAAAGCTATCATTTCTCACCTCTGGCAGAAGAGCTTCTTCAGAGTATCTCCCTGTGGTAGAAGCTTCTGATAATCTGAACCATTTCATCCAGGACAGTTTAGTTTAAATGGATAACACGGAGGTGAGCCTAGATCTACCTGACCATTCATAAGCGCCAATGGGCCAATCTATCTCTTTGGGAGGATCAGTCATTGGTATCCCGAAAATAGTAGACCCTGAGGAACCTTTCCTATCCATAATACTTCAGACCCTGCTTAAGAACAGAGGCCCAAGAATACTACTTACAAGCCAAAGCTGATAGTTGGGAGATTAAGCAGGTACAAACAGTTGTTACTGCCAAGGTTGCCTCACCGTCTTCGAATGTCTTAGAATTACAACAACGGGTTACAGTATCAGAAGAAGTCAACACCTCAGTTGTAATATCTATCACAACACAAGCAACTCAGATGGCGCTCTTACAGAAGAATGATGATGATCTTGAGAACCTACAACGCCAGAACACTTTGAGGGTCTTTGGCATACCCGAAGGGAGGAATGGCTCGGATCGGATTTGATCATTTATCTTTTTTTTCTTTTTCTCTACGGATGGGGTGGGTGGGGGGTTATTGGAGGTTGGTGGGGTCTGACCGGAGGTCGCTCCCTGTAGGCTGTCAGCCAATAACAGCAGGGTAAGGGTATAATTCCCTCTCTTAGGCATGTGGTGTGTGGGTGGGGTTGGGTAGGCTTGGGTGTCGGTGTTTTTTTAGATCAATTATCTGCTATACTATTGGTTCTTTTGTGTGGGGGTGTAGTTTGGGATGGGGGTCAAATACCAAAGTAGCCTGTACACACATAAACTGAATGTTGCAGGAAAACAAATTTAAAGGGATGACAGTTCAATCTAATGGTTAATATGAAATGTATGTGTTGGAACATTGCAGGACTTAATCAAGCTAGGAAGCGGTGTCTGATCCATGAAGAACGTAAGGCATTTAAACCACATATACTACAGATCTATGTTCAATCAATTAGGATTCAATGTGTTAATATGTATCTCTCAAACAGTTTCAACTCGAGGGGTTGCCATATTGACAGCTAAGAATGTAGCTGTCACTATCTAACTCATGCTTGCTGATCCTAAAGGGAGATGGGCAGTAGTTAAACTGCTGATCTTGGGACGAAAAAGTACGATTTGTGTGGTGTATGGTCCTAACATTGATTGTCCCAATATGTTTTACTATCTAAGTACTGAATTATTGGGCTGTACCGGAGATCTGCTTGTTATGGGGGACTTCAATTGTATCTTGGATCATAATGTGATGGTGAGCCTCAGCGAGGCCTACCAGTGCTAGGAGTTCTCCCTTCTCTGCACAGAGTCCTCAGACCAATAGAAAGAAGTTGGCACAGAAGCTGGAATAGAAAATACAGAGTTTATTAAACCTCATGAGGTGGAACTACATTCACAAAACACCCTTCGGTAGTGTATGAGGTAGCACACTGACTGGAAGGAGCTTGGTCCTTTTATACCCACACAGGGTCTCAAATGAGAGCGATACAAGGTACAGGATGCTGGTTTCAAATACAGATAAGGTCATACAGAGAGTGTGCTAGCAACAAGTGGGAGGGGCTAACAGTTAGCTAATTCTGATGGACACATCCTGACAGTTACAAGTTGGGGACAGCTTTAAGCTCAACTGAGCAAGTGCAAAGCAGAAGAGGCTAAATATATCTCGTCTCCAGGCAGATTTCAAGAGCAGTTAACATGAAGGTAGGACAGAGCACATGGCGAGCCCATGGCAAACAAAATGGCTTCCAGAAATCCAAAATGGATTCCACACAACGGACAAGATAGTCTCTAAATACAAGATGTCTTCTGCTAATGCTTAACTGAATCGCTGCTAAATTACAACAGACGACCTTTTCAGCATTAACTGAAGACATTCATTTATCTGGGGTAATCTAGATATGCGTCCTGTACATTGATGTTCATCATCTCAGTAATTTCATTCTTTAACATTTGCTGTGCTTTTATATCTGCAATATTTCTTTTAGCAGGTGTACAAGCAGTGATGCACATGGAGCAAAGCATAGGACCACATTGTATACAAGTACAGCATGTAAATAGTATCACCAGTAGTATACATAGAATAGTCAGTAGCTTACAGTCCCAAGTAGCAAAGAGTGTCCATATCCAGTTTGAAAATGTCCATGTACCGGTCTCTGGGTGAATTTCTGCAGCAATCCTATGCAGTTTTGATATTGTATCATATACTGAAGGTGAGTGATTGTGTATAAATACACAGCAACTGCTACCAATGATGCGACATGCACCACCTCGATCAGACAAAATCACATCAAGCACCATCCTATTTTGGAGTTCTACAATCCTAGCAATTTGTAGTTCCTCTGCAATGTTCCCAAGTGCCATAGCTGTTTGATAGGTGACAGCTTCCACAACACAAGGTAATCGCCTTATCTTTCTGCTATTCAATGCAACACCCACAAAAAAGAACAAACCCAAATTGAAATCGACATATTGTTGCCAAGTGGTGTCTGTCTGGTCAACTTCTTCTGTACTTATTGTTCGTTTATATCTATTCTTGGAAATGTCATTATACAACTTTAAATTCAGGTGATGTGATGGAGGGGCCAAGAACACAGGTAGCAACAAAAATGATATGTAACATACCCCGGACCACGCAACAGGTAATTGATAGTATCCTTTATAACCACATACAAAATACGAATTGTGTGAAGACGTAATACTACTGTTGTTAGTTCTTTCAATAATCAATGTCAAAATACATTCACTCCGTCCAACTGGGATTCTCCCAACACTACTTATACATAGTTCGCTTTAGCTTTGGTCACAGAAATTACAAAAGGTCCATTGTCTTTAATGTTCCTCATATTCGTGAAGACATATGGTGTCGAAATATTGCCCGTTTGGTATTCTTCCCATTCCCATTTAGTCCCTTTGGCTTGAGGATAACCATCTTTATCTTGATAGCATACTTTATTCAGACAAAAGATAATTCCTCCTACTGAAGGCTTTCCGAAAGCAAACAAAAGAGCATACCAAGCTTGACAAGAACCATTATGGGAAAACGGTAGAGGAATAAAAGGTGTTCCTCCTTTCTTTTGGTGTGCAGGTATCATTCCACACACCCAACAGATGGTAGCATTCGTAGCATTGTGTGTATGATGCAACATCTGGATAAATGTGTTATCTAAGTAAGATTGTTGATGTTTCTGCTCATGGTAGGGATGCGTAAAATAATTATGTTCCACTGAAGCTGGAGTAGTGGCAATGAGAAGCTGTTGAGCAGGAGCCACTTTCGCAACAAACCAGGTGATTATCGCCATAACCACCAGAGCAACAATAAACCCTACAGCACAAATTATTCTTTTGTTATTCATTTCAGCAACAGCGATTGTTGATCTTTCTGAAATTCGTTGAAAACAATCGTTGGAACTCTTATCCCTTGAGCAGCTGCTGATTTCTTCACCACGGGCCAAGACGGGTGTCACTACACTAATGCAGGGCTGATCCCCCCCCTTGCCACATTGGCTCTCCGTTTCACAAACCCAGGGCGGTAGCTCAACCAGTCTCGTTCAACACTGCAGATTCTTTCCTCTGTCTCAAGCGGTATCGCGATGCTCCAGGAATCGTGTGGTCCTGGGAAGCCTTCCGCAGATTCGTCAGGTGAGATAGCTTGACCTTTCTCCGTCTACAGAATCCCTCGATGGTCAGTCAACGCAGCAGGTTCCACCAAGGCAGGCGACACACGCTTGCAATGCGTGCTGTGGACCCAGTTCTTTTTGTTCGTCACTTGAACTGCTGTCCTTGTAGCCAAAAGCAGCTGCTCCGGACCTCGGTTCCAAGCTGTTCGATCTGTCGAAGACCTTGACCATCACATAGTCGCCGGGACGGAGTTCATGGGCCTCACCTGTAGATCTGTCAGGAAGAGCTTCTTGAACCTGTTAATGAACAGAGATCAAACTGTTGGTTAACTGTGCCAAATAATCATTCAACAGAACACAAGGTACATCATGTATGGGGCGTGGCTTAGGAACTCCCCAAATGTTCATCGGTCTCCCAAATACCACCTCATACGGGGTAAGACCTGATTGTGAGTGTGGCACCGATTTTATGGATAATAATGCCAAAGGTAGTGCATCTGGCCAATTTAGGGACGTGGAAGCAAGTATTTTTGCCAGCTTCAATGTTAAAGTAGCGTTATACCTTTCCACCAATCCTGCTGATTAGGGGATGGAAGACTGTATGGAACTTCTGTTTGATCCCTAACCCTTTCAGGACATACTCAACAACTTGCCCAATAAAATGAGGTCTTTGTCACTTCACAAAAGCTTACAAACACCATATCTAGGAAAAAAACTCCTTTAGAAGCACCTTTGCTGTGGTGAGAGCAGTATTATCCTTTATAGGGTATGCCTCTATCCATTTACTGAAGGCACATACACCACTAGGACATATTTTAGATGATTGCAGCGTTCAAGTTGGATGTAATCCATCTGCAAGACTTCAAAAAGTGCGGTTGGTGTAGCAAACCCTCCTGTGGGAGTCCGTGTCCCTTTTCCGTGTCCCTTTTCCAGGATTATACTGCCAACAGATCAAACAGGACTGCACCACTCTTTTAGCTGTGCTGGCAATTTCAGGATGCTCCCAAACTTGTGTAAGCAATTTAGTTATTGCTAGAGCTCCAACATGTGCAAGCCCATGTGCCATTTGAACCATAGGTTGTAAATAGGAAGCAGGCAATTTTCACGTATTCATTTCTTTGTTACAACCCTCATGTCTAACATTCCTTCTTCTTTAGACCATTGCTTAAGCTCATCCATAGAGGCAGATCTCTGTATGTCCAATACTTCCTCTCTAGCGTCATGCCAACGCTCAGCTTGAGACTTCACTACATACATGGAAGAAGTGTTTCGCTGCATCGCAGTTTCACGAGCTACGCGATCTGCAAAGGCATTGCCTTTTCCTATTTTGTCAATGATTTTCTTGAGTGCGCTACCCTTCATAATAGCAACTTTCTTTGGATATGTAAGTGCAGTCAAGAGAATACGTACTAATTCTCCGTGCATTGTCTACATCCCGTGGGATGTAAGAAAGCCTCTTTCCTTCCAGAGTAGGCCAAAATCATGAACCACTCCAAAAGCATAGCGGCTATCCGTGTAAATGTTCACACACAAGTCAGTGCTAAGTTCACACGCTCGTGTCAAAGCTATTAGTTAAGCTGCTTGAGCCAACTTCTGAGGTATGCGAGCTGTTTCCACTTCTGTCTCAAACGTGATGATTGCATAAGCAGCTGAAGTCGTGCCATCTGGTAATTTCAGAGAAGGACCCATCAACCCACAGTTTCCCATCTACATCGTGAAGGGGCGTATCTTGCAAATCGATGCGACCCTCTGTCTGTTCCTCAGTAAGGAATATACAATTGTGAGCTTCCTTTGACTGGGACTGAGTCGCAGGATAAGGCAACAAAGTGGCTGGGTTCAGTGTCACGCACCTCTTCAAGGTAATATGAGGTGCTAACAGTGTAAATTTGTATCCTGTCAAACGAGCACTAGTTAAGTGTTGTTTCTTAGTCTGATTCAAAAGGGCATCTACTGCATGGGGTACTAGCACCAACAGTTTGTGTGACAAAACTATCCCTTCACTCTGACGTATGGACACAGGTGTTGCTGCAACTGAACGGAAACATCCAGGCAATGCACGAGCAACAGGATCAAGAACCGCAGAAAAATATGCACAGGGACGCTGCTTGTCACCGTGTGTCTGTACTAACACTGACAATGCACATCCATCTTTCTCGTGTACGTACAGAGTAAAGGCCTTCATGTAATCTGGTGTGCCTAACACTGGTGCAGAGCAAAGAGCTTGTCTTAACTGATGAAAAGCATTTTGATATTCATCTGTCCATGGAAGGGGAATCAGAGTGTTCTTAGTCAAAAGTGCTAGCAGAGGTTTAACAATGTGTGAAAAGCCCAAAATCCATTGCCTACAAAACGAAGTCAAACCAATGAACACACTGACATCTTTCTGTGTGGAAGGTACTGGGGTGTCTAAAATTGCTTGAATGCGATCTGGTGTCAGTGCACGGCCCTCCTTAGACAGAAGGTGTCCCAAATAGGGCACCTTCGGTCTACAATTTTGCAATTTCTTCCGTGATACTTTATGGTGGTGTGTAGCAATAAAAGAAAGCAAGGACAAGGTACATTTGTCACACTGCTCAGGCGTATCAGCTGCCAACCAGATGTCATCAACATATTGTATGAGAGCCACTCCTTCAGGCAAAGTAAAGGAATCAAGCTGTCTCTTCAATGCTTGACTGTAAATACTAGGACTCTCAGTATAGGCTTGAGGAACTAAATCTATACGATCGGTTATTCAAAGTGAAACCGAACAAATATCAGGATGAATAGGGATCGAAAAGAAAGCTCAAACGCTCCGATCATCATCCCCTTTGGTATTGCTTTGTTCGCCCTAAGTTGGCAGGGTATGCCCAGACATGGGTCCCTTGCTCACTTTGCCACTGGATTCAAGATAGCCTGGCTGATGAGGGTTATGAACCCGAAACCAGTCCCAGGATGCGTGTTTCTGTTCCAGGGAAGACATGGCTTGGCAGTTCAGGCTGGATTGTTCCAATGAGGCACAGGGTCAGACTGATTTGCATATGGCCATGTTTGAACTGGGGTGGTGGAGTGATTTAAAGAATGTTGATGGATTAAACCCAGATCAGTTGACTGGGGGTGAGTGAGTGATTTGTTCAAATGCTCCGTCCATCATCCCCTTTGGTATCACTTTGTTCATCCTAAGTTGGCAGGGTATGCTCAGACGTGGGTCTCTTGCTCACTTTGCCACTGGATTCAAGATAGCCTGGCTGATGAGGGTTATGAACCCGAAACTGGTCCCAGGATGCTTGTTTCCGGTCCAGGGAAGATATGGCTTGGCAGTTTGGGCTGGACTGTTCCCATGAGGCACAGGGTCAGACTGATTTGCATATGGCCATGTCAGAACTGGGGTGGTTGAGTGATCTAAAGAATGATGATGGAGTAACCCCAGATCAGTTGACTGGGGGTGAGTGTTAGATTTGCACAAACGCTCTGTCCATCATCCTCTTTGGTATCGCTTTATTTGCCCTAAGTTGGCAGGGTATGCCCAGACCTGGGTCCCTTGCTCACTTTGCCACTGGATTCAAGATAGCCTGGCTGATGAGGGTTATGAACTCGAAACCGGTCCCAGGATGCTTGTTTCTGGTCCAGGGAAGAAATGGCTTCTCAGTTCGGGCTGGACTGTTCCCATGAGGCACAGGGTCAGACTGATTTGCAAATGGCCATGTCTGAACTGGGGTGGTGGAGTGAGCTAAAGAATGATGATGGATTAAACCCAGATCATTTGACTGGGGGTGAGTGTTTGATTTGCACAAACGCTCTGTCCATCATCCCCTTTCAATCAATCAATCATACCATTTGTATCGCGCACTACTCACCCGGAAGGGTCTCAAGGCGCTTGGGGGAAGAGGTCTGCTATTGCTCGAACAGCCAGGTCTCGAGTTGTCTCCTGAAGGCGAGATGGTCCTGGGTCAGCCGAAGGTGGATGGGGAGGGAGTTCCATGTCTTGGCCGCCAGGTGGGAGAAGGATCTGCCTCCGGCATTGGCTCTTCGGATGCGTGGTACGGCGGCGAGGGCGAGGCTAGTAGAACGTAGCTGACGGGTGGGCGTGTAGAAGGTCAGGCGGTCATTGAGGTACTTGGGGCCCAGGTCGTGGAGAGACTTGTGTGCGTGGGTGAGGAGCCTGAACGTGATCCTCTTGCTGATGGGGAGCCAGTGCAGGTCCCTCAGGTGGCCGGAGATGTGGCTGCGTCGGGGGATGTCCAGGATGAGTCGGGCGGAGGCGTTCTGGATGCGTTGGAGTGTTTTCTGTAGCTTGGCTGTGGTTCCGGCGTAGAGGGTGTTTCCGTAGTCCAGTCGGCTGGTGATGAGTGCCTGGGTGACCGTCTTCCTGGTTTCGGTCGGGATCCAGCGGAAGATCTTGCTTGAGCATGCGTAGGGTGTTGAAGCACGATGAGGAGACGGCGTTGACTTGTCTAGTCATCGAGAGGGAGGAGTCCAGGATGAAGCCCAGATTGCGTGCGTGGTCTGTTGGCTTGGGAGTGGTGCCCAGGGCGGGGGGCCACCAGGAGTCGTCCCTGGCGGAGGGCGATGGTTCCAGGATGAGGACTTCCGTCTTGTCTGAGTTCAGTTTCAGGCGGCTGTTCTTCATCCATTCGGCGACGTCTTTCATCCCTTCGTGTAGGCTAGTTCTGGCGGTGTCGGGGTCTCTGGTGAGGGAGAGGATCAGCTGTGTGTCGTCAGCGTAGGAGATGATGTTGAGGTTGTGCTGGCATGCGATGGCTGCACGAGGTCTCATGTAGACGTTGAAGAGGGTGGGGCTGAGTGATGATCCTTGCGGGATGCCGCAGATGACTTCGGTGGCCTCGGATCGAAACGGGGGGAGGCGGACTCTCTGTGTTCTTCCGGCGAGGAACGAGGTGATCCACTCCAGTGCCTTCTCTTGGATACCGATGTTGTTTAGGCGTTGAACTAGGGTGCGGTGGCAGACAGTGTCGAACGCTGCAGAGAGGTCCAGGAGGATGAGTGCCGCTGTTTCCCCGTTGTCGAGCAGGGCTCGGATGTCATCGGTGGCTGCGATGAGGGCGGTCTCGGTGCTGTGGTTGGCTCTAAAACCGGACTGCGAGGGGTCGAGGGATCCGTTCGTCTCGAGGAAGGCGGCAAGCTGTCTGTTGACGGTCTTCTCGATGACTTTGGCAGGAAAAGGGAGGAGCGAGATGGGGCGGAAGTTCTTGAGGTCGGTGGGGTCCGCTGTTGGTTTCTTCAGTAGGGCGCTGAGCTCGGCATGCTTCCAGCTCTCCGGGAAGGTGGCGGTGTTGAAGGAGGTGGTGATGATGTTCCGGAGTTGGGGTGCGATGGTGGATTCGGCGTTGTTGAAGACGTGGTGGGGGCAGGGGTCAGTTGGAGATCCGGAATGGATGGTGCTCATCGTGCGGGCTGTGTCTTCGGTGGTCACCGTGGTCCAGGTGCGGAGGGTGGGGGGCGTTGGTTCGACGGTAGGGTGCGTGGATGGTGCTTCGAAGCTGTTGTGGATGTCGGCTATCTTGCGGTGGAAGAACGAGGCGAGAGAGTCGCAGAGATCTTGTGAAGGAGTGATGTCGTTGTTGCCAGTGCTGGGGTTGGAGAACTCCTTGACGATGTTGAAGAGTTCCTTGCTGTCGTGGGTGTTGTTGTCCAGTCGTTCCTTCAGAGATTTCTTCTTGGTGGTGCGGATAAGCTGGTGGTGTTTGCGGGTGGCGTGTTTGAGGGCGGTCATGTTGTCTGTGGTCTGGTCGCGGAGCCAGGCTTTCTAGAGGTTGCGGCAGTTCTTCTTGGAGTCCTTGAGCTCGTCGGTGAACCAGGAGGCCTTCTTGCTTCTGGGTCTGCTGGGAGGTTTTTTTAGTGGCGCGAGGGCGTCGGCGCAGGCAGTCAGCCACTGCGTGAAGTTGCGGGCTGCTTCGTTGGGGTCCGTTGTGCTGGCGGGTGGGTTCTGGCTGAGGGAGGTGGTGAGCTGCTCGGCGGTGATCTTGCTCCAGCTCCTGTGAGGAACCTGTTGCGGGTGGTGATATCGCTTTATTTGCCCTAAGTTGACAGGGTATGCCCAGACCGTGGTCCCTTGCATACTGTCCATCATCCTCTTTGGTATCGCTTTATTTGCCCTAAGTTGGCAGGGTATGCCCAGACCTGGGTCCCTTGCTCACTTTGCCACTGGATTCAAGATAGCCTGGCTGATGAGGGTTATGAACTCGAAACCGGTCCCATGATGCTTGTTTCTGGTCCAGGGAGGACATGGCTTGGCAGTTCGGGATGGACTGTTCCAATGAGGCACAGGGTCAGACTGATCTGCATATGGCCATGTCTGACCTGGGGTGGTTGAGTGATTTAAAGAATGTTGCTGGATTAAACCCAGATCAGTTGACTGGGCGTGAGTGAGTGATTTGCTCAAATGCTCAATCCATCATCCCCTTTGGTATCGCTATATTCACCCAATGTTGGCAGGGTAAGCCCAGACGTGGGTCCCTTGCTCACTTTGCCACTGGATTCAAAATAGCCTGGCAGATTAGGGTTATGTACCCAAACCCAGTCCCAGGATGCTTGTTTCCAGTCCAGGGAAGACATGGCTTGGCAGTTCGGGCCTGACTGTTCCCATGAGGTATAGGGTCAGACTGATTTGCATATGGCCATGTCTGAACTGGGGTGGTGGAGTGATGGATTAAACCCAGATCAGTTGACTAGGGGTGAGTGTTTGATTTGCTCAAATGCTCCGTCCATTATCTCCTTTGGTATCGATTTGTTCGCTCTAAGTTGGCAGGGTAGGCCCAGACGTGGGTCCCTTGCTCACTTTGCCACTGGATTCAAGATAGCCTAACTGATGAGGGTTATGAACTCGAAAACCGGTACCAGGATGCTTGTTTCTGGTCCAGGGAAGAAATGGCTTCTCAGTTCGGGCTGGACTGTTCCCATGAGGCACAGGGTCAGACTGATTTGCAAATGGCCATGTCTGAACTGGGGTGGTGGAGTGACCTAAAGACTGATGATGGATTAAACCCAGATCAGTTGACTGGGGGTGAGTGTTTGATTTGCACAAATGCTCTGTGCATCATCCCCTTTGATATCGCTTTATTTGCCCTAAGTTGGCAGGGTATGCCCAGACCTTGGTCCCTTGCTCACTTTACCACTGGATGCAAGATAGCCTGGCTGACGACGGTTATGAACTCAAAACCGGTCCCAGGATGCTTGTTTCTGGTCCAGGGAAGAAATGGCTTGGCAGTTCGGGCTGGACTGTACCCATGAGGCACAGGGTCAGACGGATTTGCATATGGCCATGTCTGAACTGGGGTGGTGGAGTGAGCTAAAGAATGATGATTGATTAAACCCAGATCAGTTGCCTGTTGGTGAGTGTTTGATTTGCTCAAACACTCTGTCCATCATCCCCTTTGGTATTGCTTTGTTCACCCTTAGTTGGCAGGGTATACCCAGACGTGGGTCCCTTGCTCACTTTGCCACTGAATTCAAGATAGCCTGACTGATGAGGGTTATGAACCCGAAACCAGTGCCAAGATGCTTTTTTCTGGTCCAGGGAGGACATGGCTTGGCAGTTTGGGATGGACTGTTCCAATGAGGCACAGGGTCAGACTGATCTGCATATGGCCATGTCTGACCTGGGGTGGTGGAGTGATTTAAAGAATGTTGCTGGATTAAACCCAGATCAGTTGACTGGGGGTGAGTGAGTGATTTGCTCAAATGCTCAATCCATCATCCCCTTTGGTATCGCTTTGTTCACCCTATGTTGACAGGGTAAGCCCAGACGTGGGTCCCTTGCTCACTTTGCCACTGGATTCAAAATAGCCTGGCTGATGAGGGTTATGTACCCAAACCCAGTCCCAGGATGCTTGTTTCCAGTCCAGGGAAGACATGGCTTGGCAGTTCGGGCCTGACTGTTCCCATGAGGCACAGGGTCAGACTGATTTGCATATGGCCATGTCTGAACTGGGGTGGTGGAGTGATGGATTAAACCCAGATCAGTTGAATAGGGGTGAGTGTTTGATTTGCTCAAACGCTCCTTCCATTATCCCCTTTGGTATTGCTTTGTTCGCCCTAAGTTGGCTGGGTAGGCCCAGACGTGGGTCCCTTGCTCACTTTGCCACTGGATTCAAGATAGCCCGGCTGATGAGGGTTATGAACCCGAAACCGGTCCCAGGATGCTTGTTTCCGGTCCAGGGAAGACATGGCTTGGCAGTTCGGGCTGGACTGTTCCCATATGGCGCAGGGTCAGACTGATTTGCATATGACCATGTCTGAACTCGGGTGTTGGAGTGAGCTAAAGAATGATGATGGATTAAACCCAGATCAGTTGACTGGGGGTGAGTGTTTGATTTGCTCAAACGCTCCGTTCATCATCCTCTTTGGTATCGCTTCAGTATCCTCGGTAGGTGCAATATTATTAAAGCGAATGTACTGTATCATTTTTGTACCTATTCTGATTGATTCCCTTATGGGTTCCAGGCTCTTTTTTTAAGGAACTAGAAAGTGTTATCTGCAGTTTCATCTGGGGTTTCAGGCGGGCCAGAAGGGCTTTAAGAGTTATTAAATTGCCTTATAAACAGGGAGGCTTCAAGCTCCCAGACTTTAAGTTATATTATTGGGCTGCTTTTGCTGGGAAGATCCATAGCCTATTAAATGGTCTGGACGCTGGGCTGTCTTCATTTTCCTACCAACTAGCTTGCGGACCGTCGATTGGGTTTACTCTTTACAAGGCCTCAGATCCAAATATTACAAACGGGTCAGATTCATGGTAGTTAGGGATATAACTATGACATGGCATGAAATCTCCGTTGCATACTCTTTACCTCTGCTTCATTAGTTCACCATTCTATGAGGCGAACCATTACTTCCATGAATATTTCAGGGCAATGTCGTGAAAGCTTGGCAAGGCATGGGTGTAATTAGCCTGGGTCAGTTATATGACAGTCAAGGGTATCACTATTTTCTCTCATTGAAAGAGGAGTTTGGGCTCCCTCGGCACGTTTTTTTAAATACTTGCAAATAAGGGACAACCTCCTACATGCTCAAAAATTGCACAAAATTCCATTCACCTCTGGTATTTTCTCTGCTATCTATGGGAAAACCTCAATGAGTTCATTTTATCAAAGTCTTATTTCATTTGTACAAGGATGACAGTATCAAGATCTCTGTCAAATTAAGTCAGCTTGTGGCTCCTGATATTACTGTATAAGATATACAGATGGCCTTAGATACGTTAGGTCAATTGGTCGCCTCTGTCAGTCGGAAGCTGAAGCAGCACAGGACAGTTTTTACGTTGTACTACACGCCAGAGCTTATTTCTAGGTGGGCAACTTCCCAGGTATCCGATTAGGCATTTTGCCAGAAATACAAGCTCTATTCCGCAGATTTAAAGCATATGCTTGTTGGCTGGCCCATGCTGGAATTATTCTGGGAAGATACAAACTCCCTGTTAACTGGGCGTTGGGGTCGACTGTTTGAACTGACAGATAAGGAAGTTATTCTTGAGTTTAACAATGAGGATACTTGTTACAAGAAGTTGCTGGTTTCCATTATCATTGCATGCCCCGCATCTGCATTGCCAGTGCCTTGATAAACCCCATTGACCCAAACGTTAACGAAATCGGGGTCTTGCTTAGACAG
Source organism: Lissotriton helveticus (assembly GCF_964261635.1). Lineage (NCBI taxonomy): Eukaryota > Metazoa > Chordata > Amphibia > Caudata > Salamandridae > Lissotriton > Lissotriton helveticus. The sequence continues at coordinate 339,552,483 of NC_136063.1, read as the reverse complement.
GTATTTGAGTTTGGCTCTGGCAAAGGCCTTAGGCCCCCTTCCTCTCTAAGGTTAAGGAAGATCTGGTCCAGTCTGCGATGGGAATAGTCCGGTGAGACTACCATTATTATTAGGACGTTTTCACTAACAAAACCGCTGTCCTGTTTTAATGATTCTGCTTTTCTTTTCATATTCATTTTTTCTCAATTTATACTTAAATTATGCTCAAATTATGTGTATCACTTACTGTGTTTGTCCTAAGGGTGAAAGAGAATCTATTTATTTTTTATGAAAAAAAATCAAACTCAAAGTTTATTTTTTAAAGGAAAACATAGTTGTTTAGCTATTTTTACAGCATTTAATGTATTCAGGTTAATGCCTTTCAGATTGGAAATGTTATGTTAATCAGGACTAATCACTATGGAGGGACTAGCTCAAAAACTATATTGAAGGTTCCAGAGAAGACTTTGAATCAGAGTTGATGGGTAAAGAAAAAACCTCTAATTACTACATCTGTAGAAAACTTCACCAGTTTCATTTACTCTACCATAATGCCCGTACGGTAAAGGAAATTCAACCCCCTCTGGGGGAATCGATCTCCACTGGATTTTACTTTTTCCTGCAGATATTTGTATTACCACCAAACTCTACATCAGGTCCTTAGGCCTATTATGACCTATCCGGTTAATTGCGATAAGTGCAGTAATTATTATAAATGTGTGCAGGTCAAACTTGCCTGTGTATTTCAGGAGAAAAATGTTCAACATATATAAGAACATGTAGATTTTGGTGATTTACTATATAGTATTTAGCCAAAATTCACAATTTGATGATAGATATGGCACCCAACAAAGTCTCAGTGGAGATGGAGGTTATGATGTGTGATAAATTTCACACTATTAACTGGGCCTCTCGTAATGAGGACCTTAGTTTCTAGGACAGACGCTAAGAGCCTCATTAGGATGACGGGCGGACTTTGGCCGCCCGTCATCCCATCGTAAATCGGGAACGCCCGCCATAAGGGCGGGGGTCCCGGGGGTGCTATTAGGATGTGCCCGCCACAGTAGCGGGCACATCCTGTATTTGCAGCATTGTGGCGGGCGGTGCTCTCTGCACCGCCCGCCACAATGCTGAAAATGCACTTTCACATTGTCATTTACAAAGCAGCAGGCACCGCGCGGTGCCTGCAGCTTTGTAAATGACAATGAAGGGGGGTACCACAGGTACCCCCCATGTGCACCCCCACCTGTACTTCACTATGGGGGCCCGCAGGCGGCCCCCAAAGTGAAGACCGCATGCCTTTCCGTGGCGGCATCGCCGCCGCGGAAAGGCACTGAAAACCTGACATCATAACTTGTCTGGAGGTGTCTATTAGACACCGCCACTATTTTATTACTTTTCCACCCCGGCCGCAAGGCGACTGGGGCGGAAAAGCGTCGGACGGTCTTTCCATCCGCAGTGGTCCCCCCGCCATCCTAATATGGCGGGGGAAATCTGGTTATGATATCGGGCGGATTGCCTCCGCCAGGCTGGCGGTGGCTACCGCCAGCCTGGCAGAGGCAATCCGCCCGATATCATAATGGACCCCTAAGATCCAAGTGGACAAACCTTTGGCTTCTTTTCTGATATCTATATCATGAAGACTAACATTGTTGGTTTTAATTACACTCTGAATAAAGTTGCTAAACCTTATTAATCACGTTGGCTAGGATTGAAGTAGAAAGATTTCTTAAGGCTACATGGAGGAGAGAGAAGGTAACAACCAACTCCCACAGTAGCTCCAGCTCAACTGAATGATCAGGACAGTTGCTAGGGGCCATGGAACATTCTTAGAACAGAGTAGAACATTTACAGTACAACTAATGCAATGTGAGCAAGTACACAAAGTATAATATATCTTCCTCTTTTACAAAAACAAAAAAAACAGAACACAAAAAAAGAAAGAATTAAGATTTATATCTAGCAGGTCTAACTTTTGGTCTGAAACTCCATCTGACGATTGTTTGGTCTGAGCAAGAAGGTTCAGAGGCTTGACATGGGGAAGCTAAGACTTTGGTATGAATCTTAACAACCTTATTGAGGTTCCACCAATGTCCTCCCGAGACCTTAACATCATTACTAACAATCTTAATAGCTTTAATTGGCTCACCAAATTTACAGTCACCTTTCCTAGTATGCACAGTAGATTTAATTTTGACCATGTCCCCCACCACAAGGGGAGCAACTTTCACAGCTTTCTTAACGTTAAACCATTCCTTTTGTTTGACCTGAGAATCAGTCTTGTTTCCATAACAGTTGACATCAATTTGGAAAAATCTGATTCAGACTTTATCCACTTAGCCATCTAACCAGGCGTGAAACTGGTATTGGCCTTTCTCCCTCTCACCAACTCAAAGGGAAACATTTTGGTGGAAGGGTGGGGCATCCTATAGAACCAAACTAAACTGTCAAGAGCCTTCTGAACATCATGATTCCTCGCTCTTGACCACCTGATGCCCTCCCCATTCACTCAATTCATTCTCTCCACAAGTCCATTTGACTAGGGAAGAAGTCTTACTGTGTTTAATTCCTGATTCTAACAGAAAACTTTGGAACTCACAACTCACAAATTGTGTGCCATTGTCGGAGACAAGGACTTCTGGACACCCCTCCCTCAACCACACTTCTCTCAAAAATAGGATAATGGCCTTGGTGTTAGCCTCCTTGACCAATTTTACCTCAAGCCATTTGGATGCGTAGTCCATAAGAACTAATGCAAATGAAAACTCCCTTGAAGACAGTCATAAGTTCCCAGGATGTCTATTCCAAACTTCAACCATGGTCCCTGTAGGCACTCGATCAGCATCGATGGCGGGACTGACTCTTTCAAACTTTTATCAGCCACACCACAAACACAACAATTCAAAACAGCATCCTTGATCTCAGTGTCCATCCTTGGCCACCAGGAAGTGTCTCTTATACGACGCTTAGTGAGGGTGCAGCAAGATGACCTTCATGAGCTCTATGTATTATCTCTTTGCGAAATGCATGGGATGGAATACATTTATCACTTCTAAGGAGCAAGTAATCCTCATTGTGAGCAAGTACACAAAGTATCACATAAACCATTGGAGGAGGTCAGCAATGTAGAATCTACTGAGAAGACAATGGATACACTTTTTATGTATTCAACAGCATATATTTTCTATTAGGATTTGGTGGACATTAGATATTCTGCTGGTGCAAACTACTAATGCTCTGCTTAGCCAATTGGCAAACTGTAGAAGCAATTGCACTAGAAAGTAAGGCCGGTCTTCTGTATAATCTGGAATAGTCAATCAACCCCCATGTAACGTAGGGGTTACTTCGGGTATGTCAACTGGCTTCTTTTCTGGATAATCGATCCAAGGTTGCTTTCGTTCTAACCTCTTTGTCAATTCCTTTACTGGAGAAGAATGGTGCACACTTATACAATTGTTTTTCGATGTTATGATACAAATAATTTGCTAAACATACATTTGGGAATCTGCTGTCAAAGAACTCTTGAACCTAAATAGGAGGAGATTGGACAGAAGGGAAAAGGTCTTCACTATTTCTCAAGTCTTCCCAGAAGTCATTAAATTCCAGTAAGCAGAAGTTGTAGACCCAGCTGAAGCCTGCTCAGAATTGATGGATTTCATTGCAAAATTAGATTACTCAGTAACAGATAGACAAGGTGAAAAGTAAAAGGGTGACCTTAATATTATAGTTATTGTGAAAGCACAATAAAATAAATCCACATAGAGGAGTTTAGATACCGAGGCCTATGCAAATCAGAGGAATTAAAGGAAATAACCCAGAATAAAACTTGTGTCAGTAATACAGAAAAACACTAAACTTTGCAAAGGCATGTACACCATTAAAAGCAAAATGAATGCAACCACAATTATAACAATCTCCTGAGTAGAAAATTAGTTTAGTAACAAAGTAGTTGAAGTTGGAGGTTTCATCATCAAGTTCATCTGAGTTCTCAGCATCTCATCAGTTGAATAACATCATCAACTGCCATCAAAAACGTCTAATGTTATCATTGGTGCCAAAAGGACCAGACTATGAATCCTAGAGCCAGATGTACAACCCTTACAATTTGCGAGTCGTTTTGGGGCAAAATGTCATTTACAACAGTGTCTCTGACACTGTTTGCGATTCCTAATGGGGTCGCAAATTGCCTGCCTCATTAATATTCATGAGGCAGATGCAATTTGCAACCCATTGGGAATGGCGCACTCCCAGGGATGGTGGCCTGCTGGGTCAGCAGACCACCATGTCTGTGACTGCTTTTTAAATAATAATATCTCAACTGGTGTAGTTAAGGAGGACGGTTAAGTATGTAAGTCAAAAACTTTACACAAGAGGACAAACCAGGAGACTCTTGGTAGATTTTTAGAATGTGCATACAGCATTATATATTTGAGTACAAAAAATTAATAATTACATAAATAAACATACAGTTATGACTGCACTGTAAGCTAAAAATGCGTGAACAACTTGAATTGACCTTGGTGCTAGAACGTGAAAGTGACACAGAAATCAATCAATCAATCAATCAATTCATTTCTAGAGCGCGCTACATACCCGTGAGGGTCTCAAGGCGCTAGGGGGGGCGCTACTGATCGAAGAGCCAGGTCTTGAGGAGTCTTCTGAAGGCCAGTAGGTCCTGAGTCTGTCCTAGGTTGGTTGGGAGAGTGTTCCAGGTGTTGACGGCGAGGTAGGAGAAGGATCTTCCACCGGCTGTGGTTTTCTGGATACGAGGGACTGTGGCGAGGGCAAGTTTGGCTGAGCGGAGGCTTCGGATGGGGGTGTGGAAGCTGAGTCGGTTGTTGAGGTAGGTAGGTCCAGTGTTGTGAAGTGCTTTGTGTGCGTGGATGAGGAGCTTAAAGGTAATCCTCTTGTTGATGGGGAGCCAGTGCAGGCTTCTCAGGTGGGAGATGTGGCTGCGGCGGAGAACATCGAGGTTCAGTCGAGCCGAGGCGTTCTGGACTCGTAGTCATCTCAGGAGCTTGTTTGTTGTTCCTGAGTAGAGGGCGTTCCAGTAGTTGAGCCGGCTGGTGACGAGGGACTGGGTGACGGTCTTTCTCATGTCGATAGGGATCCATTTGAAGATTCTGCGGAGCATTCGGCGGGTGTTGAAGCAGGACGCGGAGACGGCGTTGACGTGCCTGGTCATGGAGAGGGTGGAGTCGAGGATGACCCCTAGGTTGCGTGCATGGTCCGTGCGTTCCGGGGCTATGCCTAGTGATATGGGCCACCAGGAGTTGTCCCAGGCTGATGGGGCAGGTCCGAGGATGAGGACCTCCGTCTTGTCTGAGTTCAGCTTCAGTCTGCTGTCCTTCATCCAGTTGGCTACGGCCCTCATTCCTCTGTGGAGGTTGGCTTTGGCGGTGTGGGGGTCTTCGGTGAGGGATATGATCAGCTGGGTGTCGTCGGCGTAGGAGATGATGTTGAGGTTATGTTGTCGTGCGACGTGGGCAAGAGGAGCCATGTAGATATTGAACAGCGTCGGGCTGAGGGAGGATCCCTGTGGAACGCCGCAGATGATCTTGGTGGTTTTGAGCAAAAGGGTGGGGGGCGGACGCTCTGGGTTCTGCCAGAGAGGAAGGACGTGGTCCAGGCCAAGGCCTTCTCTTGAATGCCAGCGTCCTGGAGGCGTGTTGATAGGGTGCGGTGGCAGACTGTGTCAAAGGCTGCTGATAGGTCCAGGAGGATGAGGGCGGCTGTTTCTCCTTTGTCCATCAGGGTCCTGATGTCATCAGTGGCGGCAATGAGGGCGGTCTTGGTGCTGTGGTTGCTGCGAAAGCCGGATTGGGAGGGGTCCAAGATATTGTTGTATTCAAGGTAGCGGGTTAGTTGTTTGTTGACGATCTTCTCTGTTACTTTTGCCGGGAACGGGAGCAGGAAGATGGGCCGGAAGTTCTTGAGGTCCTCGGGGTCCGCCTTGGGCGTTTATCTCGGCATGCTTCCAGATTTCCGGGAAGGTGGCTGTCTCGAAGGAGCAGTTGATGGTTTTCCGGAGGTGGGGCACGATGGTAGTGCTGGCCTTGCTGAAGATGTGGTGAGGGCAGGGGTCCGATGGGGATCCGGAGTGGATAAAGTTCATGGTTTTGATGGTGTCTTCATCGCTGATGCTGGACCAAGTGGTCAGGTGGCTGGTGCAGGTGGTAGCCGCAGGAGTGGTGGACTCGGTGGTGGGTGCGGGGAGGTCGGAGTTGAAGCTGTCGTGGATGTCGGTGATCTTGCGGTGAAAGAAGGTGGCCATGGAGTCGCACAGGTCTTGTGATGGTGGGATGTCGTTGGTGTTGGAGCTGGGGTTGGAGAGTTCTTTCACGATGCCGAAGAACTCTTTGGTGTTGTGTGCGTTGTTGTCTAGGTGGTGGTGTCTGGGTCGGTGGGGTCGGTGGGTGGTCTCCGGGCGAGGGTGGTCGTCAGTTGGTCCTCGGTGACCTTGCCCCAGCAGCGGCGTGGCAGCTGTTGGGTGTGGTGGTGTGTGGTGGGTTTCCTGAAGGTGAAGTGGACGCATCTGTGGTCGGTCCAGTGGGGTAGGGTGGTGTGGTTGAAGGAGACGTGGGGGCTTGCGTAGAAGATGGGGTCCAGTGTGTGTCCGGCGGCGTGGGTGGGTGTCGTTACGAGCTGTTTGAGTCCGAGGTTGGCGAGGTTGGCGATCAGGGCGGTGGAGTTGGCGTCGTTGTTGTTCTCAAGGTGGAAGTTCAGGTCCCCGAGGAGGATGTAGTCCGTGGAGGCGAGGGCGTGGGTGCTGATGAGGTCGGCGATGGTGTCGCTAAACTGCGGTCGGGGTCCGGGAGGTCTGTAGATGAGTGTTCCTCTGAGGGTCGTGTTGGGGTCGGTGTGAATCTGGAAGTGCATGTGCTCGGCGGTGGTGTGGGTGTCGTCGGGGGTTGCAGGGCCGGTCACTCCACACACCGCACGGCTCCCCCCGTGGGTGACCAGGACTCCTGCCCTCACCGCTGCTGCCGCGAGCTCTCCGCTGCTGCCGCGCTCCTGAGTTTGTCGCTGATTGCCCCAGTGTTTTTTCTCCTACACTTTGCCCAGCTGAGTGCCTGTTTGCAATTATTTTTTATTCTTTGTTCTTTTGCAAGTTTATTCTGTCTATTTTGTTCTCTGTGACTGTTCCCGCTTCCGTACCCCCCTGCTCCCCGCCGCTGCTCCCCTGCAGCCCGCCCCTTTTTTCTTCTGTACCCTCTCCCTCTGCCACCCATTGGCCACCCTGCTCCCGCCTCCCAGCTGCTCCTCAAGTGGCGACGCAAGTGACAATTGGTGATCAGTGAAAGAGAACGGCGCAAAATGTGAGCAATAATATACAGTGAATGGGTTGGTTCCCGACATAAATGTACGGTTGACAAAAGAATTGAGAATGATTTTGTTGGAACCACGGAGGCTGCGCCTTTAGTCGCGCTGAAAGGTCGACGGTGTTTCGATACAGTGACTCTGGATCATCATCAGGACAGGGTTGTTAATTATTCGCAGTGCTTGGGGGGACGTGGGTGCCCGCTTCATAAATACTTCTAGGGGAGCGATGCCCGCTTCAAGAATGCTTCAAGGGTGCAGTGCTGAGGCGTCAGGCCGATCTGCAGAGTCCTAGGAGAAGCGGGGTCGGTTCAGGCCGTGTTTGGGCGTAGCATCGGCGGCGGAAAGGTACTGTCGAGCACTCGCTTGTTAGCAGGCTTGGGAGGCATTCATTGGTGCACCGCCACGGTCATGTGTGGTGTGCCGGGGCTTGAATTAGTGTTGACGATCTGCACACCGAACGTGGCCGTCACCCTAAATTGGATGTAAAACTTATATTGCAAGTTATATTTAGAGCAGAATATATCAATATGCAGTGTGTAGTTAATTGCGATATTGTCACAATTAAAGAGAGGCAAGTCCGTGTTCATACTACAACAATGATTAAAGGACAATTATTGAGGAAATAGGTTCATCCTAAAATAAGTTAACAGACGACATTGATGCCGTGTCATCTTCCAGGTCAAATAGGGTTCTATGTTGCTTACAGTTTTGACTAAAATCGTGTTATGCATTGAGTGATTTAATAATGCAGAATCCTCACGTTCTGCCATCAGCTTATCCTTTAACGCTCCTTGAACCCCTTGGTCATCAAGCCGAGTTATACTGGAAGGTCAGACCACCCTAAGATCTACATATTGTGCGCAATATATGCCAGCCAGGGAATCAGGTAGGATTTATCCAATTTTCAAGCAACCCCGCAGGATTAATCTGCTGTAACCAAGTTCCTCTTTTAGCCAGATTGAGTGCCAGAGTTTTAGTGGACTAAATCGAAGCTGATTAATAATATAGTTTAAGCCCAGTTCTTCAAGGACAGTTTCGTAAGAAACACTTTGTGGAACACCTAAAAGACCCCAACAAAATTATTTTCAGCTATTTGAATTGCATCTACCCATCCATATCCCCATATTCCACTAAAGGGATACACTTGGCCTTGTCCTTATATGGCCTTTTAAAACTGCTTCCCTAAGTTTTATCCAGATACTATCTTCCTTCTCCTTTCTTAATCTAACCTTTACCCTCCTTTTTAACAATGTTCTATAATATCTTTCTGAGGTGTAGCTCAGATACCGTTCCCTGACTAGAGTATTTAAGTACTAATTTAACGGAAGAAGGGTTAGGGCCCCTTCAAAACGTTTTCCTCAGTTCACATATCTTGCAATTTCCACGACGTTGTAAAAGTTCATTAGAACTTTCTACTTCTTTTCCTTCCCAACCGATCAGCTTCTCTACAGTAGCCTCTAGGATGCCATTGAGGCCCAGAATAGCCTTGCTATCCCAATGGCATCTCCCTGTTTTCTTACCAAAGTTAACGGACTCACCATCTAATACCCAAGGGTCAGGAGGAGGCAAATTATAATTTATAAGAAGAGTTAATAGCTTGTGATGAGTAAAAAAAGGAATAAGAAACCTTTAAGTCTCCCAGCAGCAAGAAAGAAACACTTCCCACCAACACGTCCAAAATTGACTCTCCCCTACATGTTCTCCTGTGGGCCCAACCACAAAACTATTGAAAAAAGGAATTCCATTTGCAGGAATTCCATTGATCTGATGAATTCTAACAGTTTTTCTGTGAAATGAAAGATAAAGTGCCTATCTGCACCTATTTAAAAACATCTTGACCCCAACTCAGTTGTTTCTGGTGGCAGCAGGTGCATCACAAGGGACTGTGGATGGGGGATCCTGAATCAGGCCACATAAAACGCAGAGATTTATTTTCCCTGCAGGTTGACTCCAGCAGAAAGCAATCATGCTGTGGCAGAACATGAACCTTTGTCTATTATAGTGCCTTTTGATTAATGGCAGCAGTCCTCATATTTGGCAAGTGCATTAACAGCCAGGCACCTACTGTGGTCCCAATTCCTTAGCAATAAAGGTTTTCCAATCCAATATCATCCTGAAGTTAATCTATCTATGGCTATACAGCCCAAGTGACTAAAAATAAACACAGAGCCATCTTTCGTAACAGACACACAGCATTGGCCCTTTACGAAAATAGACATAGATTGATGGCCTCTAGTATAAAACAAAAACATTCTAAAACAAAGCAGTGTACTGGTGTCATTCAACTCCTTTGACAGGACTGGCTGGGTAAAAGAAAATGCACCTCATATACCAAGATTTGTATGCCTGTTAATGACATCTGAAATTAAATAATATGTTCAAGTTCAAGTTTAGCATTTGTATAGCGCACTACTCACCCAGAGGGTCTCAAGGCGCTTGAGGGAGGGGGGTACTTTACTTATCGAATATCCAGGTTTTTAGTTGTTTTCTGAAGGAGAGGTGGTTCTGTGTAAGGCGGAGGTGGGTGGGGAGAGAATTCCAGGTTTTGGCCGCTAAGTAGGAGAAGGATCTTCCCCCCATGGTGGATCTATGGATGCGTGGAATTGCGGCGAGGGCTTGATTAGACGATCGTAGTTGGCGGGGGGGGTGTAAAAGGACAGACGTGTGTTGAGGCATTCGGGTCCTAGGTCGTAGAGGGCTTTGTGTGCGTGAGTGAGGAGACGGAATGTTATTCTCTTGTTGACGGGGAGCCAGTGGAGGTCTATCAGGTGACCGGAAATGTGAGTTTGGCGGGGGATGTCTAGTATGAGTCTGGCTGAGGCGTTTTGGATGCGTTGGAGTTTTTTCTGTAGTTTGGCTGTGGTTCCGGCGTAAAGGGTGTTTCCGTAGTCCAGTCGGCTTGTGACCAGTGCATGGGTGACCGTCTTTCTTGTTTCGGTGGGGATCCAACGGAAGATTTTTTTGAGCATACGTAGGATGTTGAAGCATGATGATGATACGGCGTTGACTTGTTTGGTCATCGAGAGGGAGGAGTCCAGGATGAAGCCTAGGTTGCATGCGTGGTCCGTGGGTATAGGTGCGTTTCCCAGGGCCGGTGGCCACCAAGAGTCGTCCCAGGCGGAGGGGGATGATCCTAAGATGAGGACTTCCTTTTTGTCCGAGTTCAGTTTTAAACGGCTGTTCTTCATCCACTCGGCTACTTCTTTCATCCCTTCGTGTAGGTTGGTTTTGGCGGTGTTTGGGTCTTTGGTGAGGGAGAGGATCAGCTGGGTGTCGTCTGCGTAGGAGATGATGTTGAGGTTGTGATGGCGCGCGATGGATGCGAGGGGGCTCATGTATACGTTGAAGAGGGTGGGACTGAGTGATGATCCTTGTGGTACGCCGCAGATGACTTCGGTGGCCTCTGATATAAAAGGGGGAGGCGGACTCTCTGTGTTCTTCCGGTGAGGAACGAGATGATCCAGTCCAATGCTTTTCCTTGTATTCCGGCGTTGCTGAGGCGTTGTATAAGGGTGCTATGGCAGACTGTGTCAAAGGCTGTGGAGAGGTCAAGTAGGATGAGGGCAGCTGTTTCTCCGTTGTCCAGTAGTGTTCGAATGTCATCTGTTGCTGCGATGAGGGCGGTCTCTGTGCTGTGTTTGGCTTGGAAGCCGGACTGTGAAGGGTCGAGGGATTTGTTGGATTCGAGGAAGGCGGCGAGCTGACTGTTGACGGCTTTTTCAATGACTTTGGCAGGGAATGGGAGGAGCGAGATGGGGCGGTAGTTCTTAAGTTCAGTGGGGTCTGCTGTGGGTTTCTTCAGGAGGGCGCTGAGTTCGGCATGTTTCCAGCTTTCCGGAGTTGAGGGAGCAGTTGATGACGTCTCAGAGATGGGGTGCGATAATGGAGTTTGCTTTGTTGAAAATGTGGTGGGGACATGGGTCGGTTGGTGATCCTGAGTGGATGGAGTTCATCAGGCAGATGGTGTCTTCGGTGGTGATTGGGTTCCAGGCGCAAAGGTTGTTGGAGGGGGGTTTTGGTTCGGAGGTGGGTGGGGTGGACTGGTCTCCGGACTGGTTTTCAAAGCTGTTATGTATGTCGGCGGCGATTTTGTTGTGGAAGAATGAGGCTAGGGAGTTGCAGAGGTCTTGGGAGGGGGTGATGTCATTGGTGCTGGCGGTGAGGTTGGTAAATTCTTTGACAATGTTAAATAGTTCCTTGCTGTTGTGGGCGTTGTTTTCTAGTCGATCCTTGAATGCTGATTTCTTGGTGGATCGGATCAGTTGGTGGTGTTTGCGGGTGGCGTTTTTGAAGGTGGCCAGGTTGTCAGTGGTTGGGTTTTTTCGCCAGGCTTTCTCGAGGGTGCGACAGATCTTCTTGGATTTCTTAAGGTCATCGTTGAACCAGGGGGCTTTATTGCTACCTTGCTTGATTTGATGTTTTTTCAGGGGTGCTAATTCGTCAGCGCTGTGGGTGATCCATTGTGTGAGGATGGTGGCTGCAATGTTTGGGTCCGATGATATAGTACGAGGGTTTAGGTGAAGCGATGTGAAGAGCTGGTCGGTGGTAATTTTGTTCCAGTTTCTGCGGGGAATTGGTTGTGGGTGGTTGTGGGTCATAGTCTTTTTGTAGTTGAAGTGAACGCAGCTGTGGTCCGTCCAATGGAGAGCTGTGGTGTGATTGAAGGAGAGGTGCTTGCTGGAGGTGAAGATTGGGTCGAGCGTGTGCCCGGCATAGTGGGTGGGGGTGTCAACAAGTTGTTTGAGTCCGAGATTGGCGAGGTTGTCTAGAAGGGTGGTGGTGTTGCTGTCGTTTTTCTTTTCCAGGTGGAAGTTGAGGTCTCCCAGTAGAATGTAGTCCTCAGAGGGGAGTCTGTGTGGGCTGATGAAGTCAGTGATGTCTTCGCTGAATTGTGTGCGGGGTCCTGGTGGTCTGTAGATGAGTGTGGTCTTGGGGTCGGTGTGGATCTGGAAGTGGAGGTGTTCGGTGGTTGCGAGGTTGTCGTCGGAACTGGTCGTGATGCGGATGGTGTTCTTATGAACAATGGCGATGCCTCCTACTGTTTGGTTGATGCGGTCCTTACGGATAATCTTGTAGCCGTCAGGGATGGCTATGGCGATGTCGGTTGTTGATGAGGCGTTCATCCAGGTTTCTGTAAGAAAGGCGACGTCCGGCGAGGTGGTGTTGAGTAGGTTCCAAAGATCAATGGCGTGTCTGTGGATCGAGCGGGTGTTGAGCAGGATGCACTTCAGGTGGTTAGTGTCGGAGCTCTGTTTGGAGTATGTGGATTTGGTGTGGGTCTTGATGCAGTCGAATTTGCAGAAGTGGCAGGTGAAGGGTCCATGAGTGTGTCCTGGGGCGGCTTGGTAGCAGTTTGGCGGTCGGCCGGGGTTAAGGGCTGAGAGGGTTGCGGCGTCGTACGTTATGCGGGCGGAGTGCATTTTGCGGGGGCCAGGGGGATTGGCGCTGGGCGCGGTCCAGGCGTGGACGGGCATAGACGGGCTTACCTTTGGCGCACCTTTGGCGTGCATGGGGCGCGTTCGCTGCGCGTGAACGCTGCGCGTCAGCTGTTCTGACATAAGTGGAGAGTGGAGGGGGACGGAGCGAGGAAGGATCAGCTGGGAGGCGGGAGCGGGGAGGAGAGACGGGCCAGGAGTCAACAACAAAATGGCAGCACAAACAAAAAGCGAAACAGGGGCACCACCGGAATAATTCTATGATCTGGGCAGTGGTAGCAGCACAATCAGGCACAAATAATTTTGCAGGCGATGCGAGCAGTGCAACAATGACAATTAACACCAATGAGCAATAAGCACAATTAATAATTAGCAGATTATTATATATTATTATAATATGTAGCAAATTATGCAATGTATGTTTAAGGGAAAATATCTAATGAAGCCCAAACAAGATTACTTCAACTAATGCCTTCTCCACCAGAGTCATGTGCTAGAGTTATGACTGTCAAAAGAAGGGTCACAGAGTTCTTCCTCATAGTGGATCATTTGACGAAAACTGCACATTTTGTCCTAGCAAGACATTACTTAATGCACATACATCGTCAAGAGTGTTCCTACAAGACACATTTCTTTCCACTGCGACTCATCTGTATTAGTCACTGATAGAGGCACACAATGTATATTGTGAGTTTGGTGAGCACTGTGCACTTGTTGGGCCATGATGCAAGACTATCCTCTTGTCAGCACCCACAGGCTACTGGATAAACCAAAAGGATGTATCAGATTTTGGAACAATACATGTGTTTCAACATTTAAATGATCCAAAGGATTGGACATTGATTCTGTGGTGGCAGAATTCTCAGCAATCGCCCCTCCCCTTAACTTATTTTATAGTTTTCCCTCCTTTTGTTGTTCATGTGGTCCAAACCATGAATGGCCCTTGTCAATACAGGAGTAATAACCACTGTACATAAAGTACAGGTTTAGAAAATGAGACTTCAGTCTGAAGCACGCTCAGATCAATTTGACTGAAGACAAGCAATCTTCTAACCAACATTCAGAAGCTCAGTGTCACACAACATCCTAGTTTTACAAAGGAGATAAATGATCGTTGTCATTCAAAAACATTTGTTTCAAGGGAAAATCAAAGTTTCAGCCAGTACTCAACAGCGTGAGTCATTAGATGTGAAGCTCCACAGCTTGCTTTGCCAAAGACCTTTCAGACACACTTGTAGTTTCACATATCTTTTGTAAAACAAGTATGAAATGGAGCACGGTTCATGTCTCCACCACTTCCTACAATAATCAGATGGAAAGTTATCCTCAATTCCCAAACAAATGTGAAGAAAACTAATGATTTGGGTAGATGGAAATAATATGGGCCAGAGAACAGATCATGAACAGTCCACCAATACCAATACCATTGTCATTACCCTTCAAAATCTAAAGATGGTTGGGAGTTCTTGGGAGTAATATGCTGTCAAACCACAGTCCCTTCAATCATTTCTTCAAACCTTGCAGACAGCCCCGCTATATTCAGATGGTCTACTGGGTCCTGCACTGACCAGCATTGTGCCCATGACCTTGTTTTCAGTGTGTCCTTGAGTCTGGGGAACTTGGTATTTGAGCTTGGTAGTTCTAGTGAGGTTGTGTTCATGGTGGTTCTAGTACTGCTGGAGCTGTATGATTGCATGGTCTGCTCACATGGTCTGCTGCTTCAGGTCCTTATGGCGGTCAGATGTCACTGTCACCTGAATTACTGAATCATCCTCTCATGGGATCGCCTTTAGGAGGAGAAGCTAAAAGCACTGAAAGATTCAGGTAGCAGGTTGTGCTTTCTGCTAGAAGACGCCCTGCAGTTTACTTACCTTGGTTATAAAGCTTTTTCTTGCTTTCAATAGAGAATTGTAGATGCTCTTCTGCCACACTTCCAAAATCTGATTTAATAGTTTTTGCTAGTCCAACATCTTATCTCTGCATTAATAAAAGCACAGCACTGTGTACATACTTTGATTTCTTGTAAGTAATAACAGACAGAGAGAAGGGTTTTAAAACCCAAATGTTTGATATTTTCCTTTTTTCAGATGTTAAACTGAAGTACGATGTATCTAACTCTATTTATAGTTCTGCTGCACACTAAATTATTACAAAATAGTTTGAGAGGTGAATCTTGAGGGTAACTATAAAATGTTTAGAATCCATATGCCAGAAAGCGTATGAGTTTTAATGCCCACATGTGTCTAGAGAAATACAAAAGACAGAAGAAGACCTTTAAAGTAGAAAGACAGAAATTGAAGACGGCCCTTAACAGTGGAAGGTTTTCAGAGATCCTCATAAGTGGCTGGGGCAAACAAACTAAAAAACAAAAGCATTCAAAGTAAAACGAATGTTAACCTGTGTGTTTTTGATTTTTTTCTTGGTCTGGATTCCAACCCAGTGGCAGATTTGAGACTATCAGATCGAACATAAAATCCAAGACTTGATACCATGTCTTGGACATCTCCCCAAAGACCAGTTACCCTTTTCCTCTATCTCTCATTCCACTCCTTTTTCCCTGCCTGGTGCTGCAATAAGGCGTTTCCATTTTTGGGCATCCTTGGGTGATATGAGTTCTGGCAGATAGGAAGCAAAAGGACTAGAAATCTTCTGCAATTTCCCAATTCTGAGGACCACTATGATTAGCACCTCGCTCTTAGAGCCTAGTAGTAATCTCAGATCCATTGCCAATCGCTGCACATTTTTAAATAAGCATCTCCGAGTATTTTTGGGAGAACTACAGGGAAAATCAATGAACTATTTTATAGGTTCTACTCAGTATATCAGCTCATCTTTGTTAAGGGTCTAGTCCACCATCATCTGCTCTGGTGTGAGTGTTGCCGATTCTGCTCAATAAAAGGCTTACAAATATTTATGGAATACTGAATTAATTTCTGTTTTTGTGCATGGAAATTTTGATCTTCAATACGGAGAATTAGTTATCTTTGAGTGTGCCACACCAACAACCATGCCAGCATCTGGACCCCTTGTCTGTGTAGACTTTTCATGTAGAGCATTTTATAAGAATTTATACAAGAGTGTGTGTAGGTTGCCATGTCTAAGCTTACACTCTCGGAGTCTGTTCTTACCCTGGTTTAGTGTTGCTTTCACTTCTAGCTCAGTGTCCAACTCCTTTGATGTCAGTTTTCATTTGCTGCATCATTCCTTGGGTATTCCCAATACATGTACTCCTCAGAACGACCTTTATTGGATTCCACTCTTCCTTTCCGAGTTATTTTGAAAGTACTTGTTTAAAACTTTGTCAATCTCAGTTTGGTATGTAGTCTCAAGCACAGGCTACTGACATCCAACTCTGTACACAGGAGACCATGTGAAGAATGATTAGATAGTAGTAGTAGACAGCTCTTTGAGTCTCTGCCGTTGCCGCCCCCGCTGACGAAACGCCGAGAACGCCACACCGAGAACGTGACGATGTCCAACAAAGCCCCGCCCCCTGGAGCCTCGCAGGGCGAGAAGCGTGGATACAGGCCAAGGAATACGGCCGAAAATCGCCGAATTTTACCGCAAATTATATCGCACTGCATTTAATTATAAAGCGCGCGTGGATGGGGATCTGACAGGCATTCGGGACCCCTGAAGCGCCATAGGGAGTCTGCTGGTAATCTCCCGGTGGCACCTACCGCATAGCGCTCATTGATTCCTGCCTGTTTCCAACCTGCCCCTGCTGGTAACCCCATGCTTGCAGAAAAAACTAAGGAGGGTAAAAACAGGAACAGGAGTAGGAGCAGGAGCAGGAGGGGCAACCAGCTCTGAGAACCCTGGGCAGCTGAAAGAGAGAGGAGAACCCGGAAGAAGCGCATGGTGGTTGGTGTAGCGGTCGAGGTTGGCTAAAGGCACAGCAGAGGTAAGCGTGTGGATGGTGGTAGTGTTTTTACATTTTTAAAAGGAAAGTAACTTTGGTTAACGTTGGGTAAGGGGCTTTAAATCAAACCCGACCTGATGGCAAGCGGTTTACTCAAACCTGGTTATATTCCCTATCAAAAGGCTAATGGCTCCAAAAAGGAAACAGAAAAAATGCAAGGAGGCCATAGAGCAAAGCCCTGTGGGAGGAGAGCTCTCTATCGAGAATAGAACTTTAGAAGAAAGCCTGGAGAGCCTGGAAAGCCCCAAAGAAGGGATAAAAGAAGCAGCCTAAATGAGGAAAAACAAAAAAGGCTCTAAAATCACAAAAGGAGCAATGCAAAATAATAAAGGAAGCTTATCACCCTCTAAATTAATAAAGGACTTTGTAGGGAAGCACTATAAAAAAGTAGTTCCTGCTACCAAACCCATGGTAGGCGAAGAAGAGCAGCTGAAGGAAAATGTTCTGATAGAATCCAGTGAAGAATCACTGGAGGCGTCGCAATTGAGGAACCAATCGCTATTCAGCCAAAATGAAATAATAATAGGACCGCGGCTTTCTTCATCACCCAAGATGTTCTCATCACAGGGGCAGGAATTGGAGGATCTGGAAGTATCTGGCCTAGCGAAAACTGACAGTGTAGACCCGAGACCAGACCGGGGTGATGTATCGGTGTCAAAGGCGCTATGGCCATATACGAATATAACCCAAGTGCACCAGCAGACTTTGAGAACTGAGGGAAGAGATAACTCCGAGAGGAACAGTTCACATGTCTTTGACATTTCTGCAACTCCCTCTTCCTCAATGATGGACCTACTTTTGATGGTTCAAAAAACCCTGCAGGGGATACTTGAGGTTACAATGTTAAATAATGGGGTGCTGAAAACACAAACGGCTCATTTACAAAAGATAGAGGTGGAATTACAAGGAATTAGTGGGCAAATGCCTTCCATGCTGAGACCTCTCCTAGACCCCCAGTCGACAGAAAAAGATGAGGGTATAGAAATAAAAGAACCAACACATAGTGTATATATATCCAAAGGCCCGATGTTAATACAAAGAAGAGAAGGCAATTGGAGATACAGTCAATTAAGGCTGAGAGGCCTCTTCAAAAGAAAGATATATAGAGAGAGTAAAGAAAAAGTAGGAAAAAAGGAAAGTAAAAAGAATAGGGTGGAAGTACCAAATCTAAAAACAACCCTTCGGAAGTTGACACCTCCAAAAAAGGAGAGAGAAGTGAATAAGAGAAAGGGACAAAACACTAATAAAAGGGACTGTGTTACTAAGAGACCAAACAAGGAACCTCTAAAAATAAAATCAACTTTAAAATCAACCAATATGGGTAATAATATACAAAAACAGAAGCATCAAAACTATGATACAGCAGGACAGGCTCAAGGGAAAATGGAAGTAAAAGGCAATCAAGGGGGAACTGGATGGAAGAACAATAGGACAGGATTAGAATCCCCAAAGATAGAAACAGAAATAGGAGTTAATAGATGGCTGTATTTTGAACCTGCTCAACAAGTAAAAACAGGAGAAAAAAACAAGAAAGCCGGTACCATTAAATAGATCCCAACTCCTATACTCATTCAAAAAATTTCCACGCCTGTGGGGTATCGGAACAAAAGATCTGAGACAGGTGGGATTCATAAAAAATATACAAGGAAAGGAAAACTCAAAAGTGTCTGTCTATTCAGATCTAGTAAGACTGGCAATTGAGAAGGCAGAGAGGGAAATTCTACAGGTGGGTATACGATTAGTACCTGAGGAAGAACTAGAGGTAAAAAGTAACCCAGTTACTGGCTTCCTAAAGTGCCATGCAGGGCTTGGTAAGAGACAGGTGAGGATATGGGAGGAGAATGAAGGGGGGGTAGAAAACCTGAATATAGTAGTAAACAATTCAGCTCTTGATAAATCTTGGGGCAATTGGAGTCTTAGTAGTAGCCACGCAGGTCCATCCCAGTGGCTTTCAGGGAGGTATGGAAGAAGATGTAGGTCTAAGTGGGGTCGAATAGGATGATGGGGTGTCGCATAGCCTTAAGTTTATATCATGGAATATAAATGGACTCGGGGAATTGACAAAACAAGAAGCTATAAATAAGCTAGCAAGAAATGTGGGAATCTTGTGTTTGCAAGAAACATGGCTTTGTGACAAAACCCCAACTTTTGATGGGTTCATCCAGTTAAATTGACAAGCTAATAAAAAAAGGTTTGGGCGCCCAGCAGGAGGAATCATGACCCTCTTGTCTACGAAAGTTGCAAAGAATGTGTTCGTACTAAATGTAAAATGTAAATAGCTACTTGCATGCAGGGTATCCTTGTTGATTTTAAACAAAACATCCGAGAATGTTATTGTTATAAATGTGTACATGCAATGTGGGGACACCAAGGAATATGGAACTGAAATGGAATATTTTAAAGAAGACCATGACTCTTTATGGGAAAAGTATGGGTCGGATATATTTTTTATCATGGGGGACTTTAATCATAAACTGTACCCAAAGAAGGTTGATCTTTGGCATAGTGAAATCCTGGAGGCATATGGAATAAAACAAGCATGCTTTTCATCTTGCGATCCCTCAAGCCAGGACTTGGCATTAGGAAATTACCTAGGGACTAAGGGTATGTTCAGCCTGAATGGGAGACTTGAAAAGGATAGCTCCGCACAGAAAACTTTTAAAAAAGGTAATCAAAATTGTCCAATAGACTACATGTTCATGTCTGCATGGGATTTCTCCCTCAGAAGAGGATTTGAGGTACTCCAAAGCGAAGAAAGTGATCATAACCTCTTGCAGTTGGTGCTGCAAGGGGGTATATTGTACCGCCAAGATAAAGTGATCCCACAGCAAATTGAGTACCCCAAAAGTGTGTCCACAAGACTAACGCCTGAATACATAAAAAAATTAGAGAAGTTACAGCAGAAGGTAGTCCTGGGTACAATAGGGGGGAGAACCTTAGAATGGTAAGAGGGAAAAATAGCCCAAGTGGTACAATGTCTTAGAATCGTATAACAAAAGATAAAACAAATAAGCATATACCAATAGTGAGACAACATAAATGGTTTTCTGTGGAATGCTTAAGGAAAAAACGAGAAATAAGAAAAGTAACAAGAAGTATGAAAGTACAATATGATGCGATAAGACAACTCTATCTCAATAAACTGAAAAGAGAATACAAAAGGCTAATTACAATGGCAAAAAGAGTGTATAAGGATAAATGCTGGGAAAATCTTCTGGAAGCTATAGAAACTAAGAATATTTGTCAGTTCTGGAAGCTGGTACGAACTGGTTCTGACCATACGGTGGGGGTAATGAACTGCGTGGTAGAGGAGGCAGCATGGGAGAAATATCTGAAGGAACTCTATAGCCCTCGTAGAGAACCTGACAAAGGAATACCCCACCCCTGGCAAGGACTATTGGAAGAATTAAAGGCATATTTTACAGAAAATATTGTAAGAAATATAATAGCGAACCTAAAGTTAACCAGAGCAGCGGGTCCAGAAAACCTTCCAGCAATAATAATAAAAACCGAACTGAATTGGTGGGCGAGCTTTTTCTCTCACATGTTTATGGTGATCCTCTAGGTAGGTAAAATACCCAATAATTGAAAAGGGACAGTAATAAGACCTGTGCACAAAAAAGGTAATATGAATGCACCACACAAATATAGATTAATTAACCTATTGGATATAGGGGAAAAGGTGTTTTCAAAAATAGTGCTGCTTAGACTGAAGGACTGGGTAGAACAGTTTTCGATTGTACCGGTGGGACATGGGGGCTTTAAAGAAGGTCACTCTACGATCGATCACTGCTTCGCCCTGTGGGCAGTGGCTCGTAAGTCAGTGGAACAAAATGGTAAACTGTGCTGCTGTTTTGTTGACTTTCGAGCCGCATTTGATTCAGTTGATAGAAACCGCCTCTGGCAGACACTAACAAAGAAAAAGATCCCAGAGAATTTGCTGGCCATCATAAAAGAATTACATAGAAGAAACTGGGCACAGGTAATTAGAGATACAGGAGGTGCACTGACGCAAAAAATAGCAATTGGAAATGGGCTCCTGCAGGGCTGTGTATTGGCCCCCCTGCTCTTTGCAATCTTTTTTGCTGACTTACCAGCAATTCGAGAAGTTGATAGAAGCGCCAGTCCGAGAATGGACGGTAAGAAAGTGCCCTGTCTCCTGTACGCAGATGACCTGGTGATAATGGACCACACCGAAATTGACCTCCAGAGGAAGTTAGATGCTGCTATCGACCCCTGAGGCGTGAGCCGGGTGGTTATTAATTTTAACTTGTTCTTAAACTTCGCATTGTGTGATTTTCCCTCTGTGTTCTCTCCCCCCCCGGCATTAGCGCTTCGCGCTTGAAGACCATTGCGCGCTGCTGATCCATTCGCCGATATTAGGGTGAAGGATTCAGCTTCTTTTTAAAAAATACATCTTTAAAGCACTCAGTTTAGTGCCGGCAGATCACTTGCCTTCCCCCGCAACGACTGGCCGATTGTAGGGCCGTCATCTCCTGGGGCCCGGGCTGAGAATTCTGCGGCGGCCATCTTTGATTGGGTCATCCTCTTCTGGCGCTCGGGTCGCCAGTATAAAAACAGAGGACGCACTTCAAACAGGAGACTGCTGCTATCGACCCCTGAGGCGTGAGCCGGTTGGTTATTAATTTTAACTTGATCTTAAACTTCGCATTGTGTGATTTTCCCTCTGTGTCCTCTGCCCCCCGGCATTAGCGCTTCACGCTTGAAGACCATTGCGCGCTGCTGATCCATTCGCCGATATTAGGGTGAAGGATTCAGCTTCTTTTTAAAAAATACATCTTTAAAGCACTCAGTTTAGTGCCGGCAGATTACTTGCCTTCCCCCGCAACGACTGGCCGATTGTAGGGCCGTCATCTCCTGGGGCCCGGGCTGAGAATTCAGCGGCGGCCATCTTTGATTGGGTCATCCTCTTCTGCCGCTCGGGTCGCCAGTATAAAAACAGAGGACGCACTCCAAACAGGAGACTGCTGCTATCGACCCCTGAGGCGTGAGCCGGGTGGGTATTAATTTTAACTTGATCTTAAACTTCGCATTGTGTGATTTTCCCTCTGTGTCCTCCCCCCCGGCATTAGCGCTTCGCGCTTGAAGACCATTGCGCACTGCTGATCCATTCGCCGATATTGGGGTGAAGGATTCAGCTTCTTTTTAAAAAATACATCTTTAAAGCACTCAGTTTAGTGCCGGCAGATCACTTGCCTTCCCCCGCAACGACTGGCCGATTGTAGGGCCGTCATCTCCTGGGGCCCGGGCTGAGAATTCAGCGGCGGCCATCTTTGATTGGGTCATCCTCTTCTGGCGCTCGGGTCGCCAGTATAAAAAAATACGGCCATGGTTCCACGCAGCGGACGCGCTCAGCGGGCGCGCCGTACTCGCACCGGAGTCAAGCCAGAGTTCTGCCCGTCTGCACCCGTCTGCGATCGACCGGGGCCCGGGGAAGGACCCCCTGGTCTTTCTGAGCCTTCTGGTCCGATGGGCACACATAGGGACCAACTATATTACACTAAACAAGACTTACTATCTCTGTGTCAAATGCCGGTAAACAGCTGCCACCATACTCTACAGGCTGAGTCATTGCCCCCTTATTGCAAAACGTGCGACAAGATTATTCCATGTATGAGGAGGGAGGTGAGGGAAGAAGCTAAGTTAAATATGCTATTATTGAACTGTAGATCCATGAAGAAACACAAAACTGAGATCCCCGATCTGCTGACAATTAGTGGCCCGGATGCCCTGTTTCTCACCGAGACATGGATGGACGAAGCTTCATCTTCAGATGCTCTCCAAGCTATCCCCCCTGGCTACAGCTTACTTAGACTAGACAGACAAAAACAGCGAGGAGGGGGGTTAGCCCTCATTTATAGATCTGACTTAGAATGCACCCTACTAAAGGCTATATTACCTAACAGCGAGAGTGGCTTCTTCACCATTAAAATTGGACCCAAGAACGTTGTTAACGGATTACTGATATACCGCCCACCAGGGGGTACAGCACAGTTTGGGGACCACCTTCTGGAACTAATAACTCAATCGGCGATTAGATACAAAAGGTATCTCATATTGGGGGATCTTAACCTTCACTTTGATGACATAGAGTGTAGAGAGGCACAAGCTGTGACTGCAGCACTGAAATCCTTGGGGGTCAATCTGCTATCTACAGCCCCCACGCACCAACTGGGCCACCTCTTGGACCCTGTTTTTGCCAACTGGGAGGGTATCAAGGTCTCATCTCCGGTACCAACGATTTGGTCGGATCATAGCATCATCCCGTTCGAAGTAGAAAGCGTCTCTTCAGGAACTAGATTTAGGAAACCCCCACTGCAGAAGCGCAGGGAATGGAAGAAATTTACTCCAGAATCGTTTGAAAGCGCCTTATTAGAACATACCCTGCCCCTAGGTAATACTTTGCAGGAGGCATGGAGCAGCTAGGAGAATTGGATGTCCAGTGCTCTAGACGAGGTAGCGCATTGGACAATCAAACCTCCTGCTAGGCAATCTAGAACTGCTCCCTGGTTCTCAGAAAAACTTAAACTAGCCAAAGCCAAATGTAAAGCCATGGAACGGAGCTGGAAGAAGAACTATGCTCCAGAATGTAAAGTACATTATAGAACGGAATAAAAAAAATACCAGAAACTAGTGAGATCAGAGAAAAGCATCTATATTAAAAGCAGAATCGAGCTAGCGGATAATCCCACCAGAGAACTCTTCAATATTTACAAGGAGCTTACGGTGCCATCCAGACTCGAAGCTCAAGATACTTATTCTGATGAGATATGTGATTCTGTAGCTGATTTTTTTGTAGACAAGGTCGACAAAATTCATGCCACCTTTAAAAATAGCGTCGATCTCTCATGTAACCATGTGGACGTAAGAGATAGTTCTATAAGGAAACCCCATCTCACATGCTTTAAAACACCTGAAAGACATGAACTATTACATATCGTCAATAGCATACAATCTGGATCTCCCTGCGACGCGTGCCCGCCTGCACGTTGCAAAGGAGTCATGGAGAGCACATTAATTGACCATATTAGCCACATGGTGACACTGTCTTTTCAGGAATGCCACGTACTTGACGCGTGGAAAACAGCCCAGGTGATTCCTCTAAAAAAGAAACCCAATATCCATATCTCTCAACTCCAAAATCTCCGCCCCATCTCCCTTCTTCCCTTCTGCTCAAAAATCGTAGAAAAGGTGGTTAACAGGCAGCTCATGGAATATCTTGAGGAGGAAGCACTCCTCCATCCCTCACAATCGGGATCCAGAACTGGCTTCTCCACTGAATCAGCCATTCTCTATTCCACTGAGTGCCTTAGACAGATAGTGGATGAAGGCGAGACAGCAGCGTTGGTTTTATTAGATCTGAGTGCAGCTTTTGACACCGTGCTGCACACAACGCTGCTGTCTCGTCTTTCTGAGATGGGGGTGGCAGGATCAGCCCATGCATGGCTACGATCCTTCTTGGCCAACAGAAGCTTTCAGATGCACTGCCCACCCTTCAAATCTTCCCTCCGGAAAGTGAGCCATGGGGTTCCCCAGGGCTCAAGCCTGAGCCTTACCTTGTTTAATATCTATATGGAACCCTTGGCTCACGTAGTGGAGGCATTTGGGGTGGACATTGTTAGCTATGCTGATGACACCCAACTGATGTTTAAGCTTACGCCCAACCACAGAGAAGATGCCACTAACTTCTCTAACTGTTTGTCATCAGTAGCATCATGGATGAACAACAACTGCCTACGCCTGAATGGCGAAAAAACAGAACTGCTGGTGGTTGGGAGAACTGCATCAGCATGGTCTCGCATGTGGTGGCCCACTGAATTGGGCAGTCCTCCCATTCCCGTGGATTCGGTAAAGAACCTTGGTGTAATGCTGGACTCAGACCTCTCCTACAAGGCCCAAGTCAGCAAGGTGACTGGTTGGTGCTTCGGCATATTGAGGGTTCTTCAGAAGATACTAAGGGCCAGATGTAGGTAGGCCTTTACCGGTCGGTAACGGCCGATTTCGGCCGTTACCGACCGGTAAATGGATTTTGAGATGTAGGGGGCAGAATCGGTAAATTTACCGATCGGTAAATTTACCGATTCTGTAAATTACCGAATCGGTATTTTTACCGATTCGGTAATTTTGAGATGTAGGTGGGACTCTTCTGAGTCCCACAAGCCTTTCCGAATCGGTATTTTACCATCAAATTCAATTTGATGGTAAAATACCGATTCCGGTGTGCATGCACATGTGTGCATGCACACCTGTGCCATATGACAGGCAGACCTGCCCTTAGGGCATGTATGCCTGCCACATGGCACACAAACCAGTTTTGGGGGTGCTAGAGGGTGTCAAAGTGACACCCCCTGCAGTCTTGTGAAATTCGGTATTTACCGATTCGGTAAATACCGAATCGGTAATGCCCATTCATTCCTATGGGCTTCAAAGCCCATAGGAATGAATGGGCATTACCGAATATTACCGATTCGGTAAATGCACATCTGTATTTACCTACATATCAGTACTTCTATTTTACCGATTCATAAATACCGAATCGGTAAAATTCGGTATTTATGGGTCGGTAAAATAGATTTACCTACATCTGGCCCCTTATCTCCTCCCTACTGGAGCCAGAAAAACTATTGTCCATGCCCTGGTGACTCCGCACCTTGACTATGGGAACGCTCTGCTAATAGGGCTGAGTGAGAAAGGCCTCCATCAACTTCAATGCGTTCAGAATGCTGCCGCGCGCCTTGTGCTAGGGCTTTCGCGCAGAGCTTCTGGGAAGACCACTCTGGCCAAGCTCCACTGGCTCCCAGTTTGCGAGCGGATCAAATTTAAAGCCCTCTGTTTCGCGCACCGCATCGCTCAGGGCAAGGGCCCAGATTACCTAAAGAATCTCCTCATTGTACACCGCCCCACCCGGAATTTAAGATCGTCCGGCGCGATGCTGTTTAAACTTCCCCGTATCATCAGGGCCAGGATGGGTGGCCGTTCCTTTAGACACTTAGCCCCTAAACATTGGAATGAACTCCCGCTCCATCTCCGAATGGAACCCTCCGAATCTAGATTCCGGGGGAAACTCAAAACATTTCTATTCCCTATCACGTAATCCTTCCCTCTCCTCGGCTTGTTAACATCTGCCTCCTGAAATCTAGCAGCAGTTAGCGCGGGGACACACTGTTCTTTTGTGTAGCCAGGCGCTTTACAAATGGCTTATTATTATTATTATTAGATGCCTTTAGAGAGTATTGCGAAGGGAGATTTTTAACCATAAATATGGATAAAACAAAAATTCTGTGCTTTGGGAAAAAAGTTACTAGCTTCACATAGTCCTTGGGAGACCTGTAATTGGAAACAGTCAAGGAATATCGGTACCTCAGACTGTGGTTTGATAGAACTCTTAAGTGGGGTACCCATCTTGAAGCACAGAAAGCTAAAGCCTTTGGATCAATCTGTGGGTTGAAAAAATGTAATCGAGACTACAGAGATGTCTCACAAACCGTTACTAAAAGCCTTTAACACGATGATCCCGCCGCAAGTTCTTTATGGAGCAGAAATTCTATTCTTAAGTGAGAAAACGAGACTGGGATACAGAGGAAGGGAAGTGTTTGAAAACATTGCTGTCCCTACCACGTTCATCAATGATCCAGGCAATAAGAACCGAGATAGGCTCAACTGCCTGGAGTATACAGTCTCAAATGCATTTAATCCGCTTTTGGAAACGGCTAGACACAGAATTAGTCCATAAGTTATCTCGATGGTGCAGAAAGGAGGTAGACTCCAGCAGGCTAAAATGGGCTAGGGAGGCAAGAAAAAAAGTTCTGTTGGCTAGTGAGAATTTAAGGGTGCCAATTTGCCAGTCATCATTAAAGGTAGATTTTAGTAAAAGTGATCTAAGAAACCAAGGACAAGAATTGTCTAAAAAAGCTGATTTAGAATATCTGAACAAGAAGAAATCTGTTCAATGTTTGAGAGAATCATGGATAAAGGAAAACTGGATTCCATATTTGGATATTCTACCCAATCCCGGTCTCAGACAGGAGGTTCTAAGATTAAGAACTGGCATTAACCCATGGCTGATTAATGAAGAAGTAAAGGTACAAATGTTATCTAGTGATGGATTATGTAAATGTGCGCTAGCCACTAAAGGTGATATCATGCATATTTTACTAGACTGTCGAACATTACTAGACCACCGCAAACGATACCTATGCCCAATATTTTTTAAATATGATATAAGGCTATGGTCCCAAGCGGCAGCATTATTAACGGAACTACCCAATATAGAGATAGCAATTGCATTGGGTACTTACATGAAGGCAATTAAAAGTTCCCCTAGAGTGGCTTAGCTAGTTTTTAAGAGTTTTACAATGTGTTTTGGGAGTTTTATGTCAGATTTTATGGATTTTAGATACATGAATTAATTGGGTTTTAAAGCTGAATCAAGATAGATATTATCCGATAATTGGTATCTATTTAATTGTGGATAGTGAAATAAGCTCCTTGGTGTTTCGAAATGTATAATTTGTGCAGTTTTTATAAGAGTAACGAGTTTTGCTCCTGTTTAAAGACCACGGTCTAAATATACATTGTCTTTGACTTGACTTGACCAATACATGTACTCCTCAGAACGACCTTTATTAGATTCCACTCTTCCTTTCCGATTTATTTTGAAAGCACTTGTTTAAAACTTTGTCTATCTCGGCTTTGGTATGTGGTCTCCAGCACAGGCTACTGACATCCAACTATGTATACAGGAGACCATGTGTAGAATGATTAGATAGTAGTCTCCCTCAATAAAATTAGTCTGTACATATATTTCTAATGACTCAACAAACAAAATCATAGTTAATTCTGCTGTAAGAACCGTGTGGGTTCTGAAAAAAATTAGCACATCTTGTCACAGGATGATGATGTTACTAGTACTTATCTTTAAGGTCCAACCAGGTAATGACATCTATCATTTATGCAGTGAGGCTAGATTTTTGTCTCCAGCCTCAGTAGCAATCTATCTAGTACACCTAAATGCACAAAATCGAACTCTTCTGATACAAACTTCAGGACATCCAATCATGGTGTGACTATTTGTAATAATGTCAGAAAAAGTCTCAGATCTAAAATGTTGGGGGGCGTATAGGAAAGTATCGATTTACTATGCTTAACTCCACATCTACTCACCTTAAAGAGATATTCTGTCTAACTACCGCTACTCCTCCACAATAAAAAGAAAAAAGAGCTATATTACATGTCCTTGTATCCACATGTTAATTCACCTTGTTTGTGGTGGCTCAAATGTGTCCCTTGGATGAAGGCAATGCCCGCACTCTGTTATAAGGTTTTAAGAATATGTGCACTCTGAATTAGTTCTGCAGTTATTCAATCCACTCACATTCTAGGTTATAAATTTACCAACCTACCATAATTTCATGAAAACAAAGATTCTTTCTGAAACACACCACTTATCATATCTCTCGGTTCTGCCATCACAGAACCCACACTTGATAATCGATGCCAGCAACAAAAACCTCCATGCTATAAACCCTCTCTCATCTCTGGAGCCGGTAAAGACGTTTTATGTTAATTAAAGGGAGATCCTGTAGATCCCAGATGATACAAACAAACAACATCCTCCCTTAAGGTTTCCATCCCCTCATATTAACTACTCCCAATCTGAATATTTCTAATGATTTAGCGCGGTTAACTAACCAAAACAAGAAACAAAGACAGGGCAGTGGTGTCTGGAACCTCTGATAGCACATTCCCAACCCAGAGATCCCAAAGTGCACTGGACTACGGGTCTGGTCTTATTACTAAACTGAAACTCAGAACATCTCCCATCGTATACCAGCATGCACCTTGCAATCGTTCAAATTATCAATTTTCTAGAGACTGCACTCCATTATAGTTTACCATCTCTCACTATTCTGGAGACTTGATATGTGTAGCTAACTCCTACCTACTGCTGGAATTTCCCATCCATCCACCCATCGCAAGCTGTCTCCAGAAACGTCAAAAATGGTGTATGCCTATCTTTGAGCACCTTGATCTTGGCAGGCCTAACATGTATTTTAAAACCAATTTGCATACTGTCCTCTTGTGTGCTTCAAAACTTCACGACTGGACCGGTGGAGCTGTATATAATTCAGAAATATGTATATATGTAGTCCTTCAAATTGTGATGTCTCTTGCACTGTGTGAGGTTATGTTGTGATCAAGAATATTCGTAAGTGAGTAATAATTGCTTGGGGTGGGACCAGCAGATTTGAATGTGTGCTCTAGCTCTGAAAACATTTAATAGAGAGAAACATAATTAAACGTTTGGGTTTCAACCCTTCCTGCTGACATTTTTGAAGTAATATTTAGACAGAGGGCCTTGTCCCCCCTCTGGGAATCACAGGAAGTTGAAGTTATTTCTTTTGGAACTTAAATTCATCACCTTCTACTGTTGCTTCATGGTGCTGGAAGTTCACTTGATATCTAAGGAAAGTTGTTCTCATTTCTAATATTGAAGGAATTTATTAACATGAGTGGGCCGGTCCGGTTTATCTTTAACGATGATGGCTACATCATATGTTTAGCCTTGTATTCGCTTTCAGACAACAACGTTGAAGCTGTCATAAATATGCCATCTGTCATCCATCCGGAGTTCATCCCACTCCCAGACAGCATGCTGCAGTGGTCTGACGATGAATTCGGCTTCTCAATTGTGTGTTGTGACAGCTTCCTTCTAAACCTATTCCTAGTAGTCAGAATCCAGTCTTGATCAGCACCCAATAGACCACTGTGCACTCCATTTCCACTGTAAATATTGCATATTGCCAGTGCAGCTCTGCATGTCCCCCGCCTCAGATGACTGCCCCGGCAACATAACATGTCATCTGATGTTACATTATCTGCACAGTGGCTCACAAAGAAGTAGAGGAGCGTTCTAGTCAGGGTCACCAGAGTGAGGCAGAGACCAGGTGATAACACAGTCGTTTTCAGCATTGCCTGACCATTCACCTCATTGTGTCAGGTGTGCTTAGAAAGTGATCAAAATCCACTCACACAACTGGGTGAGCGGGCCTCCCAGGTGCAACCATCTGATAGCCCTACATCTTTAGTGGGCTATTTTAGGGCTCTCTTTGCCATCACTCCAACCCCTTTTCATTATCGCCTAACTCTATAATCTCTAATGAAGAGAGGAAGCCCTTCCAGATCCGGAGCACCCCTCGAGAATCCCCCTGCAGTGTCCCAGACTAGTCCACTATTCTCGCCCCCTCTGTCACTAGATTTTCAGGTCACATCGAGCCCTGCCATGCATCCCAATGAAATTAGTTTCAGGAGAGTCTATCCTTAGTACTTCTGCCTGCTGACCATCGTGACCTGCTCATCTCCTCTGGGTCAGTAGTCACCATCAGCCCGACAGTGGGGGGGACAGTCAGCAGTGAGTTGTCACAACCGGGACAACTGCACAACAACAAGATCTCACCTTTAACAGAGGACCATCTTAATAGCCAATTCCACATTTCTGCTCATAATCGACCGGGTAGGGGACTTTACTACTTCATCTTCTGTAGAATACTGCCCATTAAATATATATTTGCTGCCTCCACATCGGCAAGCAGCAGCAATAAGCAAAGTATACAGACAGGATTTTTGTCTGGAAATATAAGTACATCAGGAGCATCTGAAGTTCACCTGTTGTTGGGCATCTTGCTGACCGCACCTTCCATTAACAAACTAAATGTAAATACAAATTATCAATACAATGGTTTTTAACATACTATACCTACGGTTTTGAAAATTCAATCACTGTATTCTTCTTTTCAATTGTATACTTTTGACACACATTGGAGGGTTCTCTGTTACAACCGAACTCTGAGTTAGCTGCTGGGTCTTTTGACATATTTTATAATTTGCTGGAGAGCAATCTCGATGGGTTCCCTAGGTATGCACATTTTCTATCATATTCGGTCACTCCCAATAAGATTCTAATTCACTTTTAACAATTCAGAAATCCATCTACGTTGTCTTTCTTATGTACAACTGCATTGTCAGGCTCAAGTCATCACTAAACTGTAGATACAAATGATGTCACAGGAAGGACATGGAGCCCACCAGTCTCCATCCCCATCAATAGGGCTGAATTTGTTCAAACCTGCTTGGCGCTGATAGCGAAGATGGAGGAAGGGAGCTAGGAATATAAGAGAAGACACCCAAGAGATGTTGTTGGTTTGTAGTCTCACAGCATGTCTCGTCAGATCCAAGTTCTCTTGGGTTTTCAGCAGTCTGTCACGAGTGACAGCTTGTTTATACTAAACAGAACAAAAGACTGCTACTCTCTCTTCTTACTTCAGCATAAAATCAAAACAGTTTTAGATTTAGCAGGTTTTTGCATGAATAGCAATATTGTACACAAAATGAGATGTACACAAGATGTATTCTAGCATCTGATACAGAATGGTAAACATTCTGGCGTGGCCCAATCCCTTTACTTTACTAGAGTTAACACTTGTCTTGTGATGAGAAGAGCCCAAGTAAGGCCGAGCACCAGGCCATGCACTGGGTGAGGCTTTTTTAGACTTAAAATCCTTGAATTCTGTTGTAATCTGACCTTCAGAAGCAACATCTGCACTGCTTTTGAGGTTCCTGTATGGGGACAGGTTCCACTATTCTCGTTATGTGAGGGGGTAATAACTGGGCAGCACACAATGACAGTCACAATCATGCTACCGAGGACCACATCCTAAGTGTCAGTGACCAAATCCGCCTAGGTGCTGTATTTTCCACAGACGATGTACATATCAATTAAGGGTTACAAAGGTTTCAAATCCCAGGAATATATTATAAAGCAGATATGGGAATGTCGTTGTTCCATGAGTAGAATGTCTATGTTCCATCAGGAAAATCGGTTTATTATTATGTGCCAAAAGGAAATTCTGTACAAAATAAGACACTTCTGGCATTGTGACTGGTTGTTCAAAACAGTTTGCAAACAACTTAGATTTTTTTAGTCCTACTTTCTTGTGATATTTGTTATGATTTTCTTGCCTAGAGAGGACATGGCGTGACATTTCAGGCTGAATAGTTCGTTTTGAAGCTGAACCAATGCTAAAAGCACACTCCTGGTCTCTCTGAAGTGGCACAGTAGATGGAATGCGAAGGACTTAAATGCAGGCCTGAGTGATAGCGAGTGGCTAAGATTAATTCAAGCATTCATTCACGAACTATGGGCCTGATTCGCAAAGGTAAAGTTAAACCAAAAGCATAACTTCGACCAAATGTCTAACTTTACTATTTTTCAGTATTCCCAAAGGGACTTGGGAGCACTATCTTTACACTAGTAGAGGTTCTGCACTGGGGATCGAGGTTCCACACTCTGGGTGGAGCCTCCGTACTTGGGCAGAGCAGTGTAATTCCATACACCTGAAGACAATTAATACCACCTGCAACCCATGCACTGCTAATCAGTTAAAAGCAGCACAAATCCAAGGCTCCGTTTTTTCCAAACACATTGTTCTACCTGACTGCTCTCTGCCTTGCCATGTATTTCAGTGTCTTCCCCATCACCCTGCCAGCATGTTGACTGTCAGGAGGAAGAAAAAGTTCACAGAGGGGAGACCCACATGATTGTGAAGTTTTTAGTGGAAAACCACAGAAAGCTCTGTGGCCTAGTTCCATACCTCACCAGTACAACATAGAAGACAGCCCTATGGCAGCGGTTGGCTGGTGCAGTCGCGCATTGGGGAAGGATGGCCCGGAACATCACTGGAATTAGAAAGAAGTGGCAGGATGAGAGGAGGCGGGTGAAGGAGAAGTTAACCAGGAGAGAGGTGGCCAGAGGTCTCTCTCGTGGACAAACTGGAGCCCGTTAATATCTCACACCACTTGAGTAGGACATCCTCTCCACCATGCACCCCTACCTGATACATGGGCTGCCTGTGACTGACAACCTTATTGTGGTGTCAGTTTATATGTGATGGTTTAACAATAACTTTATTTGAAAAATTAATATTGTGAAGTGCAATTGTGACTTTAGAAGTCACTGCAAGCTTATGCAAATATTCATGATGAATGCTACTCTCATGTGTTTCATTTTATCTATCACACTACAAGTCCCTAAATCCTGGGTTCTGCAAATTTTCACTTTCAGTTTTTTCTGCAGAAAGAGTTGACCATCTCTGCTGGTAATTTCAATGACGTTTTGTAACTGGCACATGAAACTTTGCATGAATTTGTAAACATTTTGCATTGTAAATGTAATTCAGTAGCTATATTAAAATTTATACACAATCATAATTTTGTATTTGTCTATTAAGTTCTTCCTTTGATTTGTACATACAGCAAGAGTAAATCCACCCACTGGGGCAGAGGTTTCTGCACTTGCAGGGAGTCAGCATCATAGAGCGGATCAACCACTACCACCTGCACAAATGTGTACACAATTATACCCACAGAAAGTGGGCCCCATGTACTACAGTATTATCATGCAACCTATAGATTTGTTTTTAAACTCCATCATTTGTTTCACACCTGTAATCTTAACTAATATAGCTTGGTTTTAACATGTGTCAAATAGAATGATAACGATATTATGCTCATATCTTTCTAGGACCTGTGGCCAGGACAATGAATGAAACAGTGACCTCTGCTCCACCTACGGGTGTCACAAATGGTCAAGCCTACACAGTGGGAGGATGTAAGACCCTGGTAAGGCACTTACATATAACTTCAGATAACGCTCATAGTCTAATATATGAATCTCCTCCCCACAGCCACTCACATGCCAACCTTCCCAGTGCTGTTGGACCTGATAGTCATATCAGAGGGTTTCCCATGCAGAGAACGGTGGCAGATGCTCATGTTGGCCAGTGGGAGGAAGAATTTTTCCAACAACCGTCTGAGGCAGGGCATTTGTGCAATAGGGACTACACTGCCTAACAATTCAGACTCACTACAAGGAATGCCTCAGATTATTGATAGGCAGACAAGTGCTTTGGACAGTATTGTGAAATTTTTCCAAAACGTGTTGGGAATGCACCATGACCGATTTACAATGTATAGGGAAGAGACTGCAGAACTTCATGCCTTGGCCATGAAGATGATGAAGGGCATGTTGAAAATGTTCCAACGTCTTCAAAGTCTTCCTTCAAGTTCAACACAAAGAGGGGACCCAACACTTCAACATGCACCACAACCTACCCATTCACCTGTACCACCGCCTGAACAGTTACCCCCACCTGCACGAGCACCACCCCAAATACACAGGAACTGGCCCAACTGTAGAGGCACCCCACCAACTATACAGGCACCCCCCAGCTGTACAGGAACCCCCACCAACTGTAGAGGCAACCCCACCCTCATCAGCTGAGCAAATCACCCCACCTGCACAAGCAGATGCCACACACCTACTCACACTTCACACCAACCCAGAATGGGCGCTTACTCACAGAGATCCTCACCACCACATTTGCCTAGTCGTTAGAGATATCCCAGCGACTACTGCAAATATATATTCACTTTAATGACATGTAAATAAATGTAATAATGTCCACCAATCAAAACCTCTAACCTGAGTTGATTTATCTTGGAGAGTGTTAGGCAACATAATGAAAACCCATCATGAAGCATCAGGGAAACCAGGCTTTGTACAAAGGTTAAATAACTGAAGTCCCCAGTCAAAACATTGTCCTAACATAAGAACAAATGGTCACTATAAAAAACAAAGTCCTCCCCACATGCTACATGTAGTTTCAATACATGTGCCCAGGGCTGGGGACACACAGTTACTGGCCATCGTTACTGTCGTCTTTGACAACAATGTTGAGATACTAAGCACATGTGGACTCATTGTGGCTAGCCGATGCAGGATCAGACACCCCAAGGGTGGATAATACATGAGGTGTAGCATGGGAAACAGAGAAGGAAGATACATCTTGGGATACAACAGTGGTCTGGGTGGGTCTTTGGGACTACACATAGAATATGGCTGCAACCGAGGAAGTGATGGAGGCATTGATGTTCTCCAAAAGTCTGGACTGTGACTCTCAGAACAAAAAGTTCTCATCTGTAATCTCCTATAAGCCGGAGAGAACACAGTGTGCCCTATCACCCACTGTGGTGCAGCCAGAGGAGAAAACACACAGGGAATGGTTTGGGTCACACCGGGGAGTTGGGGCAGATGTCTCTCTTGGCTCTTTCTGGAATGCACTTGAAGGGGAAGCAGTAGCAGGGGTTGCAGTTGGAGACCCCAATGGAATGGGGCCTCCGGCTTTAGGAAGGGGTTGGTGGCAGGACCAGATGGTGGTGGGGTGTGCTCAGAGGACATCAGCTCCATTTCCAGTTTTTTGTGGGCTAGGGTGGAGACCCACATTTATTATCCCCCTGGCTGGTGGTGTCCCTCTCAATGTCCCCTCCTTCAGCCACATCAGCCTCCATCTGGGCAGTTGAAGTTGATGGTAATGTTCCTGTCGGGGTAGGTGCACTATACCTACTTGTTTTGTCTCCTTCCTCCTCCTTGCTGGTGGTATCCAGTGGATGTGTCACTGACGAGCCAAGGATGTCCTGGCCTGCCTCTGGTCCTGTCCAGATAGTCCTTGGCCAGCTCAGTCCAATTAAAATGAAAAAGAACAATTATGTAGGTGGTGTACAATTTTTAATAAAAGTAGATACAACATAAAGGAAGTGCTAACCTTGTAGTTCCTTAATCTTACTAAACAATACTTTGTGGTTTTAAAAAAAAGTAGGTGTGATGTCAATGTGACGTCAATAAATTAATTTAAATAAATTATTTCATTTTGGTCAGCATAATCTTCAGTTTTTTCCAACCTCACCTTCAGCTTTAGTGTAATGTGATGTTCCTAATATGTTCAGAGAGCAATCTTCCAATGTTATTTTACAAGTGGAGATAGTAAACAGTTAAGATGGCGATTACCACTCCTTAAAGTGGATCCAGGTTTATCCTTTTAAGTATGGAGTTAACAGCCCCAAATGCACATTCTCAACAGTCTTACACTTACTATCAACTTTCATTTGTTGTGTAACATAGTGAGAAAATAACATGCATGTTAAGTTTTCTGTACCTAGGCAAATTAAGACCTTGGAGATAACTTTAGCAAAGATGTGCTCAAATTATGTTTTATCTTCCTTGGAAGCATCAAACACTGTACATGGTGAGACTGCTTTGTTTGTGCTATACACTGCGAATGATACGTGCTTACTAAGAACAGCTGCAAATACATTGGATATTACGTACATGTCAGTGTTGAGAATAAGTGTGCATTTAGTACACATTAGACAGGTATGTATAATTTCGAGTGAGACATGTGACACAATGTCAGCCTTTATTTTATTTTACAACCCATTTGAGCAGTTATGACAAAAAACGCACAGAAAAAGCATGCATGATACAACATACAACACACAAAAGCTAACGTCCCAACAATGGAATTTGTCAAGTCCATACATTCACCATAGCGTACAATAGTTATAGAGTCCTTAGCTTACTAATCATATTTTATTATAAAAATGCAATTGTTATGCAAATCTACCCATTTATGTCAGGAAACCAATAGGTCCCTGAATTCCTTCAGAAAACAGCAATCAAATGCCTCTATTGATGCATAGACGTTATCCTTTTTTGCAACCATTACGCAGATAAAGTGAAAGGTAACAAACAACACATGGTGGTACATTTTACTCACTAGTCACATCATACTTCAAGACACATAATGCAGTTTGGCTGCTCAAAGTCCTCCAGCTGAGGATGTAGGGTCGACCCGGCTGTCGTCAGGACCCTCATGTATAGTTGGCTCATGCAGGGCTATTGTGAATGTAGCTGAGAGGACACACCCATGATCTCCTGGGCCTTGATGTGGGCCAGCATTGCAGGTCCTTCCAGCGCTTGTGGCACATCTTTCCCTGCCGCTGGTACACACCGGCTCCACTTCAGAGAATAAAAATATCACATCAGATTTGCATACGCACTGCATTATTCAACTGGGTATTTGGGCCCCCACAAAGCTGAGGGTTCTCATCAAGC
Source organism: Lissotriton helveticus (assembly GCF_964261635.1). NCBI lineage: Eukaryota > Metazoa > Chordata > Amphibia > Caudata > Salamandridae > Lissotriton > Lissotriton helveticus. The sequence continues at coordinate 339,515,795 of NC_136063.1, read as the reverse complement.
ACCCCCTCAGTAAGGATGTCCAATTCAGACTCACTGAAGGGGGATGCCTTGCCATTAAGTCCATGTTAGGGGTAGGATAGATGAACTGGGCAGCAGGAGGTGAGGATGACAGAGAATGAACACAAAAGGGCTGCCTTCAACTTCCTGTATGTAATTTCCTATATGTCACTTCCTGCATTGGCTTCTGGCCAGATCACACAGTCTGTGTCCCGAGTATGAAATTTCCACCTTACCCTGCTAGAAATCAGTGACAATACACAAGAAGTGGCATACAGGAAACTACATACAGGATCTGTAATTTCATCATTTACATCTCAAACAAATGGCATTCACTCTTTGTAAATTATTTATCATGCTCCATATATCAGTTACATGTAATATTAGATGCACATTAGACTTTATTAGTATATGTGATGCTTTTGGAATCACACACAAATCCAATCAATCTTCTACTTTTCAGTTAGGCTCATGAAGGAGTCCCTTTCTGAGCAGAGACACTCCATCTCATTTCATAGGTACACCTTCCTCATGCTGTATGTATGACAGACAAATAGCTACACTGCCACAGGAGTAGCTGCGTACACAGATACAATATATATTTCCCTATCTGTACATACATGTTTTAGCGTTTTGATTACTAAACACAACTCCACATAAATACTTATGATAATGTGTTTAGTTCTGTCTGAGTTCATCACATATGCAACTTGGAGATGAAATGAGTGTGTAATATGGCAACATAGTATAATGCTACCCATTGTGATACAATTTTGGTAAACAGTAGATCATGAACATTCCTAGCCTCACTGGGTCTGCACCACTGACTACTGTGTCTCCAATGCTGACATTAAGTTCAAAATAAAATTAACAGTATGTCGTTTTTTACATTTTGATGATCATTTGTCCCTAAAATGTACAGTGAGTAAACTAATACATTATCATCACTGCCAGCCACCCCCATGTAACATGTTAGTAAGGGTGATTATAAAAGGTATAGTGTGCCACACAACATGGCACATATAAGTCATGATTGTTTGTAGTATGTGTAATACAACATTTTTAAAAGATGACACGTTGCTGTTTACATACATTAAGTATGGCTTACAGAGTAGTGATGGGATGGAATGTATGGGCAGTGTGCTAAATTAGTAACAATCATCATTGACAACAGACTGTGAAACCACATAAAGGATGTAACACAACTGGTGGTTCAAGAGAATAAAGTGTCAGCCAACTGGTTAAACACATGCATAGCCTGCCCTCTGATGAGGACAACACCCCAGTTCCCTGAATTCCGACCTTGGTGAGGGTTCAGAGGTATTTGTAAGCCTTGATGTACTGCAATGTTGTGCAAGACACTACAGGCTACTATTATCTTACACACAACTTCAGGGGAAGACAGCAGCATCCCCCGCTGAATGGTCAAGACATCTGAAGTGCACCTTTAGGGGACCAAAAGTGTGCTTTATGTGAATGTGTTCCCTATTGTACCTACATACAATAAATGCATAACTGTATGGTGCAGAGAGATGAGGAGAGAGTGTATATGCAGTATCATATGTGGAGGAAAATGAGGAAACATTTGTACAAGTCTCTCTTGATCTGCAAAGTTCAGAATGTACGAAATGGTACTTGCACTGTCTGCTGGGGGCATGTATGCTTCATTAGAATTATACATTTGAAATGGTTGTGGATATTCAAACAAAATGTATGCATATCGGACCTCTTTGGTGCTTGAGTACTTACCCATAAGCCACATGTTGCTATATGTACTGCTTGGGAACACTGCATTCACATCAGTAAAGCAGTTACTGGCATCACACACACTGCACGTTGATGAAGTGCCAGCAGTGTCTGTTGCAACATATGTGTACATTCCGGGGAGATGGCTGAAGTGCCACATGAGTGGGAAGTAGGGAATATGGTAGTAGAGATGCACTGTCCTATTCATGTGACTCAAAACCTGATGCAAGCATTGGGACTGGCTTGCTTGAGAAATGCCCAGAATATCACTGGACACCCTCTGAAAAGGGGTATGGTATGTAGAGATGCACTGTCCTATTTATGTGACTCAAAACCTGATGCAAGCATTGGGACTGGCTTGCTTGAGAAATGCCCAGAATGTCACTGGACACCCTCTGAAATTACTCTATAGCAAGGAAATGGAGAGCTGTTGGGTTCTAGATATAGGCTAGGATGGCATGGAAGTGTCATGTCTCACAGTCAAGATCCTGCTTCCACTCACAAACCATGTCCAAGGTGACGACAGGTGGAAAACTGAATCTGGAGGATACATCTTGCCTGGACAGCCCAAAGATGTTGATCCTTTGTCTGAATATCCTCTCAGCTCTCCGCCTCCTCTTCCTCCTCAAGTAATTCTCTATAAGTACAAGGGGGAAAACTGACAAACACATCCAACAACATGTTGTAAGGTCTGAAAAGGTTTGTTTATGGCTGCTCATATTTTATGTATGCAGACAGATTGGTGGATCTGGGTAGGGGGTTGGTGAACACAGACACAGGTGCGTACGTAGTGTTTGTGAGAAACTTGGAAATCTGAGTTTTGATAAGATCTTTCGACTTGTGCATGAGATTCACATTTGAACTGATTCTGGAAGACATTACATGACAGATAAGTAATACTTAAATGTGCAGCTGAAGAAGAGACGTTGTAACAAATATACTTGTGAAGTTCTTGTTGCCATTTGAAGAGTTATATGTTTATGGTATAGTGTCCTACTTGATATATCTACACTATTGTAGAGGTGTGTGTTGACCATCACAATTGACCCTCCTATACACTCCCTGTGTAGCGAACTGGTCCTACTTCCATTACATTTTTACAACAGCTTTTGTTTTTCACCTCCAAGTGATGTGTGCCCCTCACTCATTGACAGAAATGTGGTGCCAAGTTTGTCTTTTCTCACTTGGATAATTCATGCTTAGTCGTGTTACATTTTGTATTAATGACATGAGCTTTGCCAGCTAAATATGCTGTAGGCCTCAGGAATCCTGATAGAGATCTACCATAAAAGACAAGGACTTCATATGAAAGTTGTAGGAAAATCACCCTTTCTGCAGAGTCACCACGGATATTGCTTGTCTTTTTGCTGGACTCCCGTTTTGCTGTCTGTAGAACGCTGTGCACTTTGCTCCTCCTAAACAATAGTAAAGGGCCTGTGTTTTGCCTTTCAACATGATGATACTGGCATACCCATGATTTGCATCTTAAATTTAAAGATAAGTCCCTCGTGTATGGTTCCAATGTGTATCCACAGCCTGAATATTAAATCTCACAAGTGGATTACAGTGGAAGAAAAACTGGGAGGCAGATTTACAATAACTGGCGCATTCCTGCAGATCAGCAGGGATGCGGCAGTTATTTTGTGTGACGTTAGGAAATCCTTGGGCCACCATGGATGTGCCGCATTTACAATGCAGCACACCCTGGCACAAGGAGAGACAGATCCGTGATGCATCTGTCAGCTCATAGGTGACGCAGTCATGTCTCAAGCGCAACACAACTCCAGCACTGCTCATAGGCGGCCCATACGCATAGTGCTGCATCACTCCTTACACCTGCTACAAGCAGGCATAAGGTTTTAACGCTGCGGGGACGTAAAAGTAACTCCTACAACATTTCACTGCATCACTTTTACAGGGCTTCCTTGCGACGGAACACCCGCCAGGTAAATTGCATTATACCAGACGCAGGTATAATGTAGCACAGAGCTTTACAACGTGACGCATCTCACTAGATGCGTCACGTTATAAATCAGTTGCATGCTGGCACATTGTTTACGATGAAGCTACGTCACAGAAGTGACACAATGGTGTCGTAAAAATGGCGCAACGAGCTTGTAAATCTACCCCATGGCATCTTTATAGGAATAGTATCTACGCAAATAGCCATATGTCAGTCAGTGTTTTTGTCAGATGCTTTTGTAGACAATTTCAGCAAGTAAATATTAAATATGAATACATTAAAGTATGGTTCATACTGACATCATCAATTCCATGTCATTCCTTTAAAAAGAAGTGTCAAGGACAGTGCATCAAAGATATATCCTTTGTAATCCTATTTCGAAATAAGAGATTTCCCTGTATTTGTTGCTCACTAGTCTTTGCTTGTTACTTAGTCTTCCATGTTTCTCTTTCCTGTTGTTGCTGCATTATTGTTTCTTTGTTTACCTCTGGTTCTAGTTCTGTCTGAACACTCTTTGTCCTGCCCTCGTTGGTGTGGAGAGGTTTGGATTTTTGTTATAACATGCTTGGTCCAGTCCTATCTCTGTAGCTGCACTATACTGGATTTCTAGTAACACAAGAGGTAGTGGATTTATTGACGAAAGGGGAAAAATGAGACGGAATGGAGTCAGGTTTTATCAGTAATATCTTTCTAGCAGAGAAGAAGGAGAAAGAGATGAGACCAGTGATGAGCCTAAAAGAGATGAACGAATAGTGGTCTACCACCGTTTCTAAATTGAAGGGGTGCACCTCCAAAGAGATGTGTTAGGGAAAGGGGATTGACTAACTCGGTTAGAACTAAAGAATGCATACATGACCATCGCAATTTGGCCATCACACCAAATGTTTCTCCAGTTCACCTGGATGGGCAGACTTTGGCAATTCTGCAGCCTCCCTTTCGGACTTTCCTCAACCCCTTGGTGTTTCACCAAGGTTTTTTGTCACGTAGCGGGATGGCTGAGGGCGAGAGGGGTGAGACCAATACTTTACTGATAATGGCACAGTCCAGAGAATTTGTCTCACGCTACACAGATATTACCATGAGCCTACTAGAACACCTGGGTTTTGCCATAAATAGTAACAAATTTTGCATGGTACCAAACCATGAAATGCAGTTCTTGGATTTTGTCATAAACACAATAAGAGCAGAATTGAAATTACCAGGAAAAAAATTAAGGAAACTTCACAAAGAATTGAGGAAACTATAATTGGACCTAATCCAACACTAGCATTGCACAAGCAATACACAGCGCCCTCTTACACATGTGGTATCAGCACCTGACCACCATGGGTTCCAAAATAACAGCCAGATCATGTTACATCTGTTTGGTGATGCTGCATGCAGTAGGTGCAGACAGACTTTACTTGTCCCAAGAGGTAGCCCCCGAAAAAGCGAAATGCTTTCTCCACCTATACCTATGTTAGATTAGGGCCAAGATACAATCCAACAGAGTAGAATCCCATAGAGTAGTACTGAATCTGACCGAATGTAAGACCAATACCACAGTATTGTACCTTTTCACCAAGCCTAGTGACCTTTGGACCGTGCTAGATTGGATGCACATATGGGCACCAGAGTGGAGGATACTGTTTGGCCCTGAGACTTTCTGGGAAAGAGATTCTTCGAGGTAGCCAAACCACTACATCAATGCATGAACAGTCCGCTCCCCATTCCACTTGTGATCCCAGGGTGGCCATTAGCATTGCTACAGCTGTCTTCTTTAATAACATATGGACCCCAGGATCTCCAGTGTAGAGCAATCCTCCCCAATGATGCAAGGGGAAATTAGTCTTTGTCATGATTTTGCTGCCCGAGACCAGGAGGAGGATGATTCTGACGACTATTTCCCTCCTCACGTACTTTGTTTCCAGTCTCCATGGGAACAGTGTGAGGAAGACGCTTACTGCCCCTTTAACAACGCCCGTGGCAGGAACTACACTCAACCCATGTGACCTCATCACGTGCACCTATATGGCATCAGGATAACCAGGAGGAGGGCCTTTTAAGGACTGTCACCGGACGTGAGGTGTGTGTCATCCAGGAACGTGGAACTGTCGTGGTAGCAAGGAACCAGCTCGTGTACCAGCCTTGGCAGATCTCCAGGACTACGATGCTACTTCCCCAGGATGGACGAGATGCCTGGCTCACCCAGAGACTACCAAACACTTCCGGAACGGCAGCCGGACCCCATACGATACCGCCAGCAAGCCAGCCACGCTCCTGGAGGAGCGTGGCTCCCTTAGCTACATGCACACGTATGATCTTGGTTCTCAAAAGGGTATATGGAGACTTCTAAGGCTCCAGCTAAGGGTGGGACAGCGTGAGGGAACTAGCAGTATTACCTTGTTCCGGTACAACCTGCTAAAAGCGCTCGCTATTCAGTTGGTGACGTACGGGTGTTGTTTCCCTCACTCCTTCCATGTGTGTGACAACCAGAGAGCCCCCAATTAAAACATGTTTTCTTTTCTTTTCTCTTCCTTTTTTTGACATCCCTGAGAGGGAGACTTCTTACCCTCAAGATCCCTATTGCTGATGTAAAAGCAAGAAGGCGGAACCCTGACCCCATACCTGATATATTTCTGTTGGCCTCTGTACTTTCAATAAAATACTACTGATTCAATGCAAATTCCCTCTCTGCCTCTTACTGCATTCTAATAGTCTTGTAGGGGAGGGTTGAACCGCAGCATAGATACTCCATGTCAGGAAATCTGGGTACTGTGGTGAATAGGTATACGTGGTTAGCAGGGAAGAGGCAACCGCTAATGGTACAGAAACATACACTGTATTCCTTGTGTTTCAGAGCTAAATGAACCATTCCACTAGGAACAAATGAATACTGTGGCACAGTGCTGCACATTCCAGACATGCAATGGGGCGCCTCCACAATGATGGATGACTGCTGGCAGTGTGGCAAGTGTGCCTACTTTCATCTAGTCCCCGGATGGCATGGCCTCTGCTCCCTCGTCAATATACACACAATAAACACACCCTGACACTGGTCATTTATGGAGAAATTCTATCAGAATTGCACAGACATTTGCTAAAGAAGATGACGATTCTGTTGCCTCAGGCTTGAGAAAAAAGAACTGCTGAGTATTTTAGATGGGCTCAGTACAAGGACATACTGAAAGAAATCATACTATTTTCAGGCACACAAATAAATGCAGGAGGGTCCATACCCTTTGTCATACCCCTCTTCACGGCGCAGATGAAAGTGAATGCTTGGTGGTTACAAATAACCAAGAGGGAATTTCTCAAGATGATGAACAGCCCTGAGCTCGGCCTTAATGCAATAAAGAGCCACCCACCTCATGGTAATGAAACATCAATATGTGTTGGACCTTATGACCTTGAAGGAGGGAGGGGTGTGTGCCAAGATTTGAGCATCCAGCTGCTTGTTTATCCCAAGCAATGATCTACACAATTGGACTTTACCTCTTGCTATCCAAGCAATGCACCGTTTACAAAGAGACATGCATGAGAGGGAAGGTGCCCCTGAGGAATCACTGAGAGAATATCGAGGAGCTAAAGATCGACCTACAAAAATATCGGTGACAAAAAATATCAACTACCCGAATTTCGAATTCCTAGCTACAAACAGGTAAGTACAAAAACATTGAATCCAAAATATAGTTGTAAATAATCTAGTTTGTTAAAATATCAAATTTTTTAAATGTCTTAAAAGTAAATTACAATAAATAAATAATGAATATAATTAATTAAAACATACTTAAAAATAATTAAATAACCTTAAAGTTAATAAATAATTAATGTAAATTGTGAAAAAAATGAACATGCATTTTTATTTTTTAATACATATATATTCACTTAATAATATTAAAGAATATTCAACATTTTTAGCGTTGGATAGCGGGAGGGTAACATTTATTATTCCCACTCCAGTGAGTGCAACAGTAGGGAAAGAATTGGACAGTGGGAGGGTAAAAATTACTATTCCCACTCCTGTGAGTCCAACAGTAGGGAAAGCGTTGGATAGCCGGAGGGTAAAAAGTACTATTCCCACTCCAGTGAGTGCAACAGTAGGGAAATTGTTGGATAGCGTAGGGGTAAAAATTACTATTCCCCCTCCAGTGGAAGTAATAATTTAATTATTAAATTAAAAAAAATTATTGATCAATACCAATAAAAAATGAATATAAATGAATTACCAATCACAAATTATTTAATAATACATTAATTTGGAGGAGCTACGCTAGCAACCAAGATGGCCGCGTAAGCTGCCGGCTCCGCCGACCTCCGCCAGAAGCTCATTAATCCTGATATCTATCCTGAATTCGAACCAGACTCCCGTATGGCTGATGGGTTGCTGAGATTAAAGATGCAATCCTGAGATTTCCATCATCCCGATTGACGAAGTTATGCCGTGTTTTTATTCTCGGCCTACTCCAGTGTGGAAGCCGGGGCCTCGCTTTCTAACCCATCTGAGTTGGAGTTGATCAACATCGGCTGCGAGACCAGGATGGCGTCCGGTCGCCCGGACTGGAAGAACATCCTGACTGGATTGGATGGTCGTGCGGTGGCCGGGTTGAATGCACGTACACGGCGGCAGGACGCACCGGTGGCTGTGGACGGGGGTCCGTGGCCGGGTGGCCCTGTTGGGGCCCCCAGGGTTGGCGGGCTCGGATCTTCGCTGGAGGCGATGGTGTTGAGATCGCGACATTGACGAGTGCCAATGTTAACGTTGGCCCTGCTTGTGCCTGTTGCTCTGGAGTAGTCGACCTCCGAGGTGAAAAGAGCTGCTTTGTCGCTTTGTGAGAGGAGATGGAGGGGGTACGCCGTCGCTGCAGACCGTAATGGCCGCCATTGGGGCACTTCACTCACAGGTCACCGCCGCCATCCATAAAATGGTTGTAACAGTTGACACTATGTGTTTGAGACCGGACGCCGATCCCTCGATGGCCTTGAAAAGAGTTGTTTTAACCCCGAAGCAGAACATGTCTGATACAAAGGGCCCCGTGCGGAAACCAGACCTGGTGTGTTTTGTCGGCCCCCGAACAACAGACAGCGAGCCCGGAACTACCGAAAACTCACTATACTCCACTCCGATGCCGCCCAAGATGGACACAGCCAACCTCATACTCCAGGAGAATTTCCATAGCGATTTCCGGAGTGATTTCTTATTCTTTTTTCCCCAGTTGGTTCGAATACATTTTTTGTAACTTATCCTCGGTAGACGGACATCTCCGTTTGATTCTTGGTCTTCGAACATTATTACTTTGGACTCGAGCCTACTATACTGACTTTGACTCTTTTGACCGCTTTGACTTTCCTTTTGAGATGGCGGCTCGAGCGGTGAGAACTCGCATGAAAAATTGTAGTGGCCAAGGTTGAGTTGAATCTGGGTCTGAAAGAAAGGCTTTATTTGACACGGGACCTGTAGCCAAATAATGCGGGAGTCGGATGGTTCTTTCAAACGCCCCCATTTGGTTTTTAATTGCGGCTTCACATTGTCTGACTATATTCGGGGGGGGTCTGCTTCTGGCGGGGAGTAAAGGGAACCGGGAGCCTGTACGACATCTCCTCCTCCACTCTTTTCCTTCCTTTAGGTTTTAGTTGTTGGGCGACAGGCACGCTGCTAGTGGGGTTTGGCCGTAGCCATTGCAGGGGTGCAGGGTGGGGGTAATGTGTTTTATTTTTTATTTTTCCTTATTTAGTTCTATGGCCTTTTTTTTCTTTCCCTCCCCTCTTACGAGAGGCGATTTGTCGATTCTGAGTCTATTTTTCACATGTCTGGGAGTCTACTCCGGTCCTATTTATCCTGTATGCGTGGGTGGACGGGCCTTGCTAGTACAAGTTCAACGGGGTTGTTGATTATATTGATTTCTGTTCTAAGTCTACCTATTCATGTTGACGCCTCACGCTCCTTGTATTCTCTATGTCACATTGGCCTATTCTCCTGCGCACCGTTGCAATGTATCGTATTGTATGACACCCGATATATGTACTATTTCCTCTTGTTTTTCTTCTTTAAATAAAAAGATACATACAAAAAATAATTATACATTACTTATAAATACCAATGAATATTAATTATTAAAAATTAACTACCTATTAATAATTAATTAAAAACAAATTAATTTTCAATACCAAAATGTTATAAATAATAAACAAATTTACCAATTATTAATGAATGAACAGCAAATTAATTATCAATACACGAAAATAATTTTAATAATTACTTAATTACAATTAAATTACTTCCCATCCTATTACCCTATAAACCAACAACCCGCTCTGAATAATAAATAGTACAATTCATATAATTATCAATGAATCGATTAATAAAAATCAATTACCAATTAATAAAAATTAATTATTAAATAATAATTATTTAACAATAAATTAATTATCAATACCAATAAATGAAAATACATAATTACTTAATTACAATTAAATTACTTCCCACCCTATTCCCCTATAAACCCACAACCCGCCAAGGGATTAAATTACGCAAAAATTAAATAACATAAAATTCATTAATTTAAAAAAATTCACACATACATTACAAAAATAATACATACTTTTAACACATATACTAACACTTAAAACACTATAAAAAAATATATATTTTTAACAACTATATTATGACCGTCACTATTACTAACTTCGATATTATGAAAATCAGTGATTCTTACCTGAATTCCGATATTCTTTACCACTATATTTTTGAGAGTCGATATTATGTCCATGCGATATTTAAAACTCGATATTTTGCCATTTCGATATTAAAAATTCGATATTGTGACTGTTCACCGACCCTGAGTAGTAATAGTTTTTGAAATAGTTATTCTGGCTCCCCAGTGGCTGACTGGACTGTGCACATCATTGTTGTCCACTTTTATATTTTAATTGTGGTTTCCTACAATTGAGAGTTTCCTACTGTAAAACTGCAGTCCTCAAACTAAGTAGAATACAAGTAACTAGCAAAATAGAAATCGTCAAACTAAAGAACAACATGTCCACAATAACGTGACTGTCATGAAGTAGGGGTTAGATAATTTAGTTGAAAATTCAACTAGAAGGGGTATTTTTTACTTTTTTTGTTTTGTCCATCAGAAACTTGACCCGAAGGTATCAGAGCGCTTACATGAGCACCAGTTGCGTTACACAAGGATACTTCATTTTTGTTAGGCACAGGGTGATTAAGTCATTTGCCCAGAATCACAGGATGTTGAGCACCATTGCCGAGACTCATACCTTGTTCCCCAGATTTGAGGTTGACCTAGCTAGCCGTTAGACCACATCCTCTCGCACTGTTAATATTAATGTACTCAATGCCAATATTTATAATGATACACTCCCATATTTGAATGAGAGCGTATCACTATTAACAAACTCACCTGTCATGAACTCTCTGTCAACGCTGACTCAGAAAAACGTGTTCAGGCAGGCTCTGTGACATAGGCCTGAAGTTATTGATTGACACATCACTGATGTACTAGCACCTGGATGCAGAAAAACGAGTGAAGAGGAAACTCAGGTCCTTCCTCCAGATAGCACAGCGACACCACAATGGTCCAAGGAGATTGGCCCCAATAAAGCACACATGGTGGCACGCATTCCTAAAACATCATAAAGTTAAATGTGGCACATGAAGCTAGGAACACATAGTCAATCAGGACAGAGCACACAGTACACGCAGTGATCACTCCCCCTTATGCTGGACATCTGGACACATTACCCACTGGCCCACATTGTGACCACGCAAGGTCGAGGCCTACCTGCATTTGTTATCAGGGGCTTATTTAAGACACAGATAAGGCCCACATTCTTTTACCAAACAAGGTTTACCGTAAGTATTTTAATGATACTCAAAAACTGTTCAAAACCTTTCGCAGATTGATTGTACTTTGCGACAATCCCTGCTTAAGTGTTTAATTAAACCAACTGTTTCTCTTCTGCAAACGCCTCTTGTCTGTAGTTTTTTCAAGGCTGATTCATATTCAAGCAATACTTAGCCAAACATCAATGTTTTTGTGAGATGCCTTCAAAGCTACGTGAGGCAAGTAAATATTAAATATCACTTAATGACTGAGTTGTTGAAAATAACATCTTTCTTCAAGTCTAATTAATTTACAAAGAAGTATCAGGGAGAGTGGATCAAGAATATATCCTCAGCAATCCAATAGCCCTTTTGCACAGTTTTTGTTCCAAACTCATGAGTATTTATTTTCCTCGCATTATATTAACAAATGGCATTACACGTATAGCTTTCAATGATTTCATATGGCTCTACCAAGGTTGCATAGTCAACATGTATACCCAAGTAAACGCACTGTGGTGGAGTCTTAGCAACTCTTAAATATTTTCCAAGTAAAGCAGATGCATGCAGTCTCTCAATAGGCCACTTACTGTGTCCCTTTGGCCTACAATGACCTGGTTCTTTCATCTTTACCCAGGGTTTGTGGTACTTGTGGTATTAACAAAGAAGGAGTTGGGGGAATCTAATAGAAACATTTTAGAGGTTCTTAGAATAACTTTATAAGAGATGGAGGTTGTTTATTGGTTGTTTATTTATTTGTACTCTCAATATCAGAAAAAACAATAGAATTAATCCGAGGAAAGTATTCTGACTATCCTTGTGCGGATGCTTGTCCCTGGGTGAAATTAATAATTGTGTGTGTATTTTGTATTTGCTTAATCATTCTGATGTTCTATTTGGTATGGTTCTGCTAACTAGGGAATACCCTCAATAGTTACTTATTCATCAACTCAAACTGTAAGTTGACAGGCTCTACTAGCAATATATTACATACTGTGCACACATGATTTTTGACCTGCGTCACTGTAGGAGACTGGATATTGGCAGTCACTTGGTTTAGCATTCCAATCCATCGCTCTTTCACCCACCATGTCACTGCAGTTGGGACCCAGACATATGCAAATTAGTCTGACCTTGCTCCAATAGGAACAATCCAGCCCAAACTGCCAGGACAGATCCTCCATGGACCAGAACACAAGCAATCCAAGACAGGTTTCAAAAAAAGGGTACTTGGTCCCAGTGTGATCTCCAGTGGGAGTTAATCTTGTGCTGTTGAGGTCTCCTAGAATGGATCATTCAACACCGGTCAAGGATCAATAATAAAAACATGACAGCTCCTTTGGTCTCGCATTTCCTGCAACAAAAACATTCCTGCCTTGACATCAGAAGGACTGTTCTGGCTGTCATCAGGGGTGGTACTGGTGACCCTGATCTTCGCCTTTCCCAGAAGGAGGCGTACCTCATACTGAAATTCGATACATCTAACTCCGGTCTGAACGAAATGTCTGAGATTGCCAGCTTATGAATTTCTTCTGATCCGCTGAGTTGAGGTTGGCTGTGCTGCACTTCCCTATTTACTCTCTTATTTCTAATCAATTTATTTATCTCTTCATTTCTGCCTGTATTTGGTGTGTGCTCTACATGATCACAGAACCGGTCATGGGAGTATAGAGCTGCCTCATCTGTTTGTGAATTTGTGCCTGTTTTCATGCCAAAAATGCGGGTTGGGAATGTGTCTGTTCATGTGCTTTCGGCTAAAACACAACATTGCAATTATTGAAAAATCTGATTGTGCTCCCTGTTACTACGGGTTGACTGTTTATTTGTCTCCTTGAATGTGTATTAGGATGCGCTCTCAAGTAATATTGCAATTGCTGAAATACCAGAATGTATTCATCTGTGATACCAATTCTGTTTTATGTGAAAAAATGCGACAGGAATTGATGTGCTTCTTTTGAAATATGTAACATTGCAATTTTTGTTACTGCGGGCGGACTGACGCCGGTCTCAAGTTGTTAACCAGATCTGTGTAGTAAGAAGCGCTCGTGTGCAATTTTGAAACATCAACCAGCATTTCCTGTGATGTCAGCGCGGTATTGTATGAAAAACGCGCTAGGAATCAATATTTAGCCGGGTTTCTCTGCGAGCACGGTTACCTAAACTACATCTACCAGCATTCTATATGACCCTGAGTAGCCACTCCCATTAGCGTTCTGACCCGGTAGTTCTAAATAATGCCAGAACGAGCCGCGGTCCACCCATAGATTGAATTTCACGTGGAAAGGAAAGATTGAGTCTTCCCGAACGAGTAAGTGTATTGCCAGATTTTATAGCATTCTTTTGCGCTATGAGTGTCTCTGGTCTTGGGACCGTGAGACTAATGCGCAGATATTGATATTCTCCTTGCAGCGAAACTCGGTGAAATTGACACCGCTGGCCGCCCTGAATCAGGTTCCGCTTCACTCGCTGTCCGTTTGGTGTTCAGGTAGGAAGCCTCCTGCTTGTGACAGTTTGACAGCATTCGTTTTTTGTAATCCGCTGTCTCACTAACCATGGACGTTTAGGTAATTCTTAGTAATTTTTTCTGTGGCCACTTTTTTTAGCTACCATTACCCGTGCTGCAAAATGTGAGCGGCCCATCAACCTCGAGTGCGTCCCACAGCGCAGACATCACGTTTTTGGCCAACCAATCAGTGTGAAAATAACAGGTATGATGTACTTCCTTAAAGGCTCCATGCTAGCCCAATGCTGTGTTAACTGTTCCAGACGTTACTGACTAGTGACCGTGCTGAGTACCTTCTTATATGTCCTTTTCAGCCTTGAATATTTTCTGCGATCTACCCACACTACGGCAACCTTTGTGGCCTTGTGCAGGTAATTATTCCCTTTGTTCCTTTGGAGTCAGAGCTGACTGTCACAGCACTATGATATATTTAATTGACACCCACTCCGTATGTTTTTTCAGATTCATTATCCTCAGTCCCTGTCCTGAAGAGAACCTACAACATCTAGGTTCGAAATGCGTCGACACTCCCACCCTGTGGTAATCTCAAAGGGTGCCGCTAGGATATAACTATTTTGAGTGTTCCGGACCCTAGCAGTGCAACCCCTAAGAAAGACTTGACCACAGGCTTTGGTAGACAGGCAGGCATCTATCTCCATCTGAATCCCGCCTGTCCCTTGGTCTCATTACTTTAAGGACTGGTTTTTCCTTTTGCTTTATGTTATATTACTGCACTGTATATAATTGCAATTTATTTGAATTAGTACATGTTTATTTGTTTTGGTGTGTCACTACCTGTGTCGTTTGATTCGACTGTTGTAAATATTGTATATTTGAATTGTTGTAGATACTGTGTACATGAACCCACTATTCTGATGGCCATTTTGTTTGTGCTTATGTTTTGAATTGTAAAAAAACCCCTTAAAATACGACAAAATAAATGTGTTTGGAATAATAATCCATTGGTCACGTGGTACAGTGTGACTGCGTGACTGTAGAATTTCTTTGAGAAGTTTTCCTGTCCAGCCAACTTTTTCTGTTTTTCCCCTAGAATGGATCAAGGCATCTGCCTCAGAGACAGCAACAGCCTCTGTCGTGTGACAGCCTCAACAACAGTCAGCGATACACCAGTCTTTTAGAATGAGGCAGGAATGCTTAGAGACACTGCGTTCCTCTTTAAGCAAATGTCTTGGCATATTCACTATGGACACTGCTCAGGAAAGCCGGCAGGCCCCTCACAGCACAGGTCGACTTTTGGCATTGCTCCATCTAGCACTCTGCTTCTTCTGGAAGTTTCTCAAGCCAGGAACATGCTGGGCTTCTCCTCTTGGATAGGCTCTCCTCCAGGAGAGACAGGCACTAGTCTACTTGTCATGTAATCTCCCACTTCACAGTAGAAACTGAGCATTTATTGGGCTACATAAGTGTAGGATGGTGCCAGACTGATTCCATGCACCCCCGCAGGATATGGTGTCCTAGAGCCCAGCTGCCCACAGTGCCACCATTTGCACCCCTTTACCTAGACAGGTAGCAAATAATTTTGGCAACCACAGAACATAACAACCCCGAGCTCTCCCTGGGACCATGGTAACAGATCTAGAACCCTTTTGTTCAGTCACTTGCACTCTCTTTCTCTCAGAGTATACAAGGAATACACAGTGGGGCATTTTCAATATTTATGGAACCATTATTGTGTAAAATGTATTTGCTGCAATGTTCAATAGACAGAAGCAGATGAAAGTGATTAGCACTGTAAGGACAGTGAACAAAATGAAAAGTTCCACCACCCTGCTAAGACAATCTATATATGCAGGTATATAAAACAATATAACGGTATGTATATATAGCGTACTACTACTACAAATTTCCTAGCCTAGATGTCTAGGATGAATGTAAGTGTTCTTCCATGAATCCCCATTGTATGATCCAATTGCATTACCTGAATGAAAAGAATGTAGGTCCGTGTTGTGGTCACATGTTGGACATCCCTCGCTGTGGGATCAGCTAACAGCTGGGCTGAAGTTTCAGTGTGCAACAACCTTGAAAATGACAGCAAGTGCACCTTTGCCTAAATGAGGAAATGCTTGTTAATTTATAACAGACAGCATCCTGCCTTGGGCCGAGATTCTAGTCAGGCTGCCATTGTTTATGTACTGTTTATAGCTCTAGGGTAACAACTAGAGAGTGAGGAAGGACAGAGGGGTGCCTCCTTTTCCCCTGTTTAGCTGTAATCAAGAACAACATGGACAGACCCACTAATGAATCCTCATAACAGAACGACTCAGTATCATGCACTCGAATGCAAGAAACAAAATAGGTTTTGCTGCATTAGGTTTTCAATAGTGTGTGACTTCAGGAGTCTGCCCCTTCCGGGATCCATTACAGCTACCTTATTCACATAGCTCCTGCCTTTTTTAATTTTACTTTTAATTTTAATTTTACAATTACTTTTGTGACACTATGAATGTTGTAATATTGCCTGCTTTTGATTGTGCATGCGCTTTCAGCAAGGCAAAATCATTCCTTGACCAGCATTTCCATTCCTACTAGTAATAGCATTTACTATGTAGAATCTAAACGGTAGCTAAAATTCGCATACCATGATTCGGGCTGCGATTACAAAGACATTAGGCCACGCAATCCCGTTTTTAATGTTCATTATGAGACATGCATGTCTGGACTAACCACCATGCATGAATTTGTGTACACTATGGGGCCGATTCCGATCCTGGAAAAACGCTGTACAAATCGTGGTATGGAGCGTTTTCACCATACAACTCGTACTTGTATGGAGGCCCCTACAACCTAGGAAGTATGATCCGTACAAATAGACGCCCTCCATACAAATTGTAAAAAAGACCTTACAACTTGTATATACAAGCGATTCCGATTCGGATTGCTCTGTACACGACGTTCCCATGTATTCCCGGCAGCAGTTTACAACCCGGCAAGTACGATTCGTACAAACGGCACTCCATACAGCTCTTTTTTTACAAGAGCCAAAAAGTGCCGTAAAAACCTTGTAAGCCCCGAAAACAGTACGAGACAGACCCCTTCATGTACGCGTCGTACACCCCATGAATACAGGGGTACGGTGCGTATGTACGGTGCGTACGGATGGCACAGAAAGTGGGGTACGGTGCGTACATACGCGATGAAGGGGTACTGGTTGTGTACGCACCGTACAAGCACTGTACCCCAAAATCGCGTATGTTCGCACCATACCCCAAAATCGCGTACGTACACACTGTACCCCAAAATCACATATGTACGCACCGTACCCCAAAATCGTGTATGTACGCACCGTACCCCAAAATCGTGTAATAATAATCCACATTCGTAAAGCGCACAATCACCCATAAGGGTCTCTAGGCGCTGGGGGCCGTCGGGAAGATTAAGCGAGCTATTGCCCAGAGTAACATGGTGCTGGGCTAACCTGCCGCCGGAGCCGGGGATCGAACCCTGATCCCCAGATTCCAGCGGCAGTCGCCCTGGCCGCGGCGCCACACCGTACCCCAAAAACGCGATTTTGGGGTACGGTGCATGCGTACGCGATTTTGGGGTACAGTGCATACATACGTGATTTTGGGGTACAGTGCGTACGTATGTGATTATGGGGTATGGTGCGAACATACGCGATTTTGGGGTACGGTGCGTACAAACGCGATTTTGGGGTACGGTGCTTGTACGGTGGGTACACGACCCGTACCCCAAAAATCGCATACGTTCTTTGCGTACATGCGCGATGTTGGGGTACCCACCATACACACGCCTCGCATGTGGGGGGACCCCTGTATGCCTCATACCCCTATACGACCCTTACCCCGGTATGAGTCGTACCCCCAGAACGAGTCATACCAGGGTACGAGGCGTATAGGGGTTCGCTTCGTTCCCCGGTACGAGTCATTCCCCATATACAGGCCATTTTCCATACAAATCGTATGCTGACAACCCGGTACGAATCGTACTTGACGGGTTGGACAGCCTTTTTACAAATTGTATGGTCTTTTTTACAAGTCCGTGTCGGACAGCTTTTCCTGATCCGATTTGTAAGGATGGGGCCGATCTGTATGTATTTTTCCCGTACGAATCATACTACACGGGTTGGAAGGGACTTTTACAATTTGTATGGAAAAAAATACAAATCCTATTTGTATGAAAAATAAAAATCCAGGATCAGAATCGGCCCCCATGTGTACGCTACATGCCTATGGGTGAATGATTGTTTGTGAAGAATCCTATAATTGACTCAAGGAGTGCACTTGAATTCATATGTAAGCACACCACAAGCAAAAGGATAACGATACTGTTATGCTTCTCTACATGTTTTCTATTTACTTTATGTTGGGCTTTGTCTTTCAGCTTTTTAACCAGATGGTGCGTCTGTCAGTACAGCTACACCACTGCATGAACAGCACACCTTAGCGTGTGTGCTGAAAAAATTCATGTGGCTCCATTTCTTTTTTGCCACATCACATTTCCAGCCGCGGGCCGTGGAGGGAGTTACGGTGGGGCAGGGAGGCGGGGAGGGGGAGGGGCAGGGTGGAGAGGGCTAAAAACCGGCAAATGGATAATTACAGGTAAGTAAACAATTTAAATAATAAAACGAATTTCGTAGCGCGTACTGCATCGCAAAATGTGATGCAGTGCGTGCTACGAAATTCGTTTTATTATTTAAATTGTTTACTTACCTGTAATTATCCATTTGCCGGTTTTTAGCCCTCTCCACCCTGCCCCTCCCCCTCCCCGCCTCCCTGCCCCACCGTAACTCCCTCCACGGCCCGCGGCTGCACATTTCACATTGTATGGTCCTGATGAAAGCCTCATTATTGCTGACGATGCTGAAACATGTCGACCAGTGTTTAGGGGATAACGAAGACCAATTTTTCATCTTCACTATATCCCTGTTCTGTTTTTAACTGTGTCCTAGGACCCCGGGAATAAAATTCTATTAGTAGGGGATCCCAGAAGCCTTTTTAACATCACTACTTTATGGATAAATCAAACCCGCTCTGCTGTAACTCAGGCGTCGAAGCACAGCTGGGTTGCATTTGGCAGCCCAGGTGAGAACACATTGATGAAGCATGCCACCAACTAGGTTGGTGGGTGAGGGTTCTTCTTACAAACCTATTTTGTTTCTTGCATTCCAGTATATGGTAATGTGTCGTTCTGGTATGAGTCCATGTTGTTCTTGATTACTATGTATAGCTGTCTCACTGCATGGATGAAAACAAACAATCACATTTGCACAATTTATGTGTACAACTTGTTCGTGACGTTCAAGGCATCATGATAGTGCTCTTGTGAAGTTGATTTTGTAAGCAAGTATAATTTCATGGGAACTAATCTGCACTGTTATAGTCACAAATGTGTGTCCAAATCAATTGTGTGAGAGTGAAGGCAACATTGTAGAGACTGTGTGCATGTATAATGGCTGTCTTTCACCCTACGCCTAATCATGGCACATGGCATACCCTCTATGGGAAGGCAGGCAGGGTTTTAGGAGTTAGGCAAAGCATCAGGTTCTCCAGCAAGAAGTGCAGAATTCAAGTGATATGCACTCACATGTGGGAGACTGACTTTTATGCATACACTAGTTCTGGTTACACAACAGTTTTTCTTATACTCTGCAGAGCAATTCCTTCCATGGCAATGAAGAAGGACCACGGGAGAGGTGTGGCGCCGCGGCCAGGGTGACTGACTCTGGAATCCACGGATCACGGTTCGATCCCCGGTACCGGCGGCAGATTAGCCCAGCACCATGTGACTCTGGGCAATAGCTTCCTTAGTCTTCCCGATGGCCCCCAGCGCCTAGAGACCCTAACGGGTGATGGTTCGCGTTTTACAAATGTGGTTTATTATTATTATTATTATAAGAATTTGGAACTTTAACAAAGTGGTTCAGGTACCTCTGACAAGTATCAAAGTAGGTCCTCTCTGAGAAGAGTCATACCTGGTTAAAAGCAACACTGGGGGAGCATTTAAAAAGTAGACACTGTACTACAATGAAAGATCAGACACCATCACCTGCTTTGGTGAAACTACTCAGAACTGGATTGTTGTACATGACTCCAATAAGCAGGACAGCAGTGCCTGAAGGTTGGAGAGAAAATTGATCACAATTCCAAATCAGGGAACACAAGAGACAATATAGCAGAGCAGCAGTACCCCACAAGTAAATCGTCTTTGCCTGAGACCCTTGTCAGTTATGGAAGAACTGCAGATGAGTTTTGAAGGGGTCAGGGTTAGGAGTTCTCAAAACCAGTCACCCAAGCAGAATATTGAGGATGTTAGGGTCATTTACACCAGCTGAAACTCCACCAGAAGAGAATACTATGTTTTTAGTTCTCCTTGATCCTTTTTGAACTCCACACTATATAAAAAAGAAATATATGATAGACCGTGGAACATTCTGACCACATGCCAGAGGTGACCACTGCCTGTTCTTTCTTTCAGGAGAGGGAAGAAAGTCCTGAGGAAGGTTAAGGATGGAAGAATCTAATGGTGTGTCAAATAATTTCCACCATATGATCAACTCATGGATAATGTCTTCTTTACTTGCAAAGGAATGTGACTAGAACAAATAATCTGAAAGTATCTAGAATATGAAAGAATATTCATAGTAAATCAGAGAAAGACATAGAGGCATCAAATGCACAGACAAGAGGAAACAAATTTTATATTTATACATTGACTTTGACAGATATTGAGGTAAATAGGATACTGTGAATAAACAATTACTTTGTTAACTTCATTCCTTTGACCTGCGGATTGATCATTTTACAGTCCCTTTTGTATGCTCACTTTCCAGACAGGGGATTTTGATCAGTTGTCTAAGGTTTGAGAACTCATTTGCAGTGAATCTCTTTCAAATGGCATTTCTAAATGTACTTGTAAGTGAATAGTATTCACATCACTCATTGGAGTTGGAATAGCTTTAATAAGCTGAAGAAAGAAAATAATATTTCTTTCTTGTGTCCCCTCACTCACCAGGGTTTCCCCACGGTGACATGCTTCATCATTGGGGCCATCCCAGCCCTCTACGGAGTGGGGCGTACTACGACTTGCGAACTATGTGGGAGCACTTTAAATGGACTATGTGTGGTGCAAGGTGTGTTGTGAAGTGGAGTGGTATGAGTAAGTGGGTAAAAATACCTGCCTAGTGAGCTATAAATGATGTATTCTTGCTCCTGGGTGGTACATTAAAAAACGGGGTTCTTGGGATCTTACTAGCAATGAGTGTTCCTAGCAGTTTCTGTCAGCATGTTTCGAGCTTCCCGCAAGCTCTTCTTCAGGACTACGCAGGGACCAGCCCTTTGTTCGCCACTCCTAACGTGCTCAAGTGAGATACTGAACAAACAAATGTTATTTAGAATGCTGCAATAATAAAGCATGCATTTAATACATATGCTAATAATGATCAAGTAGAAAGAAAGTAAAAGAAAGAAAACACTGTGTGGTTATGGGGGTGTGTGCCCCCTAAGTATAATGACATATTTCTTCATACACCATCCACAGATTGATACATTATTTGTGCTTTTCAGTCCATATGATAATACGATAAAAAACGGTCTGATGCCAAGAGATTTAAAACCATGTGTCACAGTATGCTTTCATTCGTACTCTGCATTTAAGTATACACATACCACATAATAAAGTGAGACAGACGATTACATACATGTAACAAGGCCCTAACTTGGCCCCCTTGGCCGCGGAGTGTTGTCTGTATCCCTTCAAATCTAAGGGGAAGAAATCGGGAGAAAGAGGTTGCTGTTTAGTGCTCGGCAATGCTATGGCGTAAAAAGTGCCGCGATGTATATATTCGGTAGCACTGCCAAAAAGAAGTACATCGTGATTAAATAAATGGTCGATGTTGTCCATTCTCAGTCGGGACCTGTGGGGATTAAAACCACTTACTTGAATTACGGGATAGCTCTGGTCAATAACCTACACTGCAACCTCCGGATCGTATCTTGGGAAGCGTATGTCCGGGGGTTGATTAAATGCTGCCACTTCTGTGTTGTAATTGCGGTAGCAACTGGACCGTGGACGCACTTTTTCCTATTCTCGAAGGCAAGAAATGTCGGCCATCTTGGGGGAATTTTTACGAAAAACTGGCTCTTTGAAAAATGCGTGTAGAGGGCTTTGTTATAAACTAAATTAATTATCAATGTTCCGCTGGGGGCTCAAGTACCAAAAAAACAATTTAGGATTATTTTGGGGTTGGAAGAAATTATTAGCGTGTCTGGGTCCCGACCCTAGAAAGTGAAATAGTAGAGACGAGGGGCCATCAATGTGTGGTGTCTTGTCTGCTAAGATGGTTTATAGGCTTGTCAGAGGGTTTCAGTGATAGAATTTATTTCCACCTTAAACTATAAGGCAACCGTCTATGGGGGCCATATTGTGAGGGTCATTTAGTTACTCAATGAGAAGATGTCTCATGTTAAAAAATCAATGTAGTTTATTGTCCTCTATACATGGTCATTAGTTAATAAATCAATAAAGGTGTTACTAGGTGAGCCAGGAGACACATTCAAGCGCACATGTTAATAGAGAGACAAAAGAGGGGGGATCAGAGTCATTATGTGAGTTGTCCCCATGGTATGTCGTCATTGAGACCCTGGGCATCTGAGCGCAGCTCAAAGACCCAGCGTTGTTCCTTCTCCAGGAGTTTTTTATCCATATGTATTTGGTTCTGCACGGTTTCTAAGACAACCCACCTCATATCATTTGGTGTGTGTAGTTTTTCCAGGAAATGTGTCGTCATTTTGGTATTGGTACGTTTGCACCTGATGTTACTCTGGTGCATCTGTCTATTCTGAACACTCAGACTTTCACCACACATGTAGTCTTACTTCTACACTTATTTTTTATTTATTTTATTTGTAAAGTTTTATATAGCGCTTGCTAGACCCGGAGGTATCAGAGCGCTTTATATGAGGATCAGCGAGTTACAGGATATATAGTTACATCAATTTGAATCTAAGAATCACAGGGGGAGGAGGAGGGGGAGGGAGGGAGGGATACACGAATGGGGAGACGAGGCAAAACAATGTCAGATGACCGGCTGGGTAGGTGACGGCCAAGGGGCCAGACTCCTCTAGAGCTGTATAGGACAGCTGCACCGGGCATCGGCCAAGGTTGCTTGGGCTCCGCGGTAGGTAAAAACAGTTTTGGGGTCCACCCAGGGGGCGTCGTCATAGTTCCATCAAAGGGGGAGGGAAAGAGGCACAAATGGGGAGACACGGAAAAACAATGTCAGATGACCGGCTGGGAAGGTGACGGACAAGGTGCAAAACTCCTCTACAGTTGCATAGGACAGCTCCACCGAGCATCGGCCAAGCTTAACCAGGTAGCTCCATCGGCCATCAGACAAAATAGTTCAGTCTCAATACATTGAGAGAGGAGAGAGGGAGAGATATAAATAGAGGGAGGATGCGGGAAGAGACGATAGTAGAGATGAAAGGAAGTCTGGCTAAAGACCGACTGGGTAGGTGACGTCTGAGGAGGGAATCCCCAACCTGTCTCCCCTATAGCTAAACCAGGTAGGTCCATCGGGCATCAGACAAAATAGCTAGATCTCAAATGACGAGGGAAAATTCACAGATAAACAGGGTGGGAACTGAGGGCAAGGAAAGGTGAGGGCAGAGGTCAGTAGCAGGAAAGTGGAGAAGAGTAGAGCAGGGAGTGGTAGGGGGTAGGTAGATCAATCAATCAATCAATCAAAGCATTTATAAAGGGCGCTACTCACCCGGAGGGTCTCAAGGTGCTGGGGGGGGGGGGTCCGCTACTGCTCGAACAGCCAGGTCTTGAGCTGCTTCCTGAAGGCGAGGTGGTCTTGGGTCAGGCGGAGGCGGGTCGGAAGGGAGTTCCAAGTCTTGGTGGCCAGGTAGGAAAAGGACGTTCCTCCTGTGGTGGCTCTTCGGATGCGGGGGACGGCGGCGAGGGCGTGGCTGGTCGATCGAAGCTGGCGTTTGGGAGCGTAGAAGTTGAGGCGGCTGTTGAGGTATCCTGGGCCTTCGTTGTGTAGGGCTTTGTGTGCGTGGGTGAGGAGCCGGAAGGTGATTCTCTTGTTGACCGGGAGCCAGTGCAGGTCTCTCAGGTGTCCGGAGATGTGGCTGCGGCGGGGGATGTCCAGGATGAGTCATGCTGAGGTGTTCTGGATCCGCTGGAGTCTCTTCTGGAGTTTGGCGGTGGTTCCGGCGTAGAGGGAGTTGCCGTAGTCCAGACGGCTGGTGACGAGGGCCTGGATGACCGTCTTCCTGGTCTCGGAGGGGATCCATCGGAAGATCTTGCGTAGCATGCGCAGGATGTTGAAGCACGACGAGGAGACGGCGTTGACTTGTCTGGTCATGGAGAGGGAGGAGTCCAGGATGAAGCCCAGGTTGCGTGCGTGGTCTGTTGGTTTGGGTGCGCTGCCCAGGGCGGGGGGCCACCAGGAGTTGTCCCAGGCGGAGGGTGAGGATCCTAGGATGAGGACTTCCGTCTTCGGTCAAAGTTCCCCTTGATCAGCTTCAAATCATTATAAAAGCAGGTCCATTCCTTATCAGGCGCCATCTTGAGGTTAAAACACCGGGTAATATATTTTTTTGCCAGTATCCTGGTGTTGCTGTGACCGGTTAGAATGGCGACCACAGCGTCAGACGCTCCCGACCATCCGATGTCCAGAGATGGTTGAAACAGTTGTTTAGTTGGGGAATTAAGTGCCTCACTTAGTTTATGAAAGTGGTGCTCCAGCGGAACAGAGGCTTCAAGCAGCCAAGTAGGAACCTGGCTCTTCCTCCTCTCCCCTGCGGTGATACCCCAGAATGCAGCACTGAAGCATGGCCCTGACATTTATGGAGTTCCGTCCCTCAGTTAAATATACTGGCAGAGGAGGGAGACAAGCAGAACCTTTCTGTGCCTTAGGAGTGTACTCTACCATTTATGTGAGCCATAGATAACGTTTCTGCCGCCATTTCAGGAACAAGTGTTCCTAGTCTGCAAAAACAATCCTGCTGCGACACCCTTCACTTAAGGAGCACACGGAGTACCTCCAATAATGATCACGCAGCTAACAGGCAATGAACAGCATCCCCGATTTTCATTATCCTCGCGTGTCCACCATTTTAAAGTCAGGCACAGAACTGTGATGATGAAGCAGATACTTTGAGCGTTCCTACTTTAACCTGCTCTCGCAGCTCCTCCAGCCACCATCCAAGGACGACGGGGAAAACAGAGATGCAGTAACGTAGAGCAGCCTTCCAAAAGCCTAGGAGCACTTCCTTCTGTCGCACAAGAGCGCTTTATATGAGGATCAGCGAGTTACAGGATATATAGTTACATCAATTTGAATCTAAGAATCACAGGGGGAGGAGGAGGGGGAGGGAGGGAGGGATACACGAATGGGGAGACGAGGCAAAACAATGTCAGATGACCGGCTGGGTAGGTGACGGCCAAGGGGCCAGACTCCTCTAGAGCTGTATAGGACAGCTGCACCGGGCATCGGCCAAGGTTGCTTGGGCTCCGCGGTAGGTAAAAACAGTTTTGGGGTCCACCCAGGGGGCGTCGTCATAGTTCCATCAAAGGGGGAGGGAAAGAGGCACAAATGGGGAGACACGGAAAAACAATGTCAGATGACCGGCTGGGAAGGTGACGGACAAGGTGCAAAACTCCTCTACAGTTGCATAGGACAGCTCCACCGAGCATCGGCCAAGCTTAACCAGGTAGCTCCATCGGCCATCAGACAAAATAGTTCAGTCTCAATACATTGAGAGAGGAGAGAGGGAGAGATATAAATAGAGGGAGGATGCGGGAAGAGACGATAGTAGAGATGAAAGGAAGTCTGGCTAAAGACCGACTGGGTAGGTGACGTCTAAGGAGGGAATCCCCAACCTGTCTCCCCTATAGCTAAACCAGGTAGGTCCATCGGGCATCAGACAAAATAGCTAGATCTCAAATGACGAGGGAAAATTCACAGATAAACAGGGTGGGAACTGAGGGCAAGGAAAGGTGAGGGCAGAGGTCAGTAGCAGGAAAGTGGAGAAGAGTAGAGCAGGGAGTGGTAGGGGGTAGGTAGATCAATCAATCAATCAATCAAAGCATTTATAAAGGGCGCTACTCACCCGGAGGGTCTCAAGGTGCTGGGGGGGGGGTCTGCTACTGCTCGAACAGCCAGGTCTTGAGCTGCTTCCTGAAGGCGAGGTGGTCTTGGGTCAGGCGGAGGCGGGTCGGAAGGGAGTTCCAAGTCTTGGTGGCCAGGTAGGAAAAGGACCTTCCTCCTGTGGTGGCTCTTCGGATGCGGGGGACGGCGGCGAGGGCGTGGCTGGTCGATCGAAGCTGGCGTTTGGGAGCGTAGAAGTTGAGGCGGCTGTTGAGGTATCCTGGGCCTTCGTTGTGTAGGGCTTTGTGTGCGTGGGTGAGGAGCCGGAAGGTGATTCTCTTGTTGACCGGGAGCCAGTGCAGGTCTCTCAGGTGTCCGGAGATGTGGCTGCGGCGGGGGATGTCCAGGATGAGTCATGCTGAGGTGTTCTGGATCCGCTGGAGTCTCTTCTGGAGTTTGGCGGTGGTTCCGGCGTAGAGGGAGTTGCCGTAGTCCAGATGGCTGGTGACGAGGGCCTGGATGACCGTCTTCCTGGTCTCGGAGGGGATCCATCGGAAGATCTTGCGTAGCATGCGCAGGATGTTGAAGCACGACGAGGAGACGGCGTTGACTTGTCTGGTCATGGAGAGGGAGGAGTCCAGGATGAAGCCCAGGTTGCGTGCGTGGTCTGTTGGTTTGGGTGCGCTGCCCAGGGCGGGGGGCCACCAGGAGTTGTCCCAGGCGGAGGGTGAGGATCCTAGGATGAGGACTTCCGTCTTCGGTCAAAGTTCCCCTTGATCAGCTTCAAATCATTATAAAAGCAGGTCCATTCCTTATCAGGCGCCATCTTGAGGTTAAAACACCGGGTAATATATTTTTTTGCCAGTATCCTGGTGTTGCTGTGACCGGTTAGAATGGCGACCACAGCGTCAGACGCTCCCGACCATCCGATGTCCGGAGATGGTTGAAACAGTTGTTTAGTTGGGGAATTAAGTGCCTCACTTAGTTTATGAAAGTGGTGCTCCAGCGGAACAGAGGCTTCGAGCAGCCAAGTAGGAACCTGGCTCTTCCTCCTCTCCCCTGCGGTGATACCCCAGAATGCAGCACTGAAGCATGGCCCTGACATTTATGGAGTTCCGTCCCTCAGTTAAATATACTGGCAGAGGAGGGAGACAAGCAGAACCTTTCTGTGCCTTAGGAGTGTACTCTACCATTTATGTGAGCCATAGATAACGTTTCTGGCGCCATTTCAGGAACAAGTGTTCCTAGTCTGCAAAAACAATCCTGCTGCGACACCCTTCACTTAAGGAGCACACGGAGTACCTCCAATAATGATCACGCAGCTAACAGGCAATGAACAGCATCCCCGATTTTCATTATCCTCGCGTGTCCACCATTTTAAAGTCAGGCACAGAACTGTGATGATGAAGCAGATACTTTGAGCGTTCCTACTTTAACCTGCTCTCGCAGCTCCTCCAGCCACCATCCAAGGACGACGGGGAAAACAGAGATGCAGTAACGTAGAGCAGCCTTCCAAAAGCCTAGGAGCACTTCCTTCTGTCGCACAATGTCGCCATTTTAGGATCAGGCACAAAATCACGTAGTTCTCTTAATGGCCCTCCAACCTGATAAATTAAATAAATTGCTTCACCCGATCCCAGGCATCGGTGTAGATGTAAAGCATCTCATTCAGTTGGGCTCAACACGACCTCATCAGACCATCGCCATTCTGAGCCAAGCGGCAGATCCATCTGCCATTTGTAATATCGTAACTAGTGGGAGCCGACACAGTCAAAAACAGGAAAATACCGCTGAATGAATATTTCCCTCGTAGCAACTGGCGAGTCCAAATGAATACCTATGAATAGCAGGCAAAGCGAAGATACTGTGATTTGGTGCTTCGCTCCAGAGAACCGAAAAGCTCTTCCTTTAAATGTGTAATGCTGGGGGCGTGGCCAAGATGGCGGGCTGACCGGTCGCTCCTTCCGTGAGCTCCTGAGTCCCCGGAGCCCTTGACCCATCCTGCACCGCTGATCTCCCCCAGATCTAGCGGAGAGGGGAGCAGAAGCGGCCGTGAGCCCGGTGTGAGCGGTTTTGGAGCCCCCGGAGGCGCAGACGCGGAGAACGACGCCACATAGTGCAGGCCCCTGAGGCGGGCGGACATTGCGGCCTGAACGAGGCCGGGCGGAGGAAGAGCGGCTGACCCGCGGCACCCCGGTGCGGTGGGGCGTTCCCGAGCCCACTGACCAGCGGGGGCGCGGTCGAGTCCCCCCCCCGGTGGCGCCGGTGCTCCCTGGTGAGAAGAGCCGGCGGCCTTGGCCCTTGGCGGTGCGGCGCCATCCGCCCCTGGTTGTGAGAGGAGTCGGGGAGGAGCGCTACGCGGACCCGGGGATTTGCGGAGCCTGGAGGCCTAGCAGGCCGGAGACGCCGGCGGACTTCCTTTGCGGGCCCCGGCTCTGGAGTGGCCCGGCTTGGACCCCGGTGGGACGCCTTTGCCTGCCCGTGACCGGTAGGACTGATCTGGTGGCTGCACGTGGGGGGCCCACACGCGGGGCCCGGGCGGAGGGCGCCGGCGAACTTCGGTGACCCTGCCCACCGCTGGGCCTGTGCCCCTCGGGCTTGTGCTGCCGACCCTCGTTCCCCAGTGGGCTTGCTGGGCCCGCGTGCTGTACCTGGGGCCCTGCAGGAGCTTGGTTGGCCAGAGGGTGCTGGCCGGAGTGTGGCTTGCCCGGCGCAGGGTCTCACAGGGCGGCGGTGCCCACCTGGACAGCTGCGGTGGAGTAGCGACACGGCCGGGAGCCTGGAGACAGGGTGGTGACCCGCTCCTGGGAAGCAGGGACGCACTAGGAGAGTGTTGCAGTGGAGTGCTGGTCGTGCTCATCTCTCATCCAGTCTGTTGGGGAGCTTTGGGGCGCTGCCTGGGAGCCCAGGGTCTGCACTGGACCGACTAGCTGCGGGAGCCCACGTGGTTCGCGGGCCCCCTCCCATTCCGCCCATCTTCTCTCCCTGCGACGCACCGCCGCCTCTGCGATGTCAGGTAACAGGGGAGGCAAGAAAGGTGAGCGTACCTTACCCGAGATGTTGGGCAGGGGAGCCCCGAGACAGGACAGATCCCAGCCGACGCCGAGCCCCTCGTCCGGATCTCGTGGGGCAGAGGGGGGTGAGCCCCCGGTCACCAGGTCTTTTCTGGAGTCGCTGTTTAGCACACTCAGGGAGGACTTTCAGACCCTGAAGCAGGAGGTGGCGGGCGAGGTCCGAGAAGTGAGAAGAGAAGTGGATTCGCTTGGTGAGCGGGTCGCCACCATGGAGGACGCTAATCAATCCAGGGACGAGGAGATCACGAACCTACAACAGGAAGTGCTGCGGCTTAGGGACCAGCAGATTGACCTCCAGGCCCACGCCGAGGATCTTGAGAATCGGTCCAGGCGCAACAACATCAGGGTCAGGGGCGTTCCGTCCAAAGAGGAGGGGGAGGACGTCACGGCCTACCTACGAGACCTGTTCCGGGATGTCCTGGGCGAAGCGGCTGACTTTCCGGTGAGGATTGACAGGGCGCATAGAGTGGGCCTCCCGCGTAGGGCCTCGGCACCACCCCCAGATATATTGGCCTTTCTCCCGGATTTCCCTCTGAAGGAGCGTATCCTCCGTGAAGCCCGTCAGAAACAACCGTTGAGCTTCAGGGGTCACCAGATTGCGTTGTTTCATGATCTGTCCACGATTACGTTGCAGAAACGCAAGTCCTTCAAAATTGCCACGGACTTTCTGAGAGAGCATGACACGCAATACTCCTGGGGCCACCCCTTCAGACTTATTTTTCGCTGGAACGGGACACTGCACCAACTGAGATCCCTTCAGGACACGTGTGGGGTGCTAGGAATCACCGCTACTGATGAGGATGTCCCGACGCCACGCCGCCGCAATTCTAGAGGGGGCTGGCAGACAGTCCGACGGCGCCGGACCACGCCTCAGCCTTCTCGACCGGACTCTCCTACGGTCAGAGCGGAAATGGACAGCGCCATACGGGAAGTATCCGGCTCCACGTCGTCCAGTGACGTGGCCATGACGGCTTGAGCATCATCTTGGGGGAGATCATCTTGGCTTTACTGGCACTGCAGGTTTGAGGGTTCCGGGGGGGTTGGGGGGCTCTGGGGGGGCATGGATGGTGGCTGGACGTCCACTCGGACACTTTACCACAGACTTGCCCGTTAGGGGCTGGACTGGGACAATGGGGTTTTTCACACCATTAAGGTTGATGTTGGGGAGAGTGGGAGGGGATCTGTGTAGGGGTGTGGAGGAGAGATGGAGAGATGGGGAGTTGGGGAGTTTGAGGGTTGTTTGGGGTGTTGGGGTGGGGAGGGTTCGGGGTTCGGGATGTGCCTCATTTGCCTTATGCTGTGCTTTTTGTGCCCTCATGCTGCCTTTCTTGAGTGGGGAGGTATCTGTTCGGGAGGGGATTCTGATGGTGTGCTGGGCGGGCTCTCTGGTTTCAGAGTGCTGTTGTTGCTGTGTTCTTCCTGCGCTGGGAGAGGGGGGGAGATGTAGTGCTGACCTTCTGTTGTATTCACCCTGGGCCCCTGCTACTTCAGGTTCACATGTCGCCTCCCCTTTGGTTATTTCACCGTGGCTTGCTCCTGCGCCTGCCCCGCTCCGCCTCCCCACCTGGCGGGGTGTTTCCCGTGTCTCCGGGCCCCATTGCAGCTCTTTCTCCTTTGTTTACTCATGGCCCTGAAGATCGTTACCCTTAATGTGAAGGGTTTGAATAACCCGGTCAAGCGCAGGGCGATACTATCCCTTCTTGAGAGCACCCAGGCGGATATCTGCCTTTTACAAGAAACGCATCTCCTGGCCCGAGACTGTCCCAGGTTGCGGTCCCCGAAGTTCCCGGTTCAGCTTTTTTCCTCTGGGACTACTAAAACGGCAGGGGTTGCTATCTTGGTGTCTGGGAAGTTCAGAGGGGAGGTACTGCACAAGGTGGCGGAGCAGAAGGGGAGGCTCCTGGCATACAGATTTAGGTTAGGGGGTTTCCCTTTCACGGTGGGTTCAGTGTATAGCACTAATGATCGCCAGGACTTGTTTTTGCAGTCTGCTTTAGCCGATATTGCGACTACCCCAGATAGGCATATACTCATTGGTGGTGACCTGAATATGGTCTTCAACACATCTTTAGACAGATCCGCGCAGCGCCATCCACAGACTGGGGAAATTTCACAGCTTAGTGCCTCACACTTAGGAGACCTGGACATGCACGATCTTTGGAGACAATTACATCCCGCCTCGAGGGCCTATTCCTATTACTCCCACGCACATAGGACTTACGCCAGACTGGACTACCTCCTGGTGACGGGGCCGTTGGCCGCACTTGCGACAGCATCTGACATAGGGGTCCTCACGTTGTCGGACCATGCTCCGGTGTCGGGATGCTTCCAGTTGCCGCCGATATCCCCGAGACGCGGGGTCTGGCGCCTCCGGGACACTCTGTTACACCGACGGGAGGTACTGTCGCGGATCCGGGCCGCGATTGCTGGGTTCCGGGAGCACAACGAGAACGACGATACCACCCGGGCGACGCAGTGGTCAGCCCTGAAGGCGGTGCTGCGGGGAGAGTTCATTTCCATCTCCTCGGCGGAGAACAGGGATAGACAGCGGAAGAGGGACGAACTTACTGGTACGGTTCGGGAGCTAGAACAGGTACACCAGAGGACAGGGGCCCCCAGAGTCTGGAGGCAGCTCAAGGCGGCGCGGAAGCTTCTCTCCGCGCTGGATATGGACAGGGCGGAATATGCGGCGCTGCGCCTGAAGCACGCATACTATACTGGCGGTGACCGTTGCGGCCGGTTGCTAGCGAATAAACTGCGGGTACGACACCAACGCCAGAAGGTCGAGGGCCTGTCCGTCCCCGGAGGTGGGTTGGTCACGGAGGACGACCAGATAGCGGAAGGCTTCCGCCGATATTATGCGGACCTCTACGCTGGCGAGCCCCCATCGGCCTCGGCAGAGGCTGATTACCTCACATCGGTCGACCTCCCGGTACTCACACCGGAACAGGCTGAGTACCTGGACCGGGATATCCGCCCGGAGGAAGTGATTGGGGCTATCTCCCGACTCAAGCATGGGAAGGCCCCGGGGCCCGACGGTTATACTCCACTCTTCTACAAAACATTCTGCCCGGAGCTGGCCCCGCTGCTGACACGACTCTTTAACTCCTTTGCGGAGTCTGGGGCCATCCCCCCGGATCTACTGAGGGCGACGGTGTCGGTTATTCCCAAGCCGGGAAAGCCCCGCACCGAATGTGCATCCTATAGGCCGATCTCGCTGCTCAATGTAGACCTTAAGCTTTACACCGGGATCCTGGCCGCGCGTTTGGCGCCTCATCTGCCGGGGTTGGTGGATCCGGATCAGGCCGGGTTTGTCCCGGGCCGGCAGACAGTGGACAACACCAAACGGGTGGTCCACGTTCTGGAGAAGACCTCTCGGATCCCCGGGGAGCATATGCTGCTTTCGGTGGACGCGGAAAAAGCGTTCGATCGGGTGCATTGGCCCTACCTCGAGAAGGTTCTCTGCAAGCTGGGGTTGGGCGTGAAGTTTCGCACCCTAATACTTAACTGTTACAAGTTTCCCACTGCGACGGTGAGGGTCAATGGTTGCAATTCGGGCCAATTCGCGATTGAACGGGGTACTAGGCAGGGGTGCCCCCTGTCCCCACTGCTCTTCGCTCTGTACATGGAGCCTTTTGCCCAGAGGATCAGAAGTAACCCAGAAGTGACGGGTGTCAAGATGGGCGGCTACATCCACACTATCAGCCTCTATGCGGATGACGTGATCTTTATGCTCGACAACCCGAAGGAGGCGCTCCCTGCCTGCCTCGCAGAGTTGGACGCTTTTGCGGCTGTGGCGGGGTTCAAAATGAACATGAGGAAATCGGCGGCCCTTGACATCTCGCTCGCCTCGGCTACCAGGTTGGAGCTGCAGAACCGCTTCCCCTTGCAATGGTCTAGAGATCTGATCCCATACCTGGGGGTACTGCTGGCACCATCCCTGCCTGCCATGGTTACGGCTAACTATGCGGCCTTAGGGACCAAACTGAAAGAAGAGTTGCTCCGGTGGAGCAAAGGTACGCTATCACTGTTGGGACGCATTGCTGCAGTGAAAATGACTCTCCTGCCGCAGGTGCTGTATCTGTTCCGTGCTTTGCCTTTACAGCCTCCGAAGGGATGGATACGACAGACTCAGGCTGATATCGCTCGATTTGTTTGGCAGGGTCGTAAACCTAGACTCCGTAGAGCCCTCTCCACACTGGCACCCGAGTCCGGGGGCCTCGGCATCCCGGACTTACACAAGTACTTCCAGGCGGCGCAGTTGCGCTACTTGGTTGAATGGAGTAAATGGGAGTCGGACAGACACTGGCTGTTTCAGGATCAGGCGGTGGCGGGCAGGACTCTGCAGGAGATACCTTTCCTTCGCAGGAGTCACAGGCCCACCAATCTGTATGCGTCCTTTGTCACGCAGGCCACGCTCCGTGTTTGGGATGCCGTGTGCACTCGACATGAACTTACCACCTTCCCGTCGCCGCTTACTCCCTTGGCGGGGAATCCTGACTTCCGGCCCGGAACAGAACCTGGAGCGTTTTCGCTCTGGCAAACAGCCAGGTGCTGTGCATTGGTTCATATTTATGGCCCGGAGGGTGCTGTGTCGTTCGCTGACTTGTGCAGGGAATACCACTTACCCGAGACGGAGCGTATGCGATACCTGCAGGTTCGCCACTGGGCGTTACAGCCGCAGGTGCGAGATCTGGCTGATCGGAAACTTACCCCATACGAGCTGTGGCTTGCGACGCGCTCCTCCGACGCCAAGCTCATCTCGGATCTTTACCGGCTACTACAGCCCCCCCCCCCATCACTTTTATAGCCCCGGGAGGGCGCGCTGGGAGCGGGAGCTGGGGAGGACGCTGAGTCACAAGGAATGGGACGACATTTCGTATCGAGCTCGGCACTCGGCCTACCACACTGGGCTCACGGAGACTTTTACGAAGGTATCTACGTACTGGTACTATACGCCTCAGAGGCTGCACGACATGAACCATCACATACAGGACACCTGCTGGCGCGAATGTGGGCAGACGGGAACACTCTCGCACATTTTATGGGATTGTCCGTTGCTGGGTCCGTATTGGCGGGAGGTCCTGGATGATATAGATCAGTGCTTTGACATAGAATTGCCGCGCCTTCCTGCCTATGTTTTGCTAGGGTTACCCAATGGCCTGATGTACCCACTGCGCTCTAGGAGGGGCAGACAAATAGCGATCGCTCTGGGGTCGGCGATCCAGAACATCCTTATATATTGGCGTACCACCACACTTCCCACAACCACGGGCTGGTTACACAGGTTGTGGCATGTTCTAGGGATGGAGAAGATGTCCCTCACGGTGGCGGGGGAGGTAGACAGATTTGATGACCTGTGGCAGCCTTTTGGTGTCCTATTGCAATCAGAGTTCAAAGAGATCACCTGTCCTCGTTATCTCCGACTGCTGCGGCTGACCACCCCGATTTCCTAATGGGTGGGGGGGGGAGGAGGGGAGGGCGCGGGGTTCCTTTTTGAAAGTGAGGGTGTTGCTGGACATTCGCTCAGGCACGGGGGGGTGGGGGGGAGTTGGGGTGGGGAGGGGTGGGAGTTGGGGGGGGTGTTCTGGTTTTGGAACAAGTACATCATGGCGCTCACGCTCTTATTGGGGCTCTACAATCGCTTGGCTAGTCCTCTCCGGATACTGATGGGGTTCTTGGGGAGAGTCTTTGCAGTATACTTTCATGATGTCTGTATTCCTTGTATGTATTATTGTTTTTTCTTGTTGCAGAAACTCTAATAAAATACTTTAAACCTAAATGTGTAATGCTGCCATTTTTAGGGTTAAAGTATATGTCAACCAGTATGTTTCTTCACACTACAGGACAACAGAAGATAATGTATTGTCTTCCCAGATCACGGAAATCGGTGCCAGCATAACAATACCCATTTCCGCAGCGTTCAGAGGTGACCTTGTTTATTTGCTGCAGCCTCTAGCCGAAAATCGGCTCCGTCCGCCATTTTCACTGTCGAGATGCAGCCGGAGGCAGCACCGTCAAAAGTCAGGAAGATGCCAATAATCCATCGAAAAAAAGACGAGCACTAGACGCTGTTGTTGTTCCGAGACTGTTCTCTTCCTTCGTCACTCATGTCCAGTGCCGCCTCGAGGGGCAATCAAGCGCTGAGGCACCGCACCGCATCACCCATCCACGCACTTGACATGCACATGGAATATCAGCACAAGGGTCTAAGAATCATACTAAAGTGTAATTTTACACAGATGAGATCAGCAGACTTCACTCTTCTTTGACACAGGAAAAAGCTCTGACCAAAACTGATACTTCATATAATGAATGCAGGACATAAACAGTAGTTGCATTTCAATTATGGGGGCATATTTACTTCACCCGCCCAGGTCAAAGAACAGGCTGTGGACCTTGCATTTCCATGGACAGGTCTAGCCCTCTCTGCACATGATAGATTAATCTGGTTATAGGGCCAATTAAAAAAAAGTGAGAAGGCCACTTTCACAAGTTGTCTGCAATTGAAGCAGGGCCATACACTGTATACCATGAAGGACACATTTCCATCCTAACATTATCTAATTTCCTGTTTGAACAGTTCAATTATGTGTCTTTGCAAAGTTTAGACCCATAGCACAATTCACATAACTTCAGTCATACCCATCCCATTTTTAGAACTCCATCACAACCTCTGCTATGCCTCCATGTACAAATTCTCTCCAAAACCTCATTATTCTGCTAAGCATACTGACCCCCATAACATTGTATGTTAATTTTTCAATATACCCTTCCGAATCACAGACCATCCTGCCAATGCTATGATTACCTCTACCTTGGACCAAGCCTTAGAACCCATCCTATCATCTCTGTCAACCCCTCTAACCTTTAGCTGACCCTCAAACTTCCTATCAGAAATACTCTCACCAGCTCCCTCCTATAACACTGGCTCTTGGAATACACTTGATCGTCCATAAATCCTAAGGCAGTGAGATTACCTCTCAGAATTTTCTTGCCAGTCCACTCTGGAGCGCAGAATCCTTGAGACCCTCCCTATGCCAGTTGTGAGAGCTCATCTCAAATGTCTCTCTCTTCTAGACTTAAGAGCCTACTCCTGGCCCACATAGATTGCCAGATCTTTCTAAAAATCCCCAGTTGAGTTCTGCTACCTCAATCCTAATAACCCATTTCCTACTTTCTGAGAATGCTGATTAGGCTTTTGTTGGTATAAAGGGTCATCCAGCCCTCTCTGTCAGCAGTAAAAACCTTTCAGCTGTCCTGGAACTGTCAGTCAAATTGTTTTTGTCAGTACTCAGAGTTTTTAAACCAGTGTGCAGATCCCTTACGTTATTGCTACATTTCAGTGCAACAGCTTCTGGCCCTCTGTGGCCCTCAGCTGATTCTCTGAAACTATCTTTTTGGACATTTCTTTGATGATTGTCATGACCACTTGGGTAGCCCTTAATCCCCTTTGCTGATCTTGGCAATCAGACCTTCCTCCAACACCCAGTCAGCCCTTGTTTTGCCACTGTCCTCAAGTGCTTAGTTTTGAGAGTTTTACTTTCTACTGCCTCCCATGACCCCTGCCTTGCTGTCCCTGAACAGTCTGCGCACCATTTTGCCAGCCCTCACATATTACTGGACCCACATGTTGCCCATTGATGTTCACAGGATCCCTATTATGGCTCTCAGATCCTCACTATTGTTGTCAGAATACCTTGTGGTGTTTTCAGATTTTGTTCCTATTGGCTTTGAGAGCCCCCATCAATCAGATTCTGCATGATCTCGGATCACTGACAGAATATGAAGCATAAAAATATTGTGTGGTCAGAATATCATGTCACAAATATCCAGGATCAA
Organism: Lissotriton helveticus; assembly: GCF_964261635.1. Classification (NCBI taxonomy): domain Eukaryota; kingdom Metazoa; phylum Chordata; class Amphibia; order Caudata; family Salamandridae; genus Lissotriton; species Lissotriton helveticus. Next base: position 339,478,766 of record NC_136063.1, on the reverse strand, counting down.
AATATCGAGATAGTAAGTGCAAATATGTAAGTATAGATTTACTATTTTTACCTCCACATCTATATATCTATATGCCTTGAAGATATATGTATACATATATATATATATCGTTTCCAACTCCTGCACCTCGGCCTTGGATGCCAACGTAAACACACACACACGCACACATATATATATATATAAGTATATATATATATAAGTATAGTAAAACATTCCATACCAATAGAAAGTTACCTTCACAATATTCTTGTCCTCAATATTCTTGACACTATATTTTGTTCAAACTATATTTTGGACTCAATATTTTGTTCTTGTAACTCTTTCCCCAGCTTTAAAACCTCACCATCGATCTTCAAATTCTACTGACAGCGAAGATTTTTCATAGGCTATTCAACCTGTCTTGCTTGCCTTCCAACACCTCTGACATGTACATATATCAACCACCCTTCAACTTGCCTTGAGAGCTTGCAGACAATTCACCTTGCACTGAGTCTAATACTGTTTTCTCTGTGCTAAGATAGCTAGCAATCAGAGGAATTTGGTATACAGAGTTCCTTTTTGGGCCATCTGAGCTAATCTATTTGAAGCCTCCCTGATACCCACTTCTGCTGTTCAGAGCTTTCTTATGATCCTGAGCTTCCCTCTGCTGATGGCCATTGCTCTTTTATTTGCCATTGATCATGTTTTGCTGACTTCAGCAATCTGAGTTTCTCAAAACCTTTCTGACATACTGCATAGACTATGCTAGTTTTCGTCCATTCACTATTAGACCCCTCTGCCAAGTTGCTCTGCCCTTGTACCACTCTACCAGCATCAGACATCATTTGCTATCTTTCAGAGTTCAGAGTGTAACAGTGGTGGCTTTATATTCTTTTTATATGCTTTACGTTTTTAGCAAATGCAATATGTTCATAAATGGGATGATAAAGGTTGGGGCTTCGATTAAAAAACTGAACAAAGTAATTAATGTTACGGGCAAACCTAATACAATAAAAGCCCTACCTTAGTAAATGATATATCTGTCTAAGCCTACCCTCGCCATGTGAGCGCAGAGATTTATCAGTAATCTCTGAGATTAGGCCAATAACCCATACCTGGCATTTGTAGTAAGGTGGCCCGCAGAAGGCAGATGTGCCATTACAAGACCTTGTTCCTCTGCTAGAATTCTCCTCATTGTTTTCCAAGGGAAAAGTCTTGGTTTATATGATACGTAGTGATGTGTTGGAAAACAGCAGCGATGCCTCTATGTTGTATCGAAATGGTAGGAGTTGTTGCTTTACGGAGCACAGAAAAACAGGGCACTATGTTGTTTGACCGGGTGTGAAATGTTCAGACTGAATTCCAAGAAGAAGAACTGAATAATATTATGTACAGCGTAAATCTAAAATAATATCATTGCACAAAGATAAATGTGTTATGTGGGGCTGTACAAAGCAAAGCAGCCTACAACATGCAGTTAGGCTAAAATAAGGGAAAACCAAAGTAAGCCAAAAAGGGAGCTTACTACACTAGAATCACTTAGGTGTTCTTCTTCATCCAGTCTTTTTCCTTCTATACCTTTTTGTCTTGGTCTTCATTCAGTCTTTTTCCAAGTCCTCCTCTGAGTTGTTTTCTCAGAGTAGTCCTCCTCCTGGCCTAGTCTCTGAGTCCTGGTCACCATGCACAGGTCTTCCTGACCTTGCCTCTTTCCTGTTCTGACTCTTTTTAGGCCTAGCCCTCCCTTTAACCCTTCCTGAACTTCCTGGTTCTGGTCCCATTTGTACTGGTCCTAATGAAAATGACACGCTCAACCTTGATCCTTTGGGTCGGCTGGGCCCTTCTCCACCTGGCCTTCTTTTCCAGGTTCTGGACATCCCATTACTTCTGACTTTCATCTACCTGATCCTTCTGGGTTACTGGGTTACTCCCTGTCCTCATGGTCCACCTGGTATTGCCTTTACTGGTCCCCCTTATAAGATTTTCTTTGGCTGGGCCTGGACAATGTGTTCCTAGTCTAGCCCCATTTTTTCTCATTGCTCTGGTTGTTTTGGTCCCTCTAATCCACATCATTCTGACCCTTCTAACCCAGGCCCTGGTCCTCCTGCTCTGCTTGATATTCCAGATCATAGTCCCCTTGGTATACCCCCTGATTACTGTAGCTGTGTTCCTGGTTCCGCTTATTGTGATCTTTCTATTCCTCCTACGTCTCCTCCATCTGGTCCCTGGTCCTAATAACCCTCATCCACCTGTTCCTGATCTGATTAGTACTCCCTGTTTTGCCCTATCTGGTCATGAAAGCCCTGGCGATGGACCCCCTACGTTCTCCTGCTCCTTGTCTTCTTGGTTCCGTGCTAGCTCATCCATCTAGTCCTGATCCATCTTTTCCTACATACCCATCTTGGTCTTCCTGGCATTGTGACTGACATTATCCTAGTCTTCCTTTCACTCCTCACTCTGCTCTTCCTTATCCTGGTATGCCAGATATTGATACTCCTGGGCTTGTGTGCCTTGGTCTATTCCCCTGTTGTCATTCCAATCCACTTTTTGTGAGGTTCCACCCTAGCATTGGTCTACTTAGGTCTTGTTTTCTGGTTGTAGCTGCCTGGGCATCTGCTCTTGATCTGCCAGGTGTGCTCCTCCGACTTTTCCTCACTCTAGTTCTGGTCTCCTTGATTCCTTAGCCCTGGTTGTCCTTTTACTGTTAATCACAGATCATGTTCTCTTCCTGGTTTTGTGCCCACTGGACTTAATTTACTTGCTCCCAGACTTCCATGATTGTGTCCTTTTATGCTACAGTTCTCTCACTATTAGACCTCCTTCCCATCCTGGTCCTTCGAGTCCCCTTTCTCCTATCCTTTACAGTTACTCTCCGCCGTCTTGACCCTTGTAAACTTGACCTTGTACACCTGATCCTCCTCACCCTGTCTTCCCGATCTGCCTACAATTCCTGGTACCCTAGTTCTTGGTCCTGCTGGTCTCCTTGTTCCACTTGGCCTCATGTATACTGGTCTTCTCCAAAAATGCCCTCTTAGTGTTTGTCCTCTTGCGTTTGATTGTCTCCATCCTCCTGGCCTATGCCACTTTGTCATGGTTCTTCTGGCATTAAGCCCACTGGTTCTAGCTCTCTTGATGCTGGTCATCTTTGTTCAGGTCTACCTGAACATGGTCATCTCTTTTTTGCAGTCCTCCTATCACCCTTGTCCAGTTCCCTTGGTCTTCCTGTCTCAGGTTATTCTTGTCACTTCTGATCCTCTACATCCTGATTCTGCTAACCAAAGTGATTGATCTGCTCCACTTTTTGGCTGGGCTTGTAGGTGCTGATCGGCATGGCCCTCTTAGCCCTGTTTCCGATTCTCCTGGTCATGAGCCTTTGAATTCACCTAGTTCTCCGTGTTTTGGTCCTCCCCTTGTTCCGGCCTGCTAGTTTTCATACTACATGTCCAGCTTATCCTAGTTGTATTGGTCACTGTCTTCCTGGTCTTGATGTGTATTGTCCTCCTCAATCTCACCCTTATCATCCTGGCCCTTGCTCTCCGAATACATCGACGCCTCCTCTTCATGAAATCTACAATAACTTGTCCTAGCTCACAACTGATCATCCTAGCTTTTCCTAGCTCCGAAAGCCCATGATCTTCCATTCATGCTAGCCTGAGAACTTCCTGGCCATTGTATTCCTGAACCTGGCACATCTCATTGTCACTCCTGGGGACTCCTGCCCTGGTACTCTGGATTCTGGTTCTCCTATTTTACAGTCTCCTGGTTCTGGGTCTATTCATCTACCTCACTCTAATTCTGATTCCTTTCTCCTACATGTCCTGCTCGTCTAGTTTATCTAGTTCCCCTTGTTTTCCTGTTGCTAATCCTTCTACTCTTAGCCCACCTGGCCCATGCAGTCATTCTCTTTTCAGTTCTGTAACCCTTTGATTGGTCTTCCCGGGTCTGCTGGTCTTCTGCTATCCCCACTGCCCTTGATTCCCATTGCCCTCCTAGGTCCTTAGTCTTCATGCCCCATTCTAATACTACTAGTCCTCTTAATCTCTGGGTGGGCCTGTTCCACCCTGTTCTTGTCCATCTGACTTTGGTCATGGTGCTCCTAATACCTGTCTCCCTGGGTCTGGTCTTCCTTGTCATTGTCCTACTGGCTCTTGACCGCCTAATTTCCATGTTGCGGGTCACCTCAATCTGAGTAGTTGAGTCATCCGCTCTTAGGATCCTCCAGAGTCTGGTGCTCATTGACCTTTAGCTGCTGGTTCCACTAGGTCTGGCCTTCCTAGTCTTTTCTATTCCTTCTAGTCCTGCTGATCTATGTTCTCCTTGCCCTGCTAGCCATGGCCCTTCCTGTTTGTGGTCTTCTCAGTACATGACCATCTGCTTCTGGCATCCTAACCCTCCTTGATCTGATCTTAGAGGTCCTGGTCCTCCTGACCCAGGTCTTCCTTTCTCCTTTACTCCTGATACTAATTCTCTTGGGTATGTTCACTTGTGTTTGCTACTCGTTGTCCAGGTCCTCCTTGTCCATAGGCCAGAAACAAAATGAAACATAAATTCATCAAAAACAATGGGCTGGTCACTAAAGTATCAGTGTGCTCGAAGTGGCCACTCATGACATGAGACTAAAAGCATCTATTTGTGAAACTGATGCTGCTGGTTGAATAGTGAACAGCTGCATAAATACACACTTCAAATGTGTAAAATCAGGTGTTTTGCTTACCTGTCTATTACTTTCACTTTCCTTGTTCCACTGAAGCCCCTTTACACTGTCTCACCCAATTTACCCCTTGCAAGTGTCCCAAAGCACATTTCCGTAGCACCCATTACTGTATGTAAGTGCCCCTCCTTCCGTGACCTCAATATTATCTGTTTCTCTGCACTCTCTGTTTGCAGCTGCTTGTTAGCTGTTGGTGTGTTCCAAGTCTGAAATACTAAGCAAGTACAATCCTCTTTAACTAGTAACCCACAGTAGCCCAGCCCTGAAAAATCATCAAAAAGGAGGATCATGAACATTAAAAAAGTATTCTCATAAATGAAGAAAACAATAACGTAGGATGCATTAAAAACATACATATTATTCTTTTTAAGACAGTTAAATACTCCCAGAATATAGCACAAAATATGTGTGCATTACCCTAACACTCCTGAAAGAAAAGTACAATTTCTTAATTTCTTAATCACTTTGTCAATATTTTTCATTTTGCTTAACAACATAATAATGCATATTATATACTAATATTGAAAGTGTGATTTCCATGTTGGGTTTGACCATAGTTAGTGATTCCCACATTAGAGTTGACCATAGGTAAAATTTGTTCATGTTAAGTTCGCTATAGTTAATATATGTTAACATTAAAAATGCATTTTTGCTGTAGAGTGTTATCTCACTCTTTTTCTTGTTTCAGAATACAAGTTCCAAGATGCAATACTTTGACTTGATGTTTTGTTTTCAGTTTAGTTTCTACGAGAATTGTTTTTCTTTAAGAGTTTCAATGTAACTAAATATTAATATTTTTGCACCTGTGCCTGCGATGTACCATTCTGTGCAAAAATCTTCCGAAGTCCGTGCAACTCTAAGCTTACTTTGTGCAATGCTTGGAAAGAAACGTGACAATACCTTATTGATGAAATACTGGATATTGATTGGTTACCACTTGTTGGGAACCGTGGGAAATGTAACAGCTTATTTAATTGTATGTTTTAATTATGCATTGCTGATTTAGTTCGTTTTAGATGTCCCTGTCTCCTCTTTCAAGAACCGATGCCCCTTTCCACTCTCTTGAGAGCCCACACTTATTTTATTCCTGCTCTTAGACAAACTATCGAGCAAATCTATTCTTCGTTGCTTGAATTAACCTTCATTTTGGTTCTGTCTTTGGAGTCTGTACTTGCTGAAACGTGATGCTTAAATTTCCCTAGACTTCTCAGTTTAGCATTAGGGATTTTCCCTCTAGAGTAAACTGAATCTTACTCGCTTTGCTTTTGACAATCTTTAAATAACTTGGGTCACATTTACAAGGACTGGCGCATCCCTGCATATCAGCAGGGATGCGCCAGTAAAGATGCAACACGCAATTCTACCCTTGCGCCATCACGGATGCGGCGCATTTACAATGCAGCGCACCGTAGCACAAGGATAGATAGATGTGTGACGCATTTGATGGCATAAGGGCGGCGCATTGCTGAAGTCATGTCATGTTGCAAGCACGACGCAACTCCAGCAATGTTCCAGGACCGCCCATACCTAACATGGTGCGCCACTCCTTATGCCTGCTTCAAGCAGGCATAAGGTTTCGTCGCAGCAGCCTCTGAAAAGTGACTCAGTGAAATCTTGTAGATTTTACTGTGTCACTTTTACGAGGCTTTTTCCTACGGAACGCCAATTTTGCATACATTAAACTTGACGCACGTTCAATGTAGCGCAGGGCTTTACAACGTGACGCATCTCCCTAGATGCGTCACGTTGTAAATAAGGCGCAACGTGGCACATGGTTTACGCCGCCATTGCTTCAGAGAAGTGATGCAACGGCGGCGTAAATGTGTTGCAAGGGGCTTGCAAATCTGCCCTAATGTCTTTGTATTTGCTATTTTGATTTGTGCTTTGGATTATATTGAATAGCGCTTTGATATGATTATGATTAATGTAATACTTATTTTGTTGATTTGAGCTTGTAACTTTGCTAATCTGCTAATAAATCTTGATGGTTTGCTAATCTACTATCCACTTTTGTCATTGTGGGGCCTAATGGGTTGTAATTATTACAATACTGATTTGTTGATGTTAAGCCTCAATTCGAGGCAAAGGTCCATCCTCTCGAGGGCAACTTGTACTTGAAGTTGCACCAAACATTTTCACTGTGCAAACCCCATTCCGTGCGGCTTCACCTTTGTACATACTTTGTGCACTTTCTTATGTCCATGTTAAAAGATGACCATCACCCTGCCATAGCCAGGAGTTCGTTTTTTTTTCAACTTTAGTTAAATAAGGGCCTCCTTCACACTATTTTAGCTGGACACTAGTCCACGGCCTTATTCACAGTGAAGTTTCAGATATTTAGCTGGTCACTAACTAATAACCCAAATGCTGTACTTATTAAATACTATTTTAAAGGAGGCAAGGTGAATAGCCACTTCCTTATTCTTCACTTGTATACTTTCTTTATGAGTCGGAGGCCCTGATTCAACATTGGTTGCTGAAGGAACATCACCCAATTTTCAGAGGTTGTGCTAACTCCATGGATGAGCTTTTCTTGCATCACTACACCTACCAGTAGTCAAAATTATATTATACCTAATGGTATTCATATTTTAACAGTGTTTCTTCTCTAGGTTTAGCTTGGTAATTTCTCCCAGAAGAGATCTATTGAGTAACCTGTATGGTACAATCGCTAAAAAAAAAACACAAGTCCTGATTCATCTGGCACAAAATGACAGCTGTTGTTCGAATTAACACTAAAGATATAAGCAAGAACAATTGTAATCCTTCAATGTCGCAGGTGATAGCATTAAACCTACTGGTGTTCAATGGCTGATTTAAGTCACGCCTGTCTCTTTTATTAGAATCAGCAAGTTTCTCTATTTGCTAATCCACTATAGATTTTAGTTTTATGAAGGCTAAGTGAAGACTATATGAGGTCACTACTGTATGTTCGATGATATGGATATCATTTCTAAGGGAACTTCTGTGTCTCACTTCCCTGGCTCATCTTTTTTCACCAATCAGTCCACAGTAGTATCCAGTGAGCGAGGAAAAGGTTTGTGTTCTAAGTAGGTGGTACCAAAAAGCATTGTTCTCCTATGGCATGCCATGCCTACAGTAAAGCACACGCCCAAGTGTGCCCATGCAAGCGTGAAGGTGGCTAATGATGGATCTTGGGACGAATTATGACCATGGCACTCGGTACGCTGCGCAACTGTCAGTGGCGGTCCGCTGCATGTCTGTCGGTTCAACAACCCAATTAGAAGTGGGTTGGTCGGATCGCCTCAACAAGGCCGACACAGACAGGATCATGGATCCCGCGGTGGTCTGAAAAGATGTGGGGTATGGCTGCAGTGCTGAGACAGGCACCGCTGTCGGATCACAATTTGCCTTTCCGAGAACCTTTTCATGGCCGGAACCCCGCCATGAAAAGGTTGTTGGAAACGCAAAGAAGAGGCCACAAACTAGGCTCCTGGGCGATTTTGCCCAAGTGTGTTGTGCCTTGGGCACATGCTGAGCCCCATCTGCATGCACTGTCATGCCATGCACAGCATGGCAACAGCGCACACATGACAGTGCAGGCGCTGCAGCACGGCGGAATCGCCTTAGGGCTCGCATAGTGACCCTGCGCATGCTCCGCTGACCTAGCGTCGTGATTGTAAAAAGGGGTTATTTCAACTCAAATGTGAATATATCCCGTCCGCCCTCTTACGAGTTCCATTATGTTCCATTGGATATAATCAAACTCAAAAATATGGCGGAAAGGATATCCCTCAAGCTTGTGAGGAGTAACCCATCCGCCAAACTAATAATCAGGCCATTAGTGTTTGTATTAGCTGTTATTCTTTATAAAACTGAGTTCAGGTTTATAGCACCCATTTCTTCTTGTCATCAATTCATACATTTCTTTCACATAATGTTAGGTCTAAATAACTCGAAATGAAGCTGAACTCTCTAGTATTATCATGTGAAAATATTTTAAGTAAGTACCTCCTTTCATCGCATTTTGGAAACTTTCTTTCATTTGATCGGGATTACATTAGGTAAACAGAGTCAATTTGTTAACGCAATTTATTGGTACTTATTCTTCAACAGTATGTAGCTATTTTAGGAGCCAGATATTATAAACATTGGATTTAATTTCCTATCTGGGCATTTATTTAAAAGAAAACCTGTATGTTTAGCAAAAAAACACCTGCATAATTTTGTGGTTTAACTGAAATAGTATCCATTCGAAAGAAGCTTAATCCTAGTAAATTGTCATAGGAAAGGTATTTAAATATAAAACACCCAATTATTCCAGTTGCACTGAAAATATGATATCGCAAATTATATTTTTTGTAAAGGCCATACTTCTAGTTTTTGCTTTTTTTGGTAGTGGTCATTCAACAATGCCCGGAGTGACAGGCCGAACACAATTCACTTCGCATTTAGGTCCACCCTTGACTTGATATGCATTTCTCTGTGTTCATGCATGTGCTGAATCAGCAATCTTCGATGAGCCACTTTCCTAGGTCAAGAATGTGTCATCTATAAGGAGTTTACATCTTCGCCCACCATATTGTGCTGAGTAGCTCGTTTTGCTGCCGTTCTGTATTTTACCCAGCTGTCTCACGGTTTGTTTGCTGTTTTACTGTACAAGTAGCGTTATGCTCTGTGCATATTTGGTTGGTTCTTTGGTTGAAAACTTTCCAGGAATAAGAATAGAACGGTCAGTGATGATGACTGTGGACTGGATCGTGAAAAGTCTGAGCACAACTGTGGGGCTTCTTGTTTTCGTCACGGCTGTGTGTGGCCTCTGAAGGTCGCTGAGGGTAGGGAAAGCTATGATCAGTAGTGCATTCGTAGCTTTTTTAAGCATGTATGTATGTTTCATTGCCCAACCATCGATACATAGGTACTTTCTCACACTATAGTGCTTAAAGGTAATAACAAATCGCACGCCCTCGTGACAGCCATGCGTTTATTTTAGATTAGGTGGACTACTGTGCCATCAGACCTGATCTGTGATCTTCAGGTTCCATACGTTTGCCAATGCCTACACATTGTGATTGATTTGTGTTTTTTTTCTTATAATTCCATTGTTATGCTTTGTTAACTAGCCTAACCCACGGTTTCACACCACAGATACTTCGGAGAAATTCAGTGATAGATCTTGAACATAAAGTCATCTAAATGATAATGAGGCAGTGATCTAGCCCAATACATGAATGACTTCATGTATTTGAAATGCAGAAATACTGTTGTGCAATTATGCCCCGACGTTTGTACTGAGAAACTACTGCAAAAGGTATTTGCATAGAGCGACTGGTACACATATGGCACTTGCTATAACCAAAACGTGAACATATTTTGTTTAAGTACGTGTTATAAATGATTTCCACGGGAAAAAGGCCAGAAATCGGGAAAGTCACTGCTGTGATGTAACTAGAAGAGGTGGAAACAAAAGTTGTTCCCCGCTGTCACTACATCACAAGGGGAAGAGCTGTGTTCCGCTTAGCTTTAGCAGCTTTAGTATGCATGGATTTATTTATGGGCCTCTTCTGTCTGAAAGTCAGCAGCTCATAATTAATGCTAAAGAAAGATGGGTTGATGGAAAATGGAAAGATGGATTAATGGTTAAAAGGAATGATTGGTGAAATTGTGGATGGGTGAAAGAAAAGAGGCGTGGATGGGTAAAAGGATGGGTGAAAGGGTGGATGTGAGACAGGATTCGTGGGTGGGTGAAAGGATCGGTGGATAGGTGAAACAATGCAGGGGTGGGTGAAAGGATGGGTGGAATGCTGAAGGGATATAGGGGTAAAAGGATGGGTGAAAGGGTGATGGATAAAACCATGAATAAAAGGGTGGCTGGCTGAAAAATGTGTGGGTGGATGTAAGGATGGGTTAAAGGATGCATGGGTGGGTGGAAGGATGTATGGGTAGGTGGATGAGTGAACGGATGGGTAAAAGGTTGGATGGGTGAAAGAATGGGTAGTGTGTGAAAAGATGTAAGGGTGAGTTAAAGGATGGTAGAATGGGTCAATGGCGGAAAGAATGCTGGGGTAGGTAAAAGGGTGGATGGGTGAAAGGATGAATGAAAGAGAGGTTGAGTGAAAGGATGCAAGTTTGGCTGAAAGGATGAGTGAAATAGATGACAAGGGAAAGGATACCAGAATTGTTGAAAGGATGGATGAATGGGTCCATGGGTGAAAGGATGCAGGGGTGGGTGCAAGGGTGGATGGATGAAAGGATGTGTGGGTGGGTGAAAGGATGAGTGAAAGAGAGGATGCAGAGGGAAAGGGTGAATGGGTGAAATGATCTGTGGGTTTGTGAAAGGACCGGTTAAATGGGTGGATGAGTGAAAGGATGCGTGGGTGAATGAAAGGACGCATGAGTAGGTTAAATTATGTATTGATGGGTAAACAGGTGAAAGTATGCGTGGGTGGGTGGATGAGTGAAAGGATGGATAGAGGATGGTTAAAGACTTAATAATCAAAGACAGAAATAATGGATGACAGAATTTAGAGGTTAAATAGAGAATACCAATTAGTGGACATAAGGGGTAAAAGATGAATGGATAATGGCTTCGATGTAAGAGACAAGGGTGCTCTTGTGGAGAGAGTCATGCTCATGCGCTTCTCATATTTGGTGCTGAAGCTGCTAAAGTGGGTGGTTCACAATGCCACAGGTTCAAAGTGGGGGGTATTTTCATTTTCTGGCTACTCCCTTGCTATAAAGACAGCAAAATGTCAGCTCACAGCCTCATCTGCCTGCTAGGACAATTCCCAGGTCTCCAGAGAACCAAGGGAGGCGGTTCAACAAGGATGCCGCATTGCCTGCTCCAATAGCCTCCTCACATGTCAACAGTGGGTCTCTGTGGACCGTGCTGACTAGGAAAAACAACCCAAACATACATGCAGCTCTCACAGAGCTCCTGCCAGGACAGTGCTGGATCTTTGCTCACTATGTGAGAGCAAAGATTGCGGTTTTGGGCAGTGAGGGGAAAGGATGGCACTGAGGTAGGAGTGGGTGGGTAAGCAGAAGGTCGGAGAGTTATTTTTCAAGTTTGAACAGCTAGAGGATAAACAAAGTATATGTAGAGGGTGATTGGGAAAGGTTGTGTAGTGTCTTCCCCAGCCTGCCAATGACTATGAGGCATATGTAGGTAGCCGTTTGCGATTCGCAAACCCCGAAATTCGGCAAATTTTGGCGTTTGCGAATCGCAAACAGCGTTTTGCTATGTAGGTGCACATTAGCAAAATAAGGAATCGCAAAAATTGCGATTCGTTATTTTGCTTAAGCATTTAAGGAATCGCAATTTTGCGATTCCTTAAATGCTATTAAGGAGTCAATTAAAAAATGTGATTCAGGCTTAAGGAATCGCAAAATACCACCTACTTCAAGTAGATGGTATTTTGCGATTTCCTTTAAAAATGCATTTAAAAAAAAAAATGTATCCCCCTTCATTGAATGGGACACTCATTCCTTAATTGCGATTTGCAATTTGCTAATCGCAATTAAGGAATATTAGGTAATCGCAAAAAAATGGTGAATTATTACCTACATTCCATTTTGCGATTCTCAAATAGCGATTCCTTAAAAATCTCTATTTCAGAATCGCAAAATGGAGATTACCTACATATGCCCCTATGTCACAGAAGGAGCTTAGTATTACAGATCTTTATTTTTCTGTGTATAACTGCGAACTCAATAAGCTAAATCAGCCTTCATTGCATTCTCCTCTAACACTTACGTCAAGGAGCTACGGAGTTCATCAGGAGCCTAAAGGATTCCCTCATTGCTAGCTCAAAAGACACTATATCTCTCCCTTGGTAATTTAAAAATGAAAAAGAAATTCTCTATACATACAGCACCTTCCTGGTTGAAGGTACAAGTTAAAACGCGTAGCCGTTCCATGTGGGGTGTTGCTTTTAACCACATTGAGAAAATACAATAATAAATACTCACTAGAACCCAGACATTTTGTAGCACTTTTCTTGGAGGGGCGTGGACAGTGCGGCTGGACCGTTGGAGTGGTGATGGTCATTGTGTGACTATATATATATATATATATATATTCACTGAAAAAACCATATGTTTCAGGGACGTTATAGTTAGAAATTAGCATTTAAAAAACTTTGGAAATTCACTGAAAAAACTACGGGTTTCAGGGATGTTATAGTTAGTTGGACATTTCAGTCGTACAAAACCAGAGAAATTTGGCTGTTATAGTTAGTTGAGATTTCAACAGTGATGTCATCAGTGATGTCACTGACCATGTCATGAGAGATGTAATATGTGACATCATCAGCAGTGCATTGCGGAGGCACGAGTTATAGTTACCTCAACTAACTATAACAGCTGAATTTCTCTGATTTTGTACAACTGAAATGTCCAACTACTAATAACATCCCTGAAACCTGTGGTTTATTCAGTGAGTTTTTAAGGTTTTTCAAATGCTAATTTCTAACTATATCATCCTTGAAACCTAAGGTTTTTTCACTGAATTTCAAAGGTTTTTTATATGCTAATTTCAAACTATAACGTCCCTGAAACCTATGTTTTTTCAGTGAATTTATAAGGTTTTTAAATGCTAATTAATAACTATACGGTCCCTGAATCCTATGTTTTTTTCAGTGAATTTCTAAGGTTTTTTAAATGCTAATTTCTAACTATGCCTACATAGGTAGGATATATGCAGAAAGATGAAGAAATGTGCAGAAAGAAGCAAGAGATATGCAGAAAAAAACAACAGAGATGCACAAAGAGTCCTTATTGCAAAGTCTTCCTGTGCCCCCACACTTTTGCTGACTGGTACTGGTGGTAACTGACTCTGACTAACCAGGCCCAGAGCCAGTGCTATGCTAAGAGACACTTAGAATACAATGAAAACACCTACATACACTAGGGTACACTATGGGTTGGTGTACCCCTGTGATTGGCATGACCTCCCCTGTAAGGCCCTAGTACATAATAGTGCTGGGGGATTAAAACAACCCCTAAGTCAGATGTGCAGAAAGAAGCTAGAGCAGTGCAGAAATAACCAACAGAGGTGAAGAAAGAGGCAAGAGGGATACAGAAAGAGGCAAGAAAAGTGCAGAAAGAAGCAGAAGAGGTTCAGTAAGAGGCAAGAGAACTCCAGAAAACAGCAAGAGAGGTGAAGGAAGAGGCAGGAGGGTGCACAAAGAGGCAAAAGGGGTGCAGAAAAAAGCAAGAGAGATGCAGAAAGAAGCAACAGAGGTGTTTAAAGAGTGAAGAGGGGTACAGAAAGAGGCAAGATAAGTGCAGAAAGAAGCAACAGAGGTGCCTAAAGAGTCAAGAGCTGTGCAGCGGGCAAGAAAGTTACAGAAAGAGGGAATAGGGGTGCAGAAAGAGGTAAGAGGGATACAGACATTTGCAAGAGAGGTGCAGATATTTTCAACAGAGTTGGAGAATAGGGAATAGGGGTGCAGAAAGAAGCATGAGGGATGCCGACATTTGCAAAAGAGCTGCAGAAAGTAGCAGCAGCAGTGCAGAACGAACTAACAGAGGTGCCAAAAGAGGCAAGAGGGGTGCAGCAAGAGGTAGGAAAGATGCACAAATTGGCACAAGAGGTACAGAAAGAGGCAGGAGGGAAGCAGAAAGAAGGAAGAGGGGTACATGAAGAAAAAAGAGTAGTGCAGAAAGAGGCAAGATAATTGCTAAAAGAAGCAACAGTGGTATAGAAAGAAGCAAGAGAAGTGCAGACAGAGGCATGTAAGGTACCGATAAAAGCAAGAGCAGTGCAGAAAGTACCAACAGAGCTGCAAAAAGAGGCAAGAGGGGTGCAGAAAAAGTAGGAGAGGTGCACAAAAAAGCAAGACATGTACAGAAAGAGGCAGGAGTGGTACAGAAAGAAGGAAGAGCAGTGCAAAAAGAAGCAACAGAGGTGCTGAATGAGGCATGAAGGGTGCAGAAAGAGAAGGAAAAGTGCAGAAAAAAGGAACTGAGGTACAGAAAGAGGCACACGGGGTGCAAAAACAGGCAGAAAAGGTGCAGCAAGAGCCAACAGGGGTACAGAAAGATGCAAGAGAAGGTACAGAAAGAGGAAAAAGGGAAGCAAAAAGAGGCAAGAGGGTTGCGGAAAGAAGCAAGTGAGCTGCAGAAAGAGGCAACAGAGGTGCAGAAACAAGCAAGAGAAGTACAGAAACAAGCAGGAGAAGTGTAGAAAGAGGGAAGAGAATTGCTGAAAAAGGCAACTGAGGTGTTGAAAGAAGCAAGAGAAGTGCATAAAGAGGCATGTTAGGTGCTGAAAGAAGCAAGAGCAGTGCAAAAATAACCAACAGAGGTACAAAAGAGGTAAGAGGGGTGCAGAAAGAGATAGGAGAGGTGCACAAAGAGGCAAGAAAGGTACAGAATGAGGCAGGAGGGGTACAGAAAGAAAGTAGAGAAGTGCAGAAAGAGGCAGGAGAATTGTTGAAAGAAGAAACCGAGTTATAGAAAGAAGCAAGAGAAGTGCAGAAAGAGTCAAGTAAGGTGCCGAAAGAAGCAAGAGCAGTGCAGAAAGAACCAACAGAGGAGCAAAAAGAGGCAAGAGGGGTGCAGAAAAAGTAGGAGAGGTGCAGAAAGAGGCAAGACAAGTACCAAAAGGGGCATGAAGGCTGGAGAAAGAAGAAAGAGAAGTGCAGAAAGAAGCAACAGAGGTGCTAAAAGTGGCGCGAAGGTTGCAGAAAGAGAAAGAGAAGTATAGAAAGAAGCAACAGAGGTACAGAAAGAGGCAAGAGAGGTACAGAAACAGGCAGGAAAGTTGCAGAAAGAGCCAACAGGGGTGCATAAATACGCAAGAGAGGTACACAAAGAGAAAAAAGGGGTAAAAAAAGAGGCAATAGGGGTGCAGAAAGATACAAGTGAGGTGCAGAAAGAGGCAACATACGTGCAGAAAGATGCAAGAAAGGTGCAGAAACAAGCAAGAGGAGTACAGAAAGAGACAAGAGAATTGCTGAAAGAAGCAACAGAGGTGTAGAAAGAAGCAAGAGGAGTGCATAAAGAGCAAGAGAGGTACAGAAAGAGGCAAGAGAAGTGCAGAAAATGGCAAGAAAACAGCAGAAAGAGGCAAGAGGGATGCAACAAAGGGAAGAAGGATACAGAAAAGAGCAAGAGAGGTACAAAGAGAAGCAAGAGAGGTGCAAAAGAGGGAAAAAGAGTGCAGAAAGAGACAACAGGGGTACAGAAAGAGACAACAGGGGCGCAGAAAGAGGCAATAGAAGTGCAGAAAGAGGCGAGTGTGGTGCAGAAACAGGCAAAAGGGGTGCCGAAAGAGGGAACATTTGTGCAGACTGAGGCCAGAGAGGTGCAAAAAGAGGGAAGAGGGGTACCGAAAGAGGCAAGAGGAATGCAGAAATTTGCGAAAGAGATGCAGAAAGAAGCAAGAACAGTGTAGAAAGAACCAACAGAGGTGCAAAAAGAAGCAAGAGGGGTGCAGAAAAAGTAGGAGAGGTGCAAAAAGAGGCAAGACAAGTACAGAAACAGGCATGAGGGGTGCAGAAAGAAGGAAGTAAAGTGCAGAATGAAGCAACAGAGGTACAAAAAGAGGTTCAAAGGTTGCCGAAAGAGCATTTATGTTAAGATACTAGCCTCTAAAACCATCCCCAACAAATTGGGTACAGTCGACCACATGGTTCAGTCACCCATTAGTACAGCAGGGAACAAGGTTAGCAAGCTTGTAGAATTCCCTCCCATATCAATGGAGGAGACAATTGCTCTAGTCACCCAAATAAAGAGCGGGTGCCCCTCAGATATTATCCCGGCACGCATCATGCCACTACTGATTGACAATCTGGGTGTTGGAATCCAGCAGGTAGTTAATCTGTCCCTGAGTACAGGGGAAGTCCCCCCGGACTGGAAGCGTGCTCTAGTAAGGCCACTGCGTAAAAATAATTCTATCCCTTGGACCGAATTGACAAACTTGAGACCGATTTCTCTCCTCCCTTTTTTAGGGAAGCTCACAGAGAAGTTTGTCAACCGGCACCTGTCAAAATACATCGAAAGTGCTGGGGGGCTAGACCCCTCCCAATCTGGGTTTAGGCCTAGACACAGCACGGAGACCGCCTTGCTGTCCGTCGCTGACGATCTTCATATGCTACAGGATAAAGGATATTCCGTTATCTTGGTGCTTTTAGATCTGTCAGCGGCGTTTGACACTGTGTCACACGACATCATGACCTCCAGACTAGTTGACATCGGTCTGGGAGGCAAGGCGCTGGCCTGGCTAAGGAGTTTTTTCACCAAACGTACTCAAAGAGTCATTCTGGGCCCATATCAGTCAGAGGAGGTGGAGATCTCTAAGGGGGTGCCACAGGGCTCTTGTTTGAGCCCAACGTTATTTAACATCTATGTGGCGCCCCTAGCTAACATCATGAGATCCCACGGGTTCATCCCCGTATCGTATGCGGACGATACTCAACTCCTCTTCCCGTTTAAAATGATGACTCCTGAAGTACGTAACTCCTTTGCCCGGGGGATGAAAGAAGTGGCCCACTGGATGGCAGCAAACTTTTTGCAGTGTAACGTCTCTAAGACGGAGGTGATGCTGTTTGGGGAAGCCAAACGCCTGTGGACTCCTGACTGGTGGCCTCAAGATCTAGGCCCAGTCCCTGAGCCCAAATTGGTTGTGAAAGATCTAGGAGTTAAACTGGATCAGGAGCTCGCCCTTAAACAACATGCCAATTAAGTGGTCGTCTCCTGTTTCCACGTCATTGGGCTTCTTCGGAAGGTATTCCCCCTGTTACCTGATACCATCAGAAGAACACTGGTTCAGTCGCTCGTACTGAGTAGGCTGGATTATTGCAATGGTCTGCTCCTAGCCGCAAATGAGGGGATTATTGCAAGGTTACAGGTTGTGCAAAACACTGCTGCGCGCCTTGCTCTCAATGCCCCGGCTCGCACTCCTTCTAAACCCCTATTAGTCAAGCTTCACTGGCTCTCAGTGAAACAGAGGGTGATGTTCAAAACTTGCTGCATTATTCACAAGTGCCTTACTGGTAAAGGTCCAGATTATCTGACCAAAAAATTTAATCCATACGTTCCCTCCAGATCTTTGAGATCAGGAGATCAAGAACTGTTATGTGTCCCCAGGTTCAGGAAGACAAGACAAGGGGGAAGGGCTCTATCAGTGGCTGGCCCGAAGCTATGGAATGAACTCCCTATTGGAATTAGACTATGCAAAGAACATCTTCCCTTTAGGAAAAAATTAAAAACTTTCCTCTTTAATTACTAAGCATTCTGGCTAGGGAATTAGGATATATGACTGGGCCTCTTCTTCTTCTTTTTGCTCTCAGATGTTGCCAAAGGCGCGGAGATACTCCTTAGGGAGTCGATTCCTAGCGCGATACAAGCTTGCAAATAAGAGAAGTACAGAAAGAAGCAACAGAGGTACAGAAAGAGGTAAGAGAGGTGCAGAAACTGTCAGGAAAGGTGCAGAAAGAAGGGGCAAGGGTGCAAAAAGAGGCAAGAGAGATACTGAAAGATAAAAACGGGGTGCAGAAAGAGGCAAAAGGGGTGTAGAAAGTGACAACAGATGTCAGGGTTGAGCGTGTCCTTTCCAAGCAAAGACGTTTCTCCCCTGTTTCTGGAATGAAGAAGGTGTTAGACTGCAGACAAGGTTCTATGAGCTGGAGTCAGTTGGTTGCTAAGAGATTTCATTCCACAAGATCATAGACTGCGGATGTTGCTGCAGCGGAATTCCAACATGGCGGTCTAACTCTGACCTAAGTTAGCGTTCTAGTGTTCCGCTTGGTATTTTTATCTTATGGTTATCATGCTTGCGCACATGTTGCGCTTCGCACTTCAACCGTCGTTTGTACGAAGAAAGCAGCATTTTCTTACCACTTCATTTTTCTGAAAGGATTTCTTTGCGAGGGTTTTACTGCTCGCTTTTCTCGTATCCTGCCAATCAACTAAAGAATCCCTGAGGTCAGTTAGCGGCTCCCTTAGCTGCCTTCGAGGGACTTCGCAGGCTTTTTTTGGGTGGGCTGAGGGAGTGACTGGTCAGTGTTACTCTCAGCAGTCCACCTTCTTGCTACCAATTTTTTCCTATTAATAGCTCTTGTTGCTGAATCAAGATAGTATTCCTGTAACAGAATTTTCTTTTGGACTTTAGAGTGAAAATTCCTTGAACTTGCTTTCAGCGTACAGTCTGCATAACTGTTCCTTCTTTCATGCGTCAAGTGCAGGCTTAGCTACTAATAATTATTTTTTTGGAGCATGTGCCAACAGAAACTGAATGAAGGACTAATAGCGCAGAAATTCTTTTGGCCAGTCAGCTTTTCTAGAAAGGTAATACAGACTTTCATCAGTCTTGGCACTTCAAAATCTATTTCAACCACTAACTTGCTGCGCTCTACCTACATCTCTACAAGTAAATACAAATATATATATATTTCTACTTACCACCTCTACCGGCACTGTTCTTCCTTCAGCATTGTCTAGAGCAAGAAGATAACAAAGATTGTTAGTGGCTAAATACTGGCAAGAAAATATATGTAAGGCTCATAACTACTAAGAGAGAAGCTAGTCCACAGAGTAATACAGGTACAAAGAATCATAGAGTAACAATATGGAACATTAGGATAAGTTTATGCAAAGTAATGTCAAGAGATATATTGTGCTTGTAATTACAGGTGCAAGGAGAACTGATAAGGAAGAGCTCCAGGTGGCACTGCTGTGGCAGTCTCTCTGTCTTCCCATTCCCTGTTCCCCCTCTCCGCTGCAGGCAGAGTGTATTCTGATGTGCAGTGGGGTTGGGGAGTTGGGTACATATGCTCTTAAAGTCAGTTTAGCCCTTCTGCTCCTGTAGAGGCACAAATTCAGGTACTGTTTGACAGATTAAAGTGCCCACCATTCCTTCACTCTGGCAGAATGGCTGAAGGTATAAATGTTAAGGCCTTGGCGTCAGTTCTTGAAGGGTTGCAGAAGCAGTTGAGTGAAACTAGGGAGGAGGTTAGGAAATCTAGTCAGGAGGCTAATTATCTTCGTCAAAGGTTAGAGGAGTTCACAGCTGGTACCAGTTCAAGTATTAGAGAACAACAATTCCAGCTTTTTTCCCCTTCGCCCTCTGCCGCAGATTTAACTACCCAAGTTATCCATATCATCTCCCCAACTATTCCCTTGGCCCCTCCTGAGAGGTTTCATGGAGACCCACATAAAGCAAAGGTATTCTTCACGCAGTATTCTTTACATTTCCTGTGTAGACCCATAATCTTCAAGAAAGACCAATCCAAGTTAGCTTTCATACTGTCTTACCTGAGTGGAGATGCCACTGCTTGGTCCATGCCCTTAGTGAACACCAATGATCCTATTGAATATAATTTGGAGGAGGGTAAGTTGGAGTTTATGCACATTTTTGATTGAAGAGCCATTTCGCAAACTACAGATAATAAACTGTTAGATCTGAAACAGGGAAATCGTGAGTTGGTAGACTATTTGGCACACTTCCACAAGTTAATAATGGAAACTAATTGGCCGGAGGCTAAGAGAGCTGCCATCTTTTACAGAGGGGTAAAGGATGAGTTGAAGGATAGTCTAGATCAAATCCCCAAGAGACCCACTGAGTTGTCCGAATTGATTGACCTGGTTCTTTAAATAGATCAGGGACAATTTGAGAGAAGAAGTGAGTGTCGGAATGAAATAGGACATTTACCACCCCGATTTGATCGGTCTAAGACCGAAGCCTCCAAGCCTAGTAAAGTGGGTTCTGGTGAGGAGCCTATGCAGATTGGTTTGGTGTTGGGTCCTTTAACCAAAGACGACAGAGAGAAGAGACAAAGTGGCAAGCTGTGTATGTATTGTGGAAGTGCAGGCCATTTTGTCAAAGAATGCCCCAAGAGGCCCAAGAACAATACATGGGTACAAGACAGGCCCCACCAGTAGATGGAGTTGCTCTGGTGGGTGCTGATGAGGAGACAACTCCAAATGATCAGTTTTTAGCGAATACATTGCAGTCTGCCGCCCCATATATAATAATTTCCAGTTTGATAAGATTTTGAGATGTAGAGGTAGACTAGGTATCAGTCATGGTGGACTCTGCGGCCACCGGAAATTTTTGTGACATCAAATTCGCAAAGGCCCTAGTAATTCATTTTGTTAGGAAAAAAAAGCCGGAGCCAGTTCGTGCAGTGGATGGTACCAACTTATCCTCTGGCCCGATCATCCATGACACAGAAGAGATTACTCTGATCGGACCAAGAAGACATCTGAGCATCTTATGTTTTAGCCTCATTGGTGCCACAAAAATTCGATTGATTTTGGGCCATGGTTGACGGAACACAATCCGAAGATTGATTGGGCAAAAAGAACCATCAAATTGGATTCAGAGTATTGTCAGAAACATTGCTTTGACTCTCGAGTCACAGTTTCACAGCAGTCTCCATCAGTTCTCTTAGCAGATCAGGCACGGATGATTTGTGCAGTGGAGATGCAGAGCATTCTAAAGGAATACCAAGATCTGACATCTGTCTTTGATGAGAAGGAGGCAGAGAAACTATCCCCGCACCGGGAATATGATTGCAAGATTGACCTAGAACCAGGGGCATTGTTGCCTTAGTGTCGTATTTATGCTCAGAAGTGTAAAATAAACATCTAAAAGACTACCTGGACCGATATTTAGCCAATGGGTTCATTCAACCTTCACAGTCCCCAGTCTCCTCTCCATTGTTTTTAAGTCCTAGGAAGGATGGAAAATTGAGAGCTTGCATTGACTATCGAGCGCTGAACAAAGACACCAAAAAGAATCAATACCCCTTACCCTTCATCTCAGCACTTTTTGATCAGGTCAAATAAGCCCATATCTATACGAAGTTGGATCTAAGGTGGGCCTATCATCTAGTTCGCATGGCTGAGGGTGATGAGTGGAAGACCGTATTTCAAACTCGATTTGGTCTGTTTGAATACCAGGTCATGCCATTTGGCCAGTGTAACGCACCTGCAGTTTTTCAGAACTTTGTTAACGACATTCTACGTGAGGTTTTGGATCGCTTTGCTGACGTTTACGTCAATGACATCCTAATAATTTCCCCTAATTATGAGGAACATGTTCGACATGTTCGAGTTATCCTGGAACGATTATTGGAGAATCAATTGTATGTGAAATGTGTTTTCATTCCAATCGAGTGGAATTCTTGGGTTTCATCCTTTCCCCCGAGGGTGTATTGATGGATTATTCAAAACTAAGAGCCATTCAAGATTGTCCAGCTCCCCGTACTGTCAAGGAGATACAAAGTTTCCATTGGCTTTGCAAATGTTAACAAGCGATTCATTTCAAATTTCTCTGAGAACGTTAAACCCATCACTCGCTTGCTTAAGAAGAAGGAAAAGCTTTTCTGGGATGCTGAAACAGAGAATGCCTTTCAGCTACTGAAGAAAACCTTCATCGCAGCCCCAGTATTGGCTCATCCGAATCCTGAGAAACCCTTCTATGCTGAAGCGGATGCTTCCAACTTGGCCATCAGTGGAATCCTCTCCCAAAAGCATAAAGAGACTGGCCAGTTGCATCCAGTGGTGTTTCGCTACCTTAAGTTAATAGCTGCGGAAATCAATTACTCCATAGCGGACAAAGAAGTGTTAGCAGTAAAGGATGCATTCCAAGAATGGAGGCACTATTTGTTGGGGGGAAACATGAGATCTCAGTCTTTACTGATCATTGACATTTACAATTCCTCAAATCAGCAAGAACACTTACCCCACAACAATTAAAGTGGTCTCTCTTTTTTGCAGACTATAACTTTGTCCTGACCTATAAGCCCTTTTCAGTAAATGGAAAGGCTGATACTCTATCCCATTTGCAGACTGGAGAAGAAAAAGAAATTCCAAAAGAAGGTCATGTTATCCCAGAGGAAAAGATTATAGGAATGATACTGTACCCGAAATTGGAAGACAAGCTAAGAGTTAGTAAACCACAAGCAGAAATCCAGAATTGGATTTTGGAAGGTCCAGATTGAGAAATCAAGGAAGGGAAGCCTTACTTTCAAGGAAAGCTATATGTACCAGACAACAATTTGCAGAATGAAATCATCCGGTTGTTTCATGACAATCCACTAGCTGGTCACAAGGGAGTGAAGAAGACGTGGAACTTCTGAAATGATAATTTTGGTGACCCGGCATGGAATCTCAGGTGAGGCAGTATGTGGCATCTTACAAACAGTGTATGAAGGGGAAGGTCAACAGACAGGCACCTCAGGGACTTTTAATGCCCCTGACAGTAGCCCCATATCCTTGGCAAACAGTCTTTTTGGATTTCATTGTAGGCTTGCCTTCTAGTCAAGGGTATTCCACCATTTGGGTGGTGGTTGATCACTTTACCAAGTTGAGCCATTTTAATCTGCTAGCAGCCCTTCCGAATGCAACACAGTTAGCCACCTTGTTCACTCAGCACATTGTATAATCACATGGAATTCCTAAAGCGGTGATTTCCGAGCAGGGTTCACAATTTGTGTCTCACTTTTGGAGGTCATTTTTGAAGTGCTTGGGAGTGGATTCCCATTTGTCTACCAGTTTCCATCCTTGCGTCTGTTTCTCATGGGTCAGGAGGGAAATTGGCCTGCCTTGCTCTGGACAGCAGAATTTGCCTATAATAATTCTGTACATTAATCCACATGTTTTTCCCCCTTCTTTTTGAATTCTGGCAGGCAAACCAAATATGTTAATAGAGAAGATTGAGAGTGAGGTACCAGCTGTGGAAGAAGTGATACAGGAGTTACAGAACGCCTATCAAGTAGCTTCTAAAAATTTACTAAGAGCAAATAATTCACACAAGGAACAGGCAGACAAGAGTAGAAGGGAAAGTCCAGTCATTGAGCCTGAAGATCAGGGTTTGATCTCCACTCGAAACATGTGGTTAAAGGAAAACAGGAAGTTTCAGCCCAGATTTGTTGGCCCTTATATTGTAGAAAGAATGGTAAACCCAGTTTGTGTAAAGGTCAAACTTCCCAAGAGATTAAAGGTACACCCAGTTTTTTCATGTTTCTCTTGTAAAAAGAAATCTCCCAAATTTAAGGAAGGTTTTGCCTCTAGCTCCCGTTCAAGTGAACTCAGAGGAAGAGTTTGAGGTGAAAAGAATACTTGATTCCAAGATTAGAAGAGGGAGGTTGTTTTACTTGATTGACTGGAAAGGATTTGGCCGAGAGGAGAAGTCCTGGGAACCCAGTTCTGAAGTTCATGCCCCCAGGTGGTTAGAGAATTCCATAAGACTCATACACTGAAGCCTAAAGAAGGAGGAGAAGGATTCTTGATGGGGGATACTGTCAGGGTTGAGCGAGTCCATTCCAACCAAAGACGTTCCTCACCTGTTCCGGGATTGAAGAAGGTGTTAGACTGCAGACAAGGTTCTATGAGTTGGAGTAAGTTGGTTGCTAAGAGATTTCATTCCACAAGCTTATAACAGCAGATGTTTCTGCAGCGGAATTCTAACATGGCGGTCTAACCCTGATCTGAGTTAGCGTTCTAGTGTTCCGCCTTATTTTTTTATTTACTGGTTATCGTGCTCACACAACTGTTGTGCTTCGCACTTCAACCGTCGTTTGTACGAATGAAGCAGTGTTTCCTTAGCGCTTCATTTTTCTGACAGGATTTGTTCGCGAGGGTTTTAACTCTCACTTTTCTTGTATCCTGCCAATCAACTAAAGAATCCCTGAGGTCAGTTAGTGGCTCCCTTAGCTGCCTTCGTGGCACATTGCAGGTATTTTTTCGATGGGCTGAGAGAGTGACTGGTCAGTGTTACTCTCAGCAGTCGGCCTACTTGTTACAATTTTTTTCCTATTAATAACTCTTGTTGATGAGCCAGGATAGTATTCCTGGAACAGAATTTTCTTTTGGACTTTAGAGTGAAAATTCCTTGAACTTGCTTTCAGCGAACAGTCTGCATAACTTTTCATTCTTTCATGCGTTAAGTGCAGGCTTAGCTACTAATAATAGTTTTTTTGGAGCATGTACTAACAGAAACTAAATGAAGGACTAATAGTGCAGACACTCTTTTGGCCAGTCAGCTCTTCTAGAACGGTAATACAGACTCTCATCATTCTTGCCACTTCAAAATCTATTTCAACCACTAACTTTCTAAGCTCCACCTACATCTCTACAAGTGAATACAACTATATATATATTTCTACTTACCACCTCCACCGGCACTGTTCTTCCTTCAGCATCATCTAGAGCAAGAAGATAAAGAAGATTGTTAGTAGCTAAGTACTGGCAAGAAAATACATATAAGGCTCATAACTAATAAGAGAGAAGATAGTCCACAGAGTAATACAGGTATAAAGAACCATAGAGTAACATTATCGAAGATTAGGATAAGTTTATGGAAAGTAATGTCCAGAGTAATATTGTGCTTGTAATTACAGGTGCTAGGAGATCTGATAAGAAAGAGCTCCAGGTGGCACCTCTGTGGCAGTCTCTCTGTCTTCCCATTCCCCTTTCCCCCTCTCTGCTGTGGGCAGAGTGTATTCTGGTACGCAGTGGAGTTGGGGAGTTGGAAACTATTGTCTTAAAGTCAGTTCAGCCCTTCTGCTCCCGTGGAGGCACAAGTTCAAGTACTGTTCAACAACAGAGGTGCATAAAGAAGCAAAAGAATTGCAGAAACAAGCAGGAGAAGTGCAGAAAGAGGAAATAGAATTGCTGAAAGAAGCAATAGAGGTGTAGAAAAAAGCAAGAGAAGTGCAGAAAGAGGCAGGTTAGGGGCTAAAAGAAGCAAGAGCAGTGCAGAAAGAACCAACAGAGGTGCAAAAAGAGGCAAGAGGGTGCAGACGGAGGTGGGAGAGGTGCACAAAGAGTCAGGAAAGGTACAGAAAGAGGCAGGAGGGGTACAGAAAGAAAGAAGAGAAATGCAGAAAGAGGCAGGAGAATTACTGAAAGAAGAAACAGAGGTATAGAAAGAAGCAAGAGAAGTGCAGAAAGAGGCATGTAAGGTGCAGAAAGAAGCTAGAGCAGTGCCGAATCAACCAATAGATGTGCAAAAAGAGGCATGTAAGGTGCAGAAAGAAGCGAGAGCAGTGCCGAAACAACCAATAGATGTGCAAAAAGAGGCAAGTGGGGTGCAGAAAAAAGTAGGTGAGGTGCACAAAGAGGTAAGACAAGTACAGAAAGAAGAAGGAGGGGCACAGAAAGAAGGAAAAGAAGTGTAGAAAGAAGCAACAGAGGTGCTGAAAGAGGCGCGAAGGGTACAGAAAGAGCAGGAGAAGTACAGCAAGAAGCAACAGTGGTACAGAAAGAGGCAAGATAGGTGCAGAAACAGGCAGGAAATGTGTAGAAAAGGGGAACAGGAGTGGTGAGAGATGCAAGAGAGCTACATAAAGAAAAAAAGGGGTGCAAAAAGAGGCAAGAGGGGTGCAGAAAGAAGTAAGTGAAGTGCAGAAAGAGGCAACAGAGGTGCAGAAAGAGGCAACAGAGGTGCAGAAAGACGCCAGAGAGGTGCAGAAACAAGCCAGAGAAGTGCAGAAAGAGGCAAGAGAATTGCTGAAAGAAGCAACAGAGATGTACTGTTCAACAACAGAGGTGCATAAAGAAGCAAAATAATTGCAGAAATAAGCAGGAGAAGTGCAGAAAGAGGAAAGAGAATTGCTGAAAGAAGCAATAGAGGTGTAGAAAAAAGCAAGAGAAGTGCAGAAAGAGGCAGGTTAGGGGCTAAAAGAAGCAAGAGCAGTGCAGAAAGAACCAACAGAGGTGCAAAAAGAGGCAAGAGGGTGCAGACAGAGGTGGGAGAGGTGCACAAAGAGTCAGGAAAGGTACAGAAAGAGGCAGGAGGGGTATAGAAAGAAAGAAGAGAAATGCAGAAAGAGGCAGGAGAATTACTGAAGGAAGCAAAGGAAGTGCAGAAAGAGGCAAGTGAGGTGCAGAAAGAGGTGAGAGGTGTAGAAAATGGCAAAAAAAGCAGGAAGAGGCAGGAGGGATGCAAAAAAGGGAAGAAGGGTGTAGAAAGAAGCAGGACAGATACAGAAAGAAGCAAGAGAAGTGCAGAAAGAGGAAAGACGAGTGCAGAAAGAGAACAGGGGTGCAGAAAGGGACAACAGGGGTGCAGAAGGAAGCAAGAGAGGTGCAGAAAGAGGCAATAGAAGTGCAGAAGGAGGCAAGTGAGGTGCAAAAGGAGGCAAGAGAACTGCAGAAAGAGGTACAAGAGTTGCAGAAACAAGCAAAATGGATGCAGAAAGAGGGAACAGGTGTGCAGACAGAGGCAAGAGAGGTCCATAAAGAGGGAAGAGGGGTACAGACAGGGGCAAGAGGAATGCAGAAATTTGGAAAAGAGGTAAAGAAAGAAGCAAGAGAAGTGCTGAAAGAATCAATAGAGGTGCAGAAAGAGGCAAGCGGGGTGCCGAAAGAGGCAAGAGGGGTGTAGAAAGAGGCAAGAGAAGTATGGAACGATGCATGGGAGATACAGAAAGAAGCAAGTGACGTGCAGAAAGAGGCAAGAGAAGAGCAGAAAGTGGCAAGTGAGGTGCACAAAGAGGCAAGAGAGGTACAGAAAGCGACTTGAGAAGTGCAGAAAGACGCATGAGAGGTACAGAAGGAAGAGAGTGAGGTACAGAAAGAGGCAATTGAGGTACAGAAAGAGGCAAGGGAACTGCAGAAACACACAAGAGAAATGCACAAAGAGGCAAGAGAGGAGCAGAAAGAGGCAAGAGAGGTGTAGAAAGAGGCAAGAGTTCTGCAGAAAAAAGCAACAGCGGTGCACATGATACTGTAGTTTTGGGAACATTTGAGCCATTTGAGCTAGAAACAAGTGTTTTTGTTGTTCAAATCTTCAGATTAGGCAGCAGATGATGGAATATTTGGCAATTGCGGAAAATGTTTAATTATATGACAATTGGTGCAGCCAAACAGTCACATAACTCCAGTGGCCCTGCTCATACCTCCAACTAGGTCCAGAAGTGCTCCTCAGTGGCTCCTCCTTTTTTTGTGTCTCATTGTGTTTATAGTTTACTGTCTATGAAAATGAGGACGACTAAACCTGAGGTAACCACTCCTCAACACAGACTGCAATACCACATAATTACTCTCCAAAACACATAATCCCACTCCACATAATTCCTATACATTAAATACGACATACTTTCTATTCACATAATTTCACTGCACAACACACCATATAAATCCACTACACACAACGTACATCCACTCTACAACAAATAACATTAGTAAAACACTTTTACATTTGCAAAGCCAATAGCTCTAACTCTTGCAAATGTGAAACCTATTAAATTGCAAATATTTCTTTAACTAGTAGTCACGTTTGCAGAGTGGTGGAGAAAGCGTGCTGGGCCTCTGACCAGTGCTCAGGAATTCCCCTTCGTAGGACTTACAGGAGATACCAGGAGGGCTTCTTGGCCTCCAAAGTCCCTCAGGAGGCGCGTTTACAGAGCGGTGGAGAAAGGGGTAGTTGGCCCCCAAGGATGACACCTACCCCTCCTCTTAACTCCAGTAAGTCCCACACATCAGGATTGCAAGTTCTCACAGCACGCAACAACCCCTTTTCCCACCACTCTGTAAACATGCTCCTTTGCGCGTTCTTGGATGGGGATTGAAGTAACCATCGCTGCTGGGGGTCCTTTGGGGCCAACTAGCCTACCTCTTACCTCCAGTAAGCCCCATACAGTGGGATTGCTGAGAGGTGGACACAGGCCACGCCCCCTTTTTCCACCACTCTGCAAACACGCCTCCTGGTAGGCTCTTGGTTGGGGAGGAAGTCCCCTTCCCTCCTGAGGATCCCTGGAGGCTAACTAGCTCACCAGATACCTCAAGTAGGTCCCACACAGCTGGATTGCTGAGAGTGGTTCGAGGCCATGCCCCCTTTTTACACCACTCCGCAAACGCGCCTCCTGGCGCACTACTGCTCAGGGGAACCCCATTGCCCCACCAGCCCAACCAGACTAGTTGGCCCCCAGAGACCCTCAGGAATGAAGGGGACATAACCCCTCATCTTAGAACGTGCCAGGGGGCACGTTTACAAAGTGGTGCAGGGAGGGGACGGGGCCTCCGTCTATATGGCAACTTTTTCTAAATTTGGTTTTTAGAAAGGGGGCTTTGTGACCCCCCTTCCCTTTATTATTATTCCCATCCCCAGGGCCTGAGCATTTGCTTTTTAAAACAGGAGGGGGGCTGCACGGCTCCCTCCCGTGGCCGATTTCGGCCTCGGGCACCCCATACACCGGGACATGGCCACATATTTTTTTTTACATTTATTATTTTTAAGGATGGGGCCCCCCTCCTGAGGCCATTATTGGCACCGGGTACCCCATCCCCCCCGGAGCTGTGCCTTGATCATTTTATGTTAATTTTTTTTTTCATTTTTAATAAGTGAGGGTGGCCATGTGGCCCCTCTTCCCTTGGCCACTTCTGGCCCCGGGGACTTCGTCTCCCAGGACATGGCCTCATGTTGGGGACTGTGGGGGCAGCTCCAATGCCCCCACAGTCCATGCCGGCTCCCCACCTTATGCAGGAGCCGGCATAGCTTTTGGGCAAGGGGAGAAGCTAACATGCAGCTCGCCTTGTCCAAAAGCAATTCTGCTCTGCTTCTTGGAAGAAAGAGCAGGTTTCCTGCTCTCAGAAGCAACGCAGTGTTTGCTATGGCAGGGTGGGAGACGTGCTCCCACCCTGCCATAACAAACAGGAATGTCCCAATTGTTATGAACAGTGCTGCAACTCTACCTATATTCAACAAGGAACTTGATAAGATTAGACACTTGGGGGTTGAGCGATATCTACCTGACGAAATCCATGTTTAAGAACCACCATGACCAGAATGTAATGAATGGATACTCCCACTGAGGCGGGACTATAAACAACTGCTGGAAGGGCAGTGAGAACATGGCCGTGATTCCCCCGTGAAGATACCAATGAGCAAGGGCTAAATAGCCCGAAACGCGTTTGGTGAAAGTCACTGTGAGGGAAGGGTGACGCTGTATGCCCTGTTAACCTGCTGAATTAAGTGAAGAAATCACGTTGCGCATGGTGTCTAAACTGTTGGAGGGTTGCATATATATATATATATATATATATATATATATATATATATATATATATATATATATATTCACTGAAAAAACCATAGGTTATACACCATATATAGTTAGGAATTAGCATTTACAAAACCTTGAAAATTCACTGAAAAAACCATAGGTTATAGACCATATATAGTTAGGAATTAGCTTTTACAAAACCTTATTTTACTCACACAAAACCATTGAAATTCCATATATAGTTAGTTGCACTAACTATATATCGCGCACCCGCAATCCACTGCTGATGATGTCACATATTACATCATTCATGACATGGTCAGTGACATCACTGATGACATCACTGATGACATCTCAAATGACATCACTGATGACATCACTGATGACATCTCATTTGACATCATTCTTGTGCTAATACGATAAACCTCTTCAGACTCTAATATAACCTTAGATACACTCAGTGTATACAGACACTCACACACTGTCACTCATCCATGGAGTTACTCACACACCTAGTCAGTCATGCAAAGAAACAATCTCACCTCCATTTCCTCAACTATACAGTTATACACACCTTACTTATTCAAACATATACTAACACATATTTACTCTCTTATACAATCCCTGATACAAGTTCACAATGATCCATACAGCCACTCACACATTCACTAGCTCTCATGCACAGTTATGTATATATGCCAACTCTCACATGTACGTTGTTTTACATATGTACTTACTTTGACATGTAGCACTGAGATATCCATTCACTCACCAATACACTCATGCACACAGTCAACCGCCCATACAGGTGTTTCCACATGCACTCTTGAACTCATACACCTAGTGAATCAACTGCTCACACATCTATGCACAGAGTCACACACCTCCCAGCCACCCCCACACAAACTCAATCTCCCATACAAATACTTGGGCAACCAATCAATAACACATATAGCCTCTCGTATAGCTAATGATCAACACATGCAGCAGTTTACATCACAACAGACATACTGATGCACACATTCAGACAGTTTAGTCACTAACCCATGCATTTAGTACGACACATTTATTCACTCACTCATACAGTCAGTCACGCACCTACTAAATCCTTCATCCAGACACTTATACATCCACTCATTCTTCAATATATCAAACATATTTAAACTTTACAGAAACACACAGTCACTGGATGATGTTATCAGTGATGTCATTTGAGATGTCAAATGAGATGTCATCAGTGATGTCATCAGTGATGTCATTTGAGATGTCATCAGTGATGTCATCAGTGATGTCACTGACCATGTCATGAATGATGTAATATGTGACATCATCAGCAGTGGATTGCGGGTGCGCGATATATAGTTAGTGCAACTAACTATATATGGAATTTCAATGGTTTTGTGTGAGTAAAATAAGGTTTTGTAAATGCTAATTCCTAACTATATATGGTCTATAACCTATGGTTTTTTCAGTGAATTTTCAAGGTTTTGTAAATGCTAATTCCTAACTATATATGGTGTATAACCTATGGTTTTTTCAGTGAATTTCAATGGTTTTTTAATAGCAAATATCAAAAGCTTTAAAATGTATTCTTCTTTAAATCGAAATATATATTTTATATGTTTTTAATACAATTTTTTAATGTATTTTTTTTTATATATTTTTTTGTTTCGCTTCCGGTCCGCGAACCGGGTAGCTTCCCGTTAGCTCAATTTCTTGCCGCGACCTGGTCCGCGAACCGGTAAACGTTCCGTTTGCGCAACTGCCACGTTCAAAAACAACATCGTGACGCATCGCGTAATCGCGAAGTATCGCGTTGTTGCGTAATGCGTCATATGACGCGCCGCTTCAGCGCACCCGGAAGCGCTCCGGTCCGCGAAGCGAAGCGCGAAGCGCTGCTTCCCGGAAGCGATCCGGGGCGCGGCGCGGAGCGCGTACCGTAAGCATAACAGGTCATGTGATTTGTCATGTGACTTGTTAATAACACTTTTCATTGGTTCATTTCACTTTTGGTTTCCTAATGTTGTTAGGCTAGGTCATGTGACCTAAAAATAACACTTTTCATTGGTTTAGAACTATTTTTTTTTCCAAAATGATGAAAACCCCTCCTTGTTTTTACCTCATTCTTACTTTCTACTTCCAGAGAGCAAGACCTATTTTTCACAATGGCTTCTGTAATAGCTGCAGCTGGTGCTTCTCAGCAACCACCACCACCACCACCACCACCAAAAGGACCACCTCCAACACTGGACTTTGGTCGAGAGGAAGATAATGAGGACGAAGAGGAGGAGGAGGAGGAAGAGCAAGTAAGGCAGTTCCTGCCAGAAACACCAAGGCAGAGCCATCTTGCTGCCAATCCCCCAAATGTCATCCCCAGCACCTCCAGTGGACAAAGCTCATTCGCCGGACCAGACAATATTCAAGCTCCTTTTGAACACTACAAAATAGTTTGTATATATTGTGGAGGAACTATTTGTTATAGAGAGAAGAGTATTACTTTGATTAACCGAGCTGGAGAAAATCATAAATGCATCAAGATGAGAAAACAATGAATCCTTTTTATTTTTTTTTGCTCCTGTGAGACATGTTCAAACCCTGCTTTTTTGTTATTTCCTCTAAAAAAACACAAAAAAACCACAAAATAGTTTTCAAAAATAAAAAAAATTCAAAAAATTGTTCAGAAAATTAATAAAAAAAATAAAAAAAATAAAAAGAATAAAAAGAATAAAAAAACTGTTCTTTTCAGAACTACCTTCCATTTATAACAAAATTGCCCACATTTTTATACCCTGTCTTTCTTTTTTCCTCATAGTACGCTCCTCGGACCGCTTCCCGGTGCACGTACCGGGCGCTCCCCACGCAAAAACAAAGAAAAAAAATATTTATTTTTTTGCCCCGTGGGGCCCTTTTAAAGCCTCCACATCAAACCTAGGGGGTCAGGGAGGATCTACTATGCCCCCTTATGGTCATTTCCCCCTTTGTTTTGGCCTCCTCTTGTCTCTCGATCCTACCGAGAGACAAGATGGCGGCCGCTCCGGACTGTTTAGAATGTTGACAGACACCGGAGAGCCAATCAGCTTCGCTTCGCGAAGTTCCGTTACGCGTCAAGTACGCGAACCGGGGCGCTACCCGGAGCGCGCTTACAGATATATATCTTTTTTTGAACGTTAATTTCTCAAAATCCACTGGAGCACATATCTTGAGACCTAGCAAAGGCACATCAGGCTAACAGTCCCTACAATTTTGCCAAGTTTCGTGCAAATCCATTCAGCCGTTCGGGCTAAAAGTGAGGCCAACCGCCCTATGGAAATTAACATGGGAAACGCGTTTTGGGACCCCCCTTTTTTCTCGGCCCCCCCTTGACGAAACCCCCCCAAATTTTCAGTGGCTGCTCAGAAACAAAATGTTCCATTTTCCTGAAAATTTCAGCCAATTCCGTCCACAAACGCCAAACTTATTAGACATAGAATTTTCAAAAATCCCATAGAGAAAAAATCCTAACTATATATACCTACTGGCGACCGCCAGTAGGTAATATATATATATACACATATATACATATATATTTATATATATATAGATATATTTATTAACTATATATTACCTACTTACCATAGGAAAATCACCACATTCTATTCCCAATAACTTTGGCTCCGAATGATGAATCTTCGCAACATTTTCAAAACTGATATCAGCTCCTATGTTGAAAGTTTGGGGGTGATTCGTCAAGGGGGGGAGAGAAAAAAGGGGGGTCCCAAAATATGTTTTCTCCATGGTAATTTCCATCGGAAACTTTGGACAAGGCTACAGGTCGAACGGGTGAATGGAATTACCCCAAATTTGTCAGGGAGAGGGTCTTGGGCTAGAAAGCACGCTTTTGTTTATTTAGTGTAAATCCATTCAGTAGTTCTTGAGAATTATCGAAATATTCAGATAACTCTTTGACATGATCAAAAAACAAACGTCCAAGCCATCTACTATCCATGTCCAGCTCTCCAAAATCCTATGTGATATCTTCACTGTTAGAAATGGGGGTCTCTAGTTGGCAGGGGTAGGTACCACTGTCCAAGTAGGGACCCTTGCTTCTAGTCAGGGTAAGGAGGAAACCCTCTGAGATAACCCCTGCTCACCCTCTAGATAGCTCGGCATGAGTAGTCTAGGGTAACAAGAGGCAGTGTGTAAAGTATTTGTACCAACACTCACAGTAACACAGTGAAAACACCACAAACTGACTCCACAACAGCTTAGAAAAATAAAGGCATTTAATCTAAACTACACAAGACCAAAACAACAAAAATCCAACATACACAGTTCAAGAATATGGTTTCAAAAGAGTTCTTAAGGTTGCGATAAAGTTCTTTAGGTTGCGATCAAAATTCTTTAGGTTGCGATAAAATAATCCACAGTTATGTAAAAAGTTCACAGTTGCGTCACGTTTAGCTCACAGTACCTTTAGTTGCGACAAAGTTCCTAAAGCAGAAGCTGGTGCAATGGAAAACAAGCGATGTGTTGCTCCTGAGACCATGGGGAGGCGATGCGACAGCCCCGCTGCAGCAGCGGGCGTGTTGCAACGAATCCGGTCTGTACGGGGAGGAAGGCCACTTGAATGGATTCCGGTCCGTACTTTCCGTAGGAAGTTTGCTCTCGCAAAGGCACGATGCGACGATCTTTGGAGTTGCGACGATCTCCGGGGCGACGATGCGTGGACCAGCGGTGATCTTCTCTCTCGCAGCTCCTCGATGCAATGGCTTCGGCGATGACTCTCGCAGCGACGTGATGCGGTCCGCAAGCAGGCGGTGTGGCGATCTCACCCAGCGACGACAGGCTCTGCGACGACACTCGCAGCGATGTTAGACTTCCCGCACCGATCGGGTGTGTCCCGCAAAGGAAGGATGCGACAGCTCTGACAGCGGCAACAGGCGCTGCGACCAGTCTCGACCTTCGTAGCGGTGGGAATTTCCTCGCACTGTCGGGGATGCGCTCCGCAGCGAGCGATGCGATAACTTTTCTGTAGCAAAGTCTCTTAAATTTAGTTTCCAGATTCCCAGCACAGGTACAACTTCCAGAGCCACCACACAGGGGCCAAGCACTCCAGGAAGAACAGAACTTTCTCAGTAGAGCTCAGGGGAAGCTGGGGGGGTGAAGTCCTTTTGTTCCTGGGACTTCAGAACAGGGAGCCAGCTCTTCTCAGACTCTTGGAGATTCCTTCAAGCAAGGGGACACAGCACACAGCAAAGTCCTTCCCCTCTCCTTGGCAGCAAAGCAACTGCAGGGCAATCCAGCAGAGCAACAGCTGGACAATCTTCCTTCTTCAGTTTCAGCTTTCTCCTTGGCAGAGGTTTCTTCTTGATTCCAGGATGATCTAATGTTCTGTTGTCAGGGGTCCTGTACTTATACCCCTAAAAGTCTTTGTTCTCTTTGTGCAAGTGGGCCCTGAGCCCAGTCTGAACCGGTTCTGGGTGTTTCTTGAGCACTTTGTTTTTCTGGCTTCTCCTTTCCTTTCAGAGTGAGAGGCAGGGTCGTCAGCCGCCCAGCGGGAGGTGGAGCCAGCATTTTGGAAGGCAGGCACAGCCCTATTCAGGCCCAGGTGCTATCTCCTCCCACTACTCAAGTTGCAAATGCAGTCATTCAGCCTAGGGCTGACTCAGCCAGCCTCCTGGGGGAACCCCAGCCCTTTTCACTCTCAAACTAGACAGTCAATACACAAACAGGCCCAGGCACACAGAAGGATCAGACAAGAGAACAGCAACTTTCCAAAAGTGCTGTTCTCAAACACAGGATTTAAAAACAACCTTTCCTAAAAGATGTGTTATTAAATTCTGAGTTCAGGGATACTAGACTCTTATGTCCTATCTTGTTCCTATGGGAAGAAATGCTGGTAGCCACTGTAGCCAGCATCCCCCATGTTAATCTATGGAGCAAGATAGCCTTACAATAGTGAAAAACGAAAATGACTGTAAATCACTACCAGAGCATGTCACCTGCACCAGTACATGCTCTACCTTTCACATACACTGCACCCTGCCCAGGGGGGTACCTTGGGCCTTCCATAGGGGTGACCAATGTGCACAAAAAAGGGAAGGGTTAGGCCTGGTCAGTGGGGACACTGACCAGGAGGACATGGCAGTTCACAGACTCACACAGGCACTTCGGTGGCAGGCCTGAAACACCATTTTAGGGCTACTCATGTGGGTGGCACAATCAGTGCTGCAGGCCCACTAGTAGCATTTGTCATCACCAGCCCTGGCACACCCAGTGTACTTTACTAGGGACTTCATGGTGATACAAATATGCCAATCAGGCATATCCAATCATAATAACAATTTACAGAGGGAGCACTTACACTCTGGCACTGATCAGCAGTGGCAAAGTGTCCAAAGCATCTAAACCAGGAAAAACAAAATCCAGCACAGCGTCAAAAATACAGGAGGTAGAGGCAAAAAGATAGGGGGAAACCACGCCAAAGATGCCAGGTCTAACTTTCGCCAACTTCTTTAACAAAAAAATCTCCAAGATCGAACTATCTCTCGACATCAACCTCCATCCTCCGGGCAATAACGACCTCACAGCAACCAAAACCACCTTTAGTGGTCGTCCCACAATCGCTTGGTCCTCCTTCGACCACATCCACGAAGCCGAGATCCTCAATCTGATCTCCTCCTCCAAACCCCCATCGCACAACCTTGATCCCATTCCCTCCCAAATGGCCAAAGATCTGAAACTCACCCTTGCTCCACTCTGGTGTGAAATCATTAACAGCTCCCTAAAAACTGGCATCATACCAGACTGCCTCAAAGTCGGCCAAGTTACACCTCTTCTGAAGAAACCAGGCCTAGACACTAACGACCTGATTAACTTCAGACCAGTCTCCAGTCTTCCCTTCCTAGCCAAAATCCTAGAAAAATGTGTGCTGCACCACCTAAACAACCAGATCGACAACATTAATCTACTACACCATCACCAAACAGACTTTACAAAAGGCTTTAGCACCGAAACCGCAATCCTCAACATAGTGGATGACATCCGCAACTCCCTTGATTCAGATCACTGTTGCCTACTCATCCTCCTAGACCTGTCAGCAGGCTTTGACACAGTAGACCACAGGCTGCTCATCAAGGCCCTCAAAGAACGAGTAGGTGCGGACAATGTGGTCCTTCTTTCAGAATCGCTTTCGAAGAGTTAAAATCAAATCCTTCACATCAGACCCTCTCCCCGTGACCAGAGGTGTCCCTCAAGGATCCGTTCTCTCCCCTCAACTGTTCAACATATATATGGTACCCCTCACCACCATACTGAAAAAATCCAAAATCCCTTTCCATCTCTATGCAGATGACACCCAGATCTACATGGAAACCTCCTCCTTTAATGACATTCTAAGGCTTATCAACACTCTCAGAGAAGTCCAAGACTGGCTAACAACGAATCACCTAAAACTCAATCAAGGAAAAACCGAGATCCTCCTCATCTCTAACAAGTAGGATAACCCGCAAATCATTGAATGGGTCAAAGCAATCGATGCCCTCAATGGGAATCTCACTCTGACTAACTCGGTAAAATCACTTGGAATCACCCTTGACCACAAACTATCAATGACGAACCACATCAAGAACTCCGCTAAGAGCGCCTTCCTCAATCTGAAGCTCCTCAATAAAATCACGTTACAAAAAGGGGGGTTGAACCCATGCAGTCACGGGGACCTGGGCGCTATGTGATACATATATAAGAGGGGTCCCCGCAAGAGAGGAAGGTGTATTGTGGAATACATACACTGGAGTTATTTGAGAAAAACAATAGAACAAAAATTTGTAATAAAGCAATTTTTGATTGGTATTGTGATTTATTACCCAATACTACGTGATTGCCAGTGGCAGTATATAATCACAAAAGTTAATAATTACAAGCCCCAAGGGGGAAGGAAAGGAGAAAGGGAGGGGAAGTAGTGCTCAAGGGAGTGTTAGAACAAAGAAAAGTAACACAGTATCAAAAAAGTAACAGATGTATTACAAAATTAGAGACATTATCAAAACAATTATAATACAAAGGCCCAAGTACAAGGCAGAATTTGAAAATTGTTCACTAGATAAAATTCAACGGTCACATCTGAATATTAGATGAATCGGGGGTGTGCCGGAAATTCAACGGAAAGGAAACCAGTCGACGTTTCGACCCCTATCTGCAGGCCAATTAAAGTCCTTTCACGGGGTCTTCATCAGGACGTCACAAAGGGAGAGGGGGGTGTGGGGCAATTCTGTATAAGAAAATATAGAGTAATTAAACTTTAGTGCATTGTAGGGACGAAGATTATCATCCTATCTAACATTTAGACAAGGGATATTTTAATTAATAACAAAATTACCATGGAGTACGGCCCAGCCGGGCTCTGTACATGGAGAGAAACGCCACGCTGGAAGTCGTGGTCAATCTAGTAAGGTGGAAACCTCAACTGGAGAGGAGACAAACAATCAGTAAGATTCAGGTGAATCAAAAGGTTGTAAGTACTAATGTAACTACACTTACACCCTACAGGAGTAGAGACAATTAGTTTAAGGATGAACAGCAATGTAGGCCAAACATGGTTACCAACATGCTTGGATATTTATTATTAAAGAAGTTAGTCAAAATAATATGAATTGAGACTCTAGCCACATGGGGATTGCAGACTATACCTCTAGGTCGTTGTGAATCGAACCTTCAAAGGATCCACGGGTCTGGCACAGTGCGGGAAAAACAAATTGTCTGCTTTTACAAATAGTCTCCTGTGGTAAACCAAAGGGAGGAAAGTTGTTTACCAAATGAGCGGGACGAGTGAATCTCCTAGTATGCGATACTCGCTGCAGGCTGACAGATACTTACAGATAAATGAGCGAAACCGCGCCGTCTACATAGGTCATTCAGTCAAACTCCGTGGCGTTGAGAACGCGGAGTGAGAGGTTCACAGATACAGCTCGAAGCGGGAATTGTAATTGCTCACCCTTGCTCCACTCTGGTGTGAAATCATTAACAGCTCCCTAAAAACTGGCATCATACCAGACTGCCTCAAAGTCGGCCAAGTTACACCTCTTCTGAAGAAACCAGGCCTAGACACTAACGACCTGATTAACTTCAGACCAGTCTCCAGTCTTCCCTTCCTAGCCAAAATCCTAGAAAAATATGTGCTCCGCCACCTAAACAACCAGATCGACAACATTAATCTACTACACCATCACCAATCAGACTTTACAAAAGGCTTTAGCACCGAAACCGCAATCCTCAACATAGTGGATGACATCCGCAACTCCCTTGAACCAGATCACTGTTGCCTACTCATCCTCCTAGACCTGTCAGCAGGCTTTGACACGGTAGACCACAGGCTGCTCATCAAGGCCCTCAAAGAACGAGTAGGTGCGGACAATGTGGTCCTTCTTTCAGAATCGCTTTCGAAGAGTTAAAATCAAATCCTTCACAACAGACCCTCTCCCCGTGACCAGAGGTGTCCCTCAAGGATCCGTTCTCTCCCCTCAACTGTTCAACATATATATGGTACCCCTCACCACCATACTGAAAAAAGCCAAAATCCCTTTCCATCTCTATGCAGATGACACCCAGATCTACATGGAAACCTCCTCCTTTAATGACATTCTAAGGCTTATCAACACTCTCAGAGAAGTCCAAGACTGGCTAACAACGAATCACCTAAAACTCAATCAAGGAAAAACCGAGATCCTCCTCATCTCTAACAAGTAGGATAACCCGCAAATCATTGAATGGGTGAAATCAATCGATGCCCTCAATGGGAATCTCACTCTGACTAACTCGGTAAAATCACTTGGAATCACACTTGACCACAAACTATCAATGACGAACCACATCAAGAACTCCGCTAAGAGCGCCTTCCTCAATCTGAAGCTCCTCAATAAAATCAAACCGCACATTCCGCAGAGAGATGTCAAACAAGCCACCCAATCACTGGTGCTGTCTAGACTGGACTATGGGAACGCAACCCTCTATGGCACAGCTCTCTCCCACCTAGCGCCACTCAAAACTACCCTCAATGCAGCTGCCAGAATGGTCTCCGGTGCAAAGAAATTCGACCACATATCTCCCGCACTCAGAGATCTAAAATGGCTCCCAGTGGAAATGCGCGCTAGCTTCAGAACTGCCTGCCTTACACACAAAGCCCTGCACACAGGGAAACCAGAATACCTAGCCTCTAAGCTCAAGAAAGCTGGTCAGTCCAGAAGTCTCAGAGGTTCAAACTACCTCATACTCATCCCCCTGAAAACCCCAAAATAAAAAACTGCTGCCCGCTCTTTTGCAGGCAACGCTCCTAAAATTTGGAACTCCATCCCCGTGGACATCAGAACTACCCCCTCCGTTCCAGAATTCAAGAGCCGACTAAAAATCCTCTACCTCAACCGTGCATTACCGAACTCAGCTATGTAACTTACACGCCTCTGCCTGGCAGCCACCTGTCATCGCGCACCGACTCCCTTACATGTCCCCTCTCTCTAACCCGCAACCCTGGCTCTTCATCGCTAGGAAAGAAGTCCAATAATAACTTTGACTTTGCATGGAGAATACTATAAATCGAAAACGTCTCCGGACCGCTCTACCTCAACAGCACACCCTGAACCTCTGACCCCGCTACCTCAAAGTCGCACATTAGGCGCTACACAATTTTTAATCTCTGAACATGTATGATTCTATTTTGCTTTATTGTTTTATACTTGTCTTCTCTCCATTCTCTGTAAAGCGCTCTGATACCCTCGGGTCTGGCCAGCGCTATAGAAAACTTCTAAATAAATAGATAATAAATGATCGGCTGCAGCGTTACAAGCACAAGCTTGCTGCTGAATGGCTGCGAGCGGTGCGAGCGGTTGCAACTAGGAAGTGTTGGCCTCCATTTTGTGATTTAGTCGAAGCGAATAAGGGGAAAAAGGGCAGAAAAAAGTGGGAAAGAGGAGGGTAGGAGCGCTCTGAGGTCTGTAGGGTGGTTAGGGTATGCTGTAGAGGGAGTGTGAAGCGAAGTATTTACCCCTACCGGTGTGAAAGTGCTGTTTGGCCCACTGTGAGATGGTGTTGAGGTGAGGTGCAGGTACACTCCGGGATGAAAGCTTGCGTGTAAATCGTGAGCTGAGTGCTGTTAACTGATGTACTCTGGTCACTGTAGCATACTAGCCGAAGCAAATTATTTACCCCTACCGGTGTGAAAGTGCTGTTTTGCCCACTGTGAGATGGTGTGGAGGTGAGGGCCCGGTGAACTCGGCGATGAAAGTGTGTGCCTAAACTGTGAGCTGAGTGCTCTGTAGCATCCTGACAGAAGCAAAGTATTTACCCTTACCGGTGTGAAAGTGCTGTTTTGCCAAGAGTGATATGGTGTTGAGGTGAGGGATCCGTAAAGTCTGGGATGAAAGCGTGTGCTTAAACTGTGAGATGAGTGCTGTAAACTGATGTGCTGTGGGCACTGTAGCATACTGGCCGAAGTGAAGTATTTATTCCTACTGGTGTGAAAGTGCTGTTTTGCCCACTGTGAGATGGTGGTAAGGTGCCCGTACACCTGGTGATGAAAGCGTATGCCTACACTGTGAGCTGAGTGGTCTGTAGCATACTGGCAGAACCAAAGTATTTACTCCTACTGGTGTGAAAGTGCTGTTTTGTCTAGAGTGAGATGGTGCAGAGGTGAGGTACTGCTAAACTCGGGGATGAAAGTGTGAGCCTAAACTGTGAGCTGAGTGCTGTAAACTGATGTGCTCTGGGCGGTGTAGCATACTGGCTGTTGTAGCATATGTGTGCAGGTGGTGTTAGTATGCGTTTAGAGTATAGCAGGAATGGGAAGCAAAGTAGTCACTGGTACCGGTCTGAAGACTCAGGGATGAAACTGTGAGTGTAAGTTGTGAGTTTATTGCTGCAAAGTGATGTCCTGTGGGTGCTGTAGGATACTGGCCGTTGTAGCATACCTGTGTAAGTAGTGTTAGTGTGTGTTTATACTATACAGGGAGTGGGAAGCAAACTACTCACCCCTACCGGTCTGCAGACTCAAATGAAGTGTTTTAGGAAGCAGGAATTAAGAAATAATCGTGAAGAATATAATGCAGAATGTTGCAATGCCACAGAAGAAAAATTGTGAAATAAGGTGTGTCTAAGAAAGTAGCTGTGTATAAGAAAGGCATGGAGTTTGCAAATTATATAGAAATTGTCATTATTTAAGTACCATAATTGGACCCACTGGTTTAAGAGCTAGGGCATCCAGCTGATGCAAAGTTAAACCACTTCTGCTGTATTCAAACGTAAGCTCCTGCATCAGTGAATTGCATATT
This sequence comes from Lissotriton helveticus, assembly GCF_964261635.1. NCBI lineage: Eukaryota > Metazoa > Chordata > Amphibia > Caudata > Salamandridae > Lissotriton > Lissotriton helveticus. The sequence continues at coordinate 339,436,860 of NC_136063.1, read as the reverse complement.
ACATGTTACAGTTGCATGTGACATAAGCAATAGCTATTACACTTGAATGACTCTACATTCTAGGATCTATGACAAAATATAGAAAGGCAAAATATCGACCTACAAAAATATCGGAGCAATAATATCGATGTCAACAATATCGACATCCTATCTACGAAAAGCTAAGTACAAAAATATCGGGGAAAAATATTGATGTCAAAAATTTAGTTTTTAAAAAAAATATTGTTTTTTTTATTAAAAAAAATGTAAAATTAATAAAAAAATACTTACAAATATAATAAACATAGTACAAAATATACTATGTTATTTAAAATTAATAAGTAATATACATAATATAATAAAAAATAATCAAACATATACATATAATATATAATATATATACTTAGGGCTCCATTACGATGTCGGGCGGATCGCCACCGCCATGGTGGCGGTGGCGATCCGCCCGACAGAAATGCCCGCCCGCCACCCTTTTCCCCCCCGCCACATTACAATGGCGGGGGGGACCGCAATGGAGGGAAACACCGCCCGCCATTTTTCCGCCCCGGTCGCCTTGCGACCGGGGCGGAAAAAGGAATAATATGGAATAATATGGTGGCGGTGTCTAATAGACACCGCCAGACATATTATGATGTGTGGTGTGCAGTGCCTTTCCGCGGCGGCGATGCCGCCACGGAAAGGCATGCGGTCTTCAGAGAGAAGTACAGGTGGGGGGTGCACATGGGGGGTACCTGTGGTACCCCCCTTCATTGTCATTTGCAAAGCGGCAGGCACCGCGCGGTCCCTGCCGCTTTGCAAATGACAATGTTAAAGTGCATTTTCAGCATTGTGGCGGGCGGTGCAGAGAGCACCGCCCGCCACAATGCTGAAAATACAGGATGTGCCCGCCACTGTGGCGGGCACATCCTAATGGCACCCCCGGGACCCCCGCCCTTATGGCGGGCGGTCCCGATTTACGATGGGATGACGGGCGGGCAAAGTCCGCCCGTCATCCTAATGGACCCCTTAATATTCAGTTGTAATATTTATTGTAATAACTTATAAATAATTAAAAATATTATATATTACAAATTCACCTATACACATAAAATAATAACATGAATAAAAATTACATAATTATGCAAAACAAATTAAGAAAAATTATTTATGTTTAATATTTTTTAAATTAATGATATACTACATTAACTAAAACAATATAAAAAATATTAAGTAACAGAGGGAATAAAATACTATTCCAACTCCCAAAAAAAACAACATTAAGGAAAATGTTGGATAGCGTAGGCGGTAAAAATTACTATTCTCACTCCAGAGAGTGCAACAGTAGGGAAAGTGTTGGATAGCGTAGGGGTAAAAATTACTATTCCCACTCCAGAGAGTGTAGCAGTAGGGAAAGTGTTGGATATTGTAGGGGTAAAATTACTATTCTCACTCCAGAGAGTGCAACAGTAGGAAAAGTGTTGGCTAGCGTAGGGGTAAAAATTACTATTCCTACTCCAGTTAGTGCAATAGTAGGGAAAGTGTTGGATATCGTAGGGGTAAAAATTACTATTCCAACTCCAGTTAGTGCAACAGTAGGGAAAGTGTTGGATAGCGTAGGGGTAAAAATTACTATTCCCACTCCAGAGAGTGCAATAGTAGGGAAAGTGTTGGATAGCGTAGGGGTAAAAATTACTATTCACACTCCAGAGAGTGCAACAGTAGGGAAAGTGTTGGATAGCATAGAAGTTAAAAATAACATACTTATAAATAAACTAATATTTTAAAATATTAAAAAAAATATTTATTACATTAATCTAAACTATTTACAAATACCAATAAATACTTATTAACAAAAATAATTACCAATTAATAATTAATATACAATACATTAATTATCAATACCCAACTATAAATGTAATACCTACTTAATTATATATCAATTACTTTACACACTATAAACGCACAACAAACACCAATAATAAATTGATACACTTAACATAATTATCAATTAATCAATTAATTAAAATTAATTACCAATTAATAAAAATTAATTACCAATTAATAATTAATTACCAAAAATATAATTAGCAAAAACGATTAATAAAAATAAAATATCACTTAATTACATTTATATTACTTCCCACCCTATTCCCCTATAAACCCACAACCCACTACAGAACATAATTATCAATTAATCAATTAATTAAAATAAATTACCAATTAATAAAAAATAATTACCAATCAATTAAAATTAATTTATAATTCCTAAAAAATAAAAAAAATAATTTAGTATAATTAAATTACTTCCCACCCTATTGCCCTATTAACCCACAACCCGCTACAGAACATAATTATCAATTAATCAATTAATTAAAATACATTACCAATTAATAAGAATGAATTACCAATTAATTAAAATTAATTTATCATTCCTAAAAAATTTTAAAATAATTTAGTATAATTAAATTACTTCCCACCTTATTCCCCTACAAACCCACAACCCGCTACGGTACTAAAATACAACATTTACTTAAATTACATTTAAAAAAAATAATACATATTAAATACATAATAATATACATAAAAATCATATAAAAATCGATATTATTAATATCGATATTACTTACATCGAAATTAACAAATTCGATATTACTTACCTACAAAATTCTGTCCCTTCGATATTAAAACATCGATATTATGGTAGGTCGATATTAAAAAATCGATATTCTTTCTGCCCACCTACATTCTATAAGGAAAATAACAGTAAGATACAATTACCACATGTAAGCTTTAAGAAAAGAAAGAAATAAAAAAGAAATTGCAAAAATGTAATCATTAAACTTTTTAGGGACCTTGGCAATGCTTCTTTGTAACAGAAAATTATCAACAGTAGAATAGTTAGGAATCTGTTTTACAGTAGATTCAATGTGGTGCGTGTCAGAATTGGTACTAGTTCTACTCACATTGGAACTCTGAGGATGAATATAAACATTGCGCTTCTGAGAAGTACATTCAGTACCTTTGTAGTCAAACCATACATTATTGTATTCAGCTGTTTCAAAAAAACATTCTTGTGTAGAGAACTAAGGCATCGAGCTGAGACAAACTCCAACCGTTTCTGCTGTAGTCAAATCGAAGCTCCTGCATAAGTGAATTGCACATTATGGGGTCGATTCCGATCCTGGAAAAAAAACGTCCGTATGATTCGTATCCGGAACGCTCTCCGTACGAATCGTAAACATGCCGTACGACTCGACGAGTACGATCCAGACGCGATTCGTACGGTCCACTTCAGGTAAGGGCGATTCATACGGAAAATCACACAATCACATACACATTGTACAGTCCGTACACCCCATGATCGCAGGGGTACGGTGCGTACCCCTGCGATCATCGGGTGTATGCACCATATCCCCGGATCACAGGGTGTACGCACTGTACACCCAGCGAACATGGGGTACGGTGCGTACACCCCATGATCGCGGGTTAAGGTGTGTATACCCCATGATCACAGGGGTACGCACCGTACCCCTGCGATCATGGGGTGTACGGACCGTACCCGGGGCGGGGGCGTTCCGTACCTGTTTCGAGGCGAACTCTGCTCCTCCCAATGTTTTCGGCTCCTGTAGAAAAAGCGTCATACGGTGCGTACCCGACACAATTCGTACTTGCTGGGCTGGAGAAACCAGCCGCGAACCGTACGGATGTCGCGCACAGCGGGTTCCGACGGAGATTCTTACGGGAAGTTTGATTCGTACGGTCTCTGTATGATTTGTACGGAGTCCAGCTCCTGGTACGAATCGTACTTTGTCGCACGTACGGGGGACGTTGCAGGGTATGATCCGTACGGGAAAAACGCTCCGTACGGCTATTCGGAGCATTTTTCCCCGATTCGGAATCGACCCCATATATGTTACAGTTCTATTTAACCTACACAGTAGCTATTAGAGATGAATGAATAAATTGTATATTAAAAATAGAGGTAGTTTACGATTAGTTCCTAAATAAAGTTATCTTTTTTCATTTTTATTGTGAAGTTCTGAGCAGAGGTTGACTTTGAGTAAATTTGTGTGAAAGGGCTTAGTGAATAACAGGGAGGCAGAGAGGCGTGTGCACAAAGAATAAAAGTGGTTTCTAAATGGGTGTCGGGTTTAGGCTAATTTAGGAAGTAATTTAGGACGTAAATAGCGTATTTGTATAGGCCATTCATCACTGAACCCTGGTTAAAGTGGAGACATCTAAGTATACTTAGAAAGTTGTTATATGAAAATAGTAGGATTGAAGTGTATTCTAAAAAATGTAAAGGAAATGTAAAAAAAGATGGAAAAAAATCCATTCAAGAACAACGCTAGTTTCTTACAAGTCTTGGAGATTCCAGTCCAGAAGTTCTTCAGCAGTTTGAGATGTGTAATGTTCCAAGAGGCTATTGTTGCCATTGTCTGAGAAAAGCGAAGCGATCCAATTCAGAACCTCGAAGGGACAGTAATGTTCCTCGAAGGTTGGAGCGGCAATTTGAATTGGCAGGCAATCTGCGATGTTGTGAAAGGTCGCATGTTGCAGGAGATATTTTGCGGCTGTGCCGAAATCCCATTCCGCTGCAATTTTGCATTGCATTTGCCTTTGCTCCACTGCCAGAACAATCACGTTCATGGTTTTCAAGATAATGCATTACCAGCTGGATATCGGGAGTGATTGATGGAATGTTGGCAAGGCATACATCCCTTCGCCAGTCAAATGGGCAAGTTTTGCAATCAAACGATGGTTGTACCCATATTGCATAAGTGTAGATAAATGTTATGCTGTAGCTACCTCCGATAATAGATGGAGGCAGGTAGCCGAAAAGTTTTTCAGTTTTATTACAGTATTGACATAGCTTGGCACAAAGGCGTATTCTGTCGGACATAGTTGTTACCACAGAGAGCGCAGCCATCTCTAGAAATAGAATTAGTAGTAGGATGGCCGCAAAGAGAGCGAGAATTATAGGCACTGTTCCTGTTATTCCAGAGATGATCGAATAAATGTAGTCTGGAATTAAAAGAAGAACAGTTTGAAAGCATGTGGGAAGGCTGTAGGAGACAAAAGTGTGCCAGACTTTGAGTGTGACATGTATTGAAAAATGTGTAACAATTCACAAAGTGTAATTGGCGTTTCGTATTTAAAAGGGAGCGTATTTTACTTGAAGTTCGTGGTATCTGCAGTCGATACATTTCTTTTGCAGGAGTGAGGGAGATTTCTGTTCTTAACAAAAGCGCTTTTAGTTTGGTTTGTTTCTTAAAATCTGTTTTCAAACTAGGACATGAAGGTCAAGTTGAGGATTGGGAGTTAGTTTGTGTGGGTGGGAATAGACATTGCCACAGGAAGTTAATGTGTTTGAAACAGTAAGGACATGCAGTGTGCCAGCTCACATTCAAGAAACAGATAACTGCCGTTAGAAAGATGTGTGTATGTCAGTCAGATTCTGGGACTTGGCATTCTTTTAAGAAAGGACGCAAGGTTGGGGACTGTAAGCTTAGAAGCGCAGTGTAGTTGGACATTCTTGGATAGTAAGGAATGACTGTGATTGTGGTCGCACTTTTCACCTGTGAGAAAAACTTCTGTATGCTCTTTAAGACAGCGATATGTAAATGGGAGACACCACTGCTCGTATATAATCACATACAACATGAAAAACAACATGTGCACCTAGCAGACACAATGACACTACATACTGTGGGAAACCTGGCTAGCCATGTACACAAAGTAAACATGGCAAGGCACCTCTGCCTCACAATGCAGAATGCGGGTAGAGATGGGAGCAAAGTATGTGCGAAGGTGGTAAGTAATTATCGATTATAAAAGTATGTAATGCAAAGTCTTGAGGGGATGTGCTGGACAGAGTTGAATATGCAGAGCACAGACATGTACATGTCAACATACAATGATGGTCTATTGAGTGAAGTGGACAGTGGACACTACCATGATAGTACAGTCAGTAGGGAGGATTACGGAATGGTAGTGGGTATGTGCCTCCTCCACCCCTAAATGTTTAGGGTAGTGGGCTAGCTTGGTGTACAAAAGGCTAGCGTAGGGATTTGAAGAAGAGTCACGTTTCTCTGCGTGTGGTTCTCTTCCGGATTGGCGAACGTGTCTGCCAGGTCTGCGCAGCTTACACCGCCACAAAGCCGACGCCGTGAGCGAAGATGGCTGCGTGAATGATGCTTTCAGCGTGCTGGTATCTAGAAATCGTAATGGCTTCTGCAACGCATATATGCTCCCCAGGTCACTTTTCAACTACGCCGTATGTGAAAGAGGGCCCACCACGTGGCGGCAGAATCTCCTGGGCCAAGGTCTCCGAGCTCGGAAGGCCCCTGAGATTGGCGCTGGGTACCGCGACACAAGCACACAGCTCCCAGCCTGAGGCCCAGCACAGTGGAGTGCTCTGAATACTACTAACTCAGTAGTTCGACAGTTACCAACAGTGGAACAGTGTTTTTGATACCATAGTGGGCAATGCTAGAACTGTATCTGAGAATGGAGATGAAGGTACTCCCTCCGACTAGGTGTAAGAAACTCTAGGTCCCGACAGTGGAACCGTTTGGTGATCACACAATGGACGATGTCTGATATTACCTGTTGCTGGTTTTTCACAGAACTCCCTCTGTTGATGTGTATCAGACTCTGTGCTTCAGTAGTTAACTGCTGCACATGGTTATTGGGCTTAGTTGACTGTTATCACTTTAATGCACCGTGGTACAGAAGGTCCAAACAGTGAAACAGGGTTTTAATTCTATGATTGAGGATGTCAGAAGTTAAAGTTTGTGATGATTTCTGTGTACCCTCTCTGATGAGGTGCAAGCAACTCTAGGTACCAACAGTGGAACGGTGTCTTGATCCCACAATGGATGATGTTAGAACTGTATCTGAGAGTGGAGATGGAGGTACTTCCTTCGACCAGCTGCAACCAACTCTAGGTCCCAACAGTGGAACGGTATCTTGATCCCACAATGGACGATGTTAGAACTGTATCTGAGAGTGGAGATGGAGATACTCCCTTCGACCAGGTGCAACCAGCTGTAGGTCCCAACAGTGGAACGGTGTCTTGATCCCACAATGGATGATGTTAGAACTGCATCTGAGAGTGGAGATGAAGGTACTCCCTTCGACCAGGTGCAACCAGCTGTAGGTCCCAACAGTGGAACGGTGTCTTGATCCCACAATGGATGATGTTAGAACTGCATCTTAGAGTGGAGATGAAGGTACTCCCTTCTTCGACCAGCTGCAACCAACTCTAGGTCCCAACAGTGGAACGGTGTCTTGATCCCACAATGGACGATGTCCGATATTACCTGCTGCTTGCTTTTCTCAGAAGTTCGTGTGTTGAGGTGCATCACACTGTGCTTCGATAGTTAACTGCTGCACGTGATTATTGGGCTTGGTTGACAGTAGTCGGTGGAGTATACTGTGGTACAGCAGGTGCAAACAGTGAAATGGGGTCTTGATTGTATATTTGAGGATGACATAAGTTGAAGTCTGTGATGATTTCTGTGTACCCTTTGTGATCAGGTGCAACCAACTCCCTTCTTTCGAATCAAACGGTATGTGGCTGTGAAGGGTTAATGACCAATGCTTCTGTTCTAGACTGCGGTTCGCAGGGTTCACAATCTAGATTGAGTAGTGTTTGTTTAATTACAGAATCCAGTAGTTAAGTAATTAGAACGTCTATTCAACATACACAATATCGTTTTATTAGAACATTGGAATGTTGGGAGCTCCATTGAAAACAATGGAATAGCTCCATTCTTATATTGGCTTGTATAAGCCTGGAGCTCCAACATTGCAAAGTTTTTTTGTTCACAAAATGCTTCTGGGAGACTGAATTGATTCCAATTCCCTGGCGCTCTCTTAAGGCTATGCTTTATTTGTTAGAACATTCTACCCTCTAGTGGCAGAATGTTCAAATAGCCTTATAGCCCTTTGTAGCTAGGCTAAGGTGGCTATTAAAGTCCCTCTCCCTTGTTAAAGGCCCTTGCCTGCGGCTTGGGCCTTTAATGCTGGAGAGGGCCTTTAATATCCAGTATAGCCTGCTACGGCGGGCTATAAGGCTATAGTATACTTGCATTTCTCTCTCGCTGAGTGTACATGCAAAGATATCTAATTTACTCATATGTGAAAAACAGAAACTTTCAACACCTCTTTTTGATTGGTTGTGAAGCATTTTAAGAAAACATATTAGCGACCAATCCCTTTCCTTGCGCAGATTTTGAAAAAAATTGGATTGGCTGTTGAGTACTTACGTCTACCTTCCTCATGCTAATTTTGATTGGCTTTCGTTTTTCTATGTGACGTTACGATACAGTCACCATGTATACAGCCCATTTTGTGACTCACTTTATTTTACTATGCGTTTCAAAAACTAGTTGTGGTAGGGCTTCTTTTAACTTAAACTGTGTACTCTGCTTACGAGTTTGTTGACTGTAAAAGTATTTAAAAACATTATTCTATTTTCTATTCTATCAAAATTGTGCTGACTCTTCTCCTTTAGCGTGCAGTACTATGTTCTTTTATAAAATGTATAACTTTCAAACCATCCTTGAAAGAAAAATGTTTATGTTTTCAAAATATTTTTATTGAGTCTTTTATATTCATCAAATGGGTGAAATGCAAAAATTATTTTACATTAATTAGTATCACGCGTTCGACCACATTTATTTTATTTTATCACAAGCACTCATTTCTTATGTTTACATTATATAAGTGTTGCCCCATCATCTTTTTATAAATGTTTGGGCTTCTTTTACTTTCAGGTAAAGTAGAATATAAGTGCTACGTCAAACACTCCCTCACTACTTCATCTCTCTCTTTTTATGTACATTTCCTGTAATTATTACATTTAACAATCATGACATTTTAAACCACAATTATATTTTTTCTTTCAAAAAAATGCTTCCGAAGATAATCCTCTTATTCGTCACAAGTGAAATTTGCAAAAAGCACTACTTAATATAAATACTTTTAGCCCAATTTCAATCTAGAAGATAAAGAGTTTTGGTTTTAGTACATTTTTCAAATCATAAAGAAATACTCGCATACTAAAATAAAAAGCATTGTCGGTTGTAAAACAATGAACTCCAGTTGAAGTATCATACAGTTAAATATAAATTAAAATATACATTAACAATATGATCCCTGGTGGAAATGAAAGATAAATTCAAGATTATGACATCGCTCCTAATCAATACTTTGCACGTACTAATTCATTAAATAACCTATAATTCCATTCATATAATTTACCTCTCTTCGATATTGTTTCCATCCACCGTAGAAATTCATCCAACTCCTCTGGAAAGTACATACGGTATTATGTATGTTTAAATATACATTAACAATGTGTACTCTCTGAGGAAATGAAAGATAATGTGAAAATGCTTCCGCAGTTCCGAATCATTCCTTTGCTCGTAGTTTCTTCGCACGTATTGATTCTCTGAAACAAAACTAATCATCCCATGGGTGTGGTTTATATACTTTTTTGTTACTTAACAGTCTATGGGATATTATTGCTCCTCCCATTATTAAGTCACGTCTTTCAGTTGACAGGTGTTCTCATTTCACTGTTTTAGCGTGTCACGTATTGATGTAAATGTGCCTCTTTCCATACTTTTTAACTTTCGTATCATTTCTAAAATGCTTTATTTAAACTCGTTTTTATTATTAAAGCATTTCTATAGGTTACTATTTTTTTAATAGGAGTATTAACATTCATTCCCCTTTTTTTCGAATGATTATTCTAGTAACTTCTCTTTTTAGAAAACTTTTTAATGCTCTTTATTACCGTATAATAATATAATCATTCACTCAGTAAGCATGTACTCATGAAGTGAGGCAGGCTTTAGGGAATGCACTGATTCAAAGTGCTATGTATTATGCATTTTGTGATGTAATAACCTTTACATTCATGCATCAGGACTACAATTCCCCACTTACTATATATACCAGGAGTCTCAAACTACTAGCTCTGGAACTACTGGTAGCTCACCAGCACCCTAAAAGTAGCTCTCAGACGTGAAGCCAAACCAAACCAATCTCAGAGATTCTGTGTATATTAAAGAAGGTAGTACTGCTCATTTCACTACCCTTAAGAGTCACAGACAGCCAAAGCAATGACAGGGTCTGTTCATAACACTCAAAAACAAACTGTGGTGGCATATGAATTAATCAATTAGAAATGTATAGACCTCACTATTCACCTGTGAGGATTTCCATGCGCTGGGGGAGTATGTGGGGGGGATTTGTGCAGCTTTCGTCATTCGAAAAGGCAGGTGTTATAGCTCTTCCTGAATGCTTTCAGTGTGGGGGTTCATCTTATGCTGAGGGGAGTTCTTTCCAGGTCTTGGCCATGATGTACGACAAGGGTGTGCCTCTTATCTAGTTATCTCATTACAGAGGATTTCGGCCAAAGCCTGTTCAGAGGAGTGGGCCCTCCTCTGGGCCACCCATTATAAATAAAAACATTCCCCCCGGGATTTGGCCCACCAGGGGCTAATTAACAATAAAGCTGGCTTTGGTTTTTTTCTTCTTTTTCACAGCATACGCGTACCTTACGCGTATACCACGATTTTTTTTTTTTTAATGTTTTTTGCCTAGGGGGTCCTTGTGGGACCCCCTGGGCTGGCCTATGGGGTCAGGGTGTTTCTACCATGCCCCCTTTGCGTGTTTTTCGCGTTTCTTTTGCTGCTTTCTTGTGCATCGGTTCTACCGAGGCACAAGATGGCTGCCAATACTTCCTGGTTTGGAGTGTTGACAGACAGTCAACAGCCAATTAGCATGCAGCTCGTGCTCGTAATGGTACGCATACTATCCTCGGTCAGTACGCGTACTGCACTTCGTCTATAGATATATCTATGATTTTACTTTATATTTTATCAGAAACTACTGAACTAATTTACACCATTTAACAAAAAACTTAATCTGAGAACCGAACTCTACCTTTTTGCCAAATTTGGTGTAATTCCGTTCAGCAATTCGGTCTGTAGCCTCACTTAAAGGTCCCTATGGAAAATTGCAAGGAGAAAACACGTTTTGGGACCCCCCTTTTTTCTTGGCCCCCACTTGATGAATCAACCCGAAACGTTCAGGGAAGGAGCGGGACTGAGCGAACCATTTTCTTGGAGAATTTCACGAAGATTCGTTGACCGGCACCAAAGTTATTCCAAATAGAATGCTGCGGATTTCCTATGGAAACTAGGTCCTAACTATAACTACCTACTGGCGACCGCCAGTAGGTAAAAAAATAAATAAATATATATATATATATATATATATATATATATATATATATATATATATATATATATTCACAGCAAAAAACCTTCAGAAGGAAGACGCCGCACACCACTTTGTTTTTAAATCCTTATTTTATTTTCTGTAGGTTCCCCACCTACAGAAAATAAAATAAGGATTTAAAAACGAAGTGGTGTGCGGCGTCTTACTTCGGAAGGTTTTTTGCTGTGAATATTAACCGCGAGGGCGTCCCGGACCTCGCCGCCAGCACCAGCCATAAAGTGCTCCTCTCATTTGCTCAAACAATATATATATATATATATATTTATTTTTAACCATGATCACTTCATGTTAAAATTAGTATAGACCCTTGGAGAGAACACCATTCCAAGATGGCGCCCACAGTGGCGTAAGGGGTGTAGTCCTATGTCCATGACAATGCTTATGGTTTGTGTGTATGTTTATAACATGGACTGTTAGATGTGGACGAATGACACACTGACGAAGGCTCACGCAGAAACGCGTCTGTGCTTTTCTTTTTCCCTCTGATTAAACTCTGGCTTTGACTTTGATCCGCGAGTGCTGCCTCTTTCTTTTGGACTTTGGGAGAGTCGAGCGTTATATATATATATATATATAGATATATATAGATATATATATATATATATATATATATATATATATATATATATATATTCTTTCATACCATGCTTGTACGATTGGAAGAAGGCGCTGACTCCGTGGGTCTGAATCCAAACTTTTATTCAAAGATCAGTGTCTGCTTAGACGCGTTTCGGCGTTGCCGCCTTGTTCACTACATCTGCATTTCAATCTAGGGCGTTTATATATGCACCAACTCCTGGGCGTGTCTATCAATTACAGTACAGGTTAGAACTGGAAATTGCCATGGTTACAGTGTGGCTAAACCTGTCTTTAAATCATTATTTTAACTTTTTACACATTTATTTCATACATTTATATACCCAGGGCGAGCATTACTTCAGAAATCATTTCTCTTTTTCAAATTATTCCTCCTGTTCCGTTTTTCACCAGACCCAATGTGTCAACATATATTTATGACCATTTTTTTGCATACAGCATGTTTAAATTCACAGCCGAAATAAGGTCATCCTCCAAACATCAGTGACATCATTTAGTGAACTAAAATAATGATAATTACCACAACGTGCTACAGTTAACATACTGTTCTTCCCATGGATGTTCCCAATAAAGGTCCCACAATGGTAGTCCCTCTGGTTTGCCTGTATGTCATTGCATTACTGAAGCCTCGTGTGGACGCTGGGCGCGTGTATGAGAGACGAGGCAACTACATCAGAGACGGCTGGCTCATGCGGTGACTTTCGACATGCTTGGGTTCCCTCACGGTATGTGGCTGACTGAGTGTTGCACATGTGCGCGTAAAAGAATAAACTATAATATAATGCAAACAAACAATTGCTCGGGCATCTTGGTTAGAATGCCGCTGCAGGCGAATGCGATGCTAGTGTGAGATTACACACATATTTACCGCTTGTAAGTGTGTTTGGCAGTGGAACACATACTGATTTGTGAACTTGCTACTGAAGCGGTGATTTTACGAAGCACTTGAGATGGTGCACGTAGCCAACATGAATCATACTTTTAATGATAGTTGGGAGTCATACCAAAATTCACTGCCCTAGTGGGCCTGCGAAGTCGGGATAGCGCGTCACATTAATTAAGCAACGCTGCCCTGGTCCGCTGGATATTAGCCAGAGTATTCCAGAAGGGCAACAGCGGGAACAACGTGTGTGAGGTTAATTCTCATATAATAAAATTATAGGACTTAGTAGCTAGGGAACAATTGTGGTAATTTAAGCTAAAATCGTGTTGGTGAATATAAATGAACTTAGAAAGTGAATGTGAAGACGTGATGTGAATTACTGGCATGTTTATGTCTAGTAATGTGCTCTATCGTGCCCAAGTGAAAACCCGTGAGTTTTGTTAGTACGTGAACTGCAGATGTTATACGAATGGTACTAGGAGAAAAGAGGACATAAGGTGATGCTGTTTACTAAAGGTGGACACTTAGGGCTTCATCCGCATTCAGGCCGAATGGGATCTTGGAGTTTAGGAGTAAGATGTACCTTGACTCCAAACGGCGTAGCGCCAATGGGCGATTGCCTCCCCTTGGGTTTTTTGGAATGTTATCAATAACAAAGTATTGTATGTTATTGGCATTCCCTTGGTGAGCCTCATGTACGTGTCTGGCCACAGGATACGCCGGATCATTATTGGCGATTGCTCTTAAGTGTTGTAAGATCCGCACGTGTGCTGGATGAATTGTAGACCCTACATATCTTTTACCACATGTACAGACCAGCACATATACTGCGAAGTCTGTTTTGCACGTGAATGCTTCCCTCAAAATGAAAGGTTTAGTCCTAAATGGAACCTGCACCGTGGTGGTGTTTACACCGTGCGTACAGGCCTTGCACTTGGAGCATTTCCTAAAACCTTTCTGGGAATCTAGCCAATTTTTAGTTTTTTTGAGAACTGGCGCATTGCAGACTATCTCATTTCTCATTGACTTTGCCTTCCGAAAAGTTATCGACGGGCTTTTTCCCACTCTGCTGCCTATGTTTGCATCACCTTGGACTAGGGGCCAATGTCTTCTGAGGATTTTCCTCAGATTGCTGTGGTATCTATTGTACCCGGTGATGAGTCTTGGGGGATTTTTCTTATTCTCGTCCCCTCCTTTTACCCCGGGTTTGGGGAAAATCAGATCTTCTCTGTTTTTACCTCTACATTTCTCTTCAGCCCTCTGGCAAGTGCTAGCTGTGTACCCCCTCTTTCTGAGTCTTGTGAAAAGTTCCTGTTTAGCACTGGAAAGTCCCTCAGTGGTGCTGCAATTCCGAGTCATTCTCAGACACTCAGCATAGGGAATTGACTGTTTCAGTGGTGTGGGATGGAAGCTGTGCGCATGCAGTAGGGAATTTCCTGCGGTAGGTTTTCTATATGTGCGTGTCTGTATTTTGTTGTTTTGTACATATAGCTCCAGATCTAGAAATTGGATATGTTCAGCATTGGTGTTACATGTAAATTTTAAATTTAAGACATTTTCATTCAGAGCCAAAGCAAAACATTCTGCCTCTTCAACACTCCCCTGCCATAGGATGAAAATATCATCAATGTATCGTTTGTACATTACTACATTGTTTTTCATAGTTTCTGCGTGCTGGACTTCTAGTACCTGCTCCTCCCACCAGCCCATATGCAGATTCGCATAGCTGGGGGAGAAGCAAGTTCCCATGGCTGATCCCTGTAACTGTTTGTAGTGTAATCTATCAAAGATAAACGTGTTGTTTGTCAGAACCCACTCAGCCATTTCCAATAGCATTTCTGTATGGCGGTAAAGTTCAATAGGTCTGCTCCCCAAGTAGTGTTTCATAGCTTTGAGTCCATCAGTATGTCTAATACTGGTGTACAGTGATTGTACATCCAATGTCATGAATTGGTAGTCATTATGCCAATCTATGTCAAAGATTTTAGACAAAAAATCACTCGTGTCTCTGATGTAAGCCGGGAGTTTTTTCACTTCAGGTTGTAGGAAAGAGTCAATGAAGATGCTAGTTTTCTCAAAAAGGCTGCCAATTGCTGATATTATCGGCCTCCCGGGTGGTGTCTTTTCATTTTTGTGGACCTTGGGAATTAGATATAATTGCGGTGTCACAGGGTAGTCGTTTTTCAGGTAGTTGAACTCGTCCTTGCTAAGGAGGCCCATTCCTTTCCATCTGTATAGTTCATTGTGAAACTTTTCTTGGATATATATATATATACCAACTGGCTGAGTCCAAGAGGGGGTTTTAGGAAATGTAAAACGTGTAGAGCTTGTAAATATGGAAAAAACATGAAGGAGTACAGCACCCCATTTAAGCCCAAACCAATACCTATAATGAAGAACTTAGACTGCAAAACAGAATTCGCAGTATATGTATTGGAGTGCACATGCAAGCTGAGGTATGTAGGAAGCACCAAGCTTCAAGTACATAAGCGAGTTCTACAACACTTGAGAGCTATTACCAACAATGACGCAGCCTATCCGGTTGCCCGCCACTTTAAGGAATGTCATGGCAATAATTTAGAAGACCTTAACTATTATGTCATTGACAGTATCCTACCGCAAAAAAGAGGTGTACACTGGGAAGCATTACTGCGTAGATTGGAAACTCGCTACATCCTTGAGCTGGACAGTAAAATCCCACAGGGCTTAAATTTTACGGAAGATTTACGTTCATGTTTATGAAAAACTGAATGACACCATAGAGAATACAGTCTACTAATTAGGATTGGGTAGCTTAAAATGAACTGACACAGATAAAAACAGTAACCAGCTTTTTTAATAATTTTATTTATTTAAAACAGAAAAAAGACACAAAAATATTTTATCTCTTTGCACAACATTGCACATGGAATGGTCATAGGTATGATCTTCTGCACATTTGCACATGGAATTAAATGCACTTTTTTTTAGCCATTTAGGGAATTGAAGCACTTAGGCAAAATATGCCCACTTGGGCAATATCACCAGCTGTAGGAACGTTTACATATACCCCTTGTTTACACTGCGTATTTTGCACATTATTGCATTATATATATAGCTGCTAAATTTTCAGATGTTTTTAAAGTGAAGTGAAAACTCTATTTATAGAGTTTTTTATGCAATAACTTTTTAACATTTGGATGTAATGTGTAAATAATGACTTTGTTAATATTTATTTACTTATTTATTTATTGACTGTCAATATTTACTAGCGGCTTATTGTGGGGTAAAAAGCAATATCTTTATGTTCAATTTAACATTGAGACATATAACGTCCCCATTAACTGTGTCTTCTATTTCCATGCTAATGATCTGAAACACTGTTGCTTTAAAGGGATGGCGCTCCTCATGCGCGTCATGTGAGCAAGGGCACTGAGTTGCCCGAAACGCGTCATGGCGGTGGTGCAGGGCGAAATGGATTAAAACACGTATTTGCACATGAATCTGGGTCTGCGTACGCTCCTAATGCATCTGTAGACTGCAAGCGGAACATCAATCATATATATATATATATATATATATATATATATATATATATATTCACTGAAAAAACCATAGGTTATAGACCATATATAGTTAGGAATTAGCATTTACAAAACCTTGAAAATTCACTGAAAAAACCATAGGTTATAGACCATATATAGTTAGGAATTAGCATTTAAAAAACCTTATTTTACTCACACAAAACCATTGAAATTCCATATATAGTTAGTTGTACTAACTATATATCGCGCACCCGCAATCCACTGCTGATGATGTCACATATTACATCATTCATGACATGGTCAGTGACATCACTGATGACATCACTGATGACATCTCAAATGACATCACTGATGACATCACTGATGACAACATCCAGTGACTGTATGTTTCTGTAAAGTTAAAATATGTCTTACATATTGAAGAATGAGTGGATGTATAAATGTCTGGATGAAGGATTTAGTAGGTGCATGACTGACTGTATGAGTGAGTGGTTAAATGTGTCTCACTGAGTGCATGGGTTAGTGACTAAACTGTGCATCATTATGTCTGTTGTTCTATAAACTGCTGCATGTGTTGATCATTAGCTATATGATTAACTATATGCGTTATTGATTGGTTGCCTACGTATTTGTATGGGAGACTGAGAGTGTGTATGGGTGGCTGGGAGGTGTATGACTCTGTGCATAGATGTGTGAGCAGTTGATTCACTAGATGTATGGGTTCAAAAGTGCATGTGGAAACAGCTGTATGGGCGGTTGACTGTGTGCATGAGTGTATTGCTGAGTGAATGGATATCTCAGTGCTACATGTAAAAGTAAGTACATATGTAAAACACAGTACATGTGAGAGTTGACATATATAAATAACTGTGCATAAGAGCCAGTGAATGTGTGAGTGGCTGTATGGATCATTGTGAACTTGTATCAGGGATTGTATAAGAGAGTAAATATGTGTTAGTATATGTTTGAATAAGTAAGGTGTGTATAACTGTATAGTTGAGAAAATGGATGTGTGATTGATTCTTTGCATGACTGACTAGGTGTGTGTGTAACTCTATGGATGAGTGACAGTCTGTGAGTGTCTGTTTACACTTACTGTATCTAAGGTTATATTAGAGTCTGAAGAGCTTCATCGTATTATCACATGAATGATGTCATCAGTGATGTCATCAGTAATGTCAAATGAGATGTCATCAGTGATGTCATCAGTGATGTCATTTGAGATGTCATCAGTGATGTCATCAGTGATGTCATTTGAGATGTCATCAGTGATGTCATCAGTGATGTCACTGACCATGTCATGAATGATGTAATATGTGACATCATCAGCAGTGGATTGCGGGTGCGCGATATATAGTTAGTACAACTAACTATATATGGAATTTCAATGGTTTTGTGTGAGTAAAATAAGGTTTTTTAAATGCTAATTCCTAACTATATATGGTCTATAACCTATGGTTTTTTCAGTGAATTTTCAAGGTTTTGTAAATGCTAATTCCTAACTATATATGGTCTATAACCTATGGTTTTTTCAGTGAATTTCATTGGTTTTTTAAAAGCTAATATCTACAGCTGTAAAATGTATTCTTCTTCAAATCCAAAAATATATTTTATATGTTTATTAATACATTTTTTTAAATATTTTTTTTGTTTCGCTCCCGGTCCGCTAACCGGGAAGCTTCCCGTTAGCTCAATTCGATTCCGCGATCCGGTCCGCGAACCGGTAACAAATCAACATAGTGACGGTATCGCGTTGCCGCGTAATGCGTCTTATGACGTACTGCGTTAGCGCACCCGGAAGTGCCCCGGGGCGCGGACCGAGGCGCGAAACGCAACTCCCCGGAAGCGATCCGCGGCGCGAAAGCGCGACGTATCGCGTTGCCGCGAAATGCGTCTTGTGACGTATCGCGTTAGCGCACCCGGAAGTGTCCCGGGGCACGGACCGAGGCGCGAAGCGCAGCGAACCGGAAGCTAACCGGGGAGCGTTCCGCAGCGCGTAACATGAGCGTGAGAGGTCATGTGACTTGTTAATAAAACTTTTCATTGGTTCATTTCACTTTTAGTTTCATAATTATGGAAGGCTAGGTCATGTGACCTAAAAATAACACTTTTCATTGGTTAAGAAGTATTGTTTTTTCCAAATGATGAAAACCACTCCTTCTTTCCTCACTCTGACTTTCATTATTGTGAGAGGAAGACCTATTTTGCTTCTTGGAAGACCTATTTTGATTGTATGAAAATGGCTTCACTGATTGCTTCAGCTGGTGCACCCCCACCACCACCTCCACCTCCTCATGGGAAGAGAGGACCACCTCCCCAGGTGGTTACCAACACTGAGGAGGAAGATGAAGAGATGGATGAGGAGGGAGAACAACCACAATTCCTGGAAGAGTTGCCCCGGGTTTCAAGAAAGAAACCCAGTTTCATCTGGCAGTTTTTTTCCATCCCTCGTGGCCAAAAAAAGGTCAATGCCAGGTACGCAACATGCCTCATATGCAAGGAACAATTGTCCAGAGGGACGGACAAAAAATACAGCTACGGTAATCATACCATGCATAGGCACATGATGAGGAAACATCCCCTAAATTACAGCCGGGCGGAATTAAGGGATATGATGGACAATCCTCGACCAACTCCTGTGGCGAGACCAACAACATCGGTTTCTTTATCACCAGAGGAGGCACGGGAAACTGTGCCAAATATCCAACCTAATTTTGGGAACATGATACACTTATGTATGCGCTGTCGTGCATTATTAGCTTGTGGCAACATGAGCATCAATGCACTGAACCTGGCGTATGAACACCATGATTGCCCTAACCGCCCCCAGTAATTTTTTTTTGCTCCTGTTGAGCCCTTTTCAACGCCTGTTTTTTGTTGTTTCCCCCCCCCCAAAAAAACCAAAAAAAATATAAAATCGTTCAAAAAATACAAAAAAAACAAAAAATGTTCAAAAAATACAAAAAAAATATAAAACAACAAAAATATTTTAAAAAAAGTTCTTTTCAGAACTACCTTCCCTTTCCAAAAAAATTGCTACAATGTTTAGCACTCTGGCAAGCTCTCTTTCTTTTGGTTCGCTCCCGGGTTAGCTTCCCGGTACGCGGACCGGGAGCTAACCAAAAAAAAAAATTTTTTTTTAAAAAAAGTGTAAGTATAAGGAAAGTAAACAGAGAGTGATGTTTCAAGAAAGACAGCTATAGGGAGTAAAGAAGAAATACTGTTTAATAGATCTATTTACCAAAGAACAGACAGAAGAGGGTATAATTGTGAAAAACAAAATAGATAACGAAGTGAAAGAAAAACAAGCATTGGCATAGCCAATAGGTATCGACTTTGGGACCTTCTAAGTATTTAGTTATGCAGCATAATATCCTTGGTGCAGCAACATCAACTGTTGCATGGCTAAACACGTATAAGGTCCCAAAGGCGAGACCTATTGTCTATGCCAATGCTTGTTTCTTAAGTAGAATTGCAATACGTCTGGCTCTTCCATGTGAAAAGATCTTATCTTGTGCTCTAAAGATTGCTAAACTCTCGACAGAGAACAGGCTAGATTGTAAGTAGGGTAAATTGCGCTTGGTGATCTGTTTGAGGGAGCGTCTGCTTTGCCTGGTGTCTTTGGAGAGCAATTTTGATTGTTATACTGGACAATATAGCCCTAATGTAAATAACATAGGGGCATATTATCAACATAGGCAATAAAAGTTTTGCAGCTTTTATCGGCAGAAATGTGTCGCTAAAGCTGCTTTTGCGGCAGAAAACTGCCGCTAAAGCCGCTTTTGCACCAGTTTTCTGCCAATAAAAAGAGCAATAATTTTATTGGCTGCATTCATAATATGCCCCTTAGTGTGCTTCAACTACACAGAGAAAGCATTATGAACAAATAGTGATACAGTGATCAGTCAAAGACACTAAGAGTAATAGAGACGGAGTGAGTGAACAAGAGTGAGGAACTATGAGAAGAGAGGGACTGAGAAAAAGAGTGGAAGGAGTTGAGTAAGTAGGTAATAGAGAAAGGAATGAGGGAAGTAGCAAAGGCAGGAAACTGAGGATTAAAGAAATGAAGCAGTGGAACTAATAGTAGTTCAATGTGATAGAAATGTAACGAAAAGAGTACAAAATACTTACCTTATAATTGTCGTTAAATTCCTCATTTTTTATTTTTATACTTTCAATCTGTGAAAGAGAGAACAAACATTTGAAAAATATAAAAACATGTATTAAAAAATTACAAAAGACAAGGGCAAAGATTGAAGGACAAACAGTTTTTCAATAACTTTGACACTTACAGAAGCTACACAGTCCTAAAGATATACATTTTAAACTAACAGTATCTTGATGCAGATGAATTGAGGCCTATCTTAAAACATGGTGCATCTTTTGC
The DNA here is from genome assembly GCF_964261635.1 of Lissotriton helveticus. Lineage (NCBI taxonomy): Eukaryota > Metazoa > Chordata > Amphibia > Caudata > Salamandridae > Lissotriton > Lissotriton helveticus. The sequence continues at coordinate 339,416,174 of NC_136063.1, read as the reverse complement.
ATTGCTGTTGTCTCAGAAAAGTGTCGCAAGACACTAACATTTAAAATAATTGCTTCAGGATGCCAATAAGATGTCTACTATCCAGAGTTTTGTTTCAGGTGAGGCCTACTCAGGGTTGCAGATGAAATTTCGAGTTGTTGAAGAGAATAGAGGACATAATACATGTGAAGGTCTACCAATGAAGTGAGTCATGTCCACTGCAATCTTCAACAAAGTCCAAACCTCCTATGTTTCCCTGGACAGACCTAAACTTGATCTGCACAATGTGATTCGTAATGATAGGAAACACAGGTGATGTAATTGAAATACATGCAATTTATTTTGCTCATTTCACAATCACATCACTTGTGTTTCCTTTGCTTAGGTATCTCATTGTGCAGATGTAGTCTAGCATATGAAAGAATACGCAGAAGTGCAGCACTGCATGCAACAACTTTGACACTTACAGAAGCCTCACCTTCTCCATGCCTCCTACACAGTTCTACATATACATCATAAATGCAAACAGTACAGAATTAATTATACATGTTAAATGGTTTATTTTTGCTGTTCTCAGAATGTATCAAAATTCACTAAAAACAGTGACTTGAAGGTATTCATCATGTAACAGCGGGGAAAAAAAAACACAATCAAAATGATTGTGTTTAAAAAACCCATACAACATCAGAAATCAAAAATCAGAACTCCTTAAAGTTAACTTACTTTCCATGACGTCCAAGGATGTCCTATGAATAGCTTACACTCTTTTGTGCTGTTATTACTTTCAGCCCGCCACTTTCTGAAAGAAAATCTCCATCGTTTTTAAAAACATGTTACATACAATAAATGACTTCTTGCTCTCTACCACAAGATTCCACAAGGCCAAATCTTGTCAGAGCCATGTATAACTCTTGGATTTCTTGTTAGCCAATCCCATCATTTGGCATTTCCGCAACTTTCAGAATTAAAATGTTGAAGATCATTTTCACAATCCTGGAATAGTAATATCTTCCCCTTCTTGCTCAGTCATGTTCTACATTTCCTATGACACTGATACTGCTTAATATGAAGCAGACTTACACTACCTCTATGACTACAACAATTATTTAATTCTCTACATCACTTTTAATCACAAAGCAATGTAAAACAGTAGACAGCATTGCAGACTTACATTCCCTCTACTCCATGTTTTGATTGGCTGCTTCAATTAGCTTATAAAAAGAAACAGTTTTTCTGAACTCATTCAAAGTGCACATATATCTCCATGATGTCCAGTCCTATGATTAGAAGTTATGTCTCTGAACTACACTTATCCTCAAGGCCAAATTGTGTAGGAGCCATTAGAACTTCTTGAAATTCCACAGAGCACATCCCGAGATTATTTCCCTAAAATTTTGGTTTTAAAAACACCAGGTAAGAGTTTTTAAGGTCATACGGCAATTTTTTTTTGAAAATTAAAACAGAATCATTGCAGAATGACCAGCCATTTCTAGACTTTAAATAAGCTGTGTAATGTCCTGATGATATTGAAGGGCCGTCATGATATATAATTGCTGTTGTTACAAAAGTCCTTCCTGATATTGACAACTGCGAAGCTACAAATTTTTTTATTAAAGTTGTCAATTTTGTTCCATCAGGCCTACATCGTTGGAACATTAAAATGACATACTGGCCATATGTTCGTATAAATAATGTGGACATCATTTCAGATTTACATTGGCTACACTCCATGTTGTGATTAGCAGCTTTTACTAGCTTATTAAAGGAGACTGATTTACTGTCTGGCAAAGTTAAATATATAAATCTTTCTGAGTCTACACTAGTAGTACTTGATATCATACAGTTCTCGCAGTCATGCTGCCATTGATAAGAAAGCCCAAACAGCTGATCTACATCTACACCTTCAGCATGTAATACATCAAGCATATACATTAAAAACTCCTGACAATCTTGCTGAATATTTTGAGAGAATTGTGTTTGGCCTGAACATCTGTCTAACAGATTTCGAATTTCAGACACACTTTCTATGTTTCTTCTATCAGTGGTACATTTCTCTAACACAGAATTTAACAAACCGCAAAATCTTTGATCAGAATTGACCACAATCTCTTCTTTTACATTTTTTAGAGAAAACAAAACATTAATTACTACATTAGCATAGCAGTTGACACCAGAACTGTTTTCAAACTGAAAACCAACAACATCTTCAACAGAATCCTTTTTGTTTCTGCTTGTAATTTTAGGTTCATTCACTTTTTGTCTTTTTGCTATAACCTCCCCAGTATTGTTCTCATTTCTTCGTTTCCGGCCTACCAGACGTTTCTCAAACAAAGGAAACTGAGGCAAATGTGGCGCATACTCTCTTCTTAACCTATTGTATTCCTTAACACAATCTAGATCTGCACAAATGTTTGTGACATCACACTCAATCAAGTACAATCCCGATAAAGTTCTAACTCGTGACAATGCCACATATGCCATACCCTCCTTGAACACAGAACTGCCAATATTCACCAATGCACTGTCTACACTTAAACCTTGCGATTTATGGATTGTCACCGCATATGCCAAGCAAACAGGAAACTGCTTACGGCGAACATATAAGTCTTTTACAAGCAAAAATCTAGCAGAACAACGAGCAATTAGCTGTACTTCCTCAATGCCATCAAATTTAATTTTTAAAAATTCAATTCCATCTCTATTTCTGTATTTCACACAATCAACAACATTACCCATTGATCCATTTACCAGACCTCTTTCAACATGTAAATTCCTTCTTAAAATTATACGGCAGTTCAAGCACACATTCAGAGTCTTTTCAAAACCTGCAGTTTTAGATATACTCTTCTCTAATGAATCCAATTTTGTTTTCAGATTCTCAGACAAATTAATTGTTGATCCCATATGCTCTACTCTATCAATAGCTTCCAGTTTCACAATCTCTTGCTTTTCTAAATGCAACATTTTGTTGTTAAATTTGGCACATTCTGCAAGAGTTGGCATCAAACATATTCCAGATTTCTTCTCAGTAATTTTCTGAAAAATATTCTCAGGCACAACATCTTGTTCTGGATATAAATTTGACAGTAATCGTGCATGTAAAGCTTCTTTCCCATGCTCGGTCACTTTTCCAATTCTAACATCTTGTAGAATAGTCTTGTAAACTTCATCCTTCGCCTGACGCATATTTTCATGCAGTTCAGCATAATTGAAGTTTAACCATATATTGACGTTGCCAATGCTGCCTAGGCACTTCCTGGTATCTTCATGCGTGAGCATTTTGAACACAGGTTGCCCTTTCACTGGTGTCAGCTGCAAAAGATCTCCGAAAACAATGATGTGTTTGCCACCAAATAACACATCATACTCTGTTTTGAGAACTTCTTGCATCCTCAAATGCACAAAGGCAAGCATGACATTGGAAACCATGCTTACTTCGTCAATGATAAGAAGTTTCATTTTCCTCAAGATTCTTGAAACTTCAAAACAAGCATCTCCAGATAGCTTATGATATTCTAATTTGTTGTCATGCTCCACTGGCAGCATCAGTAAACGATGTAAAGTAATCCCTTTAATATTATGTGCTGCCAGTCCAGTTGGAGCAGTGACAACACAAGACAGCGATGACTCTGTCCTTTCCTGCAAATAGCATGAAATTGCTTTAATGAGGAAACTTTTTCCAGTTCCCGCTTCTCCACTCACGTACAGTCGGACAGGCTTCAACGACGTACATGAGCACTCTTTCTTATCATGACTTAATCCATGATCAATTTGCATGGTAACTTCGTCATATATTTTCCTCTGCTCAACGTTGAGTTGCCTTTCCAACTCTTCTAAGTTAACCGCATCCTCTTGAGCATGTGCCATGGCTCTTTCCACTTCATTCATAGCAGTGGCAGCTTCATTTTCGATAACAGGTCCTCCTAGTGGATCCTGACTCAATGAAGCAGAACTCTGACTGTCCTGAGAACTGTCTCTGGCAATCTCGGCTGCAATCGTTGCTTCCTGCTCAATTTCCGCATTCAACATTTCTACATATTTGGGAAAAGCAGGACATTCTATGGTCTCCTTGGCGACATTGAAAGAGTCTTCGTAACAGAGAAAATCTCCAAGCAGTTCCTCTTCTGCACGCCAAGGCTTGAAAAGTTGCAAAAGTGCTAAATAGAAAAACTCCTTTTTTTCAGGAGATTCGCCACTCAATTTTCGGTGGTTTACCAAGTGGCATTTTCTTTGCTTGACCAGACATCCCTCACTTCCTATTACAGCATACACTCCTTTCTCAGTATCTTCTTTGATGTTCCTCTTGAATATGTAATTTTGCAGAACCTCATACAGACAAACATTCTCGAGGTGACTGCTTCGATTTGGATAATATGTATCCAACATGTTTGTCTTCAAAATGTCGGTACTGTTTGGCTCCTTTTCCGCCAAATACTCAATTTCCCGCACAGGTTTGAGAACTCGATTACGCGTTGCAGCAAGACCAAGACTCGCCCAAACGATACTCCTGGACTTGGCATAGAGACTTGCTGAAGACAACCGGTCAGAACATTCGTACGCTCCGATTTCTCGATGCGACAACATCTTCAGACTGAAACTGTACAACTTCTTGCTGAGGCTCTTTTCATGGGAAATGTCCTCCCACATATCCTTCAATTCTGTCTTCTCTTTTTTGGTGATGTAAGACGTCACATACCGCGCCACAGCCATACAGTTATCAGCCACAAACTGTATATCCATGTTAGCATTCCACATGGACAAAATCACCGGGTTGTAGTCGTTGATGTACTTGGACTCTTCGTTCCTCTTCAAATTGTAAGTGTTTTTAGGTGATTTCTTCATGACATTGTGTCGCAACGAAGACATCAAACTGTTTACTCTTCCTTTAGAAATCACCGGTCGTGGAAAGCCGAAACGACATTTAGTGTAGAACTTGTCTTTGTTTCGGAATTTACGACGGCAGTACTTTCCACATCGATGGCTTTGGAAACGCAGAACTTTTTCTCTTAGGCTTTTCTTCTCCTTTGCGTTTGGAACAGCACACGTAGAATACTGTTGGATGAAACTCATCACTGAGTCTTCTGGATCCGTTCCAAATTTAGGTGCATCCTTGATCCACAGCAACATATGTATATGAGGAGCACCTCTTGCTTGGTACTCCTTTCTCCAGAAGAAATCCAACACCTCTCCAAGAGGTGGATTCTTCTTATTCATGATGAAAGACATCATAGCTTCAAATCTATGATTGAAGTACCTACATACATTGACTGGATCCAAAGAGCACAGTTCTCCGGGTGTCTTGAATTCGATGTTATCTACGTTAGCATTTGCCTCTCGTAGAAATTCAAGTAAGTCTTCCCAGCCATACTCGGCACAGCTCAGAGTGAGGAACCATGTGGGAGTACCTAAGTTCCTCAGCATACATTTTAAATCACCATGACGACGGTACCAGTACTCATTAGTACCACGCTGACACGCCATGAGATTAATCAGGTGAGAATCCAAAATACTATCTTGGACATTGACTTTATCCATAAAGTCACTTGCCGAGATGTTTTGCATGTGTATACCACTTTTCAAGATGTGGTTCACTGCATATGACAGTCCAGACAGATCGCTTTCAAACAGGAGATGAAACAAATAAGGAATGCATTGTCGAAACCTAGCATCTCCTGCATACAATCGCAAAGTCCGGTATTCAGAAGCAGGAATTTGATGAGGTCGCTCATCATATCTTCCTCCCTGACCTGTTGGAAAAAGCTGTGGGAAACACCGAGCTTCCAAACTTTCCTCCCAAACACTAATGGGACTCCCTTTGGCTTGTTTCATTTGAAACAACTCAATAGCATTCCCCATGACTTCCTTGGAATGCAAAGGATGAACACTATAATGTTCATATATTTCTTCACTAGTAGAGGGTTCTACTTTCCCAGCACACAAATCGCTATCCTCTTCCTCACTTACTTCCTCTTCTGCAACATATACATTCTTATAGTATTTATTATTTTTTTTCAAATACAATGTTGCCTTTTTAACTTTCCTGACATCTACTAAATCTTGCCATATTTTCTTATTCTTTGTCGGAACCCCATTAACTAAGATAACCAGAGGTTCCTCTTCCACTTTTTCTACTCCAATTGTGTTAATGTTTTTCTTGAAATCTAGAGGCAAATAAACAACTCTTCCCTTTAATCCTCTCTGTAAATCTGATGGAGGCAATTTCCCTGTCTTTGGCTCCATTCTTACAATAGCCTGAAAGGGATGGATACTTTGAATCAAAATAGATTCATAAGTATTTAAGTCCTTCAATTCAGAAGGAATCTCAACCAATTCCAGATTATTATGAACTGCTCTAGCAGGCATCTGGTTTTGTTTTAATTTGTTACAACAATAAGTACACACACGTTGATCCAATCCCAAATCAAAACAATTTTCTACCATCAAGTATGTTGCAAAATCCTTCCATTCACTATTATTTTCCCTTTCACTTTTTGCATATAAATCCACTAACTTAGTCTGATTCTTATAATAAGTGCGTCGACAACACACACAAGTGAAATTAGGCCTCTCACTTGATTTCACCTCAAACGTCGCAATTTCCCTCTGGAAATTATCTGTACTGGAAACCTGTACACTATCTTCCACATGACCCTCTACTTCTTGCTCAATTTCAACATTCTCCTCTTTACTTCCAAAGTAACAAAACTCAATTTCTTCACACATATTCTTCACATCTATTTCAGAACCATGCAAAAGAGCAGCGCATAATTGTTTCAGCATAATTGCTGGACTCTTAGCATAATACAACATTCTAACTAATTTCCTCACTTTGTTATGATGCACTGCTAGCATCCTGAAATGATGAAAAACACTCTGGCATACTCTCCTGGAAAGACAAGCCAGTGAATGACCATGCAAACCTGTCACTTCTCTTACTCTGCAAGGATCTAATTCTTGCAACAACATCATTTTCTGCTTCAAACTTTTTTTGTTAAATGACCGTACAAAATCACAAAGCAAATTGATGGAATCCTGTCGCACACTGCAAATACTACTACACTTCCAGGTGTACACAGGACCCTTAGCACGTCTTCCTAAAACCTCATTACCTAACACCTCTTCTGCCTCTGTTGTCACAAGTTTTTCTTTTTCAACTGGACAACCATCTTTCACTTCATAAGCACGACCACTGGTGTCAACTGCATGCACCAAATCATTATCCTGGAAATAACTCTCCTCATTAAAAAATGCCTCACAGCTTGAACTATGCATCCATTCTCCAGAAAAAACTTCACAAAAATTACTACGATTAACTATTCTCTTCCATCTACTATTTCTTTTGAAATCAAAAATTGCCTTGTTTAGCTTCCTAATTCTATTGATTATCAAAATAAATAACTTACGTTTAATTTCAAATGCCTGATCAATAACTTTCTCAACTTTTTTTTTTCTCTTATAAAAAACTAGTTTCTGTTGACCTTTCTTAATATTTTTTAACAAATTGCCAATTATCCTGTTGCGGAACATTCGTTTACGAATCTCCCTAAACTGTTGTTTCCTTCTACTATCATGCACAGATTTATCTCTTGCTCTAGCAGTAACATTTTTCATTGTCCTTTTCTTTCCATTTGATTTCCTTCTCGTGTTATGGACTGAAACATTTTCTGTAGTAATATTTTTTTTATTACAAATATTTCTTATGAAATATTTAGAGCTCTTACCCGGTGCTTTCTTCGTGGCTTGAGAAATCTTTTTGTTAGAGGACTGCTGGGTTTTTGTTTTCACCTGCTGTCTTTGACGTTTTGCAGCCTTTATCTGTCTTTGTATTGTAGGCATGGTTAAATCTTGAAATGATCTGCAGTTGAATCTGAGGAAAAATATAATAAAAAATGTTAATAAACATTATTACCAAACAGTAAATCAGTAACAGTGATCAAAAACTTAACACACTACTTGACATTTTAATTTGAAGATTTTTTAGTCATTGGCAATCTTACAATACAAAAATACCAGAAAAGAAATGACATTTATATTTATGTTACCTATGCTATTTTATATGTGAATCTGATCTAATTTTATGAACATATTTTAATATTTTATTGAAGACACTACACATAACCTGTTTTTGAAGGTGTCTTTATTTTTAAATTAAACGGTTTACCTTTTTACTTTTTATTAATTATAAAATTTAAAAATAAATGTTTATATTTCCAAAGGCTCAAGCAGGTCAGCTTCCCATCCTATATCATATAGTTCGGACAAATCTGCATCCTCATCACGCTCTTCTTCATCCTCAGGATTTAAATCATCCAAAGGATCAACATCCACTGATGTTTCAATTACAAGTTCAATGATGAGGTCAAAATCAACTGATTGCAGATTGTCGCTCATGTTGAGGTTGTCTTTATCTTTAAAGAAAGATAACAACAATGAGATGTTGCAGAGTAAGAGACAAATCTCAGAGATTATAATAGTAAAATTGTTTAACAAGATTAACATTTAGCAGCTATTATTTAGCCATGTCCAGCAATGCTGAGCAGGTGAAGCCTATGTCTAATTATTCACTGAACAGGACTCATCTCTTCTTAACCTTGGATAAGCCTCACCGACTCTGTGTCCCCTGCACATACTTAAATGTAAAGGGGCAGATTTATATTAAATGGCACATCCCCAGGCATGCACCAGTTAACGTGCACCACTGCTCTGCCACCCATGGTGTGCCGCATTTACAATCAGATAGGAGAAAGCTGCGTCAAAACCCTGCGCCTGCTTGAAGCTGGCATAGGTCTTGACGCAGCATTGTGGAGATGCGGCACCCCTGAGCCTTGCTGGAGCTGCATCGCACTTGCAATACAACTCCAGCAATGCGCCACCTTTACGGCACATATGCGTCACGCATCTGTGCCATTTTTGCCCCATGCTGCGCCGCATTGTAAATGCAGCACACCATGGGTGGCGGAACAGCGGCGCAGGATGACTGTCACATCCCTGGTGATGCGCCAGTCATCATAAATGTATCCCTAAGCTTCTTATCTTGTTAGAGATGAACTGCCATATGTATCATCAAAATATTTTACATTTCCTAAATAGCGAATTTTAAGGAATAAATAGCGATTCTTTACCATTCCTAATTTGCGATGAGCAAATTGTTAATTGCAAGTTACCCATTCATTTCCATGGGCTAGGAGGCTCATAGGAATGAAGGTTTAATTTGCGATTACCAATTTGCTCATCACAAATTAGGAATTTTTCCAAGGGTGCAGGGGTGTCTCAAGAACACCCTGCTGCACCCCTGAAAAAGAAATTTGGGGGCATATGGCACACATACATGCCCTAAGGGCATGTGTTGGCGTCATATGGCACCTTTTGTTTTTTTGAAAAAAAGCTTTTTGAAAAGAATTCACAAATTACCACCAATTTACCACAATAGTTTCCAAATCCTTAATGTCATTTTTTACATAGTTTTTGTTTGATACATTGCATTTAAGTAGTCACAAAATTTGCAAATCCTTCAGTGCAATTGCAAAATAAGGAATAGCAAATTTTGCTACTCCTTATTTTGCATCAAACTTGTTTGATACATACCATTTGTCTAATTAACATTCGCAAAGGCCGAAATTCGTAGAATTTTGATCTTTGCGAATGCTAATTAGCTTGATACATATGGCCCCAAGTGAGGCCTGTCTTGCGGCATGGTGCATCTTTTGCATCACTGCTGCTTGGGTTTTATGTGGTACGTTTTTTTTACACCATGACATATCTGCCTAAATGCATCAATTTGTAATGTTGTCGCCTCATAGCAAATCTTTTGCACCACCGCTGCATCATAAAAGTGACGCACAGTGGCACAAAAGAGGCATACACCTATCATAAATCTGTCCCTACCATTTTAAATGATTAATCCAGGATGACAATAAAGTGTGTCCTATCCAGAGGTTTGTTTAAGGTGAGGCCTACTCAGGATTGCAGATTAAAGTTACGCTTGATGAAGAATACAGAGGAGATAATACATGTAAAGGCCTACCAATGAAGTAAGTAATGTGCACTTTATTGCGCTAGTCATCATAAATGTATCCCTAAGCTTCTTATCTTGTTACAGATGAACCACCATATGTACCATCAAACTATTTTGCATTTCCTAAATACCAAATTTTAAGGAATAAATAGCAATTCTTTACTATTCCTAATTTGCAATGAGCAAATTGCTAATTGCAAATTAACCATTCATTTCCATGGGCTAGGAGGCTCATAGGAATGAAGGTTGCAATTTGTGATTAGCAATTAGCTCATCACAAAATAGGATTTTTTTCAAGCGTGCAGGGGTATCTCAAGAACACCCTGCTGCACCCCTGAAAAAGAAATTTGGGGGCATATGGCGCACATAAATTTTAACAACATTCCTTTACCTCAACAACGATTTTCAAATCATAACTTCAAAACACTACACATGGGAAAATTACTTAAATTGTCCTTAAGACACATAAAAGCGTTTTTTGATTGGCTTTCCTGCATGGTAGGGTCACTTTTAACATGGCTATGTAACACAAACATTCAAAATCTAAATTTTCCATGCACATTTGGGAGCATATTTACAAGCAATTTGCGCCACAGAGAAAGGTCTTACACTAAAATGAGAAAAATAACATCAGGGACAGTCAATTGCCTTATAAAGAAGCATACACCATTATGTCCTTGTCATGATTTTAAAAACAATTCCTTTTCCCCAAAAACGATTTTCAAATCATAATTTCTAAACACTGCACATGGGAAAATGACTTAAAATGTCATTAAAACACATGAAAGCGTTTTTTGATTGCCTTTTGAGCATGGTTGGGTCTCTTTTAACATGGCTATGTAACACAAACATTCAAAATCAAAATTTTCCATGCACACGTGGAAGCATATTTACAAGCAATTTGCGCCACAGAGAAAGGTCTTACACTAAAATGAGAAAAATAACATCAGGGACAGTCAATTGCCTTATAAAGAAGCATACACCATTATGTCCTTGTCATGATTTTAAAAATAATTCCTTTTCCCCAAAAACGATTTTCAAATCATAATTTCTAAAAACTGCACATGGGAAAATGACTTAACCCCTTCGCTGCTAGGCCTTTTCCCCCTCCTGTGCTAAGGCTTTTTTTGGTGTTTTGGGGTAGTGCGCGCTTAGGCCCTTGTAACTTTTTGACCACATAAGGGATCCGCGCCAAATTTGCGTCCTTTTCTTCCAACATCATGGGGATTCTAAAGGCGCCCAGGGTTTGTGGATTCCCTTGGAGGGGTCCCAGAAATTAACCAAAATATAGTGTTTTTTTTGTTTTTTTCAGAAAAATGGGAAAAACGGGCTGCAAATGAAAGCCTCTGGCTTTTTCACTGAATATGGTATCAAAAAAGGGTTTGTGGGGCTGAATTCTCCATTTTCTCAGCTTTTAGGGAATGACAGTGTTTTGTCAGAGAACCGAAATTTTTCACTCAGTTTTGGCATTTTTCTGGGACATAGCCTATTTTTGCTATTTTTAGAGCTTTCCACCTCCTTCCAGTTAATGGTAGAAATGAGTTTGAAAGCAATAATGGATCCTGGAAAGCTTTACATTTCCGAAAAATAGACAAAATTCTGAATTCAGAAAGGGGTCATTTGTCTAAATCCATGAAGGGTTCGTTATAGAAACTAACAGTTAGATATTGGAATATTTGAAAATTTGTTGAAAACAACGGCCTTTTGTCTCAACGTTTTCACCTATAACTTTCTCTAATTTTGACAGCTCTTGGAAAGCAATATACCGTTACATCCGTTAGACCTTCCTGGTTGTGGGGATATATGGGACTTGTAGTTTCACCAAGAACCCGACGAACCCAGATCCACAAATTGAGCAGCAACTTGCAATGGTATTTTTTCATTTACTGGGTATAGTGCACTTTGTCTTGGAAAATGTACACATGGAATAATCTGCATGAAAGACACCTATGTATGTATGAATTGGGTACAAATTATAGAGTTCAGAAACAGTATATAATTGCACATTTTCAAAGTTGGGAATACTCATACTAGCATGAGAATTATTGGTCATTTTTCATAAAGTTTTTTTTTCTACACAATATCTTTCATTCAAAGGGAGAAATGCAAGAAAGCTCAATTGGTAATAACAGTTGATTTACAAATCTGAATTACCCCAAGTGTCCCGATAAAAACGGTACCTCACTTGTGTGGGTCGGCCTTGTGCCTGCGACAGGAAACGGCGCAAAATGCAACGTGGTCACACCTAAATTTTGCAGTTACAAATTGACCCTTTTTTGGCAAAGTGCCTACCTGTAGTTTTTGCACCCTAGTTCTTCCGGCACCTAGGGAAACCTAGCAAACCTATACATTTTTGAAAAGTAGACACCCAGGGGAATTCAGGATGGGATGACTCGACTGCCTACCACCAGGTTTTGTTACCCAGAATCCCTTGCAAAGCTCAGATTTTGACAAAAAAAACACATTTTCCTCACATTTCTGTGGTGGAAAGTTCTAGAATCTGCGTGGATCAACAAATTTCCACCCACCCAGCGTGCCCCCAGGTCTCCCAAAAAAAATGGTACCTCACTTGTGTGGGTCGGCCTTGTGCCTACCACGGGAAACGGCACAAAATGCAACATGGTCGCTCCTCAATTTCCCAGTGAAATCTTAAGCTCTTTGGACAAAGAGACTACCTTTTGTTTTTGAGCCGTAGCTCAACCAGCACCAAGGGAAACCTAGCAAACCTATACATTTTTGAAAACTAGACACCCAGGGCAATTCAGGATGGGGTGACTCGTCTGCCTACCCCCAGGTTTTGTTACCCAGAATCCCTTGCAAACATAAATATTTGACCAAAAAAACACATTTTCCTCACATTTCTGTGGTGGAAAGTTCAGGAATCTGCGTGGATCAACAAATTTGCACCCACCCAGCGTGCCCCTAGGTCTCCCGAAAAAAATGGTACCTCACTTGCGTGGGTAGGCATAGTGGCTGCGACATGAAACCGCGCAAAACGCAGCATGGTCGCATCTCAATTTCCCAGTGAAATTTAGCACGATTCGGACAAAAAGACTACCTTTTGTTTTTGCGCCGTAGCTCTGCCAGCACCTAGGGAAACCTAGCAACCCTATACATTTTTGAAAACTAGACAACCAGGGCAATTCAGGATGGGGTGACTCGTCTGCCTACCCCCAGGTTTTGTTACCCAGAATCCCTTTCAAACAAAAAAATTTGACCAAAAAAACACATTTTCCTCACATTTCTGTGGGGGAAAGTTCTGGAATCTGCGTGGATCAACAAATTTCTACCCACCCAGCGTGCCCCCAGGTCTCCCGAAAAAAATGGTACCCCACTTGCGTGGGTAGGCATAGTGGCTGCGACATGAAACAGCGCAAAACGCAGCATGGTCGCACCTCAATTTCCCAGTGAAATTTAGCACGATTCAGACAAAAAGACTACCTTTTGTTTTTGCGCCGTAGCTCTGCCAGCACCTAGGGAAACCTAGCAAACCTATACATTTCTGAAAACTAGACACCCAGGGCAATTCAGGATGGGGTGACTCGTCTGCCTACCCCCAGGTTTTGTTACCCAGAATCCCTTTCAAACAAAACAATTTAACCAAAAAAACACATTTTCCTCACATTTCTGTGGTGGAAAGTTCTGGAATCTGCGTGGATCAACAAATTTCCATCCACCCAGTGTGCCCCCAGGTCTCCCGAAAAAAATGGTACCTCACTTGCGTGGGTAGGCATAGTGGCTGCGACATGAAACAGCGCAAAACGCAGCATGGTCGCACCTCAATTTCCCAGTGAAATTTTGCACGATTCGGACAAAAAGACTACCTTTTGTTTTTGCGCCGTAGCTCTGCCAGCACCTAGGGAAACCTAGCAAACCTATACATTTCTGAAAACTAGACACCCAGGGCAATTCAGGATGGGGTGACTCGTCTGCCTACCCCCAGGTTTTGTTACCCAGAATCCCTTTCAAACAAAAAAATTTGACCAAAAAAACACATTTTCCTCACATTTCTGTGGGGGAAAGTTCTGGAATCTGCGTGGATCAACAAATTTCCATCCACCCAGTGTGCCCCCAGGTCTCCCGAAAAAAATGGTACCTCACTTGCGTGGGTAGGCATAGTGGCTGCGACATGAAACAGCGCAAAACGCAGCATGGTCGCACCTCAATTTCCCAGTGAAATTTTGCACGATTCGGACAAAAAGACTACCTTTTGTTTTTGCGCCGTAGCTCTGCCAGCACCTAGGGAAACCTAGCAAACCTATACATTTCTGAAAACTAGACACCCAGGGCAATTCAGGATGGGGTGACTCGTCTGCCTACCCCCAGGTTTTGTTACCCAGAATCCCTTTCAAACAAAACAATTTGACCAAAAAAACACATTTTCCTCACATTTCTGTGGTGGAAAGTTCTGGAATCTGCGTGGATCATCAAATTTCCATGCACCCAGTGTGCCCCCAGGTCTCCCGAAAAAAATGGTACCTCACTTGCGTGGGTAGGCATAGTGGCTGCGACATGAAACAGCGCAAAACGCAGCATGGTCGCACCTCAATTTCCCAGTGAAATTTAGCACGATTCGGACAAAAAGACTACCTTTTGTTTTTACGCCGTAGCTCTGCCAGCACCTAGGGAAACCTAGCAAACCTATACATTTCTGAAAACTAGACACCCAGGGCAATTCAGGATGGGGTGACTCGTCTGCCTAACCCCAGGTTTTGTTACCCAGAATCCCTTTCAAACAAAAAAATTTGACCAAAAAAACACATTTTCCTCACATTTCTGTGGTGGAAAGTTCTGGAATCTGCGTGGATCAACAAATTTCCATCCATCCAGTGTGCCCCCAGGTCTCCCGAAAAAAATGGTACCTCACTTGCGTGGGTAGGCATAGTGGCTGCGACATGACACAGCGCAAAACGCAGCATGATCGCACCTCAATTTCCCAGTGAAATTTAGCACGATTCAGACAAAAAGACTACCTTTTGTTTTTGCGCCGTAGCTCTGCCAGCACCTAGGGAAACCTAGCAAACCTATACATTTCTGAAAACTAGACACCCAGGGAAATTCAGGATGGGGTGACTCGTCTGCCTACCCCTAGGTTTTGTTACCCAGAATCCCTTACAAACATAAAAATTTGACCAAAAAAACACATTTTCCTCACATTTCTGTGGTGGAAAGTTCTGGAATCTGCGTGGATCAACAAATTTCCACCCACCCAGCGTGCCCCCAGGTCTCCCGAAAAAAATGGTACCTCACTTGCGTGGGTAGGCATAGTGGCTGCGACATGAAACCGCGCAAAACGCAGCATGGTCGCACCTCAATTTCCCAGTGAAATTTAGCACGATTCGGACAAAAAGACTACCTTTTGTTTTTACGCCATAGCTCTGCCAGCACCTAGGGAAAACTAGCAAACCTATACATTTCTGAAAACTAGACACCCAGGGCAATTCAGGATGGGGTGACTCGTCTGCCTACCCCCAGGTTTTGTTACCCAGAATCCCTTACAAACATAAAAATTTGACCAAAAAAACACATTTTCCTCACATTTCTGTGGTGGAAAGTTCTGGAATCTGCGTGGATCAACAAATTTCCACGCACCCAGCGTGCCCCCAGGTCTCCCGAAAAAAATGATACCTCACTTGCGTGGGTAGGCATAGTGGCTGCGACATGAAACAGCGCAAAACGCAGCATGGTCGCACCTCAATTTCCCAGTGAAATTTTGCACAATTCTGACAAAAAGACTACCTTTTGTTTTTGCGCCGTAGCTCTGCCAGCACCTAGGGAAAACTAGCAAACCTATACATTTCTGAAAACTAGACACCCAGGGCAATTCAGGATGGGGTGACTCGTCTGCCTACCCCCAGGTTTTGTTACCCAGAATCCCTTACAAACATAAAAATGTGACCAAAAAAACACATTTTCCTCACATTTCTGTGGTGGAAAGTTCTGGAATCTGCGTGGATCAACAAATTTCCACCCACCCAGCGTGCCCCCAGGTCTCCCGAAAAAAATGGTACCTCACTTGCGTGGGTAGGCATAGTGGCTGCGACATGAAACAGCGCAAAACGCAGCATGGTCGCACCTCAATTTCCCAGTGAAATTTTGCACTATTCGGACAAAAAGACTACCTTTTGTTTTTGCGCCGTAGCTCTGCCAGCACCTAAGGAAACCTAGCAAACCTATACATTTTTGAAAACTAGACACCCAGGGCAATTCAGGATGGGGTGACTCGTCTGCCTACCCCCAGGTTTTGTTACCCAGAATCCCTTGAAAACATAAATATTTGACCAAAAAAACACATTTTCCTCACATTTCTGTGGTGGAAAGTTCTGGAATCTGCGTGGATCAACAAATTTCCACCCACCCAGCGTGCCCCCAGGTCTCCCGAAAAAAATGGTACCTCACTTGCGTGGGTAGGCATAGTGGCTGCGACATGAAACAGCGCAAAACGCAGCATGGTCGCAACTCAATTTCCCAGTGAAATTTTGCACTATTCGGACAAAAAGACTACCTTTTGTTTTTGCGCCGTAGCTCTGCCAGCACCTAAGGAAACCTAGCAAACCTATACATTTTTGAAAACTAGACACCCAGGGCAATTCAGGATGGGGTGACTCGTCTGCCTACCCCCAGGTTTTGTTACCCAGAATCCCTTGAAAACATAAATATTTGTCCAAAAAAACACATTTTCCTCACATTTCTGTGGTGGAAAGTTCTGGAATCTGCGTGGATCAACAAATTTCCACTCACCCAGCGTGCCCCCAGGTCTCCCGAAAAAAATGGTACCTCACTTGCGTGGGTAGGCATAGTGGCTGCGACATAAAACAGCGCAAAACGCAGCATGGTCGCACCTCAATTTCCCAGTGAAATTTAGCACGATTCGGACAAAAAGACTACCTTTTGTTTTTGCGCCGTAGCTCTGCCAGCACCTAGGGAAAACTAGCAAACCTATACATTTCTGAAAACTAGACACCCAGGGCAATTCAGGATGGGGTGACTCGTCTGCCTACCCCCAGGTTTTGTTACCCAGAATCCCTTACAAACATAAAAATGTGACCAAAAAAACACATTTTCCTCACATTTCTGTGGTGGAAAGTTCTGGAATCTGCGTGGATCAACAAATTTCCACCCACCCAGCGTGCCCCCAGGTCTCCCGAAAAAAATGGTACCTCACTTGCGTGGGTAGGCATAGTGGCTGCGACATGAAACAGCGCAAAACGCAGCATGGTCGCACCTCAATTTCCCAGTGAAATTTTGCACGATTCGGACAAAAAGACTACCTTTTGTTTTTGCGCCGTAGCTCTGCCAGCACCTAAGGAAACCTAGCAAACCTATACATTTTTGAACACTAGACACCCAGGGGAATTCAGGATGGGGTGACTCGTCTGCCTACCCCCAGGTTTTGTTACCCAGAATCCCTTGAAAACATAAATATTTGACCAAAAAAACACATTTTCCTCACATTTCTGTGGTGGAAAGTTCTGGAATCTGCGTGGATCAACAAATTTCCACTCACCCAGCGTGCCCCCAGGTCTCCCGAAAAAAACGGTACCTCACTTGCGTGGGTAGACATAGTGGCTGAAACAGGAAACGGTTCAAATCGTACGGTGGTGAATTTACATTACCTTATTGCAAAACTACCTTGATTTTGGGGGGGGGGATCTGAATTTGTGGCCCGGGGCTCGGTGGTATTCTTTGCAAAGTAGCAAACCTAAACAGTTCTGAAAACTAGACACCCGGGGGAGTCCAGGGAGGTATGGCATGCATGGGTCCCCCAATGTTTTCCTACCCAGAACTCTCTGCAAACCTTAAAATTAGGTAAAAATTGCACTTTTCCAAACTTTTTGGCGTGGGATCGCCGTGCCGGCAAAAAAGTCGTACCACCCTGCGTTCCCCTTGTTCTCCCGAGTAAAAGGATACCTCACTTGTGTGGGTGCCCCAAAGCAGAACACCCCAAAAATGAATTTTGAAAAAAGTAGTTTTTACTCATATTTACGTTTTACAAATTAAGCACCCCAGCCTAAGTCACTTGCCTTTGGCCCACCCACACAAGTGAGGTATCATTTTACTCGGGAGAACAAGGGAAACGCTGGGTGGTAGGACATTTGTTCCGGCAGCGAGATCCCACCCAAAAAAGTATGGAAAAGTTGGTTTTTGGACCAAAATTTCAGGTTTGCAGGGGTTTCTGGGTAGGAAAACATTGGGGGACCCACGCATGCCATACCACCCTGGACTCCCCCGGGTGTCTAGTTCTCAGAACTGTTTGGGTTTGGTAGTTTCCAAAGATGCCTGCCAAGCCCCGGGCCAAAAGCTCAGGTGACCCCCTCAAAAAATAAGATTATTTGGCTAAAGGTAATGTTTTCGTCTCCACAGTATGAATTGGGCCTTTTCCTAAAGCAGCCGCTATGCCTACCCACGCAAGTGAGGTACCATTTTTTTCGGGAGACCTTGGGGAACGCTGGGTGGGAGGTAATTTGTGTGAGCCCAGTGATGCCACGCTTTCCCACACTAAAACGTGTGAAAAAAAAAGATTTTTTCCAAGCAAAAAATGAGGTTTGCAAGGGATTCTGGGTAAAGGAACGTTGGAGGATCCACGCAAGCCATACCTCCTTGGAAGCCCCCGGGTGTCTACTTTTCAGAAATGTGTGGGTTTGGTAGGTTTCCCTAGATGGCTGTCTCGCACGGGGCCAAAAACCCGGGTAACCCCTCTTGCAAAAGCTGGTGGACATGAATTCTCCAGCTTTTGCAAGAGGGGTTACCTGGGTTTCTGGCCCCGTGCGAGACAGCCATCTAGGGAAACCTACCAAACCCACACATTTCTGAAAAGTAGACACCCGGGGGAGTCCAGGGAGGTATGGCATGCGTGGGTCCCCCAATGTTTTCCTACCCAGAACTCCTTGAAAACATAAAAATGTGACCAAAAAAACACATTTTCCTCACATTTCTGTGGTGGAAAGTTCTGGAATCTGCGTGGATCAACAAATTTCCACCCACCCAGCGTGCCCCCAGGTCTCCCGAAAAAAACGGTACCTCACTTGCGTGGGTAGACATAGTGGCTGCAACAGGAAACGGTTCAAATCGTACGGTGGTGAATTTACATTACCTTATTGCAAAACTACCTTGATTTTGGGGGGGGGGATCTGAATTTGTGGCCCGGGGCTCGGTGGTATTCTTTGCAAAGTAGCAAACCCAAACAGTTCTGAAAACTAGACACCCGGGGGAGTCCAGGGAGGTATGGCATGCATGGGTCCCCCAATGTTTTCGTACCCAGAACTCTCTGCCAACCTTAAAATTAGGTAAAAATTGCACTTTTCCAAACTTTTTGGCGTGGGATCGCCGTGCCGGCAAAAAAGTCGTACCACCCTGCGTTCCCCTTGTTCTCCCGAGTAAAAGGATACCTCACTTGTGTGGGTGCCCCAAAGTAGAACACCCCAAAAATGAATTTTGAAAAAGGTAGTTTTTACTCATATTTACGTTTCACAAATTAAGCACCCCAGCCTAAGTCACTTGCCTTTGGCCCACCCACACAAGTGAGGTATCATTTTACTCGGGAGAACAAGGGAAACGCTGGGTGGTAGGACATTTGTTCCGGCAGCGAGATCCCACCCAAAAAAGTATGGAAAAGTTGGTTTTTGGACCAAAATTTCAGGTTTGCAGGGGTTTCTGGGTAGGAAAACATTGGGGGACCCACGCATGCCATACCACCCTGGACTCCCCCGGGTGTCTAGTTCTCAGAACTGTTTGGGTTTGGTAGTTTCCAAAGATGCCTGCCAAGCCCCGGGCCAAAAGCTCAGGTGACCCCCTCAAAAAATAAGATTATTTGGCTAAAGGTAATGTTTTTGTCTCCACAGTATGAATTGGGCCTTTTCCTAAAGCAGCCGCTATGCCTACCCACGCAAGTGAGGTACCATTTTTATCGGGAGACCTTGGGGAACGCTGGGTGGGAGGTAATTTGTGTGAGCCCAGTGATGCCACGCTTTCCCACACTAAAACGTGTGAAAAAAAATGATTATTTCCAAGCAAAAAATGAGGTTTGCAAGGGATTCTGGGTAAAGGAACGTTGGAGGATCCACGCAAGCCATACCTCCTTGGAAGCCCCCGGGTGTCTACTTTTCAGAAATGTGTGGGTTTGGTAGGTTTCCCTAGATGGCTGTCTCGCACGGGGCCAAAAACCCGGGTAACCCCTCTTGCAAAAGCTGGTGGACATGAATTCTCCAGCTTTTGCAAGAGGGGTTACCTGGGTTTCTGGCCCCGTGCGAGACAGCCATCTAGGGAAACCTACCAAACCCACACATTTCTGAAAAGTAGACACCCGGGGGAGTCCAGGGAGGTATGGCATGCGTGGGTCCCCCAATGTTTTCCTACCCAGAACTCCTTGCAAACCTTAATTAGGTAAAAATAGCACTTTTACAAAAATTTTGCCGTGGGATCGCCGTGCCGGCAAAAATGTCCTACCACCCAGCGTTCCCCTTGTTCTCCCGAGTAAAAGGGTACCTCACCTTAACAGAGTTACTCAAAAGACAAACATTCAAGCACGGCTATCTATTCCTCAAAGACACACACATACAGGTTGGATTTGGCACGAGGGCGAGTGATGGTTCAGTATATAAAATTTTATTAACAAGATATTTCAAAAAAATGAAATGCTCTGTCAATAAATAAATGCATAAAAACCGAACTAGTGACTCGCAACTCGTGAGCTGTAAAGCCACGACAAGGCACCAACCGTTTTACAGGCCATTCACGCACCTTTCATACCTGATACAAACAAGACCACTGACACCATCTGGAATAAAAGCAACACATTACAACAATCACAATAAGGGACAAGGTACACCCTAATGCAGAAAGAGAAAAAAAACAATTATTACTGCACACCCATCTAATCCGCAAGCACACACACATACTGGTTGGATTTGGCACGAGGGTGAGTGATGATTCAGTACATACAATTGTATACGCAAGTAATTTCACAAAAATGAAATACACTGTGTATAATTGCAAGTATGATAAACTGAACCACTGACTCACAGCTCGTGAGCTGTAAAGCCACGTCAAGGCACCAACCTCTTTACAGGCCATTCATACACCTTTCGTACGTGTGACACATTCAAAACATTCACACCGCCAGCCGCGGACCCATCACATTTCAACACTCACACCAGCAAACAGCGCCATTCAAGGGCCCATCACTTTCACACGCCCACATTTCTGACACTGGAACTACACAAATTGATGGACTGCGTGGAGTGTCACTCAACAAGCAGTGTGTGCAGTGACCAACAGAAAGTAACTACTCACACACCGCCAGCCGAGCGCCAGTCCACCCACACCACCAGCCAAGCACCAGACCATGCACACCGCCAGCCAAACATTCAGCGCACACCACCAGCCAAGCGCCTCTCCACGCACACCGCCAGCCAAGCACCACTCCGTGCACAGACAGCTAAACACCGCTCCACGCACACCCTCCAGCCAAGTACCACTCCGCAAACACCACCAGCCAAGCGCCACTCCACACACACTGCCAGCCAAGCACCATTCCACACACACTGCCAGCAAAGCACCATTCCACACACACTGCCAGCCAAGCACCACTCCACACACACCGCCAGCCAAGCAGCACTCCACACACACCGCCAGCCAAGCACCACTCCACACACACCGCCAGCCAAGCACCACTCCACACACACCGCCAGCCAAGCACCACTCCACACACACCGCCAGCCAAGCACCAGTCCACACACACCGCCAGCCAAGCACCACTCCACACACACCATCAGCCAAACACCACTCCATGCACAGACAGCCAAGTACCACTCCACGAACACCACCAGCCAAGCGCCACTCCACACACACCGCCAGCAAAGCACCACTCCGTGCACAGACAGCCAAGCACCACTCCACACACACCGCCAGCCAAGCACCACTCCACACACACCGCCAGCCAAGCACCACTCCACACACACCGCCAGCCAAGCGCAACTCCACACACACCGCCAGCCAAGCACCAGCCGGCACACACCACAAACACATTTAGAATTCTTTTTTTGAAAATGACACTAAACAAATGGAAATACCTACAAATCAGGTAACACAAATTCTTAAAATAAAAACTTTGCACTAATGCCAATCCTTGAAACAAACTAAAAATGTTTTACAGAATGCAGACCAAGCAATTCACTTTACAGTTCAATCAAACTCCCAATAGTTCTTTTGCGTGTGGTACGATTTAAAACAAGCTGACATACACAATGCAGGCTTAGAAGGACAGTCAGGACAGTATATACGAGACTCCTTCCGCACGCCTCTTCGCCAACAGACTCTGCATCTTCTAGTCGGAAAGTCTCTAGCAGTAGTGGAAGGAATAGATTCAGGAAAGTGGCGATCTTGCAATCTAGCCACTTCCTCCACCACTCCAAATCTAGGAACACTTGCCTGCTGCACAAGTACAAGGCTGCCTATTATAGACTCCTGAAACTTAAGAAAAGTCATCTTCGTCCCAGAACAAGACTTCTGGTACACAACGAAAGCATTAAATGATGCCAAGTGGAACAGATGGATAGCCAACTTCTTGTACCAAACGTAAGCCTTTCGAAGAGCAGCATAAGGTTCCAACCTCTGATCTACTCTGTCAACACCACCCATGAACTTATTGTAAGCTAGAATGCACACAGGTTTGCGCACTTCAGCACCCTGACCCCAAACAGGCACAGGTACAGTACTTTCATCGTGGATAGTAGTCAGCATGTACACATCTCTCTTGTCTGAATACTTCACAGCTAAAAGCTCCCCACATCGCAATGCCGTAGACTGTCCCCGCACAAGCCTTTTGCAAACAAGTTCCTTTGGGAAACCTTTACGGTTACTGCGCATTGTGCCACAAGCAACAGTGCCCACTTTGGCCAACTCCTTGAACAACTGCACACCAGTGTAGAAGTTATCTACATATAAATGATGGCCTTTGTTAAATAATCCTCTACCTAGTTCCCACACAATTTTCTCAGTTACTCCAAAAGTAGAAGGACAACCGGGAGGGTTAATGCGGGACTCCTTACCAGTGTACACCCTGAAATTGTAGACATATCCAGTCTCACTGTCACACAGCATATACAGTTTGATTCCATAGCGTGACCTCTTACTAGGAATGTATTGCCTAAAAACCAAGCGGCCCTTGAACAACACCAAAGACTCATCCACTGCAATTTCTTTACCAGGGACAAAAATCTCAGAAAAACGATCAACAAAGTGATCAAGGACAGGCCGAATTTTAAACAAACGGTCACAATCAGGGTGATCGCGTGACAACGCTAAACTATTATCAGCAAAATGCATCATCCGAAGAAGAAGCGTATACCGATCACGACTTATGACTGCTGGAAATACAGCTGTTACCATCAAGGGACTAGTGGACCAATATGAAGTAATTGATGACTTCCTTATCAAGCCCATCAAAAAAGTTAATCCCAGAAACTTCTTCATCTCTTCAACATTGGTGGGAGTCCACCGGATTGCTCTACAATAGGGCTTAAGGCTGGCACTGTTGGCCCTCAAATATTGTTCTGCATATAAATTGGTTTGCTCAACAATCTTTTGCAAAAACACATCGTCAAAAAACAACTGAAAAAAATTAATTGGCAGAAAATTCTCTGTATTCACTCTACACCCAGGAACACCAGTGAACTCTGGCAATGCCGGCTGCACCAAGCCAGGGGGAACCCAGAGGCCATCCCTATCAACGGGGGGAGCAGCCACCCCAGCCTGCAGCACCGAAACATCTTGCTGCTGTTCTCCAACGGGAAGCCTAACAGCCACAGATACTTCTGGCTGCACAACACCAACAGAAGACGTAGCATCCCCAGAGGGCTCTTCCTGCACTACACCAACGGGAAGCTCAGCAGCCTGAGATGCTTCTTGCTGCACTACACCACCGGGAAACCCAGCAGGCCCAGATGCCTCTTGCCGCTCTACACCAATGGGAAGCCTAACAGCCCCAGATGCCTCTTGCTGCACTACACGAGCAGGAAGACGAAAAGCACCAGATGCCCCTTTGCGCACCACAGCAATGTGAAGCCTTTTGGGTGCAGGCTCCAGCCCACATGCCTCTTGCCGACGTAAAAAGAAAGGAAACCTTGCGGCCCTAGGCAGCAGCACAGGTGCCTCTTGGCCCACTACCGGCAACACAATGTCCTCCTGTACCATAGGCCCTTCATCAGCACTAGAAGAAGAGTCATCATCCGATGATGATGATTCCATGCGAAGAGAAAACTCACTGCCTGAATCTTCTGCCACTTCCTGGGAGTCCGAATCGGACTCAGACTCTGAACCATGGTCCGAGGAAGACTCAAAAAGCAAACCAAGAACCTGCTGAGCAGTAATCCTGCGACTAGCCATTATCCTTACAAAGCAAGAAGACTGCACACACAAGTGAACAACAACCTACACTGTGCAAAGTAAGAAGTAAACAAGGTAAGGCTTTCACTAAAAGATAAATACAATCCAAAACAATTTCACTCTTACAAAATATAGCTACACTCACCAGCACCTACTCTGTTGAGACACAGCGAAAAGAAATGAAATCCCACTAGAAAGAAAAAAAGAAATGACATTAGAAAACAAAGTGCACATCAAACACTAATCCTGAAAAAAAAAACACAGAGCCACACAAACTGCTAGAGGTACAACCTTTTTCAAAAAGACAAACATCAAGGAGAAGTAGTACAAAATACATTCACTTACCAAGCACAAGCAACTACACAAGCTGCAAACAGACACGCAACCTACAACAATCCAAACAGCAAAAGCCTGGAACAAGACAAAAATAGAGAAGAAAAAAAAATTACTACCACATTTCACAAACAATATAACAATTAAAAAAACAACACACAAATTTGCCCCCCAAATTAAAATTCGGCCAGATGGGCCATCAATTAGGGCTTAGACCAAATGAGATTAGATGAGTTTTAACATCAAGACACTGGATAATTTTTTGAATTTTTGTAAAGTGCCTGACCACTTTGGTGCCAGTCAGTCTTTTGCTACTACCAGTACCCATATCACACAGGGGCAGTAAGGACATTCATACACCTTTTGTACGTGTGACACATACAAAACATTCACACCGCCAGCCGCCCATCACTTTCACACGCCCACATATCTGACATAGCAACTACAGAAAATGATGGACTGCGTAGAGTGTCACTCAACTAGCAGTGTGTGTAGTGACCAACAGAAAGTAACTACTCACACACCGCCAGCAGAGTTCCAGTCCACCCACACCACCATCCAAGCACCAGACCATGCACACCGCCAGCCAAACCCCACTCAGCGCACACCGACAGCCAAGTACCACTCCACGCACACCATCCAGCCAAGTACCACTCCCCACACACCGCCAGCCAAACACCACTCCCCACACACCGCCAGCCAAACACCACTCCACACACACCGCCAGCCAAGCAGCACTCCGTGCACAGACAGCAAAGTAGCACTCCAGCACACCACCAGCCAAGCGCCACTCCACACACACCGCCAGCCAAGCAGCACTCCGTGCACAGACAGCAAAGTAGCACTCCACGCACACCACCAGCCAAGCGCCACTCCACACACACCGCCAGCCAAGCAGCACTCCGTGCACAGACAGCAAAGTAGCACTCCACGCACGCCACCAGCCAAGCGCCACTCAACACACACCTCCAGCCAAGCAGCACTCCACGCACACCACCAGCCAAGCGCCACTCAACACACACCGCCAGCCAAGCAGCACTCCGTGCACAGACAGCAAAGTAGCACTCCACGCACACCACCAGCCAAGCGCCACTCCACACACACCGCCAGCCAAGCAGCACTCCGTGCACAGACAGCAAAGTAGCACTCCACGCACACCACCAGCCAAGCGCCACTCCACACACACCGCCAGCCAAGCAGCACTCCACACACACCGCCAGCCAAGCAGCACTCCGTGCAGACAGCAAAGTAGCACTCCACGCACACCACCAGCCAAGCGCCACTCCACACACACCGCCAGCCAAGCAGCACTCCGTGCACAGACAGCAAAGTAGCACTCCACGCACACCACCAGCCAAGCGCCACTCCACACACACCGCCAGCCAAGCAGCACTCCGTGCACAGACAGCAAAGTAGCACTCCACGCACACCACCAGCCAAGCGCCACTCCACACACACCGCCAGCCAAGCAGCACTCCGTGCACAGACAGCAAAGTAGCACTCCACGCACACTAACAGCCAAGCGCCACTCCACACACACCGCCAGCCAAGCACCACTCCGTGCACAGACAGCAAAGTAGCACTCCACGCACACCACCTGCCAGGCGCCACTCCACAAGCACCACCAGCCAAGCACCACTCACCGCCAGCCAAGCACCATCCAGCCAAGCGCCACTCCACACACACCGCCAGCCAAGCAGCACTCCGTGCACAGACAGCAAAGTAGCACTCCACGCACACCACCAGCCAAGCGCCACTCCACACACACCGCCAGCCAAGCAGCTCTCCGTGCACAGACAGCAAAGTAGCACTCCACGCACACCACCAGCCAAGCGCCACCCAACACACACCGCCAGCCAAGCAGCACTCCGTGCACAGACAGCAAAGTAGCACTCCACGCACACTAACAGCCAAGCGCCACTCCACACACACCGCCAGCAAAGCACCACTCCGTGCACAGACAGCAAAGTAGCACTCCACGCACACCACCTGCCAAGCGCCACTCCACAAGCACCACCAGCCAAGCACCACTCACCGCCAGCCAAGCACCATCCAGCCAAGCGCCACTCCACACACACCGCCAGCCAAGCGCCAATCCACACACACCGCCAGCCAAGCAGCACTCCGTGCACAGACAGCAAAGTAGCACTCCACGCACACCACCAGCCAAGCGCCACTCCACACACACCGCCAGCCAAGCAGCACTCCGTGCACAGACAGCAAAGTAGCACTCCACGCACACCACCAGCCAAGCGCCACTCCACACACACCGCCAGCCAAGCAGCACTCCGTGCACAGACAGCAAAGTAGCACTCCACGCACAACACCAGCCAAGCGCCACTCCACACACACCACCAGCCAAGCAGCACTCCGTGCACAGACAGCAAAGTAGCACTCCACGCACACCACCAGCCAAGCGCCACTCCACACACACCACCAGCCAAGCAGCACTCCGTGCACAGACAGCAAAGTAGCACTCCACGCACACCACCAGCCAAGCGCCACTCCACACACACCGCCAGCCAAGCACCACTCCGTGCACAGACAGCCAAGTACCACTCTACACACACCACCAGCCAAGCGCCACTCCACACACACCGCCAGCCAAGCACCACTCTGTGCATAGATAGCCAAGTACCCCTCCACGCACACCGCCAGCCAAACACCACTCAGCGCACACCGACAGCCAAGTACCACTCCACACACACCGCCAGCCAAGCACCGCTCCACGCACACCATCCAGCCAAGTACCACTCCCCACACACACCACCAGCAAACATGCCCAAGGGGTCGCTTCCTAAAAACTTTGTGTTAGTGGGCATTTTCCGCCCCCCCTGGGGGCAAAACGGCAAAAAAAACAGGCCGATTTGCCCCCAGGGTGGACAGAAAAACAAAAACACAATCATGTCCACCTGGAAGCGACCCTTACCCAAGGGGTCGCTTCCCAAAACAAACACATTGCCCCAACAAAAATCCCTGGTTCTAGTGGGTAATTTCTGCCCCCCCTTGGGGGCAAAACAGCCGAAAAACGGGCCGATTTCCCCCCAGGGGGGGCAGAAAAACGAAAACATACTCAGACCCCACCTGGAAGCGACCCTTGCCCAAGGGGTCGCTTCCTAAAAACTAAAATTACATCCCTGGTGTCTAGTGGGCATTTTCTGTCCCCCCTGGGGGCAAAACGGCAAAAAAAACGGGCCGATTTGCCCCCAGGGGGGACAGAAAAACGTAAACAAAATAAATGGCCGCCATCTTTGTACAAATCTATATCCCTGGTGCTAGTGGGGAATTTCTGCCCCCCCTGGGGGCAAAACGGCCGAAAAAACGGGCCGATTTCCCCCCAGGGGGGGCAGAAAAACGAAAACATATTGCCAGCCAGCCTGGAAGTGACCCTTGCCCAAGGGGTCACTTCCTAAAAACTAAAAGTATATCCCTGGTGTCTAGTGGGGGCATTTCCGCCGCACAATCGCGACGCTGTGCGCGATCGTGAGGCAGAAATGCCCTGCAAAGAGACATCAGGGGAAAGGAAAATCTCTTTCCTCTCCCCTGATGCCTCTTCGCTGCCCCAAACCCCCGCCGGAGTCCCAAAACCTACCTTCTTCTGAAGCGCGCAGGAAGCAAATGGCTTCCCGAGCGCTGGGAATCCCTGATGATGTCAGCGCGCGCTGTGCGCGCTGACGTCATCAGGGATTACCATGGGGGGGGGCGGGGGCGGCAGCGGAAGCTCTTCCACTGCCGCCCCCAGCAAAACAATGACGATCTGAGAGCCTCGGGGGGAGCGCCAGCGCTTCCCCCGAGGGTGGGGCTGATGACGAGCTGGCCTTGTCATCCGCGCAGGACAGGTAAGCGCGATGACGAGCCCAGCTCGTCATTAGCCCCGAAGGGGTTAAAATGTCCTTAAGACACATAAATGCGTTTTTTGATTGGCTTCCCTGCATGGTAGGGTCACTTTTAACATGGCTATGTAACACAAACATTCAAACCCAAAATTTTCCATGCCCATGTGGGAGCATATTTACAAGCAATTTGCGCCACAGAGAAAGGTCTTACACTAAAATGAGAAAAATAACATCAGGGACAGTCAATAGCCTTATAAAGAAGTATACACCATTATCTCCTTGTCATGATTTTAAAAACAATTCCTTTTCCCCAAAAACGATTTTCAAATCATAATTTCTAAACACTGCACATGGGAAAATGACTTAAAATGTCAATAAAACACATGAAAGCATTTTTTGATTGCCTTTCCAGCATGGTTGGGTCACTTTTAACATGGCTATGTAACACAAACATTCAAAATCAAAATTTTCCATACACATGTGAGAGCATATTTACAAGCAATTTGCGCCACATAAATCATAATTTTCTCCTTAAAGCACACTATTCTCTATCTAAAGTAAAGAAATATTTTCTCACCTTAGCAAATACTTTGAGTTTGAAAACAGTCTCAGAAACACACCAATTTGTCTGCAGCAGAGCAAAAGGTATGCACTCCAGAGTCTGCAGCTATGAAAAGCACAGAAATGCTGTAATTCTTCACACATATCTCTCATGTCACCCAATCAAAAGTCTTCCCTCACTTTTTTCAAATGAAAACCCATCCCCCCTCTGCCCTTTCTGCTTTATCTGCATGGCAACCACCTCCTGGAAGAACTCTGTTGTTTGCAAGTTCACACAACAATGTTGCAATTGAACTCTGAACTCTCAGTGCACCTGCATATCCAGTGCATTCTTTCATTTAATGATTTTTTATTGACCACTCAAAATACATCTTTCAAAGAACACATCCGTGCACCCTAACTTTTTGTTTTCAGCAATCAAAATCCACCAATCACTGTTACTGCTTCATGAACACAGAAACTCCACAGTTTTTTTCATTTCAAACTCTCATTTTTTCAACTGCCATTTCATTGCCACACTTCATCTGACTGCAGGAGAACCTTCTCTCACCATGTTTTCTGTCTGGATTGTTGGTCATAGTTATATTCACTGGGCTCAAAGGTACGTTGAAAGCAGGAATTTACCTAACCTCAATTTACAAGATGTGGAAATTAAGTGGTTTGGCCACAGAGGATTAAAATGTCACCAATTGATACCATTGGTGAAAACCTTTATGCATTTGCCCAAACCTGACCTGTTAATTGTGCACTGTGGAGGTAATGACTTGGGCACTTTGACTGGTGTAGGTCTGGAAATGCTTTTAAAGGACACCTTTGAGCAATTAATGGCACTTTTTCCTCAGACTGCCTTGGTATATTCAAATATATGCCAAAGACAGAAATGGAGGTGGTCAAACCAATTTTGTCCACAAATTGAGAAGTCGAGGAAGCATGTAAACAAATCTGTTTCAGCTTACATGAGAGACCATGGAATGGGCTCCCTGTACAACAATAACTTGCGTTACTACATGCAAGATATCTACAGAGGAGATGGAGTTCACTTCTCAGATGAGGGCAACAGAGTTTTCACTCTGAATTTAAGAATGTGCATTGGTACCTACTTATAAGTACCTAAATGTACCATAAACCCAAAAGCTCTTCTCAGAGCTACCCTACATCTGATCACTCACAATTATTATTTAACTCTAACATTTTTCACTAATTTTCAACAAAATACGCTACCGGGGCCGCTACCCGGTACGCGAACCGGGAGCTAACCTCGCGAAATTTTTTTTTAAAATGTTTTTTTTTCGCACATATAAGCCTCCTCAGCCACCCTCAGAAAACCTAGGGGGTCAAGATAACTCTACCGTGCCCCCTTCTACCCATTCTGAACATTATTTGCCCTCCATCTTGTATCTTAATTCGACCGAAACACAAAATGGTGGACTCCCGGAACGCTTAAGGTCTGCGAACCGGGGCGCTCAACGGTTCGCGTACCGGGTCGCTCCCTGGGAAGCGCACCATCAAAAAAGGTGGGAAAGTAGTTCACACAAAAACCACTTGAGACAATTTCACCAAATATAGATTAGCTCATACTACATACCAATCCCTACCATTTTCACAAATTTGATTGGAATTCCATTTAGCCATTTAGCCTGTAGACCTCTCTAAATACCGTGAGGTAAATTACTTCACAAAACACATCTGAAGTGTTGGAATTGACAACCAATTCAAATGTTACTTTCATTTTCTACTTTTTTTACCTGACATTTGATTGGTTATGTACCCGAATATATATAAAGGAAGAGAAGGAAACACAGCCATTTTGACTACTACTTCCTGGTGTACATTTCAATAGGATTTTCATTAATAACTTCAACTTCTTTTTAAAGGTAAGTTGTTATTTTTAAAACTGAAGTATATTGTGCACTTTAAGTTAATATGGCAAACTTTTTCTGTTAGTTATATACTATCCCTCTGTAGTACTTATAAATTTAGATACAATTTTTTATATTCCTACTTCCACTCTGATACTATACACTGCCCAAAGATAAATTCACTGTTAAAAACTGCCTATCTAAAATTAATCCCAACAGTGCCCTACCTCTACTAATATATATTTTTTTATGCAAATTTCAGGGAAAATGGAAAGCGAACAAAAAATGTCATTTGAAATTGTCCTTCCAGAGTCCAACACAGAAATCATTGATCCAAATGAGATTGAATTTATGGATGAAACTTGGGACCAAGAACTACTGCAATGTGTACAAGCAGTAGATAACCTCCTTGCAAATGAGGACATTTTACAACCTCAGAGACTACAATGTATATTCCATGATAATTATGAAATTTCTGACAATGAAATGTTAGAAAGTTTAATAAATTATGAAACACAATAAAAAATGCTTAAAAAATAAAAAAAAATAAAAAATAATCAACAAAACCAACAATCAATTAACATACAGCATTTGAAAAGTCTATCATTCATTTTTCATTGCAGTACGCTGCCCAGAACGCTTCCCGGTTCGCGGACCGGGCGCTACCCACGCAAAAAAACAAAAAAAAAATTTATTTATTTTTTGCCCCGCGGGGCCCTTTTAAAGCCTCCACATTAAACCTAAGGGGTCAGGGAGGATCTACTATGCCCCCTTATGGTTATTTCCACCTTTGTTTTGGCCTCCTTTTGTCTCTCAATCCTACCGAGAGACAAGATGGCGGCCGCTCCGGACTGTTTGGAATGTTTACAGACGCCGGATAACCAATCAGCTTCGCTACGCGAAGTTCCGGTACGCTTAAGGTCCGCGGACCGGAGCGCTGCCTGGAGCGCGCTTACAGATATATATCTTTTTTTAAACGTTAATTTCTCAAAATCCACTGGAGCACATATATTGAGACCTACAAAAGGCACATCGGGCTACCAGTCTCTACAATTTTGCCAAGTTTCGTGCAAATCCATTCAGCCGTTCGGGCTAAAAGTGCGACAGACCGCCCTATGGAAAACTCAATGTTAAAAACACGTTTTGGGACCCCCCTTTTTTCTCGGCCCCCCCTTGACGAACCCCTCCCAAATTTCCAGGGGCTGCTCAGAAACAAAATGTTCCATTTTCCAGAAAATTTCAGCCAATTCCGTCCACAAACGCCAAAGTTATTAGACATAGAATTTTCAAAAATCCCATAGGGAAAAAATCCTAACTATATATACCTACTGGCGACCGCCAGTAGGTAATATATATATATATATATATATATGTGCTCAGTTAACCAGCGAAGTAGCCTATTAAGAAGAGATTTCACTGATCAGGGAATCAGGACCTGCAGGACTGCAGTGGAGAGTCGCTGGACCCAGGAAACACAATGTTGAACATTAGATTAGTGCAGTTCCTGGCCATCTTCAAAAACCTGATAGGTGCATAGGTCTGATCCTGGGTGAAATTAAGGCTGGCTGTGAAGAGAAATGATAAGCTCCTAGTGAGTCTATGGTCTGCTGGTAAGGGTTGCTTGAGAAATTGACATAAGGTTCTCCCAATCCAGTCAAGTTTTGCAAATAATTGTGAGTGAGTAAATGGACATGTAAGGACGGGCTGCTTGGGAAAGCGACAGCAGCCGCTCCCTATTACGTCAAGCTATGGAAATATTCGCCTAAGAAATAGTTACTTTTTGCACATTGCCACTTTATTCGTCTTGAACACTTGCACACAGGCACTTTAACCACATCATAGTCTTGCACACTAGCACTTTATCAGTAGATTTACTACTGGCCTCATAGTAAAGCATATATATGCTAACTAGTCAGGGAAAAAGCTGGCTTATGACTTGTAGGAAGGTGCTGTGTTTGGCTCGCTTTACATGACTGCCTGTTAACTTTTGTACACATATATTTTTACTCTTATAATCATGAGGGGCAGCAAATAATGAAAATCTCTCCCAATTAGATGTGCAATGGTTGCAGCTGTTTTAGACCTTTTTTATCAACAAATGTTTCTTACTGTATGTTTTCTGTAATGTTTATGGTCTTATTTGACTAATAAACTAATTTATAACAAAAAAGAAGCTTCGGATCGAACTATGCCATTTCAATACCATTCTCATGGCATGCTTGATTTTCCTTAAAACTTTTCTCACAATCATGGGACCAATGAAATGAAACATTCTTTTTCGTTAACACAAGTCAATGGAGCAGATACAGTGGCAACGTCTTGTTTGTATATGAAACAGTAGCTGGTTATGTCAAGAAATGAAAGCAAAATACTAGGGGAGAAGGAGGGATAGGAGACTAGGTCGTCCTCCAAAGCTAACTGTACAACCAAGAATCCAAGTTACTGAGTTCGTAGACCTAGCTCAAGTTGTGGCAACTGACCTGTATGGTCGGTGGTGCCTACCAAGAAAGAAAAATTTCTTTCTAGTGTCCCCTCACTCACCGGAGTTTCCTCACGGTGACATGCTTCATCATTGGGGCCCTCCCAATTCTCTACGAAAAGGGGCGTGCTACGACTCACGAACTACGCAGGAGCACTTTTACGTGAAAAGACTATGTGTGGTGCAAAATGATGGAGTGGGTGTAAGTGGATTAAGAATACCGTGATTAGTGGGCCTCAAATAACTTTATTTTGCTCCTAGTCAGGTATATTAAAAATGGGGTGAGATCACTAATACCCAACCTATAATGGGGATTGGTTCAGTGAAGGTCGACATGTTTCATGCTACCCCTAGCATTTCTTCAGGACCATGTAGGGACCAGCCCTACATATGCCACTCCTGGGTCTATTACTTAGACTGTGATAATACAAAAAATTAAATACAAAAAATATATATGGCATGCGTTCATAATAGAATACATACTTTCTTTGGCTTTTTTCCAAAAACTGTGAATAAAAAGCACAACATTAGTAGCGTTTTTTTAGCGTTTTTATTAACTCCTTTATGAGGAGAACCACATTGTGTCTTCTCATGACGCACGCCTCATGTGCTATGGTGAAGGTTTGCACCCTAGTGGTGCGTGCAGGCTCTCTTATTGTACAATACTCTGTGGTATTTACAAAACATGTGGTTTGTGAATTCACACAAATAAACAAGACAGGACTTAATGTGACCAGGACAATAGACACACATAACACAAAAGGATAAAAACAGTTTTAGCCAGAAAATAAATGTTTCATAATAGTTACTTGATGCTGTGCTCAATGGCACTTCATGGTCTCTTTAGGGGTTTGTTTTCACCACACGGACTCAATGCTGGTTTACCCGATAGGGTTAATGGGACAGGTAAAGAGAGACTTCGGTAAGTATTCATAGTATTTAATCATGTCTAAGCAAACCATCGTTTGTATAATGGCTTGATTCTATCTAACGTTCTACTTACTTCCTTCTTGGAGAAAACGCGCGGCAATACCTACAGACAGCTCCCCTCAGGACCGCATCTTACCCGGTGACCGGCACTCGCGTTCTTAAGTATGAAGCGAGCTTCCGGGTTCACACATCGGGCCACTAGACCGCAAAACAATGGCGGCCATCTTTGGTGTGTAGCGGTCGGTTCCAGGAATACGAAGTTCGAGACTGCTGTTAAGCAGCTTCGTTTAACAATCGGAAATGCCTGGAAATATTTATATGTATCTGATCTATCATTAGATGAATATATTTAGATTTAAAACTTTATGAAATTTTAAAACTCATTTTCCTAACCTATGTGGGGTTATCACTGTGGCTGGATGGAGTGATGTTATATGATTCATAGATATAATATCCTGAGCAGCGATACAGTTATGTCACATGTGAACTTTCCCTCAGTCAGTTGGTATGATTGATCATTTCAACCCATTAGTAGTGAGTGGTTTAATTCAAAGTTATGCCCATTCCAACTGATACTAGATAGTTACTAAGTATAGGGTGATAGGAAAACTAACAAAGGGACTTAAGAATGGCTTACAACCAAAAGAGGAAATATGATCTCCTATCATAATTATACACATCACGTCTAATGGGCGATGTTGGATAGAGGCGCTTGTTTGACGCCATAGGGATCGTCACTAAGTAAACTTAATGACCAGGCTGAATATTAGAGTTCTTACAGTAATACTTACAATGATGTATATTCGCTGGTTATCCTGTCTTTGGTTGAAAGTGGAAAACCTTTGAGGTTTGACTTACTGAAGAAATCAGTTTTAACGTGTAAACGCGCCCCACGGTATATCATCGTTCAATCCACTGGTGTCTGTACGTAATTTGAACACCCATCTTTGTTCACGTTCGTGAAGGACTCTTTCTTGATTGTCCCTGGTTTTCACAATCTCTAAAACCACCCAGGTCATGTCATTGGGTGTATGGTTCTTCTCCAAAAAATGGCTAGTCATACGTGTGGTGGCCCGTTTACACCGGATGTTACTCCTGTGTTCAACAATTCTTGTGCTGACTTTTCTTGTTGTCATCCCCACATAATGTAGGTTACACGCACACGTTATCAGGTACACTACACCGCTAGTATTGCAGTTGGACATTTGTTTCAAATGCCACGCGGTGTCTATTTGTAGATGTTATGGGTTTAGGGCGGGTGTGGACTAGATGGTCTCTCAGATTTTTGCCCCGACGGTGGCTAAACATTGGTATCGGTATAGTCAAATTGCCACTGTTGACAATTGGGCAGTGTTTTTTCAAAATTCTCGTGATCTGGTCTGACACCTTGTTAAATGTTGTGATGCAGATAGGTCTTTTGGTGTCTGCCACAGCTCTTTCTTTTGGTTCCAAAAGGGCATCCCTGTGGTTGTTACCCGCCCTTTTCTTCGCGTTGTTGACAAGTTTAGTTGGGTAATGTCTTTCTTTCAGTTTGATACTCAGATCTTCTGCTTGCTTAAGATAGTCATTCTTTTCCGAGCAGTTCCCCGGATTCCTACTACTTACTCTGTAGTCATCTCTTATATAGGGGTAGACTTTGTCGTGTGAGAATGCCTTTTGGTCTTTTGCAAGTTTCGTGTACTTGGTGTCTTTCAGACTTATCTCAAAGTCAGTCATGCTTTTGTTAAGTTCATCCAGCCTCTTCTACAATTCACTCGGGGTCTGGAATGTTTTCAGACGTACCTCCAGAGTGTGTATTTCTTCAAGAAGCGTTTCAGAGAGGCGCGCTGCTGTCTTGACTATAAGTACTAACCAATCTCTGGTACAGTGCCATGAAATGAGTATAGCGGGTCTGTATGTACACCATCTCGAGAAAACTAAGATCTTGAATGACAACAACCCTTACAGACACCATATTAACGTGTGGAAACGCTATATTGACGATGTCCTAGTCATATGGAATGGAAATGAAAATGAGGCATCACAGTTTTTTGAGTGGCTAAATCAACAAGACACATTTTTAAAGTTCACCAGCACCATGAGTAGGTCTAGCCTGTTTTTTTTGGATCTCAACATACAGGCAAGCGATGGTAAATTAACTACAACCACGCATTTTAAGCCTAGAAACTGCTTACTAACTTATGAAAGCTTCCATCCGAGGCATCTGAAACAGAACCTGCCCTTTGGACAATTCCTAAGGCTCAGGAGGAACTGCTCGGAAAAGAATGACTATCTTAAGCAAGCAGAAGATCTGAGTATCAAACTGAAAGAAAGACATTACCCAACTAAACTTGTCAACAACGCGAAGAAAAGGGCGGGTAACAACCACAGGGATGCCCTTTTGGAACCAAAAGAAAGAGCTGTGGCAGACACCAAAAGACCTATCTGCATCACAACATTTAACAAGGTGTCAGACCAGATCACGAGAATTGTGAAAAAACACTGGCCAATTGTCAACAGTGGCAATTTGACTATACCGATACCAATGTTTAGCCACCGTCGGGGCAAAAATCTGAGAGACCATCTAGTCCACACCCGCCCTAAACCCATAACATCTACAAATAGACTCCAACCGCTACCAGCGGGACACTACCCTTGTAACAACGGTAGTGTGTGTCATTTAACATCTGTTACAAAGACCATCACCTTCAATGACAACTCCGCGTGGCATTTGAAACAAATGTCCAACTGCAATACTAGCGGTGTAGTGTACCTGATAACGTGTGCGTGTAACCTACATTATGTGGGGATGACAACAAGAAAAGTCAGCACAAGAATTGTTGAACACAGGAGTAACATCCGGTGTAAACGGGCCACCACACGTATGACTAGCCATTTTTTGGAGAAGAACCATACACCCAATGACATGACCTGGGTGGTTTTAGAGATTGTGAAAACCAGGGACAATCAAGAAAGAGTCCTTCACGAATGTGAACAAAGATGGGTGTTCAAATTACGTACAGACACCAGTGGATTGAACGATGATATACCGTGGGGCGCGTTTACACGTTAAAACAGATTTCTTCAGTAAGTCAAACCTCAAAGGTTTTCCACTTTCAACCAAAGACAGGATAACCAGCGAATATACATCATTGTAAGTATTAATGTAAGAACTCTAATATTCAGCCTGGTCATTAAGTTTACTTAGTGACGATCCCTATGGCGTCAAACAAGCGCCTCTATCCAACATCGCCCATTAGACGTGATGTGTATAATTATGATAGGAGATCATATTTCCTCTTTTGGTTGTAAGCCATTCTTAAGTCCCTTTGTTAGCTTTCCTATCACCCTATACTTAGTAACTATCTAGTATCAGTTGGAATGGGCATAACTTTGAATTAAACCACTCACTACTAATGGGTTGAAATGATCAATCATACCAACTGACTGAGGGAAAGTTCACATGTGACCTAACTGTATCGCTGCTCAGGATATTATATCTATGAATCATATAACATCACTCCATCCAGCCACAGTGATAACCCCACATAGGTTAGGAAAATGAGCTTTAAAATTTCATAAAGTTTTAAATCTAAATATATTCATCTAATGATAGATCAGATACATATAAATATTTCCAGGCATTTCCGATTGTTAAACGAAGCTGCTTAACAGCAGTCTCGAACCTCGTATTCCTGGAACCGACCGCTACACACCAAAGATGGCCGCCATTGTTTTGCGGTCTAGTGGCCCGATGTGTAAACCCGGAAGCTCGCTTCATACTTAAGAACGCGGTCCTGAGGGGAGCTGTCTGTAGGTATTGCCGCGCGTTTTCTCCAAGAAGGAAGTAAGTAGAACGTTAGATAGAATCAAGCCATTATACAAACGATGGTTTGCTTAGACATGATTAAATACTATGAATACTTACCGAAGTCTCTCTTTACCTGTCCCATTAACCCTATCGGGTAAACCAGCATTGAGTCCGTGTGGTGAAAACAAACCCCTAAAGAGACCATGAAGTGCCATTGAGCACAGCATCAAGTAACTATTATGAAACATTTATTTTCTGGCTAAAACTGTTTTTATCCTTTTGTGTTATGTGTGTCTATCGTCCTGGTCACATTAAGTCCTGTCTTGTTTATTTGTGTGAATTCACAAACCACTTGTTTTGTAAATACCACAGAGTATTGTACAATAAGAGAGCCTGCACGCACCACTAGGGTGCAAACCTTCACCATAGCACATGAGGCGTGCGTCATGAGAAGACACGATGTGGTTCTCCTCATAAAGGAGTTAAAAAAAACGCTAAAAAAACGCTACTAATGTTGTGCTTTTTATTCACAGTTTTTGGAAAAAGCCAAAAAAACGTATGTATTCTATTATGAACGCATGCCATATATATTTTTTGTATTTAATTTTTTGTATTATCACAGTCTAAGTAATAGACCCAGGAGTGGCATATGTAGGGCTGGTCCCTACATGGTCCTGAAGAAATGCTAGGGGTAGCATGAAACATGTCGACCTTCACTGAACCAATCCCCATTATAGGTTGGTTATTAGTGATCTCACCCCATTTTTAATATACCTGACTAGGAGCAAAATAAAGTTATTTGAGGCCCACTAATCACGGTATTCTTAATCCACTTACACCCACTCCATCATTTTGCACCACACATAGTCCTTGCACGTAAAAGTGCTCCTGCGTAGTTCGTGAGTCGTAGCACGCCCCTTTTCGTAGAGAATTGGGAGGGCCCCAAGGATAAAGCATGTCACCGTGAGGAAACTCCGGTGAGTGAGGGGACACTAGAAAGAAATTTTTCTTTCTTGGTAGGCACCACCGACCATACAGGTCAGTTGCCACAACTTGAGCTAGGTGTACCAATTCAGTAACTCGTATGTCAAGAAATGAACACACCATAGAAACATCTTGAGTGGGATCAGCATAGGACATCGGCCTGTTCATGGCAGTCCCATCACCAGAAAGGGACTTTGGGGGCCCCTAGCAGGGCCCCCATGAACCTCTGATATTGGGCCAGGGGGCCCCCTAAACATAGTTTTGTTTTCTTGCCGGTTTTGAATTCTTTACTTCCTTTCCCCAAGTACTCTATTTCCTGCTAGTTTTTCACATGGTGCAGGCTGAGGATGTGAATGCTACCAGAGCGGAGTAAAAGTGACTTACCTCCTGCTTTGGATCCTTTCTATCGATGGCAAGCCAGTGGATGCAGGATCCAGATCTGATGGAAGAAGTCCCCGAAAAAGTCCTTTTTTTTGGCATAGTCCAACTTGTTGTTGGAAAAAAACAAAAAAACATAGACAAAAGCCATGTGACTCAATTTTTCAGAGTTTGGGATTTGCCCTTTGTGTACTCACAAGTGCTACTGCTAGCAACAAATTATTTAGCACCAATGTCTATAGATATTTAAAAAAAATTCAAAATACAAACCTACACACAGGGATTATTCACTATGCAGAATGCAAATATTCCCACATTATTCTTGGCAGAACCAGAGGTACACAAATTTAAGTGGAAACAATGGTTTAAAAAGTTTGACAGCTATTTAGAGGTTTTCGATGGATCAAAATTTGCTCCTGCAAAGAAGCTAGCATTACTTTATAACTGTTTAGGAGATGATGGTCAAAGGATTTTTGATCATTTGCTTCCTGCTATTTAGTGCCTGAGGAGAAGTGTGGCGTTCATATAGAGGCCACTATGAGACTCCACAACCATTTCAAAGATGCTATCAATATAATTGTGGAGCGCCATGGATGTAGGCAACCCCAAAATGAGTCAATTAACAGCTTCATTTGTTAGCTTCCATTTAGGACTTTAATGGAAATTTTGATAATTTCTCTTAGGATCAAATTGTAGTTAATTGTCATGATAAACATATACAAGAAAAATCGTTATGCTGCCACAACCCCAATCTACAAGAAACTCTGTGAATTACAAGCATGATTGAAGGATTCGTAATGCCCTAAAAAATGAAACAGAAATGAAAAACTTGACAGAGGTAGAACAGGTCAAGGTTGTATTTGCAAAAACCAGTCTCAGTGCTGGAGGTTCAAAAGACAACAAAAGATTTACACAGATGTCTATAACTCACATTTGTCAAATGTTAAAGGCAGCCCAGACATTGGGAAAATTTGTATATTTGTAGAAAAGTCAGGCATTTTGCCAGAGGGTGTAAAAACTCTCAAAAGATTAAATTAATTAGCGAGGACAATTCTTCTAAAGGGCACATCAAGGAAACAGAACAGTTTGATAGTAGGGTCGTCTTGTACATCAAAATGCTTGAAACCCAACATTATGGTTCCAGAGGTGGTGCCATGTGGAAGTAGATAATGTTCAAGTTAAAGTCACTGTGGACTCTGGTTCTCCTATTACCATCATTACTTACAAATTGTTCTTGAAAGAATGGGATGCGGCTCAATTAAGTCTGCCAAATGTACGCACAGTAACCTTTGGTGGTCATATCAGTGACATGATGGGTTGTTTTCCTGAATTGGTCAAATTCAAGGACAGGTCAATCTCATCCAAGGTATATGTAGCCAAGAAAGTGTACAATATCCTTGGATTGAAAAATCAGGGGGCATTTGGTATGGTTTTGAGACCAGGTATAAGTACCCCATCTCAATAATTGCTGCACTGTTTGCAGAACATCTAGGTTTGGTCAAAGAATTCAAATAAAACATATTTTGAAGGATGGAGCTGTACCAATAGTCCACAAAGCTATGAATGTACCGCTGAGTGTTAGGAGTCAGTTGAAAGAATTTATTGACAATTTATTTGCAGGAGGAGTCATAAAGTCAGTGAATTTTTCCCAATTGTTATTGCCTATTATTGTAACCAAAAGAATGGGGAAATGAGACTATGTGTGGACCTCAGGTCCCTAAATAAAAACTTTTGGTGGATTATTTTCCACTTCTCAAAATTCAAGAAATGTTGGCTCATCTTGGGGGTGCCCAGGTGTTTACCACCGTAAATCTTAAGGCAGCATATCACCAGGTTGAATTATGTGGGAAGTCTAAGTCCTTGAAAGCGTTCAATATTTCAGTTGGTTCTTTCAGATTCCAGGCTTGTCCTCTGGGGCGTCAGTCTTTCAAAAGCTAATGTTCAAACTCTTCAGGAAGTGTAAGCAATCGATGGCTAACCAAGATGACATCCTAGTGTTCACTGATGATAAATAGTCATCTGAAAATGTTAAGTAAAGTGCTGGGCGTGTAGTAAGAGCATGGGATTACTGTGAAGAGGGAGAAGCGCTGATTTGTGGAAACAGAAGTGGAATATTTGGGATATGAACTGTCAGGAGCAGGCATCAAACCTAAAAGCGATTTGGAGAATGCCAGCAAAGCAAGCCCAGAACTAGTAGACACAGAGTAGTTAAGGTCCTTTTTGAGAATGTGCGAGTATTATTTTCAATTTATAGACAGCTTTGCCTTCAAACTGATCCTCTTAGAAAGATGTTGCGCAAAGGTGAAAAAGTATGAGACGGGTGCCAGAGAATGTGAGTAACTAAAAAATTTTAAGAAGTTGATTGTAGACGCCCCTGCCTTTAATGCATTCAGAGACAATGTTGAATCAATTATGACTGTAGATGCCAGTTGCAATGTGCTGGGTGCTGTTCTCACACAGATAGTAGATGGTAAAGAGAACACTGTATCGTTCAGATCAAGATGTCTGTCATCTGCATAATGCAACTACAACACTTTAGAACGAGAAGCTTTGGCATGTGTTTGGACTATTAAACATTTCTCAATATTCCCAGTTTTGCATCTAACTGATGACAAACCCCAAGTGTATTTGGTATCGGAAAATAACTTAAATCAAGCCACCCCTAGACTAGTCAAATTGCTGGTGAGAATGTATGAATTCAACTTAGAAGTAAAACACATACCTGGGTCAAATAATTTCTAAGCTTATTGCCTTTCCAGGTGTCCAGTACGCATTGGCATTAAAGACCTCAAAGAAGAAGATGTTGAATGCATTGTGGGAAGGATTGACGGTTTAGTGATTGCAAGGGGTTCAATTACACTTCGGGAGTATAATTATTTTTCATAGTGGGATGCATATCAAATAGCATGTATGAAGTATATCACCAATGGTCAGCCTCAAGAGAGGAAAATAAATTAGTGTTCAAACACTATTTCAAGCTCAAAGATGTACTGGCTGTGGAGGTAAATTTAGTATTGCATAGTAGCCACCAACAGATTTCAGGCTCACCTAGGTAGGATTGATGGCCCACTTTAGACAACAAGATTGAGGTAATTCTGGGAAATTGCACTGACTGTAGCAGGCTGATAGGTCATTATGAATATTCTAGAGCCAGTTGCGCCATTTCGAGTTTCCATGGGGACATTGGAAAAATATAGGAATTAACTTTATTAGACCAATTTATAGCTTGCCAGCAAACATGAGGTACATCTTGGTGGTTGTATATTTTTTTCCAGATGGTTGGAGTGCAGCTTTCTGAGGGAACCTAAAACTCATTCAGTTATTGAGTTGTTGTCCAATTTGTTCAGAAGAAAAGGTGTACCACAGGAGTTAGTTACCAATAATGGGGTACAGTTCAAGTCTCATTTCATGCAGATGATCTTGAATTAATTCGCCATCAAAGATTTGTCTGGGGCATTGTATAGTCCCCAAGGCAATAGAATGGTTGAAAGGCTGTACAGAATGTTGAAGGAGAGCATTCAGATTGCTGTGTCTTCTGGGGTGAGGGAATGAATGCAGTTCAAGAACGGTTGTAGAATTA
This sequence comes from Lissotriton helveticus, assembly GCF_964261635.1. Classification (NCBI taxonomy): domain Eukaryota; kingdom Metazoa; phylum Chordata; class Amphibia; order Caudata; family Salamandridae; genus Lissotriton; species Lissotriton helveticus. Next base: position 339,373,065 of record NC_136063.1, on the reverse strand, counting down.
TTGCAACACACCATGATCTTCTAATGGTATGTGCCCGGGTGTACTGCTGAGGAGTAGGTATTCCTATTCTAAATTGTTTTAGATAAGAAAACTGCAGTTAAAAAGTTGCCTGAATTGAGGAAGGTGAGTTGCAGAGTGAAAGAAGTTTATAAAAAAGTTAAAGTAAGATATGAACTGTGTGAGAGATTTGCTGTTTCGAGTCGGAGATGCAGTAAAGAATAAAAGGGCCCAAGTTGAAGGAAGAAACAATTTTATGTTTTTTGGTGCCACACAGGTGGCGAGAGTATCTAAGTATGCACATTTGGGCCTAAAATGGGAAGTGTTGGAACAAAAGGAGTGCAGCAATTGTCAGAAAGAAGGATGGGTCGCAATTACAAGTGGTTGGTGAGGTCTCCGTCAATAGTGAACCTTTGGGAGTTGACAGCACCGAAGATTAGGAGGACATGATGGCCGGAAGCTGACAGCCGGAAGCTAACGGCCATGACGGGGCTCCTCCTTCTCCTTCTCCTGTGTATGGCCTGTATGGTGTGTATGGCGTCTGCGGAGAGTCGGTGTTGGCAAGCTTGCTCCCCGCAGGCTGTGCGATCTCGCTTTTGTGCTTTTGTGCTGTCATTTGTTAGAGCCAGTCGAGCGAAATCTCTGAAGGGGTTCGGCAACATCAAAACTGCTGTTTGCTGCAAAACGCAAGACTAAAGGGCTCGTGCTCGAGCTCCTTTTTTTTTTTTTTTTTTTTAAGCCCGAGACCGTTTTTCTTCACTTCTCCCTGCCGGTCACAGGCGTTCTTGCAGAGGCTCTCTTGTAGAGCTCAGCGGGGGCAGCAGACCGGATGGTCCTCGGTGGGAGCAGTGACGAGTTGGTTGTCCTGGCTTGGTGTAAGGAGCTGGGAGCTGCTAGGTTCTGGCGACAGGCTCCCGGAAGGCTGATCCCTAGGACTGGAGGAACTACGTCCGTCCGGCGCGAACTATACCAGGTCATCAGCACCCGTAGGTTTGTGCTCACCTCCGGTAAGCTGTCTAATTTTGATATACATACCCGGCCCGAAGATAAACTGTATATTCCTGGCATAAACAACTACGGGGTTGCTCTGGGACCTGACATTTACAAGCTTACATATATCATTATAAGAAAGGATCCCTATAACAAATACTGGTGTCAGGATTGGGCTCCCTGCATGGAGGAGGGTGCTGTTGGTGTTAGCTTGCAGCCAAAAAGTCGCCTAGATAAAAGTGGCTACAAGACAGATATTCCGACTACCCGGGTGGGGGCAACTCGTTATACACTGCGAAACCGTGTTACAAACATTAACACGAGCGCTGCGACATTTCCCCCTAAACCATCAGTTTCCCCACCGGTGATCCAATTGAAGGCCAAAGTGAGGAAATGAAAGATAAGCATTGGAGGAGTGGATACCCCCACCCGGTAAGGGGAAAATCAAGAAAGTAAGGGTTGGCACATCAGGAGGCGCATCTTGTCTGCCTAAAGTTACGCCATCACTAAAATCATACTATAAGGTCCTATCCACCAGCAGCACGGATCAGGTTAAAAAGATGGCGGCAATTAGCGCCACAGATACCGAAATTACTTTACCCCCCATTCTGACCTCCACTAGCACTATGAGCTCCACAGGAAGAACTACAAGCAATAGGTCTATAAACGCAATAAGTACCAATAACGCTACAAGTGTCACAGAAAAGGTAGGCACTCCTGTACCTATTATACCTGTTCAATCTAGCCTTATAGACCCTATCAACCTATCTCCACACCTCACCTCTTCCCCATTACAGGATGTTGTACATCCAACAATAGAACTGTCGAACAGTTTCTCTGCCTTGGCCATTCGTGAAGTGGCAGAAGATGGTGAGGATGAGCAGGTGGACTATAACAGTAGGGAAGCGGGACAGCTGGCTGAGAAAGACCCTGAGCTAGATCCTGTACCTGCTGACACAGTAATGCTTGATGATGACTTACCTGTAATGACTGGTGCAGACAATATTCCTCTAACCAAAGTTGGAATCCCAGCTCCTGGATCACTGGCTGCTATATTACTAGTCTAAAAGAGGACATTGGAAAGCGGTTCTCTATTTCAGAAGCCAACCAGAGTGCAATTCAGGCCTCCTGAGAGACACTCACCCGGAAGGTGGAGGAAGTGACATCAAGAACGGATGCATTAGAAATGGAACTGCCAAAAATGAAGGAAGCCATAGGTGCCACCACAATGGCCTTTGATAAACTTGCCCAGCAGAATCGGGAGATGAGGGATAATATCGAGAGGTTAGAAAACCACTCGAGAAAAAACAGTCTAAAAATCTAGAATATCCCGGAGGATATTGAGGGTAAGGACATTAAGGCATTGGATCTATCAGCTGACATTCAGAGGGTCCATCGGGATCCATACAAGAGGAAACCAGGCAAAGAACGCCCACGGAAGATTTTAGTGAACTTTTTAACCTATGCCACTAAAGAAAAGATTCTATCAGTAGCCCTCAAAACAGGCCACATAAAATCATCTTCCTTTTCCAGTCCGTTCACATATATGATTCGCTCGGATGTCTCATCGATAACCGCTACTAAACAATGGGAGCTGGGCAAAAGGGCAGCAATACTCAACTCACTATGGGCGAGTGCCCAGCTGAAGTTTCCTGCTTCACTCCGCGTAATGTGGAGCAATCATATGCATATTCTACATCAGGTAGAGGAAGCAGATTCCCTGATAGAGAAGATAAGGGGTGGTAGTGAGAGGGGGAAGTAGGGGGAAGTAGTGCACCAGCATGTAGTTGGATAGTGGTAAGACATTGGGTATTGCCTGAGAGCATCATTGAAAATCTTGATAGAAGAGACTATAGGCCCCATACTTATTATATCCTACTACCCCCTGAATAGAAATCCCACATTAATGCATATATTGCGGCGTACTATCATTAATGTTAAACGTTCGGGAAGAATTAAAACCAGTTAACACGCTTCTTTTCTTTTTTTTTATGCACAGGAGGGAAGGGGGGGCGTCGTCAAAGGAGCACATACCCAGGAAGAAAGAAAGGGTTCTCCAGGGGAGGAAGGGTAGTTTGTGGGGATGTTGGGGGTGGGAGGAGGGGGAGGGGAGGGGGTTGGGAGGGGTGAAAAAACAAAAACGAAGTTCTCATCGCGCACGTCACATTCACCACATCACACAATGGCAGAGATTCCTAATAATTATTTGGGGTTTTGGCCGTAGAGTAAGGTTGAGTATTCAATGACTAGCAATAAGGTTTCCTATATCTCTTGGAATGTCAACAGGCTTTGGTGTCCGAGAAGCAGAAAGGCTAGTCTTAAAGTATATAGAACAATCCCAGGCTAAAATTGTTCTACTCCAAGAAACAGTGAGGGTAAAGAGCTTTTTGGTAAATTAAGATGGGTGGAAGCTTTTTGTTGTTCTGGGCAGTCGGCTGTAAGCAAGGGTGTAGCAATCCTGATAAAGACTGGGATAGGAGGTTCCATCAGATCAACATTAACGGATCATACAGGAAGATGGGTCATTGCCCAGTTAGATTTCAGCGGAAAAACGCAGACTATCATCTCTTATTATGGGCCCAATATAGACGACCCTACCCACCTCCTTAAGATACAGTCCAATCTGGCGGATGTTAGATGCCCCATTATTATGGGGGGGGGACTTTAACGTCCTGCTTGATCCTAGGCAGGATCGCTCCAATCAACGCCAATATGTGACTACACCACGATCTAGGCGTACCGTTGTTAATATGATGAAAGAGCTTGGGTTAAGTGATGCTTGGAAGGTTAAGGGGGGGCCAGCCCCAGTATTTACCTACTTCAGTAAGAAGCACGGTCATGCATCAAGATTGGACTACATCTTAGTAGATAGGCAATGTCTGGAGATAAGAACTCTACCCACTATTATATCTGACCATGCACCTATTATGTTTTCAGTGTTGCTCAATAGAGATATAAGTATGGCATTACCAAGATGGACTTTAAAAAGGTCTGCATTGCGCAATCAGGACATAGTAGCATCCGTTAGAACATCTATAGATAATTATTTCTTAGATAATGCTGGCTCCACTCTCCCTGAGTATGTATGGGATGCCTGGAAAGCGCATATAGGAGGTCATCTTCACAGCCTAATTTGCTCAGAAAATAGGGAGGAGAAAAGTACATTTAAAACTTTAGAGAACAAAATATCCTCGCTAGAGAATGCTAGATTGGACACCCAGCAACCAAATTTAACAAGGCTACTAGACGAGCTGGAACTCCTCAGATTAGAATACAGAGGATTATTAGATCAAAAAGTGAAGGCCCAATGGGATACCCATGCTATGGAAAACTATGAGTATGGCGAGCGAGCTAGAGCAGTTTTGGCTAGTAAGACCAGAGCGGATCGGGTAAGAAACAACATAGACAGGTTAATGCTTGATGAACAGGGGAATATATCCTGTAAACAGAAAGACATGGAAGATCACTTGCATGTTAAGTTCTCTAAACTCTACGAGGAAGAAATATCCTCTATGTTTGAGAACTCCCTACGTTGGTGGAGAGTAAGTCCCTGCCTAGCCTGACAGATGAAGGTAGAACTATTCTTAATAGCCCCATCACTGAGGAGGAGGTCAGGAACCATATTAAGAAATTGAAAAATAATAAAGCAGCAGGGCCTGATGCCCTCCCAGGTGAAATATATAAAATCTTCCAGGAGAGTTTGATCCCAAGGTTATGCGAGCTATTTAACTATGTTTATAACACAAACGGTAGGATACCAGCATCCTGGAGAAAGTCCATTATCGTACTTATTTTAAAGCCAGGGAAGGACCCTCTCAATGCAGACTCATATAGACCCATCTCCCTGCTAAATGCTGATTATGAAATCTTTACCAGTATTTTGGCAGGGAGATTGGCTAAACTGGTTCCACAACTTATCAGCTCGGACCAGAAAGGTTTCGTGCCCGGAAGATATATCCATGAGCTGAATCTGCAGCTGATTGGAAGTATAGATCTAGCGGTGACACTGTCGGAGCCCTTGGCGGTAGCCACATATGATGCGGCGAAGGCCTTCGACCGTGTCAACTGGGGCTTCCTATGGAATGTACTAACGGTAATGGGCTTTGGTGAAACCTTTATACAAACTATGAGAGGGTGTTATGAGGGTGCCTCGGCGGAAATCTTATTGAATGGCTTTTTAACATCAAGCTTTAAAATAGGGCGGGGCACCAGGCAGGGGTGCCCCATTTCGCCCCTTTTTTTTTCATCTATATTGAGCCGTTGGCACAGGCATTGAGAATTGACGAGTCAATCACACCTTTTAAACATAAGAATTACAGCTGTAAACTAGCACTTTATGCCGATGACCTCTTGATTTATACCAGCAACCCCGTGGAAGTATTCCCTAGGGTAGAGACGATAATGGCTGATTTTGGGCTCCATTCGGGTTATGAAATAAACAACTCAAAAACAGGAATCATGTGTTGGGGGATTGATAATTGGGAAGGACCTTGCAGTAGCCATTTCGGATATCTGGGAATTACTATCACACCAGATATCAATAACATAGCTCAAATCAACATAAAGAAACTAAGTAAGGACATCGATCAGCTCTTTTCTAGATGGCAGAACCTCCCCCTTACAATATATGGCCGAGTCAATTTGGTCAAAATGATAATTCTGCCTAAACTGACCTATTTGTTTAATTCAATACCCCTCACTTTCCCAGACAAAACCTCGACGAATATTCAGGGAAAGATTGGCAGTTTTATCTGGGCAAAAAAAAACTCCAGGCTATCCTGGAAAAAGCTAAAAAGAAGACTATTGAAGGGTGGGCTGGCACTTTCAGATATAAATTGGTATGCCTTATCCTTTCAACTGAAAAACCTTAAATGCCTCCTGTCATGCCCCGATGATTCAAACTGGGGGAGGATTTTGAACATAATGGTAGGCCTCGAGGGAGGTGAGTCCAGGTTCCTATATAAATTTGGAACAGTAAAATTCTTCAAAAAAGTGAGTTTAAAGGTCTTAAAATCGGCTCTTACAGTCTGGAAAAAAGTTAAAGGAAGATGGGGAATTAAATACTATTCTGAGTGTGCCCCAATTTGGGATTCACCTGGTTTACCATCATGCCTTAGGGATAGCGAAAAAGAGAAACGCTTATTTCAGGAAAATAAAACGCTCAAAACTAGACTTCTTCAGCCTCCAGCTCGACCAAGCAAAAAACCGTCCGAGAAAACTGTTTGAGCTAATCAAAACACAATCCAAGGAACAACCCCAACCACTCAGCATTGTGCGCGAAGCTCCCTCCTGTGAAGACTTCTCCGCTTTCTTTATCCAGAAAACTGACAACATAAAGAGCGATCTCCTCACTGACGCAAGCCTCTACTCCAAACCCCACTGCATAGCACCCATTGAACCTAAAAACAATGCTACATGGTCGTCCTTTGGTACATACTCTGAAGAGGAAATTGGTAAACTGCTCAGCACCTTGAAACCATCCAATCACCTCACAGACCCCCTTCCGGCTAACGCTGTAAAAGACTTTGCCCCTTTGCTTCTCCCACTCTGGACTAAAATTATCAACGGCTCCCTTCAACAAGGAACCATACCTGACTCCCTCAAAGTTGGACAAGTCACACCTTTACTAAAGAAACCTACAGCCGACCCCTCTGATCTGAACAATTACCGTCCCATCACTAATATCCCCACTCTCGCCAAACTGCTGGAAAAATGCGTACAACTACAATTGACTAAACACATTGAACAATTTGATCTCCTCAATCCTCATCAATCAGGCTTCCGAGCTGGACACAGTACAGAAACTGCTATGACCCACATAATTGACGACGCACTTCAAATGCTAGACCAAAACGAAACCTGCCTCCTCAACCTTCTCGATCTCTCTTCAGCGTTCGACACCGTTAAACATGAGAACTTACTCGAACTACTAAGCACAAGAATGGGTTTATCTGGAACTGTTCTCAAGTGGTTCACTTCCTTTCTACACAACAGGTCGCAGAAATTCAAGAGCAACAACCTGATGTCCTTGCCAATACCTGTAACGCTGGGAGTCCCCCAAGGATCCTCCCTATCCCCAACTCTGTTCAACCTAGTTATGGAACCTCTCACCACCTTGCTACAAGCATCCAATTTACACTTTCACATGTACGCCGATGACACCCAACTATATCTCAAACTACAATCCCCCAAAGACATTTTGCTCCTGAACTCAACGATCAGAAGCACCCAATCTTGGCTTGCCGATAATCATCTCAAACTCAATGCCCTGAAAACAGAGTTCCTTCTGATCTCACCTCCAGCGAAGATCTCCACCACTCAAAGTTGGCTCAAACACCTAACGGCACTCAATGTCCAACCCACCATAGTGGATTCAGCAAAATCTCTAGGCATAACTCTCGACACCAATCTAAACATGCAGCAACACATCAGCAAGGCAACTAAGGGAGCGAATTTCCAAATAAATACCCTGAGGAAACTTAAACCGTTCCTACCAGCCAATGACTTCCAAACTGCAGTACAAGCACTGGTCATCCCTCGAATAGAATATGGCAGCGCCGCCCTCTGCGGACTCCCGCTAACTACTACTGCACACCTAAGAGCCTCTCTAAATACTGCAGCGAGGCTCATCACTGGGTCAAAAAAGCACTCTCATATTTCCCCTGACCTGAAATCCCTGAACTGGCTGCCTTTTGAAGCCAGAATACATCTGAAAATAGCCTGCATGACTCACAAGGCGATACACCTGAACTCTCCCGGCTACCTCACTCAGAAGTTGACAATCTCTGGCGGCGCTAGAAACACTAGAGGCACAAACAATCTTCTGCTGAAACCCCGCAGATTCCGGAAGGAAAAAACATATAAACGCTCCTTCTCAGGAATGGCACCCAGAATCTGGAACTCACTCCCCCCGAAACTAGGCTCATCTCTTCCACTACACTTTTTAAGAAAGAAGTAAAAGCAATCCTCATGGCAAAATACTCCTGAGCTATTAATTCGGTCTCCTTAAAATTATGCACTGAACTGTATTACTTGTTTGACCCCGCTGCATATTTGCATTACTTGTATTATTGATTTATTGATTTACATGATTGGCTTTGCCCTCATTTATGTGTACTGTGAGCTCCTCTGATTTACTGGTTTGACTATGTTACCTAATGTACCCCTTCTGTGTAAAGCGCTCTGATATCTGCAAAGATCTTGTTCGCGCTATATAAAACTTTCAAAATAAATAAATAGCTTGTCCCTTCCCATCAGGAGAGCAGGAATAAACATCTGGTCAGACTTAATAACATCAGAGGGGATCCTTCCGTGGGAGGTACTGAAAGCCAGGATAGGGGACTCCCTTTCCAGATTTAAATACATCCAACTAAGTTTGTGGTTTATGGCCGAGAAAGAGAATATTGGAGGCAATTGGGAAATTGAACGTGCTCTTCTATTTCCAGGGCCTAGGATTAAGGAAGTTGGGCTCTGGTATAGGAAAATGCTGGAAGCAGAGGAAGCACAGCCCCCCCCCATTACATCGGGTGTGGAATTCTAACAGGCTTGAGGCAGACTCAGTTACCCTGTATGACATCTCTCTTAAAGTACTTTATAAATATGTGAGGACTGTATCTCTTAAAAAAAATCATTTTTACACAATAAACAGGTTGTATTATACACCGAATAAACTATCGAAGTTTGTAAATCCACCTCCTCTTTGCCTAAGATGTGGGCTCATAGAAGCAGATGACATCCACATATTCTATGACTGTACGGTAGTTGGGTCATTCTGGGGTAAAGTGGAGGGGGCCATTGAAAGCATCTTTAAAACAAAGTTATGTTTGTACTTAGCTAGAATTATGTTTGGCCTGGATGCAGATCTCATAGCTGAATTAAGGGGGACACAAGTTGCTTTATTTTGCTGTTTGATTCTGATTGCTCGAAGAGAGATTTGTAAGGGTTGGAAGGATGCCAACCCCCCACTATACGAAAATTGGCTCCAAGCAGCAATTAGAATGGCGTGTTTAGAACACTTTTAACCCACAATGTAAATAGCACGGTGTGGAAAGCTTTTATGGATTGGGGAATAGCAATGAGATAAAATACTCAAGGTCCAATGATTACACCATGCCTTGGTATAAAAAGGCAGGCCAGGTTGGCCCCAGACGAAAGCAAGAACTCTGGCCTGGGGCGCCTAGGAAAAGATTGGGCCTTAGGAGATAATTTGCACTCGTTAGTGGTGAGATGAGGACTAAAAAAAAAAGAAAAAAAAAATGTACAGCACCGAACAGCACTTACATGTGTACAATGCACAGTTCCTTGGATGTGGCAACAAATACGATCCCACTTAGTAAACCTTTGGCTTTCACTCCGAATGCAAAAATGCTGTTTAGTGGTGGTTATCATTTGCCGAACGTAGAAAGGTGTGTAGCCTGTCTACAAAAGGGATCCAGCAACCGTAGTTGCAATGCACGTGATATAAGGCAATTATGAGGTATCTTCCCTAAATGTGGCTTAGAAAATTAAACAGCCAAATTGGTATGCAAACACAATTGCGATTTCCTTGTTTGATATAATAATGCAGATGTATATTATTGTATTATTACAGGGGGAATCTTAGGCAATTATTTATAGAATAAGATAGAGGGCACAAAAGAAAGAGACAATCTTATTGATACAAAAATAGAAAAGTCCTTTTGATTTTGTGAGAAGCAATGTCGTGGTGGCTTTGGGAATGGTTATGTGCAGGAAGAGTTTGCAGTATGTTGACGGAATCTATTCCAGTCATCAGACAAGGTACTCATCTACTTTGCCACCCCTCGTTGTCAATGTGTTAAAACAAAGTGGATTGTTGAGCGCGTTTCGAGGGATTGCCTTCATCGGGAGGCCACGGGAGGGATGGATCAGAGTTGTTTCTTCATAATCATTGTATGCTCCTACACAATATGTGTTGGCTGCCTATTTCGTGTCTGTGAACCGGCATTCATTCATGTCAAGGATGAACAACATCGAGTCGAGTCCGCGCTTACTGTCTCAATAATATTCATAACATGGCAGGACTCTCATCAGCTCACCATACCCGGAGTATCCATCAGTGCAAATATTTAAGAACAGATTTTAAAGACATTGTCCATATTGTAAGGAACCTTCGGGCAGATGTACGACCGTTTTTTGCGGTCACAAAGGGGAATTCAGCCCGTTTGCGACTGCAAAATTGGCCTGCCCCATGTAAAAACACTGTTTTGCAAGTTAGTAACCTATTACCGACTCACAAAATATGGGTGAGACTCACTGTTAGGAATGGACATGCCAAGGTCATCTCTTCCTAATAGTCTAACTACAATGTATGACACTAGCAGTTTACCACCTACTTTAAGTAGGTGGTAAGCCACTCGCAAACAGGAAGGGGTCCCTAGGGGACCGCTTCTACTTTGTGAGTGTGTGCGAAAATATTTTTAGGAGCAGGCAGGGGTCCTAGGGACCACTGGCTACTATAAAAAAATATGAACCAGAAATGTTTCACTTTTCTTTTTTTTAAATGCAAAAATAAAATAAAAATAGTGAACCATTGGATTCGGGTTGGTGGTTGAAGTATGAGTCGGGAATGGACAACCCGGTTTCTGTTCAAGTCCCAAGCCAGGGGAAACCAACTTGAGGAGGAGGGGATTTTCCTGGTTAGGGTGCATTTCCAACTTGAGGTGTGGACATGCTTGGTATTCAAAATGGGAGTGGAGACAATATTATTGTTAATGTTACAAACAATGATGGTAAGGTCGTCAATTTTACAGAGGCAGGAGGGCCACTCAACATCCAAGGTATTTGCAGGACATTGTCCTGCACTAATGACATCTCACATCCTAGGTATTTGCAGGATCTTATTTTGTGGTAATGACATCTCACAATTGTAAGTCTATTTTTGTTTTGGGTTTGTTATGGGTTATGCTTTGTTAAACAGGATGTTGTTTTATTGGGAATTTAGTCTTTTTTTTAAAGGGGAAGTATGTGTTATTTGCTACTGTGTATTTATTTAGTTGCTTGATCACATAGTGATGTGCTATGTTGTAGACTGTAGAATGCTCTGTTAATCCTTCTATGGGGGAAGTTCCTGATCTTAGCAGTTGCTGTGGAAGTCGGGAACAGTCACCAGGCATTACCATGTGCTCTGCATTCATCCGGGAATAAAGACTACTTCGATCAGAATCAACATAACTCCCTGATGAAAAACATCCTCACTGCTAAAGGTTAACCATCTGAAATTCTATTTGTTACAGATTGCTTTACTTGGAAGCCAGTGGCATGAACATTCTATATTGTGTTATTCTCTGATATTGCATTGAGTAATGGTAATATATATTTGTTTCCCACTATTATGACAAAACGGAAAATTCCAGGCTGCACTGAAAGAGTTCGCAAGGTTTATCAGAATGGCACTGGCTTGTTGGCCAGATGAAGAGTAGAGAGCGCAGATTTAGGTTTTAGTGGCGAGGGAAGAGCATGGGGGGAGGTGACACAAGCCCTAGTATTATTTTATAATATTTGGAGGTGAAGAGGTGATGATGTGGGTTTGTGGCAGGACACCCAGTTAATTTCCCCTGCAGATTGCATGCCGATGGGAAAGTGGGTGGGTGGCATGAGTTCAGGTGTTATTTTTTTACATTTGGGTATGGGTGAAGGGATTGAGATTGATATGGTTGAGAGGAAGGACATCATTGTTTTTTATTTGGGCGGGGAAGAGTAAATACAGACAGTGGTGGGGATAGGTGCAGAACAATGCTGACAATGCTGATAGCAGGAAGCCAGGCACTGCTTTTGAAAAATTAGCTAGTGGACAGGAAGGCCGGGCAAAGGTTTATGGAGTGGGTGATACAACAAGTTTAATACAGGGAAGAAGTGGGGTAAGGTGAAACCATGTTATGTAAAGTCTCTCCCATATACGCTCTTCTGTCCAGCTGATGGCAGCAGTGGGAGATAAAATGGAGGAAGCACAACAAAACATAACATCTAAAATGGGTACATTTAAATAAAGAGGATGTTTTTCACCTCTAGATTCTGAATCACAGAGACTACTCGAGCGTCACTGATGTTATTTATTAGGTCTATTTGATCACATTCAGAACCCCTATGTGAAAAACATACCAGTTACTCACAGTTACCCATCTTTAATTACATATTATTATCTTTAACATATTTTATATAAACCATGCAAATATCAAAAACATATTTTTAAGACATAATGTGGAAAGTGTCTAAAACTGTTCCACAAATGTTAATAATTATCAAATCACATACACTCATTGGAACTACAATCTTATTTCCATTACACCATTTACCTGGATATCTCTAAAAGGAACACTAGTAAGTCCTATGTAATTATAAAGTGCAGTGCAATCAACGAATAACATACTTCAAAGTCTTTGGTTGCATAATCTCAAGCACGTGGTCTTCTTCAAGGTATCGGTTGTTCTTCTCACAACTGAGGGAACCATCTTATGGTCGGACCAACATCCAGATTGAGCTGTTTAGTACAGTATCCCATTCCATAGGTACAACCATATTTATGCTATTCGATTAAAGAGAGGTTGATGGTCTGCATTTCTAGAAAACATTCTTTGCTCTGAATCTCGTTTTTGCAGCACAGCAAAATAGACTGAAAACTTTAAGCCAAATACTACAGAATTGACTATAATTGAGTTTATACTTGGTGGACTGATATTACATTTAATTAACTGATCATGTTTGAAATGATTAGTTAATAAAATCACACCATTTACAAACTTAGTAATCAGGTTAAATAGAAAGTGGCATCAGATGTAATACTATTGACACCTAACACTTGTCTCCAGCTGGTATCCTTAGGCTTATTAACCAAATTAGAGATGAAAGGCAGCCACATTGGTACACCATAAGTTACTACTGAATTGATTTTAAGATTGTATGCTTTAATTAATGGAAATACAAACATCTGTAGGATTTACACAATCTCGCCATGACACATTGGCACTTCCAGTAGGTTTGTTTAATATCTGTTTATTAAGTACAAACACATAGAAAATTACACCTGTCGCAAAGAATGAGGCGGAAAGGAGGAGGGGCGCCAAAAAGTTGTTACAGAATAAAGAATCAGTCCTAAGACCCTGCAAACGGGGAATGTCCAACATATAAATATGCAAAACACATATGTGATGAGGGCAGAGCCATTTTCAAAAACATAGAAGACAACGTCAGAGAGAGAATTCTCGCCAAACCCCAGGGGGAAGTCATCTAGGGGGCCAAGAGGCAAAGGCCCTACTAAAGTTTCATTGTCCAATAGAGGGAGCACACAACAACTCAACCCGGGAATTAAACAATTGGTCAAATCTAACAAGGCCCGATCAAAGTGAGACCCCCTGCCCATATGGACAATCTAAGTCGTACTGTGACAGCTCTAATATACTTAGCCATTAATAGCATAAGAACCATCATATATTGAGAAAACAAGAAAGGGAAAAAGAAAAAGGAATGAACAGGAGGGGGAGGGGCCAAGGGCCAAAGGGGGGTCCGGCAGTCACAAGGCCCGAGGAGTACGCTCAGCAGGCCAAGTAGTTTACTCCGGAGAGGCTGGTCTCGTGCCACGAGAGAAAGGTTCCAGGGGATCATCAAACAGTTGTAGAACCCGCAGTCTAGGGGGCATCAAGCGAGAATGTTCGGTTTTAGTGAGATGGTGTATGAGTGGACACCAGATGCGGTCAAAGCGTGTGTCAGTTTGGGTTAGATGGGCAGTAAGCAGTTCCAAGGAAAGGACATCCCATAGCAATAGGCTGAGGGTGGGATCGCTTCCTGCAGGAGGCAATGGACTGTCGCGCTGCCCCTAGTAAGTAAAGAATAAAATGCTAGTGTGCCGAGGTCATGGCCTTCAGCGTACCGGGCCAAATGCCCAGGAGCGACAGGGATGGGGTAGCAGGAACCGGAAAGCCTACCACCTCTTTAATATGTCTGAAGACCTCCTTCCAGAACACAGTGAGTTCCGAACAAGACCACCAAATGCGCAAAAAGTCTTCTCTATCAGTCCCGCATCGCCAGCAGACTGGGGGAGTGTTTGGGAACATCTGATGGAGGCGAGTAGGAGTAAAATACCATTGTGTCATCAATTTATAGGCAGATTTGCGCTGGGGGATGCTATGGTACACCTTATGGATGTCTTTCCACAAGCAATCTCATTCCTATGGGGAGAAGTCAGCAGCCAGATTAGGTGACCAATGCGTTTGGTAGCCATGGAGCGGGAGTAACTCGGAATGTTGAAGGACAGAGTAGGTTTTGGAGATGAGGCCCCTACAGCCATCGAACCTATGGACAAGTGACTCAACGGGAGTGAGTTGCAGAGTCACCTCCTGGGAGTACTCAGGAGAAGACAGCCAATGACGCATTTGATAATACTGCAGGAAGATGGAGGAGATGATGTGCCTCTTGCAGGCACTGGAAAACCCGCTCCCTACCCTCCAGGTAAACATTAAAGGAAAACGGTGGCCTCATTGGTCTTTAATCTCAAGATCACGTAATTTGTCCTTCACAGGTTTGAAATCTTTCCTCCAACGAAGCATAGAGGGTGCGAGGTCTTGAAAGATTTGTTGTAAGAGCCCATTGTAGGACACCACTTGTACTCCCTGCACCTTTCGGAGGATGGCTTCTTTGTCCGCAAGACAAGACGAAGACAAGCACCAAGAACACCCAAGTGCGCGGGATCAGCAAGACACATGCCGAGTCACTCTCGCAGGCAGAGGAGGGATGATCAGCCAACAGCAGTGTGGGGCCAGCGTATCCACCAGCAAACAGAGATCCCTCACAGATCAGTATTACAGCCTTGCAGCAGCAGTAGGGTCCCTGACCCAAGGGCAGACTCAGTAGGCAGGAGAGGGGGTTCACAAGTTAGCGGGGCAAGAACAAATGTATTGGGACCCTCCAAGGGCCCCGGAGGCAGCGAGGCAACAGCCAGTGCAGGGCTGACTCCAAAAGAATTGGAAAGGCCCCCAGTGCAAGGCTCAGGGATCCAAGGAGCAGAGGCAGGCGGCGACGGAGGAGTTCCCTCGGTGTACCTGGAGTACTTCCTGAATCCAAGGTCTCAGGGACAGAGTAGAGGCAGTGAAGCAGGGACCGGTAAGTCACAGGCCGCAGAAGGAGGGAAGAAGATGGGCCCAGCGTTGGAGAGCTAGACGGAGCTCCCCCGGCTGCCCACTGAGAAGCTTTCCCCCCATTCTGGAACCTCTAGTGTCTGGGTGGATCAACACGATCTGATGCTTTCACAGGACACAAGGGGGGGGGGACAACTGCCCGCTCAGCCAGGCACCTCGGGCAGCAGGGAAGCCGCCGCACATTTCCGCCAGCAACGAGGTTCTAAAGGGGTATCAGCCACAATACGGAGCAGCAAGCAGGTCCGCGGGGGTCAGGGTGCATGGGACCCGCCGCAGCTGTCAGCACCACTCCGCAACCACAGTGAAGGCCTCCAGGCGCCTAAGGAATTGTTGCCGTAGCCAAAATGGCAACCAGAGTGGGTCAGGCTATTCCAGGCCAGAGAACTCGGTCAAGATGGAGCTTCCGATTGGCCCCTGCAGCATCAGATGTCACCAAGGAGCCTCCCCGCAGACGGCCAGGCCTCACAGTCTGCAAATCGGGCCCGGTGACCAGAAGAAAAATGGCTACGGGAGACGCCGGAGCGGAGACTCAATGGGACACGTCTCACTCCATGCGCAGCCAAGCCACACCCCCGACTTGATCTGTTCCAGTAGGGTTAACTGCCTTCTGTTTGAATGCCCATTTGCCTCCCAAGACAATGAATTATCAACAGCAATCAAAAGTTACATTTAGGTTTTCCTGTGCACTAATCATCTAACATTAAAAAATACAAATGTAATGCTTATATGTGCCTAATATTATGTCGTTTGTCTGATGACAGAGGGAATAAGGATAGGAGTTCTAATATTGAGAAACCAAAAAATTCAAGGCAACCGCCACCAAAGACCAGAACCTGAACTGTGGAGAAAGAGAAAACACTGTCCTTCAGACTGGCTGATCTGCTACTGGAAAATTCAGGTATGCACCTGTTCTCACAAGGCCCCGAATGAACGATGTAAACCCCATCAAATTCCCTTGTTTGATGGCTAGTTTCTGAAATAAAAAACACAAATGCAGAGTGGGGCACAATAACGTGATGTAGTAGGCAGGCATAGAATTTTCATGAAAGTGGTCCCACCACATTATCAGAACGTTCCCCACATGCAGATGGTGATCTCTCAAGACAGCAGGCATCCTTCACTGGGAAGACAGAGACAAGGGTCTCCATGCATGAAAAAGCCTATTAGTCAAGGTACCAGATCTAAATGATGCCCTAAACCAAGTCCTTATTAGGGGTGGGTGAAATATTTTATCTCGCCTTTTGAATTGGCAGAACTTTAGACGACTTTGGATTACTCTTGTAATGCTGAGTTCTGGCCAAATTCCACCAATCACGGTATTGCATAATAATTTTTTGTATGCGGCTCCAGAATTGTAAGTTGGCAAGTGTGAACGAGATTTGGTGTTCCCTTGTGAGATTTTCGGTCACTAGGAGGACATCCAACATTATTTTTTGTAACGGAGTGGAAGGCTGCCGCATGAGTAGAAAATCTACTCAAGCGGCAGCAAAATCAACTTGAGTAGCTGTTCCCTCTGGCACGGTATGAATTGCCTTTTGTTGCTATTTAGGGTGGAACGTGCTCCAGATGCTAAATCACAGCGCAACATACCTGTTTTCGAACTCCGCTGAATCTCATGGAGTTTTCATGCAACTTCACAGAATTCTGCGGAATCAATGCCCATGAGTTCCACTCACCCACAGTCTTTATATATTATTACATTATTTTGTTAGTTCTCACTGGATTACATTAGACAATCTTTTTATTTGATTTAATAGTAAAACAGTTTTTTCAAAGATGGTTGGGCTTTACCTAATGCCTTAAACAAATAAATAGCCAAACAAGAGGCCTTCAGCTGCTGGGCCTACTTCTGCTGATTCCAGTTTTGTCATCTTAGGGTTAATTCAGATTATGATTGGCTTGAGCGTTCTGTTGAAAAGGCAGTGTTAGCATTACCCAACTGCCATAAGGCCCACTGGTTCCAGCCTGCCTATGTTTTTGGATTGACCAGCATACCAAATTATTTTGTCTGAACCGCTGTTTTCAATCTCTGAGTCAGAGAGCCTAAGACGTCCAAGAGTTCACCTTGGCATGCCCGCCTAGATCTGTCTATACCCTTCTATGGATCTCAGAAATGCTTCTTAAGGAAAGTCAAGATATTCAGATAGATCTCTAGCATTTCCTACATCTTCCCAGGCAGGTCCTGAGGTGGACATTCTGCTTTGGGCCATCTGCTCACCTTTTTGTCAAAGGATTTGCGCAACCGTGCCTGCACATCTTGGGAGACATCTGGCGATGGTACCTAAATGGAACACCATAGGTGGATTATCTCATCAGGTTTATAGTCCAGTGGATCTGACTCTTTGTTACTAGTTTCAAAAACGGGTTTGTATTCCTTCTGCCATTTTTGAGATTCGTGAAGGAGTTTCACAGATTTATCAGACTGGTCCGACTCATCAGGATCTGGATCAGTTGTAAATGTGTCTTTCTTCTAGGCATTCGGATTCACAGCACTATATCCATTATCATCCAGATAGCTCTTTGATAGGTTTTCTAGAGCTTCTTCATGCAGTTATTCAGACTTATTCTTAGCCTTTCATTTCTCTAACTGAACTTGAGGTGGGACCATTGAGGCTGATAGTTGCACCTCCTCTTTTTTCTATACATTGTTTTGGAATTGCCTTTTGAGTCTTAGAATTGTTAAGCTCGAGCCACCTAGCTTTCATTCACCCAGGAAACTATTGACATGCAGGTGCAGAACCTTCCTTAAGTGAATGCAAGGTTTTCAATGATTAACAATGATTTAATTATTATCTGTGCATTACATGATCTTAAATTGAATGTAGGGGACTGAGTAAGCAGGAGAAGTGCTATAGATATCAAAACAAGTGGGGCCTAGGGAGGATCCCTATGAGACTTAAAGGAGATAAGAAGTAAAAGGGGAGACAGTAAATGATTGAGCTCTGAAGTCAAAACAAAACCAAGCCAACTAATGGTTTTCTTGCAAAGACATGAGGTGAGAGCGGTGTGTAGGACCATAACAAACACACCCAAGAGATCTAGTGGTACAAAGCAGAAGAGCCTCCCTAGTCAAGGAAAGATCAGAGATGCTCAATAACTAAAAGAAGGGCAGATTCATTGCTATGTTGGGGACGAAAGCTGGATTGAGTATGATCTAGCAAGTGAATGGACTCAAGATATGTGGAGGGTTGTGTATTTACATGCCTCTCCAAGATGTTCAAGGGCAAAGTTAAGAGAAAAATAGGGCAGGAGTTACTTAGGATGAGAGGGTCAGTACAGGGCTTTTGAGGAGCAGAGAACAACAAATAATCCATGTTTTAAAAATTAAAGAACTACAGTCATTTCCAGAGATAGATTCCATTATCTGTGCATACATACATATCATGTAAATGGCAAGGATGAAGAGTTAATTTGAATATAAGTCTAGTAGAGAGTGAGACTTGATACAGGCAATGAACTAATGTCTTTGTAAGACATAGGCAGATTATTAAGATTGCGAGGGTCAAAGGAGGTGGTGTGCGAAAGTCAGCATATATTTTGGAATTATTTTATGAAAATTAGGCCTGGGTAAAATGTTATTTATTACAGACCAATCAGAGTAATTTTGCCAATTTCTCATTATTCATGTTACATGGAATTACAGAAAACTACAAGGTTACTCATGTTTGGTCATTTGGAGCAATTTGGGGCAAAAATTGCGACCCAAGAGCTCAAGCGTCTGCTGACTGCTGGCTGCTGGCTGCTGGCTGCTCCTGTTCCTGTTCTGTTGAATTTAGCATTATTGTCTTAATGCAAAATACATCCTCTGGTTCATGTTGGACTCAATGGTGCATTTCCCCCTAAGAAAACACCTTCAGGTTATGAGCCTCACATAATTCTGCATAATCTCGAGTAATTTTGTTGTCATTTTGCAATACTAAGCTAAAGCAAATTACAACCGGTGCCGCTCGTAGCAGTCATTTTGCCCTAATCTCTTCCTGCTTCGGATTCTGGGTTGCTGAGTTGTTGAGGTCTGTTAGAACTGCCAGGAACTGTGTGTGGACCCTGAGTGAAAGGACGCCTACTGCGGGAGCCCAGGACTGCGAGGACCAGCATTCCTTCATCAATCTCCAGGTGGTGCCTCTTCCCGTGGCAGCCCCGCCTCCCCTTGTGTATTTAAATACGCCCCCATCGCGCATCGCGGGACGCGCGCGGGACCAGCCGGGCTAAGCCCAGGCAAAGGGCGGGCCATTTGAGGCCGTTCGAGAGCGGTCGAGACCGGGACCGGGCTATGCCCCCTGCTCTTGCTGTTATCTTGGAGTTCTTATTGCTTCAGTTTAATTTCGTGAACTATGGCGACCAGAGAAACAAGGAGCAAGAGCACGCTGGCCGCTGGTCCAACAAAAGGTACTTTGGACACTTATTTTGCTAAAGCGGGGTCTCTTTTGATTGATGAAATCACGATACTTGAAAGGCATATATCCCAAGAAATAGAATGGGTAAAAAGATCCTCCATGGGTCCCATAGCGCACGCAAGGACTCCGGAAAATGGATTGGATCGCATAGTTTTAGATAATGGGGAAAATGTGGTCAGTGGGACGCTAGCCCTGTCTCACCTAACCGATTCTACCTTTTACAACATAGACAATGATATTAGTGCCCCTGAAGAGTTTAGTCTTTTACCCCTACCCCAGACTCAGGTACAGCCCACTCTCCCCCTACCTATTGTCACTACGGCTAACACGGATGACACCAACGATAGTGTTAGCCGCCCAATGCAGGGGGAAAGGGAAGGAGCTATACCAAAAAGGAAAAGAGGGGCACAAAATCTTGGGGGGCGAAAGGCTAAAATTGCAAAGCACAACTGTACAGTGGAGGGTAACAGACAAGGACCAAGTAAAAAAGGACGCATACCACCGGATAAAATCACGCTACCTTCTATTGTGAATCCACCTCCACCTCCACAGACACGATAATTTCTTCTCCCAGTGTAAATACAGGCGTTAATGATGTTACTCTTTCCAACACTGACGCACTTCTTAAGACATTATTAAGCCCTCTAGAAGCACGCCTACTAAAGATTGAAGCCAGGCTAGTGACCATGGAAAAAGCAACTGTGCAATTTGCTGACACTTTTAAAATAAATAATAATGTAGTTCGAGGCGGGGCAGAGCTCAGGAATAAGAAGGTTACACCAGCGCCCATAGCGAAGGATGCTGGTTTAGCTCCTAAGATATCACAAACACAGCCACCTATACCACATACTGCAACACTTCAGGCAACTGATTGCGCTATAACATCTAGCCACCCTGAAAAGAAAGCTATAGGCTCACAGGGAGCACATGTCATCACCAAAAAACCTAGGCCAGTGAACCTGCCGCCAGAGGCGAGCCCATACACAGTCATTCTGGCCGGTGTACCAGAGCTGAAATCCGATTCCAAAGAATCTGTCTCCGCTCTGAAAAACAAGGTGGCTAATTGGCTTACCATAAATAGACCTCTACCCTATGGAATATCGAGCGAGGTTCTTATGGTAAGGAGAGTCCCATGGCTAGGCAACACAAGGAAGTCAATCAACTGAGATTTTGTCCTAATCAATTTCAGGGAATCCTAGGACTGTTTCCCATATATGTAGATGGTCGCACCCTGAGCAGGGGACATCTATCCAGTCCCTACCCCTATCCTTTTTCTACCCACCACTGTTCCATGCACGCGAGGAGGAGGGATGGGATACAATCTCCAGGAGGGGGAGAGGCTGGGGCGATAGAGAAAGAGGAGACTTCCACCGTCCCAGATTCCAGCAGCCTGACTATTTTCCAACATTCAATAGGTACAGCTGTCTGGATATGGTGGATTGACAGAACTGGGGCAGGAGGGGGGAGGCTGGTGGCTTACATAGGGGCCCTAAAGAAGGAAAAATTAATCCCCCTACTGAATGCCTTGCCAAAACTTGGAGTAGGACCATTGCGAGGACCATTACTCGAACACCACAGGACCCCCATCCACCTCGAGGGAACCCATAGTCGAACCAGGGGAGCGACCGCACATCGTTAAATCTTTTACGAGTCTAACTGATACGGCCACTCCTCCTTCTCCTATCTTGAATCCCAGACCACCCTCTTTCAAGATATTATCCTGGAACGTGGCTGGCCTGGGGAATAAATTGAATTGCACACACAACAAACAATGAAAGTAGGGTCTGAGGGCGAGTTTACCGACCAGCCAGGTGCATGCCCCGAAATACAGTATCAACACAACAAAGTACACCTGGGGGTCACAAAAAGGAGTCAAAACAGAGTGGATCACAACGCCAATGCTACACAAAGGACAACAGTGGGGACATCATCCGTGTTAGTGAAATGCAGGCCACGTTGAGGCTCAAGAGCATCTGGAGAAATAGTTTCCCCCCAAGCAGGACAGTTGACTGCCAGGAGACATCGACGGACAGAGCGGTGCTCCTCATACCTGCGCTGTAGCCAGGTGGGGTGAAGCCTCTCAACCATCATATTTGGTATACGGTTGAGTATATACCTGAAGGTCAGGTGATATCGTTCTTACTTTCTTTAATTTAAGTAGCAGTGTTTTTATTTTTCGGTCCTGAAGAATGCATTTTGAAACTATGTTCAATATAATGCAGAAACATGTTGACCACTATTGAGCGCGGTGATTATTCAAAACCCGCACTCACACTTGCTTTTTAAACCTTATGGATTGGGAGACACTAATAAATGTTGTTTGTCCACCTAATCACCTAATTTTACATTTTCCCTCACTTAACACTCTTTTACCACTTTAACACTGCCTTTACAGTAGCCACGTTTAATTAATTTTTTTGTACCATATACAACACCCCCTTCCTCACACACATCGGTCACGGTAACATCTGACCGGCCGTTTTTGTCTCCTGGGTGAGGAGAATCCAAATGATGAGAAAGAGGGCGGTACAGTGTGGCTTCTGATGGAAACTATTTCTCCAGATGCTCTTGAGCCTCAACGTGGCCTGCATTTCACTAACACGGATGATGTCCCCACTGTTGTCCTTTGTGTAGCATTGGCGTTGTGATCCACTCTGTTTTGAATAAATTGAATTGCCCGGACTGGAGTTTGTTTTTCGAGGCCAAAGATATATGCCTGTTCCAAGAAACCTGGTCAGGAGAGGCTGTCCCCCGTACAGGTTTCGCGGTATTCTCTATTACAGCGAAGTGGGGGGGTAAGGGGCGTCCTTCAGGAGGTCTCGCAACCTGGGTGGCTGTCGATCTGGGCTGTGAGGCCACATTACTCCCCACAGCTTCAGAGGATATACTCGGTGTTTTGTTGGAGTGGCCGAACTTGAGTAGATTGGTTGTGGTAAATGTTTACTCCAGGCCGGTAAACATCACACAAGAGTCACACACCATCGAGGAACTCTCAGTCTTTCTCAGTGACATCCCCCAGGGTACACCCTTTTTGGTAGGAGGTGACTTTAACTGCGACTTTGAGCCCCTCTTAGGTTTATTGAATGGATTATCCCAGGAGGAGGATGCCGTGTGGTTGGTACCCCCTTTGGCAGCTCCCCCCCCCTAGAGCTTGGACCCCTCTAGCTGTCCAAATTACTGCTCTAACTCTGAAACACGGCGTGCGGGCTTGCAATGGACGTACAAGCTCCGACATCCCCCAAATGTACATACCATAGAGAGGGCAGGGAGTCCAGACTGGATTATATTCTGGTCCAACTCTCTCTGTGGTCACATATAACTGACTTCCGGGTGATACCTAGGGAAGACAGCGACCACAATGCGCTCGAACTGGAATACGCCCTTCCCGGCCTAGAAGATAGAGAGGCTGTGGCAGACGCCGCTTCCCCAGGGCTGGTGCTGACGAATAATAGACGGAGAGTGAGGTGGGAGAAGTTGGCCTCAAATCCAGAGAAGGTTTCTGGGCTCTACGCCTGGCTCATCCCTACTCTTGAAAAGGTGTGTGCAATAATGGAGCACCCCACCTCTCAAGGCACACACAAGCAATTGTGGTTGGTGCATGAGGACCTCATCAAGTCTGTGGCCGAAGTCCTTTTTTCCACAGGTAAGAGTGTGGGTGGTCGTTATAACCACCCCACTTGGTATAATGCTGTATGCCGCAAGGCCAAATTAGATCTCCTGACTTCGATTAAGGAAGGTACAGATAGATCTGTGATACAGGCCAGGAGAAAGGACTATAGGCGCCTGATTACCCATGCCAAAAGCGAATGGGAACAGGAAAAATGGGAAAACCTCACTATATCACTAGCTAGCAGGGACTCTCGTAAATTTTGGTGTATTGTCAACACGGGGTCTGAGGAGCTAGCCTCGGCTATCGAACCTAATATCTCAGCCAAGGCATGGCAAGATCACTTCCAGTCCCTTACATGGTTATTGACGAGGCCTCTGACAACCCTCCACCTACCACCAGCGCACTAGTGGAAGGGGACCCCTTCACAGAGATGGAGGTACGAGCAGCCATTGCAGGGCTGACATCAGGCAAAGCACCAGGATTGGACGGCTTGCCGGGCGACTTATTCAAACAGGAGCCTGATGTATGGGCCCCCTACTTGGTGATGATATTCAACGCTGTCCTGAGGAAAATGGAGGTCCCCTGTACTTGGCTGGGCGCAGAGATTGTTCCCATATTTAAGAAGGGATCACCTCTGCTCCCAGCCAACTACAGGCCCATCAGCCTCATAGATGTACCCCAGAAATTATTTGGTAGGCTGATACTAGATCGCCTCCAAAATTGGATAGAGGAATTCACCATTCTTAGTCCCTACCAGGCGGGATTCAGAAGGGGGGTCTCAACCATGGACCAGATCTTCCGTCTGAATCTTCTGTTCTGGAAAAACGTGGTAATCAAGGGCGGCAGTTTGTACACGGTATTTGTGGACTTGCGAGCCGCCTTCGATTTAGTACCAAGAGACAGACTATGGACCGTACTGGCGGAGTTGGGTATTCCGGCTGACATCTTAGCCATTCTGATAAGATTACACCAGGGGAACTTTGCACGTGTCAGGTGCGGTAGAAATGGGGCACTTTCTGGAAGGTTCCCCGTTGACAGGGGGGTGAGACAGGGTTGTGTGCTTGCACCGACCCTGTTCTGCCTCTTTGTCAACAGGGTAATTGCCCATTTGACCAGGATGGGTGACATTGACGCCCCCAAGCTAAATGGCAGCAGGGTGACCGCTATTATGTTTGCCGACGCCACCCTGCTGCTGTCCAAGTCCCCCATGGGAATACAACGGGTCTTGGACGGGTTTTCAGCTTTTTGTGTGGAGCGGGGGCTTGAGATCAACGCCTTGAAAACCAAATACATGATGATTCTCAACCCCTCCTCCTCAACACTCCCCAACCCTACCATAGGTGCACTAAGACTCGAGAGGGTTCTCACTTTCGAATACCTGGGGGTAACTATCAACCAGGATATGACATGGGACACGCACCGGACCAAGGCCAACATGAAATTGGTCCAGCTAACGGGAGGCATTTGTAGGATGGCAAGTAGGTCGACCTATAAACCTTTTGGTCCTGTGCTTCACATTTATAAAATGCAGGCAAGAGGGGCTGTTTTATATGGAGGGGAACTGTGGGGTCACACTCCTGTCGAAAACCTACTGACTACTGAAAACAAATTCATCAGGCAGTTGGCGGCTTTACCAATAAGCACCCCGCTTCTCCCGATGAGACTGGACCTGGGTTTTAGACCAATTACAGAAGAGCTGGGACTAAAACCAATAACCTTCTGGCGCCGTATCTGGAGCATGCCAGAACTTATGAATTATAGGACTGAGCTCCAAGAGATCCTACGCCTACCCAATGCAACACAAATCCCATGGCTGAGATTCATAAAACAAACATGCGAGACCCTAGGAAGACCAGAACTATGGCTAGATCCAGGAAATGCATGCAGTAGGATCCCACGCAAACTCCTCTCGAGGAATTTTTATGACCTAAAGTTACTGGCCTTAATGGGGAGTACACGGGAGGGGTCCCTTACAAATCCGTTTATTAAATCTAAAGATTCATACTATCTAGAGCATGTTCTCGATGGTATTACTCCCGCTCTGACCAGAAAACTATTTATGCAGTGGCGTTATGGTACACTCCCCATCAGGGCATTCACTAACCGTTGGGCCCAGTCATCGACTAGAGAACAGTGCCGTCATGCTCATACCATTAGGAAAACGACTTGCATATTATATTTTTCTGTAATGCCTATCAAAGATCGAGGAAATATTGGCTTGTTCCTCTTCTTAAAAACCTAGGTTTCAGTCACTACCTCCCAGCTTATAGAATTTTAAAGACGGATCTATCACCCCCGATTTTGTTTGCGGTGGCAACATTTTTAACAGCGATGTGGCACACCCGCACACGCTACATGAAGTCTGAGACAGATTCGGGATAAATTAAATATACCGATGATTTTCAATGTAACATACTGTAATTGATTTTAACAGGCTTATTGTAATGCTCCTTAATCTTTGTCTTATTTGGTATTATTTTAAATTGATTGTATACTCTCTGTATTTCTTTTATGATCCAAATAGATCGAAATAAAGATTGAAATGGAAATGAAATTACAACCTTCCCTAATAAAAATATCCTGGAGAGGTTGGAGCATAGTTTCTGTAAGAAGGGGAGGTTGATTACATTCATAACAGCAGTTCAGTGCAGTAAAGACTTGACAACAGAAACGATTTCATGGAGATAGATGACCAAATAGAAATAGTTTAAAGGATTATCCAGGCTTTACAGATATCGCAATGGTGATCTTGGATGGCTATTCCATTAGTGGTTTTAGACTGACCATAAGAAATATAGAACAGCCATGATGCATCAAACATGGGTTTGTTACTCCAGGCACACACTAAACGCAAACATTCTATAATACATATCTTATCAGTAAGAAACAGCACAGAGTATGTGATACCAGATACCACTCTTTCTCATGTTGACCTAGGTGTCCTTGGACATGCCGTTAGGTCACATTCAGTATACCTATGTAGACCACTAAAAGATATGAGTTCTGCATGCAATTTTCCAGTTTTACATGTATTTTGTCATAACTAAGTAAGGATCTTAAACATTAATACTTCGCCTAACATTTGGCTTCAAGCTTTTGAAGAGCTATCTATTTCAAGCACAATGTTGGCAATTTGCAGCATTTGCTACCAGAACATAAACTCCATGCCTTCCTGAGGGAAAAAGTGTATCCACTTGATAGGAAACGCTGGTCTTGTGCCTGAACTAGTTGATGATATTTCTTGCTATATCTACTCTGAAATATCGATATTTAATTTTCTGTTCATGGATCATGGCTGTTGGCTGGCTGTGAATCATTGTGTCTTTGATGGTGGCCAGAAGACCACATTTCCTGAGGCTTACCTTCTGCCACACAGTGCGCCAGTCAAGATCAGATGACCAACCCTCTTCAGTTTTCCATCCACCCATCCACTGCTCATTCACTACCAATCTAACAAAATCTCCTTGGTAGTAGTTTTTGCCATCTCTATTTCATAAACCTTGCTTTGTAGTATAGTTAACAGATTTGATCTTTCTTACATAAATCCTTGTTCAATAATTGTCTAATGCAGCTGGGTGTGACACCTGTCTATGTGTATTTCGTTTGCCTTTACTGTGGAATAAGTATGGGTATTGCTGTCCCCACGGTACACTACTGATACCCTGAATGGATTGATTTGAGGTGAGCAATATTACGTGAAATAAATACTCGGGCCCAATCCACAAGGTAAATTTAGACCAAAAGTCCCATTTAGACCAAAGTCTAACTTTACCACTTTTCAGCCTTCACAAAGGTAAGTTACTATGAGTAAAGTTAGACTGCTGTTCTAAGGTAAACTTTTGGTTTAAATTCATCTTTGTGAATTCAGCCTGGAGGGCATGATTCACAAATGTAAAGTAAGTACAAAAGTCTAACTTTACTACTTTTCAGTATTCAGAAAGGTAAGGTACTACGCGTAAAGCTAGACATTTGATCTAACTGTACATTTGTGAATACCAAAAAGTTGTAAAGTTAGACTTTTGATTTAAGTTAGACTCCTGGTCAAACTTTACCTTGTGAATCGAGCCCTCTGTCTGCTCTTCCAGGGAGTGCATTGGTGTCATAGGGCAGCAGCTGTGCTTCACCCTGCCACTCATTTCTTTTTTCAGTTTCATATAGTGGAAACTTGATCCACAAGTTTAGAAGTACTTTACTTGAGTACCAATTACATTACACAAGAACACATTCATTTTTGATAGGCTCAGGGAGATTAAGTGACTTTTCCCGACCACGAGATTTTGAGCTTGTGCGAAGACTGAAACCTGTCTCCCCGCATCCAAAGTCACCAAATGTGGTAGTTGCACCCCTCCTCATCTGCACCGCATCACTCTACAATGAACAACATCTAGTTTTGAGTGCTCGCTGCTTGCACCAAGAAGTTAAGACCTTTTATTTGGGTTGTACTGGAGTACTCCTTGCACATAATTAAAAGTCAGCTTTTTGTGATGTTTTATTTAAATTTATCAACATCTATTTCTGGTGTCCAAACTATCCTTATATACCTAGCCATATGTAAGTAGCAGCAATGATCACCAAGAGGCTGGACAGAGTTCCCTCAGCTGGTAAATGAATGACTGAATGAATGGCTGAATGGATGAGCGGATGAAAACGTTATTTGTTTATTTAATAAAGGCCATTTCAGTACTCCAAAAAATAGCATCAAATAAAACCGTGCAATGAGGATGTTTTTCACCCTCTAGATTTTGAGTCACAGAGACTACTCAAGCTACACTGATGTTGTCTATTTGATCACATTCAGAACCCCTCTGTGCAAAACATACCAGTTACTCATAGTTGCCCATCTTTAATTATATATATATATTTTTTAATTGTATATAATCTATGCAAATAACGAAACAATATGTATAAGACATGATGTGGAAACTACTTAAAACTGTTACACTAATGTTAATAATTATCAAATCACATACACTCACTTCACATCACACATTTGGTAAAATAAATGTTATTTACAAAGAATTACAGTAAACATAGTAATAATGTGAATAACAACCTTTCATAACAGAATCTAAAACTTTAGTGAGGACTGTAAGTTGCTCGAAAGCATAAGTCTGTGTTGTTCCATCAGAACAATAATTATTCATAGAAACATATGCTGGATGTCAACATAGGGGTTAAAATAGATGGTCGTTTGTCCAGTGTTTTGGAATGAAAATTATAATAAAATAATAAAGTTTAATGACTTGGAAAAAATGAGAAAGGAATGATGACGTTTAAGCAAAATAGTTAAACTAGTTTTAAATTTATATTTCTTCATGCATTTCTATGTTTTTCAGACAAATAAATGATGCTCAGTTCTTGATAAAATCGTCGGTCTTAATAAAACACTTGGCTTATCATTACATCAGCCTTTTAATCTTGCTATCAATACACACTTTCCAGACACATATTATTAGATTTTAATGGCGAATTTCAGAAGGGCCCTGTATGTCATCACTGCCTTTTATTTCTTCAATTTATTCCGGTAAGAACCCACATTCATCTTAAAATTTCCATTTAGAATCTTCCATTTATTGGGCAATTCATTTTAATGTACTGAATATCTTCATAAAAATGTACTGAATATCTTCATAAACATAACCATTAAAGCGCTTTCTGAAACAGTTATTGATTATTCCTAGGGGTTAAGAGTTTGGAATACAGGGTATGAGTTTCTATTTAAGCACTTATTTAAAATAATTTGTCAAATCACTATTTCCTTGACACGGTATATTCAGCTTAAAAACGTATTTATTTAATTTTTGTTTTTTCAAAAATAATGTCAAAGAGAAAAATTCATACTGCTGCTTAAACTCAGAAATCAGTGTGATTGTATTTAGCTGTTGTCATTTCATTTGTGATACTGTCATCAAGAAGAATCATTACAGTAAAATACACAGAGATTGGTAGACAGGGCAGACTTGCCTTATGATTTGGTAGCAGCCGTGGCATGAAATGCACAGTGTCCTGTGGGTCAATATCTCTTGCATAATGAGCCACCTATTTCATGCTCCACTCACAATTTTCCTGCGTCAAACACTTTTCTTCTGCCTAGAGTTTGCATGATATTTTGTTCTGCACAAAATGTCTTGTTGCCGTCCCTTTCTATCATTTTTCAAACGTTTTATTGAGTTTGCAACATGTAACCAAACAATCTTGGACAGACTCTATTGCCCCCACCTTTGCAAGCATAGACATTTCCTACATCCATGGAAATCGAATCTCATTTCCGGTCATCCACCCGTACCAGCAGCTTCCATGAGGCAAGTCCATCCACATGCTCCCGTCTGGCCCTGGACAAGACTACTTATCCATGCCCCTGTACCTCCGCCATGGGTTTCATGCCTTCTCCCCTTTTTGGGCATTCAAGTCCTGCATATACCTGTTCTCTGCCATCATGCAACTATCCATGTCCTCTGCCCTGCCTTGAATGCCTGGTGCCACCACCTCCCCTCAACTTCTGGTAATGTTCTTCTTAGCATCTGCTGGCCCCACCATTGGAAGCAGTTTGGTGTACTGCATAGGTTCATGGCCCCCCGAAACATTGAGTATCAGCGTCTTAACATTATTTTCTACTTTTGTTCTGGTTGCTTTGTAGATGTCTTGTTCAACAGCTACCCAGTAAGGCTGGATTCTCTCACAAGACCACACTGTGAGTAGGAAATCGCCCACCTCTCTGTGTCCCCTGCTGCACTGGAGTCTGCCCTTCCCATTTTATAGAGAACCACCCAGGTGTAGTATGCCCTGTGTAGCAATCTCTGCTGCCTCAAACAAAACCCAGCCCTTTTCACTATCACCTTCAGGGCCTGATGCGCCTCCTCCCACTCCTCATCTTAAAGTGGGTCTACGTCTCTTTCCCAGTCAGTCCTTAGCTTGATCAGATCCTCGGGCGAATTGGACATTATTTTTCTGTATATCAGGGTGATCGCTTTCTTAGCCAAGTGTTCCTCCAGTACTCTATCCTCCAGAGGTAACAATTCTTTGTCCGTGTCATCACTAGAGATGTAGGCTACCAGGTAATGTTGTACCGTCAAGTAATGGAACACCTCAGTTTTCACCAAGCTATACTCCTGCAGGAGCATTTCCAGGAACTTCAGTCGCTGTGTGTCCCTAACGTTACCCAGAATGGATAAACTGATCATCAACCAGGGGTTGGGGCCTTCCAATCTGTCCACCACCATTGGAGCATCACTGTTCCATAGGGGCTTAGCCCTAATCAGTTTCTGCCCCTGCCTAGGGGTTTTGTGGCCTGGTAACAGTATTTGTGTGCTGTGGGAGCCGGCTCTGCTGTCGGCGTCTATAGAGAGCTGCTAGGTATCCCCCACTGTCCCTTGCATGCCTGTCAACCCACATTGAGGGCACCATGAGCAGTGCATAGGGCCAATCATTAACTACCACCAGCTATGCTGACCAGTAGTACTTCAGGACATCCGCTATGACAATCCCTCTCACCAATTTCACCAATGATTTGCAGGGTGCCTTGCCATTCCACAACAAGAGCCTCACCTCACCATCCAATTGTCAGAAGAAAGCTTCCAGTACCCTAAATGGATTATTTTGGAGCACATAAACCAATTTCAGCAATGTCATCATTTAAAACATCACCACCTTTCCTTACAAAATTTCACATAATTCCTGAACTCATCCAGGAGGCCATATAGATTATCTCTGAAGAATTGCTCCTCATTCATTGTCACACTGATACCCAGGTACTGAAGGTCCCCAGATGTGGTCTGTATTGGGAACTGCCCCTTTGCCTCCGGACAGTGGGTAGAGGTGGGACACCTCCCGGTTACTTGTGTACCCTGAGTATGAGCCAAAGATGTGGAATACATGCAGGAGTCGCAGGATCATGGTGTCCCGCTGGACCACATAAAGACAGTGGCAGCTGGCAGGGAACGGAGTTGGCAGGGCAAGGGGAAGGGGGTTGAAAATTTTTATAAACATACCTTTTCTGCCGCTTCTCAGTCTCTGGTTCTCTTCTCCAGTCCGGTCCGGAAGAAGCTGCAGGAAGCACCCAGGCACACAGGCTCCCCTGGGCCAAAATGCAGTGCTGTGATCAATCAATCAATCAATCATGACACTTGTATAGCGCACTACTCACCCGGAAGGGTCTCAAGGCGCTTGGGGGGAGGGGGTCCGCTACTGCTCGAACAGCCAGGTCTTGAGTTGTCTCCTGAAGGCGAGGTGGCCCTGGGTCCGCCGAAGGTGCATGGGGAGGGAGTTCCATGTCTTGGCCGCCAGGTAGGAGAAGGATCTGCCTCCGGCGGTGGCTCTTCGGATGCGTGGTACGGCGGCGAGGGCGAGGCTAGTAGACCGTAGCTGGTGGGTGGGCGTGTAGAAGGTCAGGCGGTCGTTGAGGTACTTGGGGCCCAGGTCGTGGAGAGACTTGTGTGCGTGGGTGAGGAGCCTGAACGTGATCCTCTTGTTGACGGGGAGCCAGTGCAGGTCCCTCAGGTGGCCGGAGATGTGGCTGCGTCGGGGAATGTCCAGGATGAGTCGGGCGGAGGCGTTCTGATTGGTCTGAGCTCAATGGATCAATATTCAGATTGCAGCAGGGAAACTGTGCATATACCCCACCAGGCTGTCCATTACAGCCCGGTAGGGACTATGCAAAGTGCTTGGCCGGGCCAAATAGGCTGGCCAAGCAGTCAAGCACACTTAGTGTGCACAGTCCACTCCTACTCACTGAGCCACTAGCCACACCCCACCCTAACCCCGCCCGCAGCAACCAAAATTAAAATGATAATAACACACAGTTATTATCATATTAATTTGCCCTCATTCACAGCTCTAAAAGCAGTAGGGCGATGCTCCTCTAACTTAGCGGAGGAGCTGTGACTGCAAAAAGAAGCACATCATCTGTGTATAGTAAAATTATTTCGTCCTAAAATGCATCCCACTGCAATCCCTGCACCAGCCCATCTTTCTGGAGCCATACTGCAAGTGACTTGAGGGCCACCACAAAAAGCACTGGCGAGAGAGGGCAACTCTATCTTGTTCCCTTATGTAGCTTAAAGCCCTCTGAATACTCCCCATTTACTTTAACCTGGGCCCTGGGTTGACTTTAGAGTAAACTTGCCCACCTTTGGTACTTTGAGCCAAACCCATTCACTCTAGGACCCCAAAACTAAAGGACCATTCTAAGAAGTCAAAAGCCATTTTGACATCAAGAGACAGAACCACAGTGAGTTCCGAGGTACACTAGGCAAAGGCCATGCAGCCAAAGAGTCTTCGCAAATTAAGTCTGGTACCCCTGTTGGGCATGAACCCAGAGTAGTCGGGGTGTACCAAGTCCAGCACATCTGTTTCAATCTATTAGCCTTTAGGTTTGCCAGTATTTTAGCCTCTTTTTTTCTTTTATTTTTTTTATTTTTTGAAAAACTAAGGAGTTAGGCCCATACAAGGGATTGGGTAGGCTGGACCCTATTAAATCTTAACAAACACAAAATGCCTGCCCCCACCTTTTCCTTTAATACTTATTCGAACCAATAGGACAAACACACATTTTTACGTTTGGCCTGGTATTTATTTTATACCCCTCAATTTCAGTTTTTTGGGAGTATTTCTTGTATAAAAATTCATACAGAAAAGAAAAACAAACATTCAATACATTTCACTTAGACCTGTACATTACTATTTACAAAACTGACATTATATACGTTTCAATAATACAATTCCCATGCATTCTACACATAATACACAATACAAACACGGAAGGAAAGTAAAAAAAATTATTATTCAATAGACCTAATCTATATTCATAGAAAGAGAAAAGACAAAGTCAAAGAGAAAGAGAAAGAGCAAGACTTTCGTTAAACAATGACTTAACAACTGGCCACAGCCAGTTGGAACGCTTGGTGTAACAAGATAGCTCCTTCAGATGTGCCGACGCGTTTCTAGTCCAAGGAAACCAGTTCCTGGACTTTCATCAGGGATTTTTCAATTGTCTGTATAAAAAATGCAGAAAAACAATAAAGTTTTCATTATTGGACTGCATTCCTCTTATCTGTTAAAATTGCAGCACCGCTTATTTACACAAAAGGTACCTGAGATTTTTAGAAAAAAACCTTTTTCGTCTCTTTCGGTATCTTCCAACTCAGGTTGCAGATTCTGAATACTGTTATCTTAATTAAAGGGAAATGAGGACAGTCCGACCTACAAACGAAATGAAGGCTACATTGTAACTTAGAAACAAACTCCCCATATGAGGCTTATTGGAAGTGGAATACAATTGAGCCATACCTCTCAAATTGAGGCTCCAAAGACAAACACAGCTATGTATCCATTCTTGCTCTTATCCTGTGACCGGATCTAATGAAGGAATGGGTTGACTGCAGTTGTTAAGTCATTGTTTAACGAAAGTCTTGCTCTTTCTCTTTGACTTTGTCTTTTCTCTTTTCTATGAATATAGATTAGGTCTATTGAATAATAATTTGTTTAACTTTCCTTTCATGTTTGTATTGGGTATTATGTGTAGAATGCATGGGAATTGTATTATTGAAATGTATATAATGTCAGTTTTGTAAATAGTAATGTACAGGTCTAAGTGAAATGTATTGAATGTTTGTTCTTCTTTTCTGTATACATTTTTATACAAAAAATACTCTAAAAAAACTGAAATTGATGGGTATAAAATAAATACCAGGCCAAACATAAACATTTGTGTTTGTCCTATTGGTTCGAATAAGTATTAAAAGAAAAGGCAGGCATTTTGTGTTTGTTAAGATTTAATAGGGTCCAGCCTACCCCACCCCTTGTATGGGCCTAACTCCTTAGTTTTTCAAACTTTAGGGCGGACAGTCTGTCCGCGAGAGTGTTAAGGATACAGGATTTGTCCTGTTTTTCTTGTGGTTCAAAAATACAGTGCGGACTACGGAAAGACTTTGTCTTTCCATAGTATGGCAGAAAAGGATACACTTTTGTTCAGGAAGAGTCACATCCAAGACTTGATTGCATCCTCACCTTTCTCGTATGTTGCACTCAGCAAACAGCAAAACGAATCTGAAAAATTGATTCGTCTTCATAAGAAACATATAAGGACAGAACTACATGGACATTTTCTTCTAAAACATCTGAAGGGAGGCACCATTCCATGGGGTCTCCAAGTTAAAAATGTACCAGTTATCTTTGTTGAGGACACCGAATACAAAAAGGGCTTTAGTTATATTAACACCAAATGTAGTAGGGATTTGATGGTTCATACAATCGAAACTGCTCAGAGACTATGCCGTAAAGAAGAGAAAGAAATAGAAGAACTTACTCAAGCTTTAAGAAATAATCAGGCGGTTACAGACGCCAAGGGTCTTTTAGAAAAAATTGACAAAGAAATGCAGACCTTTAAAGACACTACAATTAACGACAAAAGTAGTAAATTTGAGAGAGACTCCAAAGCCTTCAAAATAGACGTAGTATACCCCTTTTCGAAGGACGATTATTATACTCAGATAGATTCTCGTAGGGCTCTTTCTACATTTCAGGGAAGGTCAAGGAATAGGTTTAAAACTTTTTCTGAGACTTCATCTTCTGACTCGTCCGACTCAGATAAAAGAGGGAACAACTCTAAAAAACAGGTTGCTTTTTTAGATCAGGGCCAGCAACCAAAAGGTCGTTCCAAAATACCATGGGAAATGAGGACAAGGAACCGATTCTACAAATCGTAGGAGGTCCCAGTACGGTGGTCAATCTTTCATTAAAAGTGCTTTCTATTGATGAAGAGGCTGTTTTAAACTTGGGTTTGAAGTTCGTGCCATGCAAACAGACCGACTTTACTAAGCTCAAATTAGAGGCCATAGAGTTTTGCAGGAAGATACGCTTAAATGCTTTTTTTGCTAATCAACCCATGATAACCAACAAAGAAACTACGGGTCTCAGAAACAAATCAACATTTGTTCCGAATCAAAACATCCCGAAACAGGAGTATGCTTTCGAACAAGTGTTATTGTCATCAATAAACAAGCTTGAAAAGAGTAAAAAATATGTGAAGCAAAACATCAGCTATAACCAACGTATGGCCATACAGTCACGGAAAGAAGATCAGTCTGTAGTGATAAAGCAGGCTGACAAAGGCGGGGCGGTAGTCATCTGGCCCCGCAACATGTACCTGACCGAAGGTCTTAAACAGGTACAAAATGAGATATGGTATCACCATCTCACTGAAGACCCAGTCAAACAGATTCAGGGAACAATTGCAGACATTTGGCTAGCAGGAAGAGACGGAGGGTATCTGGGAGTTAAGAAATTTGATTTTTTAATGAAAACATCTCCCAGGACACCCGTCCTCTACCTCCTACCAAAAATTCATAAAAACTTAAAAGACCCCCCTGGATGACCCCTAGTTTCTGGGTGTGACTCCTGCCTTGAGCCCATTTCTAAATATGTTGATCTTTTCCTGAAGCCATTCCTCAAGGATGTTAAATCTTACTTGAAAGATACAAACGATTTCCTGACAAAAGTAGAAGGTACTTCTTTTGATCCAACGACACAAATAATGGTTACTATGGACTTTACGTCCTTATATACCCAGATCCCTCAGGATGAGGCACTAGAGGTAATTGAGTTGTACCACGAGAGCAGAGATAGACCACATCAAGCCCCTACGTCATTTATTCTCAAATTGGCAGAAGTGGCTCTAAAAAAAAACGACTTCAAGTTTAACGAACAATTTTACATGCAAGTGAAGGGGACTGCCATGGGAAGTCCTTATGTAACAGATATGGCAGTCCTCTTCATGGCGCAGTATGAGAAGAAATTTGTTGAAATGAACAATCCATTTAAGGAGCACATCAATCAATGGTGGCGCTCTTTAGATGACATCTGGCTCCTGTGGCAGGGGAGCCAGGTGGAACTGTTGGCGTTCCATGGTTGGTTGAATGCGAGATATGCTGACATCAAATTCTCGATTGAGTCCAGTAAGGTACAGATGACATTTTTGGATGTCGCAATAACAGCAGCCGAGGGCCATCTAAAGGCTTCTTTATATAAGAAAGCTACAGATAAAAATACCATTCTCCACCATAGAAGTGCCCACCCTAGGAATCTTAAGGAGAACCTGCCTTTCGGGAAGTTGCTCCGAATAAGAAGAAATTGCACAGAGCAAAGTGATTTCGATGAGCACTCTCAGGCCTTCTGTAGCGAAATGACACAGAGGGGATACCCCCAAAAACTCCTGAAACATTCTCGCAAAAGAGCAAGATTCACGCCCGTGAATGTCTATTGGAAACAAAACCTA
The DNA here is from genome assembly GCF_964261635.1 of Lissotriton helveticus. Lineage (NCBI taxonomy): Eukaryota > Metazoa > Chordata > Amphibia > Caudata > Salamandridae > Lissotriton > Lissotriton helveticus. The sequence continues at coordinate 339,336,657 of NC_136063.1, read as the reverse complement.
AGAAAGAGCTAGATAGACTAGTTTGTGTGACCACATTCGGCCCTGAAACCCACAAAATGAGACAGGCGATACTTGAGAACTGGCACCTCCTCGAGGGTCTGGAATGTCCCTTTCCGAGACCCATTTTCGTCTACAAGACAAACCAAAGTATAGGCCAACAGATTGTCAGAGCCGACATTTCTGTTCCCAAGGCCAAAAATGATTTACTCAGTCAGTGGAAGATGAAACCACTTGAAGGCCACCACTAGTGTGGGAATTGTATTGCGTGCTCCAGTACGATAGAAGGAAATGAATTCTCACACTTAGGCACGAAATGGAAACATCATGGATTTACAACATGTAAAACAAAAAACGTGGTGTATGTTATAATATGCCCGTGCAATAAAATCTACATTGGCAAAACTAACCAGCAGGTGAATCTGAGAATAAGTCAGCACAGATCGCGCATAAAAAAGAAAGTTGTATCTGCCCCTATGGTCGAGCACTTCTTAGAGAAAGGTCACAGCGAGAATGGTTTCAAATGGTCGATCTTATTCACTATGAATCAGACGAGATGTCTAACTGATGTGGACAGAGTACTACTACAGAAAGAGGCATATCTTATTCTTAAATTTAATAGGACAGTCTCAGGTTTAAATAGCCTGTCAGAAATAGCACGACTATGAGTATCCGTTCGATCCAGGTGATAACAATTAAAATTTTAATAACATGCCATCCGACTTTGCATTCTTTATATATTGCCAAACATGACATCACTGATAGCCTCCAACAATAACCCGCCTGTGACATGAATGCCGCCAGTCCGGTTGTGTATTCAACTTCAGTTGGTCTCTGCAATATGTAAATGAATTACCAAATTTGTCTTCTGTAAATAATACTGCCAGTGTCCCACTTCTATCGAATGTCTGAGCACAACATAAAATCAACCTGTCTGACTCTGTTGCAATTGGACTCACTGAACCAGCAATGCTATAGGGCCCTGTAGCGGCGCTGGCGGCCTCTTCATTGATAGAAACTACATGTCCCAGAAAGCTTGCAGTGTTCGTCTATCTCATTACATAGGTCTTTTTAGGCAGCCCCCGGGACCACCAGCATCGAGGAATTCAGTTCCAGGCTAGTAGCTGACAATGAGGTACGAGTAAAGACAACCGTTTCTTTATAGTGGTCTCGCTAGCGTTGTGTGCAAATAACAGCCACGTTAGGCTTTCCTAAGTCCCCGCACACTGACAAAGGAATTTTTTACCCGTAGGTATTTCAGTCGAGGACAGGTTAACCATTTCTGAAATAATAATCAACGAGAAGAAACGACAAGCGCACAACCAATCGCGAGTTTAGTGCTCCACGAAGGAGCCCTCGAATGGGCGAGTGTGAATGATATTTTCCTTCGTGCATTTCAAGGTACGGGCGTGTAAGATTTTTTTAATAAAGAGCTTTAGTGCGATATTCTAAAATATTGGGAGCTAACTAGTCAACCCATTCCTTCATTAGATCCGGTCACAGGATAGGAGCAAGAATGGATACATAGCTGTGTTTGTTTTTGGACCCTCAACTTGAGAGGTATGGCTCAATTGTGTTACACTTCCAATAAGCCTCATATGGGGAGTTTGTTTCTAAGTTACAATGTAGCCTTCATTTCGTTTGTAGGTCGGACTGTCCTCATTTCCCTTTAATTAAGATAACAGTATTCAGAATCTGCCACCTGAGTTGGAAGATACCGAAAGAGACGAAAAAGGTTTTTTTCTAAAAATCTCAGGTACCTTTTGTGTAAATAAGCGGTGCTGCAATTTTAACAGATAAGAGGAATGCAGTCAAATAATGAAAACTTTATTGTTTTTCTGCATTTTTTGATACAGACAATTGACAAAGCCCTGATGAAAGTCCAGGAACTGGTTTCCTTGGACTAGAAACGCGTCGGCACATCTGAAGGAGCTATCTTGTTGCACCAAGCGTTCCAATTGGCTGTGGCCAGTTGTTAAGTCATTGTTTAACAAAAGTCTTGCTCTTTCTCATTCACTTTGTCTTTTCTCTTTTCTATGAATATAGATTAGGTCTATTGAATAATAATTTGTTTAACTTTCCTTTCATGTTTGTATTGTGTATTATGTGTAGAATGCATGGGAATTGTATTATTGAAATGTATATAATGTCAGTTTTGTAAATAGTAATGTACAGGTCTAAGTGAAAAAGTATTGAATGTTTGTTCTTCTTTTCTGTATACATTTTTATACAAAAAATACTCTAAAAAAACTGAAATTGATGGGTATAAAATAAATACCAGGCCAAACATAAACATTTGTGTTTGTCCTATTGGTTCGAATAAGTATTAAAAGAAAAGGCAGGCATTTTGTGTTTGTTAAGATTTAATAGGGTCCAGCCTACCCCACCCCTTGTATGGGCCTAACTCCTTAGTTTTTCAAACTTTAGGGCGGACAGTCTGTCCGCGAGAGTGTTAAGGATACAGGATTTGTCCTGTTTTTCTTGTGGTTCAAAAATACAGTGCGGACTACGGAAAGACTTTGTCTTTCCATAGTATGGCAGAAAAGGATACACTTTTGTTCAGGAAGAGTCACATCCAAGACTTGATTGCAAACTGAAATTGATGGGTATAAAATAAATACCAGGCCAAACATAAACATTTGCACTAGCAGAGGACTCGTCATTAATGTGGACAAGACCAAGTATTTAGTCATGCACCCCCCTCGCAAACTTGGCCGTCCCCCTGTTCTGAATTCAACCCCCCTCGAAAGAGTGGCAGAATTTGACTACCTGGGAATCCGTTTAAGTGACTCGATGAACTGGTCCGCCCGCATCAACAAAATGATCATCAGCCACAAAAGGGTGGGTGGGGCCCTTCTCAAGGAGTACAGCAACTCAACCAAACATTGTGTTGCCCCATTAATCGACATCTCTAAAGCCCGAGCTGTTTCCGCGTCACTTTACGGAGTTGAACTATGGGGTCAAGGCAAATTGGACGCTCTGAGCAAGACCGAGAACAAATTTATTAAAGATCTCCTTGCTATCCCGATGAGCACCCCGACAGCCCCGGTGCTAATGGATGTAGGCTGCAAAGCAATTGGGGATCAGGCGCGTCTCCGCCCTCTCCTGCTCTGGGCTCGTTTGTGGAGGGTTCCGGAGTTAAAACCCTATGCTGACGGATTAGCAGAGGTGATGTGCTCTGTTGGTTGGCGGAAGATCAAATGGCTCAGGGACATTAATCAACTCCTAAGGGATCTAGGTTTGGAATTTTGCTGGTCCAGCCACACCGCCCCCCCAAAGGACTCTTTAAAAAAACTATACTGGGAATGGGTCTCCTTGAAGCGCACCAGCAACCAGCAGCACTGCAATGCCACCGCAGCTTTTTTGCTAGTAAAAGACGTTGTTGCCTTTGAGCCCTACATGGACTTAATCACCATCGCCATGGACCGGTCCTTGTACATTAAATTCCGATTAGGAACTTTACCTCTGGCTGACCTTTGCTCCAGGTGGAATAAGTCTCAGCCAGCATCACGTTATTGTGCCTTATGCTCCGACAAACCAGAGACTGTGCCTCATTTTTTATTCGAATGCCCGGACTATGGGCGTCCTAGATCACGATGGCTCAAACCAATTTGTAGAGAATTGGGCACCCGCCAGCACACGGTCGCCCTCCGGATTTTATTAACCAATACAGCCCCCACCATTGTTTCTGCTGTTTCTAAGTTTTTAAAATGGGCTTGGTTGATTCGACTAAAAAGACTGTCTGTATCAATTTAATTCTGTCTTAGTTAATTTATTCTATACAACTGTGTTTTTATTTCTCTTATTCTTAATGTACAGTCACATTTTCGATATGCTGTTTTACCTTTTTATCTTTTGTAATGCTTTTATGATGTATGCATATCGAAATAAAGCAATCAACCAATTTGTTTAACTTTCCTTTCGTGTTTGTATTGTGTATTATGTGTAGAAGGGAATTGTATTATTGAAATGTATATAATGTCAGTTTTGTAAATAGTAACGTACAGGTCTAAGTCTAAGTGAAATGTATTAAATGTTTGTTTTTCTTTTCTGTATAAATTTTTATACAAAAAATACTCCCAAAAAACTGAAATTGATGGGTATAAAATAAATACCAGGCCAAACGTAAAAATTTGTGTTTGTCCTATTGGATCGAATAAGTATTAAAAGAAAAGGTGGGGGAAGGCATTTTGTGTTTGTTAAGTATTTTAGCGTCAGCATTCACCAATGAGATTGCCAGATAGCAGCTGCATTTATCCGGTGGTTTGCCCACCTTCAAAATTGCCACTATGGTTGCCAGCCCCTGGTCGAAATGATGGAGACCCGCTGCTCAGCCTCCAGGAACATGCTTAGAAGATGAGGAGACACCTCGCCAGTCACACCCTTGTGTTGCTCAACAGGGAGACCATTCGGTTGCGCTGCTTTACCAGATTGAAGTTCCATGATAGTCTGCTTGATCTCCGCTGTGGAGATATCGATGTCCAGTCCTGTGGTGACAGCACCGGGAGCTCTATGTCTTCCAAAATCTCTTCATGATCTGCCTGTGATAAGACATGGGCGGAGGTGTACTATATGCGATAGAACTCAATGAATGCCTCTGCAATGTTACTGTTCACTGCGGCTCTCTCGCCAGTCCGTGTTTACATTATGGCCAGCCAGTTCTGCACAAAATCTCTTTGTCCAGTTAGGCTAGCAGGATTCAGAATCTATTCCCTGCATCATACAGCTGGTGCTGGGTGTCCATAAAGGCCGCCAAGGCCTTATTTTCAGTCACATCCTGGCATTCATGTTGCTTGTGTTTCATTTAATGAACCAAACCAGTATCTGCCGTATTGACCGGACCTGCTCTCAAGGTCTAGTACATGGATTCTAAGTGGTCCAACTGTGTCCTCATCTGTTTTTTTATCCCTGTTATTAGTTAAAGTTCTTGACCCCGCACCACCGTCTTATACTCCTCTCACACGGTGCACTCCAAAGCACCCTGTGCAATTGAACCGTCGTTGGCAAAGTATTCCTCAGTTTTGTTTTAGATTGTCTCTAATATGTCTATCTTTCAGGTATCAAGAGTCTAAGACCCACCTGATCCCCACTTCCCCACACCGATGAGTGGTCAAAGATGCCCTAGCTGGCTGGCATCTTTGCTTCCCTAAACCTCCCATTGTTTAGGAGCTATGACAATAGATAATTGATTCTAAAGAAGAAAGGGTGCACTCTTGAGTAGAAGGTGTATTGTCTTTCTAGGGGATGGTTTCCCATCCAAATATCGAGCAGTCCCATTGCTGCCACAAACTGCGCCAAGGTACTTGGTCTATTTCCCTCCCCTCCTGTTCTATGTATCAGTTTGTTCATTACCATGTTAAGGTCACCCCAACATCAGTATCTCCAGCGGCAGAGACACATTTTTCAGGGTCAAGGCATGCAGTTTTGCCAGCACATATACAATATACACTACTGCCCCATCCCAGGTACCTGGTCAGGCTGCAAAGCAGCCTTGGTCATCGAGCCAGTCTTCCTCTGGGAAAAGGGCCTATTCTTACAAATGAGGATCCCCACTCCCTTGGACTCTGTAGCATGGGCCAGAACTCTGTATGCGTATGCCTGTGTTAGACTTAGCATCTTCAGGGTGGTCTTATCATAGAAGTTTGTCTTTTAGCTCCTGTTTTTGCTGATTCTTTTTGTTGGCTTTAGGACTCTGAGCACTTTACCACAGCTAACTGGTGCTAAAGTGTATGTGCTTCTCCCCTAAACATGATGATATTGGTGTATACCTGATTGGCAAATTTCATATGTTGGTAGACCCATTATAAAGTGGTATACTGCATACCCAGGGCCTGTACTTTAGATGCTGTTAGTGGGCCTGCAGCACTGATTGTGCAACCCGCATATTTAGCCATTCAAACCTGTCTCAGGCCTGTCACTGCAGTGTCTATTTGTGAAATTTACTGCACTTTGATTTGGCTATTAAAACTACTTGCCTAGCCTCAAACACCCCTTTTATTACATATCAGCCACTTCTCAGTAAGGTCCTAAGGATCCGTAAGGGCAGGGTGCTTTGTAAGTAAAAGGTAGGGCATGCACCTTCATGTTTTACAAGTCCTGGTAGTAACAAGCAGCCTATTTTGTTTTTCACTACTGTGAGGCCTATTCCTCTAATAGGCTAGCATTGGAAAATTCTTAATACACTTTAATGCTGTAATTTCTGATCGGAGAGGAGTAGCTTTTTCATGTTTCATACGTTTGGAATGGTAATGATAAATCATCCACACTGGTGAATTTGAAGTTACGCTACTATTTTAGAAATGCAACTTTTAGGAAGTGGACATTTCTCTGCACTTACAGCTCTGTGTGGCTGGCAGCCTGTCTCCGATACACGTGTGGGGTGGGTGACAGCTACATTTTGTGTATTCTCTCTAGACTGCCAGAACACAGGAAGGATAGGTGAATCTAAGTACTGTCTACATCATACATCTGCATTCTGATGACCCTGCCTGGGCAGGATGAAAGGGAGGGACTAATACTTCATTTGAATAGGCAGTGTCCTGTTCCCATGCAAGGGACTGATCACTCCCCACAGATGGTCTTGCAGACAGTATTGGGTAGAAAGTGATACCGCTGCACTTTAGTGAGTGGCTTTGAAGTCATCCCTCAAAAGTACTGGGTCTCTGACCCACTGAAATCAGACAAATCTGGATCTTGAACTAAATCTCCGTCAGTGGGACTGCTCTGCTTCTTAACGGCTCGTGTTTGGAATGCAAACTTAGAAGGCATGCTTTTTTATTGTGCTGCCCTGGTGCCTGTTGCTCTCTGACTCTGCTGAAGGAGAGCTGGACTCTGCCTTGACTACAAGTGATCCCCAAGGGCTTGTTGGCTTGCATCCTCTTAATTGAGACTCAGGGATATCATAGTCTTTACCCCTGCTCCTGTGCATGGCTTACTCGACTTGGCCCGGAACATGCAACACAGATTTTGTCACATTTCCTGTCTGCATGTAGAAGAACCAGCGCATCGGCCCGGAGTAAAATCGGCGCATTGCCTCATAACCAGTGCTTTGCCTCCAGAGATCGACAGTTTATCACTGCCGCTGCAGCTTGTTAAAATCGATGCATCCTCTCGACTACGAGCCAGAATCTGCCACATTGCTCAATGCCACTCATCTCCGGCATCCGTCTTCAGAACCGATGCATCACCTTCACTGCGTGGAGAAGATCAAACATCCTACAGGCCTTGATATCGCTGCATTTCGCTGTTTGAGACCAGGAAAGGTACTATGTTTACCTGGACCTGCTTGGGTCCTATAGCTGTCCGGAGCTCCATCACGGTCAGCCCGAACTTGACACTGTCCCGGTCGAGCGTGACCTAAAGTAAGATTTTTAGCGTTATTTGTTTCTAAGTGCTTTATTGCATTTATACCTTTAAAATTCAATATTTCGACTTCGATACATTGGATTTTTGCCTTTTGGTCTTGTTTTATTTATAACTAGCAGCCCATCCCGACGTTGTCCGGGTATGAAATGGAATGTGTGTAATGTGTGTATTTGGCAAGGGCAATTTATTTAAAAATCTCACGGTAGACAACATTTTTTGTTTCATTAGAATAGTAATAATAATAAGTAATAATTTTATTTTGCATAGTCACTTAAAACCATTGCAATACAAGAGTAGGTTAAGAACAGAGAATAATAAAAGTACAATTCTAATAAAAGAGAATAAAACATTCACATTTCCTTGGTTCGAATGTGCATGCAGCAACTTCGTAAGCAGTAAAAAAATTATTATTATATATTTTTTTTAAAGTTCAACTTTATAATTGTAAAATATTTCTACTTTTCCGATGTCCTCATAGGCCCTTTGAGTCAGTAATGTCATTCGACAGAGCGGTATTAGATCGATAATACAGGGACCGTTATAGATTAATTTCAGGTATCTTTTTTTCCACCGCCTTCATAAATTTTTCGAAGCTACAGCTCAAGCGAGAGTCATGGGGAGAAAAGCAAGCCAGAACTGCCTTCCTTTGTGTGCGGATTCCTTGCCGATTGAAGTGTTGTTTCAACAAGTGTTTCCGTTCATTGTGTAGTTTCTCACAAGAGCATATCAAGTGCAGCATGTCCTCTTGCCCCAAGCCACATAGCCGACAAAGGGGATCAGCTTTTATTTTAAATCAGAGTGGAAGATTTTGAGTACAGGGTAGCAGGCCCAGCCTATGTTTTAAGAAGCGCATTTTGATGGATTTGGAGTATCCCTCGCCAAAGTAGCTCTGTGGTGCCTTAGTAGTATACGAGTTTAGGGTCATTAACCATGCGTTCTTTTGGAAAGGGCTGCCTTATCTTGGACCCATGATAGCTGTTTGATCGATTTCTTGACCAATTTTTTAAAAGTTATATGATTTACTGGGGTATCCCAGAGCTGCTCTAGTCCCGTGTTTGTCCGGCTGTCCAGTAGGAACTTGGCTTCTGCTGAGGACGGATCTTGTACTAACTCACTCCACAAATATTCATTTAATGTTCCCTGTTTTGACTTCCTCACTTTGTCCCAGGCTATCATGTAGGCTCCCTGCCTTGCTAGGAGCTGTTGCTCGATGCCAAATTCTAGCCTGATTTGAGCTGGTGAGGTTTGTTTGGGTAAGCTGAAGATGATTCTGTAGGCGGCTGTTATTGTATTATCAAGGATCTTGGCATCCCTTCCTCTTAGTGCCTCACTCCCGTAGGTAATTGTTGGGAGAAGTTTAGCATGGATTACTTGCGTCAAGGGCAGAGGAGAGGGGCCAGAAAGTTTGCGGTTTAGAGACTTCAGCGAAATTGCCAGAGATAGCCCTTTCCCTCGTATACTTGTTCTCTGGGCGGAGAACTGCCCACCGTTGTCGATCCTCACTCCTAAGTATTTATATATTGGGGTGTCTCCAATTCTTGTCTTGTTCTAGTACCATGATGTTGGTTTCCTTTTTTTCCTGCTGATGGTCATTGTCTGTGTTTCATTAGAATAGGGACGGAGAAGGGCCAGCTGCAGCCCTGGTTGATGTTAGCAGGCACGTGTAATTGGTGTGGTGATCCACCGCCTGAGCCCGGCTACAGCCCTGGTTGATGTTAGCAGGCGCGTGTAATGTCGTTGAATGAGAGAGTTATCAGCCGCGGGTAAATCTGTTTAACGAGAGAGTTCAGTGACAGCGAGTAGGAGAGGCTGCAGTAATTGTCCCCACAGACACGCTCATTTGCGTGTTCCCCCGCTTGAGGCCCAGATGCAGGCATGTTTGATGTTAGCAGGCACGTGTTCTCCCGCTTGAGGCCCAGCTGCAGCCCTGGTTGATGTTATCAGGCGTGTGTAATTAGTGCACTGATCCGCCGCCTGAGCCTGGCTAGAGCCCTGGTTGATGGTAACAGGCGCGTCCAATTTCGTTGAATGAGAGAGTTCAGTAACATAGCGCAGGAGAGGCTGCAGTAATGTTACTTACCAGGCCTCCAGCTGAACGCTTTTGTCATGCCCCCAGCACACGGCCACAGCAGACGATCTTCTGATTAATGTACGACCCACATGGCATGAAGGGCGGAACGTAGCACACGCCCCCAGCGTTTCTCACGCCCCCAGCGTGCCCCTTGATGCGGCGCAATTGCGTTCACATGGCATGAAGGCCGGACACATGCCCCCAGCTTTCCTCATGCCCCCAGCGTGTCACGCCCCCAGCGTGCCCCTTGATGCTGTGCAGCAACGTAATTGGCGCTTGTATGTACGACTCACATGGCATGAAGGGTGGACACATGCCCCCAGCGTTTGTCACGCCCCCAGCGATTGTCACGCCCCCAGCACACGCCCACAGCCCACGATGTGATGGCCATACCACACACCCGAGCATTAGTCACGCCCCCAGCCCACGCCCACAGCACAACGCAGACACGCCCACAAGGGACTACTTTGCTGGCACGGTTCTTTTACCTTTTAAATGTACATGGTGTCCTACGGTACAATTGTATGTCTTGCACTATATGATTGTGATGAACACCGCTGTTTCTTGAAAAGTTAATAAAAACAATTTTTAAAAAAAGTTAATGTATATGGTGGCCGTCTGCATAGCCTATGTCCTTCTGCTGCAACTGCCCTTTCCAACACTGTATTGGGTGTTGTGATTGGTGCTGTGGTTACTGAGATTACCCGCCTCAAAGGTTTGGGCTCTCTCTTTATAATATTAGTATGGATATAAAAATCTATTGTTATAAACCAGTGTGGAGTCATTTTGTGGTGTATTTATTGATGTTCCTGTGTGTGTATGTGTGTGTATGTTGCACAAATACTTTACACGTTGCCTTTATAGTTTAGCCTGACTACTCTGTCTCAAGCTACAAGAGGGTGAGCACAGGTAAACATTAAGAGGCCCATTATGATGTCAGGCAGTGGCACCACCGCGGTGCTGGCGGTGTGGAAAAACTAATTTTTCCGCACGCGAGCAGGAGTAAACAGGTCTGCCATATTAGTATTGTCAAACATAGGTCAATTCCCGCCCGCCACCGAGGCGGAGTGAGCCAATGGAGAATTAACGCGGTGTGGAATGATGTTCGACCCGCTCCACGAATTAGGATGCCCCAAACAAGCAGATGCAGCGGAGACGCAGCACAATCAGAGACGGCGGAAGCTCGACAGCGGAGCGTGAAATCAGAGTCCCGGTCCCCTCCACCCGGTCACGACCGCCATGGACCCAGTGCGACACGTGTTCCCGGTGCTGTACCTGCTACATCACTATGAACTCATGGCCAGCCGGGGACATCGCCGCAGGTAAGCAACTACACAAATACAACACAAATCACACAGGTTCCAAATCCACAACAGCCACCCTGCTTGGGCAGTAACACATCCACAAGGGCACCCACACATGACCCACCTGCCACCAAGTCACCCCTCTGCATCCTGGACACACATCTTCTGCGATCATGCAGCAATGTCCCGGTCACATCACCGCCGCGGTGAAAACAAGGGAATACATGCGCACAATGCAGAAGGCATGGCCAGTCCAAGGCATGGGCAGGGCACCAAGACCTCAGGGACACACCTCCTCCCACCACACATCAGCACACCCCATGAAGGCACAGGCCATGTGCCCATCCTGTGCACAACAACAAGCCAGCTGAATCCACACCCTGCACTACACAACAAAGAACCAGGGAGACAGACACTGCAGGAGTGGCTGCACAGGAACACACAACACACAGCACAGTGCCAGGGGAACACACACACACCACAACACCACCACACACATGGAAACAAACATGAGTACAAGCACCAAATAAACACATGGACACACAGCCTGCACAGTCACACATACATACCATACACTGACACACAGACACCCAAAATTCCAACAGCAATGGAGCACAACAAATCAGCAAGCCTAAGTGGGATGTACACAAATGGAAAGCCATGGAGACACACAAGCAGCATGTGCACATCACATGCAAGACAAGGAACACAGAACACCCCCTCAGTTCATCAAACCCCACATGCTTGGTACAGTCAGTGAAGTAAAACCAGAGGCACCACAGTGCAACAACACAGGGAGACAGCAAGGCATACCAGGCAAAGGCACAAGGAAGAAAGGAAGGCCTGGAAGTCCAACTAGGAACAGCCATGCATGCATACAACCACCTCACATGAGTACACCTGCAGCACAACACACAGGGCCTATATACATACTCCATTACTGACAAAAACCAGGAGGAGTGTACACACATACCCCCCTCACAACAGCAGCACACAACACCAATGCCACACACACACTGAAGGCTGACAATAGTTGCAGGCCATACACACAAAAACAAAAACACACCCTGGGTGTAGCCACAAACATCACACACAGGGATGCCACAGCAAATGTCTGCATAAAAACATCACACACACACATAACCCAAAGGAAAGACACACAGAACCACAACAAAAACAGACATACACTGTCAGCCAAACTGTGCCAAGGCAATGAGAGCACAGACACCACAGGAGTGCACAACCTCATCACTCAGGAACAAAGCACACACAACATACCACAAATCACACAAGAAGTACACCATCACAGAACAACACAGCCACATCAAACCAACTACAGATGCACAGGCCAAACAAACTGAACAAACACTGCATGACATCAGGGGATGCACATCAGGCAATTTCAAGGCCACATACACACAGCACTGCACGCCCAACAAGCAGTGTGTGCAAACCAAGCATACCAGTCACACACAGACATGAGTGACACAACATCAACCCATACAACACAAAACAGCACAGCACAAACACAACAGCACACCCAGGAACTGAAGCAACAACACAGCCAGCACACTTACATCCAACACAACCACAACAGATGCACAGATCTGGGACACAATGGTGGAATCAAATTGAACATATCACTGGCCAGCACACACAGCTGAACAGCAGATGAGCAACCATGACTGCCAAACAGCACAAAAACACCACAAAGGAACAATTAGGGTAAGAACCTGAGTGGTACATAGCCCCAGCCCAAACAAATGTGCCGAAGGTGTGCCAAAGGTAAGCCCGTCTGCGCCCGTCCGCGCCAGACCTGTTCCAGTGCCAGTAACCTCTGCTTCCCCTCCCACAGTCCTCTTACGCTACTCCAGGGATATACTATTTCAAATTAGGCAGGCCCCAAAATTACAATGCTCCAATTCAATATCCTTGGAGGAACTGCAAAATCACTGTACCCACTGCCATTATGAACTTTCATCAAAAGGAACCAAACACCCAGCAGGGAATCTGGATAGCATGTCCCTGCTGAATTGCAGATCCCTGCCTAAACATTCCCTGGAAATGTCCATGCTTCTTCAGGACACAAAACCTGACGTCCTGTTTCTGACTTGGCTCTCTCCAAGCTCTGACCCTGACGCTGTACAGGCTCTCCGTCCAGGATACCTGATTCAGCGCCTTGACAGAACCTGTGTCAAGGGTGGTGGAATTGCAATTTTCTATAAAAATCACCTTACCTGTTGCATTCTGGACAGCCCCATCTTAGATTGTGAGAACGCCCACTTCATCATTCAACTTTTCCCTTCAAAATCACTCTCTGGCATCCTCTAATACTGCCCCCCCGGGACCACATGGACAATTCTGTAGCTCATTACTGGAAACTATCATCTCCTTGGCCAGTACCTCATCCAACTTTACTCTTCTGGGAGACTTAAATCTCCATTTTGATGACCCTTCGGACAAAGTGACTGTCGAACTAGCACTTGACCTTGCAGCCTACCACCTCAACCTCAAGATTCATCAAGCTACACACGTGAAAGGTCACCTTTTAGACCCTATTGTCTCAAACATATCTGACCTAATAGTGATGGAACCCTCTCCCGTCCAGTGGTCAGACCATTTTCTAGTACCATTCATTTGGCATACTCTCATTGAGAACTTCCACGTGCCAGCCCCACGCACCTTAGAACAACCCTGGCCCAAATTAGTCCTAGATGATTGGAGGTGCGAACTTGAATTAGGCACTCCCACATATGACGCTGACCCTTCAGTAGCAGATAAGAAATTTTCTTCATGGATTGAGAACTCTTTGGACATAGTACTGCCCAGAAAAATCTTATTAAAAAAGAGCGGAACGTGCGTATTTCCTTGATTTACCCCCAAACTCCGTATTATGAAAAAACAAGGCAAAAGACTAGAAAGAGTATGGGGGAAAGACTTTGCAAGCAATAAAAAAAATGAATATAGATTATCCATCTTATCTTATAAAGCTGCACTTAAAACAACGCAGGTGGCCTTTTTTGAAGAAAAAATCAGATCCTCCATCAACTCCTCTAGGGAAAAATTCCGCATTGTTAAAAAACTTTTGAAAGTCCCCGGCCCTCCTCCTGCCCCCGCAGAAAATACTCCCCCTCTTACCTACCCATTCTAGAAAACTTCTTATTCAGGGGCTTATCCTCTCCAGACTGGACTATGGCAACGCCCGTTATCTTGGCGTCCCTAAAACAGTCATTGCCAAACTCCAACTAGTATAGAACTTGCCATCCAGACTTCTCACAGGCACTAGAAATCGGAGCTCTGCCAAACCCGCATTAAGCTACCTTCACAGGCTCCCTATTCAGGAGAGAGTTAACTTCAAATCTGTTTGCATTACACACAAAATCCTCCAGGGTAAGGGCCCCCCAATCTCAAGATCTCTGATTAAACCTTACAAAGCCAATAGAAAGCTACGCTCTGACCACTTCTACTTAGCTGATACCCCCAGAATCAAGAAGGCTTAAACAGGGGGCCGCCTCTTCTCCTACATTGCCTCTAGGCTTTGGAGTTACCTGCCACTTCCATCCGCAGGGAAACCAACCTGTTAACATTCCGCAAACACCTGAAAACTTGGCTCTTCCCTTCATTTCATCTGTGCTCTAATCAATTCCGCAGCGTTGGGATGCCTCTGGGTAGCCATGCGCTTTATAAATCCTATTCCAATTCCAATTCCAATGTCACAAATGAAGTGATGGGGAGGCACATACACACACCCAAAGCAAGGGGACAGCCCACATCCAAGTGAAGTGTACTGCACGTCATCAGTGGACATGTCAGGAATGCACTAAACACAACCAGAAGGAGTCCAGGCCCACAAAGAGTAGGCACAAGATGCACATATAGGGGATGGCATTACACCACACACACCATGCCATACAAGAGGATAAAGGCAGCATGTGCCTGCAATGCCTGAGAAACACAACCACAATGGCAGTGTGTAGCAGCAGGTCTGTACAGTCTACACAAACAGAATCAAGACACATGGATGATCAAACAAAGGGGGCGTGGCTACGGCGCCGATGTAGCTGGCAGCGAGTCTCCGGAGCTCCTCCGCTCCCGCTTCGCGCCATAAGAGATCCTGACCCCCGGCTCGGCCGCCTGACCCCCGGACACGTAGGAGGGGGTCTGGTGAGTGCTGAGGCATACTTTGCGGGCCCTGGTGTCCCCGTGGCTGCCGAGGACGAGCGCTCTCACATTCCCAGGAGCGCCCGGAGCCACGGGTGCCCAAAATGGCGGCCGCGATCCCTGCCCGCTGAACCAGACTGCAGGACCCTGCGGGCGGCGGGGAACACCGGAGGTCGGTGACGCATAGCCCCGCCGCTGCGGGAGCCCCCCGGTGCTGGAGGAGACAGGGGGCTTCGCCCGGCGTGGAGGCATTAGGGGAGTTTGGTGGCCGGCAGCGCGACGGGCTGCCTGACCCCAAGATGGCACCCAATTGTGACGGGGCACTAACGGAGATGCGGCCACACTGAGCGGAGATACTGCCCTGCTGCTGTGGGGGTCCCCCCCTGGTGCCCCGAGCCCGGGAGACCGGCACAAGAGTCGCTGGAGGCGACTGGCCCCGAGGCGGGACGACCGGAGTGGTGAGTGCCCCAAAATGGCGGCTGTGACCCACAACTCCATGTACTGAGGCAGAGAGCTGGTGGCGCCGGAGTGCCTGAGAGGGAGCGCGACACGAGCGGACTGGGACCTCGCCTGGTGGGGGGCTTAGAGGCGCAGGCGGAGCTGAAGAAAAGTATCACCTGAACAACTAGCGGTGGGGGTCTGATTCCTGCCCGAGGGGCGCCTGCGCGCCGCACACCGACCTGGCCTTGGTGCTTGAGGGCGCGAACCCGGCCTGAGACGCCCGATCTGAGCGACGGACTGGAGCCCTGGCTGGCGAGGGCTTGGGAGGCACGGGATCGACCGACTGAGGCAAGACCGGAAGGCGACCTGGGAGTGCTCTAACTTACTGAAGACCACCGCTGGGATACACGGACATTCCCGTCCGGCAGAATGGCGCGAGGAGGCAAAAAGAAGGGCTTCGACGCGCTAAAACTGGACGACCCGGGTCACCTAGTGGAGGGGGATGCGTCGGAGTCTGGAGCGAGCAGCTCGACCGGCCAGCGAGATCCCTCCTTGAGCGACATAATGCAGGCGATAGTGGCGTCAAGGGAAGCTCTCGAAAAGCGCATGGACACCATTGGCACAGACCTGACGCTATTAAAAGATGACCACAGAAAACTGAAGGAGAGGGTAGCGACCTCGGAGACAACCCTGAAAGATTTACCGGGAGATGTGGCTGCCCTGAGAGCGTCATTGACGGAGGTGGCACAGAAGGTCCGGGTGCTGGAGCTCAGGGCTGAGGACAGTGAAGGGCGCTCCAGACGCAACAACCTACGCCTCGTGGGGGTTCCGGAAAAGGCCGAAGGAAAAGATGCGGTCGCCTACCTGGAGGGGTGGCTGCGTGCCGAGGTGGCACCAGAGGGACTTTCCCAGTTTTTCGCCCTGGAACGAGCTCACAGGGTCCCGGCGCGCCCTCCCGAGCCGGGGAGGCCGCTGCGTCCAATCGTGATGTGCCGGCTGCACTTTCGAGATAGGGATCACATCCTCCGTAGAGCCAGAGACCTGCCGGACATGAGAATAGATAATAGCAGGGTCATGGTCTTCCCGGACTTCACGAGAGGCGTGCAAAAACAACGGGCCTCCTTCCTGGCGGTCAAGCGGAGGCTTAGATCACTGCAGCTGCCTTATGCCATGTTGTTCCCGGCTCGGCTGCGGGTCATCACTGGAGATCGTTCCCACTTCTTCAACTCACCGCAGGAGGCTTGGAGCTGGTTGGATGCCCGGAGGGAGTCGGACGCGGGCGCCCCTCCAGCGACCTCGCCTGGCAGACGCTCCGCTGGGATGACGCCGCCGCGGAGATCTGGCTCCCCGTCGAGATGGCAGCAGGAAAGAGCTAAGGCGGTGCTGGCGGTGGCGGCCATCAGCCAGGGAGGCGCCAGCCCCGCCAGCGGCACATCGGAACAATCGAAGATCAGCGCTCCCAGTCCAGTAGTGGTCAAGATCTCTCAGAAACGGACATGCCGGTGGTGACTCCCCAAACGGCGGACGGCATCTTTGGCTGATGTGGACGGCGAGCAGTTGGACACATTTGTAAGGTACTGTGATAGGGGTGGGAGCAGCCTCCGGACGCTATGCAGTAAGATGCGGAGACCGCCTAAGGTTCCTCACTGATGTGTGGGGGGGAGGTAGAGCGGGGGGGGTTTCCTCCTGACCGTTCCGAGGGGTGCGGGGCGGGGGCGCGGGGCTTCGGACCTGCTTAGGTAGGCGTACTGACCACACTAGCCCTCTTCACTTGAAGTACTCTTTCGTTGCTTGAGTTTGGATGGGGTTTCCATGTTGGATGTCTGTCCGGGGGTGTGGGAGTTGGGGAAGTTTCTTTGATCAGTTTGAGGGGGGTATGGGGGTGGGATTCAGGCATGCCAGAGGGGTCACTGAGAGCGTAGATGAAACACACTGGGCTCTGCAATGGGACCCGACCTAGGCTACAAATGTCTCACGTGGAATGTAAGGGGGATGCACACGATGCAGAGGCGCCACAAGATCCACTCCTATTTAGTCAGGCGGGGTATTCACTTCGCCTTCCTCCAGGAAACACACCTGCTTGACAAGGAGGGTAAGGCACTACAAAAGAGGTGGAGGGGACAGGTCTACCACACTGGATATTCCGCATATGCCAGGGGGGTGGCCATCTGGATACGGGCGGGGGTACCTTTCCAATGTACACAACACCTGATAGATCCGGAGGGGAGGTATGTCATGGTAAGGGGCAAACTAGATGGAAGGGACCTTACTCTGGGTTGTCTATACGCCCCGAACGTGGACCAACCTCCGTTTCTCTCCTTATTGTCCAGAAAACTGGCCCCGTTTCTGGTGGAGCCCTTGCTCCTTGGAGGGGATTTTAATAGCGTAACCGACACCACCCTGGACAGGTCGCACCCCCCCCTGCCCAATGCACCGGCTGGCAAACTAGCACTTGCGCGCACTGCTTGGCAGAACCGTTGGGGCCTGGTCGACTCATGGAGGGCTAACCATCCCTCGGACAGGGACTATTCGTTCTTTTCCGCTCTCCATGAGCTTCACGTCCGCATCGATGCCTTCCTGTGCTCTCAGGGCGTACATACAGAGGTGTGCCACAGCGAATACCTCACGCGCACGATCTCGGATCACAACCCGTTGCTGTTGCACTTGGGCTGGTCCCAATACCGCCCGCGAATCCCTGCCTGGAAACTACGCCCGGAGGTGCTGGAAGACCGTCTCTTCCGCACAACAATAGCCTCGAACATCGAGGACTACTTTCAGACCAACGCGGGCACAGCGGGCTCGGTCACGATAGAATGGGACGCCTTCAAGACGGTGGTAAGGGGCCAATGCATTGCGGCAGCGTCGGGTGTTCGGAGAACGTTGCTAGCTGACATCACGAAGGAAGACGGGAAATTGCGAGACCTGGAGAGAGCGAGACCTGAGCGACCTGACACACATGGGGCACTCTTGGAGGCGCGGGAAGCAGTGGCGGCGACAGTAGAGCGCCTCAGGTGCTTCGACTATAAGGCCTACCTCACACGCGCGCACTCGGAACGTGACAAGTCGGGAGCTCTTCTGGCCTGGCTGGCCAATCCGGCTCGTCGGAGCTCGATCATTCTTGAGCTCAGGGACCACTCGGGAGTGGCGCGGTTTGATCAGGAGGGGATCAATGGGGTGTTCTACGATTACTACACGGAGCTCTACCGCAGTAGGATACTACCATCGGCGGAGGAATTCCAGGGTTTTGTAGAAGGCCTGGACTTGCCTGAGCTGGATAGAGAGGACGCGAAGCTGCTCGGGGGCAAAATCGAGGAGAGGGAGGTGAGGGTCGCCATTAAGAGCATGGCAAGGAACAAGACGCCGGGCTCAGACGGACTCCCAACGGAGTTTTATATCACGTATATCGACCTCCTGGCGCCTAAACTGACAATGGTCTACAATGAGGCGCAGAGGCTGGGCAGCCTGCCGACGACCGCTGGCGAAGCACTCATAGTCCCCCTACTGAAACCGGGAAAGCAGCCGTGGGACAGGACAGCATATCGCCCGTTGTCCATGCTCAACCTAGATTACAAGATCTTGAGTAAGATCTTAGCGACGCGCCTGCTCCCCCACATGGCCTCACTGATCCACGCGGACCAGTCCGGCTTCATCCCGGCCCGCAACACGGCGCTTAATGTGCGACGGCTCCTGCATGTGTTGGAGGCTGACACCTATGACGGCGATGAAGCGGCGGTGTTTGCTGTAGACATGGAAAAGGCCTTTGACAGCCTGGAATGGCCCTATCTTTTCCATGTTATGCGCACGATGTGGCTGGGCGATGGCTTCGTAGATTGGACGGAGCTGTTATATCGAAATGCGACGGCGAGGGTCAGAACTGGGAGAATTATCTCTGAGATGTGTGCAGTGAGCAGGGGCACCCGCCAGGGATGCCCTCTCTCTCCCCTATTGTTTGCCATAGCTGTCGAGCCGCTCGCGGCAAGGGCCCGACTAGGGCGGGCGTATCCGGGACTAGATGTCTATGGACAGATACACCACATAGCTTTGTATGCGGACGACCTGTTAATGTTTCTGGCGGACTCGGGTGACTCTCTGCGCGGTGCTAAGGTCCTCCTGCAGTCACTGAGTAGGGTGTCAGGGCTCCGGGTAAACTGGGCAAAGTCATACTTGTTCCCAGCTCGACCTCGCGGAATATGCCCACAGCCCTCGGAGGGGGTGACATGGGAGGGAAGGAGCCTGCGCTACCTCGGGACCTCGATATTTCACGACAATGCGGATATCCTGGAGGGGAACGTCGGTTCGGCAATCAGACACGCCAAAGAGAATTTTGAGTTTTGGAGTACACTCCCGTTGTCACTCATGAGGAGAGTGGCACTCCTTAAGATGGTGACCCTGCCACGGCTACTTTATCTTTTTAGGACCCTCCCGATCTGGATCCCGGCGGGCCTTTTCCGAAGCTTGAGATCGTTAGTAATCGGCTTCGTGTGGGGGGCGGGCAGATGCAGAGTGGCGCACAGCACACTTCTCCGCCCTAGAGAGGAGGGGGGACTTGCGGTACCAGACTACGAGCTGTATTACCTGGCGGCCCAGCTGCAGTGGCTGACGGAATGGGTCGCACAAACCAGGAGAGAAGGCGATGACTCAGGAGAACCGACGGGCCCGGTTCAGGTGTTAGCCCGGATTGTTCTGGGGCTCCCGCTGGGAGACTATCACCTCACGCAAGAATTTGCGACGGCCCGGAGGAGCTGGAATAGATACCGCCGGAGGGGCCGCATTGGGGTACGATACGCCCCCGAGATCCCGCTCCGGTTGTGCAGGGCACTGCCGCATGGGGGCTCATGGCACGGCCTGGGGGGTTGGGAACAGCAAGGACTCAAGTCCATGGGGGACCTCTATGAGGACGGGGCGATGCTGCCTTTCGACATACTGAGAGACCGCTTTGAGCTGCCGGGGGGGGATTTCCTTCTTCACGCAGCACTGACATCGGCAATCCGTAAGCACTGAAAGATGGGTATGGCGGAGCCGCCACTATCTCTGGGATGCCAGTACGTGGTGATGATGGCGGGAACGGTCAAGGCAGTCACGTGCCTCTACAGGCGCATGGTTTGGAGACTGTTGCTCCTCTGCTGGCCCTGAAGGCGAAATGGGAGGCGGATCTGGCGATGGAGATCCCGGACGAGGCGTGGACTGGCATAGTGGCGCGGGCCCGCAACGTAACGCGCAACGCTAGATTTCAGCTGATGCACTTCTATGTCCTACACAGAGCCTACCTGACACCTGACAAGTTACATAAATACTTCCCTACTCACCCGGCGACCTGTCCGCGATGCCCGGCACCCTTAGCTGATTTCCAGCACATGTTCTGGTCCTGCCCAGAGGTGAGTCCCTTCTGGCGGGAGGTAGTGGACACCCTGAGGGAGGTCACGGAGAGAGACTTACATCTATCCATAGCACACTGCATACTGCACTGGTTCCCACACACATCGAAGAACAAGATTACTAGCAAGTTCTTAGACCTGGGTCTGCTCCTGGCGAAACGGGCCATAACATCCGAATGGAAAGCGAACAGGGGCCCAGTAGTGGGGAGGTGGAAGGCTGAGCTGCTTAAATGGGCCAGGTGTGAAGGAGAACTCCGCATGCAGGCCGCACTTAGACAGATAATGACATGGCGATTGAGAAGGCCAGGGCGTGGGAGGGGCTGATTTTTGACCTCACACGGTTGGGCCTGGAGGAGGAGGACACCCCGGCACATAGCCCTGCCCCGGCGGACCACTTGCCCAGAGAGGTGGCGCCCTAGGCTCCCTCCTTTATTCCCTTGCTTCCTGAGTGAGAACTATGAGTCATTAGTCGGATACTCCTGATGGGCTACTTCGGGTCTGCATTGGTCGGGTTGACTGTGATCTTGCATTGGTGACGAGCTGGCACGCCTGGGAGGGTGGGGGGTGGAGTTGGGGGAAGGGGGGGGACAGTTCGGGAGGTGGGGGGAGAGATGGGGGGGTCAGGGTGGGCTGGGGGGATGAGAAGCCCTTGCTTCGGCATGTCTAAGAAAGGATCTTACTGCTTTCTCTAGGTTACGCGATACGGGGAGGGAACGTGAGGATTGCAAAGCAGCACTGTCTTGCTTAGGAAGCTGGTACCAACTGTTATGTAGGATTCCGTCGCACGCACATATTTCTCTGACATTGCGCTGCTCGACCTCCGGGGTGTGAGCTAAAGAGCTGTGTGACACGAATGTTAATAACTTGTGCAGAGAATGCTTACCAGCAGAAATGACTCATATAATGTAAATGTATCACTATGTTTGCTGCAATAAAAAGATATTTACGAAAAAAAATGGATGATCAAACAAACACAACACTGATGAGCCAGTCAAACACTCTGCACACTCACAAGTGACTAAAACAACAAGTAGGAGTCAGCATGGACATACCAACACACTGCACACCTCTTGATAACCCAAGAGCAAACATCTCATGTAGGCCATGGGACCAGGATGACGGGCCATCACAAGATGACCATATATATATACACAGCTGGGCACACAGAAAGGAATAACACACATATATGATGACATTGTCCAGCCTGTATGCAAACCTGTGCACAGAGACCCACTCTGTGCTGGCAGTGTCCCCCAACCTGACATGTGAACTATGTAGCCAACAATTGAAATCCTGGAAAATGAGAACTGCAACACAGGTTAAATTGACACCACAATTGCCACAAGTATCAGTGTCTGAAAGAACTGAAATCCCTGTCACCCCTGTGAAAAAAGAGCAGGCAAGCAAAGACCTTGGCAATGTTGAAGTGCCACATAGAGCATGAGCCACAGCGAAACAAATGCACACACCAAAATAACTTTATTCAGTAAGGACTCTGACAAAACAGGCAACAGTAGTAAATGTCTTTATTCACATGTTGCATAGATAGGCAGCAACAGTAGAGAAGAGCAAGGCGCAAAATGATCAGCATGACCATGAGAATCTGCACAGGCAAGGGCAAACCAGGAAGGCCAGTGGACAGTTCAGGGAGCACAGCATATCCATGAGAATCTGCACAGGTAAGGGCAGAACAGGAAGGCCAGTGGCCAGTTCAGGGAGCACAGCATCCATGAGAATCTACACAGGCAAGGGTGAAACAGCAAGGCTAGTGGCCAGTCCAGGGTGTAGAGTGAGTACATGAGAGGCTGCACAGGGAATAGTCCAACACAGCAGAGCAACAGGGCCAGTGTCCAGGGCAAAGTTCACAGCAAGTACATGAGAAGCTGCACAGGCAAGGGCAGAACAGGAAGACCAGTGGTCAGGGTACGTGCAGAGCGAGTACATGAGAATCTTCACAGGCAAGGGCAGAACAGGAAGGCCAGTGGCCAGGACAAAGTGCAGAGCGAGTACATGAGAATCTGCACAGGCAAGGGCAGAACAGGAAGGCCAGTGGCAAGGGCAAAGTGCAGAGTGAGTATATGAGAATCTGCACAGGGAGTGTGTACAACTGTACCCTTCCATGGGCAAGACAGTTAGGGGGTAACTATGGACAGAACAGGCCCACCTGTGAGAGAGACAAGTGTGTGAGGGGGACTAGCACTCACACTTGTCTGTCAGGTGGACTGGGAGCTGGCTGTGTGTCGGGGACATCAGGAGCACCTGCTTGGGGAGAGCATGGCCCAGGTGAGGTAGGGCTATCAGTGGCTTGACAAGCAGGAGGGCTGCTTGGACCAGGTGGTGTAGTGGCACGTGGAGGTGGAGTCATGCAGACCTGAGCCACAGTGTGGGTGGGAGAGGTTTGAGGGGTGCCTTTCCACTTCTTGGGAATTCAAAATGGCTTCCCTGTACTGGGGTTAATGGGAACTGGTGTTGACACAACAGGCACACACACCAACAGAGCCGCATCAGGTGCAGACACTGGCACTCCCTCTGGTGACGTGCTGGATAGTGCGGAACGCTTCGTCTTGCTACCCCTCCGGCCCTCCTTCCCCTGTTCGCCAGGTGTACCCCCTACAGTGCCCTCCTTCCCCTGTTTGCCAGGGGTAGCCCCTAAAGTGCCCTCCTTTAACTGTTTCACTGGGCTTGGAATGGGAGTTGATGTGGTGGGGGAATGTGGCTCTGAGCCCTTCCTAGGTGTACCCTTGCCAAACAACACCTCCTCAGTGGGCACCAAAACTGCATGCCTTGCTTTGCGTGACGTTTTAGGGACAGGAGAGTCCTTAGCTGGGGATGCCTCTGAGGCATGTGAGCCTGAGGTCTGCTTCTTTGCTCTTTGGGCTTTCTTTTCCCTGACGGGCTCTTGTTTTTGCATTCTGGGGTGGCTTTGCTCTTCTGTGGAGATGGTGTCTGCAGGCAGGGTCGCTTGGGGTGTTTCTGCTGGGTGCGTCTTGTGCTGTATTGTGACTGTGACGCATGTGAACCGTGGTCACTATCATCCGATGTGGCCACTAACTGGGGGGTGGACAAAGGCCCTGGAGCAGGAATGGGAGTTTGTGCCTTTTGAAGGGCAGATGTCACTGTGGAGGTCAAAGCCTGGACAGTACGGTGCAGCCCACCCACATCGGAATGTGTGCCCTCCATGTAAGCAACCACCTGGGCTAATTTTTTGTCATGGCCACTGAAGGCATTGAGGAAGGCGGTCTGGCCCACACAAAGCTGGTGCAGAAGCTCCACAGACTCAGCATTGAGGGCAGCAGGGGGCACAGGGGCAGCGGTGCCAGGTGTGAATGTAACTCGTCCCCTCTTTTTTTTTTTGCAGAGTTTTATATAGCGCGAACTAGACCCGAACTGAATCAGGTATCAGAGCGATTTACATAGCACCAGTTACGTTACATGAGGTCACGCATTCATTTTAGGCACGGGGAGATTAAGTGATTTGCCCAGAATCACAGGAGGTTTTTGGCGTCGTTACCAAGACTCGAACCCAGATCCCCAGGTCCGAGGTCGAGGTCACGGACACGGTCAGCACCAGAGGAAGTGGATGGGAGGGTGGGCACTGGCGCTGTGTGGTAGAAGATGATGCAGAATCTCCATTTCCTGTGCCCGCCAACATGGATGCATCCCCACTGGCATCAGATGATGTGGTACTTTGGGTCTCAGGCAGGGATTTCTCCTGCATACTCCGGTCCACCTCTGAGGCTCTGATGACCTCTGTGTCACTGGACTCCGGTATAGCTGTAGTGCTAGTCTCACCCCCACTGGTGTCCGGCTCCTGTCCCTCTGTGACCACTGGCGAATCTGCATGAGAGAGAGATGCACGGTCAGGTTAGTGGCATCAACAGGACAAAGAAATGCAATAAATGCAGTACAAAAGGTGCCCAAATCGACCTGTTGCACACCAAACTCTGCAATCACATTGCAGCAACTGACTACATAGACCACAACAGTGCATGTAACCCTGATCATCTGTCATGACTGAGCCATGTTAAGGCCACACAGCACAACACCCTGCCCATGGCTGAAGTCTACCAGACATACAATTTGCTCTGCCCACACCTAGGGACCACCACATGTTGCCACTGACAGACCTTGAGGGAACAGGAGGGGACAACACAGGCACCTATTACGACATGACAGTTCACAATGGCAAATATCCCATGCAAAACACCATGTTGTAATCTGGGGCCCAAAGACTAGTGCACATTGTTGTCAGATGTGTAGGCCTTAACATTCATTGTGCATGTAATGTACGCATAGATGTAGTCACACTCAGATTCGGAACACTGCTGTTCACTCCCAAATTGATTCCCCAAACTACCCCAATGCTGAATAACCATGAAGAGCATAACACATAAGGCAATGGGAAGGCACAGCAGGAAGGATCACATTTGTAAGTACAGTTTGTGCAAATGCTTGACATTGGCAACCATCCCAGCAGCCACTTACATTACACTGCACTGTACCACTTCACAAACATCACATAGGCCACCGCTGGCACAGGCCCTGTGCACATGCATCCGTTCCCAGCCAAAGTCACCCTCCCCAAATACTTACCCCTGCCTTGCTGCTGATGCTCCTTCAGACGTGCATCCAGCTCTGGATGAGTCACTGCCAAGATGCGGCCCATCAGTGGTGTCATGCTGCGCCATGCCAACCGCCCAGTGCGACGAAGCAGCCCCAAGGTCATCTCTGCCATGTTCTTTGCCAGCCGGCTGATGGCGTCCCAACTTTTGTGGCAGTGGGTGCACCATCGGTTAGATACCCCCAGAGCTCGCACCTTTGCAGCAATGGGCCTCCACACGGCCTTACGCTGGTGTACCTAGAGCTGCAGGCCTGGGAGACAAGAGGGGGAAATGATCAGTGACACAGTGTCATGTACCAACATCTATCAGACCAGTAGCAAGACAGACTCATTGCCAAATCTAATCTATGTCCATCCCACTCTGGGGTACATCTCACATTGGCACTCTGCATGGGCTAAGCTGATGTGATTGCATGCAGTTATGAGGGCGTACAGAGTCCCTACACATCTCACACTCATGCAGGATGACAGCACTGAACCCCCTATTTGGCATGCACGCATCTCAAGTCCTATGCATGTCTGGGCACAACATACATTACATATCGACCTGTGTCTGTGGGTAGACTCACTGTGTGCAAGACTGTGCAGCACTCAACGTGCATGCCCTGTGAATATATCAGCATGTCATGTGTGTGGCATTGGGGGACATGGACTCACCAACAAAATATAGATATGCACAAATGTGGTTGTGTGCAATTATACAGGGCTGAGATGGTGCATAGTTGGATTTCACTGTGACAAAACTAGAGTAAAAACACAGTAAGTGCAGTGATGTGGTCTCGTCTTAGTGGGCGGACACTGTGACAACAGGGGCACACATAGTCATTCAGCCAAGCAATCACTGTCCTGGCACATGCATAGCCAACATACTGTGTCACTGTATGGCTGACAATGCAACACAGTTCACTCAGACCTACAACTGCAGGCAGGAAAACCTGTAACATTGGGACACACACTCCTTCCCCCTGGAGACAACATGTTTGTCAGTGCATGACACAGCCCCACACCCTCAGCCATATTCTGCAGCAGTCCAACAACATGTGTGCCCACCCTGCCCTACACCTCTGAATTTGATTACTTACCACAACATTTGGGGCACCATACAGCCTTGGGTACTGTGCGAGCACCTCGTCCACCAGGACCTCCAGCTCCTCGCTTGCAAAAGGATTGGCACATATCTTCTCTGTCCTTGCAATCCCTGTGGACATGGAACACCTGTGGTGGAATTGGGTGGTGAGGGGTCTCAGGCAGCAGTCCCTGGAGGCAGCAGCAGATGAGGAGTCTCAGGCAGCAGTCCCTGGAGGCAGCAGCAGATGAGGGGTCTCAGGCAGCAGTCCCTGGAGGCAGCAGCAGAGGAGGGGTCTCAGGCATCAGTCCCTGGAGGCAGCAGCAGATGAGGGGTCTCAGGCAGCAGTACCTGGAGGCAGCAGCAGATGAGGGGTCTCAGGCAGCAGTCCCTGGAGGCAGCAGCAGGTCAGAGGTCTCTGGCAGCAGGCTCTGTGAGCAGTGGAAATGTGAGGCTCACTCCCACACATATATAGCCCCCTGGGTTAGTTTCGAAGGTGGCAAGCTGCAACAATTAGTTGTCCAGGTCTGGCTCATTCAAAAGCATCCAATGACCGTGTCCGCGGTGGCGGAGCACGTCTACTGCGATTTTCAAAATTGCATCATGCCACCGCAATCATCTTTCTCATTTGCTCCAGGGCATGCATCATGGAAGTGAGACACCGCCGGGGCCAGGCGGTAGCTACTGCGATTTTTGTGGTGGAGCATGCCAACCGCCATCTTCCCATGTCTCTATGGCTATCACTAGCTCACTTGTGTGAATGGGGGTGTTGGTGAGACACAGCCGGGGCCAGGCGGTAGCTACCATGATTTGGGTGGCGGAGCATGCCAACCGCCATCTTCCCATGTCTCTATGGCTATCACTACTGCACTTGTGTGAATGGGGGGTGCTGGTGAGACACCGCCGGGGCCAGGTGGTAGCTACCGCGATTTGGGGCCCATACAATGGCAATGTCCATCTGGAACATTTAAACAGTGCACAGCCACATGGTGAAGGGCACATCATCATGCACACAATGCCAATGTTCCATTGCTCCACAGGTGCCTACATGTACCAGGGTTGTGTACGTATGACGTACATTGGTCTGTAGTCCCTAACATGTCACAAATGCATTAGATGGTTGATGAGGAGGACAGTGTTGTAGTGGACTCTACAATGTGTGCACATATCAATGTGTTGTGGGGCAGTGATGACTTTGGCAAGGCTTGTCTCACTTTATGATGTAGTTACTTACTTGTTCTATTCTGTCTGCTCATACACGCAATTGTCAGTATACCGCCAACTGTGGTCATTGTGTTGTGGAGGTGTGCCAAGTTTGAATGATGCATTGAGGTGTGACAGGTACAGCAGATTAGTATGAAACAGTGGTGTTGATTTGTCGCACATTGGCAGGATGCCACGCTCCCAGGCGTGCACATGTGAAATGTGGCTATAAAACTATGTGCATTCACATTGACCTAGGTGGCGTTTGAGGCACTTGTGTATTGTAAATAGAGAGGTGTGCCCTGTTTGTGGCTCAAACGTCCACCCATGTAACCTGGTGTGTCACTCATTTATCAAGTCAGTCATTTTTTTTCTGTGTCATCCTGAACCGGATATGCTGTGGCCATCTCATGATGGATGTTATTGACATGTGTCCACTTTTATCTCAACTAGGAGGAGGCCTAATCTGATGCATCACTTGACACTGCTGGAGGACATGGAAGATGTGGCGATCATTCGCAAATTCCGTCTAGATAGAGCCACCCTGAAGACCCTTGGTGATCTGTTGGAGCCCCACCTGCAGCCTCGCCGGACATATCCAACAGCTTTGACATCAACTTATAAAGTGATGGCAGACCTCCATTTTTTTGCCACTGAATCGTTCCAGGAGACCGTGGCCAGCGCTGATGGGATGTCTCAACCCATGTTCAGCATGGTGCTGCGGGATGTTCTGTCTGCCATGATGATCTACAAGGACAGATATATATATATTTCCCCAGGGGGGCTGCATTGGCAGCTGTGAAGGAAGACTTCTATCCCCTTGGGCACATCTCCCATGTTATCGGTGCCCTAGATTGCACACAAGTTGGTCTTGTGCCACCACAGGCAAGTAAGCACATTTTTCGTAATAGAAAACATTACCACTCCATCAATGTGCAGGTGGTGTGCCTGGTAGATATGACCATCTCGCATGTGTGTGCTAGATTCCCCGGCTCTGCCCATGACTCCTACGTCCTGAGGAACCGCATTGTGCCCCGGCTGATGGCTAATCTGCTTCCCGAGCGTGCATGGATTGTGGGTGAGTATGCCTAGTCAAATTGCGTGCTGGGTGTGTGACCTACTGCCCTCTGCCTGTGCAACATTGCAATGTGTATTTGTCATTCCTAGGTGACTGCATATCCCAGCCATCCATGGATGCTGAGCCCACTGCAGAATCACAGGACCCCGGCTGATATCTGATACAATGAGGCCCATGGTAGGACACGTCGTGTGGTGGAGCTTACTTTTGGTCTGCTCAAGTCACGTTTCTAGTGCAATGACAAAAACGGAGGTGCACTGGCATACTCGCCTGGGAAGGTGTGTAAGATCACAGTGGCATGCTGCATGCTCCACAACCTGGCCATTATGCTCCTGAATGATGATGAGGACCCAAGGCCCCCGCCTGCACAACAACCTGAGTCCAGTGATAAGGACAGTGGAGAGGAGGAAGGAGGTGACATGTGTCAACAGCTCATCACCCGCTACTTCACTTGAAGGTGGGTGATGAAGTCCAACATATACATTGTCTGGTGAGATTGCTGTTGTTGTGAAGGGCTTTGTGCGAATGGTTTAAACAGCCAGATGTAGTCACCCGTGTGTGGGTATGTGACTGTGACATGTCATCTGTGAACGTATATGGGACGTGTATGTTGACACTTTTTGCACATTGTGTTGTCTGCATGTTGGTTTATGTAGATGGTTGGTGAAGTGTAATGTCTGTGATGCCACATTCACCCCAGTTAATGTTGTTCTGTTGTGTTTCCCTAGGTGCCTCAAACTTATCCTTGCCTACATACAGTACATACTTCTGATACATTATGGACATTTTGAAGACTATACATCCTGCACTAAAGACAAAGCTGACACAAAAACAGTGTGTAAGGTATTTTATTTACAAAGTTGACATATGAGGGGGGTGGGCAGATTTACATGGAGGTAGTGATGGGGCAGTGAGTTGACAGTCATGGTAAATGAGATGTAAGAGTAGATACCACTTTGATGTGGTTACCCAGTCCAACAAACACGTGCCATTCACAAGGCAGTGTGGGGAAGGACAGTCCAAACAGTCAATGCAGTGGGTAAGAGGGTTGCCATCAGGGCTGGTTCCGTGACTGGCGTTTGGCTGGTGCTTTGCCTCCAGTGACTCCCAGGCTCTTCTTCGGCTGACCCCTTGGTCGCTTGGCTGGGTGGGGCCCTACTGTGGTGCCAGCAGTGTCTGAGGACTCACCCCTCTCTGTGGCCGCAGGGGAGGATGGTGAACTGTCATCCTCCGGCAAAACAAATGGGGGTGGAGGTGTTGGTTGGGACGCAAGCCTGTCCCTCAGTAATACCACTTGCTGGCCCATGAGGTCCACCATTTGTCAAATGCGTGTGTCGATGGACCTCATCAGCATGATGAGCTCGCGTAATAGATAGTTCGACTGGCCAATTTGTCCCTGGGCCTGTTCGTATGCCCCAAGGACTCTGGTTATGTGTTCCAGGGATGGGGTCCCAGCCTCCTGGTGTCTGAGGGTGACCCTGGTCCTCCCAACTGCCCTACCGACACGGACCTGTCGCCTCGCCACTGTGGGTCCCCACACACTCTCCCTGCCATCCTCAGTTGTGGGGTGGACATCCCCTGGGACAGGGAGGGTGTTGCAGGTGGCCCTGGTGGTGGTGGTGGTGCGGCAATGGCAGTGGCCGCACAGGCCGTAACAGCAGGGGTCTGCTGTGCAGTTGTTGTTGCAGCAGACATGATGGTGGGGAGGTTGGGGTCCTGGGACCTGTTGCTCTCAGGCACACCAGATGGGCCGGCCTCAAGCTCATCATCCAGATAATCATGGGAGTCGACATCCGAGAGTCCAGATACCAGGAGGGGAGACTGGCTCTGCTGGTCGTTGGTGTTGTCCAAAGCAGTAAGTTCATTGTCACCTGTGGATTAGATGGGGAATGGTCATTGTTGTGCACTCTGCAAGCATTCTGTAAGCTGTGTGTCATCCACTGTCTGTACACTACACAATTGACAGATCTTCACATCGTTTTCCTTGTGCACTACTGTGCCTCCAAACATGGTGCAGAGGCACATACATCACTTGTACTTGTTGTGAGGTATCAATGCATACCATGCAAATCGTACAAGAGTCATGTTCACAGGGACCTGTTCCCATGTAGGGACCAGCACAACATATTTTCATTGTTATCACCTTGTTGATTTGTCTGACCTGGCAGATGTCACATCTGGCCATGGACTGGCCATTGTATTGTACTGCATGAATTGTTCCTGTCATGTACAGATTTAGATTTATGAGCCCACACATGCTTCCTACATATTGTCATGGTCCTTGCTGATTGGGCGACATGGCAATGCACTCATCAGTGTGTGCTATGCATGGTTGTGCCCAGTTTTCCTTGCACATGTACTCGATGTGTCACTCTTTGTTATATGTGACAGTTCCCTTTGCTTATCTGTGTGCACACTGTGCGTGTCATGCATATCGGAGTGCATATATGTGCAATGAGCAGGATGGTGTTGCCATATGGCATGCTTTCATTAGTGACAAATGTGTGGGTGCACGTACGGGCTACCTACCTGTTAGGTGAAGGTGAACAATGCAATGTCTTCCAACTGCTTGTGGGTGGGAGGGAGTGCTCCATCCTGCTCAGGGGTGGAACAGGTGTACCTGGTTGGAGTTGTAGTGCAGTCTTACCACCCCCAAACAGCCCTCCTTGTGATTATGGCTATCTACCTGTTAGTTTGAAGTGAACAATGCAATGGTTGCCACATGCTTCTGGGTGCGACTGAGTGTTCCATCTTGCTCAGCTAAGGAACAAGGGTACATGGTCGGAGTAGTATTGCAGGCCTCCAACCCCTAAACCTCACAACCTGGGAAGATGGCTAACTACCTGTTAGATGAGGGTGAACAATGCAATGGTTTCCAACTGAGTGTGGGTGGGGAGGGGGAGTGCTCTATCCTGCTGGGGTGTGGGCCAGGGAGCATGCTGAGGGTAGTGGTACAGGTCTCCCACCCCCAAACAGCCCTCCCAGGCAAGATGGCTACCTACCTGTTAGGTGATGGTGAACACTGCAATGGCTTCCAACTGCTTGAGGGTGTGGTGGGGGTGCTCTATCCTGCTGGGGTGTGAGCCAGGGAGTATGCTGGGAGTAGTACAGGCCTCCCTCTCCCAAATAGCCCTCCCACGCGAGATGACTACCTACCTGTAAGGTGAAGGTGAACACTGCAATGGCTTCCAACTGCTTGTGGGTGGGGTGGGGGAGTGCTCTATCCTGCTGGGGTGTGGACCAGGGAGCATGTTGGGAGTAGTGGTACAGGACTCCCACCACCAAACAGGCCTTCCAGGCAAGATGGCTACCTACCTGTTAGGTGAAGGTGAAGACTGCAATGGCTGCCACATGCTTGTGGGTGGGAGTGAGTGCTCCATCATGCTGGGGTGTGAGACAGGGGGCAAGGTGGGAGTAGTAGTGCAGGCTGCCTCTGCTCATCCTCCCATGGTGATATTGCTGGCTACGTTTAGGATAAATGGGAGGGAGTAAAGGTTAGATCTGTGAGACAAGTTTTTGTGAGTGTGTCGTGCAGATGTATGGGATTTGTCTCAGGTGGGTTTTTGTTTGTGCAAGACAGTACATATCAGTGTGTTGGTTAACATGTGTTTGTACTCACCAGCCTCCACTCCCCCAGATACTCCTGTAAGACTCTCTGGATGCAGTATGTCAAGCACCTTCTCCTCCCAAGGTGTGAATGTTTTCAGTGGGATGGCAGGGCCACAGCCAGTCCGGTTTGCCATCTCCCAGTTCTTACTCCACCTTTCTTTGACAATCCTCTTGAGATCTTGCCACCACTTCATGATCTCCTTGGATCACGGGGTGTTCCCTACTGCATTGACCCTTTGTGCTACCCTTTCCCACATTTGAGTCCTTGTGGCTAATGGTGTACGTTGGACCAGGCTACCAAACAGTTGTGGTTCCACTCTGACTATCTCATTGACCATGACTGTCAATCCACTCTCTGTGAATTTGGGGATTTTATGTGTGGACATGGTGTGTGGTGTGCAGGGGTGTGAGTTGTGGGTGTGGAGGTGGTGTGGAGGTGTGTTATGTGGTGGGTACTTGTTGGTGCTTGTGTGATGGTGGTAGTGTTGGTGGGGTTGAGTGTGCTGTGTTCTTTTGCCTCACCTCTCAGATCTGGTGGATGCCCTTCTCTTCTGGAGTGTTGCAAAGGATTGTGGTCAGTGAGGGGCCTGGTTTTATACTCAGCTATGTGGGTGTGTCCAAATGGGGTTTTGCTGTCAGGTGTGTTGTGGGTGTTGTCCTGGGATTGTATGTTTCTGTTTGGCATGTATTTGTTTCATTGGGATGTGTTATGTGTATTTGGGGGGCATGGCTACTTTGATTTGTGCAATGTTTGACATTATTGTGGTGTTTTAGCATCGTCCGCCATGTTTTATATGGATCGTCTGCTGTGGTGACTGTGCTGCAGCTCTCCCGCTGGATCTCCCATTCACTGCAGTGTGCGACCCCGGCGGTCGGAGACATCGGATCATACCGCAGGACCATTGTGGATATCCTAATTTCCCGTGCGGTGTCTCCGCTATGCTTGCGGCGGGTTGTAGATTTTCCGCCGCGGTCGGATTTTGGACATCACCGCCCACGACGGGTGTTTTTTCTTTGCCCGCTTCCACGGCGGTCGGTCTTTTTTTGGTTTTTGTTCCTAATTTGACCGCCGGTTTTTCCACGGTCCCTGCGGGCGGTTGTTTTCCGCCTCCATGGCGTTGGGGTGATTTTCCGCCCGCCATCCTAATGGGCCCCAAGTGTGCATCTTGCTTAGCCTGACTAGAATAGTGATTCCTGTCTGGCCTGGCTATGTACCTCAGCCAACCAGAAATCCCCTCTCTAACACCCTGCCTCTCTAGCACCTGTCTTTTATATTAGTTTCCTGCATTAGTGCTACATCTAGTCCCTGTCTTTTCAGATACTGTGTGACCACTCCCCTCTTTATTTTACTTCCGAGACCATTCATGATCAATTTCACACTATAAAACAATTCTGTATTTCTTTCTGCAGTTTGATTGACCTGTATTGCTTGGGAATAGCATCAGATAGGTTCAGAGTGGTAAGCCTTCTCTCGAGGCTGAGAGAAGAGGTAACACCACTGGGGAGTTTTTCTCTTTTTCGGCATGATTTTGAGTTTGGCAAATGTGTACGGCCTGCCAGAAAACATTTTTTTACCCATGTGCTACAATGGAGGTCCATCTGCTGATTTGGTGTATGGCATGTTGACATCACTTTTTTTGCTCTTCACCTACAGAGTTTCTTTTCAAACATGACAGATGAAGTTATCCAAACCATAACTCCACCCACCATGTTTAGAGTTAGCTTTCTGCCAATGTAATCATAGTGATTGAATCTTCACACCTGAGGTGGCAGAACAGATAATAAATAACCAACAGCCAGCTAAACCAACCATTAGAATGCATCCAACAACATGTCCCTACTACTGCTAGGTCTGGGTGTCTATCTGACACTTCTAGAAGATGAACAATACAACCCCCACTAAAAAAGGTAAGTTTATTTCATGGACAATATTTAATACTAAGGCTAAACAAATACAACTTTTAAGAAAAGAAAACTATATAACAAAATGCAAGATAACCATTCACCAAGTGTGACCACCTTTCATATCACACACTCATATCAAATACTTACCTAAATTATGATTACACTTACAAGCCCCAACACATTAGGTAAGTGTA
The DNA here is from genome assembly GCF_964261635.1 of Lissotriton helveticus. Classification (NCBI taxonomy): domain Eukaryota; kingdom Metazoa; phylum Chordata; class Amphibia; order Caudata; family Salamandridae; genus Lissotriton; species Lissotriton helveticus. The sequence goes on along the minus strand of NC_136063.1, from coordinate 339,302,267 downwards.
TGAGCTAACAATCTTTGTAAATTCCAAGGTTCACAAATATATTTTAAATCTGAAATGTTGACCTTTTTTTCTACATCTATCTTAAATTAAATACAATTTATCATATACAATATTTATTAATCCCTTGTAACTAGGAAACAGAGCAGAAACCTCTTAGCTTCTGAGAAACATAAAAAATACTATATACCACAAACGGAAAGTTAAATGTTATAAACAACTTTTTTTAACTACACCAAAAAGTAAACAATTCTCTAAGGGCAACCGTTCATTTTTTTTAGCACATTTTAACAAAGAGCCATAAATAATCTACAGAAGCAAAGGTCCTTGACCTAGGTGCCATGTCACATTGACCCCGGTCTGGTTTACACTGGTCAAATATTTTACCCTCAGACGTTTTCTTTTTTATGCAGCAGGACAAGCCTGCTGGTGAAATTGACAAAATTGCATGGAGTCAAATATCTGTCACAATGTACCTTAGATAGATAGAATGGTCTTGGAAGTCAAATGGTTTTCTATGTCACTACTGTCCAGGTTTTTTTTGAACAGCTAGTCTGGATCACTTCTAAGGATTCCAGAACCTAAAGGACTACACTTATGCTCCACTATAGATTACCTAGAAGGTCCAGTCCTGGTCCAGTTATATGTCTATGTCCCTGTAGACACATAGGAGGTTATCCAATTGACCCTTAGCATTCACTTATTTGTGTTGGGCACAAGAGGAAGCATATCCAATACTGCAGGGATTCTCTCGGGTCAAAGACAGCAGGTCCAGTCCCCTTCAGTTCTTATGCATGTGCAGAAAGTGTTCTGAGGAGGTCCCACAAATATGCTTGGCTGCAACTAGTGCATGGGGTTGACTCCTGACTTTTCCATAACAAATGGAGTAAACGTTCTGAGACACAAACCTGCCCACTTTTTCAGTTGTTCCTCTTATGTTTACTTCAAACCATCACAAAATGCCATGTGTTAGGGTGTTAGACCTGGCATCATTGGCACGAGTCTCTCCTCCATTTTTTCTGTTTGCCTCCTCTGTTTACGATGTTTTTGCTGGAATATTGCTTTGGGCACTGTGCCACTGCTGATCAGTGCCACAGTGCAAGTGCTCCCTATGTGAAATTGATATTGATTGGATTCCATGTTTGGCTTATTTGGTTTACTGTCAGTCCCTAGTAGAGTGCACCAGGAGTGCCAGGGCTTGTAAATACAAATGCTGCTAGTGGGCCTGCAGCACGTGTTGTGCCACCCACAGAAGCAGCCTGGTAAATTATGTCTAAAGGTCTACCATTGCTAGACCTACGTGCAGTCTGGTACTGTCACGCAGACTGCGCAAGTACACCTACTTGCCAGTCCCTAAACCTTCCCTTAACTTCATGTTAGTCACCCCTATGGTAGGCCCAAGGGCAGGGTGCATTGTAAGCATAAGGTAGGACAAGACTGAGGAGGTTGGCATGTCCTAATAGTGAATTACAGCCATATTCGTTTTTCACTATTGTAAGGTAACCTGCTCTCCATAAGTTAGAATGGGCTGCCAGGATTATTAATGGTATATTCCTAGCGGGCTCGGGGAGCATGGTGCAATGTCGAGTTTGGTATCCCTGAACTCAGGGTTTAATAACGCATCCGTTTGGGTGGATGGTTGTTAGACTCTGTGTTTGAAAATAGCACTTTTAGAAAGTGGCTATTTTCTTGTCTGACTGTCTACTGGTCTCTGCTGGTTTGGGGCGCGTGCAACAGGAGCTGGGTGGCTCCAGAGGTCTGAATGAGTCAGTGTGGGGTGAGTGGGGCATTTGCATTGAGAGTAGAGGAAGAGTAGCTCCTGATAGCCTGCCCTGCCTGACACAATGCTGGCTCCACCTCCTGCCAGGCGACTGATGACTCTTTGCCTGCCAGGGACGATCCTGGCCCCACCTCCTACGGGGCGACTGATGGCCCTGCCCCTGCCAGTGACAATGCTGGCTCCACTTCCTGCTGTGCGGCTGAAGACTCTGCCCTGCACAGTGAATAGGCCAGGTGCCTCGGCCTGGCAACACCCACAACAAACCCAGGATGGGGGTAAATTCCCCTGCATGGACAAAGGGATCAAAGCCAAAAGGGGTATAATAGAAGGACCCCTGAACTGAGAATTTAGATCACTTCTGACAAGGAAACCTGAACCAAGGACAAGAAGCCTGCTGATCCAAGGACTTGCCTACCCCTTCTGCCAGTGTGCTGTTTGTTGGGGGAATCCTGCAGTTACTTCTTTATTTTTGCCACGGAACCAGGAGAGAGGAACTGAGTGCGTACTCTCAAGCTTTGCCAAGGAAATCTCCAAGGGCTGGAAGAGTGCCAGCCTTCTGTTGAAGTCACAGGGTTAAAGGACTTCATCATTTGCTAAAAGTGCTTGTTGCTGGAACCTGAAAATCCAGCACCTCTGAAAAATCCAGCAATCTCGACGCAGACGGACGCCGCCGAATTCAGCTCACTCTTGCAACATCATCATCGACATCGACGACAACGCCGTATCCTGCTTCACTGTGTGTGCGCCGCTCCTGCCGGACATCTGTCGACGCCGCTGCAGATCGCCCCGACTCCGAGGCCTGATCGACGCCGAAGACGCGACGCCGGACACCTCGACGCCGTTGATCATCGTGTGCTTCACTTTTCAAAGGTACTGTGTTGTGGGGGTCTGTTGCGACTCCGGGCTCGACGTAGCGCTCCTCGCGGTCGGCGCCGAACCTTTGGATTAACTTTGCCTCGACGTCGTGTGAATCCTGTGGGGGTTACATTGTTGCCAAGAACTGTGATTTAAAGAAGAAGTGTTGCTTTTATTACTAAAGACTTTGTGCTAAGAAGAAACTACACTTGAACTATTATTTTTCCTTCCAAGAGTATTTATTAAGATTGTGATATATTGTTTTCGTTATTTTGTCTTGTGCTAAGCCTTATATAAACATCCTTATTTTTATAATACTACTGTGTCGTGTTCATTTGTAGTGTATTCACTTTATTACTGTATATGGTCATAAATGCTTAACGCACTGCCTCTGAGATAAGCCTGTCTGCTTCGCCAAGCTACCAAGGGGGTGAGCAGGGGTTATCTAAGTGTGTGATCCCCTTGCCCTGACTAGAAAAGGTGTGTCCCTATTTCTCAGAAGTGTATACCTCTGCCAACTAGAGACAGCCGCTTCTAACATAGGGTATTTCCAAGATCTTCAGCTTGACTATACTTTTGCTTTGAAGGGCTGAGATGTGTAGAGGAGCTGAAAATGGAAATCACCAGGGCCCCACAGGTAACACCAATTTCCAGATTGAAGCTGATCCTGTACCACAACAAACCCAGAAAGTAGTCTTACAAGCAAAAGCAGGCTCCCTCACCACAAAATACACAGAAGTTCTCCTGGCATCCTATTTGCTACCTCTCATGAGTGCCAAAGTGTTACATATGGCTCAAACAGAGCGGTCAGACAGGGTTTTACATTGCTGTACCAACAGTATTTCAAGCCCCTACCCTTCTAAGCTCGGAGGAGTAATTCCTGCCCATTCAGGCTGACCTCTTAATCACAGTGACCTATAGCTCCTGGGAGGAACTTAACATCTCAACACACCTCATTTAGGCCAAATATAGGATGGGAGTTGCTGGACAATTGATGCAAATTAGCCTCCAGAAATTCCAGGCAGGGAAAAGGGCACTTAATAAGGTATATAAGTTATACAAGTTATAAGTTATTTTCCATAAATATGCATTAAAAATTCAATGTCCCCCTTGAAGTGAACTTTTAATAAATAATACAAATAGTGTTTGACTTATATTCCTAGTGGTTCCCAAACTCAAGAACGCATAATTAATATTTTAATTGGTACACTAGTTTTCTCATGGGCGAGTCAAGGTCATTAACATTGAAAATAGGTTTGGTGTGGCTTGTCACTGCAGGGAAATGGTAACATTAAATGTCTATATGTCCCAATTTTAAAAACCATGCACTCTGACTTAGCAGCTACATGGCCTATATTGGGTGACTTACTTATTTTTAGAAGGAATGTTTTACCCTGTCAGAAGGGTTATTTTACCAAATCGGGCTAGAGCTTATAACTGCAGCAGTCATGCCACACTGGTAGGTCGTAGGCCATGTTTTACTGGGCACATTATAAGTTGGCCTAACAAGTGATTCAGTCCACGGGTGATATCTAACTTTCCTTGTCATGGATGTAGTTTCTATACCATTTACTACGGCCTTACAAGAAAGTGAAATATGTCAATCAGGGATTAATCAATTTCAAGTTTTTTAGGAGTCAGAGCACATACATTGGGCTCTGAACAGCAGTTCCTCAGTGTGCAGAGTCTAAAAACACAACAATAAATCAGCAAATATGGGTGTGACTGAGTAAAAACTGTGATTTTCTGGCAGGGGCATAAGCATTTTACTACTGTTTGGGAGAGTTAAAGTGTAAAGAGATCATACAAATAGTGTTCGGAAAAATCTGAACAATCCCGGGTGACAGTATGTATTAGCTATATAGCACATTGGTAGACATATTGTAAGAGCAATACAGCTGTTTTAGGATGACATTTATTTTATTAACAGAAAATAAAGCGAGACAGCTACACAGCCAGTCGCTTACAACCCCAACCGGGCCGGACACTGTATTCCAATGCATACTGACGGACAGTGCATAGGATGTAAAAGAAGTGGCTTCAGAGTGACAGTGGGAATACACAGCATGTCACCTACAACCCACTTTGGGCTGGCTGCGTGGGGCAGGTAAAACTAGCAGACGCTATTTATGTAAAAACAAGAAATACCCGGAAGGGAGCAGCTACTCGTGTGCCACTGATATGCTGTGTGCTTAAGATACAACTCATCTAATCGGAAAACAAAGTACATTAATATAAAATAACGAGTAAGATTAAACAAAGCACCCTACCCTGCCAACCCCCCACCCTCTCTCCTTCCGACTGTGCACTTCGAGTGTGTAGATGTTAGGGAAACCATCATATTCCAGGAGGGCTGTAGGGTTGTGTTGTGACATCACCTTGTTCCAGAGGTATTAATTTAAGAATGCGCAAATATGCTGGGCGTGTCAATTCCCTAAACTCTTTAATGAGGAGAGTGATGAATTGAGACCATATTTTCGCGTGGGTCGTGGGGTCAGTATAAGCAGGCATCAACAGTCGTTCCAGTCCCAGTAATGTCCAAAGCTGTTGCAACCATTGTCTATGGTCTGGTAGTTTATTCGAACACCAATTTTCTAGGAGAATCCTGTGTGCAGCACTAAGGGCCATAGCTATCTGTCACCACCTGATGGACCAGAGTGGATGGGTTAGAGTAATGGGAAGACCCAGGAGTATGTAGGTGGGAAATCTTGGAATCTCAGTCTTAAAGGCACAATCTACATCATTTAGAACTGATTCCCAAAATCTTGTGAGCTTTGGGCAATGCCAAAGGAGGTGGATGAGTGTCCCTGGGTTACCACAGCCTCTCCAGCATAGACCAGCACAGAGAGTGTTCCATTTTTTTATGCGTGCTAGGGTGTAATACCAGTATGAGCTGAGTTATAAGCCATCTCAGTGTGCCCCATGTTGAACGTCGTGTGATGTGTCCTATAGAATATGTCCCCTCATTCTTTGTCTGGGAGGCTAAGCCCCAACTCTTCCTCCCAGCGATGTTGACCAGGCGTCTTTTGTGCAGGAGGTGAGTTTCTTATCAACTGCTTTAAGAAATAGCCATTTTTCGAAGAGGGTCATGGGCCTTCTTGCTTTGGGATGTATGTCGGAGCCGAGTACCCAATGGGTGAGCTGGGCGTGAGTAAACTTATCTTGTTTTGACAGTGAGTATTATGTTTTAGGTTCATCAAAGGGGATGAGAATGTTGGGTTGAAAAGACAACCCACTCTTTTGAACCCACCAGCAAGCCAGCGTGTAGCGACTTTCATCGATAACCCCGGTGGGAACTCCAGATTGGCAAGTAATGGGGTCATCCGGGAGGGGAAAGATGAGAGTCCAGCGGAGCGCCCCACTCCATCCAAACTTTCAGTAAAGGGCTTGTGACTGAAGGTGAGTAGAGATCCCAGGCCCTGTGGGCTCAAAAAGCCAGGCCTCCCTCCAAATATGCAAGCCCACCACTGTTTGGTCCATAAAGACCCAGTGCTTTTTCATCATAGGACAGTTCCACTCAATTAGATGTCGCAGTTGGGCGGCATGATAGGATATTAGGGACAGCCATTCCTCCCTCCCACTTCGTGCGCCGCAGCAGGTGTTTCTGCAATCTATGTTTCGTCCCTCGCCAGATGATGCGGTCTGTGTCCCATTGAAACTGTTGCAGTGTGCCCGGAGGGGGAGAAAGCAGAAGTGCCTGAAAAACTAAAGGGCCCCTGGTAGAACATTCATCTTTACTGCAGCAATCCTGCTGAGCCAAGATAGAGGAAGACACTGTCAGCGTTCTAAATCCTTGCTGATTGTGGGCCCGAGATTAGTATAGTTAGCCCGTGCAGTGTTGGAGCAATCTTGGTCCAACACAATGCCCAGATAAGGGAGTGCAGTATCCACCCATTTGAATTCATAACGTGTGCAGAGTGTCTGTTCTGTGCCTGGCTGGAGGGTGAGATTCCAAATTTGGGATTTTAACAGGTTCATCTTAACTCCTGAGACAACCCCAAAAGCCTCCAGTTCGGATATGATAGCCGCAAGAGAGGTGAGGGGCCGGGCAACAGATCAATAATATCATCAGCATAAAGACTGATCATGTGTTGCTCCGGTCCAAACATAATACCTACTGCATCGGGGTTATCCTGTAATCTATGGGTGAGGGTTCTATGTATAGGGCAAAGAGGAGTGCGGAAAGTAGGCAACCCTGCCTGGTGCCCGTTCCACTTGGAACCCTTTAGAGCTAACCCCATCACCCAGACCATCGCACTGGGAGTGCTATATATACTGCGTATCCAGATCAAAAACTGCTCACCCATCCCGGAGTGTTTGAGAATAGCAAACATATAGGGCCACTGCACTCTATCAAAGCCTTTCTCTGCATCAACTCCCAACAAAAGTGTCTCTTCCTTGGAACGTTAGACTTTATCAATGAAATGACACACCTGTTTAGTATTATCTCCACATTGGCATGAAGGAATAAACCCTGCCTGGTTAGGATCAATCAGACATCAGGGGGTTGAGGCGATGTGCAAAAATACCTGCAAACAGCTTTGTGTCAACGTTGAGCAGGGATATCGGGCGGTAGGAGTTGCACTGTTCAGGGTCCTTCCCGGTTTTCGGGATCATGAAAATAGCAGCATGCAGCATGGACTAATTTAAGGAACCAGTCTCAGCGAAGGAATTAAAAAGGTGGGTTAGCAGAGGAGCTAGTTCAGAACAAAAAGTCTTGTAAAAGATGGCACTAAATCAATCAGAGCCTAGCGATTTCATGGGCTTCAGCCTCGAGATTGCAGCAATCATCTCTTCTATCCTCATGGGTTTGTTGAGTTTGTCCGCTTCTAGAAGTGGCAGCGGAGTTATTGAGGCGGATTGGAGGTAGGGTAATGGGTCAGAGGTTGCTGTGTCTTCACCTGTGTATAACTTAGCATAGAAAGCATGGAACTCTGCAGCTATGTCTAGTACGTCGTGAGCCGACAGGCCCGATCGTGTATGGATAGTTTTGGTTGCGTTGGCATGGTTGGTGCCACGTAAGCAGTGAGCAATCACCCGGCCCCTTCTGTTAGTACCTACAGGCAATTTGTGTTTGAGGTGGAGCAAGGGTTATCCTGCCCTGTCTAGGTCGAGGCGCTTGAGTTGAAGTCGAGCTTGTTCCAATTTGCTCCAAATTCGGGGTGCACCTGTGCCTTTGTGGATAAACTAAAATTTTACTACTCCTTTCTTCAACTCCTCTCTCTTATCCTTTCTAAGTTTAGAATCATGTGCTGATTCTGCAAAAAGAACAGCCTTGGCTACACGTTTCAGGGTTTCCCAGACTGAGGAGAGATGGGCCTCTCCAGTATCATTAACCTATAAGTACTCGGAGATCACCTGTTTTATTGAGGGCACTATATCGGGGGAGTGCAAAAGAGTTTCTCGCAGGTGCCAAGGGGGTCATTGGGAGGTGTGTGTAGGGACAGAGAAGGTGAGTGTGATAGCAGCATGGTCGGAGAGGGCACAGGGCTCAATGGAAGAGTCTGTACTGAGCTCCAACACCGCGGAGGAGGCTAAGAAGTGGTCCAAGCATGCTTAGCTTTTATGGGCTGTTGAATAAAACGTATAGTCTTGTTTCACAGGGTGTTGAAGATGCCACACGTCACATATGCCACAGTCGGCCAGCCAAGTCAACCCCTTCTAGGTAAAGGCCCCAGTCTGCCCCGTTCATTGTACGGAGCGGTCCAGTCCCCCATCCATGACTAGATTAAAATCACCCCCCACAAAGAACACCCCTGCTAAAACCTCAGTTATAAAGTGCTCTTGTTGCTCATTAGGGGCATAGAGTGTGGCAATGGTAAAGTGCAGCATACCCAATTGTACCTGAATGGCCAAAAGGCGGCCCATGATCTTGCAACATGTACCAAGGATTGACTCCCGGAAGCGGCTAGAAAAAAGAATCATCACCTCCACTTTCTTGCTCTTCCCTGATGACCAAAACTGGAGAAGGAACCTCCTAGAATGCATTGTATGGGTGTCCTTTGCTAATAAGTGCATTTCTTGGAGCAGGTAGATGTGGTCCTGCGAGTACTACAAAAGCGATAGTATTGCCGATCTTTTGACAGGGCTGTTAAGGCCCTTTACATTTATACTCAACAGTCTAACCTCCATAATACAAGTGGGGAAGGAAACTAAGCTGGAGGACACAAACAGGCCAGGAAATTTGCTGCACTGCTTTCCTGCACTAAAAGAGGGCAGGACAACCCCAACAATGCACCCACACACCGCTCAATCCATATCTAGTCAGTCAGAAGGAGATCCCCAAAACTAAACTCCAACCCCTCAACAAAAAACAGGGAGATAAAAAAATGAATAGTCCATTCAGTCTTTCGCAACTTGAAAGTCGAAGTCCAGTGGGAATGTCCCAGCACAGCAAGCCAGCTCCGTTCATGGAAGATTTGCGCCGACACCCCCAACCTGCGGATCAACCCCCCAGCCGGAAATAAACAGTACCTCATGAGGAGAGGACCACTTTTTGTTTCTCACGGCCAGAGAGTAAACGCAGCACTTCCGATCTCTCTCTTGCCATAGCTGTTGGGTCCAGTCTGAAGGCTGCAGGTCTCAAGCTTCATCTAGAGCCACAATTGCTCTCCTCTCGATCTCTCTCCACCGAAGAGAGCCGCTGGGAGGAAGGGTCTGAGGGAGTGATCTCGAGGAGCCTGTAAGCCTGGGTCAAGGAGCGTATCTGGTGGGTCTTTCCGTTCAGTTGGAAGATTAGGTGGAAAGGATGGCCCCAGGAGTAGGAGATGCAGTTAGAGCAGAGGTGGCTAGTGACTGAGCAGAACTCTTCGTTTCAGGAGCATAGAAGCAGCCAGATCCCGGAATAATTGAAGAGGGTGGCCATGGAATTGCAGCTTTGGATTAGACCGGGCTGCTTTGAGGATTGCGTCTTTCACCATGAAGTTGTGGATGCTTACTAGGATATCTTCTGGCAGATGAGGCAGTGAATTTGGAGGGCCAACTCTGTGGCATCTATCTAGTTAGATGCTTTTAGACAGTTTGTCACCCATGTTCCCTGGAATAGCTCCTTCACATATCGCTCCAAGTCAGTACACTCATCGCTCGTAGGGGCTCCCCTAATGCAATATTATTTCTCTGTGACCTGTTTTCCAAGTCTTTAGTGTGAGCTTGGAGGTCCAGCTGTTGTTCCTGGAGGCGGATGATTTCTTCTTGGAGGGAGTCAATTTACGCATCCCTGGTTAGGGAGCCCTCTTTCAAGGCCGCCACACTCTCCCCCACCTCGTCAATATCTCAGTGTGCCTCTCTTAGCTCCCTGGTGAGACCTTTTTTGACCGTTTGAAGATCCTCTCGCAGAGAGGCGAATAGAGCTTCTAGGAATTTGTGGGTAATTGAGCCGTCCACTGTTCTATCTCCGCATAAGTCCTTTGATTCTTTGGATAGCATGTTCTCTTGCTGGGCATCCATTGGGCCCTTGAGTAACATGTCCTTAACAGATCTATCCTTCTTGTTCTTGGTGGTGGCCATGCTTCCTCACCTCCACAGCGACCAGGCAAGGAGGTTCCTAAGAGGTACAACAACAGCCAAATCACCTGGGCATCTAAGCTGCCAAGTCTCTGAGCCGCAATTGCCTACCTTTAAGAAGGTATCCCTGTAGATGCCCTGCGGCTTCGGCCAGTCAGACCCAGTCCAACCCCTCTCCACAGGCCTCAGTACTGGGTAGAGAGCAGCGAATGTAGGCAATTTTTTGAGGCTGTGAAGCACTAGTCCATGCCCCACCGGTGCCCCTCTCTTGCTGATATGAGAGCGGCCTGTGGCGGGGCACAGCAGCAGCTTGCAGAGGCCCCAGGCCCATCTCGGCCATGGCAGTAGGCCCCAATGATGTATGTCCAAAACACAGCAGGACCTTGGGTTACACCCCTGTGCTGTGGACTGCAGTGAGTCTTGGAGAGGCAGGCGATGTACTTATGCAGTTCACTTCCGCTCTGTAGGTGTTGCACAAGTGCAGTGAGACCCAAATGTGCAGCTATGCACTGGTGTAGTAGGTTATGGATTGCAGGCAAGACACTCATGCATTGAGCTTCAGTGCCACAGGTGATGCCCCTATGCAGGGAGCCCTCCACTCCCAACGCAGAGGGGATCATGCTCCGACCGGGCTCACACTTACCCTGGTCACGGGCCCCAACACATGGCCCCCTGCATGAGGTCCAGGGGGAACCAGTAATTCACCACGGCCAGCGGGGAAATCTCCTACGTGGGGAGCAAATAGTAGGGTATCTCACCCACTGCCAAGGCATGTCGCATCTCCCGGCCGCTCATATTGTGCAAGGCCACTCCACATGGGTGTGCCATCTGGCGACGTCCAAGCACTAGGCCAGCAATACCCGAGCTCCACCGTTGGGGAGAGACGGCCCACCTCAGCCTCCTTGTTGCCCCTCCCCACCAGCAAATAGTCCACAGCCAGGGTTCAGCCAGCAGACCTCGGCAAGCCACCCAGTGACCAATACAAGCCTCCGGCTACACGCAGATCGTAGAAGCCCCAACCAGAGCCCACTCGATAGGCCGTGGCCCCCAATGCATCCGGGGCCTGCCATCATGGACCGTCTCCTGCATCTCCGGACTGCACCACTCACGCTCCTGTGCTATGCGACCCCCCCTGGGCATGAACCTGGCTGGGTGGAGCTGATTCCTGTGTTTTAGGTCGGATGGGGACGGACCACAAGACAAACATGTCTGCTCACTCCAGATAGAAAGAAGGAAAGAAGGAGAGAAAGATAAAAAATAAAAGGGGATACCTTAATACAGAGAAGTTTTAAAGGGTCCAGATTTGACATGCTGTGAAATAGCAGCAGTTGGAAAAGCAAAACACTCCGAAAGTAAATTACAACAGCATTGGCAGGTGATGGGAATTGATAAAGATGACATGTGCATCAGAAGCATCCTGCTATTGTATCAGGCTTAAGAACAAAGACAATACTGAATTGATAATAAATTAAAAACAAAAACAGTGGCACTGAAGGGAACTAGCTTGTGTGTGGATTTGCTCCTCGTGATAGAGCAAAACTCAGTCACTCAAAGTGTAGTTACCCAGAACCTTAAGTAGACTGATCACCTGCCCCATACCTTCTGCTGTAGTGGGTAGAAGCAAAATGCGAATGATACACCAACAGACCAATGAATGAAGAGAGTCGGTTAAAAGACTCTATATGTAAATATATTATGCATTTTTATGCTGTAGTGGGTGGACACAAAATGCAAATGACACGCCAACCGACCAATGGATGAAGAGAGTTGGTTGAAAGAGCCTATATGTAAGTATATTATACATATTTTATTACTATCAAAAGGTCTTAGCTAACACCATATCTACAAAAAAACAGCAAGCCTCATGGGTCATTAAATTCATGACCCCAAGAGAGATTACCATATATTTCAAAAGCACTCAGAGCTCTAGCTGTATGTTTTTCAGCTGAAGTGTGGAGACCTCTAGTGGTTGGGTTTACACGTTGTGCCTTGAAAAATTGTAAATAATGAGTCAAAGACATGTTAATGTTTTTCTTTAAAAAAGCTTTATTCAAAATAATTATGACAATCACTTATATGAAACATTGCAATGTATGAATTTATGAAGTAAGCATTATATAGTTATTGTTGTCTGTTTGACAAAGCCAGTATATTAGCATTACTAAAAATGACTTCCTCTATATTGTTACACTTAGTCAGCTGTGCGCACCATCGAGGGGTTGGATGCATGGGTTGGCCTAGGCTCTGCGATCAACACTCAACCCCCACTGAGCATGGCCATAGGTCGTGCGTTGCTGGGTTGCTGGGGTAGGGCGCCTCTAGGGGGTTTGTCACCGACCCGCTTTGCACATGGCAATCAACATCTACTTTATGTTAAACAAAACATAGAAATTCACTACTAAAACAAAAGTTAAATAGACATTATAGTTAGGTATGGTAATAATATTTTACTTTGTATTACAAAAACGTAGAAATTCACTGAAAAAAACAAGGTTTAAAGAGATTTATAGTTAGGTGAAAATGTCAGTTAAAACACACTTGGCCTGATTCACAAAGGTAAATGTACACTTTTGTGCAAGTTTACTATTTTTTTAAATTTCACAAAGGTAAACTTAGACCAAAGCTCTAACTTTACTACTTTACGATATTCACTAAGGTAAACTTGGACCAAATGTCTAACTTTACGAGTAGTAACTTACCTTAGTAAATACTGAAAAGTAGTAAAGTTAGACTTTTGTTTTCCTTTGTGAGTACCAAAAAGTAGTAAACTTACAAAAAAGTGTAAATGTATCTTTGTGAATCAGGCACACTGTTTCAAACAAACAAAACCACAGAAGTTCACCAGTTATAGTGATGGCAAGTAACTTTAACTTGTGCCCTAAACTAACAAAAACTGTGACCCTCGCCAAGCACTGCTATTTACCTCACATTTTACCTCACTCGTTCTATGACATCGTTGATAGCATAGCCGCAACATCTAAAATAACATAATTGATGACAACACAGTGCATGTAGTGTGCACGAGTCCCAAGTTTTAATAATTTTAACAAGTTTGTAACATTTAAAATATATATTATAGAGTATCAGTAGCCCTTTTTAGGTCTCGCCTCTCAATGCGCATGCATTGAGCGGAGCGAGACTATAGGGGCTTAAACAGCGTTTAACCAAGCACACGATTCCACTGGCGATTCCTTGCAGTGCATGTGCTTTTTAGGTCATTGCGCAAGCGCAAGCCCTAAAAAGCGCGTGCACAATGCCACCAGCCGCCTGCCTGCCTGCCTCGCATTACCACATCAAAGGCAGCCCAGCCTCCCTCCCACAAGCTTATCAGCGTGCGCATATTCCCTAATTATTCGCGGCCGGCCGGCCGTACTTTCAGTTTCACGGCCGCCGGCCCTGTCTCCTTTTATGCATCTACTTTGGTTTACATTTCTCTTCTCGTGTTTCCCTTTGCTCCCCCTCCCACGGAGCCTTGTCCCTCTCCTCACTCTCCACCTCGTCTCTCCTTTCCTCCCATCTACTTTGGTTTACATTTCTCTTCTCGTGTTTCCCTTTGCTCCACCTCCCACGGAGCCTTGTCCCTCTCCTCATTCTCCACCTCATCTCTCCTTTCCTCCCGCTGGTATTCTCTTCTCCCGCCGCTCCACTCTCCTTTTGGTTCGTCTCATAAACACCTCTATCTTCAAGTTACGCCTCTCGTGAGGTTTTTGTCCTTACTCCTCCTCTTGCCCGGACTCAGTCACTTCATTCACCTTTAGCCGCCCGCCCATAGATCACTCTTTTCTCTCTATCACAATTCCCATGCTCACTCTTGCCCCTGTCCCCTGCACCGCTCCCTCCGAATCGGCGTGCTCCTTCTGCCCCTTTGCTTCTCAGCCTTGACGTCTCCTCCCGCTCTGCCCACCCCCTTCCCAGCTCTCCTCTGTGTCACCCGTGCAGGGGCTCTCCTGGCCAACACCCTATCTTTGTTGTTCAGCCCCAGAGACCCGAGGTACTACCTTCCACCTCATTAAGAAAGACAATTAATATAAAGAAACGCTCTGCGTAGAAAAGACTCTCAGATTTCACGAGGGGGTTCGGCGGTTAAAGTGCTAAATTTGAATACAACGTAACGAACACACCTTAAATAAAAAACATAACTGTAAGCTAAATGAATCGATAAGAAATGCACTCTTGTGCTATGAAAGATCCTTTAGGTAATGCGATCACTGAAGATGTGTCTGAGTGTGTAAATAGACAGTCACAGAGCTGAATCGTGATTGGTGCAGTACAAATTAAATGCTTAGAATGGTTAACACTTTTCCATGTTTGTATGTGTGCTGTGCCGAGCACACATGTACATTTGAAAACATTTGGTGAAAAGAAAAATGTTCTCAAACATTACACCGTCCTAGAGGAGGCATAATTTTTTATGTAAACCCCTCACTATCAATGTTAAGAAATACAGATGTGTCAAAACACATGAGTGGTTGTATTTGATCACACACGTACCAGCATTGTCACATCTCCTTGACACAACGTATCACAAAGTGCCAGTCTGTTACTTTAGGTCTACTTTCCAGCACAAATTAGCATTTACATTGAAAAATAAATCATAAGTCAAACCTTTGCACCAGTTTGCATCACTTGTGTGACGCTGCACTGGTGCAAAGGTTTGATAAATATCACCCTGCTTTTTTAAAATAAAAAAAAGTGCTCTCAAAATACATTTTCTTAGTCAGACTGTATTTAGTGCACTTTTGTAAATAGGTTCAGAAGGACACACTCCAGTGCTCAGCTGGTAACACCCTTGTATTACCTCTCAAAAAGAATAACTCTTTGTCACTGTGAAGCTCCAAAGGACTCATCAATTAAAGTATACACTGACTCGCAAGCGGCCTTTATATTTTGCTGATTTACCAATTGCACACATTTATATTTGTTTCTAGTAGCAGGCACCCTGGCACAAGCTAATCGCCAGAGAAATAAAATAGCCCCCACCTCCCAAACCATATCCTGAATGGCAGTAAGTGAGCAAGTCTCAACCTACGTAGGAGACTACATGGGTCAATACAAATCGTGATGCACATCGTATGCCTTACATCGATGAGGTCTTGTGAACGTGCTTCTATCCGCCCGAGCTGCCTGCCTCCACATCAAAGCCATCTGTTGCTTTGCGCTCGGCCTCAGGCTGGCATTTCTCCTCCCCTAAGTATTCACTGCATGGCCGGCCGGCACATCAAAGGCTGCTGCTCCCCATGCGCCTCGTTTATTTATTTATTTTTTAGTCCCCTCTTGGAACAGACCTCGCCCGACCCCCTCCCTGTTCTCACAGTGCCTGCCTCCCTGCCCCCAACCCAAAATACCTCCGGATGATGAAAGGCCCCTGCATGCTACCAAGGTCTCTCCTGTAGGCACCCCCTCCACTCCCCCCTCCCAACAACCCCCTGCCCATGGAGGTGCCTTCCCCTGACTATGGAAGTGCATTCCCAGTGCGTTCTTTCTTGTTGTTGGAATGTTTACCATTCATTGCAGTATTATCCTTGTACCCGTCTTGGGCACTCCGTTATAACTTGCCCACGTCACTTTCCTCTTGCATTACACTGTTTGCTACCTCTCATTTTATCTGCTTTAGATCCTTGCACAACAAGTACCACCATTGCCTACGTAACGTTTGTTCTTGTATTTTAGCGTCTGCACTTTATTGCAGTATCAAACCTCTTCTTGTACTTTGTACACTTTTGTAACCTGCACCCATGTCCCTTATTCCTCCTACCGTGTACCGTTTGCAACCTCAAGCATTTGTGCCCACCATTGTCGTCCTGCCTCGCAAACTTAACCCTTCCTCCAAGCAAATTCCGCGCGACATAAAAGGCATTAAGAACTCTATAACCCCGCGCTGCACGCATCTCAGCCACCCTTCTCCTCCCTCCCCCACCCACAAGACTGCACCAACCTCCCAGTGCGTCCATCGTATCACCCGCCCCCGAGGGGCCCCCTGTTTAGCTACGGCTTTGTTTCCTGTATAGCGCCTCCTTCTCTCCCCCCCCACCAGACAGCACTTCAAATGCTATAGGTGTCACGTTCGCGAAAGTTATAACTATTGGCATTGTAAATGACAAAGCTATCAATTTAGCTATTTTAAAAACCAACACATAAATAAAATAATTGTCATTTACAAGACCAATAGCTCCAACTTTTCTAATGCGAGACCCATTGCATTTCCAATGCTTGTTAGTTATAGTTAGGGTCACCAGAGATTGGGGATTTTAAAATTTGTTGTCCATTATTATTATTATTATTATTATTATTTATTTAACTTGTTAAGTGCTACAGCTACCCAACAGGGTTTCCCGGCGCTGATAGAAAAAGTAGTGCAGAGGGACATGATGACTAGAGTGAGACAGGCCGTGGCTTACTGGTCAAACAGCCAGGTTTTCAAGGATCTACGAAAAGTGACAAAATTGGATTCAGTACGGATTGAATTCCAGTACTTAGGACCTAGATATGAGAACGATCTACCTCCCATTCTAGTTAGCCGGACTTTAGGCACATTGAAAAGGCCTTGGGAAGAGGATCTAAGGTTACGGGTAGGTAGATAGATATGCACCAGATTTTTAAGGTAATTCGGGGCAGATCCAAATTTAATCCTATGCATGAAACAGAGCGTTTTAAATTTTATTCTGCTCTCAACTTTCAACCAATGCAGAGCTTTCAAATGTCCTGTCATGCGTTCTCTTCTATGGCATTTGCGTAGAAGCATATTGTACCCGCTGAAGTTGGTTCAGAACAGCTTGGGTTGTCCCAAGGTACAGAACGTTTCCATAGTCAAGCCTTGAGGTGATTAAGGCATTGACTACGGACTTCTTGGTATCTTCCGGGAGCATCCAAATAATCTTGCGCAGCCATCTCAAGACAGTAAAACATGTGGCTGTAAGTTTACTGACTTGAGGCTGCATCGTGAGTCCTTTGTCAATGATGATGCCAAGATTGCGAGCTTGGACACATGGGGTGGGAAGATGGCCCATGATGGAGGGCCAGTGGGAGCTATTCCAGAGATCAGGACTGGGACCAAGGATAAGCACCTTGGTTTTTTCCCCGTTAAGTTTTAGCAAATGAGCCTGCATCCAGGTTGCAATCCTAGCAAGGCCTGATTTCAGAGGTGAAGGTGAAGCTTTATCCGCACTGGTCAATGAGAAGATTATTTGGGAGTCGTCGGCGTAGCTAAACATGGTTAAGCCTTCGTCCTCCGCTATACGGGCAAGAGGAGCCACGTATTGTATAGTATTCTTGTTTGCAGATATTTCCCTTTTAATACAAATTCCAATGTTATACATATTTCCCTTTTAAATAGAATGTCTCTTCATAGCTGCTCATGCACATTGTGTTATGGATTCCATTTAGAATTGTTATGGTCTGAAATGGATTGGGGTGGTGAAAAAAGGACTGGTAACTTGGAGAGTGGATGTACTGTGCTGCAGTTCAATAAACCTTGGATTTTACTTGGAATTATCTTGGATTTTCAACATCTTTATTACAAAATTGGCGACGAGTGTGTCTAGTACCTACTACTACAGCAGCACAGGTGTGGTACACCTGATTTTGAAAGGATTTTGGATTTTTACCTGATCTTAACCTAGTTTGGATTTTATAAACTTTTGAAGATTGGAGCTTGGTTCATTCCTACATAGAAGACGTTGCTATCAACTATCCTACTTAAGGACTGAAGGATTTAAAACTTTATTTTACTTAAAATACTATTTACACCTGCTCTCACTGGTGTACAATATTCTATTGGTAACGCTTTTCATCTTGGAGACTGCACGGTTGAGGACGCTGTGTTTACCGTAAACTACGAAATTTATGGATGTTTGCGCGAAAGTTTCACAATTTTAAACGAAATAAGCAAATGTTTACCTTTGAATGTGGTTTCAACGGGCAACACGCGAAGGACTGAGTCTTCCCGTGCAACAAATCTCCATGCGCCGTGTTGGAGCGTGCAGTTACCATGGTTTCCAAGTAGTGACTCGGGTGTGCTCGTGAAATAAAGGTACTGTTTCACATTTTGGAATATATTGATCAAATAAGCCACGCCGCACGACGAACTTCACAACTATCTGTTTGACAACATTTTCACATCGCGTGCATTATTGCTGAAAATTTCGAGCTAGTGCTAGACTTTTGCACTATAATCTACAACTACTGTGTAGGACATTACAGTGCTGATGTACACAGCTGGTGTACTCAAGGATTGAATTTGTGTTTATTTACTTTGCATTTTATTTTCTTTCAACGGTAATAATATCATATTGCTTCATTTTGTTCACTATTTAATTTGTACTATTATCATTTTCACTATGCAGTTTGACCCTCCTTCGAAATTTTTACAATGTAAGGGTGATCCTCCCATCCCCTGGAACAGATGGAGGAGGAGTTTTTACCTTATTTAAAGGCTATTGATGGGGAAATGAAAGAAAAAAGAATATTTTTCTTCATTGTTTAGGATCCGAAGGGCAAGCTATTTTTAGAAATTTAGCACCTGTTCCTGGTGACTCTGGTGTATTTGATGAAGCAATGCTTCGTGTAGAAACACGTTTCAAACCCACAACCAGTATTGCTCTGAATCGTTACAAGTTTTATACGAGGGCACAGAAAGAAAATGAATCTTTTGATGATTTTTTAACGGGTTTGAGAGCTTTGGTGGTTTCATGTAATTTTGGTGCAATGACAGACGAAATGATCAGAGATCAGATAATTGTCAATGTTAAATGTAAAAAAACACAGGAACAATTGTGGATATTAGGTAATCCCACTTTATTAGAAATCATTTCCACTGCCAAGGCTTTTGAACAATCTAACAAATGGATGAAAACTATTGAAGAAACGAGCACTAGGGGTAGCAAGAATGATAAACTAAGTGAAGAAGTATGTGCCATGAACAATGTTACAAAAGGTTTTCAAAACTATAGGAATATATCACGTAACCGCAAGTTTTGTCCTGCCTTGGGAAAAGAGTGCAACAAATGTGGTAGAGTTGGTCATTTTTCCAAGTCCTGTAGGGAAGACAAAAAGAAAATTGGGGACAAAAGTAATTATTTTAAAAAAGGGGAAGTCTCTTGTGTGAGAGATGACACTGATTTGGGATCAAATTTGTCAAGATGTGAGCATGTCGTGTCTGATGAATCCCTTAAAGAAAGAGGAATGTGTGGTAAATGAGGCTGGAAACCACGTAGAGATAAGGTTGGTTTAATGTAGAAGAACAGCAGGAAGCAACCACGACACAAGCTGGCCAGGCACAAACTGTCGCTACCTAGAACGCTAGGAGGGAACAGAGCCAACTACATTCTGGAATTGAGAACACAGGTAAGGATAGTGGTATAGCATAGAAATAAAAGAAAGGTAATATACAACACATCTCTTCCCGTAGAATATAAAAGAAAATATGTCACATTAAAAAGGAAACTTAACGCATTTAGGAAACAGTCATGAAAAGGAAACTTAGCCAAAACTAAAGAGAGCTAGCTGAACAAAGAAAGCTAGTAATGTCAGCAAAGTAATTTAAGCATTCAACAATTCAGAATCACCAGTGAAACTAAGCATTGAAATGGACACACGTCACCCCTCTAAAGACTAATCACAACAGAAATCATTAAGATGTGCAGGAGGCCTACGGCACCTCTGAGGTCTGGAGGCAGACACAGGAGGGTTGGAATCGGGAATAGGGTTGGGAGAAGAGAGTCCAGGATCAGGTGCATCCCCACCCCCATCACCCCGCACCAAAACATCCGGAGGAGTAGACACAACCGGAGCTGAAACCTGAGAGGGAATGAACAAAAACCCGGAAGATGTAGGATCCTGGTTAGGAACAGAGGAGGAAGGTGAGACAGAAACAGGACCAGTGTTAGCTTTCTGGTAGAGAGCGACTCTCCTTAAATTCCATTTTTCACCATTAGAGAGGACTACATATTGAGGATAGACCATCTTGACAAGAAAGGGACCACGGAATTTGGACAAACCACCTGAAAGACGACCGGACTTTATCTTGACGAGATCACCTTTAGCAAGCTTCCCTGAATCCTTACCAAAAGGCAAACACACTGAACTCTCACCAGAGGACTTAGGAACACTTTGGGCCTGTATAGAACGACCAACAGAAACTCCTTTATTAGTAGATAGGTTCACAGAACTCCCACCAGGAGAATACTTAGTAGGCGGACTCACAGAACTTTTACCTGGAGGTCTTGGTACACTTGGCAGCTTATCTAAGGTTGATTGACAAATCATGTCCTTGAGCCAAGAAGGAATACGTTTGGTATTGGGGACTCTACCCCTCATCATTTCAAAAGGGGACTTGGACTGAGAGGTATGAAGAGTGGTACAATACGCATATACCATCTCACGAACAAGAGAAGAGACAGAAGAACTGCTGGAGAGAGCCATCTGAATGGTGCCCTTTACCAATCTATTAAGGCGCTCACTAAGGCCATTGGCTTGGGGATTGTAGAGGGAAGTCCTATGGTGAGATATACCACAATCGGCTAAAAAGGCTTGCATGGTATGTGAGACCAACTGAGTACCATTGTCAGTTATGATAACACTTGGAAAACCCTCTACAAAGAATAGGGACTTCAGGTGTTTGATGGTATTCTCCGTGGTAATATCCTTCATGAATTCTACGGATAACCATTTTGAATGGCAATCCACAATGACTGCGGCAAACCTTTGTGAAAGAGGTAACTCGGCCATTGGACCTATGAAATCCAAACAGATGGTATGCCACGGGATTTCAGGAAACTGCAACGTACCCATCTGGGACCCTACAGCGACTTTTAGTCTCTTTTCACCATCCTTACAGATATGACAGTCCTCAACCCAAGAAGACACCATAGAGTCCATACCGGGCCACCAGAAATTTAATTTGAGACGTTGTTGTGTCAGGGTTTGGCCAAGATGGCCCTCATGTGCTAAAGAAATGAGTTTGGGTCTCAAATCAACAGGAGGTACGAACTTATCACCTCGCATCACAACATTGTCACTGCATACAGACAAATCATCAATAACTTTTAGGAAGGGCCGAACTGAAACATGGACACAACTCTCCCTGCGGGAACCAAGTTTTATCAGTTGGATGACTTCCTGTAAGACATTATCCCGAGACATGGCATCTACCCACTCAGAACGAGAGAAGGAGCTTTCAGTTAGTAGAAGAATATCATCAATCCATGCAACATTCTCATCAAGACCCTCCAGACTAAAGCCAACATCAGCACCAGAAGGAACAGCCAACCTAGACAGACAATCAGCCTGGAAGTTCCTCCAACCAGAGATGTGGGAAATGTCAAAGTGGTACTCCTGGAGTCTAGATGCCAACCTCGCCAACCTTGGAGAACCAAAAGCCCCCCCGCCAGGAGAAAGGATGCGGATAAGGGGGTTGTGATCCGTTTTGAGGTTGAAACGAATGCCCCATAAATAGGGTCGAAAATGGTGTACACCCCAGGCAGCAGCGAGAGCCTCTTTCTCTATAACAGAATAATTCTGTTCACATTTGGAAAGAGTGCGTGAAGCGAAAGCAACAGGCTTGTCACCATCTTTATGAGACTGCAGTAAAACAGCGCCTAGGCCATGAGCACTGGCATCCACCATGAGAGTTGAAGCCTTTGAGGTATCGAAGGGTGCCAGCACCTTCGCACTGCAAATTGCTTCTTTGATCTGCTTGAAACACTTTTCTAGTTCTGGGCCCCAAGTAAATTTGCAACCTTTCTTCATTAAAGCCCTCAGAGGTAATGTTTTCTCTGAGAATCTCTCCACAAATTTGGAGTAGTATTCGATTAAACCCATGAATGACCGTAACTGGTCCTTGTCAGATGGGCAAGGGGCTAGGCGTATTGCATCAAGAAGATTCTTTTTAGGTTTTACTCCGTTGACTGAGATCTCATGTCCCAAGTACTCAATGTTCTGGACGAGAAACGAGCACTTCTCCTTACGTAAAGTAAGGCCAGTGTCCCAAATTCTGTGTAAAACATTTCTTAGCACAAGGTTGTGGTCTGCTACAGTGTTTCCAAAAACCAAGATATCATCTTGAAAGAATACCACGTTGTTTAGCCCTTTGAATACTTCACTGACCAGTCTCTGGAACACACTCGCTGCCGATATCAACCCAAAGGGAAGACGAGTAAATTGGAAGATCCCATCAGGGGTGATGAAGGCAGTGAGGCGCTTCGAAGACTCATGGAGTTTGACCTGATGGTAGGCACTCTTCAGGTCGAGCTTGGAAAAGTATCTGGCTCCCTGAAGAGTGGACACCATCTCTGCAATGTTGGGCAATGGGAATGTGTCTGCAACGACACACTTGTTCAGGGACCTGAGGTCCACACAAAATCTCAATTTTCCGTCTGATTTCTTAGAAATCACGACGGGCGAAACCCATTCAGATGCTTCTGTTGGCTCTATCACACCAGATTGAAGCATCTCCTCAATCAGGAGTCTGACTTCATCACGGATAGAGATGGGAATCCTCCGTACACGATGCTGCACAGGTAAACTACCCTTCTTTAGTTTAATAAGATGGGCATATCCCCGAAGTTCACCCAATTCCTCCTTGAACACAGACCCAAATTCAGAGAGGATAAATTCTATAGAGTCATCATCAACAACCATAATTTGATTCTTTGCTCTTGGGTTGATTACTATATATAGGTCATATTGATGTACCCAACCCAGAATGGGGGGTCCGTCAACTGAAACATAAACTTTCCCAAATATAGATCTTTTCTCAAAAACTATCTCAGTCTCGAAGAAACCAAGGATTTCAATCTTCTGACCACTGAACCCTTTAGGTGAAATGTCACTGTTGTGCAATTCTACCCTTTCCCAAAAAGTGTCAAAGGTGGACTTTGGTATGATGGTATGGCGAGAACCAGTGTCAACCATCAGCAGCACCTCATGGGAATCGATCTTAAAAATGGCTTTGGGTCTGTTTTGTCTTGGATCATCACAGATTACATCAACTTCGTCAATAATCAGGAGTCTATCAGGTTCAGTTACAGAGTCATCGACGTAGTCATCAACGATGGCAACCCTCTGCCTAGGTTTCGTCTTGCACATTTTGGAGAAATGTCCAACTTTGCCGCACTTCAAACATTCTTTGTTTGCGGCAAAACAAAACCTAGCTTCAGAAGAATGGCTACTACTGCCACACCTATTGCAAAATCTACTTGTTGGTTGTTTCTTCGCTGGAGGTCTGGGTCTGTTTTTTACTACTGCAACGTTGTCTCCGCAGCAATGTTCACACTCCGCCATAGTACCTTTGTCGGAAACAACAGAGACCTCTTGATGAGGAGAAGACTTATGTGAGTCTAGGACTTTCATGCATTTGCTGGACTCCTCAATTACTTTAGCCAAGTCAATTGCATCTTTCAAGGTCGGGTTCTTAGCAGCCCATAACCTCTCCTGGATCTTTCTGCTTGAGCACTGTACTACCAGTTGATCTCTAATAAGTTCGTCGTTCATAGCGCCGAACTTGCACTTTATAGATAACTCTCTAAGTCTAGCTACAAAGTCATCTATTGTTTCTGAGTCTTTTTGGCGTTGTGTGTAGAATTTATAGCGGTTCATTATCAGGTTCTCTTCTTTGGCAAATCTGATCTCGAGACGATCAACCGCTTCCTTAAATTCATCAATATCTTGTGGATTAGCTCCTAGTGTGATCGGTAAGAATCTGAAGATTCTCTGTCCTTCCTTGCCAAGAGTGCTTAAAAGGATAGCCTTTTTCCTTTTTGGTGAAAATTCCTGTCCGTCTAGCGCTTCAAGATAATTATCGAACATTATATACCAGTCTTCCCATGGTATCTCAGGAACACCAGGTTCGGGTAAAAACTGAGGAGGTAATGTGACTACGAATTGTTGTGCCATTTAATTGTGTATTAAAGTTAAAATAAGATAAAACGATTAAATTAGCCCAACCAGGTTATAAATGTAATTAAATTATAAGCATACCTCTGTTGTATGGAGACTGGTAAAATTCTGCAATTCGATGTTTTAGCGCTGACAGTTGTGACAGAAATGATAAGGAAAGGGTTTCTGTGATAAAAATCGCGTTTAAACTAGTTAAGATGTCCGTCATCCTTATTTATCGAAATTGAGGCTTGGCAGGCAAACAAAAGGAGCTAAGATGGCCGCCGCTAGCGAAAACGAGGCTTGGAATCCGCTTATCTAGTCTTGAAATGCAAGTTTTCGTTTTGACGGAGTTAAGATGGCCGCCGTTATCGAAAACGAGGCTTGGAATCCGCCTATCGAGTCTTGGAACGCAAGCTCTAGCTTTGACGGAGCTTGCTGATGTGTTGTCTCCTAGGCAACAAGCTCCAATAGCAGGGAGACGGTGACGTCAGGTCCACTGCCGTTACTGGGGTTAGTTTTGCGCTCGAGTTTTTAAAAGTACTTACAAGTACACCACAGGAGCATCTTCAGCCGGATTTGAGGGGCATCTCCTGGAATTAGACGGAGTCCACACGCAGTAGGTTCGTTTCTCGTCGTGGATGTTCCGCTGTGTTCCGCTGCGTTAACAGGAACGATGTCTTCAATATTTTAAGTACTAACTCGGAATCTGTTGAAGCTTGCTGGCCAGCGTTCAAGACGTCGCCAAAAATTGTGGTAAATGAGGCTGGAAACCACGTAGAGATAAGGTTGGTTTAATGTAGAAGAACAGCAGGAAGCAACCACGACACAAGCTGGCCAGGCACAAACTGTCGCTACCTAGAACGCTAGGAGGGAACAGAGCCAACTACATTCTGGAATTGAGAACACAGGTAAGGATAGTGGTATAGCATAGAAATAAAAGAAAGGTAATATACAACAGAATGATTGTATCATTAGTGAGTTTGGGGTTGCTTGAAGAGGATGTGTTGGACTCTCCTAAGTGTGTGGTTAAATTTATGGGTGTTGAACTAGAGCTAATGGCTGATTCTGGGTCTCCTTGGACCATCATAACGGAAGAATACTTTCATGAAATGTATGAATCTAAGATTGCTAAGAGTGATTTGTGCCCTCCTGATGTAATGGCAAAAGGTTTCAATGGTTCATACATTGATTTCATTGGTTATATTGCTTCCACCATATATTTTAAGGATCAATCTGCGTACATCAAATTATATGTTGTAGTAAAGGGTGTGAATGTTCTGGGTTGGCGCGATCAATTCAAACTTAACATTACGTTGAATCCACGCAGCAAAGATCCAGTCATGGTGTTAAAGGATAGAGGTGAGTTAAATAAAAGAGTTATGTTTGTAGAAGAGAGTAATGCTTGGAAGTTACTTTTGTGTGAGTTTCGTGGAGTTTTTTCAGACAAGTTAGGTAAGCTAAGCGGGTTCACTCATGTCATCAAGCTCAAACAACGAGCTGAACCAGTTGTGCAAAAGCTTAGACCTGTACCACTCAATGTTAGAGAAGAGTTAAGTGATACTCTAAAAGATATGTTAAAAAATGATGTCATAGAGGAGATAGAATCGTAAGAATGCATTTCGCCAGTAGTTTTGGCACGCAAACCTGATAAATCTCTGAGACTTTGCATAGATTTGAGAGCACTTAATGCTAATATAGTAGTAGATTGTCATCCCCTGCCGAATATCAATGAAGTAGTGAGCATGATTGGTGAGGCTGTAGTTTTTTCTACCTTAGATTTGAGATCTGCGTATCATCAGGTAGTGTTAGCAGAGGAATCACGTCATCTCACAGCATTTATTACACCTCAGGGATTATATCAATTCAAACGGATGCCATTTGGTTTGACATCGGCAGCCTCAGTTTTTCAGAGATCGATGTATCATATTTTTAAAGACATGAGTGACTATGTGAAGTGTTTTCAGGATGACATTTTAGTATTTTTTAAGAGTGATGAAGTACATATGGAACACCTGAGTAATGTGTGTAAAATGTTAAGTAAGTTTGGTCTTACCATTAAGAGTAAAAAGTGCAAGTTATTTCAAAAGAAGATAGAATATTTAGGGCATACTATTTCTGGGAATGGTGTTGCTCCTAAGAAATCGTTAGTTGATGCAATCCTGAAAGCTCCTGTACCCGATTGCAAAGATAAATTGTTATCATTTTTAGGACTCTGTGAATATTACAGTAAGTTTATAGTTGGTTTCGCAACTAAAGTGGAGCCGTTAAGAGAACTAACCAGGAAAGATTTTGAATTTTTGTGGGGAACTAAACAACAAAACACTTTTGACAGTATTAAACTTGACATGGTGTCAGCTCCTACACTTAGACCGTTTTGTTTGAACAAACTTTGTGTTTTGACAGTGGATGCTAGCCTTTATGGCTTGGGTTGCGTTCTTTCGCAACGTTCAGGTAAGGAGGACTGGAATGTTGCATTCGCGTCTAGATCTCTAAATAACACTGAAAAACGATATGCTGTAATCGAAAAGGAATTATTAGGATGTGTCTTGGCTGTTGAACATTTCCGGAATTATATTTGGGGTGCAAGATTTTTGATACGTACTGATCATAAGCCTTTGGTGGGTATTCTTTCACCCGGTGGAGGTTTAAGTGCGACTGCTCGTATTGCTAGATTGATGTCACGATTACAAGAATATAGTTTTAACATAGAATATGTGCCTGGGAAACTCAATGTGACTGCAGATTGTTTGTCAAGATTACCATATCCCAGTGTCAGTGATGATGAAGATACTGAAGTCGTAACTAGCATTTCAGAATTATTGTCTGAGAAATTCAGTATCATTTCAGAAGATTTATGGATGAAAAGCATGAGTGAGGATGATGTCTTGTGCAAAGTGAGAGATTATGTGAGTGTGGGTTGGCCTTCTAAGGAATTAATTCCAGCTGAAGTTATACCATTTTACAATGTTGCTGATGAGTTGGCCATAGAGGGAAATCTACTATTCAGATCTGGAAAATGTATTCCACCTTTTGCGGTAAGAGATGTTATTTTGCAAATGAGTCATGAATGTCACATGGGCATGTCGTCCATGAAAAGATTAATTAGGTCAAATTTCTGGTGGCCAGGAGTGGATAGGTTTGTAGATAAATTTGTTAGAGAGTGTCCTGAGTGCATTGAAAGTGATAAGACGTGCAAATGTGATCCGGCACCTTTGACTCCTGTGAAGTGGCCAGATCATCCATGGCAGAAATTAGGGATCGATATTGCTGGCCCATTCAATTTTTTACCACAGGAGTGTAAATTCGCTATAGTTGCTGTGGATTATCACTCCAAATGGCCTGAGGTCAAACTTGTACCTCATCCTAACACTGAAAGTGTTATTTTATTTTTGAGAGAGATATTTTCAAGAGAAGGATTCCCAGAAAGCATTGTATCAGATAATGGGGTACAGTTCAAATCTTCAGAGATGTTGGAGTTTTTGAGTACTTATGGTATAAAGCATTGCGCCACTGCTCTGTATGAACCACAAGGAAATGGGCTAGTGGAGAGATATAACAGGGTTCTCAAACAAGATATCCTATGGGCTCGGAAGTTTGGGGGAATGTGGAAGGAGAAATTGAGAGAAAAGTTATGGCTGTACCGTATAACGCCTCATGCCACTACAGAAGTTTCTCCTTTCCGCCTACTAAAGGGCAGAGATCCTGTATCTAACCTATGTCCTTCGTGGTTTAAGAAAAGTGCTGGTTATCGCATGGTTGATGTGAATGTCAAGGATGTAGCTGAGAAAGTGGAACTCAAACAGTGCAAATACAAAAGTGATTATGATACTAGGATGAAAGTCAAACAACCTGCTTTTATGGTAGGTGATGTGGTTAGGATTCGTAAACCTGGTTATATTACCAAAGGTGAGACAAAGTTTGGCAAACCTATGAAAGTTGTGAAAGTTTATCACAATAGCGTTGTCACACAAGATGGCAAAAGATGGAATGTTAAAAGAGTATCCAAATGTGTGTCTTAAATTTTCTATTATAACCAGTAGTTTCTTTTATGTGTAAGGATTATTTTTTTTTAATGTTTACGTAGTCACTTAATTTTCTTTAGGGGGAAAATGTGTAGTATTCTTGTTTGCAGATATTTCCCTTTTAATACAAATTCCAATGTTATACATATTTCCCTTTTAAATAGAATGTCTCTTCATAGCTGCTCATGCACATTGTGTTATGGATTCCATTTAGAATTGTTATGGTCTGAAATGGATTGGGGTGGTGAAAAAAGGACTGGTAACTTGGAGAGTGGATGTACTGTGCTGCAGTTCAATAAACCTTGGATTTTACTTGGAATTATCTTGGATTTTCAACATCTTTATTACATATAGGTTGAAAAGCAAAGGGCTAAGCACTGAGCCCTGTGAGACACCATGGGGAGAGCGATGGACGCCAGAGGTGCCAATATTGGACTTTATTTGAAAAGACCGCTCGCTAAGGAAAGAACTAATCCATGCTAAGGCAGTTCCACTTATGCCCACTTCAGAGAGGGAGTCCAGTAAAATACTGTGGGAGATGGTATCAAATGCTGCACTGAGATCAAGCAATATCAGTGCAGCAGAGAAACCCCTATCAACCAGGCTTCTCAGAAGTTCTGCGACCCCCAAAAGGGTGGTCTCAGTAGAGTAGCCTGGTCTGAAACCCGACTGAGAGGGATGAAAGATGTTATTAGTCTCCAAGTAGTGGGCCAGGTGGATGTGAATATGCTTACCTAGGAGTTTGGAGAAAACAGGTAGCAGGGAGATTGGGCGGAAGTTACCCAAAACTTTGGGGTCAGCCGATGTTTTTTTTAGCAGTGGTGCATTATTATGCCCATGTGTGAATGTAGACCTGTTGCAACCGTTTCATTTTTGAAGAACTGAATGTTTTGCGGCATTTGGTCAATGGGGAGCAGAAAAGAAATAGGGTTCCAAAATAGTGTTTAAACCCAATGCATTTTACATAGACTTTTGTATTTTGCAAAGGGTAATGACGGCCAGTCGTATTTTGTGGGAATTTGGCATCATTAGATATTAAGGTGATCATTTGATTTTTTTGGTTACTGCAGGCAAGTAAAGCAAGTATTTTTCAAGGTATAAGGTTTTTCAACTTAGTGATATCTTGAAGCACAATGCTACTAAAAGTAGCAAGGAAGCCCAAGAAATACATTAGGCTGCATATGTAAAGTTTCAGATTTACTACAAAATTAACTGAATGACCCATTTATGGTAACATGCTAATGGAAACCTTTAAACAAAGTCATAACGAATAGAATACATTATTCAACATACGTTTTCTTTGCATGTTCTCTGGCTCACTAAAAAAACTATTCTAATAAGCCAAACATTTTTTTTTTCTTATGCACCCCTGTGCACCAAATTGGAAAAGTGACCTGGCAGTGAGAAACACAACCTGCTATTTGGAGGACATGATAATTGCCTACTAGGAAAAAAATTATAAAACTAATAAATGTCAATTATTATAACAATAGGAATGATTGCCTTTCATTCCCTTAGGCCTTCATATGTAGAAAAATCCTGCTAAAAGTAGAAAGGAAGCCCAAAAAATAAAATAGACAGCATATTTAAATTTTAAGATATACAATCAGAAATAAATGAAAGCCCCATTTATGGTCACATGCTAAAGGAATCCTATGCAAAAATGCATACCTAATAGAATACATCTTAACATACATACATTTTCTTTGCATACTCTCTGGCTCACAAAATAAAAGTGGCCCAAGAAGTCAAGCAAAAACCATCTTTCTTTTACATGCCTGTCCAACAAAATGGAAAAGTGACCTAGCAGTGAGCCACACAAACAACTAAATGGAGAACATGATAGCTGGCCATAAGGACAAAAAAAATATTTTTATTTTTATAACAACAGTCATTGGCTTTCATTCACTTTGGGCTTCATATGTAGCACAATCCTACTAAAAAAAGCAAGAAAGCCCAAAAAATAAACTAGACTGCATATGTAAAGTTCCGGAATTACTACATAAACAACTAAAAGACACATTTATGGTCACCTGATTATGTACTTCACTAACGAAATACATATCAAATGCAAATGATAAAAAGAAAGAAATCACATTAAATCTGATTGCCACTCTGTAGTTATAGTTAGTATTCCCAAAGATAGGAAGTTCTCAGGTATTAGTTCCCTAATAACTTCCACCCATTTGGAGAATCTCCTAAAAAATGTCCTGACCTATAGCATTTTCAACATTTTGAGATGATGGAAATGTTTTGGGTGAATCATTAAGGGGATGCAAATATTTTCACTATAGTATTTTCTATATATTATTGTCTTGGACGAAGCACAAAAAATGGCTGAATGGATTTACATGACATTTGGCAGGATTATACATTATAGTGCAGAGATGATGCTTTTTGGGTACCACAGTTAAGTAGGGTAAGTATTTTATAAGTATTTAAACATGCATTAAAGTTTACTGTTTGCTAGTCAACTCTACGCTATTCTACTCTATCCCACTCCACTCTATGCTATTCCACTGTTTGTCATTTCATTCTATGCTTCTACACTGTACACAACTTACATTTTTGCACCTCTGTCAGGTGGTATTGCACTCTACCCCACCCCACTCCACTGTACACCATTCCACTGTATCCTATTACACACTACCCCACCCCACAATATACCTCTCCAGTCTAAACCACTTCACTGTAAGCCACTCCACTGTATGCTACTACACTAAACAATATTACACTTCATACAACTACACTATATGCTATTACACTCTACGCCTCTCCACTATATGCCCCTCTAGTCTACGTTACTCCACTTTACACTATTTCACTTTATGCCACTCCACTGTACATAACTCTATTCTACTCCTCTCCAATGTACTCTTCTCCACTCTATATAACTCCATTCTACACATCTCTACTACACTGTACAAATGTGCACTCAACTCTATGCCTGTACACTCTATTGTATAACACTTTTCTCCACTCTCCAACACGGTAAGACACAGCACCCCACTGTACGTCTGGAGGCGCCATTCAAATGTATAACAGTTTCCTCAGCTCTATGCTACGCTACAACAATGCGCCTTTCCATTCTATGCTAATCCACTGTACCCTACACCACTCTACACCACTACACTGTACAACTCTCCTCTCTACTCTATTCCACTCTATGCCTCTGCACTCTTCTGCACTCTACTGTACAGTATTCCACTGTGTGCTATTCCTCTGTATGCTTCTCTACTTTAAGGTAATCCACTCTACACAACTACAATGTACACCACTCCGCTCTATGCCGCTACATTGTATGACACACTCCTCCACTCTATGTAACTCCACTCTTTAAAATCCTATTACATTATATAGCACTCTACAGAATTCTACTCCACTCTATCCCAGTACACTCAACTGTCCAACTCCATACTCCACTCTTTATTACACTATGAGCACAGCACTCCACTCTACTGTACATGACCTCACTCCAATTTATAACAGTGTACTACCTACGCTATGCCAGTACACTTGACTCATGCCACTCTACACTACAATACATCAATGCACTATATTGTTCTTACCTCCACACTGTGTTACACCATTCTACTCGACTCTACTCCACTGTACAATACATTACCCCACTATATGCTACTATACAACAATCCACTCTCCACTGTTTCATATACTACTGTACTCCATGCAACTCCACTTTACAACACTCTACTACATTGTGCACCACTCTCTGACAAGTTAATTGTGTCCATACACCTTCACTCCACTGTACAACACTGTACTATACTGTATGCCAATGCACAACACTCTACTCCTCTCTACTCTACAGTACCTAGTCCACTATACAACACTGTATGCAACTTAAGTCCTCTCTACTCTTCACAGTACTCCATGCTACTTCACTATGTGGAGAAGTGTGGCTCAATGGTTAGAGCAGGCAGACCTTGATGCAGAGCTCTGGCCAGGGACTAGGGTTCGATTCCCGCCTCGGCAGGTCTCCGGCTCATTAATTCCCCTGACTGGATATTCTCGCCTAAGTGCCTGTTCTGATCATGGGTCCCACGCTGCAACTCTGGGCAATAGCTTGCTTAGTCTCCACAACGCCCCCAAAGCGCTGGGGTGCCTGGCTGCACCTTTGGGGTGCCCAGGAGTGGACATTTCCCAGGAAAGCCAGGAAGGGTTCCTAAGCAGTATACGGACAGCGCCGGGACACCTCCGGTGGAGGTAGCTGTGCGCTTTACAATTTCCTACATTTATTTACATTTTTCACTACTCCAATATACGCCACTCCACTCTACACCACTCAATGCCATTGCACTCTATAAAACTGCATACCAATCCACTTTACCAAAGTTTACAACACTGTATTATACTGTACATCACTTCACTCTAAAAGATCAACTAGACTGTATGCCAATCTTCTTTACTATAGTGGACATCACTTTTCAATACTGAACAATACGCCACTACATTCTACTCTACAACACGGTACTACAATTTATGACACATTACTCGACTATATGGTGCACCACTCCAGTCTACTGCTTTCCGTGCCATTGTAGTCTTTGAAACGCCGCTCCTCTCTATGACACCTTATTACAATCCATACTACCCCTCTACAGTGTATTTCACTCCACTCTCCTACACTTTTTCTCACAATACGCCACTGTAATATACTATGCTGCACCACTGACCAACACTCTACCCCACTGTATGCCACTCCACTCTATAACACTGTACTACACTCTATGCCACTCTATGACACTCTACACTACTCTACGACACTGAACTACAATATGTATGACACTCAACAACATGACACTCAAATTCTCTCTAAGATACAGCACTTCACTACATGACATGGCAAACCACTCTATGGCACTCTCCTCCACTGTACTCTATAACACTCCACTTGATGATACTTCACTCTATGACACTCTATTTCACCGTACTCCACTCTAAAACACTGTACTCCACTCTATAACGGTCTAGAAACAGCCTACTCTACTGTTCAGCATATCATTCCACTGTACAATTTCCTTCTCCAGTCTACAAAACTTGACTTCCCTATATTAGACATCATGCCAATACAGCTTGTGTGCCAGCTCCCCCTGATGTCATCTGCTCTTGCTTGCCCACCCTGGTATGATGACCATCGCATAGTGAACTGAGCTTGCAAGTGAGTGCGCTGCCCATTACTGTGCCCGACTGGCTCCTGCACCTACTTGTGTTTTGTCACACTGTGTTCTTTGTTGGTTAGTATTTTGTTCAGATTCATTGTTGGTCAGTATTGTGTTGTTTTCCCCAGGTCCCCACTGTTATTACTGTATTATTGTTGGTCAGCTACCCTCTTGCTCTCTGTATTAGCCAACCCCTGCACTTCTACTTTTCCTCCCACTTATGCCACCTCCCGCCACCCAGCTCCCCTCCCTCAGGACCTACTTAATGGAGGCTGCAGTACAACCATGCAGTGGAAACTCCAAAGACGTACCAAAGGCAAGCCCGTCTGCGCCTGGACAATGCCTAGCACTAGGTACCCTGAACCTTAGACCATAAATTGGTACACCTCAACTGAGCTGCTGTCCCTGGCCCAGGTAACCGGACCAACCACTGCTGCATTGTCTCACTGCGATCCACAGAAGGACCCTTCAACTGCCACTGTAGCCATTTCACCTGCAATGCTGACAGCCCCATGGTTCCCTCACAGCCGACCCCCTACTCAGATGTGTAACTCCAGTGCATGCTGCTCAATGTCTGATCCCTCTGCAAACATGCTATGCAAATCCGGGACACCATATTCTCCCTCACCCCAATGTGATATTCATCACAGAGACCTGGCTCACCCCTCATCGATGGCCAACATCGAGACAGAAATGCCTCATAGCTACAAGATGATACACAGAGACTGCTCCTAACAAGCACGGGGAGATATTGCCATCATCCACAAAGACACCCTCCAGTGCGCCACCTCTGAAGGTAACATCTGTTCTATCATGTAACATCTCAACTTCCAAATCAGAAAAGGTGCTGAAACTACCATCAGAAGACCCCTTACCTAAAGTCCACAGGGCCCCTGACCCCTGCCCCAGTTTCTGCAATTCCAATGCCGACTTTCTTTTCCCCCTGGCAATTGACTCCAAACACTACATCTTCCTCGGAGACTTCAACTTCCACCCCGACGACCCCAACAACACCAACCCTGCCAACCTCCTGGAGAGGATGAGCCGCATCAGCCTCAAGCAGCTGGTCACCAGCCCCACACACAGTGCAGAAAACACCTTGGTTCCCATCTTCACAGCCAGCATCAGGATCAACACACAGTGCATGGTAGAGTGGTGAATTATAGTTAGTGGTGTCTGGTTAGTGAGTTGAAAAGAGTGTGTGATGTGGTCTGCTACTAATAATAATTTGAATGGGGTGGATGAATTGTAAATGAAAGATATAACTATAACTGTAGACTGCTCAAAGTGTGTGTAGTTTAAACTGGGCTTGTATATGGAAAATGCATTTTCCTGACTATAATTTAGCATTAATCTTAGTTTTTTCCTTGAAAATAAATTGTGTAGTTACTAAAAAAAACAAAGATTAAAGGAACGTTATAGTTAGGCTCAGATTTCACTAATACAAAACCATGAAAATTCAGCAGTTATAGTTACATGAGCTAACAATAACTTATGCACCTGCAATCCACTGCTAACGATCTCACATATTACATCACTCATGACAGTGACATCACTGATGACAACTCAAATGACATCACTGATGACATCATCCCATGAGTGTGTTTTGCAAATGTTTCTTAGACTTAAAAATATACACTAAGCTACAGTATTAGTTAAATGACTACTCATTTTGTGCTAGTAATTAGTCAAACTATTTCTAACTTATCTCATGTAAGTGGCTGTGTGACTGTATTAGTGTGTGAGTGGATGTCTGAGGGGGCTGAATGGATGTGTGAGAGGGTGTGTGAGTGGCTGTATGAATGTGTTAGTGGGAATGTGAATAACTGTATGGGTGAGTGAGTGGCTGTGTGAGTCGCTGTAGTGGATGTTTAGCTGACTGAGTGGCTCTGAAAGTGGATGTGTGGGTAAAGGAGTAGGTGTTGAGTGGCTGCATAGGTTAGTGAGTAGCTGTTTGAATATGTGTAAAGGTTAGTGAGTGGCTGTATAGGAGAGTGAATGTCTGTGTGAGTGGCTGTAAGGGTGAGTGAGTGGGCATGTGAGTGGTTGTATGGATGTGTGAATTAGTATATAAGTGGTTCTGTGGGTATGTGAGTGGTTGTATGGGTGAGTGAGCGGCTGTGTCAGTAGCTGTATTGGTAAGTGAGTGGGTATGTGAACAGCTGTATGAGTGAGTGAGTCACAATGTGAGTGACTGTATGGTTGAGTGTGTGGGTGTGTGAGTACTTGTATGGCTGAGTGAGAGGAAGTGTGAGTTTCTATATGAGTGATTGAGTGGGTGTGTGATTGGTTGTAAGGGTGTATGAGTGGGTATGTAAGTGTATGTATGTATATTTTTCTGTATGACTGAATGTGTCAGTAGCTGTATTGGTGAGTGAGGGGTTGCATGAGTAGCTGCATGGGTGAGTTAGTGGGTATGTGAAATTGGGTAAACGAAAGTGGCGCAAAGTGTAATAGCGTCTTGGGGAGTGGTGGAGATTAAAATGTTGTATAGTGGAGTGGTATACAGCGGAACAGTGAAGAGTATAGTGGCGTAGACAGGAATGTTGTAGATAGGTGTGACATAGAGTGAGTAGCATATAATGGAGTGGTGTAGAGCGGAATATCATTGAACTTATGGGCATACAGTGTAGTGACGCAGAGTGGAGAGGCATATAGTGGAGTAGCATAGAGTAGAGTGGCATACAGTGGAATAGTGTTATAGCGTATAGTGACATAGAATGGAGTGGTGTAAAGTGGAATGGCGCAGACTAGAGTAGTGTGCAGTGAAATAGCTTACAGTGGATTATCATAAAGCGGAATGGCATGAAGTGGATGGGTGTACAGTAGAGTGGTGTAAAGTGGATTGACATACACTGGAATAGAGTATAATGCACTGGTGTATACTGAAGTGGAGTACAGTGGAGAGCCATAGAGTACAACAATGTGGACTGTAGTGTTGTAGAGTGGCATTGCATACAGTGGAATTGCATACAGTGGAATAGCTTATAGTAGTGGGGCATAGATTGCAGTAGCATAGACTGGAGTATTATAGAATGGAGTGGTGTAGAGTGTAATAGTGTATCGTGTAGAGATGTAGAGTGGAGAGGTGTAGAGTGAATTGGAGTAGAGTGTAGTATTGTACAGAGGATTAGTGTAGACTGGAGTGCCGTATAGTGGAGTGATATATACTGAATTGGCAAAGAGTATAATAGTGTAGAGTGTAGTGGTGTAGAGTGGAGTAACATGGAGTTGAGTGTGGTAATTGGAGCAGGCAAAGCATGAAAGTGTGTGAACACATGTATATGTATATGTAATGTCTCAGGAATAGACATAATGAGGTGTAAATGGTAATTTTTAGTGGTATGTGTGAATAGTGTAAGTAGTGTTAAAGTTATACATTTTAAAAACTTGCTACATATTGTGCCATGGTATACTGTTGTACGTTCACAGTATAGTGTGGTATATGCATGAGAACTCAGTATGCGATTGGCTAATAGCTATAGTTACCAAAAGTAAAAAGTAGCCATGTAGTTTTAGCACAGTTTGGCTGCATTCTGAACTTTGCTGCATTCTGTGTTACGGTCTTAGATAGAGGTGAGTAGGTGTTATTGTTGTTCACTACTAACAGGTAGAGAAATGTATTTATAAACTTCTCCATATTTTGATAGCAATTCAGATAGAACTGCATATTTAAATATGTTAAAACTGAAAATATACACTATCTTTGTAAAAGATGGTGTATTACAGTGAATTTTAAAAGCTTTAACATATTTATTTTTAACCCCTTCGCTGCTAGGCCTTTTCCCCTCCTGTGCTAAGGCTTTTTTTGGCGTTTTGGGGTAGTGCACGCTTAGGCCCTTGTAACTTTTTGACCACATAAGGTATCCACGCCAAATTTGTGTCCTTTTCTTCCAACATCATGTGGATTCTAAAGGCGCCCAGGGTTTGTGGATTCCCTTGGAGGGGTCCCAGAAATTAACCAAAATATAGTGATTTTTTAGTTTTTTTCAGAAAAATGGGAAAAACGGGCTGCAAATGAAAGCCTCTGGGTTTTTCCCTGAAAATGTTATCAAAAAAGGGTTTGTGGGGCTGAAATATCCATTTTCTCAGCTTTTAGGGAATGACAGTCTTTTGTCAGAGAACCGAAAATTTTCACACAGTTTTGGCATTTTTCTGGGACATAGCCTATTTCTGCTATTTTTAGAGCTTTCCACCTCCTTCCAGTTAATGGTAGAAATGAGTTTGAAAGTAATAATGCATCCTGGAAAGCTGTACATTTCCGAAAAGTAGACAAAATTCTGAATTCAGAAGAAAGGGGTCATTTGTCTAAATCCATGAAGGTTTCTTTATAGAAACTAACAGTTAAATATTGGAATAATTGAAAATTTGTTGAAAAAAACAGCCTTTTGTCTCAACGTTTTCACCTATAACTTTTTCTAATTTTGACAGCTCTTAGAAAGCAATATACCGTTACATCCGTTAGACCTTCCTGGTTGTGGGGATATATAGGACTTGTAGTTTCACCAAGAACCCGACGAACCCAGATCCAAAAACTGAGCAGCAACTTGCAATGGTATTTTTTCATTTACTGGGTATAGAGCACTTTGTCCTGGAAAATGTATACATGGAAAAATCTGTATGAAAGACACCTATGTATTTCTGAGTTGGGTACAAATTATAGAGTTCAGAAACAGTATATAATTTTTTTTTTTTACACAATGTCTTTCATTGAAAGGGAGAAATGCATGAAAGCTCAATTGGTAATAACAGTTGATTTACAAATCTGAATTACCCCAAGTCTCCCGATAAAAACGGTACCTCACTTGTGTGGGTCAGCCTTGTGCCTGCGACAGGAAATGGCGCAAAATGCAACATGGTCACACCTAAATTTTGCAGTTACAAATTGACCCTTTTTTGGCAAAGTGCCTACCTGTAGTTTTTGCACCCTAGCTCTGCCGGCACCTAGGGAAACCTAGCAAACCTATACATTTTTGAAAAGTAGACACCCAGGGGAATTTAGGATGACTGCCTACCACCAGGTTTTGTTACCCAGAATCCCTTGCAAAGCTAAGAATTTCACAAAAAAACAAATTTTCCTCACATTTCTGTGGTGGAAAGTTCAGGAATCTGCGTGGATCAACAAATT
This sequence comes from Lissotriton helveticus, assembly GCF_964261635.1. Classification (NCBI taxonomy): domain Eukaryota; kingdom Metazoa; phylum Chordata; class Amphibia; order Caudata; family Salamandridae; genus Lissotriton; species Lissotriton helveticus. The sequence goes on along the minus strand of NC_136063.1, from coordinate 339,263,927 downwards.
TCCACCCACCCAGCGTTCCCCCAGGTCTCCCGATAAAAACGGTACCTCACTTGTGTGGGTCGGCCTTGTGCCTGCGACAGGAAACGGCGCAAAATGCAACGTGGTCGCACCTCAATTTCCCAGTGAAATCTTGCGCTCTTTGGACGAAGAGACTACCTTTTATTTTTGAGCTCTAGCTCTGCCAGCACCTAGGGAAACCTAGCAATCCTATATGTTTTTGAAAACTAGACACCCAGGGGAATTTAGGATGGGGTGACTCGTCTGACTACCCCCAGGATTGGTTACCCAGAATCCCTTGCAAACCTAAAAATTGGACAAAAAAACACATTTTCCTCACATTTCTGTGGTGGAAAGTTTCTGGAATCTGCGTGGATCAACACATTTCCACCCACCCAGCGTGCCCCCAGGTCTCCCGAAAAAAATGGTACCTCACTTGCGTGGGTAGGCATAGTGGCTGCGACATGAAACAGCGCAAAACGCAGCATGGTCGCACCTCAATTTCCCAGTGAAATCTAGCACGTTTTGGACAAAAAGACTACCTTTTGTTTTTGCGCCCTAGCTCTGCCAGCACCTAGGGAAACCTAGCAAACCTATACATTTTTTAAAACTAGACACCCAGTGGAATTCAGGATGGGGTGACTCATCTGCCTACCCCCAGGTTTTGTTACCCAGAATCCCTTGCAAACCTAAATATTTGACAAAAAAAATACATTTTCCTCACATTTCTGTGGTGGAAAGTTCTGGAATCTGCGTGGATCAACAAATTTCTACCCACCCAGCGTGCCCCCAGGTCTTCCGAAAAAAATGGTACCTCACTTGCGTGGGTAGGTATAGTGGCTGCGACATGAAACAGCGCAAAACGCAACATGGTCGCACCTCAATTTCCCAGTGAAATCTTGCACTTTTCGGACAAAAAGACTACCTTTTGTTTTTGCGCCCTAGCTCTGCCAGCACCTCGAGGAAACCTAGCAAACCTATACATTTTTTAAAACTAGACACCCAGGGGAATTCAGGATGGGGTGACTCGTCTGCCTACCCCCAGGTTTTGTTACCCAGAATCCCTTGCAAACCTAACAATTGGACAAAAAAATCACATTTTCCTCACATTTTTGTGGTGGAAAGTTCTGGAATCTGCGTGGATCAACAAATTTCTACCCACCCAGCGTGCCGCCAGGTCTCCTGTAAAAAATGGTACCTCACTTGCGTGGGTAGGCATAGTGGCTGCGACATGAAACAGCGCAAAACGCAACATGGTAGCACCTCAATTTCCCAGTGAAATCTAGCACTTTTTGGACAAAAAGACTACCTTTTGTTTTTGCGCCGTAGCTCTGCCAGCACCTAGGGAAATCTAGCAAACCTATACATTTTTGAAAAGTAGACACCCAGGGGAATTTAGGATGGGGTGACTTGTCTGCCTACCCCCAGGTTTTGTTACCCAGAATCCCTTGCAAACCTACAAATTTAACAAAAAAAACACATTTTCCTCACATTTCTGTGGTGGAAAGTTCTGGAATCTGCGTGGATCAACAAATTTCCACCCACCCAGCGTTCCCCCAGGTCTCCCGAAAAAAAATGGTACCTCACTTACGTGGGAAGGCATAGTGGCTGCGACATGAAACAGCGCAAAACGCAGCATGGTCGCACCTCAATTTCCCAGTGAAATCTAGCACATTTTGGACAAAAAGATTACCTTTTGTTTTTGCGCCGTAGCTCTGTCAGCACCTAGGGAAACCTAGCAAACCTATACATTTTTGGAAACTAGACACCCAGGGGAATTTAGGATGGGGTGACTCGTCTTCCTACACCCAGGTTTTGTTACCCAGAATCCCTTGCAAACCTAAAAATTTGACAAAAAAAACACATTTTCCTCACATTTCTGTGGTGGAAAGTTCTGGAATCTGCGTGGATCAACAAATTTCCACCCACCCAGCGTTCCCCCAGGTCTCCTGAAAAAAATGGTACCTCACTTGCGTGGGTAGGCATAGTGGCTGCGACATGAAACAGCGCAAAACGCAACATGGTCGCACCTCAATTTCCCAGTGAAATCTAGCACGTTTTGGACAAAAAGACTACCTTTTGTTTTTGCGCCGTAGCTCTGCCAGCACCTAGGGAAACCTAGCAAACCTATATATTTTTGAAAAGTAGACACCCAGGGGAACTCAGGATGGGGTGACTCGTCTGCCTACCCCCAGGTTTTGTTACCCAGAATCCCTTGCAAACCTAAAAATTTGACAAACAAAACACATTTTCCTCACATTTCTGTGGTGGAAAGTTCTGGAATCTGCGTGGATCAACAAATTTCCACACACCCAGCGTTCCCCCACGTCTCCCGAAAAAAATGGTACCTCACTTGCGTGGGTAGGCATAGTGGCTGCGACATGAAACAGCGCAAAACGCAACATGGTCGCACCTCAATTTCCCAGTGAAATCTAGCACGTTTTGGCCAAAAAGACTACCTTTTGTTTTTGCGCCGTAGCTCTGCCAGCACCTAGGGAAACTTAGCAAATCTATACATTTTTGAAAACTAGACACCCAGGGAAATTCAGGATGGGGTGACTCGTCTGCCTACCCCCAGGTTTTGTTACCCAGAATCCCTTGCAAACCTAAATATTTGACCAAAAAAAACACATTTTCCTCACATTGTTGTACGGAAAAGTGGGGTTTTTTACCTAAATTGAAGGTTTGCAGGGGTTTGTGGGTAGGAAAACATTGGGGGACCCACGCATGCCATACCTCCCTGGACTCCCCCGGGTGTCTAGTTCTCAGAACTGTTTGGGTTTGGTAGTTTCCAAAGATGCCCGCCAAGCCCCGGGCCAAAAGCTCAGGTGACCCCCTCAAAAAATAAGATTGTTTGGCTAAAGGTAATTTTTTGGTCTCCACAGTAAGAATTGGGCCTTTTCCTATAGCAGCCACTATGCCTACCCACGCAAGTGAGGTACCATTTTTATCGGGAGACCTTGGGGAATGCTGGTTGGGAGGTAATTTGTGTGAGCCCAGTGATGCCACTGTTCCAGCGCGGTCAGGAAGCAAATGGCTTCCTGAGCGCTGGGAATCCCTGATGATGTCAGCGCGTGCTGTGCGCGCTGACGTCATCAGGGATTACCATGGGGGGACTGGGGGGGCGGGGGCGGCAGCGGAAGCTCTTCCGCTGCCACCCCCAGCAAAACAAACACGATCAGAGACCCTCGGGGGAGCGCCAGCGCTTCCCCCGAGGGTGAGGCTGATGACGAGCTGGCCTTGTCATCAGTGCACCACAGGTAAGCGCGATGACGAGCCCAGCTCGTCATTAGCCCCGACAGGGTTAAGTACCACGGTACTCTCGAGGCAGTACTGCGGTAGTCAGTACATTTAAAAAATGAATACATAGAAACGTATCTATATTTTTCCCTAACTATTACTACTTTACCAAATTAGTAATAGGTGGGAGAAAAATATCAATCCTAATACTTTTATATCTGAAGGCATAACCCAGAACATGGCCAAAGTGAACCTAAAAACAACATGGATACCTTTCAAAGGCCAATTACGTAATCGCTATGTACCATGGAGCTCCGGTGAAATTCCACAACATTTCACGAAAGTACAGCAACTACAGATATCGCTATGGTAAAATGCCTTATAATTTAAAAAAAACCTCACCCTAATTACTTTTAGTACCCAAAGGGATAATCTGCACACCATAATGTGCAATGCCGTCAAATTGCATTCGAATTCGTTCAGTCATTTTTGTGCTACACTTGAGTCTATAGGAAATGCATTGGTGCCCAAACATGTTTTGATACCTTCCTTTTTTTCTTTGCGCCCCCCTCTGCCTATGTAGAGAGAGGAATAGGTCTGCAAACTTTTGTGGATAATCGTCAAACGGGTGCAAAGTTATTAATATTGAAAATTCAAAGGAGTTGCTATCTGTGGTAAACCAAATTATAACTACAGAGTGACTACAACTCCACCCTGTGATACATATCACAAATGTACCTGTAAAGTGAGTGGACTTCCGAGGTGATGACTTGTGAAGTAGCAACTGAATTTCATATGCAGATCTGCTTGCCTTGGTTTCACTTTGGCAGAGTATAAAAGCAATGCACAAATGGTGTGTCCGTGAACCAGTCTTCCTTAAATAAGGATCAAAAGTGCAGTGAATGGTAAGTGCCCTAGGCACCAGTCTACCAACAGCAGTGACTATGTCCTGCCAGCACTCTTTCTCGAGATGGCAACCACTGCCTCTGCTGAATAAATGGAAACCTTCTATAATGGTAAAAGAATCCACTTCAACACGAATTATCTGATCCACATACAGCTTCCGTGCTTGTCAGAGGTGGCTCCTCCGTAATGACGGATGAGCGTCGCACCAATGCCTGGCTCAAAATCAGCATATGACAAATAAAACGATGTTCTAGCATCAATTTATTTTTCATTTGACGACTCTGAGCCAGCGCTGTAGGGAGGGGCAGGGCGGAGGCATTAGAGGGGGGAGGAGGAGTGCTATGTGCAGTCCCTAAGTGTGCATAAGTTTTTGAACGGCTATCTCTGACGCCCTTAGGTTACTCCAGCCCAGCTGCATTGAACAACTGGGGACTCCCTGGTCTGAGCAAAGCATGTTTCCAGCCTGCTCAGGCCAATCCCTGCAGAGCTCCGTAGCACGGGGATGGGAGTCTGTCCCAGGGCCTGCTGGACCACAAAGAGGAGAGGAGGCACGACGCAGGAGGCAGACAGCAGCTTTAGGTCAGTTATTTTAAAAAATTGTATATTATTACTAACAACCCCCCTCATGACTCATTCCGCGCTCCCTCCACCCGCCTCACCACCCTTTGTTTGTGGCAGCCGCCACTGGCACTTGTCTCAGAGGCCCGCACAGGTGGTGGGTTTCCCGCACTCCTGAGGAGACCTCCGTACTGCTGTTACCTATTGCAGAGGTTCTGCCGTGAGTCTAGGCCCCCTCACCAAGAGTACCGCTTCCCCCGCCACAACTCTAGAGCCTCCACCATGAGTGCACAGACCTATTGTGAATTGACCCCGAAGTGAGTTGGAGCGAACGACATAAGAGAGCAGAAATGAAGTCTCTGCAAAATCATCTCATGTGAAGAGGTGGGAGCGGAACATAGAGCCCGATTCACAGAACTAACTTAAGACAAAATCCTAAACTTACTACCATTTTCGTATTCACAGAAGGTACCTACTCATTTTGGTATTCACAGAAGACACTTACTCATTTCGGTATTCACAGAAGTTAGGAGTCCTAACTTTAGGACTCCTAAATGCCTTCTGTGAATACCGAAAGTCCTAAAGTTAGGAATTTTCTCAGTTAGGAGTAGTTAAGTTAGCACTCCTAACTTTAGGACTCCTAAATGCCTTCTGTGAATACCAAAAGTCTTAAAATTTGAATTTTTCTCAATTTAGTAGTAGTAAAGTTAGGACTCCTAACTTTAGGACTCCTAAATGCCTTCTGTGAATACCGAAAGTCTTAAAATTAGGATTTTTCTCAATTTAGTAGTAGTAAAGTTAGGACTCCTAACTTTAGGAATCCTAAATGCCTTCTGTGAATACCAAAAGTCTTAAAATTAGGATTTTTCCCAATTTAGTAGTAGTAAAGTTAGGACTCCTAAATGCCTTCTGTGAATAAAAAAAGTCTTAAATTTAGGATTTTCTCAGTTAAGTAGTAGTAAAGTTGAGAAAAATCCTAATTTTAAGACTTTCGGTATTTACAGAAGACATTTAGGAGTCCTAAAGTTAGGAGTCCTAACTTTACTACTACTAAATTGAGAAAAATCCTAATTGTAAGACTTTCGGTATTCACAGAAGGCATTTAGGAGTCCTAAAGTTAGGATTCCTAACTTTACTACTACTAAATTGAGAAAAATCCTAACTTTAAGACTTTCGGTATTCACAGAAGGCATTTAGGAGTCCTAAAGTTAGGAGTCCTAACTTTACTACTACTAAATTGAGAAAAATTCTAACTTTAAGACTTTCGGTATTCACAGAAGGCATTTAGGAGTCCTAAAGTTAGGAGTCCTAACTTTACTACTACTAAATTGAGAAAAATCCTAACTTTAAGACTTTCGGTATTCACAGAAGGCATTTAGGAGTCCTAAAGTTAGGAGTCCTAACTTTACTATTACTAAATTGAGAAAAATCCTAACTTTAAGACTTTCGGTATTCACAGAAGGCATTTCGGAGTCCTAAAGTTAGGACTCCGAACTTCTGTGAATACCGAAATGAGTAAGTGCCTTCTGTGAATACCAAAATGAGTAAGTTTTTTCTGTGAATACCAAAATGGTCGTAAGTTTAGGATTTTGTCTTAAGTTAGTTCTGTGAATCGGGACCATAGAGCGCAGGAAAAGTGAAGTAAAACTACCAATTGTCAGCCGAGCTATCTTTAGAAATAAACAGGAGCAAATACAAGGTAAAAACGTGATATGCATTTTATGAAACCAACCATCACACAACCATCGTTTCAGTAAAATTATGAGGGAGGTTTTTAACGTTGAAAAATGTCTCTGCTATGTAGGAAAATATCAAAAATAATATATATTCAGTTTTAATGGAATCTTTTTCTGTAAGCAGTCAGGTGAATGCTTCAGCGCATCTGGATGCAGCAAAGAAAAGCTTCCCCAATTTTTAAATCGAAAGAAACAATCATATATTACTAACTTCGACAGAATCCTGTTACCACCAGTTTCTGATTGCTTTCTGTAGAAAAACTAACGCGTTAAGTGATATAATAAAGGTAAGAAAAAACTTTGCTGAGACAAAGTTGAGTACGAGTTTGAATTTTTACAAATTTCATCAAGGGAAGTAAAATTTAGGAAGTAAAAAATGTATTACACCCATCACTAGTTTAAATAGCACGCTCTGATTACAGTTCCATTAGCAACTATCAATAATTCTTTGTTTTTTAAACTATACATTGTCACTTTCGTAGTAGTAACAAAGCAACTTAAAACCTACGTAAATCAATCTGAAAATATGCTAACAGACAGACTCATTTCATTTGACAATTAATTCAAACATTATCTGAGAGTTCTAAGCAGGATATGGTTATACAAAGATTTTTCCAAAAGAAACATTAGTGAAATGCATATTATATTGGCCATCTCTAACCATTCCGTATAAGTTTTGTCTTTTGTTATGATGTTGTCATTTCCGAAGGCGGTTTGATTCTGCATTCCTGCATCTATGAAAAACAAACATATTTCTGTCTTGGCATTCTATTCAAACTTCACAGATCTCTGTGTTTTCCATTACGTCCGCAATCTGTTGACCAACTTGCTCTCCTATCAGATGAGAAATGTCGATAAATTATTATCAGGTATATTAGGCCTCGTTTGGAAATGTATAATTTATTACCTAATCCATAGTCAGGCCCAACTGAGACACACAGGCCTGAGAACTAGCTGATTCAATTTCCGGCAGACCATTTAGTCAATGAAAACTTCAGGAGCACGTTTGTTCTGAGAGGGGCAAGATGGCCGCTGCAGAGTTGTGCTGGGAGGTCGCATCCATTCCCTCTCCCGCACATCAATAACCTGACTGGCGAGTAGGATGCTGTGTAACCCTGATGAATACCCCTGATGGCTCCGGGACTATGGTGGCTTAGAGGACTGCACGAATATAGTTACTTTAAGAAGCAAACCCTTTGGATTGGACTGGCTTGAGTTTGGGTCAAAAGAAAGGCTGCAAGGTTGCTCGACAAGCAGATCATGGTGCCTAAGATACCCCCCTGGTCTGCGAAATCGGAAAAAGGGAGCGAGAGGGCTAAAGAGCTGTCAGACCCTCCAGCAACAAAAGCAGGGGCGGCTGCTACTGCAAAGACGGATACTCCTGCCGGGAAGACCCCAGGTGCGATCAGAAAAACATTCCCCCGACGGAGAAAGGAAAGAAAGGAGAGATACGGGGAAAGTCAAGCGTGGCTGCCAAAGGTAATGATGGATCCCCAGCGGAGGCATGTAATTCCGCTATGACTAAACTCGGGAAAGGAGATGGCAAGCATAAGATCCGAGAGCTAGGAATGCGGCAACCTACCCTGGCAGAGGTTCTTTCATCGAAGACTCCCGAGCAGGCCAATCTGCCTCACGAAACAGACGCGTCGGTGGATACTGGAAGAAACGTCCTCGAAGACGTTACAGATGCTGAGGGCACAGAGAACTTGGTTGCCAAGCAATGGCCCGCTCTAACGCAGGAGCAGGATCAGAAGCTCACTGCAGAGGCTCAAGCAACAGGAGAAACATACAGCAGAGGTGAGCCACCGAATGGAATGAGAGATGGAGGCAAAAGGGGACACAGGGGTTTTCCAATCATAGACTCGGGGGATACTAATGCCGATATGTTGGGGGCCTTAATGCTAGTGGAGGCAGAAATGAATGCCTCAAAGCATTTGGATAGCACCTGGGGCAGCAGGGACAGCCTAGCAAACATAGACAACCCGGCAGCACGTATGAGCAAACAGGCGCTCGGAAAAGGAGATGGTGCTTCTATAGAGTGAGAGTGCTTCTTCTCACTGAATGAGGACTCAGAATCGGTATTATCATCTAATCAGAGCTCGGAGGAGGAGGTAACTGGGTCAGGCTCTAGTACATCGGGAAAAGAGTCAACGATGAAGAGAAGATCCACAAAACCAAGGAGGCAGACGTCCGGGTCCCCCTTACACCCTGAGAAGCGATTACTATGGGACTACTCTGCGACCTCGCAGGTTTATCAGGAGGATGCTAGTGCTGGTGGTGCCTCAGCTGAGCCTCCCCCCCTCCGCGATTCTTTTGACATTTTATTTACCACTCTTAAGCAGATGCAAGGGGAAGCAAGGGCAGAAAGCCGCAGAGCAAGACAGGCCTCAAAGAAAATTCAGAATACCCTGAGGAAAGTTAATAAACTGTATGATGAAATCGTGGACAGAGTAACGGAGGTTGAGGAGCGTACTGGCAGTCTTGAAGACGACGTCAGGAACTGGCAATCATTCAAATCAGAACAGGAGAAATTGGCAGAGGACATGAGTTGGAAGATGGAAGATTTTAAAAACAGGCAGAGACGGAATAATGTTAGACTGACAGCATACCTCCTCTTCCCTGCTAGGCTCAAGGTAGTTGTAAGGGGAAAAGTCTGGATGTTCTCTTCAGAGACCAAAGCCCAGCTATTCTTGGAGGAAATGAAGAAGCAGAAAGGTGGTTAAAGGGCTGGATCCCTGGTGTCTGTACATAACAGAGTCTACTGAGTATAGTATATGATGATGGGGTAGCACAGCACATCAAGAGGAGATGTGGGAGAGGGATGCGATTGGCACAATTCAAGGCGGGCACACATAGGTCTCCTGACCTATTTGCCTGTAAGGGGGAGGGGGGGAGGAGGTAGGGGGGGAACAGGGGGAAGGAGGGCGGGGGGAGGTATAGGGAGGAAGGGGGGTGAAAAGAGGGCACAAAGGTTTGTTATTTTTTTATGTTGGCACATCACACTTACGAAAAGAATGTTTTAGAATGTACACAATATGGAAATTGCAATGTGTTAGAATGTATACAGTGCGTGAAGAGGATTGTATGGAATCAGCAGACGCAGATCTTTCTTACTGATTCAGTAGTTTCACTAGTAGGACAATGGGTGTATCTGTATGGCATGTAGAATCGCCTCGATAAATGTTTGTGGACTCAATGATGCAAACAGGAGACTCAGGGTGGCTACATTTCTTAAAACACTCTGTCTCGATCTGGTATGCCTGCAGGAGACCCACATAGAGGGTGTTAAAGGATATCTCTTGGAGCAATTTGGTTTTTCAGTATTAGCGAACTCCAAGCAAGTACTGCCAGACTCTAGTACTGCCAGACTAGAGGGGTGGCAGTACTAGGGAGGAGTGGCGATACAATAGTGAAGAGGAAGAAGGAAGATCAGTGGGGGAGGTGGGCAATATTGGAATTGGTTTTTAAGGGAGATACTATCACGCTGGTTACGATATATGGGTCAACAGAAGATGACCCAGACGTCTTTCAATACCTGGATGTCGAGCTAGCACAATGGCCCGAACCAATCGTTTGCTGCGGAGATCTCAATCTGCATGATTTTAGTAGCTCATTTGCTCAACCCGGGAGACAGGGAGGAAAAGAAGGTGTATAGAGCACTCTCAGATATGGTGTTACATAACTCACTGGAAGACCCCTGGATGAAATGGCATCCGCACTTAGACGGCAGCACATACTACTCAGCTCCTCACAAAGTATTGGTTCGATTGGATTACTTTTTAATTTCGAATAGTTTGATTTCTGGCTCCAAAATTGAAAGACACCCCCGAATGATCTCAGATCATAGCCCACTAGTAGTGACACTTAAGCTGGGTCAGGTCCAAAGGAGAGATGTATCTTGGACCTTTGAACGTGCACTATTACAAGATCAGGCATATCGTGACTATATGGCCGTATGGATAAAGGATTTTTGGGATATAGAGGGACAGCACCACCGGGGGTTGTATGGGATTCATTCAAGGCGGGGGTTAGGGGGGAGACATTGAGTTTTGCGTTATCTATTCAAAAGAAGGAGAGATTAAGGTCAGAAGAACTACGACAAAATCTTTTGAAATTGGAAGCAGATTTTGCAGTAGCTATAACTCAGAATTCCCCGCTCGACCAGCTATTGCTTAGGATTACAGCAAATAGAGCAGAAGCCCTTGAAGGCTTGGCCAAAAAAGCAGCGGAGAAATATTTGACTCAAAGGGAGAAAGCATACGAACTCAGTGAGAGGGTGGGCCATATCTTAGCGGTTCGGAGTAGGCAGAGAGCAGCAATATCTGATGTTAAGGAGATTGTTGATGCACAGGGTAACTCTTTTACAGAGTCGGGTCAGGTGAGGGAAGTCTTTAGACAGTTCTATACAGGTCTTTACTCCTCTGATAATGTAGGGGTATGGAGGGGGTAGAGGGGTATCTGAGGGATGTTCCCCCTCCGGTGCTTGAGAGGGATGACAAGGAGGAGTTAGAAGCCATATTTCGATTGGAAGAATTTGTTATGGCTCTTGGTAGAATACCTTCGGGGAAGGCAGCAGGGCCGGACCAGATCCCGGTGGAATTTTTTAAAGTATTCCAAACAGTTTTGGCAGCTGATATGTTTAATGTTATGTTACTTGCTCAGAAGGGGGACTCGATACCTGATTCCTGGGGAGCTGCTGACATTATAGTGATAGCAAAAAAGGGTAAACCACCAACTGCTCCAGGCTCGTACCGACCCATTACACTAATGAATGCCGACGTAAAAGTTTATTCTAAAATGCTGGCTAAAAGATTATCAAGGGTAATTGAGAGACTGGTGAGTCCCTCCCAGCATGGGTTTATCCCAGGGAAAGGTACAACGCAACATGTCAGGCAAGTAATCACAATGTTCGATGCAGCAGGTACCCTGGGAGACCCTATGGCAGCACTGTTTTTAGATGCAGAGAAAGCATTTGATAGCGTCTCCTGGGGATATCTATGGTCTGTCATGCGATGGAGTGGCATAGGGGAGGGGTTCATAAAGGCTGCACAAACCCTATATAAAGACCCGAAAGCTAAGATTAGGGTAAATAGGGGGCATTCTGCATGGGTTAAGATCAGTAGGGGGACCAGGCAAGGTTGTCCCTCTTCTCCTTTGCTATTTGCGCTTTATTTAGACCTGTTTCTCCGCCGATTAGAACAACACCCAGAAATTCCAGCAATGCTGATGAATGGCTGCTTGATAAAAACTTTGGCGTACGCTGACGATGTGGCCATTCTGACACCCACTCCGGTAGGGGCTATTAGGGAGGTGGAACTGGAAGCCCAAAAATTTGGTCGGGTATCGGGATATAGCTTGAATAGTTCGAAAACGCAGATCGTAGAAAATAGGTATGTTTGTTGCAATGATGGTAGGGTAGTTGGCTCAGCAGTTTACCTGGGAGTCGCGATCTCAGCAAATCTAGAGAATGTAGTAAGAAATAATATGACTCCCTTAATGACACGAGTAAAATCAGATTTAGACAGAATGAACAACCTACATTTGTCAATAGTGGGCTGTACTAATGTAATTAAGATGTTGATTCTCCCTAAGTTTCTTTTCCTTTTTAGAACCATTCCGTTATTATTTGAAGCAAGTGGTTTAATGCACTAGAGGTGATTCTGAATAGATTTCTATGGGTGCAGGGAAAGACACGGAGGGCCTACAGGTTCATCTCCCTCCCGAGAGAGAAAGGTGGGTGGGGAGCACCGGATTTTAGATTGTACTATATGGCGGCTTCCTTGCAATAGATGCAGGGGCTAATTGGAGGGGCGAACCTTGACCGAAGAGTTGCCAGCTATTCTACGGAGGTGTATTCAACAGTCCTTGGAGCAGAAGCGGGAAACTGCTTGTTAAATAGTATCGATTTTTGATACTTTAAAAGAACAAGGTTTAAGACATTAGCTGCCGCTGTAAACATGTGGAGTGCTTTTCTGAAAAAATCAAGAATAGGGAGATACAACAGATATGTTAGGATGTATAAAAATAGGTCATTTCCTCCAGCTGTATTTTCAGACACAACAATGGCAGACTGGGAGGCAAGGGGGATTACACAAATTGGTGATATTGTTAATACTGATGGGATGATGCAGTTCAGTGATTTGAGGAACAAATACGGTCTGGATAACAGAGGCTTTTTTAAGTATCTTCAGATTAGGAGTTTCTTAGGAAAAAAGCAGGGTGGGGCTGCTGGGTTTAGCAGGAATGAGATTCTTGAGAAAATAAAGCTGTCTGTGGATTGTATTATAAGATCTTTTTATGCAAGTTTGGTAAAAGGGAAAAAGGATGACTTGGAAAAACATAATAATAAGTGGGTGGAGAAACTGGGTGGTGAGCAGGTTTGGTTTCAGGAATCCCTAGAATTAGGTCGAACGGTTTTGTGTTCATCCCCTTTAAAATCCCAACACTATAAAACCCTATTCTCATTGTATTTTACGCCAGCTAGGATTGCAAAATGGGGCGGCACTACGGGTATTTTTTGCCCCCGATGCAATTCCTTAGAAGCAGACAGTGTGCACATCTTTGCTACATGCCCTCTACTGCACACACCAATGAGGGATATAGAGGTCTTTTTGGTTAGGTCAATGGGAATCAAATTGTGCTCACTCCTCCCTGGAAGGGGTTGGCGCATATGGAGAAGCGGTACCACGGGAATTCTTGTTTGTAGCAATGGCAGTATACAGATTAACCATAGCCAGGGCGTGGCTTGATAAAAACCCTCCAGGAATGCAAACCTGGCTGGCTAATCTATTATCCGCATATAATTTGGAGAAGAATATTTATGCTCGGAAGGGTAGGAGGAAGAGGGCCTTGGGTCTAAGAATTTGGGAGCCGGTCAAAAAGTGGAAAGAAGGACTGGGTAATCACTGAAACTGTGGCAAAATATTGTTGTATATTGGCATTAGAATGATAAAAATGTAATATATTTTGAAAATGTACTGTATACGGATAAAGACCATGAATTGCTGAAATAATATATGAAATATTCATGTTGAAATGTATAAAGTAAAAGTGTGTATAATTTGAAAAATAAAAACATATAAAAAAAAAAGAAGAAGAGAAAACTTCAGTAGCAACTAGCAGAATGCAATAATCTCAGTTGCCTTCGTCATAGGGCTTCTGGGCATAGACTTAATGATTTCCATAATTCGGTCTACACATCTTTCTTACTTACATTCTTCTTTCAGTCATCTCACTTCTTCGATTAGTTCCTTGAACGTGTTTTCTAATGTTCTTATTGCAGACATTCAAAAAGGGGGAAGTAGTTGCAATGGGCAGATCTTGTATTTTGGTGTGCAAATTAGTTGGTTGGACTTCCTTGTCTTGATCATTCTTTGAAAAATATTCTTAGCTGTTTTTTCAGAGATGGTAATTTTAAAACAATTTCACCTTTAAATAAATCTGTTTAATTAGGGCTAGAGATGTCTGGAAAAGCACCAAAGGTAAATTAGTCACTAGATTTCAGAGCAGCTGCAAGACTGGTAGGAGGTCTGTGGTATAATGGGCAAGATCACCCTTTCCTTCCACTGGATCACATATTTCTCCAAAATAATATTAACTACAATGTGAGTTGTTCTTGGAAATGTATGTAATATATTTACTGCAAAGTAAATAGATTTAAAATTTGCTCCACATTTATGATTAACTTATGTTTCATTTGCTCGTTATGTATTTGCCTCCATGTTGCCCACAACCTTGGTTCTCTCAGCCTTATCAGCGGTCGTTTGGGCATTACGAGTGTGGCATATTAATTGTAGATTAGAAATATCCTTTAAAAAATGATGAGATCTTTCTTGTCGTATTCCCCCTAAGCCTTAAGTTGTGCGATTGCTTACAGTTGTGCTTCATTATATTTGACAGGATAACACTGTATCCAGATTGGGGGATAAATGTGTTGCGTGGCCATTTGCGCTTTTCTTAGGTCTAGGATACCAGATCAAAGAGATGAACACACAGTTTTTCATTAAGAATACTGTTTTTTAACTCAGATGCCAACAACCAACTTTACTAGGGGGACATTATTTTTAGCAGGTCTCTTACAAGCTACTTCTAATAATAATGTAAGGTTATCTAAGGTGGATTTATAGATCACTGCTTGACACTCCAGAGGTATGCAGGCACTATCTGCACAACAATGTTATACTGGGCAAAGGGTTGGTCCGCATGGCCCATTAACATTGATGGACTGCCGGGCCATTCATTACAAGTTACTGGGAACTTCAAAACCAGTGCCCCTCAAAAAAGTGTTCTACTTTACTGCGCACATGAAAAAAAGCTCCTCAACACAGCTGCATACACCAAACCAAGATGCTAAGTTCTGAGATCTCACTTGACTTTAGATAGCCTGTATTCAATTCAGTTCTGGACTCACCCATCATATCTGTTAGAAATTGATTCTCTAGTTGGTAGGCGATTGTACCCTGTCCTAGTATGGGCCACAATCGTAGTCAGTGTAAGCTTGATACACTAAAAGATAACCTGAAAGATTCATGTCGTCAAGCCACGCTGTCCATCATCAACGAGCCGCACTGTCCGTCAAGGGAATGTCTTTGATCAGCTATTGCTTTGAAGGACAAGTCAATCTTTACTACTGGCAGAGTTTTTAACAGGCTCAGTAGCGTACTCTATTGGTAGTGTCAGAGCCCCAGTACTTAACTTATTCCCAAATGTGCCTTTGAAGTGGGGCTGACTTCAAGCAAGCCCTTGAAGTGCACAGGTCCCCCTTTCATCCCATCCCTGGCTCCAGACTATCAGTAGGAGATAAACAGCCCCTTGTGAGGGAAACAGGGTACTGCCTATTAAGGTTTAAATGTCAGCTCTCCCTACCTCTTCCTGCCCAGAATGTAGATGAATGCAGATGAGTTTTCTATTACACCCACCCATCCTGTGGGTAGATGGGTAGGTGGATGCGTGTGAACACCCACGCTCCACCCATGGCATGCCTCCCTGCCACCAAAACATCGATTTGCGCTGCCTTGAGTTATTCCAGGTTTATCAAGCCACACAGGGTGGCTTTGCTTGGCTTGACAAATTTCATTTAGGTTCCTCGTCACCCTTGCATCCTTTTTTGTGGCACAGAAGCAAAACACAATCTTGATAAATATGAACCACTCTTTCTAAGCACACAAGGAGAATTACCGACACAGTCGTCAGATGTTGTGAGGCTAGTAACTTTCTCAATGTCATTGGATGCATAGATGGTACCAATATATACAGATTTTCTATCTTCTGACATGGAGTATGTTTACAGGAAGAGCCAGCATTCACATAATGGTACATGACCACACACCTGATCATATATCTTTTGGCACATTATCCAAGGAGAATGTATCACTCAAGAAAATATATGCACAGCTCCGAAAATCTATGGACAACCTCTTGTACCTGCCAGTGGATATGATTTCCTATATAAATCCTGAAATGGAGAAAGAATTTAAATACAATACAGCACTCACACAAACCAAATCTGTGGTGGAGTGCACATTTCACCTTTAAGAACAATTGATTTAGAAAGTGCTTAAGAAGGTAAGACATTGAACTCATCAATGTAGTCTTTAAGACCTTTATACCGGAACTGAGAGGGTTTCACCCTCTGAAAAAGAGTCATGCAAATCATGACTTTGTCTTCAGTGTAATACAACATTGCAACCAAGCAGAGTCCACCCCTTGAAATGGATACTGATCATGAAGATGATGAATATCCCTCTTATGCACCCCCATAGGAAGTGATGAACTAAGAGATACAGAGGAAGACTGATGTGACCAACTCATACCTACGAACTGGAAACCATACATACCTTAGAACAAATGTTCTTGTACAGCATTTATCTCTGCTAACTACATTATACTGTTTATTTGGAAATGCCACAAACCAATCCAAACTTCACTTCTGACCTGCAATCTGTTTAATGATAACATGGATTGAGAGTACAAATCTTTAAAAAATTGAAACAATACAGTGAACTATTACTTGTTATGATAAAGTGCTTCTTTTTGTATTGTCACCCTCATTTTTGGTGGACTGATGCTGCTGCTTTTTTTTACTTTGCTCCCTAACCTACTGCTGTCTCAGTGCATGTACATGTCAAAATGGACTTACTCCTAATTGGCAAACTTTACTATCGCATGAAGCATAATATATATTGTCCCCAAAATACACCCATGGCATGGAAATTTAAATGTCACCCTGGGACTACAGCACTACTCTGACAAGCCTGACTCCAGGACTACGACTGTAGCCTAGGTGCCGCAGTTTTAAAACTGTGGGGCATGTTTACAATAGAAGTGGTGGAGCACGGCGTTAGCCTCCTTCGCTTAACACCGCGCTCTGCCACTTCTGAAACACAGCACTGCACCATATTTACAACAATATGGTGCAGCCCTGCGTTTCCCCCTACGCTGGCTCTAAATTTAGCTACCTAGCGCCAATGCAGGCACACTTCCACCATAATGCAAGGAAGTCTGCATTGCATGGCAAGATTATTTATGTGCAGGAAGGTGTGCCTTCCTGCACTTAAACAATATTTAAATGCATTTTGTAACTTCTATGTGTGCTGCATACAGCACAACGCAGCACATATGGAAACAGCAAAAATTAGAACAAATTCAATATTTCTCCTCATTGCACCCTGGTAAGACCAGGTTTTCCCTGGCCTTAGTTTTGGCACTGCCCCATATTTATGCCATTCTTGTAAATATGGGTTAGAGTAAAAATCAATGTGTTTTGCAGAACCACAACACCCATTGCACTCCCCTTTTACTCTAAGTATAGCGTGAAAGGGTGCCTTATTTACAAGGCAGCGTTAAGCCACATTATGTGGCTTAACGCTGCCTTGTAAATAAAGCAAAGCCCCTGCTGCCACCTCAACATCATGAAAAGTGGGTTGTGGTGGCAATAGGGGCGTGTAAATATGCCCTTGTATCCAAACCTGTCAAAATGACCCTTTCTGACAGGATAAAAGCTCCCTTTTAAATATTATTAAGTCACCCCTCTGAAGGCTATATTGCCCATAAGGCAGGGTGCATGAAAGTAGGACATGATGAAATGCGTGATGTCCTTACAGTGACAATCACGCAAAAGCTATTTTCATTGAAGGAAGGCCAGTAGGCCCAGAGAGAAACGTATTAACCTTTGGGTGTGCACAAAGGGAGATGAGTTACCCCATCTTAGATTTAGTGAGTGAGGGGCACTGTAGTACTGTGTGCAGTAGGGTATGCAGGCACTGCTGCAAAGTGGGTAGAGCTACTCCTGGAAATGTTTACTCTAGTGGTAAGGGAGGGATCAGGTGTCACCTCCATCTACAACGTAGTAACTGCCAAAACCAGCTGCTTTACTGGGAGCTTGACATAGTCGTACTGCCCATAGTGTAATCAGACAGTGCCCAATGGTTTGGTCTGAGAGGTCAGTGTGTGGGTCAGTTTTTTGGAGGTCTATGTGCTTATTGTATGGTCTGTTGGCCGGTTTCTGCTGTTGATTTCTGTGATATTAAAACATACATTTATTCAACTCCATGCCGTTGTCCATACCTTGCAAAAGACTTTACAAACTTATTTACCGGTTCGAACTGTCCAAGTGTGCAATATGGACCACTATTTAGCTTTCTAAATTCACTAATTGGTCTCTTTTATTTTGGTGCCTGGGTCTTTTTTTGTACCAGTCTGACACTGGAGCTCGTCCAATACCTAGCTCATATCCCAAAACGGTTCTCAGATACAGTCTGCTGCCTTGCCCGTGTGAGACTATCATCTTTGAGAATAAGGGCCAGATGCACAACATTTCCATTTTGCATTTCCAAAAGAATGAATCCCAAGAAATCACTATTTAGGAAATGCAAAATGGAATGAACAAAAATAGAGATTTACTAATGGCGATTCATACAGAGTAGAAAGTGCTATTAGGAAATCACTATTTTGGAAACATTAAACCATTCGTTCCTATGGGCCTAATAGGAAATTGCCAATTTGGAAATGCAAAACCAAAGATCTCTATGGGCCTAAGCCCCCCTTGACTTGGAATGGTAATTGCATTTCCCAAAGGCCCATTTTGCATTTAGGAAATGTGTTGCGATTTTCTACTGGTTAGAAATCACATTTTGCGATTCCCTATCTGCCTTCATTTTATTTATTTTATTTATTGACTTGTAAAGTGCCTGAATCACCCCCAAAAGGGCATCTCCGTGCTATGGAGGTACAGCAGTCAGGGCAGATTAGAAGCGGGTATTTGTTAGAAAAGCTCGGTTTTAAGGAGCTTTCTAAATAAAGGGTATTCCGGGAATTTCCGGAGATGAGAAGGAAGCTGATTCCAGTAATAGGGGGTTAAGTGGAAGAATGCTTTCCCACCTATGCGAGATTTCTTAAAATGCGGAATAAGGAGCAAGAGCGTCTGGGTGGCTGGTATTGAATACATTTTTCTCCTAGGTAACCAGGACCTTTACCGGTTAGTGATGTGTGCACAATGCAGCATATCTTAAATCTAACCCGAATGCATATTGGAAGCCAGTGTAAGCATTGTAATAGTTGGAGAGAGGCAGTTCTGGCAGGAGAGTTTGAGACAAGATGAGCCAAGGTGTTTTAACTACCTGAAGTCTATTTAGAGAAGTCTCACTAGCTGAAATCAAAAGGGCATTACAGTAGTCCAGGTGGCTTACCATCAGTGCTTGTAGAAGTGTTTTTAATATGGTCAGGGCAGAAAAGGAAATACCCTGCATAGTAGGCTTAACATATGGAAGCATGAGCCCACGGTGGTTGTAACTTGTTCTTTCATTGTGAGTTTCTGGTCCAGACGTATGCCTAGGTTCTTGAACACATCATCTGGGACCAAGGTGCCACCTAATTCAGGACGGTACAAAAGGGGGTGTTGATGGACGAAGCATCTAAAGCAATCAAACACTCACACCCAGTCAATAGATCTGGGTTTAATCCATCACCGTTCTTTAGCCCACTCTGCCACCCCAGTTCAGACATGGCCATATGCAAATCGGTCTGACCCTGTGCCTCATGGAAACAGTCCAGCCCGAACTGCCAAACCATGCCTTCCCTGGACCGGAAACAAGCTTCCTAGGACCGGTTTCTGGCATTCCAGCCGTCTTTAGCCAGGCCTGCTTGAATCCAGTGGCAAAGTGAGCAAGGGACTGACGTCTGAGCATACCCTGCCAACTTATGGCGAACAAATCGGTACAAAAGGGGGTGGTGATGGACGGAGCATCTGAACCAATCAAACACTCACACCCAGTCAACAGATCTGGGTTTAATCCATCACCGTTCTTTCGCCCACTCTGCCATCCCAGTTCAGACATGGCCATATGCAAATCAGTCTGACCCTGTGCCTCATGGGAACAGTCCAGCCCGAACTGCCAAACCATGCCTTCCCTGGACCGGAAACAAGGTTCCTAGGACCGGTTTCTGGCATTCCAGCCATCTTCAGTCAGGCTTGCTTGAATCCAGTGGCAAAGCGAGCAAGGGACTCACGTCTGAGCATACCCTGCCAACTTATGGCGAACAAAGCGGTACAAAAGGGGGTGGTGATGGATGGAGCATCTGAACAAATCAAACACTCACACCCAGTCAACAGATCTGGGTTTAATCCATCACCGTTCTTTAGCCCACTCTGCCACCCCAGTTCAGACATGGCCAATGCAAATCAGTCTGACCCTGTGACTCATGGGAACAGTCCAGCCCGAACTGCCAAACCATGCCTTCCATGGACCGGAAACAAGCTTCCTGGGACCGGTTTCTGGCATTGCAGCCGTCTTCAGCCAGGCTTGCTTGAATCCAGTGGCAAAGTGAGCAAGGGACTCACGTCTGAGCATTCCCTGCCAACTTATGGCAAACAAAGAGGTACAAAAGGGGGTGGGGATGGACGGAGCATCTGAACCAATCAAACACTCACACCCAGCCAACAGATCTGGGTTTAATCCATCACCGTTCTTTAGACCACTCTGCCACCCCAGTTCAGACATGGCCATATGCAAATCAGTCTGACCCTGTGCCTCATGGGAACAGTCCAGCCCGAACTGCCAAACCATGCCTTCCCTGGACCGGAAGCAAGCTTCCTAGGACCGGTTTCTGGCATTCCAGCAGTCTTCAGCCAGGCTTGCTTGAATCCAGTGGCAAAGTGAGCAAGGGACTCACATCAGAGCATACCTTGCCAACTTATGGCGAACAAAGCAGTACAAAAGTGGGTGGTGATGGAAGGAGCATCTGAACCAATCAAAACACTCACACCCAGTCAACAGATCTAGGTTTAATCCATCACCGTTATTTAGCCCACTCTGCCACCCCAGTTCAGACATGGCCATATGCAAATCAGTCTGACCCTGTGCCTCATGGGAACAGTCTAGCCAGAACTGCCAAACAATGCCTTCCCTGGACCGGAAACAAGCTTCCTAGGACCGGTTTCTGGCATTCCAGCCGTCTTCAGCCAGGCTTGCTTGAATCCAGTGGCAAAGTGAGCAAGGGACTCACGTCTGAGCATTCCCTGCCAACTTATGGCGAACAAAGCGGTACAAAAGGGGGTGGTGATGGACGGAGCATCTGAACCAATCAAACACTCACACCCAGCCAACAGATCTGGGTTTAATTCATCACCGTTCTTTAGCCCACTCTGCCACCCCAGTTCAGACATGGCCATATGCAAATCAGTCTGACCCTCTGCCTCATGGGAACAGTCCAGCCCGAACTCCAAACCATGCCTTCCCTAGACCGGAAACAAGCTTCCTAGGACCGGTTTCTGGCATTCCAGCCGTCTTCAGCCAGGCTTCAGGAGGCCACCACTCTGGAGACCACAGCACAGAGGCTTCTCTGAACAGCATGATCTCAGTTTTCCCAGCATTTAGAGATAACAGTCCTGCCTTCCAAGAAAGTGGTCTGAGTGTTTTAGGAGTTTTTATCAAATGACAGTAAAAGCTGGGTGTCATCAGCATACGAGATCGGAGTAAAGCCCAGCTTTCTGAGTACTGCAGCTAACGGAGCAACACTAATGTTGAACAAAGAGGGACTAAGACATGATCCCTGAGGTACTCCTTTGGTGAGTTCCATGGTTTGTGATCGGAAGGAGCCAAGATTGGTGGTCTGAGTCCGATGTGTAAGAAAGCACGTAATCCATTGAAAGGCTTATTCGCAAATTCCAATTTCTATAAGTCTCCTGAGTAGTATGGAGTGGGATAACCTGTTGAAAGCCACTGACAGATCCAGCAGCACTAGTAATACTGCTTGTCTGTTTTCAGGGGAGTGTCTTATATTATCAGTAACAGCAATCAATGCTGACTCCATGCTGAACTTAGGCCTAAGCCCTGACTAAGAGGAGTCAATGCATCCAATAGCTTCCATATACTCAGAGAGATGTTTATTACCATGTTTTTCCAATAACTTACTCAGAAGAGGTATAAGAGAAATTGGGCAGTAGTTGGACAGATTCTCCTATCAATCAGGGGCTTATTGAGCGCACTACTTACCCGTGAGGGTTTCAAGGAGCTGGGAGGGGGGCAGCTCCGGATCAGTTGAAGAGCTAGGTCTTGAGGTCCCTCCTGAATGTGTGCAGGGTTGGGAAGCCTCTGATGTTCACAGGGAGCTTGTTCAAGGTCTTGGCTGCAATGTAGGAGACAGCTCTCCCGCCTGCTCTGTGTCTGCGGATGTGAAGGACCCCTGCCAAGGTGAGGTCAGCGGAGCGGAGGTTCATCTTGGGGACGTGGAAGGAGACTCTCTTGTTGTGGTATTTGGGTCCGATGTTGTTGAGGGATTTGTAGATATGGATGAGGAGCTTGAAGGTGACCCTCTTCTCGACGGGGAGCCAGTGGAGGTCTCACAGGTGTTTGGTCATGTGCTTGTGGCGTGGTGTTCCGAGGACGATTCTGGCTGCGGCATTCTGGATGGTTTGGAGTTTGTGTAGTTTTGTTGATTCCGGCATGTAGGGCGTTGCCATAGTCCAGTCTGCTGGTGATGCGCACGTGGGTAATGGTCCTTCTGAAATCGGGGGGATCCATTTGAAGGTCTTGCGGAGCATGCACAGGCAGTTGAAACTGGTGGAAACAACGGCGTTGATCTGGCGGTTCATGGAGAGGGAGGAGTCGAGGATGAAGCTGAGATTTCGTGAGTGGTCTGTAGGGGTGGGTGGCTTCCCGAGGGCAGAGGACCACTAGGTGTTGTCCCAAGCGGAGGAGCAGGAGCCGAGGATGAGGACCTCGGTTTTCTCTGAGTTGAGCTTCAAGCAACTGTATTTCATCCAGGCAGCAACATCCTTCATTCCTTCATGAAAGCAGAGTCTGGTGTCTTCGCGGTTCTTCGTGAGCGAGAGGATGAGCTGGGTGTCGTCGGCGTAGGATACTATGCTGAGCCCATGCTGTCTGACGATGGTGGCGAGGGGGGCCATCAGTGACGATGATTGGGGTACTCTGCAATTGATGTCAGTTGGTTCGGAGAGGATGGGAGGGAGTCAGATCTTCTGGGTCCTGCTGGAGAGGAAGGATTGGATCCAGCGAGGGCGGATCTTTGGATCCCCGCATTGTGAAGTCTGGCTGTGAGCTTGCGATGAAAGACGGTGTCGAAGGCCACGGAGAGTTCTAGGAGGATGAGGGCCGCGGTGTGTCCCTAGTCGAGTAGTATGCATATGTCGTCCGTTGCGGCGAGGAGAGCAGTCTCGCTGCTGCGGTTGCTGCGGAATCCAGATTGTGAGTCGTCAAAGATGGAGTTCTTTTCGATGAAGGCGATCAGCTGGGCGTTTACGAGTCTCTCAGTGACTTTGGCCACAAAGGAAAGAAGAGAGATGGGCCAGTAGTTTTGAGGTCTGTTGGATTGGCCGTTGGCTTCTTGAGGAGGGGTTTATCTTCCGCCCGCTTCCAGTCGTCTGGGGAAGTGTCGGATCTGAAGGAGGTGTTGATGGTCCGTCCTAGTTCGGGTGCGATGGTGGCGGCGGCCCTGTGGAATATGTGTGGTAGGCAGGGGTCTGTTGGGCCCCTGAGTGGGTTTTCTTCATGGTTGTTGTGATGTGTTCAATGGTGGCGAGATTCCAGGTTGTGACGGTTGGCTTGTCTGTGGTGGCAGAGAGGGTGGTGGTGTCCGGCTTCTGTTTGCTGAAATTGCCGTAGAGGGCCTGGAACATCAGATGGAAGTAGGAGCCAAGCTGGTCACAGTGTTCCTGGGAGGATGTCACGTCCATGGCTTCGCTGGGCGTTTGGTGAACTACTGAATGACGTTGAAGAGTTCCTTGGCGTTGGCCACTTTGGTCTGGACTTAGTCTCTTATGGAGGTCTGTTTGGTGTCCCTTATGGGCTGGTGGTGATCCTGCAGGGCACTCCTGTGGTTATTCTATGCTTCAGTGGTTTCACCAGGTTTTCTCTAGGCGTCTGCAGGTGTGCCTGGCTTCTTGGAGTTCTGTGGTGAACCAGGCAGCCTTCAGAGTGCGTTATTTGTCTTGTCGGCGCAGCAGGAGATCCAGTGGTGAAATTCTTTGGCTGTGGAGTTGGTGTTGGTCGTGGCGCTGGGGGGGCTTGGAGGAGGGTGATGTTGAGGTGTTCCTCTGTGACCTTGCTCCAGTTTCTCCTTGGCAGGCTCGGGCGGAGTTGGGTGCGGTGGTGGTGTTGAATGTAAATTGGACACAGTGGTGGTCCATCCAGTGGGGCTAGGTGGTGTGGCTGAATCAGATGTTAGTTCCTCCTGTGAAGATGGGGTCGAAGATGTGTCTAGCTCTTTGATGAAAGTTTAAATAAATGTACTTTCAAACTGACATTGTAAAATAAAAAGCTGTTGAATAGTATGCCCCAGCTTTGATACGTTGTCTTTGCTTCGGGTTTTTGAATAAGAAGACAAATAGAAGATCAGTATTGGCATTTCCTCTCTGTTGTTTAGCTCTTTGAGTGGGCATGTTGACCAGCTGCTTCAGTCTGAGGTTGGGGAGGTTATTGAGGAGATTGGTGGAGTCGGGGTCTATGCGGTTGTCGAGGTGGAAGTTAAGGTCTTTCTAGCAGAATGTAGTCCATGGAGGTGATGGCGTGGGGTGTGGTGAGCTCGGCGATGGTGGACGTGGACTGGGTGCAAGGTCCCTACGGTCTGTAGAAGAGGGTGCCACATAGAGTGGTCCTGGGGCTGGTCTGAATCTGGAAGTGGAGGTGTTCTGTGTTGGAATGGGGGTCACTTGGGCTCGAAATGGAGATTCGGAGGGGGGTTTTGTGTGCGATGGCGAGTTTTCCTCCTAGGCAGTGGGAGTGGTCCTTTCTCTGGATCTTGTAGCCGTCAGGGATGGCGGTGGTGATTTCGGGGCCGGAGATGGTGTTTGTCCAAGTTTCCGCAAAGAAGGCTGTGTTGGGCAAGAGGGTGTCGATCAGGTCCCAGAGCTCTATGGCGTGTCGGTGCAGGGAGCGTACATTGAAGAGCATGCATGTCAGGGTTTCAGTGGTGCGCGCATCGGGCAGGCCTTCAGCGATAGTGGGGGCTTTGTCGATGGTGAAGGATCTACGGCAGGGTCTGCACAAGAACTGCCCGTTGGTGGTGTTTGGCGATGATCTTTCGCAGTTGGTTCTTCTTCGAGTTTAAATGCATGGAGGGTGGCGGAGTCGTAGCGGAAGGGCCTAGGAGGTGCCAGGGTTCCTGGCACTGGCCACTGTTGGGTCGATGTCGGGCTTGCCTTAGACACACCCTCTGCGCTCCAGCGGCGCGCCCACTGTGTGTGTCAGCTGCGCGACCGCGCAGCGGTCTGCATTATGTAGGGCGGGGGAGGGACGCTCAGCTGGGAGGCGGGAAACAGGTGAGGGCAGGGGGAGGGACCTCGAGTCTGCAGTGGCAAAAATCAGGGAGAAGGGAAATGGCGAGAGGACGTAGCAGGGCAGGGCTACAGTGAGAGCACGAAAATGAGTAAGGAGCAGAAGAAAAAAATACAATGCACAAAATGGGGAAGAGAACAACAGTACAATCAGAGGTCAAATGGGGAAGAGAAAGAAACAGTACAGTCAGAGGTCACCAAGTACAGATGCCAATACCGCAATGCGGCAGGCGGGCAGGAGTAGCCTCCAACAACCAGGCTCGGGGGGCCTCACCAGCGGCGACGGAGTAAGTGGAGCTGCTGGGGAGAGTGCAGGCCTTTGACCGAGGTCAAGGTTTTACAAGCGCTCCCCCGCAGCGGTCTGCATTATGTAGGGGAGGGACGCTCAGCTGGGAGGCGGGAAATGGGCAAGGGCACGGGGAGGGGCCACGCATCAGCAGCGGTGAGAATCAGGGAGAAGGGAAACGGGGAGGGAGCGGGCAGGAGTACAGTGAGGGTGCGAAAATGAGGAAGGAGCATGTGCTACTAAAAATGAAGGCTTCCATGCTCTCCATTGCTGGCAGTAAATCCATGTTGACCTCCCCCAGTGCTGATGCGACCCGGACATGTTCACCAGATGCCTCATTACCACAGTGCAGTAATTTTTCCTTAAGTCTGATTACATGTAGGCACAGGTTAGATGTTGAAATGGCAAGTCTGTCAACAAAATGAACAAAGGCTTAAATAAGGCTCTCTTGCTGTTATTGATGCCTCTGTGTTTCTATGTCTGTACTGCCCAACACAGTGATAAAATTGCTGAACATTATGGAATGGCTGACAGCTCTAGCGGATATCGCCTCCCATGAGAAAGTGATATATAAACTGAATGATAAGCTTGACATGTTTGATAGTGTTTGAGATGCATTTTGTCTTAGGTTGTTTTCCAGTTGTTGGGCTCTGCTGGGTGATCCCTAAACATTTTCCTTTGCCCTCCACTTCTTGCTGAATTAGTTTGTGTTGGTCTTCGGACTCTATGCACTTTACCACTGCTAAAGTGCATGTGCTCTCTGTTAACATTGGCTTATACCCAATTGGCATATGTAATGTATTTACAAGTCCCCAGTAAAGTGGCATTATATGTGCCCAGGGCCTGTAAATTAAATGCTACTAATGGGTCTGTGTTGTAAACGAACCACAGGAGGCTACCGGTAGACTACGTTGAGACCTGGGTGGTTAGTGGAAATGTCAAATAACAATGTCTCAACAGGTATTGTTAAAAGACAATTTAAGACAATATGCACAATATTTGCAGGAAGAAGGAGATAGGGAGGCGAGAATAGTTATAGCAACAAATGCATAGCGGGGTCTATAATTGAAATAAGGTGAACAAAATCAATGGTGGCACAATATTACAAAAGAAGTGCATGTAACCTGTACAAACTTGTGCACAATGGTGCTTGTGAAATAACAAAGGTCAGCGGCACAGGTGAAAAGTTGTACAGCAAAAAAACAGCGCAAAGGAAGCATTAATGCTGATATATAGAAAGACTTATTTTACATCTCTAAGGGCCAGATGTAGGTAGAATAGATTTACCGATTCTTAATTACCGAAAATTACCGAATTTTACCGATTCGGTAATTAAGAATCGGTAAATCTGAGGGGTGGATATGTAGGTATTCCAGATGTGCTGGAATAATGAATCGGAAAGAATCGGTATTTACCGATTCGGTAATGCCCATAGGAATGAATGGGCATTACCGATTCGGTATTTACGGAATCGGTAAATACCGATTTTCACAAGGGTGCAGGGGGTGTCACTTTGACACCCTCTGGCCCCCCCAAAACAGGCTTGGGTGCCATGTGGCAGGCATACATGCCCTAAGGGCAGGTCTGCCTGTCACATGGCATAGGTGTGCATGCACACATGTGCATGCACACCGGAATTGGTATTTTACCATCAAATTGGATTTGATGGTAAAATACCGATTCGGTAAGGCCTCTGGGACTCAGAAGAGTCCCACCTACATCTGGGTGCCTCAGATTCGGTAAATTTACCAATTTGTTATTTTACCGAATCGGTAAAAAAATGCCCCCTACATACCTGTCACCCATTTACCGATCGGTAACGGCCAAAATCGGCCGTTACCGGTCGGTAAATGGCCTGAAACGGCCACCTACATCTGGCCCTTAGTGGTTCAAATTCAATTCATTTACCACGATTCAGAGTAGATAGGTAATTTGCTGAACCACAGAGATGGCCAACTGTGTTTCGACCTGTAATTAGTCCAGGTCACCTTCAGGACCAGCTTACCGATATAAAAAAGTGCTGCGTAGTTGTGGGAGGGAGACTGCCCCAAAACAGTCAATGAACACACCCTAGAATTGATGTGCAAGGGAAGAGGAGCAGAACAGCAGTGACGGTATCTGAGGGGGGAAACAATGGGGATGATCTGTTAGTGACGCCAACGTGTGGAGAGCATGGGCCGGGAACAATTTAGAAGTGAATCGCGAGGCAGGCAAAGTGAGTGAAGCCACAGTCACTGGGAACCAGCATCAGGAGGAGACGCCTGGTAAAGCAAACTGTTGAGCAGTTAGGTGGGTGCAGGAACCAAGGGTGAACCTTTTAATTTCAGCCGGCATAGTGGAAAGGACGGCTGGTCATGAAAACTGTTGTTTGAATTTTCAGAACGATAGTATCAGAGGGAGGCCAGGAGTTGTGCAATCCTCAGTAAGCGGCAGTTACTTAGGCATGAGTCCAAGAGTGTGATCTCTATTTCAAATACAGACTGTGCTGTGCATTTGTTGCAAGAACTAGTATGACCTCCCTGTCTCCTCCTTCCTGCAAATATTGTGCATGTTGTCTGAAATTGTCTTATAGCATTACCTGCTGAGACATTGTTACTAGTGTGTCTGCAGCACCGGTTGTGCCACCCACTTAAGAAGCACTTTAAACATGTCTTAGGTCTGCCATTGCAGCCAGTGTGTGCAGTTTTTAACTGTCATGTCAATCTCAATCTGGCAAAATAAACATTTTGCCAAAGCTTCGCTTTTTATACACATAATTCACATCTAGGGTAGGTCCTGGACAGCCCAAAGGGCAGGGTGCACTGTATTTAAAATGTAAGCCATATACTTTTAAGTTTTACAAGTCTAGTCTGCTGACCACCTGAGTTGAGCCTCAGGGACATGAAAGGCTCTTTAACATTGTACACCAGTCCCAGGACACAGCTGCAGCACATTCCTGACCCCACGTGGTGCCCCTCAGGTCCTGGACCATTGGTGTGGCTTTTGGGCTCTTTGCAACAAAGACTGCACTACTCACAACTAAAACCAGCATAAGTCACTGCCAGCCCATCTGTTCACATGGCAGCCTCGACTGCTTGCAGGGGACTGCCAAAACAAAGCTCCAGCCCACCCGTCTGCGATTCCCAGGTCTGCAATGCCCTGCCAGCTCATCGCGCCATGCCGGCAGTCTCCTTTGAAGCTCTCCTTGCTCCTTGAGGTTCTCTCCAATGCAAACAGGACTCTTGGCAAAACAACTTGAGAAGGTAAAACTTCAGCGAGACTAATCTGGGACTGTGTCTGACCTGCGCTTCATCATGACTTTGACCTGGTCCAGCGTGACCAGATATCCAGAGTTGGCTCTTTGTACTTTTAATCAAATCAAATTAAACTTGACTTGTAGAGCTCGGTTAATCACCCATGAGGGTATCCAGGTGCTGAGAACCTTCTGCTGATGAAGTGTTCAGTTGAACAGCCACGTCTTGCATCATTTAATGAATACCTGCAGAGAGTACGAGGTTTGGAGGTTTAGGTGTAGATAATTCCAGGACTAAGTCACAAAGTAGGGAAAGTAGCATCCTCCAACATTGCTTTGGTGTATGTGGGTGGTGTGAGTGAGGGAAAGGCATGCAGGGTGCAGGTGTCTGGGGGGTAGGTGAAAATTCAGGCGGTGGTTGATGTATGCTCTTCCTAGGTCATGTAGGGCTTTGTGGGTGTAGATCAGCATCTTGAATATACATCTCTTCTGAATGGGAAGCCAATGGAGCTTCTTGAGGTGTAGGGTGATGTGTATCTATTTAGGGAGGTTGAGGATATCTGACTACTGAGTTCTGTATCATTTGCATTCTTTTCAGGAGGTGTGCGATGATCCCATTGTATAGTGTGTTGCCATAGTCCACGTAGCTGGTGACCAGGGCTTGAGTGACAGTCTCTCTAGTGCTGAAGGGGAGGCATGTGAAGATCCTAGGGACAGGTGGAGAGTGAAGAAGCATGTGGAAAAGACTGTGCTGATATGGCTTTTCATAGTAAGTTTGCTGTCCAGGATGATGCTACAATTAAGCGCATGTTCTGTGGGGATGCGTGATGGTCCTAGTTTGAAAGGACACCAGGAGTTGTCCCACGGGGAAGTTTTGCTTCGGAAGATCAGTACTTCCATTTGGTCCAAGCTAAATTTTAGGCAATTGTTTTTCATCCAGTCAGCTACACTCGTCATGCATCTGAGGAAGCTGGCCTTTGTGGCGGTGAGGTCTTCTGATAGCGAGAGATGAGCTGAGTGTCATCAGCATAGGATATGATACTAAGTTCTTGGGTTCTGAGGATGTTGACCCGGGGAGTCATGTAGGTGTTAAACAGTATGAGCTGAGGAAAGAACCTTGGGGGACTCTGCAGATAATGTTCTTAGGTTCCGAGA
Organism: Lissotriton helveticus; assembly: GCF_964261635.1. Classification (NCBI taxonomy): domain Eukaryota; kingdom Metazoa; phylum Chordata; class Amphibia; order Caudata; family Salamandridae; genus Lissotriton; species Lissotriton helveticus. The sequence goes on along the minus strand of NC_136063.1, from coordinate 339,234,027 downwards.
TGTAAGGTAGCCGGATTCTCTGGGTTCTTCTAGTGAGAAAGGATGCGGTCCATTTAAGGGTGTCTCCTTGGATTCTAATGTGGTGAAGTCTCTTGATAATGGAGTGGTGGGATATGGTGTTAAAGCCTGCTGAGAAGTTGAGGAGGATCAGGGCTGCTGTTTCTTATGGTCAGGGAGGGTTGTGATGTTATCAGTTGCCACGATCAGGGCATTTTGGGTGCCGTGGTTGGTGCAGAATCAGTAGGTGTCCAGAAGATTGTTCTTCTCCAGGTTTTACGTGAGTTGATGGTCGATAGCTTTTTTGAGGACTTTGCTGGGAAAGTGGAGAAGACAGATGGGATGGTAGTACTTGAGGTCACTGTGTAAGATCTCCTATATTTACTATTGCATAAGTTCTACTCTGCGGCTACAGTGCAATTCTTTCCTACTGTGGCATTGAATCCTTGCATCACATTTAATAAATGCTATTAAGTACAATGAACAAATAACTAAATAAATAGCTTAACATATAGCACCTCCTCTCAACTAGCTCTGCTTCACTGAGAACATAGTTTTTCCCAACACTCCCATTTTTCCAGCTGTTTGGGGGTCAATGTTTGACTCCCATCATATTTACTCTGGTTCTCCTGGTCTTGATGTATTTCCAATGTTAGGCAGGTGACACAGATGGTTCTGCTGTTTGGGCTGGGGGAGCTTTTACATCTATTTCTGCTTATAGGACTCAAACTAATGTGTGCCGTTGGTCTTAACAAACAAGGAGTCTTCAAAGTCTACCTCCTCTTCACCGTGAAGTGTGCGTGTGGTAAATTTGTGTCTTTGTATCATTCTTATTATCACCTTGATAGAAATTTGTACAGTAGAGAGAATGTCAGAGGTCAGTGACAATTACATTGGCTATACACGAATATATAATGTATGTTACAATGCAAACAATTATAACGGATGCTTTTACTACCCGGTTTTTACATCGCAACTACCATTACATCGCAAGATTTTACAACACATGCCATTACAACGCATTTTTTAAAACTACCATTACAACACATTCCATTGCAATGCATACCATTACAACGCATTCCATTACAACTCATAATACTTTTAGGGCAACAGTAGGGTGAGTGTTGGATAGTGTAGGGGTAAAAATTACTATTCCCACACCAGTGAGTGCAACAGTAGGGGAAGTGTTGGATAGTGTAGGGGTAAAAATGACTATTCGAATCTACTCCAAAACCCATGTCCCCCCTAAAACTAAAAAGTCTCCATTACTTACCTTATAATGCGTTGTACTGGTATGCTTTGCAGTGGTATGAGTTGTAGTGGTATGCTTTGTCATGACATGGTTTGTAATGACATGCATTGTAATGGCATGCCATGTAAAGGCAGTTGCGTTGTAACAGTTGCGTTGTAAAAGCAGTGCGATATAATGACTGCTTTGTAATGGATGTTTCCCGCTATTTACACTCTGCATATATAGGTAAACAATAAGATATGCTCACATTCATGTAAATGTCAGCACACAGCAATTACTTGAATGACACAAAATCACGCTATGCCTAGGAATATGAGTTGAACCCATGTAGTAAACCATCAATTTCTGTCTGTCATAGTTCGTTTTTTTAAAGTACAGATACAATGTTGCAATATTTTATGTGTACAAATACATTCTCCCCTATGCACTTTGTTGCCGTATGTTTCTTTTTAGAGTATGTACTCATCTGCACTTTATTGGGCATATTTTCAGCAGCTGCAGTGAGTTTCATAGTTCTACTGTTTAAAGCAGAGAGTGGGAGCGTGCACTCTGCACACACCTGTAAGTGTGGGTTCCTTAGCGGATGTGTCCTGCAACTGCCTGTGATCCCAATGTGCTCTCACTGAGTGTCTGCACTGGGCTGGGTGGTGGCTGTGACTTGGATCACCAGCTGCTGCTGCTTACTCCATCCTGCTGATCACTCTCTATTTGGTAAACATGTTCAGAATTTTGTTCAACCAACTGTTTTTCACCTCTAATAAATATATTCTCTGTTTTCTTTTGGTTTCCAGAACCCTTAAGGAGACTCTTCCAAACTCTGTCTTACTTTCCTTTTCACACTCAACAACAAGAATTAGAAGGTCACAATTTTCTCTGAATTCCTTACTAATCTTGGTTGCCACCCATTTTTCATGCAGCTTCTGACTCGCCATAGTATTACCTCCCTTCTGTAGGACCGTTCCTCCTCTCTAGTGCTCTTTAGCTCTAATACCTTTCCATTTCTGACGCACTTCCGCGATGTGTGATGTCATCAGTACTGCTAAAGAGCTAGTCTCGATGTGTGAATGAGTGAGTGAGGTTCAGAATATCCCATTTTGCATAGTGACTCAAAGAGTCGATATGCAGCTGCAGGCCGTTTAATTGCTAACATTTCACTTTCAATTTGCGATTTGCTTAAAATTGCAAAACAATAACGCAAAATTGGCCGTTGGTATATTTGGGCTATAACTTCTTTACTGCTATAAAACATTGTATAAGTCAAGATGATTTTCTATTAGCGTCCTAGCTTGGTAGGTCTATAAAACATGGAAATCACTCAATACTATTGTTTTGAGAACATTTATGTTTCTGAATTGTTCTCATTCTCATCAAACAAAGCTACAATATGAGGTTTATAAGCTTTCAAAACACTTTGGGGCCATTCAGGAACAATGCTGCATGGAAGAGCCAGCAAATGAACCAGTTCTGTTATTGGCGATACACTCAGCTGAAGTGCTTATCAGAAATATTTTTGAAGTATGGAAATGGAACATTTGAAAAGCTGCTCCATTTAATACCTTATCATTACCGGTGCAGGAACCAATAGAGCTTTTCAGTGTTCTGCTCCAGCCATCAGAGCACCTGGTGACAGCTAGTCCAAATGTAATTTGCAGGATTCATTACACTTCCACTTCCTAATCTAGGACACTTCTGAGTTTGCTGAGCAGTAGGCTGTACAACTGGGACATTTGAGTATTTAAATACTTCCCATAAGGGACGCAAAAATAATGTTGTTTTATACTATATAACTGTTTTCATATATTTTCTTCAGCACTACTGTATGATTAACGATAAAGCTTCCATATATTGTACAAATGTTTTGTTATTGGAATATCCTCTAAATGTTTATATCATACACATTTCTCTATCTGTTATAAATATGATTTCGAGAAGTATGCGAAGTAGACAGAGTCGTGATTTAATAAAGCTGATCTAGATTGAAATGAGTAGAGGGGAACATGTTCCAAAAATAGGTTTTGCTGGAGAAAAAAAATCCTTTTAGATGAGAGTTATCCTGTAAGAAAAATATTATGCTACAATAATCTCTGTTTAATCGATCCTTTGCTTGCAGGCGAATTTGAGAAAGGGTGGTAAACCCTTTTAACATTACGAGGTTAGGAAGCTGGTCAACTTTGCCCACCGAATATTAACGTTGCACCCTCCTAAATTGGATAATGTCTGAGTTGTACTTCTAGGGGGAGATTTACTAAGATTTTGTGCCGTGTTCGCATCACAGAAGGGACACAAATAGGCAGAAAATCATTTTTTTCCAATTTGCTTTTAACACTGGAAAGAACTTGAAAGTAACGCGAAGCAGCACCAAGAGGGCGTACCATGAATTGTACATGGGCGTTCCCATGCAACCACCCAAGGTTTCTGATGCTAAACCCTATTTACTAAATAAAGTAGAAGGGGTTTAGCATTAGAAAACTGAGCCCTTTTGAAGAAGTTGCAAGGAAGGAGAAATGCTTTCATTTCTCCTTCCTTTTCCGACTTTATACGTGTGCTGCACTTTACAAGCAGGGGCGTAGTTAGAGCTTCTGGCGCCCGGGGCTATCCCTCAGATTGGCGCCCGTGATAGGTACTTGGGGGGGGGGGGGATGCGGGGGAAAAAGGACGACAAGTAGCGGAGGTGGATTGGCAGGATGTCAGACACTCCAGGCTGCTATCTAGGCTTTACTTTCTGTTCAGTCCAGGAATTCCAGCTAACTGGAAAATTCCTTACAGATTTCCTGCAAACAATCTGATCTTGGAAGGGTCCTCCTATTTGATGGAGTTGCCCAATCCATGGGATCGAGGGTGGTGTCTGGTTCAGACAAGAAAGTGCCACAGGCCCTTTTAAAGAGGTAGGTTTTCAAAGTGTTTAATATGACTATGATAGAATGCTTAATATTGGTCAGGGTTAGAGTGAAGGTTAATGATCCGTGGATGTAAATATTATAATGAGGTCATGTTTTATTTATGTTATAGTTTTATATAGCGCAAACTTGAACCTAATCGGGTATCAGAACGCTTTACATAGCACAAGTTGCATTACATAAGGACACATTTATTTTTGTTGGGCACAGGGAGTCTAAGTGATTTGCCCAGAATCACAGGATGTTCAGCGTCATTACCGAGACTCGAACCCAGTTCCCCAGATTCGAGGTTGACCGCCCTAGCGTTAGGCCAACTCCTCTCCTGACTTATGCACACCTTTGAGTAGAGTAAGCATATACACTCCTGTGGAAGAAGGCTTCAAAAGTTCAACTTCTACCATGACTGAAATCACAAGTAATATTTACAAAAGCATTAAAAGTCAATTTAGTTAGTTGTGTGCCTTGTGCAAGAAAGCTTAACCGTGCACTCACCCAGTATGCTTTCAAACGCTCATCAACATCAAGGTTGTCACTGTATGTGACCTTTTTTCAGCAAAATACCAAGCCTCGAAAAGGTTAAAAACACATTTATCCCACATCAACTACGTGCAAAGAAAAAGTAACGTATGACTCCAACACTTAACAGCAGCTAAGTGGCCCCATTTCAAGTATTATGCCTTAAGCAAGTACAGGCGGTTGTTAAGTCAATAATAGGTAGCGTTCTGGGATTTGTCTTAACTTTGGACGTTTGAAAAACTCCTGAAAAGTGCTGGTGCTTAAACGACTAGGAGTGAAACACTGCCTGTGATAAATAAGTAGGCAGGATTTTCATAGCTGCCAAGGTTTCAGATTGGTTATGTGTGACATTTTCACAATTTCAGTGTAATTATGAGAGACATTCAACGACTATGAGTGACACTTCCTCACAAGCAAAATCTAACAATGAAGGTGAGGGAAAGATATAAATATCAGAAATTACAACCATTTGAGCAACGAGCAACTCTAAGTAGATTTTGAAACTCCTGTAAAGCACCAGAAATGGAAGGGCACTAACCTAGTAAATAGCTGCAACTCACAGACAATCCTCATAAAATACATTTTGCGAATGTCTGGTTCATGTTGGAAGAGATGTGTGCCAGAGAGACCTCTATAAAACCTCCCACCCTGCCACTGCAGGGGGGCTGGAAGATCAGGTACACTGTGTCCTAATCTTGGAATTAGTCCAAAACTGGTTTAACACCGGCCTGACAACAATGGCACAGCAAGTGAGTGCACCCCAGATCACCAAATGAAGCTTTGTCATCTTGAGACCAGGACGATAGAAAGGTCCCCAAAATCTTGATGTTCCCATCAACCTGAAAGACATGGGTTTGGGGCTGAGAAGAAAACTGAATGCTTCAGTCAGAGCACATAATGCAGAGATCTGAGTCATGGTGAAGGAAATGAGGATTTCAAGCAAGCGCCCTTTAAACAAGCAGAGGCACAGAATCAGAAGAAAATTAGACAACAAGACATAAAACTATGAGGTTTGGTTTAATCCATAAACATCCAAACTATGTGGTTCGAAAGAATACATTTACCAGTGTTCCAGAAATCTCCTTCCTGTGTGTTTTCCCAATCTCGTGTCACAAACAAATCTTTATTCGATATGCCAGTTCAACTCATTGCATTGCATTCCATTCTTGAGCAAGTGCCTCCTGTAGTGACAGACCTTCTGCCGGCCCCACCCACTCCCTTGGACCCGGTTTCCAGCGTGCTTCCAAGACACATAAATCCCTGATATGTGCACCTGAACAATATAGAATATTTTGCCCAGTAAACCATGATTCACTCGAATCTGGTACTCTCACAGACATCCATCCCATTGCTCTACTTCAGTGCCCTCTCACCTGTGCCACCATGACGTGTCCTCCTGCAGTGCCAGGGTGAGCTAGAGAGCGTCTTTCACCAGGTTGTTGGGATTGGAAGAGGGCAACTGGGGCTGCAAGCAGTGCTGTATACTGGCTGAAGGTGGCATGTCTGGTTGGTGCAGTGACACTCACTGCCACGGCGCTATGCAGCTCTCTCTGTCTCCGGTTATGATACTTTTGATGGCCTTGATGTGGTCGGGCCCTCCTTTCAGGACCTATGGTGCACTGCTGTGGGCAGGAGGCCGGAGAGGACATCTGCCGATCTCTTGGGCCACATTGGCAGAGGCCTGCTTCACCGGGCGTGGCTCAGCAGGACTGGGGGTCCCGCCCGGGCTGGAATTGTTTACTACTTGCAGCGCCGAGATACACTTCGGTGTAATTCACAAGCTATTATATTAATAGCAGGGCCTGCAGGTGGCCGGCCCGGGCCGATAGTACCGATGTCTGTTGGCACAAGTACCTGGGCTGTTGGGGCGGCCTGCATGAGTCATGACACTGCAGCCTACGAATCAGCGGGCCTCCTCACTGTGAGCATGGCTTGTGAGGGAGGAGGAGGGGTCTGCGCAGAATGGAAAGGCGCCAGGCTTCAGTTCCTTCATGGTGGTGGGCGTTCTCGAGGGGAAAGGAAAGCTACAGACCCCCCCACCTGAATGTTAATTGACCCCCTTGTGAACTGCGCTGCCGGAAAACAACAAAGCAAGGTCGACACTGCCTGGAATGGATTAATGTGCTGTTTTCAGCAGGCCATTGCTGTTGTTTATATTTCACTGCAGAGAATCCACTAAAGAGGGGCGTGGTGGTGGTGCTCGTAACTGGTATATTTTACTGTACAGCGTGGGGGCTGGCCTGCATGTGTACAGTGCTAGCTGCTCAGTTATAGCCGCACGTAGGGGGTGACAGGTGACCGGCGTGTACATCACTGTCAGTGTCCCGACTGACTCCCTAACAAAATCCTGCGCTGGTGCCGCCCGCAAATTAGTGCCGCCTGGGGCGGACCGCCCCCCTCCCCCACCCCTAGCTACGCAGGTGTTTACAAGCACACATATAAAGAGGGAAAAGGGTTAAAGTTAGTATAAGCAAGAAGGCTATCCTTCCAGTACAAAACCTATGCTACAGTCACAAAAAAAACCTTGCACTATGGCACGAAGGTGTCTCCATGGTGCATAGCAGCTAATTTCAGCGCCAGCAATAGGGAAAGGAGAGAGCCATATGTCTGTAAATATGGCGCTCTCCTCCTCTCTCCTTTTCATGCAGCGCAGTGCATCATTTGTGGCTGCTGCAGTGCATTACGTGAATAAGAGTTAAATATAGCCCCTTTCGGGGTAATTTACTGTTTTTGATGTTCTAGTAGCAATAACGCCTTTGCCTTATTTACAAGCCACTTAACTTAGTTTACCGCCAACTTGTAAATAATGCCCCTTTCATGCAGCACTTAGCATGAAAGGGGAGGGCTATGGGTGTTGCAATGGGTATTCTGCCGTGACACCCATTGCTTTTTGACACTTCCTCCTATTTACAAGGGTGGCGTAAATATGGAGCAGCGCCAAAAATAAGACCAGGGAAAACCTCGTCTTAACTTGGCGCAACAAGGTGAAATTAATAATTTCTCCTTGTTTTCATTGTTTCTATGGGTGCAGAATTCTGCAGCAGGCTTAGAAAGAGCTAATCACCATTAGTGATTGTTCATGTGCAGCAAGGTGTCCCTTCCTGCACATAAAAAACCATTAGAAAATGAAGAGTTGTAACTTAATTCTGCAGCACACATTGAAGTTACAAATTGCCATTATTTATTAACACCTTCCTGCACATGAACAATCATTCTTTACAAAGCAGGCACCCTATAGTGCAAGGGTGTCTGCGCTGGCACTAAAAGCAAAAGGAACACATGATGGACAGAAAGCTAAACAATGCATACATTCAACCCCAGTCACAAAGATCTGGGTTTAATCCATTGTTCTTTTGCTCACCACACCATCCCAGACTAGGCCTAGCCATATGCAAATCTGTCTTGACCCTGCTTCTCATGGGAGCAGTCCAGCCCAAAATTCCAGCCAGATCCTCCCTCTGCTGGAAACAAGCATTCTGGGACCGGCTTCAGAGCATCACCGTTCATCGACCAGGCTAGTTTGAATCTAGTGGTGCAGTGAGCACAGGAACCATATCTGGGACCTACCCTTCCCACTTAGGGCGACAAAAGCAAAATGATCAAATGATGGACGGAATCCTGAGCAATGCAAACATTCAACACCAGTCACAAAGACCTGGGTTTAATCCATTGTTTGTTTGCTCACAACGCCATCCCAGTTTGGGCCCAGCCATATGCAAATCTGCCTTGACCCTGCTTCACATGAGAGCAGTCCAGCCCAAACTGCCAGCCAGATGCTCACAAAGCCCAGAAACAAGCATCCTGAGACCGGTTTCAGAGCATCACCGCTCATCAGCAAGGCTAGCTTGAATCCAGTGGTGCAGTGAGCACAGGACCCACATTTGGGGCACACCCTTCCCACTTAGGGCGACAAAAGCAAAAGGAACAAATGATGGAATGAATGCTGAGCAATGCCAACATTCACCTCTAGGCACAAAGATCTGGTTTAATCCATAATACTTTTACTGACCACGGTGCCTAACTTTGCACCCAGCCATATGCAAATCTGTCTTGACCCTCTCAACATGGGACGAGTCCAGTCTGAACTGCCAAGCCAGGTCCACCCTGGACCAGAAAAAAGCATCCTGAGACCAGATTCGGGTCATTACCCCTCATCAGCCAGTCTAGCTTGAATCCAGTGGTGCAGTGAGCCTGGGGCCCACATCTGGGCACACCCTATCCACTTAGGGTGACAAAACCAAAAGGAACAAGTGATGGCCGAAATGCTGAACAATGAAAACATTCACCCCCAGTTACACAGATCTAGCTTTAATCCATCGTTCTTTTGCTCACCACACAACCCCAGTTTGAACCTAGCCACATGCAAAGCAGTTTTCACCCCACTCCTCATGGGAAGAGTCCAGCCCGAACTGCCAAGCCAGTCCCTCCCTGGACTGGACACAAGCATTCTCGGTCTGGTTTTGGATCATCACCCCTCATCAGCCAGGCTAGCTTGAATCCAGTGAAACCATACCCTTCCCACTTAGGAAGACAAGAGTAAAAGGAACAAAGAGGAATTTAGGCCCAGACCTCTGTACTGGGGTGAATGATTGATATTGTTCAACATTCTGTCCATCAATTGTTCTTTCTGCATTTGTCACCCAGAGTCGGACAGGAATGCACAGACATGGCCCCTGTACTCTCCATGCCACTGGAATCAAGCTGGACAGACTGATGATGAGTGAAACCTGAAACCAGTCCCAGGATGCTTGTTTCTGGTCCAGGAAGGACCTGGCCTGGCAGTTCAGGCTGGACTGTTCCAATGGGGAGCAGGGTCAAGACTGATTTGTAGATGGCTAGGTTGCAACTGGAATGCAATAAAAGGATGGATTTATTTAGGCACAGAACTCTGTCCATCAATTGTTCTTTTTATATTTACGCTGGCCTTATCCGGCTAAATTGAGCACAAGTGCTAGGGGACATGCATGGGTGCACTGTATTATTTTAAATACTGTGCATCCCTGCGTTTCCATAATGTCATACCGCAGCGCTACTAATTGAGGCGTAACACCACACTCTGCCATTCTGTTGTACATATGCCCCTTTGTTTTGCAAATTATCATGTTTTCCAACATTCCAAATAAAAACAAGTAATAATTTCTATTTTGAGAGTCACAATAGCTACAATTATCTTTCCAAATATCTCCCCATTACCACTCCACGCAAACCAATGTTTTTCTCGATAAACATTTAATCAGATTTCACATGAAGTTTTTTCAACTTCATTTTTTTTTAAAGAAAATTGAAATTCTAAACTGACTACATTCAACAGTGTATATTTCTGCCATGGCCTAGATATGAATGTACAAAGGTGCATGTTCCCGATTCCTTAATCTTTATGAAGTTGAGTGCTATTCACAAGGTGCTGCTGTGATTGTGTATTTTGAGTTTATCATTGACATCTTGGCGCAGATTTACAATTGTTTCATGCAACACAAGGCATAAATCAAATTTGCTGTGCTGCATTGTCTGAGGAGGGAATCAGCGTAGAGCCATATTTATTAAGATTGTCATATTGCTGCAGTCATCCTCTTCACAGATGCACAAACATGCTGCCTTCTATTTTTGCACAGTCTTCCACAGATGTGTGTGTGCTGTCTAGCATAGGATTTGACTGGAAACATACCCTAACATTCCAGTACAAATTCCTGGGTCTAGACAAACTCTGAAGAATCCCATATATTGGACTGAATTTTTTATTTTAAAATAAAAACCTTTCTCTTTGTTTGATCTGCTTTAGGCTTGGTCCAGCTATCTTAGTAGCTCGGCTTTGTATCAAAACATATGGGTGTTTTGGCTGATCCACCCAAGTAACACCACAGCAATGTTTCCTGGATGCAAAGCCTCGCAAAGTAGCACAAGTGAATTTTGTGCTGAATAAATGGCACCATTTTTTGCACAATATCCCTTTTGTACTAGATACCTTTGTGAGACTGTGCACGTTTTTGAGTAGTAACTAGGGCAAAGCCAGAGCCAGTCTGGCTCCATGTGTCTTTTCTAGGAGCCTCATCTATTTTTCACCCACTTCCTACATCATCTCTATCACAAGCCTGTTAAAGTGTGTAGGCTCAATACCAACTGAAATGTTAAAAATGTAATTTTTGTTTATTTTTACCTTAATTAATTAATACATTATTAGTGAATTTTTACATCAACTTGTAAAACGTGAGGCCACATGTTATATTTAAGTCAGCATCCCATTGGAGATACATTTTTTGTGTTGCTTATAACTTTGGCACCTTTTGACGAATCTCCCCAAAAACATGTTTAGAAAGAGTTACTTTTTGGCTAGTTTATGCATGGAAGGTGTCGGGTGATCCGTGAAGTGAGGACCAAGAAAAAAGGGAGGCCCCAAAACACAAAATCCTCATGCTTTTTCCTTAGACTTCTTTATGAACTGTTAGTGCAAAAACTGCCAAAAGAAATTACAATAAATTTGTCAGAAAGATAAATCTTGGTCTGTAGATTGTGCTTCCTGTGATTTGGTGTAAATCTGTTCAATAGGTTTTGAGAAATTAAGCTTAAAAATATGTGTATTTCTGGGCGGTTGACTTCAAGGGACTCTCGTGAGAGTCCCTAAACCCAATTAAATAAATACAGCATTCATGATTGTTTTATTTTCCTTTTGGGCCAATTCACTCCTATGCGAGCACTCTGATTGGCTGGCAGCAACATGAGAAAAATGTTGTTGGCAGCCATTACAGGACTTGGGGAATTAGGGGCAGATTTACAAGCCCCTTGCGCCACGTTTACGCAGCTGATGCGTCATGCAAGGCGGCGTAAACGTGGCACATCCCTATGAGGCATTTACAACGTGACGCATTAATGGAGATGCGTCACGGTGTAAGGCCCTGCACCACATGAAACCTGCGTCAGGTTTCATATAGGCGTTCCGGGGCAGGGGGGGCGTTCCGTCGCAGGAACGCCCCTGAAAAGTGACTCAGTGAAATGTACAAGATTTCACTGAGTCACTTTCCCAACGCTGATGCGTCAAAACCCTGCGCCTGCTTGAAGCAGGCGTAAGGCTTGAAGCACCACGTTAAAGATAGGGCAAGTTGGAAAAGTGCTGGAGTTGCGAGCCGCACGCAACACAACTTCAGCACTGCACCAACTTTACGCCCAAGATGCGACACGCACCTGTTCATTCCTGCGCCATGGTGCGCCGCATTGTAAATGCGGCGCATCATGGGTGGCGCAAGGATGAACTTGCGTGCCGTATCTTTCCTGGCCCATCTCTGCCGATTTGCAGAGATGCGTCAGGCAACGTAAATCTGCCTCGTAGTCCTCTGTCCTGAAGTAAATAATAATAAACAATATAAAGTAGCAGTGTAGGGATATTTTGCACCCTTAGGCCCCATAGGAGGAGACCCAGAGGAACTCCCTTACCTAGGACTGAAAAAAGAGCAATTTTTGTTGTAATCCCACAGGACTGCTGAGTGGTCAAAAAAAAGGGCGGCCTGGGGCAGCATTCTTAAATTAAGGGAAGGGGAACCTAGACCCACTACCTAAGGTATATTTGGCCTCAGAGAACCCATCACCCAGTGCCTAGTTTACTTAATTAGGAGAGGGAGCATGCAGCCAACTTCCCTGAGCCATATTCAACTAGGTTCCCCCATCCCCTGTGTCCCAAATTATTTATATGGGGAAGAGGGCTGATCTACCCCTTCCTGATCCAGTTTTGTCACCTGGTACCCCAAACTCTGGGGTCCAATTTAAATATATAGGGAAGAGGACGCATGTCACACCTCCCCTAGCCATATTCAGCAGTGGTGATCCCATCTCCCAGTGTGAGAAGTATTTCTTAAGGGGAAGGGGCTGCGCTGTCCTGGGGACCCCACCCCCAAGTGCCACCACTTTTAAAAAAAAGGGTGGGGGGCTTGCAGCCTCCCTCTCTGAGCTTTTAATGTCCCCAGGGACCCTGTCTTTTGGGGTTGGATACCTAGCAGTGTCCCAGGAGCCCAGCCCGGAACACAGCTGTTTTCCTGCCCACCTGTGTTGGTAGGGTAACATGTGCTTGGTGCTCCTTGGTTCCACCTGGTGGGAGCATTTTCAAAACTTCCATCAAGCAGGAGAAAACACAGATTTGCGCGAGCATGCGAGTTAGGATGGCCACCCCCCGGTGAGCTCCTCACTGCATCAGCCCTTCTTTGACGATTTTCGCATCACAAAGCTGGCATTTACATCAAAATATTCTGGCAGCAGTGTTTGAAGGCATTTTCTCACTGGTGAGGTGCTTTTCCAGTTCTGTAGAGCAACGGAAAATTTATTTTTCCCTTTCTGGCTCTTCCTCATTCTTCTCTCAAAGGTACAGCTGAGTATACCAGTCAGGCTGGTGGAGCAATACTGTGGAAAGGGTGAGGCTGTGACCTTGTCCCTCCAACAGTCAGATTTAGTTCCTGCACCTCATTATATAGCAAGATTTTCTTTATTAGTAATTCTCTCCTGCAAATTTTATTATATTTTGCTGCAGAAGTCCAATTTAGGAAATATGGAGAGCAAAAATTTACACGTTCAGCATAATAAAAAAGGAAACTAAATATTTCTCCTCCTCCTGTTAAATCAAAAGTGGTGGAATCTAACAAACCTTCTTTAGCGTTATTACTTGAAGAGATTCAAGCAATTCGTTCGTGCACAGATCCTATTGCGTTAGAGATAAATAAAATACGAAAAGACATGGCTAGTATGTCAATGAAAATATCTGACAATTAAATAAAAATTCAAGACAATAAAGTTAATATTGATACTTTCTCACCACTGGTAGCAAAGATATCTCCTGTGTCTAACCTTCTTCTTGATTTGGAAAATCATAATAGTCAATATAACTTGCATATTTTTAACTTACCAGAAGACATAGAAGGTAAAGATTGTAGGCTATGCTTGGAAAATGTATTGCCTGGCCTATAAAATTTCCTGAGAAATTTGAAATTGATTAGGCTCACAGGATTCCCTCTCATCGTAATCCGTATAAAAATAAACCGAGTCAAATGATCTTTCAAGTTTTACGTCATCATCATTTAGTACTGATACGAAAAGCGGCACAAGAAATTCCTTCCTTAATAGTTAATGGCAATAAAACTTTTACTCACCAAGACTTTGCTACAGAAACTGTTAAAACTTGCAAAAAATTCACTGACCTTCGACCACAGTTGCGAAGTCTTGGATTTAAATATGGTCTTTTTGATCCTTAGACCATGCGAATCTGGAAAGATGTTTTTTCAAAATCGTTTCAGCACCCTGAAGACTTTCGGCTATTTTAGGATCAACATTCACAGCTCCCCATGGATACGCATGAGACTGCTACTTGAATATCCATTTCATTATTTTTTTCTTACTAACCTAATTGTTCAATTCCTTATAGGGCATCATTAGTTCGGTCATGCTTACAAAGCATGTGTGCATTACAAGATTGTTATTATTGTTTAAATGTTGTCTTTTTCTATGTTTGTATGTGTCTTTATTTTCCTGTTTTCCCTATTGTTCGTTTTTAGAGCTACATTTAGCCTTTTATGCGTTATACTTCTCTTCTTTTTCGCTATATGTTCCTTACCTGATTATGGCTGGTTTTAATAATATTACAATTGTACCATTGAACATTAAAGGTTTAAGACATCCTGTGAAGCGTACCTCAATTTTAGATTATTTAGGAAGTTATAAAGTGGATATTTGCTTCATACAAGAGACACATATTGATGCTAAGGTCTTGGCTTTTATTAAGTAAAATAAATGGGTTGATACTGTTATATCCTCTTCTGCTGTAAGTAGAAAATGGTGTTGCTATCCTCCTTGCAAAAAGACCATCAAATATTAATTACATTTTCAGATGCAGGAGCTAAATATATTATAGTGAAAGTTAAAATTCAAGACACATTTAATTAATGGATATGGGCCAATACCTGATGACCCCAATTTTTGGTTTCTTTTAACTCCAGACATTCTCAAGTTAGGCATTGACCCACTAATAGTTTGAGGTTATTTCAACTTTATATGTGACCCTTTATTCTAGACGATACCGTGAATAAAACTTCTTTGCCCCCTCCCCCACAACAAGAAGTTATCAAGCCTCCTTGACCTCCTACCATTTGGCAATAATTAAGCTTGATTTTTCATTTTCTTTAATATTTTTTTTTTAAATGTGTATTTTTGACATATATTGTTATTTACGATTTCTGTGAACCTTTGACTGTATTCATATCATCTTATATATTATCCTTTTACCATTTTAGTGGATATTATATATTACTATTCTTTATTGTACCTTCATGTATCTATATATTAACAAATAACTGCATATATGAAGTATTGTTCTTATGATCATATTCACCTTTTCAATAATTATGTTCTTGAACTTAAAAAAATATGTGACCCTTTATTAGATAGATTATTTCACTCAAAATATCGACTATTTTATTAAAAGAAATAAGTTAGTGGATATTTGGCGGTTACATTATCCTACTGAGAAAATGTTCACTTTCTTTTCAAATCCTCATAGCTCTTATTCAAGATTAGATTTTGTATTAGTTCCTTGCCAATTAATTCATTCAGTTGTTACACCAAATATCTATAATATTGATATTTCGGACCATGCTCTGATTTCTATGGTTCTACTACTCAGTTCAAATTTTCAAGCTCAGTCCAGATGACGTATGAATACTAACATTGTTCTTAATGAAAACAATAAACCCAAAATTTTAGCAGCCCTTCAGAATTACTTTTTGCTTAACCCAGAAGGATCTATGGTGATACAATGGGATGCTTTCAGACCTATCTTTGAGGGACTTCCATTTCTCGTATGACACATGAAAACAAAACCTTCAATTCTAAAATTAAAGAGTTGGACAAACAAATTGCAAAATTCGAGAGACTTTTCATAACATCTTATAATCCCCGATTCAAAATACAATTACAAAGCTGCATTACAAGTTTAACTCAATTTTAAGTAGAATAGCTGGTATACAACTTTCTAATACTAAAGCTAAGTTTTGTTTTAATGCTAATAGATCTGGTCGGCTTTTGGCTAACTATTTCCTTCTTTAAAAAGATGAAGCACGAATAAATTCAATTCATGGTCCCAATGGAAAGATTGCATTATCACAAAAAGATATTGTTAATGAATTTCTAAATTATTACTTAACCCAATGTAGTAAATCCCATTTGGATGACCCTTCCCTGATTGATTGTTTTTTTTAATGAAAATGTGGATTACCTAAAGTTTCACAGTTAACCAAAGATAAATGAGATTAGCCAATTTGTGAGGAAGAAATTCAAATGGCTATAAAATCCCTTAAGCAAGGTAAATCTCCAGGTCCTGATGGGATTCCAGCAGAATTTTATAAAGAATTTGACATTCAACTCATTCTTCATTTGTTTAAACTTTTTACCTTTTTTAGTACTTCCGGCTCAACCGCTGGTTCTTTTACCAAAGCTTTGATTATAGTTTTACCAAAACCTAACAAAGGCCTGCCTATTGTGTCGAATTAGTGCCCTATTTCCTTAATAAATCAAGATTGTAAACTCTATGCTAAAATTCTTGCAACCAGATTGACCTCTGTATTGGATTCCATTATCCATCCTGACCCATATGGCTTCATGAAAAATAGATATTCTCTCAATAACACAAGAGTTTTGTTACATGCTATTGAACAGGGGTCTGCCTT
Organism: Lissotriton helveticus; assembly: GCF_964261635.1. Taxonomy (NCBI): domain Eukaryota; kingdom Metazoa; phylum Chordata; class Amphibia; order Caudata; family Salamandridae; genus Lissotriton; species Lissotriton helveticus. The sequence continues at coordinate 339,217,672 of NC_136063.1, read as the reverse complement.
TTCCTTACCGTCTCGAGTACTCGCCTTGGATGCTGAAAAAACTTCTGACAAAGTTCATTGGCAATTTTTATTTCATACTTTAGTCGCATTTAACTTTGGTAAATCTCTACTTTCTATTCTAGCCCTTCTGCTCCTCTATTTATTAATGGTTACATTTCATTTTCTTTTCTTTTTAGGGGTACTAGACAGGGTAGTCCATTATCCCTGTTGCTATTTCTTTTTGTTATCGAACCCTTACATACTTCCATTAGAAAATATAATGATATCACTGGTATTAATATCAAGGAGGTTACCATTAAAATATTAGCGTATGCAGATTATGTACTATTGATTATTAGTATTCCTTTCCTGAATCCTCACTCCCTCCTTTATTAGACATTATCTCATTATACTCATAGATTTCAGGCTATACGTTAAATACCGATAACACTGCATTTTTCCTATAAATCTCCATTGTACACCTGATATGTTACCCATACAAGAAATAATTTGGCAAAGAGATAAAATCAAATGCCTTGGCATTTTGCTTTCTACTTCTATAAAAAAAACAAATACATTGAATTGCGAATGTACACTACGCCTTTCATGGTGGGGGAAAATGGACTCAATAAAAATGATAATAGCTCCTAAACATTTTTATTCTCTATTCTATGATCCTTAGTCAATTTCCTTATAAAAACTAAAAATGTCAAAATGTCATGGAGGATTTGGTTTGCCAGATTTTTAAATTATCATAATGCATTTATCTTGAAACAAAGCTGTTTTTTGTTTAATCATTCCCATCTTACTAATCCTCCTACATGGTTTCTAATAGAAAAGAGTTTGGTTTCACTGTTTCCATTATCTACTTTGCTACCCATGTCTAACTCTTCAATGTTAAATAATACATCTATTATTCTGAAATCCACAAAGCTGATATTAAAAGATCTAGATTCACTTTTTCAATCAACTATATCAAATTCAGTAGAGATGTCATTATGGTACAATATAAGTCTAAAACTTTCTCGAACTGTAGACTGTTGGCATTTATGGATTAACGCAAGTCTTATTTATCTAAAAGACATATACCATAATAATACTTTTTTATCGTTTGATGCAATACAACAAAAATTTCACTCACCTCCTTCTGATTTCCTTAAATATAACCTTTTATGTAATTCTATACTAGACTCCTTTCCTAATATTATTCCTTCAAACATAAATGCAGACTTAAAAATGTATATTCAAGCAGTATCTTCTTCATCCCATGCTGTTTCCTTAATGTATAAAAAAACTGAATAATTTTCAAGTTAACAATATTGATATGATTTCGACGTTTTGGAAAAATGAGCTCTCAATATCTTTCTCACATGATAAATGGAAGAAAATATGGCTGAATGATATTTCAGGATGGTTACCTGTTTCACTTCATCAAACAAATTTCTACATTCTTTTTAATTTCTTATGGACTCCTTTAAAGTTAATCCAGGCTTCCTACTTCAAGTTGTTGGCATTAAAATTCACATACAGGTTTGTTAAAACATATAATTTTTAATATACTTTTGTTTTAAAATTTTGAACAAAAGTTTGGGACATTATACGAAAAGTATTCAATATCTCTGAAAGACTTTCATTTAATATTTTGATATGCAAACCTGTTGCTCTTTCCACAAACTTTTCTGACTTAGATTGTAAACTTCAAAATTTTGTATTGTCAGCTGCTTTAAAGTCTATTACGACATGTAGGAAATATGTGTCATTATTGTCCAAGATTCCAATTCATCCTTATCTGGTATTGCTCATAATAGTCCCTCTTATCTTTCATTTTGGAAACCAATTGATCAATATTTAATTTCATATTTAACATTTCTTGTTATTCGGATCCCTATATTATAAATAACATATGTTTAATGTATACTCGCTCTGGTAAAACATTGTTTTTTCAATAATAACAGACTACTTTCTTCCCTTTCATTTTGTTATTTAATAGTTTTATATTTCATACTGCATTGAACCTGTTTTATTTCTAATTATTGTTTTTTATAGATAAGTTTCTTATATGGGTACTTGTATGATTCTCCTTTTTGTAATGTCTTTGTTCACTATAAAAATATAATGCATTATTTTGAACAAATGTGAGCAAACACAAAGTCTGCTCCCAGTGGGCGGTAGCTTTGAAAATGCTCCCACCGAGAGCAGACTTGAGATCTGTGTCCCTGCCAGCACTGATACAGGAGGGTAAACAGATCAGCAGATTGATACCCTCTCCCAGAGGTAACAACATAAATACCTGATCCCTGCGGATGGAATCAATGCTGGCTCTTGCAGTATGGGGTGAGCCGGATGGGGCCATGGGGGCCCTGGGGTCCCCCCATGGACCCAATGCATGCTTGAAGTGAGCCCCAGGTTTGGCAAGTAGCATACCATACCTGCTTTCCCATTGTTCCCGCCTGTAGGACAATACAGTCACCACAGATCTTTGCTTTAGTTTGAGGTGATCCTGGCTATGCAATCATCCCTATCCACAGTTTCTCCTTTGTAGCAATTTATCGATTATACATGCAGTGCTCTCGGAAACAGGACGCTTCACTCATCGTTGACCATCTTCCTGATTTGTGATCTGACCAGCTGACACACTCGGCACATACTCATTTGCTTCCCTATGGTGAGCTGATCCACTCTCACTGTAATCTTTCACTTGTCCTTCCCTGGAGATTCATTTATTTGACCTGATTGCCGGACCTCTAACTCATTAATAGCCGCCCCATCTCTGCAGCATGCTGGTCTGACTCGATTTGACCATTTTTGGGTATTCTTCTGGCAGAAATAATTCTTCTTATGTAAATATTGTCTTGATGATGACCTCAAATCAATGAGGGTCAAAAAAACGCCATTGACAAACATCAGCGGATTTATGGATTTGACTTATGACATGACTTTGTAAAATACAGTACTGGATTAATTGATATTCATGTATAATATCTATTGACTAGTGTCTGCTCACTGTTGTCATTTATAGTCACATAATTTGTCGTTCCTTCACCAGCACTATGTGTTCACTCCGTACTGAATACATAGTCCTGAATTAGTTCTGATGCTGCTTTCAAGCTCTTGTCAAGTATTGTGAAAATATATTTGTATTTGCAATTTCTGGTGCCATATTGTCTTTTTTCATTATTTTAAGGTATTCATTATAAATCAATTACTTTAGTGGTAAAATGTGAGACATTGTTGATTGGTACCAGGTGGCCAGCGGGGCGCCTCACTTTAAATGATGCAGGCCCTAGAGGATGGGTTCCCTGGGGCTAAAAAAGGCTTGGGGAGGGATCACGCAGCCCCCTCCCTTTAAGTTTAGTAGTGGCTTTGGGAGAAAGGGTTTCTTCCCCTTAATTATACTTTTAGACACCGGGGGATGGGGAGCTGAAAAGGGCTCAGGAGGGAAGATGCATGTCCCTACCCTGAAAAATAATTTGGTCCCTAAGGGATGGAAGAGGCAATGTGTAATGTATTTGTACAACACTTCAAACATTAACACAGTGAAAACACCACAAAAAGACTCCATACCAGGTTAGAAAAATAAATAATAATTTTATGAATAAAACAAGATTAAAAGGACAAAATCTAATAAGTAAAAGTTTAGATATGATTTTCTAAAAATTATACATGTAAAATTGTGTTTCGAAGCTACAAATGCTAAAATGAGTTATCTGGTCATGCTAGACCAGGACAAAGTCAAAAGTTCCAGCCGAACTCGATGGATCATAGGTCGGATACAGGGACCCACTTGCGCTTCCTGAACCAAAGTACCTTAATCCGGGTTGCATCATTGCCAAAAAAGATGTACAGTGTAGACAATGCAATGCTTAGGTATGTAGCTATATAGTGGACAAAATGCATTGATTTACTCCACGTAACTGCAGCGAAGTGTCGTTTGCGAATGTGAAGCATTAGTTCCGAATTCAAAGCATGGCTTCTACTCCCGCAAAAGTTGATGCTTCAATTCCAAAGGTGATGCACCGAGTCCGCTCCAGGCAACAACAAGATGTGCTGGTTCAGGTTCTTGGAAAGATGAAGATTTGCTGGTTCCAATAAAGGTGCTTGGGTCCTAGATGTAGAAGTACCATAGGCCTCAATTTCCAGAGTCCAGGACTAGATGGCACCACTTGGCAGACAGACTCACAGCTTGTAGAGTCTAGATGCAGATGCAACTAGTTGTATTCTTTGATATCCCTGGAACTTAGAACAGGAGGCAAGCCAGCAAGCCCTTGGAGTCGCTCTAGGTTCAAGTGATGCCAGTCGAGTCCTTCACACCCAGTGTCAGAGGTCCAGTACTTATTCCCAGTAGTGCCTTTGAAAAGGAGAAGACTTTAAAGAAAGCTTTGAAATGCACAGAGCTCCTCCCTTACTGTCCTGACTCCAAAGTCACAACAGGGGACAGCCTATTTAGGTGTACACGTGAGTCTGTGTCTCCCAGGAAGGCCCAAAAAGACACACGTCAGCTCTCTTTGCGTTTGGCTATCTAGAGGGAATACACAAAGCCCATCTGTCATCCAACCGCGCTATGCTGCTGTAATTGTAGGCTGCAGGCTGATCATTTTTAAAATTACCGTTTTTTCTATTTTCTTTGTTGTAATTTACATTTAGCCCTGTTTTTATCTGTGTTTGCAGCGCCCACACACTTGCACGTTAATTGTGCCCCTCACCGCGTTCTGAGCGGATCTGTCATCTTTGTGCTAGCGTTTTGGCGCGTGGCCGCCATCTTGGTGGTGGTTGTGGCGAGTGGGCCATTTGTTGAGCGCTCTAGCGCTTATTTCAACCAACAGGTGTGCCCTATTTAACGCTCGCTCTACCCGCGCAGCGGTGACGCGCAGCGGTAGCGCCTGGTCGGCGCCTGAGTCAAGCCAGAGTCCTGCCCGTCTGCGCCCGTCAGCGACTCGGAGGCGGGCGGGGCGGCGGGTTGGGCTCGGTCTGTCACTATGTGCCAATCAGGACCTCCTGCGCTGCGCTACACTGCGGGGGAGCTCCGCGCTCTCCTCACTGGTTCTAGTGGCTGCTGTACTGTCTTCCCTGGGCGTCACCACGGTAAGTCCATCTGCCCTGGATGCGGTTGGCGTCCCTCACGTGCTCTGCCATGGCCCCCTGGCAATTCCAGCGCCAGTGTGCGATATCTCTGCATGCTACTTAACACCAGATCGGCATGCAGACACGCTCAAGATATCTTTGAGCTACTGGACACGGCTAAGCCACTGTGCCTCATGCTTACTGAGACATGGTGGGGAGAGTCGTCGAATCCGGACGTTGCCATGGCTATCCCGCCTGATTACAATGTCTTCAGGAAGGACAGAGCTGTGGGAAGGGGCGGCGGAGTGGCACTGGTGGTGAGGAAAGACCTGGCTTGTACTATCCTGCCAGTGGAGGATATTCGTGGCTCGGAGGCCCTTGCCTTTTCCATCTTTCTGGCCCCGCATCAATCAGTTAAGGGGCTATTGGTTTATAGACCACCTGGCCCACCCGGAATGTTTTTTGAAGATCTTGATTCCGTCTTACTGAGTTTGGCTCTAAAAGCAGAACACTGCATTGTGGCCGGGGATTTTAACTTCCGGATGGATGATCCTTTGGATGCGGCCGCAATTAAAATCTTAGAGGCTACGGCACCATTGGGATTGCGTCCCTATTTACATGGGCCGACGGATGACAAGGGGCACACCTTAGACCAGGTTTTCTCGACCTCCCCTTTAGAGGTGTTAGAGATTATCCCGGTTCTATGGTCAGACCATCTGCTGGCTAAATTTTCGATCTGTGGCACAGCTAATCTGGCTGTTGCCGCCCCATTGCAGTATGGTCAAACCCATAGGGCGTACCATTGAGTGACCCCTGAGATGCTGGCTCAGGCTGCTCTGGATCATCCTTGTCCTCTATCTGGAGACCTGGCGAAGGATTTGGAGTCCCTGCAGGAGTGGCTGACTGACAGGCTTAATGATCTTGCCCCGGAACTAGCCCCCCGTCTTACTCCTAAACGAGTTTCCGCCCCCTGGTTTACCGTAGCACTGTCGGCTAAGCGGCAGCAGTGCAAGGTAGCTGAAAGAGCTTGGCGGGTTAAATATGATGTGGAGGCTAAGGTGACTTTTAAGAGTATGGTCAAGGAGTATCACCGGGACATCCACCTAGGTAAGAAAGCCTACCTGGCAGGGAGGATAGAAGCTGCCTCCAACTCCTGTAAGGAGATTTTCTCTATAGTCAGGGAATTTATATCTCCACGGATAAACATCACTGAGGAGAGGCCCTCTGATTCCTGGGCGGCGGATCTTGCCGGTTTTTTTACGAGCAAGATCCAACTCATACAGGCCTCCTTCCCGTCGGTTACATCTGCGGAGCGGATTGCCACTGAGGTTAACCGATCGCCCCCGGCTTCGCCAGGCCTGACACTGGGCGCTTTTCCACCTATATCGGCGCCCGCCTCTTTAGCACTCATGGGCAACCTGAAATCAGGCTCGCCCGTGGACCCTTGTCCTGCTAAAATTCTGGCGAAACTGGCTGAGGTTATTAATCCTTTGGTTAATCCGCTGCTGAATCTTTCACTGAGCCAGGGAGTGGTCCCGCAGGCTTGGAAGCAGGCAATGGTCATCCCGCTGCTCAATAAGCCTGGTTTGGACCCGAAGGCCCTTGCTAACTATCGGCCTATCTCTCTGCTGCCGGCTCTTACGAAAATTGTTGAAAAGCACGTGCAGACGGTGCTTTCCAATTTTCTAGAGGCGAATGAGATTCTGCATGCCACCCAGTCAGGTTTTCGCCCTAGTCTTAGCACAGAGACCGCGCTCCTCGAGGTCTCCGAAACAATCAAGGAGATCCTGGATTCAGGGGGCAAAGCCATGCTGGTGATGTTGGATCTGTCGGCGGCCTTCGACACCGTCCCCCATGATGGTCTTCTCACTAGACTCTATGAGATAGGACTTCGGGGAACGGTGTTCAGCTGGTTTTCCTCCTTTCTAGCTGGCCGCCGGCAAACGGTCTGGGCCTCACCAGATTCCGCCGTGATGCCTCCTCTGGGAGTCGGGGTCCCGCAGGGCTCTATTTTGAGCCCGACCCTCTTTAATATCTTTATGACCCCTTTGGCGGCGTTGGCGGAGTCGTTTGGGGCCCGGATCGTATCCTATGCCGACGATACCCAGCTCATCTTCTCGTGTAAGAGAGGAGGAGATTTTGAGGGGGAGAGTATCCGGGATTGCCTTGGGGCTGTGTTTCAATGGTTCCAACTGCACAGCCTCAAGTGCAATTCCGATAAGTCCGAGATACTCTTCTTTGGGTGCGATACGGAGCCAGACTGGCAGGCTTGGTGGCCTATCGACATGTTCCCCCCAACGTGTTCATCCCAAATGGCTAAGAACTTGGGTGTTAAGATGGACACGGGGCTGACAATGAAGGCCCAGATTTTGGGGGTGTCGGGCATGTGTTTCGGCATCCTCAGGATGCTACGGAGGTTTCTTCCCCTGTTATCGGAGGAGCACAGGAAGCTGACTGTACAGGCCCTGATAGGCTCCAGGTTGGATTATTCTAACGTTCTATACCTGGGCCTGCCAGAGTACCTGTTACAGCGGCTACAAGTTGTGCAGAATGCTGCGGCAAGAGCGATCTACGGAGTGAACAGACGTACCAGTGCTGCGGGCTTGCTCCAGACTTTGCACTGGCTCCCAATCCGTAAGCGGATCGCCTTTAAGGCTCTGACTTTGACATACAAGGCCCTCCATGCGTCGGGAGCTAAGTACCTCCAGAGGAGACTTACTTTTTACCAACCAGCTCGCTCTCTGAGGTCAGAATCTTTATTTCTGGCTACTGTTCCACGAGTGAAGAGAGCGCGCTTGGGAGGTCGCTCCTTTGGATTACTGGCGCCCCAATTATGTAATTATCTGCCCCTTTCCCTCCGGGGAGCCACTGGCCTATTAGCTTTTAGAAAGGACCTTAAAACCTGGCTGTTTATCCAGTAGGCCTCTTTGGTTGCTGTTTCTTTCTTTCCTGTGTCTTTTTCTCTTTTAATGTGTTATGTTAGTTTACTGCAGCCTTCTTCAATTAAAAGCGCCGGGACACTCTTTTTGAGTAGCCGCGCGCTCTACAAGAACCATTTTAACATAACATAACATAACAACCAAGACTGAACTGAGAGCCAAATGGCTAATGTAAGTAAATGACAACTCTCTAAAATTGGCTTTTGCTAAACTGTAATTTAAAATCCAACATCACCAAAAGTTGTGTTTTTAAAGTGTGAGTTCGGTGACACCAAGCTTGAAAAGTCTATCTCTTCACAATTGGGAATGATACTTAAAAGATACAATCAGGTAATGCCAATGTTACCCTACGGGAGAGATAAGCCAAGCAGTAATGAAAAACGTAATTGGAAGTTTTTTCACTACCAAGACATGTAATACATAAAAATTACATGTCCTGCCTTTTTTTTTAACTGCGAAGAAGTTTATTTTCTTGCTCCACCTATTACTTGTAACAGAAAGTTTTACAAGTTAATAACCAGCTTGGAATCTCTCTGCAGAGATTTAGTAAAGCAAATATAGGACAATGAACACTGTGTACTCGATTTTCTGATGTCTGTTTGCTCAGTGGCAGGTAGCTTATTACTCTGCAAGATGAAACAGTGTGTTTTTTCTTCTTTAGAGCAAAGGTTATCTTTATTGGTGTCATTTGCTATCCAGTCCAAGCCCTGGATGTACATAGTTGAGAGTCCTTCCCTTTTGTGATAACAGAGATGACAGCCCTGGCCATGGAGGCCGACACCTTGGAGTCCAGCACTATGGCATTAAACAGAGAAGTCAAATGCAGGATCAGTTTGGAGGCATAGCACTCTACGGGAAGCGCATTACAAGACACTACTGGACTGGTTCCGTTACCCCACTGAACTCAAATGAATCTTTCCTGACAACTCATATCTCTGCTGGCGGGGCTGCAGGTTGCAGGTGGACTCTCACCACATCTGGTGTGATTGTCTGGTTATCCGGCCTTTTTTGGAAGAAATCCTCTCTCATATTAAGGACATCCTGGGACACCCCATCCCGATTTCCATGGAGGGGGTACTACTTAGCCTTAGAGAACCTAATCTGGAGCACTAAACAAATTCTGATACATCTATCTTGTGGGCATGTTTGGGAGAGGTAAAACTTACTATAGCGTTTGCTTGGAAAAAGAAGGCGGCGCCGGAGGTGAAACACCAGTGGTGCTATGAGGAGACATATTGTAATACCAAACCTTTTGATACAAAAAATTAGGAATGTTAAAACCATTAGCTACTGCTGTTTATACACTATCTTTCAACATGCGATTCACCCAGTCAACAAGTCCATTAGATGCTGGGCTATATAATGGAACAAGAGTGTGTTTAACATCAAGACTTCTAAAAAACAAATCTGTTTCCTGTGACACAAAATGTGATCCATTGTCAGTAACTACTTCTTTGGTTGTCCCTTCAATACAAAATATAAGTTGCAAAAACATAATAACAGAGTTGGAGTCAGCATTTTTGACAAACACGAAGTACACCCATTTAGAAAAATAACCTATCGCAACAATAAGATATTTCTTATCATTACCAAAAACCGAAAATGGACCAACAAAATCCAAACCGATTTTTTGCCAAGCACCATCTGGCCATGGTACAGGACATAAATGTTTATCAGAACAAAGACACTGAGGACATTGTTCCACATGGAGTCTAAACTGCCTGTCAACTCCTGGCCAACAGTACATTTGCTTAATTTTGTTAACCTAAATGTCCCTCATGAGCCAAAGAAATGATAGTACTCCTGAGATCTCTCGGAGGAACAAACTTGTCTTGTCGAAGTAAATTTCATTCAAAATAGCCAATTCAGATGCAACTTGAGCAAAAATTCCTTCATCAAAAGATACATTCTTATCAGAAGGCCAACCTTAAACCAAAAACTCCCTCACATTCTTCAGACATCCACAGCCCTTCACATTCAGGGCACAGTGGGCGAGGAAGAATGGGTCTCGCTGTGGGGGCCAGGTGATCTTTGCAAGTTGCACCATGTTCACCTCAGCCCCCCCTGGCATTGTGTGCTCCCCTGCCAGGACATTGCACTGAGGCCTGGAGGGCTGGGGAGGGCGGATTAATTTACTAATTGCAGGGGCCTTACTGCTATTCATGTGCTCCTGAGCCGAAGGTCTCGGGAGGGCTGAGTAGGTTAGTAATAGCAGGGGCTTCACTGCTTATTAGGTGCTCCTTCCCTGGAGGGCTCAAATAATTTTGTGACAGAAAGGGGCCTTGCCTTTTTTTTGTTGCTCAGCATGTAGGCAATTTTCACCTTGGCCCTATGTCCTGTGCAAGAACAGTATCCTCTCACTTTCATTCCTTGTCTGTGCCAAACATCTTAAGGATTTTGGGGGCCCTGAGCCAAACATATTTTTGGGCCCCTAGTCGGAACAGATTTGAATTTATAATCCAATTTCTGCTCTTTGATGCCCTCTTTTAGCTGGTCACTAGACAGAGCACTACCATACTTGTCCAAATTCTTAATGTATTTACATCTAATATTCAAGGACATTGACGTGTATTTTCAATATTACAACACAGTAGCAGCTCACTAAAATTACTGAAAATAATCTCAGTGACATCCTCCCATTTCTCATATGTGATGGCCTGTTTGATCTCAAAGACATTTTTTTATGGATGTTGCATGAAACATAAACACAATTTTCTGCAAAATCTCTGAGATAGGTTCTTACTCATCACCCATATTAAAAATATATTTGAAAAAATGGTATTTAAAACAATCTGTTTAAGAAGTATGCATGGTCATTAGGGCAAGATTCTCTGCAGAACAGAGCTGGCTCTATCAGGGGGCTCCCTGAAAGGCTAGGGCACTGGGCCAGAGCCCACATTGCTCTTGCCTTAAAATGTCTCTGGTCTGTGCATAGGCATATATGGCCTGACGCCAGAGTTGCAGAGATCGGGATTCAAGTTTGAGCCCCAGCGTCTGCTCAACAACCTGTGATTCTGGGCATATCACTTCATCGCCCAGGCCCTTAAATAAAAAATCAGATCATGTGTACTGTAATTGGTACTCATGAATAGATACCGATTTATGTGATGATTAGAGTCTAGAACATAGCTGGTTGGAAAAGAGTATCTAACGACATTGTGCAGAGTGTTAAGACTGCAAGTAAGTATTTCGTTTTCAGAACTGCAGTGCTCCTAGTCTTTACCAATGTAAATGGAGCGGTGACCCGACCTGACCTTGGCCAGTGACCGTCGCTCCAACCGCCGCGTGGCTCCCCCTGAGTGCGCCCGGTCCCCCATGCTAACTCCGCGTTCCCTTCTCTGTTGTTTTCCGTTCTCCCCTTGTGCCATTCTCTGCCTGTCTCTTTCTGTATTGTGCCCCTGCTGTCTGGTTTCGCACGCTCTGCCACTTTTTTTTCCCGCTGCTCTAACCCCGCTTCCCGCTCCCTGCCGCTGCTCCCCTGCGGCCCGCCCCCTTTTGCTTCTGTTCCCTCTCTCTGACCTGACCTGACCTTGGCCAGTGACATTCGCTCCACCCGCCGCGCGGCTCCCCCTGAGTGCGCCCGGTCCCCCCTGCTAAATCCGCATGCTCGCCACTGCCCTTGAGGCTGAGGTTACCCTCTCTGTTGTTTTCCGTTCTCCCCTTGTGCCATTCTCTGCCTGTTTCTTTCTGTATTGTGCCTCTGCTGTCTGGTTTTGCACGCTCTGCCACCCACTGCTCTAACTCCGCTCCCCGCTCCCTGCCCCCCTGCCGCCCACCCCCTTTTGCTTCTGTTCCCTCTCCCCTTCCCATTCGCCACCCCGCTCCCGCCTCCCAGCTGCTCCTCCCTCCCACTGGCTATTTAGGGGTCTATCCGCACGACGGTGAGCAGTGACCGACCTGACCTTGGCCAGTGACGGTCGCTCCACCCACTGCGTGGCTCTCCCTGAGTGCGCCCGGTCCCCACTGCTAACTCCGCGTGCTCGCTGCTGCCCTTGAGGCTGAGATTCCCTTCTCTGTTGTTTTCTGTTCTCCCCTTGTGCCATTCTCTGCCTGTTTCTTTCTGTATTGTGCCCCTGCTGTCTGGTTCGCACGCTCTGCCACCTTTTTTTTCCCGCTGCTCTAACCCCGCTCCCCGCTTCCTGCCGCTGCTCCCCTGCAGCCCGACCCCTTTTGCTTCTGTTCACTCTCCCCTTCCCATTCGCCACCCTGCTCCCGCCTCCCAGCTGCTCCTCCCTCCCACTTTACCACTTATGGCGGAGTCTGCGCGTACGCGCAGCGGGCGCGCCAATTGTGTGCCGAGGTCGCGCCAAAGGCAAGGCCGTCTGCGCCCGTCTGCGCCTGGACTGCGCCCTGCGCCAGGACCCCTGGCCCCCGACGAGGCCAGCCCACACGACGGACCTACGACGTCGCCACCCTCAACGCACTCAAACCTGACCAGAATCCCGCCTGCTACCGAGCCACCCCGAAACACTCCCACGGACCCTTCACCTGCCAAGCCTGCAAGTTCACCTGACTCCGGACCTGCACCGCACTCGAAAGGCCAGGCACCAACAACAACCACCTCAAGTGCATGCTCAACACCCGCTCCGTCCACAGACACGCCGTCGAACTCTGGAACCTGCTCGACACAACATCACCAGATGCCGCCTTCCTCACGGAAACCTGGATGAACGCCTCCTCAGCACCCGACATCGCAATAGCCATCCCGGACGGATACAAGATCACCCGGAGGGACCGCGTCAACCAGACCCGAGGAGGCATCGCCATCGTCCACAAGAACACCATCCGCATCACGACCAACTCTGACGACACCTTCACCGCCACCGAGCACCTCCACTTCCAGATACACACTGACCCCAAGACCACCCTCAGAGGTACCCTCATCTACAGAACCCCCGGGACCATGCACACAATTCAGCGAAGCCATCGCAGACTTCATCAGCCCGCACGCCCTCACCTCCTCCGACTACATCCTCCTAGGGGACCTCAACTTCCACCTGGAGAACAACAAGGACAGCAACACCACCACTCTGCTAGACAAACTCGCCAACTCGCTCAGTGGCTCACCAACTGCGCCGATGACCTCGCACCACTGAAGAACCCCCCCAGCAGACCCAGCAGCAAGAAAGTCTCGTGGTTCAACGACGAACTCAAAACATCCAAGAAAAACTGCCGCACCCTTGAAAAAGCTTGGCGCCCTGACCAGACTACAGAAAACATGACTGCCCTCAAGAACGCAACCCGCATACACCACCAGCTGATATGCACCACCAAAAGGACAACATTCAAAGAACGACTGGACAACAACACCCACAACAGCAAGGAACTCTTCAGCATCGTCAGAGAGCTCTCCAACCCCAGCGCCGGAAACAACAACATCACTCCCTCGCAAGACCTCTGCGACTCACTCGCCTCCTTCTTCCACCGCAAGATCGCCGACATACACTACAGCTTCGGCACACCAACCACGCACCCTACCACCGCACCAACGCCCCCCACCACCACCCTGCGCGCCTGGACCCCGGTCAGCACCGAAGACACCACCTGCACAATGAACACCATCCACTCCGGATCCCCAACCGACCCCTGCCCCCACCACGTCTTCAACAAGGCCGACTCCATCATCGCACTCCAACTCCGGGACATCATCAACATCTTCTTCAACACCGCCACCTTCCCGGAGAGCTGGAAGCATGCCGAGCTCAGCGCCCTCCTGAAGAGACCAACAGCAGACCCCACCGACCTCAAGAACTTCCGCCCCATCTCGCTCCTCCCTTTTCCCACCAAAGTCATCGAGAAGACCGTCAACAAACAGCTCGCCGCCTTCCTCGAGACAAACGAATCCCTCGACCCTTCACAGTCCGGTTTCCGAGCCAACCACAGCCCTGAGACCGCCCTCATCGCAGCCATCAGATCCCTGCTCGACAACGGGGAAACAGCAGCCCTCACCTTCCTGGACCTCTCTGCAGCGTTCGACACTGTCTGCCACCGCACCCTAATACAGCGCCTCAGCAACATCGGATTTCAAGAGAAGGCACTGGAGTGGATCATCTCATTCCTCACCGGAAGAACCCAGAGAGTCCGCCTCCCACCGTTCAGAACCGAGGCCACCGAAGTCATCTGCGGCATACCACAAGGATCCTCACTCAGCCCCACCCTCTTCAACGTCTACATGAGCCCCCCGGCAGCCATCGCACGCCAACACAACCTTAACATCATCTCCAACGCCAACAACTCCCAGCTGATCCTCTCCCTCACCGCCGACCCCGCCACTGCCAGCCTACACGAAGGAATGAAAGACGTCGCCGAGTGGATGAAGAACAGCCGCCTGAAATTGAACTCAGACAAGACGGAAGTCCTCATCCTGGGATCATCTCCCTCCGCCAGGGACGACTCCTGGTGGCCCCCTGCCTTGGGCACCACCCCCAAGCCAACAGACCACGCACGTAACCTGGGCTTCATCCTGGACTCCTCCCTCTCGATGACCAGACAAGTCAACGCTGTCTCGTCATCATGCTTCAACACCCTGCGCATGCTCCGCAAGATCTTCCGATGGATCCCCACCGAAACCAGGAAGACGCTCACCCAGGCACTCGTCACCAGCCGCCTGGACTACGGGAACACCCTCTACACAGGAACCACTGCCAAACTACAGAAAAGACTCCAGCGCATACAGAACACCTCCGCACGACTCATCCTGAACATCCCCGCCACAACCACATCTCCAGCCACCTGAGAGTCCTGCATTGGCTCCCCGTCAGCAAGAGGATCACGTTCAGACTCCTCACCCACGCACACAAGGCCCTCCATGACCTGGGCCCCAGGTACCTCAACAACCGCCTCACTTTCTACACGCCCACCCGCCAGCTGCGTTCGACCAGGCTCGCCCTCGCCACAGTACCACACATTCGCAGAGCCACCACCGGAGGAAGATCCTTCTCCTACCTGGCGGCCAAGACATGGAACTCCCTCCCCATCCACCTACGGCTGACCCACGACCATCTCTCCTTCAGGAAGCAACTCAAGACCTGGCTGTTCGAGCAGTAACGGACCCCCCCTCTCAGCGCCTTGAGGACCTACCGGGTGAGTAGCGCGCTATATAAATTGTCTGATTGATTGATTGATTGATCCTTCTCACTGTCTCTAAACCAATCTTCTTTAGAAATGTTTAAATCCTGTACTACATCTTCAACAGAAAATACAAATTCCTCATCCTCTTTTTTTTAACGAAGTCATCATCACTACATTGTAAATGAAGTCGTGACAGACTATCTTCACTTATGTTTTTCCTCCTGGCAAATATTTAATATCAAAGTGAAATTCCTGTAATCTTGCTAAAAGTCTTATTAACCTGGATGACGCTTTATTAGAAAAACTGTCTCCTAGCATGTAAATAAGGAGCTTATGGTCAGTATACAGCTGAAATTTAGTTCCCCAAATATACATTTAAAATTTTTCAACTAACCAAGAGCATGCCAAAGCTTCTCTTTTGATAGTGCTATAGTCTTGCTCTGCCTCAGTAAGAGTTCTTGACGCAAAAGCTATAGTAGGCTTGGATCCTTTAACTATTTGACTCAATACAGTACCGAGTCCTTTAGCATTGGCATGAACTGTGATAATGCTTTCTACGCAAATACGTGAAAGTATTGATAGCAGGAGCATTAATGATTAGGTCTTTAACTGCACTGAAAGCATTATGAGACTCAACAGACCAAATAAATGTAACATTCTTTTTAAGTAAATTTCTGAGTGGTTGTACTAACAATGTATAACCTTGGACAAATCTAGTGTATTATTCACTTAATCCAAGAAATGCTCTTAAAGAATCTGTATCATGAGGGGTGGGGGCATTTCTAATAGCATCAATTAACGACATTTTTGGTTTAGTGCATACACCAGAAACATTATGACCCAAATAATCAACTTCTTGTGTGACAAACTTAAATTATTTCGCATTCACTGTCATGCCATGCTCCTGAAGTTTGTTTAATCATTTTTCAAGTAGAACAAAGTGCTGATCAAGAGTTTCTGAATGAATAAGTATGTCATCTTGAAATGCTTGAATTCCTACTTCCATGACAAAAATGTGATCCATTAACCTCTGAAAGATACTAGATTCCGATGCCAATCCAAATGGCAACCGTTTATACATATAAACTCCAAACGGAGTAACAAAAGCAGTCAATGGCTGTGGCTCAGCTGACAATGGAATCTGGTGATATGCCGAGAGTAAATCTATGGTGGTGAAAAATTGACATCCACCTAGTTTTGCCATCATATCATGAATTCGTGGAAGTAGGTGAGAATCTACAACAATATTACGGTTGAGAACTCCGCACATAAACGGATCTCCCCATAACTTTTTACGTGCGACTACAGCAGCAGCAGAAACCCATTCTGAAGACTCAACAGGCATGATTATGTCTTGAGAACACATCTGATCAACCATTTCTTTAAATCTGCTCCAACTGATAAAGGTACAGGTCTAACTTTTTGAACCACCGGACATGCATTGCTTTTTAGTTTAATTGTATGTACAAACCCTTTAACAGATCCAACTTTATCACTAAAAACAGTAGCATAGTTGTTAAGTAATTCTTACAGCTTGGAATCATGTGATTCAACCATATTGAGTGAAGATACAGGTAATTCACCTAAAACTACAGGTTCAGGATGATCAGGTTTAAGTATAATACCTAACCTAGCTTGATCTTGCCAACCCATGATATCATGTCCTTTGTGTGCAACATATAGTTTTGTGGATATTTCTCTTCCCTTAAAGTTTAAAGTTTCAGAAAAATACCCTCTCATAATTATATCGTATTCACCGAATGCTTTGGGGTTGACATCAGTAGGATATCATTTGGTATTAGACCACAATTTTTCAAACGTTTTTTCTGCTAAAATAGTGATGGGTGAACCAGAGTCAGCAATTATATTTACTTCAATAGGACCTATCAAAGCTTTACAAATTGGTCCTTTGCATTTTTTATCAGATTCATTCAATGTGTTAATTTCTATTGACATAGAAATCATATTCAATTCATCACATATTGAATCGTCATCAACATCGAGTTGATTAACTCTTGTGTTATCTTTTGTAAACTTGCAAACGGTGTAAAAATGACCAATTTTTTTGCAGGTATTACATTGTTTACCTTGTGGTGGACAATTAGGAAAAAATTCCCATATGAAATTTGGAACCACATCTATAACATACTGCATTACTTTTTTTTCCAAAAGTTTTCTTGAATTTATACTTGTTACTATCTGCATTAATTTCAGTGTCATTACTATTATTTACATCTATACGCATTACATTGGAACTTGAGGAACAAGTACCTGAGGAATTAGAATTTGAACCATTCTCTGTCAACATTTTTGAAGAAGTAACAGAGCACTCAATACTTCTTGCCATCTGCATCACCATACATGCCAACATTTCAGAAGAGCAAAGTGGGAGATTAAAAAAAAAAATCGGGAGAATGGGGCCTTGAATCGGGTTACTGACATGTAGGGGTTTTGGAAGTGTGCTGCTGCAGGATCGGACATTTGAAACGCAAGTGCACTTTTTTCCCCTACCTTTCAGAGGTATGGAGCGCAATGGCAGGCAGAGAGAGGGTGATGCAAGGGTTGTGCACTAGCCTGTCCGGTTGCTGGCACTGCATGCACCTCCCCGCCCCCACCCCCTGTGTGGCAGCCCGGGCTGAAACAACTTCCCTGGCACACACACAGCCGCCCCCCCCCCCGCCCCTCTAGTACTTCACATGTCTTTAAAAGACAATTCCCTTGTTAATGACGATTGGTTGGTTTTTCACCCCTTCTAGAGCTCCTGCACGTTACACAACAAATACCAAGCCTTGTCAGCTGAAAACAATCGGGTTTTTGCCTGCAGGAATCGGGAGGCGGGAGACTAGCCTTGAAATCGGTAGTCTCACGCCTGAATCGGGAGGGTTGGCATGTCTGCATCACTTCATTTAATGACGGATTTTTACAAGTATAGGTTCCTGAATTTTCTTATTAAAACAATTAAACACTAACTGGTCATGTAAAGGTGTATCAAGATAAGAACCAAATTTGAATGGGTCTATGAATCCTCAGAATTGCATAAATAAGCCACAGGATCGACGCCAAATAACGTAGTGTGGCAAAATAAAGATGAATTCAAGATTGTAGATAACATCCAGAAGAAAGTTTATTGACAGAAGATAGACCCACGACTGTCCAGAGTAAGAGTCTGACAAGTAATGCCATGAAGACTCTAGATTCCAGAACACATTGCTTAACACACAAGAGATTGCATACACAGGATTCTTTAAAGATATAAACCTAATATTCTACATACCACACCCACAAGGCCAGATCAGAGTTCAGGCGCCATTTTGGAGTCAGGCAGGGCGCCACGTGTAAGCCACTCTCAGCATTAGAATCTAAGCTCACCAAAATGTCCGAAAGGTCATAACCTGCAGCAGCGCTCAGACCCCACGCTTCGCATCGTCTCCCAGCGGCAAGCAGCCCTCCGGTCGCACCTCTAGATGTTTCTCATAGCCCCAGGTTGCTGCGCGGTCAGCACAAGCTCCCCCAGCGATAAGGCAGCAGATCGGGTGAGATGGGGCACATCGAGGCGGCCTCCGCGAGATAGTAGCCCCAGGGACAACCGGCAACATTTGCATTAGCATTTCTCATGGAACGGCGGCTGAAGTTCGGGCTAAGGTTTGCGCCCATTCCGTATGGCACCACTCTCCTCATCAAGATGGAGGACGCTCCGTTCCTGCGTCTCACCGCTGCTGATGGGTTGTATTCTACTCACAGAGTTGGCAGCATACCCCGCCACACTCCAGTCCGGCTACACTTCTTATCTTGTCAGGTCCGACCGTGCTCAACTGTCTACCTAGCCAAAAAACCACTTAGGGCAGACATGGGGGTCTGGAGCAGAAGTGGCTCACGTCCGCTCAGCCATCTTGCTTGGCCACGCCCCTGATGACGCATGTCCTGCCTTTTAAATACATTGCACCCTACCTAGTGGTTAAATAGGGGAGGCTTAGGGCAGGCAAGAAGTTTATCTAGGTCGAAGTAGCAGTGTAACCTCCACATACAGACTTTACAATGGAAGGCCTGAGCCATGGTTAGAGGGCTACTAAAGTCGGTGGCACAAGGAGTGCTGCAGACGCCACTGTTAGCATTTAATTTAAAGGCCCTAGTCACATGCAGTGCAATTTAATACGGACTTATACGTAAATTAAATGTTCCAATTGGGGATGAGCCAAAGTTACCATGTTTAGGGAAGAGAGCACAAGCACTTTATAACTGGTTAGCAGTGGTAAAGTGCACAGAGTCCTGATGCCAAGAAATTTGAGTTAAAAAAAATGGAGGGAGGCAGACAAAAAGTTGGGGGAAGACCACCCAGAGGATGTCAGGTCTAACATACATATGTATATATATATATATTTTTTATCCCCCCAACTTCTACCTGCAGGTGTTCGCCAATAAGTTGTTATAGTTAAGACCTACTGCCAGGTGTACAACCCTTTTTTTGCAGCCACAAACAGATCAGCCCATTTGTGACTGCAAAAAAGGTTCCAGGCATAGCATTTGTGACTCTCTCTATTAGGAAGGGGCATCTCTTCCTAATCGCAAGTCACCATGCCATGTACTGTTGTTTTGCAACTGCATTTGAGGTCGCGAAACACTTGCAGTTTACCACCTACTTCAAGTAGGTGGTAAACAACTCACAAACAGATAGGGGCTCCGCAGGGGACCCCTTCCCCTTTGTGAGTGTGTGCGTAAATATTTTTAAAGAACAGGTAGTGGTTCCAGGGACCACTGCCTGTCCTTAAAAAATGAAACTGAAAAGTTAAATTTTTCTTTTTTTAAATGCATCCCTTTGTCCTTTAACCGCATGCGTGCGGGCGGAATTCCGCTCGTACGCTGAGATATGCGAAACCGCATGTTACGTGACGAGCTGGGCTCGTCATCAGCATAGCAAGAGGCTACCTCATGACGAGCCCAGCTCGTCATCAGCGTCGAAGGGGTTAAGGAAAACGGCTACATTTTAAAACAAAAACTGTTCTATCAAAAAAGCAGTCACAGACATGGTGGTCTGCTGACACCAGCGGGCCACCATCCCTGTGAGTGTAAGCCATTCCCAACGGGGTCCCAAATTGTGACTGTCTCATGAATATTAATGAGGCAAGTCATTTGTGACCCCGTTGGAAATTGCAAATAGTGTCTGAGACACTGTTGTACATTCACTTTTGCGAGTCGCAAATTGCGAGTTGCAATGTGACACAATTTGCGACTCGCATAAATAAATGGTCATACATCTGGCCCCTAGTTTCCATAGGAAAAGTATTTTTGTTTTGCTAATAACTTTGGCGCCATTTGACAAATCAGCATGCTATTTCAAAAACTAGTTTGCTACTCAATTCAGTTGCTGTCTTAAAAGATTTGGGATGATTAGTCAAACAGGGGCTGAGAAAAAGGTGGAATCCCAAAACACAATTTCCCCATGCATTTTCCTATAACGATTTTAGACATGACTACAGACAGAACTGCTGAATTGAATTACACCAAATTTGACAGATAGATATTTGTCCAGAAAGAGTGCTTTTTGTCATTTGGCGTAAATCTGTTCCACAGTTTTCGAGATATGAAAGGAAAAATAAATGTGTATATCTGAGGGGGCAGAGCTTTTGCAAATCCAACAGACCTCATGCTGAGATCTGATTGGCTGCCAACACTTCAACCAGGAAATGTTGTCAGCCATTATAAAACTCGGACTCAGCCAACCCCTGAACAGAAAGGTAAATACCTAGGCCTGGTGGTGATGGCCCACGGGAACCCTGGCAGGGCCAAAGAACAATTTCTTTTAATGCTACCACAATTTCACAGGAGACCATGCGTGTTTCTAGTTCAGCCCTTGGGTTAGCAAGGTCCCAGTGGCATCTATTAATATATATTTTGGGAAGGGGCGCATACGGTCACCCTCCACATGGCTAATATCGGCCCAGTGACCTCCACCTCCCCAGGGCAAGGCGAATGCTAAATGAAGACGGGGGCCACTGCCCCCCTCTATATGCCATTCATGGCCCCGGGGACCACCGCCTCACGAAGTCAAGGCCCTTAAAAATACAAGCAATGGAGGTGAGCTGCACAGACGCCCATCCACGGCCATGTACAGCCACCGCAACCACATCCTCCCTAGGGCTTTCTCAAAATTTGAAAGAGGGTCTATGTGGACCTTACCCTGGGCCAGACCAAAGCTAAATGAAGAGGGGGCCCTAGATAGGAAGTTCAAGGCCTGGGGGACCACCACCTACCCGGGTCAGGCCAATTAAGGAAAAGGGCCCCCAGGCCATTTTTTTCTCCAGCGATCACCACCTCCCTGGAGCTTGGACAAAATTTGAAAGAGGGAACCGTGGCCCCATACCAGGCTGTTTTCAGCCCCAGGGACCACCACCTCCCTGGGGCAGGCCTTGCAGTAAAAGAGAAGGGGGGCCTCGCAGCCCCCTTTCTTGAAGCCATTAAGGGCCCTGTGGACTACAACCCACAGGGCCAGCTCCCTATGCCCTGAGGTGCCCACTCTCGGGATATAGTAGTTTGCTTTCGCATTTGCTTTGCATGCAAGATCAAACATTAAGTCTGCTCCCAGCGGGCCGGGGCAGGAAATCTGTTCCTGCTAGCTGGGTGCAGACTTTCCATGACAGTGGGAAGGAAAACAAATGAAATAATTGCTCCCACTTGCTGGAAGCAATGCTGGGTCCCAATGGAGTTTACACTGGATGTTCTGGGTGGGCTCCAGGGCACCCAGGAATGCGTGGATTCTTTGTTGTCCTCTCCTGGTGAGAGCAGAGCCCATGGTTTGCCCTTTAAAATACTATGAATACTAAATGTGAAAAATGACCTTGAAGCTCCCTCCGTTTGCCCTCACCATGTCCACCTTAGTAGTATGCAAAGGTCTTCACAACATTAGCAGGATGATGGACAACATACTGAAAGGCCCCCCCAGCGCGGGTCCTGCTGATTTGGCTGAAGCGTTCATGATGCTCGGGAATATTAGGACATCTTGAAACAAAGAAGCACTTGCTTTACATTGTTAAGAGGAAGTACCCTTATTTGGTGGAGGTTCACCAGTTTGTAGTCTTGTTGATTCCTCTATAGGAACATTCATGGTAAGACACAGGAGCAACAATCACATTGCTGTAATGCATAATAGGTCGCTGGAGACATTTCCTTGTTGTACATTATGCAGATGTAGTGTAGAATACGCAATAGACATATACCCAATGAAGTAGCACTTACTAATTAATCAGTAGAAAGTACTTCAGTTGGGTAGACATTTTTTGCAAAACTGTGGACTCTTGTTGGATAAATGTACCGGTAAGGGTTCCGTTGTGGCACTGATGCCTATTTCACAGACATTAAACCGCATGGAGAAGCTCCGCTTCTGTAAAGGACAAATGATTCTAACTTCCTATGGTTGACGAAGGCAAAGCAAGTGTGTTTTTGTTGCATTTCTATATTGAGAACTGATCTGAAATCTGTGGTGGAGGTGACTGCATCATTGATCTATCAAAGCACAATTTGTAGTTACTGTGACAAGTGGGTTCTTTCATGTCAACTTCTGATGAGAGCACAGTGCATGGCCCTCCCTTTAAATTACCACCTGTTTGGCCTTGCACCGTATATCTTAGTAGTGAAAAGGTCTTCCCACCTTTTAACAGGATGATGGACAGCTTACCAACAGGCCCCCCGGTGCGTTTCCCGCCAATATTGGTGATGCGTTCTTTATGCCAAAGAATCTGAGGACATTCCAAAAAAAAAAATAGCATTTGCTTAATATAGTTAGGAGGAAGTACCCTTATTTGGTGGAGGTTCACCAGTTTGTAGTCTTGTTGATTCCTCTATAGGAACATTCATGGTAAGACACAGGAGCAACAATCACATTGGTGTAATGCACAATAGGTCGCTGGAGACATTTCCTTGTTGTACATTATGCAGATGTAGTGTAGAATACGCAATAGACATATACCCAATGAAGTAGCACTTACTAATTAATCAGTAGAAAGTACTTCAGTTGGGTAGACATTTTTTGCAAAACTGTGGACTCTTGTTGGATAAATGTACGGGTAAGGGTTCCGTTGTGGCACTGATGCCTATTTCACAGACATTAAACCGCATGGAGAAGCTCCGCTTCTGTAAAGGACAAATGATTCTAAATTCCTATGGTTGATGAAGGCAAAGCAAGTGTGTTTTTGTTGCATTTCTATATTGAGAACTGATCTGAAATCTGTGGTGGAGGTGACTGCATCATTGATCTATAAAAGCACAATTTGTAGTTACTGTGACAAGTGGGTTCTTTCATGTCATCTTCTGATGAGAGCACAGTGCATGGCCCTCCCTTTAAATTACCACCTGTTTGGCCTTGCACCGTATATCTTAGTAGTGCAAAGGTCTTCCCACCTTTTACCAGGATGATGGACAGCTTACCAACAGGTCCCCCGGTGCGTTTCCCGCCAATATTGGTGATGCGTTCTTTATGCCAAAGAATCTTAGGACATTCCACCAAACAAAATAGCATTTGCTTAATATAGTTAGGAGGAAGTACCCTTGTTTGGTGGAGAGTCATCTCTTTGTAGACTTAAGACACTTAAGAAACAGTCACACTACCGAAATTAAACACACAGAAGGTCACTGGAGACATTTCCTCCTGGACCATTATGGAGCTGTAGTGTAGAATATGCACTAGTCATTTACTCAATGATTAAGCACTTACTAATTAACTAGCAGAAAGTACTCCAGTTAGGTAGCCATTTTGTGCAAAGCTGTGGACTTTTGTTGGATAAACGGGCAGGTAAGGTTCTGTTCTGACCAGTCACTCACACAGCTACTGATATACCCACGCATTTACTCAGATATCCATACACACACCCATTCAGCCACTCTCTCATTCACTTATAGACCCACACAGCCACTCACACACACACCCATACAGCCACGCACACACCCACCCATAAAACAAACTACTTGTGCAATCAAAAGTACTCACACACCCACTCAAATACCCATTCAGGGACTCACATACCCACCCTCGGACTAATACAGCTACTCAAACACCCATTCACCAACTCATACAGCTACTCACACTCCCCACAGCCCCATACAGCTACTAACACATCAACTCAGACCCATACACTCACTCACACATCCACAAAAGCACTCACAAACACATACAGCCACTCACAGACTCATACAGCCACTTACACACACACACTCACTGACCTATACAGGTCCTAACACACTCACTCTCAAAGTGTACAATTTTTAAATACAATTAAAAAATCCTTCAAAATTCACTGAAAAAAACAAAGTTTACAGGGCCATTATAGTTAGGCTCAGATTTTACACCATCAAAACCATAGACATTCAGCATTTACAGTTACCTGAGCTAACTGTAACTTATGGCTCTGCAATGCACTGCTTATGACCACAACTATTACATCACTTATGACATGGTCAATTATATCGCTAATGACATCACTGACAAAATAAACCAGGGTTATACCTCAGATGGTGATGAACAATAACAGCGGAATATGCTACAGATGTTTTACCATATTGGCTCTATTGAGAATATCTGAGTTACCTCTAGATGTATACTGCGGGGTGAATATCATTTTTTGGAGGAAGCCCCCTCATACTACAGTATGAATGACTACTGAATATGTTTCATGGTAAGCCCTTGTTTGGGGTAGTTGGAATGCCAGCTGGCTAGGCGATTTGCTGGCATGTCTTCTCAGAAGACTGGGGTTCTGGCATTTTGCAGGTGTTTCTGGTGTTGCTTGTTTTGTGACCCTTGAACCCGGTCCTCTACCATCATCACTGTTTTTCTGACCATGGAGCCCCTCTGTTGGTCTACTGGGCTCCCTCCTTTGTTTACTTTACTAATTAAGCACTTACTAATTAACTAGCAGAAAGTACTCCAGTTAGGTAGCCATTTTGTGCAAAGCTCTGGACTTTTGTTGGATAAACGGGCAGGTAAGGTTCTGTTCTGACCAGTCACTCACACAGCTACTGATATACCCACACATTTACTCAGATATCCATACACACACCCATTCAGCCACTCTCTCATTCACTTATAGACCCACACAGCCACTCACACACATGCCCTAAAAAGACTCCACTGGCTGCCCATTAAGGCCAGAATACTGTTTAAATCAATGTGCTTTATGCATAAGGCCATGTGGAAGGAAGCACCAGCAATGATCTGCTCGCTGGCGACTCCATATCTCCCTCGCAGGTCGC
This sequence comes from Lissotriton helveticus, assembly GCF_964261635.1. Classification (NCBI taxonomy): domain Eukaryota; kingdom Metazoa; phylum Chordata; class Amphibia; order Caudata; family Salamandridae; genus Lissotriton; species Lissotriton helveticus. The sequence continues at coordinate 339,192,386 of NC_136063.1, read as the reverse complement.
TGCGCTCCAGTACAGCCTTTTTGGCTACTGAAAACAAAGTCAAACGTGCCAGATGGGGGGGGCGCTCCTTTTCCTGGAATGCGGCCAAGGCATGGAACTCCCTGCCGGCCTCCCTGCGCAGCGAACCTAACCTTCTAAAATTCCGGAAGGAACTAAAAACCATCCTCTTCACTTAAATCTCACTGTCCTCACTTGCCCCCCAGTCATACTCAGCGCTACGAGGCCTCCGGGTAGTCTGCGCTTAACAAAACCCATTTAATAATAATAATACTGGTTTCATAGTACCTGTGAATTCAGGGGCCTGGTTTGGGCTGTGCTTCACCAAGTGTGTGCTGGTTGGATATGTACCTGGCAATGTGGCAGGAGGTCTGTCAGGAGTAGATCCAATGTCAATGCCAATGTCATGGGATGTTCTACCTGGATGACGCCTTTCCTGCCTCGAGTGCGTTAACTGATCACCATGCATGTTTGCTACAGGGAGCCTGTCCTGTCTGGTTGGGGTAATATTTCTCTGGGAAGCCCTGAATTGCTGTTGCAGATGTCCTGGCACTGGATGGCCTGTGCATATGTGAGCTTATTTGTAGTTTTAGAGTCCATGATGGGTTCCTTTTGAAGACTGAATTTTGCAACCCTATTTGAAATATTGAATATAGTGGTCTGGTTGATCCAGTGGATGTTGTTGAGTGGACTTTTGTTACTGCAACTTTGTTGGGGGCTTTCAGTGAGTCCAATTTCATTGACTGTTTTTCTATTTGTTTCTGCCATTTTCTTAATTGTTTCTTCACTATCCTGATAGGCGATGTTGTTCTAGGGGGAGTAGCCCCCCTCAGCACTATCCAGTGCTACTTTGTCTGCATTGGACTGCTCTTTCAATTCATAGGTGGAGCTGGGTAGAGTATTTCGGTTCAACGCCTCCTCCACGGTTATTTGGGGTTTTGGACAAGCCTCAGTTGGCAAAAGCCATGTATCCATCTTATATGAGCCTCCTGTGGATATTTATGACTTTCAAATTGGCAACTAGTGTGGTGAGTATGGGAGGAATTGAGCACAATTTATCCACAGAGTCAGGGCATAGGCAGTCTGGTGTTGACCTCTCTCTTTTTAATTAGCCTTGTTGATTTTGTCTATCTTTTTGGCCCTGTCCACTATGGTGAGTGCCATTACCTGTAAGGTTTCCATCAGTATTTCGAGTTCTAGTGACTGCCATGTCAGGGCATTTGTGGCTGCTGACAGGGAGGCATTAATGGACATAGGCAAGTTGTCCTGCGTGTAGATAAGTTAGGATGGTGGTTAGAATGGGGACCTCTGTAGAGAATCGAATAACCCTGGCTGAGATGGTACTTCCAGGCCTGATGCCTGGCCTGTGATGCAGTCTGGGGTTTGAAGGGCCCGCTTGTTTCGGGGCCTTCTGGTTGAATCTTGTCCTCTGGAGAGTTTCCAACCTTTATTTCATCGCCATCCTCATGTTCATGATACTCGTGATGGAACTGGGTGATAGTTACATTCCCTGCAATGAGCTGAGATATGGGGAGGAGCACTACTTTCTCAAGGTGTGCATTGCCCGCCTCTATCTACACCAATGGTATTGCCGGCAAATCTAGTGAGGTCAAAGACAGCTCAATTACTGGGCTATTTAACAAGGGTCTACCAGTTTTGAACATGAGTGTGTTCTTGTTCTTCCCCATGTGCCCCAGCCTCCTTGGTGTGCTTTAAACTGGATTGAGCATGTTGTGGTGGGTGCACTTCCGGCCTCAGCAGCCCTGCCAGACCAAAGGCCCCAGCAGGGTTTGTGTCCTTGTCCATTTTCTTGAAGTAGGATGTGATTTCCACACCTGTTTTTTTAAATGCTGCTTGGAATACTCCTCTTCAAGAGCTAGATTGAATTAGACCTCGTGGTCCACCTAACCCAGATCATTATTCCCTATTCAGTGTCTTGGTTAGAGTGGCATCTTCCCACCCATTTGTGTGCCTTTGCCTTTGTCAATACTTTCTGTGCCTTCTTTCTGGACATTGCATCAGTTTTCATACATATGGAGATCCTGGAGAATAGCTTCCAAGTCTCAGAAAAAATATCTTTGTGGCCCTGTCCTTGCTCGGCCCTGTCCTTTCGTGAGGTTGCTTTAGGATGTAGGTAGGCCCGGGAGGAGTTTGCTGAGTTGTGCTACATAGCAGGCGGAGATTACCAGCACATCCGTTTGCGCTGCGATAGGAACATTGAGTGCATCATCATGTTCCAAATGGCACGTGATTGGCACCACTCAGTCCTCATGTGCATCCTCACATTCACAATCACATACGAATGGCACCATGCAATTCATATGGGTGCGGTAATCTTTTTTTCTGCTCTCTGTGTTTGGGACAGATTTTCACAATCCCTCTTTAATCCTCCCCTTCAAAACTTTTCTACCCCTTATTTTTATTTATTATATTAGTGTGTATCTCTATTTTTGTATATTTTAAGTTTTTTTTAGACAATTGGGGGTATTTTTCATGACTTTTTGCATTTTGTTTATTTTTCCCTTACTCCCTTATTTCTTCTTTCCTTTCTTTTCCTTTCCTTTCCTTTCCTTTCCTTTCCTTTCCTTTCCTTTCCTTTCCTTTCCTTTCCTTTCCTTTCCCTTCTTTTCTACCTCACCCTGCGCAATGGCAGAGGTTTATCTTCCTGGTGGCACTGCCACCCAGGTGTGCAGCCCAGGGCAATCATTAGCGAGGAGGAGGTGGCAGCACTTCTTTTTTTGTGTGGTGCCCCCTCCCCTCCACGCTTGTAGCAGGCAGCAGATCCTGCAGTGGATACCCCCTGCAGGAGTGTCAGCTGCACTGGGGGTGGGGGGTTCTGGCAGCTGGTACAGTGCACCAGCCAGGTTTGGCACACCGTCCAGCGACTGACACACTGCTGGGCAGATATCTTGGACTGTGAACAGAACCTACTAGACTTGCTGGGTGTCGAGATACTAGGGCTCAGTGGGTATTGATTATTTGTTGTGTTACTCTTCTACAATGCTAAAATGTTTATTCTGAATAGCATGCTGCTCACACACAGTTGCCCAGGGCTAACTAATCGTACTCATCATTGACGCTTGCTTTGGCTGATACATTATGAAGACATTGCAGACTATCCTCCTGTCACTATAGTGAATCAGTGATACCAGTGAGTAGGGCATTTTCTTTGTGATTGTATGTAGCTCGTACAGTTCCAAGCTATTTCACAGCGATGTGTAGCATGCATTTATGCAGTGCAAAAAAGGGAGACTGAGTTGGTCCATTGAGGGATTTGAGAAATGAGAATAGAATCAAAGATTATTCACTGCAATGCATTAGTTCCAAATCTTCCAAAATGTAGGTGACCTGTTTTAGAGAAGTACATTTATGTGAGTATTGGAATGTTGGTGCAGGGTTCCAGGATTGGGGTTGCTGCCTATAGGCTGGTGTTGCTGGTTAGAAATAAAATGTCTCTGATACCCTTACCTGGTGGGAAACGTCCTTTACATCGCGGTGATTACACCGCGATGCAGCTGCAACACAGCCGTTACAATGCAAGCGGTACATCAACTTGCGCTTGATTGCGCTATAACCTAAGGAATAGTAACATTTATATTCCAATACCTTCCCTACTGTACGTAGACTGGCCCTCCAGCACAACGACTTGCTTTGTAAAGACAACGATGTAACATACCGCGATCATTTTGATCGCGTTGTTACATCACATATTCTTACCTGCCATCTTCCTTCCACTTGGTGACGAGGGTGGGATTCAAATCCATTTGTGCAACGCACCATGGATTCAAGTTTTGTTTCATTTCCGTTATCCCTGCATTATTTTTTTTCCCCTATAATATATGGTTTTCTTTTTGGGTAGCTGACTTTTTCTTATCTCTAGTCTCTAGTTTACTTATCTTATGCTTTGTTGGTCATTGTTCCCTCTCTCCTATATATTTTGTGGTGCTGTAAGAGTAAGACTGGGAATAACCCATATTGGTACTCTACTGTCTACTGTGAAGATTGCAGGCCCAAGCCAGGCAGTATTATGAACAGTATTCACCATGTATGTTTGTTAGAAATGCTCAGTTTTTCCTGCTCATGCTCTAACAGTTGAGTGCACGAGAGAGTGGCCATGGTCATGGACCCTCCACCAATGTCGATTGCTGTCCATACAGTAGACCAGCAGTTTTTATGATAGTGCATCATGGCTGGAAAAGATTATGAGCTCCCATTCCCATTGCATTTGCCAACCACCAACATATGTTTTTATTGACCATTATTCAATGCCTAGCTTGTCTAACATTATGATTGTGAACCAACCAAATGCCCCAAGTAATTTTTTTTTAGAAGATACTAGAGTGCTAACCAAACTGTACTGATATATTACAATTGTATTTTTTGATTGAAAAATTAAAGGGTGGTGAATTTGGCATCTAAAATATGTAGACTGTTTTATTTTATCCACACAGACCACCAGTGATGCCGAATCCAGTGCTGCTGCAGGAGGAGAGTCAGTTGGAGGGGTAGAAGCAGTGGCAGGAACGGACACTGTTAAGTCACATATTTGCTTGCTTACTGACAATTACTATTATACTCACTAGCTAGTGCCAGGGCATTGTCAACTCATCACTGTGAAGCCCCAAAAGAAAGGAAAATGATATATGAGTAAAAGGGTGGGTGGATAAATATGGATAGGTGGGTAAAGGGATGGATGATTGGAAGAAAGGATAGATATTGAATGGATGGATAATGGATTGGAAATTTTGATGAATGGCTGGATGAGAGAAACCATGTTGGATATGGGTTAATTAGACTTAACGGATGAATGAATATTTGGGTTGTTTTGATGAAACAGCAAGCCAGCTCTTCTCATGTAGACGGGCATGCTTCTCACCTACTTCGCTTAGTTTGTTATTTTATGTAGGGTTATCCAAGCTATGGTTCAAAGTGTTTTTATTTCTTCTACTCCCTTGACTCACTGGTTGTTAAGTGAGCCAGATGTATCCCACCCATCATTCATCACCCCCCCTCCCCTACCTTGGTATTTTACCACCTATGAGCCCAGTATGGTTCAATTTGTGACATCACGTGACTGCAGTGTTGGCTGTGCAATGTGTATCCTATTCAGTTAATGGAGCTTTTACAAAGTTTTCCATGAATTGTAAACTGAACACCAAAGGTGTGTTTCCATTTGCCCACTCAGACACCTCCTAGTACTTCACTCCTATTTTTTTTCCAAATCAATTCTCCCCCAAATTGGAAAATTCAATCTTGGCATGTGCCACATTTGATTGTTAACCATGTGACGTAAAGTGACTCCAGAATAAATGTAATGGTTTCCCATACCAGATTCATTTTACACCTGTACAGATTTTTCCCTTTTGACTTCCGTCCAATAGTACAATGGCTGAATAAGACAAAGATGGCAAATTAATGATCAGTGTATGACCCCTCTATTCTATATTGAAAAACTTTACCTTACCCACCTAATCCCTCTACCATACCCTGTACTAGAGTAAGTCAAGTTTCCTTTCCTAATTTACTGCCCAGCTAACTAAATTGATGACAAAATTATGTGGTGGTGGGCGAGGCCAGTGAGTAAATTGGGAGTAAGTGTGTGATTTGATGTCAAGTTTGGTGTGTGGGATACACTGTGAAGAATGTGCCAAACACAATCTATATAGCCTATTCCTTTCCCTGTAGTGCAGCCCACCATTTTCCCCAACATCTACTTCTGGCAGACAGGGTAATGTCCGCATGTCATACGTGTGGTGTGTGACGTGGCATCTTATTTAATATACATCTGCCTCTTTGGAGTCAGGGCAGAAAGACAAATGATTTTGGAAAGAGCAAGGCCATCGGAATTAAAATAGATAATTGTCAACTACAGCTGTCCCAGCTACAAACAGTAGCAAAATAGTACCCAACGTGCTGGCTAGCAATGAGCATGACGCCCTTATTTTAGCACAGCATACAACTTGTACTCCATAGTGCATAATGTCGTAGTCATTAATGAGAGGTCATTTATTTTTCTACTCAAATTGTATGTTTATAGTTACTTGAAGCTTTTAGAAGTAAAAAAATGAATTCACTGTTTATTTAATCCCATGTTATTCGGCCATAATAATTTTCTGCTAAACAGTCAGTGCTTTTTATGCAAGGCATGTGTGGATAAAACAAAATGGGCCTTGTGATTCTCCTACTCACGATCACATCAAATGTAAATGGCTCCAAGAGGCCAGTAATGTACTGCTACTCTGCCACACACTAATTTAAAAAAGTTGTTTTGCACAGAGCATTATTTACAATTTTTCTTTTTTCTTTTTGTTTTTCTCAATATAGTTACTCCTGCTGGTCTACCCGTAGGACCCAACAGGCAGGAGATAGTGGCTCATCTGCAGTGGCAGAACATGGTGCATAGCCAGCAAGAATACTGGCTGCTGGTGGACATGGAAGAAGAGGAGGAATAGGAAATAAGTGCCTCTCAGCTGGGCCCCAGTGCAGCCGGCCTCCCCCTCAGCCTCCAGCGTCCAGGCCATCCCATTGCCGGTGCTGCTGCCTGCTGAAATCTACTGCTGCTATCCCCTCCCACACTGACAACAGAAGCCCATTGCTGTGGCACATCCTGTAGTGACTGGACTCCATAGAGAGCTGGCTCGTCACAATGGAGCGGAGCATGGACCAGCTCCGCACCCAAATCTACAATGCCCTCATTTAGCCTTTATTAATTTTTTGTTTTGGTGGGAGGGAGTTGTTGTGGCTGGGATTTTGGGACATTGGGTTGTGGGTCAGTTTGTGTGGGTGGAAAAGGGGGGTTTCTTTGTGAAATAAAGGGAAACTATATTTTATTGAACTATATGCCTGAAGTAGTTTGTTTTACATTTACTTTGCACTGCTGCCTTCAGGTTTTTACGCAGCCTGTTTATGTTCTTGTATAACAGACTTTACTGGTTACTTATAGAGTCATACCTCTCTAATTATCCTGACCATTAAGGGGGATGTTGCCATGACCTATATTGTGTACAACAACCTAGATAAATTAATTCCTGCAGTAGCAATTAGTTTCTTACCTACTAAATGAACTAGTTTACTGCACTCCATAGTTGTCTTACCAGAATATACATGAAGCAATAAAGGGGAAGGCATGGCAACCTCACAAGCGAGATACCACTTCCACCCAGGTAAACTCCAAATGTAGAATTAATTGGAACAATTATTGATCATAGGCAACTAAATGAAAAAAAACACTGAGTTAGTGGGTTATATCAAAGCTTTACAAAGAATTGGCACCAGACTACTACATAATGGCACAACAAGGATTACTGATAGTGATAAAAAACAAAAGTTCACAATAGTGCTAATTTGGTTAATGGGGAGATAGCCTACTAGTAACTTCTGAAATCCTAGAGTCATAAGTCAAAGTCTGGTGTGGACAAGCAACACATGTCCTGAATGATGATGCTGATAACTTCTTTTCTTCATTCTATATCTAAAATATAGCGCTCTTTTTGTGCGTGAGAGGCAAATGAGGCCAGTTTGGACGATTTCCTAGTAGAACCTGCAGTAAGATGGTGTTGCATTAACCATATCCACCCTACCAAGTGCGTGATCCATTGATGGTGTAAATTACACCACACCTCAATAAATCATTAGAAAGGGGATTTTGGGAAAGGTTTGACAAAGACAAACACTACACAAAGAGAACATCCATCTGGGCAATGAGCAGCACATCATTCATCATTCATCGTTCATCAGTTGTGGAAGGAAAAAAAGGAAAGAGTATAACTGAGTACAGTTAAATGCATTGGAAACATTCCTTCTGCCTCTGAGACCCAATATATCAGATTTCTAAATGTTCTGTCTTCTAGTTTGGGAGTATACCCACCCACCAAGTTCTTCAAATGTGATTTTTAAAAAGAAAAAATATACTGTATTGCAAAATCAGCTGGTGCAGCTGCAGCCTCCTTGGGAATGTGCATGTCTGGATTGGTCCGGTAGATAAGCAGGAGTGCTGAGCTCAGTTTCTGCCTTGCATTCTTGCAGGAGACTAGAAGGCCTATGGATTGTAAAACAGAAACTGTATTTTAGAGTCAATGAGAAGCACAGAAGGAAGGTAAGCTTCATGAGGAGTGTGTCACGAATACTGGGAGCTAAAGCAAAAAACAAGAGGGGGACTTAGAGTTTAACTTTTTCCACAAGTGCAACACACACACAAGCACACAGCAGCATTTCACAAATAAACACACCTCTTTCCATTCCACATAGCTGAGTACTAACATTCAGGCTCATGGTTTACCTGTGAACTGAAGTTGATAACTTCTTTCTTCTAGCTGTTGCTGAGGTAGTCTAGCAGCTCCCGCCCTGAGTTCTTCCATCCTCCTCCTAACTCTGAGTAACTCCACCCCAGGCCATTCATCATGACCCAAGCAAGATAGACGCTTAGTGCACTGCTGTTAAAGAACAAGTAGAGAAACAGAATTGCAGTGTCTTGCATACGTTTTTTTTTGTTCACTAAAGTGACTGTTTTGATCACCGAATAACCATAAAAAAGGAGAGGACCCAGTCAGTAAATCTGGCTAAGTGTGAAAGGGCCAATAAAAATCACGGAGACAATGATCACCCATCACTCAGGCCCCATACATTGCAAATCAATCATCTTAGGCAAGTTCCCATATTACAGTTCAACACCCTCCCTCACTGTCTGCCAACACATGAATCAACACTCAAAATCACTCAATAATCAGGTCACTCATTGATGGAATAGTTGCATTCCCAATCAAAGCACAGTGGTAGGAACACTATGTCCACGTTGATGCAAGAAAAAGATTGGTAGTCTTTTAAATCAAACGATTCTCTGGGGAAGCCATCCTAGATGATTAGAAAACAGAAGGATCATAGGAATGGACAGTACAGTTTAATTTATTTTTGATAAGTACATTTGTAAAGGCCAGATACTTTATTGCCAGCCAGCTAAGCTCTAGCCATTGGTGCATCCTCCCATACCAATACATCAATGGATTTTGATCCACATGGACCTCTTTTAGATCATACAGATACTCCTTGAACATCCTGTGGCTGGTCATTGGTGCTGCCACTTGCTCAACCTCAATGCCATTGCCTCTGCACTGGACTTAAGCTCTGCCAATTGAAACCAATACAATAAAGAGATTGGGTCCAGTCCTTCCTTTGCCTTTGTTACCGGTGTTCTGGTTGACTGTGTTGTTGGCTGCTTTGAGACAATATTATCCTCTCTGGAAGTTGAAGGCGACACTCCAGAACTGCGAGGTCTGATTCCAAGTTTTAGCCGTTCTTCTTCCATGTCTCTGGCTTGCTCTATAATCCACATCTTGTATTTTGAAACATTCCCTTCAGTAAAAGGAATGAAAGTGAACAGAAGATTGTACTGTAGATCAAGTAGTGTGGCAAAGGTGTACTCTTTAGAAACAATGATGCCATGTTGCAGCATTGTTTTTCAAGCCAAGCATAGGATTAAGCTCTCAACCAAGGCATGCTCTTCAGTGTTTTTATTCACACCTGCGAGGCGAACTCTTTACCTGGTCCTGTAGCAGATGTAGCAATGGGATATCTTGGCCCATCATACTCTCTAGCTTGCTAACTTGCCAGTGTGAAAACCTCAAAATGGAGTAGCATCTGTGTCAGGCATTTGACTAGGCACATTTTCCCACATCCCTGGTCATAGCTTTCCCAACAGTATCTCATCCTCATTGAGTGACATAGTCATTGATATGTTTGTATTGCTCAAACAGATGTTGCAACATGTAATAGGTAGAGTTTCAATGTGTTAGCACCTCTTGTATCAGGGCTTTCATTGGTACTATACTAGCACGCTGAATAATCTTCAACTGCTTCCAGGCTTTAAAAGAATGGCTGAAATGAGTGCAGATTCTTCTGCATGTGGCCAGCATGTTGCTGACTACTTCTTAATTTTTTAGAAAGTCTTACACCTCCAGGTTGATGCAATGGTCCAAATAAAGGATCCTGAAATAGCTTCCCTGTGACATCACCTCGACTATGTTACTACTGTGGCAACAAATCCAATTCTGAGACATCTGGATCACAGTCATTCATACACCTTGCTATTAAATTCCTCCAATAAGTTTTCGGCTGTATGTGATTTCTCCATTGTGAAAATGGCCACTGTTGCATGCCACCAAACACTCTTCAAACTTTCTTCAGGCCCAGACCTGCAGATATCTTTTGCTTTACCCCTACTAAAGTGTAGCACTGCTGGGTACAGGACTGCTTTGCATGAAGATGTGACCCTCTTCTTCCTTATCATAACCTTCTACTGTGATTTGACTTGTAGCTTATGTTCCCAGACTCTTTTTACCACAACAACCACCTTCAGCAATTCTTTTAAAGCACTCCTCCACACTTGATTGTGTGGTGTTTTCTCATATGGGTTGGTTGGCCTCAGTACCATAATGTACACCAGGCTTACCTTGACAAACATGCATGTGGCAAATGGCACCTAATGTACTCCCCCTCTTTGCTAACCATAAAAAAGTCCTACATTAGAAAGAAGCACTTTTTTACTGCACCACTGCAAATGCCTGAAGAAGAACTAGAGGTATGTTGGCATGTCATTGATAGCTTCTCCAGAGGTAGGGGTTGGTGCAGGTCACAGCAAGGGCTTTGAAAAAAGGAAGCTGGTGGTGCTACCTGTGTCACATCCCTCAGAGCTGGTTGAATAGCAATGTCAGGCTCCTCCGTGACACCTTCCACACTGATTGCCTTTTCATCCTCCTCATCATCCCCTTCCAATACTCTATGTCTTTCAGGAACTTTTCTTTTCTCTTGCATCTCCTGTTGTCTCCTGGAATCTGCTGGGGTCCACTCCATGTCCCTATCACCATCATCAGAACGTGGTGCTTGGAGAAGATGGTGAAGTAGTACCCTTCCTTTTCCTTGCTGGACATCTGTGAACCAATGATTGTAAAAGAGGAGGTTCTTGCTCAGGAGAAGCGCAACCTCCTGTTCTGCTCTAACATCAGGAAATAATACTTGCGTTGCATGTGGTGGCTGTCAACTTTGCTCTGTTTCAAGAAAAGATTGTGTGCTACTTTGGTAAAGGGAAAAATCCAATTCAACGTCACTACAAATCGGCATCAACATTATTGCAGTGGCTGTCTCACTGACAGACATGGTCCTGAGCTTAGGTTGGTGCTGTTGATGCAGGAGTGCTACTCTCAGCTTGCTCCCCATAGACCGGTGCGGCAGGCACACGACGTGGTGGTCAAAAAAATGTTTGTGTCGGCATGCCACTTGTGGGAAACTGCTTTTTCCCACTGACCATTTTCTTGGAAGAATCTTTCTTTGGGGCTATTTTAAAGCTCTAAGTTGGCAGTTGCACAAAGCTGCACAAGCAGAAGTGATTAGAGGTCTGAGGTCTGACTGCACTGTCCTTCTGTTTTGTAGTATGGGGGTGATGTCTCTTCTCTTGTGCACCTCAAAGCTAACAAGGAAAACATTTTTTCATGTGAAATGTGACATTGTTTGCAGTTTGAATTAGTACAGACAAAGGCAATATTAGTGTGGCTATTTTGTAACCTTAGGTAACCACTTTAAAGTCAAACCACACCACCATACCGCAATGCCAAAGGATTTGGCATTGCAAGTTGTGGCACACAGGGAACTAAATGGGTAAAGGAAATAGTAATCTTTTACAAAAAATAGAGGTTAGTGTGCCTCAATGGCAGGCAATGTGGTCCAGCGGGAATAGAATAAAAATCATCATCGTTACGTAAATGGATGATGCTAATGTCTACTCTAACATGCACCCAAGCCAGGGTGTCAGGAGTAAATTGAATTATATACCTAAAAAATGTAATGCTGTTGTGCAGCTGTGCTCATATGGTAGATAGATGGCTGGAGGGTGGATCGATTGAGGTAAAACGTGAAAACAAAATTTACAATAACGCTGAAAATGCTGAGGAAGTTCCGTCCTCTCCTTCCTAGACCTGCAAAGGAAATAGTTGTCTGTGATTTGATCCCCTCTCGCTTAGACTACGCCAATGCGCTGTAAGTTGGTACTCCGGGCTGTCTTCTGAATAAGCTTCAAGTTGTGCAAAATATGGCCGCCAGGCTTCTGCTGGATCTCTCCAGCAGAAGCAGCATGCATTTCCACCTGCAAACATTGCACTGGCTTCCTATTAAGGCGCTTGTCAATTTTAAAATTCTCACCATCGCTCACAGCGCCCTCTATGGCCGTGGGCCTATTTATGTACAGAAGAGGATTTCCTTCACAAAATGGCCACCAGCCAGAAGGGCTAACAACAACAAGCAGGCGGCCTGGAAAACTGACTATACAAAAAAATGTCCTTGGATACATGGCATGGGGAACAAAGGCAAATGGTGGCAGCATGTTAACACAGAGAACACCTAAAACAAACTAGGTTGCGATCGCTCTTCTCATTCAAAAAAGTTAAGTAATTGTAAGGTGGTACTCCTTCTAGGGTGCTGTTGAGTATCACCTCCTGATACTGAGGTGTGTACAGTAAATTTTGCGAAAGCGTCCTCCAACAAGGGAAGGACGTACTCAATTAGCACTCTTTGCGAACGTGTCGCTTCTACAAAATTATAATTGACTCAGTGATTTTTAAAACTGATTTATTCATCATATATTTTGATGGTATGATTTCAATCAATTTCATTCTTCATGTGATTCATCCCATATGTACATAAAGTGTAACTGTAATCATCTTAATTCACTGAACCTCCAGGGACCCCAGTGCATTTCGGGCACTGCCCTGCATCAGGGGGTAATTCCGGCAGGGAAGATAATACATACTTTATAATCCAAGAACTGATGAATGCCTATTTTAAAAAAGAACTGCTAATAACATGGGGTCATGTACAAAGTTTACATTGTAATAGTGAGGGTACCCTGTGATAAATCATATCCAAGTCTCAACAGACCACTGATGATTTGGTGCACAATAGAGACGATTAGAAAGGAGTTAACCGAAGTGCGTACACACGTCATTCCGTGCCGGAAAAGTGAACACCAAAGGCAAAAGGCATTAAATATAATTACCTCACTTTTACATACAGTTTGCGGAATTTTTTTAAACTGGAACTTGCTTCACTAACATAGCAGCACAGGATTTTGTGGAAAAGGTGCACAAGAAAGATGAAAGCCTTGAATATAACTTTGATCAACATTATGGCATATCAGCTGGGGAGAACTGAAAAGTGGTTTCGCAGACATGGCGAATTGAAATGTATGCTCTGAAATTTAGGACACCCTCATTCATCTATTACTTAAAGCTGTCCTGAGTGCACATGGGACGACTTGCATCAATTTGTACTTGAAGCTGAGACAAATATTTCATACAATACCTGGGAAACAGCTACTGATTTCTGTTCTTTGAACCCCGCCAATGTTGCATATATTTCAACCACACATTTCAAACTATGACAGGCTCTCCGACATTGAACGCCTGTCGGAAAGTAACTTCGGTGGCCTTGAGCAGGGCCCCCATTCTAGGGGCCCCATTCCTCCATGGCCTCTGGTTGTCTGCCTGCCACACGGTGCAGGGATTAACAGAATCTCCCATTTCTTCATGGGTGCATGTGCTACGGACTGTGTACTGTCACAGCATAAGCCCCCATAGAGAAATGGGAGTATGCAACCACACCATGCCCATTGCAATTAAGCCTGGGCGCATAACTCCGCTCTGTTTGCGGAGTTTCAGGAATTCGGCAACTTTGCGTTTCATGGAGAATGCAGAGTTCTCGAACGGAGCAGATTTTTTTTTGTTCGCACGCTCCAAATGCATTTAGAGCATGCAGGGGTGACTTTCCGGACACTCGCGATCGCCTACGAGACTTTCAGGGCCGTTAGTGGGCATCACGAGATTTGGTAGCTGGCTGCATGCTACAGTGAGATTTTGCACTCGCCAACATGTCATTTGGGAGCACCAGTGACTTCCAGCAGAACATTTCTGCAGTCCACGATCCCGAACCCCCAGGATCTACCGTGGCTGCAATCTGGGTAAGATTCTCTCCTTGAGCAGCATCAAAATCTTCCCAAACTGACAATTAGGAGTTAAAAACATCCCCACATTTACATTTGGCTGTGGTTTTTTGTGTGAGGAGTCTTTTTTTTAACTTGTTTTTCAAGTGGAGGAAAGTACCCCAGGGTCTCCAACTTCCTGTTCCTGTCCAGCAGGTTTCAACGAGTGCTTTGGCCATCACTGGTAACTTTTCATTTGGATTTGGAATTGGAAGGACCACTCTTTGTGTCTGCTACATATCCCGTTGGATTTATGGACTTTGAATTTGAGATTTCACAAGTAAGATGAAAAACTGGTATTGTTTGTTTGATTGGTGCCATGCACTTGGATTCATTTGTACTTTCAATTGATTTTTAAAATTGTGTTGTGGTTGGTGGCCTCTTGTTTCAGTAAGGACCCAGTGATTTCTTTGCATTTCATTTTTCTTCCTTTGTAAAGGAAAAATGTTTCACAGTTTACTACATTTTCTATGTTTTCATACATTTATACGTTTGATTGAATATGTGGCCTAGTATTCTGTCAACTGGCCTTCCAGCCAGCAGGCCCAGTGCTAGTCATGGGTGTATGAAAAAACTGTTTCTGTGGTGTTTACAGCATTTAGACCATGGATTGATTTGGATTGAAATACAAAATGTGCTTTTTTTGTGTATTTCACGTCTTTTTCATGCAAACAGTGTATAGGAGTACCTACTAGGTGGGGTAATGCCTTTGAAGGATGTGTCTTTTTGCAAAAAAAACTTTTAGTCCAATATTGTTAATTTTTGGCATTGCTGAGTTAATTATGTTTTTCTTTCAGTTTTACTTTGTCTGGTCAGTGTGTGTGTGTTTGTGTGATTGCCATAGGCCAACATCTGCCTTTGTTCCAGATGCCATGTGGCCAGTGCCACTGGCCAGGGGCCATCTTGCTTAGTCAGTGCACTGTTCCGGCCCAGGCCTGCATGTGCTGTTTGACTATTTTACAGGCATCCAGCTTCTTTTTGGGACTTGGTGGCCGGCGGCCATTTTGTGTAGGCAGCCAGTGTGCTTTTGCCTTAGGACTGCATGCATTCTTTGTTGTAGGCCTCCAGCTTCTTGTTGTGACCATGTGGCTGGCGGCCATTTTGTATAGGCAGCCAGTGTGCTTTTGCCATAGGCCTGCATGCATTCCTTGTTGTAGGCCTCCAGCTTCTTGTTGTGACCATGTGGCTGGTGGCCTTTTTGTGGAACCAGCCAGTGTGCTTTCCCTATAGGCCTGCATGTCTTCTCCTTGTTCTCAATTAATGCCTTCCTGTTTAGTGTTGTTGTTGATGACAATGTGGCATTGTTTGGCAGCCATTTCCTGTGTCCAAACAAATTCAGCCCTTTTTGGCATACGCTGCATGGATGGTTGAGCAATGAGATAGCAGTTTAATAATAACTTAATATTATATTGTTGATGATAACTTCACTAATTTGTACATTATTTTTTCTATTTTGTCATTTTTTTTGTATAACTAAAAAAGAAAATTTTTGTTTACTCCATTTACCACTCCATTTTGCTTCTATCATATCAACCACTTGTCTGCTATAGATGCACAATAGCATTCATTGTCTCAAGTTTATTACATCCATTGTCATTTTTCAGGTGCACCTCCCACAGAGTCAGTACCACATCATACATCGGGATTGACATGATCTCACATGCCGCACATTAAGCAAACTTGTTTTGTTTTTGCTCTCTCTTATTTCTCCTGAGTGGTCAGTCACCATGAAAATTATTATATGTTGGTGTTTTGTGAATTAATATATATATATTTACACTGTATTGTTACTTAAGAAAGTAACAGCAGTGACCACAAAATAAATGAGTTTTTGGTTTGTGCTACTAATTGAACATCAACAATGCCACGTTTCACTGATGTCCTTCTTACTTCTTTTCTTTTAGGTGCACGACAAGAAGACAACAACTAGAGACAACAACACATCACTCACAATGCTACCAGACAGAAGGCCTGTGTATAGCGTGATGTTTGAGTGACTCACACATTAGACTTCTCTTCAACTTGTGAAGCTAAGTGTCACTGCTATCTACCAGCTTCAACATGGTCCCAAAGAATGGTGCCACTGCTAAGCCTAAAACTGCTACCAAGAAAATAGCCAGTGAGAAGAAGGAGCTTACCACCACCACCACTGTTATGTGGTCCCAGATGTTTGTTGGAAAACATAAAACAGTGCCTGCAAGACTGGCCTCTGGGGAGCAAGCTGCGAGCAGCCCCCCAAAATCAGTGGACCCTCCCCAATCTAGGCCCAAGCCCATGTCTTTCACAGAGGCAGCCAGTCTAATCAAGGCAACACCGACGAACGGTGATGTTGACATTTGCTCATCTCTATCACAAAGTAATACCCAATCGTTGCAGGAAACTCAGAGAAGGGTTCAACAACAGCCAAAACCGCCAATAGTAGTTCCTCCTGAGGTGGGTGCAGTTCAAGAGTTTGAGCTTCATGTTGAGAAAGTATAGCAATCTACTCAAGAATATCCATTGTCTTCCAGATCTTCTGCTAGAAAAAGGAAGTTTAGTGATGCATCATCTTCTTCTTTAAGCTCCCCTTCTGATGATCAAGACGCCACTTGGATCCTGCCTTGAGAGTGAGACATGCCACAAGATGATTCAGATGAGGGTAGGGAAGAGGAAGGTTCCAGAAAGCCTTAGAGTTATGGAGGCAGATGGAGTAGAGGAGGATGATGAGGAGCCAATCATCATTGATGTTAGCCCAGCCCCAGTGGAGACTGAAGTTAACCCGCCCCAACCACCTCGGGAGAATGTGCAGTGGCACCACAGATCAAACCACCACCAGCTGCCATATTTGCAAAGTCCCTGCAGCGACCTACATCCACAAGCACCTTGGTAGAAATAGGTACTGCAGAGCCAGAGAGTCAAACATCAAAATACCCACCTACGGCCAGTTCATCCGACTTTGGAAGTGGTACCAGCAGCATCAGAAAGTTGAGCTCCCCAGTTTGGGATTTCTTTTCTGTTAGTCAAAAGGAGGCGACCATTGCCATATTTTCCCTTTGTGGAGCAAGTGTTAGTCGAGGTTAGCTTGGTATAACCTATGGTACCGGGGGGAGGCGCACCTTAGCAGCCAAAAAACTGCAAGTGTTGTTTGAGAAGGGAATGAATGCCGGTAAGCAGGGAATCTGAATCCAAACACAGTAGAAGGAGAAGAAGAGGAATACATCTTCATTATGCAAAGCAGCCCTCTCCCCAGCAGTGAAGTAGTATCGCCCATATCAGCAACATTGCAATAGCACACGACTCAGGTTGAGACACAAAGACAACGGAGGACAGTGACTGCCCTCACTGAAATGCCCATTGGGGCTACCACCGCCGGGTCTCAAGAAGCCACCTGCATCAGTGGCATCAGCAAAGAAGAAAATTCAGGCTACTATTCCTGCCAAGTTTAGGTCAGTAGGACAGTATGAATGCAACCACCCAATGCCATGTTGGTACAACGTAAAGCAGGCTAAAATGTTAGCAGTGGACCTCCTTCTTTTTTTCTTTTGATGAAGGTGTGGGTTTTCTTGAATTTGTGGCAGCCATATGCCCAAAATTGAAGGTTACCAGCTAGGCCTATTTTGCTAGAGTTGCTGTTCCAGCGCTACATCACGATGTGCTTGAATTGCTTGGACAATCTGTCCACACTATCCACCTAACAGACATGTTGACCAGTTGCCAAGCGACTGATTACATGTGCATTACTGCATACTGGATCTCTTTTGTGGGAGCTAGAGAAAAAATATCTGCAGGTGTTGACACTGCTGAGATTTTTAATGTTGCTCGTAACCATGCCACAGTAGGTATGATTACAATGGAGCAATCGCGTGCAGCTACAAACATTTTGGAAGACTTTAACAACAAGGTCTTTGAATGACTAAGACCAAGAGGGCTTAAGATTGGATGTTTTGCCACTGATAATGGCAGTAATATAGTTAAGTCCATTGCCGATGGTGGTTATTTCAGGGTCCTGTGTTTGGCTCACTACATAAACATCATTATACAGAACATTCTCAAAAAAGAAGACCAAGTAAGCAACTTACTGTACAGCTGCAGAAAAATGTGCATTCATTTTAGCCATCCATTTAAAACCCGGAAACAGCGTGATATTAGAAAGCATGTTAAAGCACTCATACAAGTGCCAAAACGTCGGAACTACACTTATTACATGCTTGAACGCCTGTTTGAGCAGTATGGACCTATCAATAAATATGCAAAGAGGAGATGCAACTATAAAAGGCATGATCATTGAAATGGACCAATGGGGCCTAGTCAAATGCCTGACAGAGATGCTGCTTCCTTTTGAGGTGTTCACACAAGAAGTCAGCAAAAAGGACAGTACCATGAAGTAGTGTGGCTCACTGGTTAGAGGCGGCAGACCCGAGAGCAGAGGACGGCCCGGGACCAGGGTTCGATTCCCGGCGCGGCAGGTTTCTGGACCAGGGTCAGCGGACTCGATAATTCTCTCGCCTCGGTGCCCACTCTGATCAGCGTTCACACTCGGCAACTCTGGGCATTAGCTTGCCTTATCTTCACTAACGGCCCCACCAGACCGCCGGGGATGCCTGGTCTCACCCTGGAGATACCCATTAAGGGACCATCTCTCAGGGAAGCCAGGAAGGGTTTCGCAGCGGTCGAAGCGCCTTGGGACCCTACGGGTAAGTAGTGCGCTATATAAATGCCTATACATTTACATTTACATTACATTTACCATGGGCCTAGCTATCCCATTGGTGCACATGCTACAAGAACAGCTAAAGGAGGTGTCTGCAATGTATGCAGGTGTGGAGGAACAAAATGATGTGTATGACATGGTGGAGAGCTTAATCCTTCGCTTATCTGCTAATACAAGGGTGCTAAATGACACTGTATCCTCCAAACAATACATCTGTGCCACGGCACAAACCATTACTGTCGACTATCATTTCTTTTTCAGACGGGGATGTTAGAAAATACAAAACATGGATAGCTGAGCAAGGCAATGAGCTAGAAAAAGATTGGCAGGGAATTAGAGGCCTTCTGGTCCAGGGTACAAGTCCTGTGGTGCAGCCTTCAAGTTCAGAGCCTGAGGGGAGTGGTGTTGGCACACAGCAGCAAAATCCAATGACAAGAACACCATCAACAACACCAAGACCAGGAGCATGAGCCCCCTAATCTGCAACTGAGTGGTTTTACTGGCAGGGCACAGACAAAAGAGGTCAAGCAAAGTGGAGCACCAGCAATGCACATTGAGCAAATGGTCCAGGTCTATCTGAATGATGCAACAGTGGTCTACCTTGCTCAAAACCTATTAGTGCATTGCTATGGGAAGAGGTGCCAACGGCCAGTGCTCAGCAGTCTTGCAATAAACTATCTGGCTAGCACTGTAGCCAGTGTCTCAGCTGAGTGTGTTTTCATGCCAATGGTGCCGTTATCATAGTAGGAAGGACCAGTCTCTTGCCCCAAAATGTGGAGAGATTAACCATGATCAAATTGAATCAGCACTTTATACCACCAGATTATACCATACGTGAAGTACCACAGGAGGAAGATGGCGAAGACTCAGGTCATGGAAGTAGTGTGTTAGATGACCAACTTCTGGAAGAATCGCCCTAGTTTGAGGAGGAGCTCTACTTCCCTGACTACTAGGCTTTCATTCTTTGAAACCCAAAAACATAATAAATATAGCTGGGAACATCATTTATTTATTGTTTGTGTGTGTCTGACTGTCTAGTTGGCCAATTTATCCCCACTGACTTACTCTTAGACAAATTTTTATTGTCGGATTGGAGTGAAGAAGTCCGATTTCCAACTCGCCCTCCAAAGCCATTTCCCTCAAGTCAGACATTGGACGGAGAATACAAACAAATGTGTACCTGCCTTCAACTCTGGGTCATGACTGGGTCTTCGAGGCCTGGGCGAGGTAGAAGAAATCCACTTCGACACAACCACATCTGACATTTAAAATTCGATTTACACTGGCAATTCTCTGCTTCATGAACAAATGGAGGATCTGCATTCTGCCATGTACCACCAATCGATCATGGTGAGTACACTGAAAGAACAGGTAAATGCTGGATACATTATCCTCAGTGTTTTGAGAATAGATTGAGAAGAGATGATTCATGTGCTGGCAGGCATTGTGAGACTGGATGTTTGTTTACGTGTAAGTGATGAATTTCAGATTCCCAAAATGTTGGTGGCCTGGCCTACTGGCACCTGATCAATAATTTTAAAATTTCCCCCAAAGGTTATTTTTCTTTCTTCCCCTTTGAAATATAGGATAGCTAGATGCCTTCACCGGATTTAGCTCCACTCCACGTAGTCCACACTCCACAATGATTTCTTTTATTGTTATTTTCTTTTTTATTTATAATTCTCAAAGACTCCGACTCGACCAGTCCCTTAGATGATACAAAGTTTAATGTAAAGTTTACAAACACAAATCTAGTCTACACAAAAGTGACTCAATCTTTCCCTTATTGTTCAATAACAAAATTGAACTACTACAGGCCGAACTATTACATTTTTAGTTGGGACACTGTTGGTACGGAATTAGACACCATATTATGGGTAAGACTCAGGAGGATTAGAGATGATGGAAAGCCTCAGGGTATGGGCGTGACTACTGTGAGAACTGCCACCAAAAGAAGATGAATGTTTTCAAATTCACTGAAACCAACTGATTTGGATGATGATGCCTTAGAAGTGGCCTAAAGGTATACAACGTTAACAGACCTACACTAGTCTCTAGTCTAGTTTCTAATTGATTGGGAAAATGCTATATTGCTGTGTGTGGGTGCTCACTGCTCAGTGCTGCTGGATCTAATTCTTCGTTTAATCTGAAGCTAATTGGTGGTTGCGTGGGGGGGGCCTGTCGTTGAGGTAACTGCCAGAAACAGACATTTAGCCGTGCTGCCTCTGAGTCTACACTGCTTGTTTCCCACTCCTCCATATGCAGTTTAACTATTCTCCTAGACTCTTCAATACTATTTTTTTCTTTTCAATCTACAGGCCCTTGCCTTTACCCTGAGCCATACAGCAAAAACAATGTAACATACTCACACTTACTTTACTGAGCCGCATCCGCCAGGCACCCAAGATTGACGGATAATCCAAGAGGAATCCAGATGCAACTTCCAATTTGGCAATAGAGTATCTTTTTTCCTCTTTAATTATCATTACTATTTGTGTGCTGTTTATGTTTGTCACTTGACTCCTACAGATATTTTAATTTTATTTTATATCTTTTGAAGCTCGATACAAAAGTTACAGAACATAATGTCACTTGCGTCTCTCTGAGGAAAGATGGACAATTTGATTTCGTTTAGCTGTACTAGTACTGATCATCCTGCTTTCATTTCCCTTTCCTCCCATAACAGATTCATGATGGTCGGCTGCCAAGATGAATGTGTTGTCCTTGTGTAGTATTTATCTTTGTAAAACCTTTACCTCAAATCCCCCTTCCCATCCATTCATCAAACCCCTAACCCTCTTTCCTTGGGCTGTTTGATTTATTGAGGTGAGTCTAAATTAAATTTACACCATTAATTGATCACACACTTGGTGGGGCGGATGTGGTGAAAGCAACACAAACTTAAGGTAGTGTCAGGATCTTCTTATGCTCTAGGTATAGCCCACACTTGCAAGAGTATTATATATTAGATTGCCCACCCATGCACAGTATTCAATATATTTTGTACATCTTTTTCAGAGAAACATAGTCCATAAATGCCAGCATCATCATTCTTCCAGCACTAAAGGTTACTCTTGCCCACTTCATAGCTCGAGTCAACATCAGTTTGTAACTTTTAGTAGCTCACCATTCTGATTATTTATTTTACTTTAACATTGCTTATTATGTTTTCTCGTTTGACCGTCTCCCTCTTGTGTACTACTAATCATACTCTAGTCTCCCTCTGGTGACTGTCACAATTTCTTGTGCAAAGCTTGCACATAAAACGTGATTGACTCCAATTCTATTAGTTCCCTGTGAAGAATATTCTTCATCCTACAGTTTGAGTTTGGCTAGGAGGAGTGGAGCCTCATTTCTGGATCTGATACTTTCACTAGTATTCAACAACTAGTCTGCAAGCATGCTGCTACTGTCTACTACCATCACCATGGTACCTTGGGAAACCATGCAGCCAGCACTTGCCTAATCACAAGTAGGAGAAGGATTTTCAAAGAGATAACAAGTTTGGGGACATTTTCTCTATTTTCACCCTCTAAGTATAAGGGTTAGGAAATAAGAAATTAAAAATAACAAGTCTTGTTTGTTTTTCATTCACAAACGGTGAATAAAATTGGGAAATTGGAGTCAATCCCCCTCACTTAGAGGGCAGAAATGTGCCATATCCGAGAGTGGACAGGAATGTGCCATATCTTAGTAGATATAGCACATTCCTGACCTCTACATATCACACCATGTAGCAATTTGTCTTGCTGCTTTGTGTTGTGTGACTTTTTAGTAAATCTACCCCAGATGTGGATGTAAGAATGATAAGACCTCATGGAAATGTGTATCAAAATCCCACATTGTCACAGTGGGTGTGTGAAAGATAGGTCTTTTCATGGAAAACGATTTTCAATGAAAGAAAAAAAGATACATTTTTTATATCACCCTCTAAGTGTAAGGGTTAGGAATTTAGAAATTAAAAATAACATGTCTGCCTTGCTTTTTATTCAGGAATGATATTGGGAAATTGTAGTACCTTCCCCACACTTGTTTCTCCACAAATGGGACAGTAAGATGCAAGTTAAAAAGTGTTTTAATTGTGTAAAGCATCCAACAGAGCTTAATATTTCATTGTAGTATAGAATAAAGCGAAAAATGCTGGTAGAAAATATTGCCAAGTAAAAGGGGAAGAATAAAAGGAGATCTGTGATAAGTCTAGGGTGACATAAGCTTACATAGGGAAAGTTAGAGGACCATAATCTTTAGAGGTGTATGCCTAAGGAATCTGGGACATATTTAGAAAGAATCCACGTAAGGTAGTGCAGCAAGTAAAATTACTTTGCTGCTTTGTGTGAAAGGGAGAGAGCAGAACTGTGCATTATCTCCAAAGAAATGGTGCAGTTCTGGTTACTACTTCCACTGGTGCACTTTCTGCTGTTTATAGCAAATCCAGACACCCTTGCACCCTAATCCATGAAGGCCTGTGTTGTAGTCAGGATAGCTTTTGTGCAGGAAGGAGCACCATCCTGCACAAAACATATTCCTTTAGGCTTTTTCCTCTTTGCATGTGTGTTTCAGTATCACTAAAGCCCTTTATTTATCTTATGTGTTTTGCATATAGAATCGTGTGTGACCTGTGCAGGTTTCGGCTGACATGAGGTCGTGCTACACATGTAAAGTTTTCTGTAGCCAGACCTTAACACAAAAGCACAAAGAAAAGAAGCCAAGCACAGAAAGAAGAAAAACAGACACTTATCTGAAGGTATCTCAAAAAAATACCTAATCACAAAAGGATATATATAAAACTACGTGAGGTTGTTGGCCAAGTGAAACGGTGTGCGAGTCCTGCTTGAGGACGCACCACAGTCATGTTTGTGAAAAGGAAGGTGATGAGATTGTAATGTCAATGGTGCACTAACAGTTTCTTTCCAATGCATCAGGGACACTTCTTCAGATATCTGTGCCAAACTGCTAAGGTTAACATGGTGGTCTTGGGCAGAAAGGTTTACACCTAATTTGGTTTGCTGCCCATTATCATTGATTTCAAATTGATTCAAATGAATTAAACACAATTTGGATTAAAATAATTTCGAGGCTGCATTTTTGCCATGAGACTATTCCCTAACATGCACTTCTCTCAAGACCAGAAAGGCACACACATGCATCCTCAGAGTGCCCTTTGCACTGCAATCACATCATTGCAGCACTCTTCTACTATCCTCATCCCCACATCACCAGGCATGATGACCCTGCCTCCAGTTCTATCATACAAGAGTGTTTCTGTATCATCACTGTGAAACATTCTCACTTACAAGAAGCCTGGAAATCTAGGACAAATGAACATGTGTGGTTGCATGCGTTAAAAGGAAAAATGCTTTTATTTCTTCTACCTTTTCCCACTTTGCATGTGTGCTACAATCTTCAGCACACATACTATGTGGGAAACGTTTTAAAGTTAGTCTAGGCATAGTATTTTGTACTTGGAGTGAGGTGTGTTACCTGTCCTTGTTTCTGATCTGTCAAGTCCGCAACACTAACTCTGAGAAATTCTGCATTAACTGTATAGACTTAGCAATTAAATAAAACCAAGGGGCATAGTTGTTCTCTGCACAATATCATGATACTTACTTGTCTCATTTATTAAGAAACAATCAAAAACGTTAAAAGGAACAGGCAGAATCTTGAAAATTGAGTAATTAGAAAACGAGCTACTGCGAGAAAAGTAGAACAGCTCGCAAATAGAGCTATGGTCTCACCTGTGTCTCCTGTAGTGTGCTGTAGTAGCCAATAAAATAAAATGTGCACTGTTGTGTGTGTTTGTCATCATCCTTGTTCAGGAAAATACTATACAAAAAAATAAACACTTAAAACACAGCTTTACATGAAGAATGCTGCTTTTTGTTTTCAATAGCCATTTGTTGGCCTATACACCTCGAGGGCTTCCTGTTCTGTGTCAGAGAACTGGCTCTGCATCTTAAGAAATCTATTTATACATTTCCTTTGAATAAGACATTTTAATTAAATAATGTTTACTTTTATCTGTGCTGGCATGCTGCCTAAATGTTTGCACCATGTCTTGGCCTCTACTAACAGACTGTAATGTTGATTCACTATTTCTTATAGTCGTAAATCTTCAATGATGTCTGATCATTCTCAGAAACTTCCATTTTCTCCCAGCAGAGTTCATTCTCTTTCATGCCATCACCGATGCACTGATAGCATGAGAGTCTCTCTGGCACTCAAGCAGGTCAAAGGCGCAAACACCTTATGAAATTACTTTTCAGTGATCAAATGCCAGATTGCTTCTCTGGCAAAGTATTTTGCTGATGCAGTGTCAGGAAGAACATTCATTTAAGTATTTCCTCTCTGAAATTGCAACTTGTTTCAAATGTTGAAATACTGAACTGTGGTTAACCTTACTTGGCTTTTTAACCTTCATTTCCTCACTTCATTAGCATACTGCTCCTGATAGCTATGAACTTGTTATTTGTCCTTTACTCTGAATTATGAAAACAATAACTTTGAGTTGAAAGAATGCTACGACACAAAAACAAATGGTGCAAAGTGTTTTACAGT
The DNA here is from genome assembly GCF_964261635.1 of Lissotriton helveticus. NCBI lineage: Eukaryota > Metazoa > Chordata > Amphibia > Caudata > Salamandridae > Lissotriton > Lissotriton helveticus. The sequence goes on along the minus strand of NC_136063.1, from coordinate 339,167,121 downwards.
ACAACCAATTTGCTTCAAGCAGCAAGCTAATGCTGGATGAGTTTGTGATGTATACTGGGCCAGTTGTGCGTCAATGTTTTATGGTGTATGTATCAACAATGTAGGCAGGAGAAAAGGTTCAGACACCTTCTGTTGTCAACTCGGGAAATTCTGGTAGTCTACATCACACTTAGCAAAATGAGGTCATGGATAACGTAGAAAACCTTTAGGGTAATCCACAATATGAAGACACACATGGGAAGACAATTAACACGGTCGCCCTGCAAGAGAAAATGTGCCTGAGCATCAAAATAAAAATGAACTCCATTAGGGAATCAGATAGCTAAAAAGAGACCCATATTGGCAAATCAGTGGTGTAGTTTTCTACTTTTAAAGACTCTCTATATAGGTGCTTTGTAGGGTATGGTAGTCTGCATGCATTGAGCTTGCTGCATGCACTGTTTGGGAAATTAACAGTAAAACTCGGCCCACTTAACCACAAAACAGTCCAACAAACAGGTAAACAAGCATTGATAAAAACCAATAGGCCTGCAGTTGGCCGGCAGCCTTTTGGAAATTCTTGTTATGCCTTGATTCTCACAAAACTTTATTGTTCCAGAAGCTGCTGGTGCCTCATCATTCCAGACAGAAACATTGGCTAAAGGCAAAAATATTGCTTTGGTCTCAAACAAGCACACATTGCCATAGTACTCTGTGCCACTGAAGTAAACCACTTTATGTGATGATGATCTCCTTGTGAAAGGGAATACATTGTAACTCATAGTGAAGTTAGCCATTGCTGAAGTGGGCTGACACATTGCCCCTTGATGCATGCTGAAGCGGCAGGTAGAAAAATGGGAATTACAGAACCATGGTCTAATGGACGAAGTCTAGCTGAAAAACTCTAACGGTATCTATGTTATACTCATAATTTTAGAACTATTAAAAAAGGTCTTGACTAACACAGACATCAAAAGCCAGAAAGAAAAAAAGTAAGCACTCCTGCATCAGTGGCACCACCGCAACCTAAGTACAATCCAAGCCCATGTCTCTCAAAGATGCTGACACTGCAGTCATGGCAGTGAGCAGTAAGATTTATGGAAAGTGACTTCTGATGATGATGAGCAGGGATTGTCAATATGGAGGGTGGTTTTGAGGACACTGAGATGACCCCTCCTGATCAACCTGCTCAGATGGATGTGGTTTTGCGACTACTGGCTTCCATATTTTAAAGACCCCTGCTGAGACCAGCCTTCACCACTGCCACATTCAATGTATATACAAGGAGATGATGGATGGAGTGCTGAAACTTTTCAAACACTCACCCCCAGTCACATATCTGGGTTGAATCCATCATCATTCTTTAGTTCACTTCCCAGTTCAGTTACAGTTATATTCAAATCAGTCTTGACCCTATGCCTCACGGGAACAGTCCAGGCCTGAACTACTAAGTCATGTCTTCCCTGGACTGGAAACAAGCATCCTGGGACAGGTTTTGGGGTAATAACCCGCATCTGTCAGGCTAGCTTGAATCCAGTGGCACAGTGAGCAAGGGACCCACGTCTGGGCATACCCTGCCAACTTAGGGCAAACAAAGCAAACACAAGGAGATGATGGACAGAGTGCTGAACCTTTTCAAACACTCACCCCCAGTCACAGATCTTAATTGATTCCATCATCATACTTCAGTTCACTGTGCCATCCCAGTTCAGACACAGCTATATGCAAATCAGTCTTGACCCTGTGCCTCATGGGAACAGTCCAGCCCGAACTGCCAAGCCATGTCTTCCCTGGACTGGAAACAAGCATCCTGGCACCAGTTTCGGGGTAGCACCCCTCATCAGCCAAGCTAGCTTGAATCTAGTGGCAAAGTGAGCATGGGACCCATGTCTGGGCATACCCTACCAACTTAGGACAAAAAAGCAAACAAAAGGAGATGATGGACGGAGTGCTGAAACTTTTCAAACACTCACCCCAGTCACAGATCTGGGTTGACGCCATTATCATTCGTTAGCTCACTTCACCACCCCAGTCTTGACCCTGTGCCTCATGGGTACAGTCCAGCCCGAACTGTGGGACCGGTTTAGAAGTAACACCCCTCATCAGCCAAGCTAGCTTGAATCCAGTGGCAAAGTGAGCAACGTATGCTCTACATATAGACAAACAACACCACCACCTAGCTCCAGTTGTTAAGGCATTGGCAGTGGCCCACTAAAAAGTTATCTTCCACAGTCTGGGACTTCTTTTTGATTAGCAAGCAGCAGTATAACATTACACTATGCTTCATTTGCCCCACAAGTGTTCAGTGAGGTAAGCCATGTTTGCACTACTAGATGCCATACGTCCCATCTGAGAAAGTATCACGCAATCTGGTGGGAGGAGCACCCTAAAAAGATAGCTGCTGGCGGTGAGGATGAGAGAGGGGAAGAAGCTTGGTTCACAGTGATAGAAGGTGGACATGAAGAAGAACAGGATGATAGCAGGAAGTCCAGGTGGTAAGCTCTGCCCGTGGAGTTTGTGGAATTCGGGCACTCCATACTCCTTGAAGGACCTCAGAATTCCTGAATTGCGCCATTTGGGCGCAAAGCTGAGGTTTTTTTTTCCATTTGCAAGCTCAATTTTTCTTTTGACGCTCAGCCGTGAAGGCCAAGACTCTCGGGCCGCTTGCAAGTACGCACAAGACTTCTCACACAGCTAGCGAGGTCTCTCGAGACTTTTTGCTCACTCACATGGCTTTCAGCTGCGACAACACCAATCTAGCATTCTTAGAGCCAATTGCGATCACAAACAGAGCAATTGAGCAGCCTTTCTGCTTGAGAATGCAGCTGAGAGTGATTTGGAGTGGATTTTCTTCTCAAACTGCCTGTTTGAGGTTTTTTTTGTAGTAGATCGATCATTGATCTGGCCTTCCTGTACGCAATTTGTGTTTGAAAAAAAAATGCTGTTTCCTCTGATAGGATGGTTTTTGATTAGGTGTTAATATTTGACTAATGTTTTTCTTAACATCAAATGTTTGTTGTGATATGTTGTAATCACCCAGTGTGGATTTGGTATATCCTCTCTGTTTTAGTCTTGTCAACATACTAGCTTTTGGTTTTTTAAAGTATTCCCCAACTGATGTTCTGCTTCAGAGACATTTCATCAGCTGTCTTTGTCTCTTTCAGAGATAGTCTCGAAAATATTGCTGTTTGGATGAGTAATAATTTCTTGAAGCTGAATGCCGATAAAATGGAGGTCCTATTTTTTAACCAAGCTGCTCCACCCCTGGCTGCCCTGTGGTTGCATCCAGAACTGGGGTCTCCTCTTGTGCCTAAGGACTCAGTGAAGAATCTCGGAATCCGGTGGGACAAAGACTTGTCCCTCGCTGCCCAGGTCCAGCGTGTGTCTACAGCCTGCCCTGGTATGATGAAATCTATAAGAAAATGTATTGACTTCTTGACAGAGGAAACCCGTAAAACTGTGGTGCATGCCTTACTCACCTCACACCTTGACTACGCCAATGGGCTGTACCTAGGCAACCTAGCTGTCTGATTCAAAGGCTGCAGATAGTACAGAACGCAGCTGCACAAATGGGCTTTAAGGTCCCACTCTGCCAGCATATCTCTCCCCACCTCAGACAACTCCATTGGCTCCCTGTTGCCAAGAGAATTCCATTCAAAGCCCTTACGTTCGCATTTATGCCCTACCAGGGGAGTGGACCTAGCTATCTGAGGAAGAGATTGCACCCTTACAAGCAGGGCATAACCCTGAGGTCTAACCATATAAGCTTGATCACCAAGGCCCATTTTGTCAAAGCTTGGATGGGGGGGCAGAACGTTAGAAGTGGGAGCTTCCAAGTGTAGGAATGACTTGCCTCTTCAACTACGTGTACTGCACTCTGAACTGGACATCAGAAAGGCCTTGAAGACACGGCTTTTCAGGCACAGGGACTAGCAGTTTTTCTTCTCTGCTCTGTTGTTTTCTGCTTCATCACCTGCACACCTCAGCTGAGGTAGCTGTGTGCTGTACAAATGTCTTTATTATTATAATTATTGCTGCAAATGAGTATTGCCCTCTGTAACTCCCCAAAGTAAATATTGTTCTTTAGTGTGTAAGGGTGAAAGCTTTTAGCATGCAGTATGCTGTTCCCCGCTGAGGGTTTCCTAAACATTGTGGTAGTTAATCTTGACTCTTTAGCTATAACATGTATATCCCAAAAATGAATTTGTGTTTTGCTTATTTTACCTGTATAACTTAGGTTTAAGGTATTCTGGTTAATTTCTTCTACAAATGCTTTGGCTGCACCTTCCATAGTACAAACACAACATCTATGTAGCAAACCCATAGAATGATACAAGTTAAAAAGAAGTGTGTTATGTTGGAATGCGGACCGTCCCATCTCCCAGATGGGAGAAGGGGAGAATAATGCATGGCCCAAGTGGCATTGGCCATGATGTGATGAGGTAGTAAATAGAAGGACCCGAGGCTTGGATCTCAAGGTTATTTGGGTGTACCTAAATATGTGTGGCTGGTGTCCGTTATCTATTCAACATAGCTGTGAGACCATATGCATGTGGCAGCTCTTTCATGAACACAACAAACTGGTAACATGCAGGTCTGTGTATTCCCCACATGGGCACCTGATCCTGCCCCATGGCTCACCTGTACTTTGCCGACTCACCTGAGCTACCTCTGAGCCATGTGGCGCTGAGGACGGCCGATAGTGAATCCTGTCTGCTTTGCCAGGGCCTTGCAGCCCTCCGCATGCAGCCTTCCACCCAAGCCTTCGGGAGCTCTGCACATCTCTGCTGCTGGTGGGGGGAGCTCTCCCTTCTGCTTCCCAGCCTCGCCATTTGTCATGGCCGGCAGGCTGCATTTCACTGTTCTCCCTCCACAGCCTTTCACACGCTCTCTGCTACAAATTGAAATAAATAAATACACAGGAATGGTAAAGAACACACATCATGTTACCAAAATGTCAACGGTATTATATAAAACTAAGAAATCAATTCACTGCAAAGACAATCCTCATGAAACAGGATTTTTCTTCTGATACCTACTTTCAGCCGATCATACCCAAACACTAAGTAGAGGGGACTGTGCATGCAAAAGTAACAAGTAACTTATCAACAGGGAAATTGCTCCTAATTAGCTGTTCTGTCACTCCTGATATTGTCTTCAGGGGCCCTAACTCCCTGCCCCCACACTGGATTTGCGGGATGAGTTGTTTTTCCTTTTTCTCTGCACAAGTTGAGTAGCTTTGTTTCTGCTATGCCTCCTTGCCCCTGCTCACCTGATTTGACATACAATGACCTCTCTAGCTGTACTTGAGACTTTCATCATAGAAGGCCCCCATCTGTGCAGGCAGCACAATGGAAAGACTGGGTGGAGAGGCTGAAATGCTACTTTGCTACAGTAGGTCTGGAAAATGATCAACGCCGAACCATGTTCCTGCATCTCAAAGGTGCCACCATTTACAAGCTAGGAAAATCAGTGGTGAAAGAAGGCCCGCCATTTACCTACCTACTCTGAAACGTGACCTCGAGTGCACTTCAAACCACTAGTGAATCCTGACTATGAAAGATTCCTTGTACACCAAGCCAGGCAGCTTCCTGAGGAATCAGTTGATACTTTTTATGCTCGGCTGAAAGAACTGACTAGCACTTGCACGCTCCCCGATGCTGATGATGAGATTCATACACAATTCATACAAGGTTGCGTATTTGCTAAATTAAGGGACAACATCCTACAAGTCCCAGGAATGTCAATGGCTAATATATTAAAAATGGGGAGATCTAGGGAGATCTCTAAAGTGTGTGCTGTGCAGATGGAAGTGGCTCTACAACGCAACGTAAAGACTGAGCCTGTCAATAAAATAGTGGCTGGGGGGGCAGACAAAAAGATGTCACGCTCCAAAATGACCATGAGCTCCAAGGTGCGTTACATGCGCCGAGGACCCTACCCTTATTGCGGGTCGTTCCCTGCCCAGGGCAAGAGATGCACCACCTGAAATAAACTAAATCATCTCTCCAAGGTATGTTGCTCCTCAGCCTCACAAAAGGAACAAAAACACAAATCTGTCAATGCCATACAGTCACCTGAGGCCCCGGAGTATTAAGGTGACATGAGTGATGATGGTGTGGAGGGAGAGGTCCTTATCATACATGGTATGCAACCAGAAAAGAATCTCCGATGGCGCATTCCCAAGTGCACAGTTCTCTTATTCAGCCACCCAATTATGGCCCTCATTGACGCAAGGGCTTCGATAAACATTCTTGCATAGTCCTTCCTGTACACTATCCTGTTACAGTCTGTCTTGCACCCCACCATCACACAAATATTTGCATATGGATCTTCAACGCCACTCCCACTGGAGAGGTTTTCACCAAACATATTGCACGATTCATGCTCCACACATGTCAAGGTATGTCACTAAGAGTGGCTGGGGAATGCTATTGAGCTGTCGCTCGACAGAATGACTTCATTTGGTGTCCTTTGCCTTGGTGTGCATTTGTTGAGTGTGATCGATTTACTGAATTAGTTCTTGCAACAATTCTGAAGCATTGGTTGCCCAAAAGACCATCTCATACACCTCCACACTGATGAATCAAGCCAGCTGGTGGGACTGAGACATCGCTGGGTGGCCTTCCATTCCACCTTTGCCCCAAGGTTGAAGATGAAATGAGAAAGCTAGAACAAGTGGACATCATTGAAAAAGTGGAGGGTCCTACACCCTGGGTGTCCCTATTGAAGTAGCCTGCAAGCTCAAACCAGCCAGTGGAGTCAGGATTTGTGTCGACCTGCGACTACCTAAAATGGCTATCCGTCCTGAATGACACTTAATGTCTACTGTAAGTGATATAATGGCAGAAGTGAATGGTGCGAGAAAGGTCACAAAAATGGACCTCCAACCAGGATGAAGTGTTTCAGCACACTATAAGGGGCATGTTGGCTGGTCTTGATGGGTTCATCAATGTCAGAGATGACATCCTAGTGTCTGCCCCAACCATCGAACAACATCTTGACATGCTGAAGGACAGGTTTACATGATTACAGGACAGAGGACTCACTTTACTATGGGAAAAGTGTGCTTTTCTTCAACAAGAGAATGCCTTCTTCGGGTATCGATTCTCTGAATGCCGGGGAATGCCTGATCCTGTGAAGGTTCTGGACATTCAGTCAGCCCCAGCTCCAATCAGCATTACAGGAGTCTGTAGCTTTCTGGGAATGGTCAGAATGTGGCCGATTCATCCATAACTTGAACACACTCACATCCCCTCTTCGAGAACTGACCAAAGCAAATACAGTTTGGGGATGGTGACCTGCTCAGGAAGAAGTGTTGCAAGCAACAAAACAAGCCTTGACAGCACAAAACACGCTGGCTTACTTTGACCCTCGACATGACTCAGATATGTCAATGGATGCCAGCCATACTGGCCTGGGGGGCGTACTCTCACAAAGACAGGATGATAGTGATTGGGCCCCGGTGGCATACACTAGTCATGTTCTCACAGATAAGGAAGCTATTGCATTCCCCTACGGGGATCGACATTTTCACCTTTATTTCTACTGCCATTCATTCACAGTGCACACAGACTACAAACCCTGGTATCTCTATTCACTGCATCCTCATCAAAACCACCTCCTAGGATCGAGAATAGGATCCTTCAATTACAGGAATACTGTTTCACCATAATGTATCGTCCAGGAGCTCTAAATCCAGCTGACTACCTCTCAAGGCATGTGAAGCCAGCCACTGTTGGTAAAGAGTCAAAGGCTGAATATGTGAAAAAGTATCTGTGGTTAGTGGTAGAGCAGTGAAGGCCGCTGCCAATCTCCCTGGATGACATTATCACCTCTACCCAAACAGATGACTGTCTTCATTAGCAATCTCAGCAGTGGTTTCCGGTAACTGACACACCCTCAATCACAATGCCTCATATTGAGAAGCTGATTCTCGTTTGACATTGTTGTCATTTCATAACGTCTGGCATTAAATTGCCATATCTCCTGAAGGGTGTCTACTAAGAGGTACTCTGCTCGTTATTCCAGCATCACTACAGAAACAGGTGGTTGATTTAACCCACTCTGCACCTCAAGGAATAGTGAAGACCAAGTCCTGGTTTCGATGCAAGGTCTGGTTCCCCAGTGCGTGAGACAATGTTCAATATGCCAAGCTGCTGGTCCGGCAGATCCACCAGTTTCTCTGATCACTGAAACAATTCCCCCTAACCCCTGCAGAGAGTGAGTGCCCGATGGTCGGCATATGCTGGTGGTAATTGATGATTTTTCCAAATACCAAGAAGTAAATATTTTAGAGTCTATGACCACCGGCCAAACCATTGGCTGCCAGCCAAACATTGAAAAAAGTCATGGCAACCCATGGACTGTTGAAGGAACTCAGGAAAGACAACGTTCCTCCATTCTCTACTCAGGAATTTATGGAGTTTCTTGCTACCTTGCTTCATGAGGCATTCTCCATAGGAAAATCATGCCTGCTACTGCAGGCTAATGGTGAGGCAGAATATTTTATGCGTAATTTCAACAAAGTCCTGAGAATTGCGCTAGCTAATGGTCAGAACATGGATTGCTCACTGTAGGCATTCCTTTGTGAGTACTGTCTCACTCCACACACTACAACCGTTGTGCATGAATCAGATGGTAGGTGATACCATCACCAATGGGGTTGAAGTGTCGATGATCAAAAGGCTGCAGACACTTTGCAGAAATACAACTCACGAAATGACAACATATCAAAGAAGCAAAGGGCCAAGCTGTGGCACTTCCAAACTGGTGACTTGGTACTTGTCAAAAATCTTTGGGAGGGAAGCAAATCCCTGTTGCCATTTGAAGTTCACCCATGGAAAGTAAGTCCAGTTAAAGGAACTATGATCGCTGCCCAGAAGCAAGGTGACAGAATAACAAGGAATATACCTTTTTTAGGTCTCGGCCTGATCAAGCGCATGCGCTGCCCTCGGCCAAGACATTTAGTAGCTCTGAGAAATGCTTTTTTGCCGGCGATCAGCTTGCTAGAACGCACACAAGAGCACATGCGCATGCATGTTATAGCAAGCTGATCGCCGGCAAAGTAGCACTTGCGTGCACACCACTCGCGTCACTGTAGAAGCTGAAAAAATAATAATAAGGAACAATACAAATAACACAAGTCTCTGTCAGCACAACTGTTAGCAAGATTTATTGGAGGTCAACAAACAGCAATTTAACGTGCAACACGGGACATCAGCAAAGCCACTGAATGTCCAAAGAGGTGACGGGTCTGACAGTTTATATAGGCCAAAACCACAAAAGGATGTAGCATCATAACATACGTAGCACAAATTAAGCATAGTTCATTTGACCAATTAACAAGAGTTTGAGTAGTCATATACCATGTAAGGTCAAAACTATACTGTTGCCAACCACGTGGCCCCAAGTGGGAAGCTTCTGGGACTTTCCACTGTAATGTAAGATATAAGTCTGGTGCTTTTCCAGTTAATAATTGCAACATAATAGAAAGGACCAGACATATTGTGCTATGCTGAAATGTCTGGGCCTACGGGAGCATCTTCCCTGTCACATATTATTCTTGATCAAACCTTGTCTTACAAAGCTGTGTCTCCGAAGCAATTGGAAAAGTACAAGCATTTGTGCACTGCTTTTTATGTCAACTTAGCAGGCCCTAAAAGCTTACAGCATTTGGTATCATTCAAGAAAGATGGCTTCAACATCGCTCCATCTGATACTAAATCACTATCTTCTAACCCCTCCTCTCCCTGCTGACCATTGATGAACCGTATTTCAATGTCTTATGCAAATATTATTATCAGCGCAGTCACTATTATCCCTGGGACTGGAGTCAATATTGCTCCTAACAATGATGGCTATTTCCAGTCCGTTCTTCTCATACTTGGCATTGTTCCTTTCTTTCACTTGTTCAGTTAATGTCTTTGATAAGACCAGATCCAATCTCTTCTATTGCATAAATCACACAATCCAAATGTTAAGTCGCATGTCTGCGATATCTTGTGCTGTTGTTTGATGTCAAAAAATGGCGAACAAGATGTCTTGCAAGATAAGGTCTCTTAAGGTCTCTTAACCCACTCGATAGCGGAGGATTTGGCACAGTTAGTTCCAGCACACTATTTAATTTTATTCCAGGACACAATAACCTTACATGAATTATTAGGCGTTATTCTTCTACTCTCACTTGTATAGATCTAAGCCTTCCAGATCTTGTTGCTGGCATTTGTCGTAATTGTGATCTACTTAGGTCGTTGCATGCCCTTAACCAAGTGTTCAATTCAGTTCTTTGATGTTCCAAAGTCTTGTCTTTGATATGTAACTAGCGGGTGATGCACCGCTATGTGCCTAATTGGAGCATCACCAGCAACTCTAACTAGCGGGATCTGCACCTCCTAGGGATCTATTGGTGCAGACGCCAGTCAACCATTTAGAAGAAAACATTGGTGCCTTGATGATGTACTGTCAGAGGTTACTAGCACATGACAGTTGGCACTCCCTTGGAAACAGCTGATACAGGCATCTTTGGAGTGTTGATACCCAAAGGCCTGGACCTGGACTTGTTGTGCGCAGTAGGTGACTGCCTTTGGTATCTTCTGGCTTTTGTTAGAGGCCTAGCCTGCCCCGAGCAGGTATCTGCCGCTGGTGTCTTCTGTCTTCTGTTGGAGGCCTAGCCTGCCCCGAGCAGATATCTGCCTCTTACTTCCCGTGGGTGTTGTCCTGCGTGGTGGGTCGGAAGTTGTACCTTCGTAGTACTTCAGAATTCGCTGGTGGTGCAGGTGGAGCTGGTTCTCTGCTGTCTGGTCCTCCTCATTTCTTTGGGTGGGAGCTGTGGATCAAGGATATCAGCCCTTGGCACTTGACTGATGATCTGGTGTTGTTCCTTTCACCTGGGCTGGAGGCAGTGCCGTCGGGTGTGGGTCTTTACCCACATCCACTCACCGGGCTGCAGGTCATGTGGCAGTGGAGTTGCTGCTTCTGGAAGAGCCTGCAGAACCTGGTGGTGAAGATAACGTAAGGTCTCTGTTAATTCTTGCAAAAACATAAAAGCAGGTCGTCTGTTATTGGTAGTGGACCTTGTGGACATATGGCCTACAATGTTCAAAGGGTGGCCAAATACTGTTTCGTGGGGGTTGAGCTTTGTTACCCCATATGGTGTTCTTCTCATTGCCAGCAGGGCTAGTGGTAGTTTGTCTCCCCATGAAAGTTCACTTTAAGCACAAATTTTTTCCAATCTTATTCTTCAACACCCCATTCTTCCTCTCCACCGCACCCACTGTAATTTCTGTGTGACCCCAAGCCCCTTTCATAGTCCGCTATCACATGGGAGATGAACACAGGGTCACTATCTGAGCTCAGGACGGATGGAATCCCAAATCGCGGAATAAGTCCTTTTAGAAGGCATTTGGGGCCAGTCTCTGCATCACAGTTCTTGGTTGGATACTCTTCTGTCCACTTGCTGAACATAAACACTATTACCAAACATATTTGTACTTGTGAGTGGGGGCCATGTTTATGAAGTCCATCTGGAGACTTTCAAATAGTCCGTGGGGAAGTGGGAAATCACCAGGTGCAGTTGGTGTGCCTTCTCCAATATTGTATTGTACGCAAACAGTGCATTGTCTGCAAAGTCTTTCTGTTATTTGGCGGAACTTGGAGTTGTACCAATATCGGGAAAACAGTCTGATCATGCCATCTCGGCCAACATGTGAGGGACCGTGAAAAAAGCATGTGATGGAAAGAAGCATTGCTGAAGGCAGGCATATCTTTCCATTGAGCCTTGTCCATAACCCCTCCTTGTTTGCACACATCCTCCTTTGACCCATTCCTCTTTTTCATCCTCCTCTACCTTTTCTTCTGCTATTTATTAGGTGAGAGTGTAATGAGTCACTGTTATCTTAGTGTTCTTCTCGCTGCTTGTTATTTGTACCATTTCTAACTGGCAGGCTGTCAGTGCTACTCTCTTTTCTTCCCCATCAATGAATGTGTTGCCTTTCGATATATACTCCTTTGATGATGTGTGTGTTGCACATTTTATTATAGCCACTTTGGATAGTCTTAGTAATGCTTGGAGGAGGTCACTTTTCAACTGTGCATGTTGTTTTTGTTGGCCTAAGGATGTGAGGAATCCCCTCATGGAGAGAGACAACATTTTAATAAACACAGAAGGTCAATGTTAATGCCAGACCTAATTAGGTGCCCAGTTATGAAATAAAGTGCACCCACGTTCCTTCATTAAGTGCAGATATACAACTGTTGTTAATTCACAAGACTTTACAGAAGTAGGCCAAGAAATAGTCCTCCTAGAACATATTTGTAAACTGCATTTAAGCATGAGCAAATATGCAGGTGTAGTTCTGCTCATGCAAAAATCTACACCTCCACTTTTAACCATCCTTGGAAGAAGTATTACGTCTGCCACTTTCAGGAGTAAAATGCAACCTGTCTCAGCATGGGAAAATTTTTCAGAGAAGAGCTGGTGAAAACCCTTAAAACATGCAAGTTAGTAGTGTTGCACATACTCCAAACGGCATTTCAGCCCTGTAACTTTTTTCTTACCATTAACTTCAGCCCCTGTATGTAGATCTGTGGAACGTGGCAGCATAAGGAAATAGTTAGTATTCAAACCTTACTATGGAAGGAGCCCTGGTATAATCAGAAATGCTATTTTAGACATCTTATATAATGATATTGCTCCCATAATTTGTCGCCGCATTACATGGCACAAAAGGGACACAAGTTTTTTTTTTTACGGGACACCTATTCACAAACACCCTTCAAGACTGCACCTGTATATTAAAAGACATATTAAATGTGTGCACATTGTATCCTTGAAACATCATAATACGAAGCACAGTTATTCAATGCGCACTATCCTTCTGTATTTGCTTATACTCATTACTAAAGATCAATTAATAAACATAATATTACTCCTCTCTATCTAATCCTTTGTAGCCCCTGGCGAATACACTGCTTTAAAAAGCATTTTAGCATATTCACCTTGCAGTATAATTGGTTGTATTTCTTTGAAGAACATAGAAATGAAAACATTAATATACATTCTTTAGATGCTGAAAACATTAATATACATTCTTTGTGGAAAGGTGTGTCTCTTAAATCATGCTGAACATTCGCATAGTTATCTGTAGCTAGCACACATGCAGTACTTTTTACCAAACACCACCTGTCCATGACCCATTGCTAGGTGAGAAATCAGTGAGAAACAGTAGTGGTGCAATGTGTGGGCCAAATTGTCCGAATTATAGAACATATTTGCACCAGTGGACCTTTCTAACCAGATATGAGAGGGTGAAAACCTTCAGCATTACACTCTGTAGGGGAATGAAGGAAAGAACCTAAGAAGTATATTTTATTCAAAAGCAGAAGAAGAATCAAAACATTGTGCTTTTGGGGATGGCCAGTTACCTAACCTGACCAAATTGTGTGATCCTGGGCCTTTAATCTCCCCCTTTTTATATATGCATATATACACATACACACACACATGCATATATATATATATATATATATATATATATATATATATATATATATATATATATATATATATATACACACATGTATACATTTTTCAGTATCACATACAAAAACATATAGGCCTCAGTGACTTAGCAACTTACAATATCTTTCTGTATAATTGGAACGCAGGCCACCTAGATCATTCATATCTTAGTTCAATACTTTCATTGTTGTCATGGTGCGGAGAGAGTCAATATGTTCAAATGCATACTTTAAAAACTAGCGCTTGAAACAGGGACAATACTTATCAATGCACTGAAATAACCTGATGTACAGAAATTAAACAGCTCTGCATGTTCATGAACTACACTATGAACTGTATAAGACTGTCTTTAACATTTCTGCTATAGACTGTTCTCCTGAAAGTGATGCAAAGCAGGGCAGTCTGGCTACCTCCCTTCAATTGCGTAACCTGACCTTTAAGCAAATGTTTGCCTCCTTACCCTGACTTCTCTCTTGTTTCAGCACTTAGTCGTCAGAGTAAGCAGCAACCTTCTGCTATTCATGGGCCCAGATATGACCGGTAGGAGGGTCCTATGTTCCCCCTCCTTTTTAATTAAGTAGCTATTTGCGCAATGTAATGTAATCTTTTGTTCTTTAAAACAGCAAATGTCTCCTGTTATAAATGACTCTGGGAAGTGGATGACCTGTTGATGCCATTTTTGCATTCCCTTCCATTCTCCGCTGCGAAGAATACATTTGTTTTTTTAACCAGTTCTGTTTATACTCACAGAAAACTGTTGTAGTGTGTGGTTTAGTCTTGCCCACGATCGTTATTTCAAAGCCAGTCCAAATTATTTTTGTTTAACCCTTTAATGTATCCTATCATCAATGGCCATGCTGGCCATTTCTTAGTAACTATTTTTTATTTATTTAGGTTTTTTTTTTCACTCTTTGAACTCTACAAATTATCAGGTGTTTCCTTCCACCTATTTGTCTCCCTTCCTGTCTAATTAGTTCTGCGTACCCTCTTGTTTGTTCTACACATACTTTCAGAAAGTCATTTGTAAATGACATAAGATCTGCTCTGTACCATGAGACATGCACAAATGCCACTTTATTTTCCTTCACCACAGGTGGAGAAGGCAAATGTCATAGGGGCATTATCAATGTGGTGCATTGTGGGCACTTGGAAAGAACTCAGGGAACGTAAATTTGGCTATATCCAAACTATAACATGGAGAGAGGGGGCTGTGGGCTTCAGGACTTTAGCCCATTAAGAAGCGGTATTTTATTTTATTTTTCTGTGCATAATTTTAACAGTTCATTTTTCTTTCTGCAGAACTTGGAAGGCAGACAGGCTGCTTCCTGTCCCATTGTTACACGAGAAGCAGTATTTGAAACATCCTGTTGAAAGTTCTATTTCGTTAACTTCCTCATTCAAGAGTGTGTGCAAAAGGTCTGTTCTCCATGAGATAGCTCGGTGCGTTGTGCGCCTGTGGTAGAGAATGCGAGTGCAAACATATATGTTTGGCGCGGGAAGATGTATCCTTTCCCAAAAAATACTTACTTTGCACTGTAATGGTAAACACACTTCAGTGCGCCCCCCACTTCCTCACAGAGGAGAAGCATGCTCACTCATGTACATTAATCTAACTGAAGGGCTGTGTCTATTTTGAGATAACAGGGCTGTTGACACTGCCTGGGAGCACAGAAAATAGATGTGTCATCCAGTCTAGCATCAAAACTAGTGCCAAGCAGCCGTAAATGTCCCAGGCGAACCCACAGGAACCATCCCCTGAAACTAAATCTATCAACCCCTTATGGATGATAGTCAGAGTGGGCCTGCCCGAAATTCATTGTGCGAGCTCAGGGTCCAAGAGCTCATTTGCTAGAGTATTACAAAACAAACCCATAGTTAGTGGCTGTTAGGACATCCAGACCTTTTTCTATCCATGTTTCACACACACAGACCATAATGCTTTGTTGCTACTAGGGACCCTGACTGTGGACTGGTAATCAGTCATTTGACATATAATTAGCATATGAAAGGTCAATCACAAAATACCAAGAATCTCAATGAATCACAATACATTGTGACAATCAAAGACAGCATACCAAAAAATAAAAGCACTTCAAATAAATGCATACAATACAATAACATCACCTCAATGAATGCATGTAATGCAATACCAACACCAACACCCTCCTTGTTGTGAGTGGGTGGAAACCTATTCACATCTAGAGACCACCCTTGGTATCCAGCAGGAGGCAGTGTACCAGAGCCAACTGCTCTCCGGCTACAGCTCCCCATAAAACTGGTCCCACATCGTAATCTTCCATTCCCTTCCTCTCAGGAGAATAATGACAGTCACAAAAAAGATATTGCAATCTAAACGAAACACAATATTCAGTCCTATGTCATAATTGTACTCCCCATTTTCAATAGATGGAGACAGCAATGTAGTTGTGTTACTTGAAAGGAACTTGTACCCCAATTATTGCTCTTTGGAAGTGTATGTGGGAAGGAGTCATCTGTCCCTCTTGCAGTAGACAAACCTACAGACACAGTTCGGTACAGTGACACAGTGACACAGAAGGTAGTCAGCAGACTATTTCTGGCGGCTCATTCCTGAGGTGTGGGGGACAGGTAACATACACGTTCAACTAATCAGGCAGCAATCATACAGCCAGCTGCGCATTGTTAAAATGAAGCAGAGCAAGCACCCATCATCAGACAACGCGAACATAAAATGGCATTTGCTACAAGTTCACCGAAAATATTCATAGATAGGAAGAAAAGAGACCAGAGGTAGAGTAAGATATTTCGTCCCCTTTCTTTCTCTCTGGGCCACGCAGACTCACAGAGGTGCTGCTGAACAAAATATTCAGAATTACATAAAAGGTGAGACAAAATAGGTGAACTCTGCACTTACACAGGCACACACGTACAACACAAATAGCCGGGGTCTATCCCTAGTTGGTGCGGATCTACACAAGCACCTGTTATCTAATCCCAAAATAGTGTGAGTGTAATTAGTGGGGTCTGTCATGTCATAAGTAGCACTGCACAGGCCTAGGGTAATGTGCAATATAAAAACAATGTGAAAGTGTCTATCTGAGAAGTCTAGAAATATTATTGTATGAAAATGGCAACAGAAATCGGTGTCCTTGTGTCAAAGTCAGATCAGTCAAAAATGTAGATGTACAGTCAAATTCGATAACTGATGAACACTTGTATTATCAACAAAAATCATAAAACTCAAGAAACTTAATGCAAATCAAGGAAAACAATAAATTACATATTCCTTCCCTGTGTGAAACAAGGCATTCACCCTTCCTCCTTTTCTCAGCATCCGACACCTTCCACCCCTGGAGCCAGTGAGTGTCGCAGGCAAGACAGGGAACTGCAGAATTTCACCCTCCCTGAAACATCAGTAGTCCAGTGCTGCCTATTTTCCGGGAGTTACTGCGTGGTCAAGGAACAAATGCAAAGTTTTGCCCTTGCCGGACCCCAGTTGTGAAGGTGACAGTGCATTAAGTATAATCTAATCCTAGTATAAATAATATCATCAAGGAGTGAGGGGAACCCTGAACCATAGATAGAGAGAGAATACCAGGGGAGTATCTGCAGTTACAACCCCTCGCGACGCTAGGTGTGCTCAAACTACGACTGCACCCATGGGCCCACTTCCAAAAATTCCCACCGAATCCTCCTGACCCTGCGCCACTGAGCAGGGTCCCGGACTTATCAGTCTGGTTGGAGCACCACTGGTTGTCTAGAAACAGAAATCTGGAGGGGATGCTAATCACCCACCCTCCACCAGTCCCTCCAACCAAGGTCCTAAAGGGGCTCGTCAGCCCACTCATGACAGAGGTCCCTCAGAACTCTGGCTAGCCAATAGGGGTGCTCCAGCTGCGAAGGCACCCAATCCTAATCCTTCTGTCCCCTCAGGAACAAACAGATGCAGGCCCCATGGGGACCAGAAAAGAAAGCTTGGCAAAGAATGCCCACGCACAGGGCAATAAACGAATACACAGAGCCACTGTGGAAACATAGTTACCCGGTGGCAATGGCAGCTGACGGAAAAAGAGAGAGAATAAAACAGAGGACCGCACAATCAGAGGATACACATGAGAGGAAACTCAAATCCGAGACCAAAACAAACACAAACAGACCAAATAACCAATATCATACCCGCACCTGCTGCAACCCAATCCGGAGGATAAAAACCCTCAATATGTACTCACCAATTGAAGACTGATCTGCCCAAGCGTACCAACCTCAGTCACCACCAGGGGTGCAGGCGAAATGCTCCTCCACCCCCACAGACCGGAGACTCTCTGCAGGCAAGACAAAGGGGTCGCAGAAGTTTGCCCTCCTTGGGCCTAGATACAGCCAAGCTCTGCTTAGCAACAGGGAGTGACTGCGTGCATGGAATCGAGCAGAAGGACACCATCGCCGGTCTGTAGGGGTGGAGATGATGACCATAAACTACAAAGAGATCAAAATGCACATTAAAAGACAGCTGAGAGTCGGCAGCTGAGTCAGAGGCCAGAATGCAGAAAGAGCTCCGAAGCAGAAACAGAGTGAGTGGCGCCGAGCAAACGTTAAGAGGAAAGGTCACCGGCAGAATGGCGACACAGTGACATGGAGATTATCAGAGCTAGAAAAAGGAGAACAAAGAAAGGAACGAGGACGGCCAGTAGGTCAGCCAATAAGTACTCCAGTAAACAACCAACAGAGATATCCCCTAGACAGAGGCACACCGGGCAAAGAAACACTGGCAGGGGCTTGATAAGAGGACTAAGAGAAAAGGACATAGGAGGGTGCTTAAAATCTGGTAAAAACAGTGCTATACAAATGTGCTGAGCGAAACAGAGCAGGAACCAAAGCACTGACACAGACAACAAACGGTTAAACACCGGTGTCATCCTCCAACAGCCAGAGAGCGGAGAAAGAGAAGACAAACTGAAATGTCATCACCTCAGGGCTCCGAGCTCCGAGGTGTCGGAGTCCAGCAACCGGTGGCCGTCGAAGCTGGTCAGATGTTTGGGGCTGCATTCTTCACCAACTGTGGAAGCTGAAAAAATAATAATAAGGAATAATACAAATAACACAAGTCTCTGTCAGCACAACTGTTAGCAAGATTTATTGGAGGTCAACAAACAGCAATTTAACGTGCAACACGGAGACATCAGCAAAGCCACTGAATGTCCAAAGAGGTGACGGGTCTGACAGTTTATATAGGCCAAAACCACAAAAGTATGTAGCATCATAACATACGTAGCACAAATTAAGCATAGTTCATTTGACCAATTAACAAGAGTTTGAGTAGTCATATACCATGTAAGGTCAAAACTATACTGTTGCCGACCATGTGGCCACAAGTGGGCAGCTTCTGGGACTTTCCACTGTAATGTAAGATATAAGTCTGGTGCTTTTCCAGTTAATAATTGCAACATAATAGAAAGGACCAGACATATTGTAAAATGTGCTATGCTGAAATGTCTGGGCCTACGAGAGCATCTTCCCTGTCACATATTATTCTTGATCAAACCTTGTCGTACAAAGCTGTGTCTCCGAAGCAATTGGAAAAGTACAAGCATTTGTGCACTGCTTTTTATGTCAACTTAGCAGGCCCTAAAAGCTTACAGCATTTGGTATCATACAAGAAAGATGGCTTCAACATCACCACTTGCGTTTTTTTCTCGCGTTTTTTTGGGGGGGCGATCGCACTAGCTGCAGCATCAATAAGAAGCACATCTAAGCCTTCTCCCTTACTTCCTGATGGTCGATTTGCTCTTGTTTGTGCATTATGTGGGGCAGAGTAACAGCATGTGTTGTACATCCGAGTGTGGTTGTAGGCTTCGGTATGTAGGGTGGTGACGGTAGTAGTTTCGTGAGATTACAATTTACATTGCACCATAAATCACAAGAAACACTCCTTGCACCTTGCGTTTACTGGCTCAAGGCTGCAGAAATGAGGTCTCGTGGCCCGGACGGTATCTTTCCCTGTGTCTCTGGCAAGCGCCCAGTTCATGTAGTCTGGCTGCCTTTAACCTCACTCTAACTCTGCAAGCATCATTGCATGAGAGGCTTGGGTAATAAGCACGTTCAGCAAAAAACACTGCTATAAGATTACTGCAAGCCTTTTCTTTTGGAAGAAGAAAACCCAAGCCAGGTGTTTAAGTAAAAACGTGCATTATTTAAAGCCATGGAATCATATTCGCTGTACAGTGCTTTGATCATCTGTTTATCGTACTTCGTGGCAATCCCCATTGTAATTCAATGGTGTCCTTGAATTGCACACACTGTACGTTGTTCTATATAATCTGAACCTTGCATACATGCGTGACAGATGCACATCTGAGGTAGTGCCACGCTCTCTTTAATCTGTGCAAGCGTCCTCTTCCGGTTCTCGCTTGCTTCAGTGCGGTGGGATGACGCACAGTGCAAGGTAATTCTGCGGTATGCCCCGTCCTGTGACGCGCTGCCCGGTCAATGTTCCTGTGCGGCCCAAACACACGGAAGACATGCACGTTTTTCGTGGCAGGTACATTAAACTTGTTGATGTTTATTTGGAAGCACATTGTTGAGTTGAAATGAATTCCATCGAAAATGGACTCAAAAACTTGATGGTTGAGATCTGCACATGCGTCTGACAATTATTCTAGACAAGGCCAAATTGAGTTACGCTTGGGTGCAGACAGGCAAAGAAACCTGCTCCATCTGCTTCATTATACATACACCAACCTCTTTTTTGCATGCCCCTTTAAATTTGTTGCTGTTTCAACTCTTTTTGTTTTAGAGTCTATCCATTGAGATAGCGGTCTCGTCAGACTGTTGTTTTTTAAAGCACTCACACATAATTTAAATACACAGAGGGCATGGACGTCAATTCACCAAAATATCAGTATTAGTGGAAGTGAGAGCACATGCCACTTGCCCTGTACTTTCACTCAAACACATGCTTACTCATGCACACACATTCACTCATACATACACTCTCTCTTATATATGGACTCCCCACCCACAAGCACGCACACAACATACATTCAAAAGCATTTTTATCTTACCACAGTTGCAAAATAGGATCATATTCCACCTAACTGTACTCCATGTTTTTACTACGCTAATAGTGAATAATACATTATTCATTATTAGTGTAATAAAAAAACAGACTGAAAATATGGAAAGTGCTGCCTCAACCAACCTTCAATAGGACGAGCTGCACCTGTGTTCCTGGCACTAACTTTGCCGCCTCTGAGGTCAGGGGTCGCAAAGGCAGTGCCAGGGGTCGCAGAGAGCATACCAGGGGTCGCAACTGCGACCTTGACTGATATCCATTAGAGAGGGGCTTTTGGGCAGAGAGGGTCAGTGGGTCACCCACCTTTCTATTTACTCTTTAACACTGTGCATAAAATGAAGAAAGTGTTTTGCCACAATGTTAATCACAATCTGCAAGAGCTAAGTCCCTTTCTATCCTCTCAACATCTGAGCTGGGGGTGCTGCTTTTTACCACCTACATGTGGATTTACTCAGCTGTTCTGGTGTGTCTTGCTCATGCTATATAAAATTGCAAATAAATACATAAATAAACTTCTCAAAGTCCTTGCCTTTTTGTAAAGCTCCAACTGTCCCCAAGGATGTAGACCAGATTCTAAAGAGACTGAATGCCTCTGCTATACCTTTGTCAGTAGTTGTTACACAAATTAAAATACAATGAACTCCATTTCCAGCAGGAGAAAATGAAGTAAAAGGAACATCTCACTGTATGCACTGCTATATGTTTTAATCTTGTGTTGGAAATCTGAGAATATAGGCTCACATTCAGACACTGTGTATACCCCATTTAAAATTGTGAATGGGTATTTTATATTAGTGGCAGCCTCATCACCATGGTTTAAATCGTTTCAGAACCTTTGGTAGCCTTCTTGCTACTTGTACCACCTATGGCGAAGCAGGTCTACTCACTGGAGATCTTCGTGAAGGTTGTGGAGCCTTGGGCCTACAGCACAATATCCTTGGTTCAACAACATTAACTGTTGCATGGCTAAACACTTATTAGGTCCCAAAGGCGAGAGGGATGTTGACCGGATTCTAAAGAGGCTGAATTCCTCTGATATACCTTTGTCAGTAGTTGTTACACAAATCAAAATACAATAAACTCCATTTCCAGCAGGAGAAAATGAAGTAAAAGGAACATCTCACTGTATGCACTGTGAAATGTTTTAATCTTGAGTTGGAAATCTGAGAATATATGCTCACTTCTAGACACTGTGTATACCCCATTTAAAATTGTGGATGGCCAATTTATATTAGTGGCAGCCTCATCCCCATGGTTTAGATCGTTTCGGAACCTTTTGTAGCCTTCTTGCCACTTGTACCACCTATGACGTAGCAGGTCTACTCACTGGAGATCTATGTGAGGTTGGGGAGCCTTGGGCCTACAGCACAATATCCTTGGTGCAACAACATTAACTGTTGCATGGCTTAACACTTATAAGGTCCCAAAGGCGAGACCTATTGGCTTTGCCAATGCTTGTTCAAACTGTACCGACAGCCACATTGGTGGTGTGCCCTTAGTGACTGACTCTGCGGAGGACAATGATATTATGACAATTTCGCATAATGGTAGTTGCTCCTCCCCTTCGTCATCGCTGAGGGGTCTTGATTGTCATGACCACTTAACTGACTCCTCAGAGTCCCCACAAAATGATTGGAGGTATATCACCCATGCATGTCTGTGTGTGGACGAAGGGAAAGGTAGTGAACCTGGTCCAGGTGTTGTATAATATCTGGTATCCCCTTGGAATCGTGTATCCCCTTCGCTTCGGCCGTCTTCGGAGAATTATCTCAGCACGGGCAGGATCTGCTTGGGCTGAGTGCAGGGATACACAATTTCATGGGATACCAGACAGTCTCACGCCTGAAATTATCTCATGTTTCTTTAATACTGGAGCCGCTGCTCCACAGAAGACAGGAAGCAAGTCGCAAGCAGTTCACAGTAGGAAAGGTTAAATAAATGAACATTACATGGAAACACAGAGTCGAAGTGAAAGAATGGAATGCTTATTTTCCAAGCAAATCGCAACAAGCACAAAGAAAGAAAGGTGAAATAAAGGAAAATTAAATAAATGTATGCACGGAGACAAAGTGAAATAATGGAATGTTATTTTTAATGCAAGTAATAAGTAGTACAAAGAAGGAAGCTGTGAAATAAATGAAAATGAAATAAATGCATGCACGGAGTCAGAGTGAAAGAATGGATTTTTTTAAGCAAGTGGCAAGTAGTAAAAAGAAAGAAGCGTGAAATAAAAGAAAATTAAACATATGCATGGAGTCAGAGTGGAAGAATGGCATTTTTATTTTTTAAACAAATCGCAAGTAGTACAAAGAAGGAAAGGTGGAATAAGTGAAAATTAAACATATGCATAAAGAAAGAATGGGATTTTTATTTTTGAGATGGAATCACATTGTAAATTAAAACATGAGGAGAGAGAATGACAGAGCAGGGAACATAGCTGCCAAGGTTGTAGATTGCTATGCGTTACATTCTCATAAATTCAGTGTAATTATGAGTGACATTTCAACAACTATCAATCAATCAATCAATAATTTGTAAAGCGCACCACTCAGCTGTGAGGGTCTCAAGGCGCTGGGGGGGAGTAGGGCGACTGGGGGTTTGCTACTGCTCGAACAGCCAGGTCTTGAGGCATCTCTTGAAGGTCAGTAGGTTCTGGGTCTGCCGTGGGTTAATGGGGAGGGTGTTCTAAGTCTTGGCGGCGAGGTGGGAGAACGATCTTCCGCCAGCGATCATTCTTCGGATGCGTGGGATGGTGGTGAGGGCGAGGTCAGGGGAGCAGAGCTGGCGGTACAGGGTGTAAAAGGTGAGTCGTGTATTGAGGTATGCTGGTCCGGTGTTGTGAAGTGCCTTGTGGGCGTTGGTGAGGAGTTTGAAGGTGATACTTTTGTTGATGGGGAGCCAGTGTAGGTCTCTCAGGTGTTTTGTGATGTGGCGGGGATGTCAAGGATGAGGCGTGCTGAGGCGTTCTGTATGCGTTGGAGTTGAATCTGTAGTTCGGCTGTGGTTCCTGCGTAGAGGGTGTTGCCGTAGTCCAGTTTGCTACTGACGAGGACCTGGGTGACCGTCCTTCTGGTCTCGGTGGGGATCCATTTGTAGATATTGCGGAGCATGCAGAGGTTGTTGAAGAAGGAGGATGAGACAGCGTTGACTTGCTGGGTCATTGATAGCGATGAGTCTAGGATCATTCCCAGGTTGCGTTCGTGGTCGGTGGGTTTCGGTGCGGCTCCCAGTGTGGCCGGTCACCAGGAGTCCTCCCAGGCAGAGGGGGTGGATCCGAGGATGAGGACCTCCGTCTTGTCTAAGTTCAGCTTCAGGCGGCTGTTCTTCATCCATTCGGCGACGGCCTTCATTCCCTTGTGGAGGTTTGTTTTGGCTGTGGTGGGGTCATTGGTGATGGAGAGGATCAGCTGGGTGTTGTCGGTGTATGAGATGATGTTGAGGTGGTGCGATCGGACGATGTTGGCGAGCGGTACCATGTAGACATTGAAGAGTGTTGGGCTGAGTGAGCATCCTTGCGGTACGCCAGAGATGATCTTGGTGGCTTCCGAGCGAAAGAGGGGGAGGCGGACACTCTGTGTTCTGCCAGTGAGGAAGGAGGTGGTCCAGTCCAGGGCTTTGTCACGGATCCCTCCATTGTGGAGGCGTGTGTGTAGGGTGTGGTAGCAGATGGTGTCGAAGGCGGTGACAGGTCCAGGAGGATGAGGGCCACGGTTACACCATTGTCTAGCAGGGTCCTGATGTCATCAGTGGCGCCGATGAAGGCGGTTTCAGTGCTGTGGTTGCTGCGGAATCCCAATTGCGATGTGTCCAGAGCATTGTTCTCCTTGAGGAAGCGTGTCCGTTGCTTGTTGACCATCTTCTCGATTACTTGAGCCGCCATGGATCTCTTGAGTAGGGCTTTGATCTTGGCGTGTTTCCAGCTTTCCAGGAGGGTGGCGGTCTTGGAGGAGGTGTTAATAATCTTGCGGAGGTGGGGTGCGATGATGGTGCTTGCTTTGTTGAAGATGTGGTGTGGGCAGGGGTCGGCCGGTGATCCGGAGTGGATGGTGCTCATGATTTTGATGGTGTCATCGTCGTTGACGTGGGTCCAGGAGAGCAGGAGTTCGGTGTGGCTGGGTGTTGGTGATTCTGAGGTGTCGGTTGATGTTGGGGGGGGTCTGGGTGTTGAAGCTGTCATGGATGTCTGTGATTTTGTGATGGAAGAAGGTGGCTAGGGAGTTGCAGAGGTCTTGCGACGGCGGGATGTCGTTGGAGTTGGAGCTGGGGAGTTCCTTCACTATGTTGAAGAGCTCTTTGCTGTTGTGTGCGTTGACTATGAGTGTCTCTTTCTTGCAAGCAAAGTCAAGTGATAAAAATGAGGTGAGCATATAAATATCAGAAGTTACACCCATTCTACCAAAGAGAAACTAAGAAGTTCTTAAAATTACTGCAAAGCACCAGCTCTGGAAGGGCACTGACCTAGTACTCGCGAGCCGCCCCAGACAGCAGCACGGCCATTGAGAAGGCTCAGGAGAATGAGGCACACACCTTACAGCCAGCCAGGATGCTGTTTGTTTCAAAGACAGTACGGTTTAATCAATCCGAATGAAAATGATAACTGAGGAGTGCAGCTGAATGGTGTCAGCTCGGTTGGCACGCCACTACCTGCCCCACCCCGCAGCACCAGATCACAACAGCAGGCTGCAGCTGTATCAGAGCTATTAAAACACCTGGCTTGTAAGTGACACAGCTGCTGGCCATGCTGAAAGTTGCACCGGCACCATTACTGCTGCCCCTCATTACCATAACCAGGTATAAAGTTGTCGAAGCTAGGGGCCAAACTCACTCTGCTAGGCAGGTGCCAACAGACTGAGGCGTTAGGGAGGCTGCATCCATCCTGGGGCTCAGCTTCCAGCTTGTTTATGTGTAGGCCTACTCACCTGCGGCAGTCTTGTGTGCAGGGGATGTGCCCGGGCATTCCTATGTGGAGGGGAAGTATGGAAGCAGGGATGCTGGGTGTAGAGTGGGAGAGTGTATGGTTTCTCTGGTGTTTTTTGAGGGTGTGGGTGAAAGATTCTCGGTGTAGGCAGGTGTCTCATGCAGGGTCTCTTACTTCTTGTGGCGCTACAGATAACTGCTGTTCATCTTCTGTGAAGCGCCGGTAGGGCAGTATGCCATTTTCAGGGTTAGGTGCTAAGTGCAGATCCCTTCATCCCTGTGGCGCCCATTACCTGCTGAGTGCGTGAGTATAATCCCTAACTTGTTTTTCTGGCCGGCTCTGTGGGAATTCAAGACCAAACCGACTGGGGAAGCTAGTACTGGGCCACGTGGAGCGAGATTAGGTTTCAAGGTGGGACGCAGGTTCCCTTACCTGCTGCTGGTGTAGTCACACTCTCTCCCTCCTGGGTGCTGCTGTCTTCGGAATCGGCATCAGCTGTGCTTCTTCAGGAGTCGAGGTGACGACTCCTTACCGGCTGCGCCACAGCATGCATTCTGAGAAGAGCTCAGTGCTGCCTGTCAGTCACCAACAATCCTGCGACTGCCCGGACTGGAATGGGACTGGCCATGTGTCAAAAGACTGTCACATTATTCTATTACTGTCGCGTTTTCTGCTTGCACGCTCACCTGAATGGCTTGCCGGTGTCAAGGGGAAGTGAATAAACCTTGCTACATTGTAGCCTCTGCTCTCAGCCTTCCTAAACCAGCCCAGTCACGAGCTAAGCCAGCCGCCCCAAGCCTGTGCGAGCAGAGTACCCCGTGGGCTGCAATCTGTATTTCAGTTTCTAACAGAGCACTAATAGCACTCTGGATTGATACTGAGGCACTACAAATACATGACTTTCAGCACAGTGATGCATACCACCACACTAAAATGCGTTAGTCTAACACTTGATGCGTGGTACATGGCAGAGTTGAGGGAAACACTGGCAGAGATTAAAAACCTAAAAGGGTAAAACCCATCAATATGGGAGGAATATTAAAGTGTGAGGGATAGAAAAAAGGCAATGGGAAAATGGAGAAATAAAACATTTCAGTTTATATACAATGAACAATTTACAAAACTGTTTACAAAACATATAACTGACACTGCATGCACTCTGACTCTAGGCTTGACCTATAAAAGAGATATGAGACAGTAGTAACCCTTTTTTTAAATTACTGGTGGGGTAGGAGAGAAGGCAGGGGATACAAGGAGGGAGGGAAGGAATTGGTGATAGGGGCAACATGAACATTGAAGGGTGTAGGAATTAAAGCACTTTTTTTTTTTTTTTCAGGCTGGAGGTACAGCTCTGCCAAGTATCATGCATCAATGGTTAGACGAATGCAGTTTAGCATGGAAGTCCTCATCACCACACTAAAATGCTTAGTCACGTGGTTATAGCGCCTCCTATCACAGCGGCACTACAAGAAACTGCAAATAGAATCAGACCATTGCAAAATCAGGAGCAGCGGGCTGCCTGCTGGCAGTACTGTGCAAACTGTGCTGCCAGTGAGCTGCATTATATACTGCCACCTTAAAAGTTGAGTTTCTTCTCTACTAATAATTAACACAAATTGTCATCACACAGCATAGGGCAACATCAGGCTCTGGCTGCAGTGCAAAATAAAGCTGAGCCTCAGGAACCAAGCTATGTGACATGCCATGGCTAAGTCTGTGAAACAAATTCTTACAATTGCATTCTCTCTTGAGAGTAGTAATCACCCTGAGACTAAACTGCAGTGCACTGCCCCTTACTCAGACTGAGAGTGATAATGAATCCAGAGGGCGGCGACTTGCCCTGTTGTATTTAAGAAACTGCCACCACCTGCACGGCACCGTCAGTGACAGTTAACTCAATTCCACAAAGTCAGTAATTGAATGATGATTGGCCAGTGACCCAGCAACTGGTGGGCAAAATTATCTTTTTGTGTTACTGCACATTGTGTGCTCCCCTGCAGGCATAGGGTGAGTGGGGCTGTCAGCACCTCTCAGACCACGCAGCGCTATAGACACCCAGCCTCATTGGCAGTGCTTTGTTTGTACTACCTTTTATTTTATAACAGAAAACAGTATCTTTTCAGATTTTTTGCATCGATCCCACAAGATTTTACATCCGGTTCCCGTAGGGGATACCATATATAATAGCCTATACCGGCTATACTATCTGGTATTCCCAGTGTTTCTTCTGTTAGAACTTATCACAAGTGACATGGTTTTATGTTGGATGGGTGAGCACAGTATTTCTATACCAAATAGCAACCTTCTTTTGCTTTCCAACATTGTTTACTATGGGGATATTGACTATTATGGCTCACGCATTGCTGTAATATCTCTTATTCCCTATGTTTCACGACTTGCGCTTTAGCCATTGGACACTTGAAGTTGTCTTATATTTGATAGCAGAAAACAGTATCTTTTCAGATATTTTACATCATTCCACAAGATTTTACATCCGGTTCCCTTAGGGGATACTAAATATTATGACTCACACATTGCTGTGATATCCTGTATCCCCTATGTTTCATGGGTTACCCTTTAGCCACTGAACACTTGAAGTTGCCTTTTATTTGGTAGCAGACTACAGTAACTTTTCACATTTTCTACATCATTCAACATGATTTTCCATCCGGCTACCTGAGGGGATACCAAATATTATGGCCTTTACCGGCTATAATATCTGGTATCACCTGTGTTTCTGGTGTTAGACCTTACCAGTATTCAAACTGATATGGTCTTATGTTAGATTGGTCAGCACAGTATTTCCTTGCCAAATAGTGACCTTCCTTTTGCTTTCCAACACCGTTTACTATCGGGATACCAACTATTATGGCTCACGTCTTGCTGTAATATCTTGTATCCCCTACGTTTAATGGGTTACCCTTAAGTCATTGACCACTTTAAATTGTCTTTTAATTGATAGTAGGCTACAGTATCTTTTCAGATGTTTTACATCATTCCACAAGATTTTACATCCGGTTCGCTTGGGGGATACTAAATATCATGGCTCACGCATTACTGTAATATCTCGTATCCCCTACGTTTCATGGATTACCCTTTAACCATTGACCACTTGAAGTTGCCTTTTACTTGATAGCAAACTACAGTAACCTTTAAAAAAATGCCATCAGTCCACAATAGTGTACGTCTGGTTCCGTTAGGGGCTACCATATATAATGGCCTATACCGGCTATAGTATTTGGTATCCCCTGTGTTTCTTGGGTGAGAACTTACCAAGATTCAATTTGACATAGTCTTATGTTGAATGAGTGCGCACAGTACTTGTATGCCAAATAGCAGGCTTCCTTTTGCTTTCCAATATTGTTTACTATGGGGATACCAAATATTGTGGCTCAAGCATTGCTGTAATATCTTGAATCCCCTACGTTACATGGGTTACCCTTTAACCATTGGCCACTTGAAGTTGTCTTTTCTTTGATAGCGGACTACAGTAACTTTTAAAAATTTTGACATCATTCCACAAGATTGTACGTCCGGTTCCCTTAGGGGATACCACATATAATGGCCTTTACCACCTAGAATATTTAGTACCCCCTTTCTTTCTTGGGTTAGAACTTAGCAGGATTCAATTTGACATGGTCTTATGTTGGATGGGTGGGCACAGTTTTTCTATGCTGAATATCACCCTTCCTTTTGCTTCCCATCATCATTTACTATGGGATACCAAATATTATGGCCGTATTATATAGTATCCCCTATGTTTCATTGGTTACCCTGTAGCCATTGACCAGTTCTAATTGCCTTTTATTACATAGCAGACTACAGTACTTTTTCACATTTTGTAAATGATTCCACAAGATTTTGCATCCGGTACCCTTAGGAGATACCAAATATAATAGCCTACACAGCCTATAATATTTGGTATCCTCAGTGTTTCTCGGGGTAGAAGCTACGAGGATTCACTTTGAAATTGCCTTATGTTGGATGTGAGAGCACAGTATTTCTATACCAAATAGCATCCTTCATTTTGGTTTCCAACATCATTTACTATGGGGATACCAAATATTATGGCTCATGCATTGCTGTAATATCTTGTATCCCCTATGTTTCATGGGTTACCCCTTAGCCATTGACCAGTTAAAATTGCCTTTTATTTGAAAGCAGACTAGATTATCTTTTCACATTTTGTAAATCATTCCAGTAGATTTTGCATCTGGTACTGTTAGGGGATACCAGCTATAATAGTCTATACGGCCTATAATATTTGATATCCCCGGTGTTTGTCAGGTTAGAAGTTACCAGGATCAATTTGACATCGCCTTATGTTGGATGGGGGAGCACAGTATTTTTATACCAAATAGCACCCTTCCTTTTGCTTTCCAACATCATTTACTATGGAGATGCCAACTATTATGGCTCATGCATTGCTCTAATACCTTGTATCCTCTATGTTTCATGGATTACCTTTTAGCCATTGACCAGTTGAAGTTGCCGTTTAGATTATCTTTTCACATTTTCTACATCATTCCAGAAGATTTTGCATCTGGTTCCCTTAGGGAAAGCAAATATAATAGCCTATACGGCCTATAATATTTGGTATCCCCTGTATTTCTTGGGTTAAAACTTACCAGGATTCAGTTTGACTTGATCTTATGTTGGATGGGTGAGCACAGTATTTCTATACCAAACTTTACCCTTCCTTTTCCAACATCGATTACTATGGGAATACCAAATATTATGGCTCATGCATTGGTGTAATATCTCGTATCCCCTAAGGTTCATAGGTTACCCATAGACATTGACCACCTGAAGTTGCCTCTTATTTGATAGCATACTACAGTATCTTTTCACACTTTTTACATCATTCCACGAGATTTAACATCTGTTTCCCTTAGGGGATATCACATATAATGGCCTATTCCGCCTATAATATTTGGTACCCCATGTGTTTCTTGAGTTAGAATTTACCAGTATTCAATTTGACAGGGTCTTATGTTGGATGGATAAGCACAGTATTTCTATGCCAAATAGCACCATTCCTTTTGCTTTACGACATCACTTACTATGGGGATACCAAATACTATATCTCATGCATTGATGTAATGTCTTGTATCTCGTACGTTTTATTGGTTACCCTTTAGCCTTTGAGCACTTGAAATTGCCATGTATTTGATAGCAGACTACAGAGTCTTTTCACATTTTTTACATCATTCCACAAGACTTCTCATCTGGTTCCCATAGGGGATACAAAATATAATTGCCTACACTGCCTATAATATCTGGTGTCCTCTGTGTTTCTTGGGTTTGAACTTACCAGGATTCAATTTGATATGGTCTTGTGTTGGATGGGTGAGCACAGTATTTATATGTCAATTATCATCCTGCCTTTTGCTTTCAAACATCCTTTACTATGGGGATACCAAATATTATGGCTCATGTATTGCTCTAATATCTTATCTCCCCTATTCGTGGGTTACCCTTTAGCCATTGACCACTTGAAGTTGCTTTTAGTTGATAGCAGACTACTGTACCTGTTCACATTTCTAATATAATTCCTTGAGATTTTACATCTAGCTACTAGCTCTAAGTATCATATCCTGTTCTGCTCTTATGTGCCCTCTGAACACTGTTGTTGCTCAACTCCCAATCGCTCACTCACACCATCAAAGTTGACTTTAAACACCAATAAATGCAAATTGAAAAAATTCAAACAGTAAGTAAATAGGTTTATTTGCAGATTAATTAAAATCATTGTAAAGTCAAACCACGCAAGACAATTGAATTAATTGCTAAAAACATCATAAAATAGAAAATTTGTTTTTAAAACATCATACTGTGCAAAAGAGATGTCCTTGTGTGTTAAAAACCGATAGACCAATAAAGTGATCCATAGCCAGTAGCACCCGGTGTTTCCAGATGTATTTGTGCCAGCTGCTGGTTAGGAGTCCTCAAAATTTGCAAACCAGGCAAAGATAGATTTGTCAGAACCAAAGTTTAAAGACCAGGGGTCCCTTGATGGATAAGGGCTATGTATTAGCTAATAACGAGGTGTGGCAGTAGAAATTTGGCTGGAGAGTTCCAGTTATTTAGTCAATGGTGTCCATGCCTGGGGACGGCAATTTCTTGTCTGATGTAGCAGATTGTACTGATAATCATATTTTCACTTGCATTAGGAACTTGGCAGCTCTGCAAGTGAGCTAGATTGATTTACTATTCAATAATGTCATCACTGCACAGCGGCAGGTTCTTAGCTTGAGTGACCGAAAGGCAGGGCAGAGTAATTTTTTTCTAAGTTTTTTCTAAGTTGATTATGTGCAGGGCAAAAACACATGAGAAATGTAATAGGTTTTCGTCAAATTGTCCACATAAATGGCAAAGGAAGTTAGGCCACTTTTTTTCCAGGACAGGGCCTGATCTTTTGAGGCAAAAACACCCATGCGGATTAATAGAAAGAATTGCTGGATGGTTCGAGAGATATGGCACGTAAGATATGTTTGGGAGCCCCAGTTACTATAAGATTGTAAGACTGTCCAGCCATGCTTTTTCCTGGCCATTTCAGCTTTGCCAAGTGCCCAAGATTTTAACTTGGCTGCTTTGTTGGCAATTTTTTTAAATGCTGTGAAGCTGATGTTTAACTCCCAAGCGTTAGATAGATTAAGGGTTGTCAAAGATTGATGAAGCCCTGTTAGCCAGTTGTACACTGGCTTTCCATTTCAGGCCAACACAAAGCATCCAGTGACTCAAGTGGTGCAGCTCTCATCTCCCAGCACAATTTAGTTATTGCGGCCAATCTTACCATGGTTGGTGAAAAAGTCAGAATTCCAGACACAATTGAGCTAGAGGGATGTGGCGTTATGGTGAAAGATGCATTTGAACAGAACAGACTGTATTTGGTTGAGAATGGTTGCATCTTTGCCTTTGAGGAGTTCTGAACCGAAGGTCAGCAAGGGTAGACATTTTGCCTGATGATTTGCAGCAAATATAGTTGAGGTGAGTTCCCCATCTCTTTTCGTGTCAGGTTGAAGGCAAAGAATAACTTATTGGCTAGGTCCCTTCTTTGTCCAAGATGCTTTTTAAAACTTAATCTGGAGTCCATTCCCACCCCTAAGTATCTGCAGGTGCTGACCTGGTCGATCCTGTTCCAACTGCTTTCTATTTAAACTTTGTGTTTTGCCTGCTGTTTTTCAGCGGAAAGCAAATTACTCTTTTTGCTGTAATTTTATTTCAAGCCTGAAGATTCAGTAAAACTGAGGAGGGCTGTGATTTGGCTCTGAAGGCCGATGTCAGTCTGGCTGAATAAAACAATGTTATCTGCATATTGTACAGTGCACATTGGTCTGTTTGGAAGTTTTGGTGGATCACTCGAGACTTCAGATATCACGGCATCCATATCTGCTGTGCATATGTTAAAAAGGCAAGGGGCGAGGACACATCCTTGTTTTAGGCCAATAAGTGTGGGGATCTTCCTAGGTGTTCTCATCCTTACCTATTATGATTTGCACCCAGTTGCCTAAGTGTAGCTTGGTAATGGCCTTGAGAAGATGTGGAGATGCACCCCATCTAGCCATCTTTGCCCAAAGGAGGTCACTTGGTACCATGTTGAATAGTTCTTTTAAGTCGATGAAGCAGGTGTATAGATTGGAGGCCTTATAATTTGCCTTTTCTATCAGGAGACTGAGGGACATGCAATTGGTGGTTGCACCCATGTCAGCCCTGAATCCCATTTGAGTAGCCAGGATGATGTTTTTGGCTGTTGTCCATGCTTCCCGATCTGTTTAAAGATTGGTAGCGTAGAGTTTAGCTTTGGCATCGATCAGGTCGATCAGTCTGTAATTCGCTGGCTTTGTCCCTGAGCCTGACTTGAAGATGTGGTGGGGAATGCTAACTCTCCAAGATGCTGGAGTTATGTTGGTGGTAAATGCCAAATTAAATAAGGGAGTAAGACACGAAACCCAAAAGCCCTGGTCGTACGTGAACAGGGCATTAGGGAGACTATTTGGTCCTGTGCCCAATATGATCTCAGTTTCTTCAGGGATTGCCTAACTTGCGATTCTATCAACCATTTTCTCTTTGGCGGGTTCTCTATGGGAGTAGAACCCTTCATGGTTATGCTTTTCTCAATTGCACTGTTTGTAGTTTGTCCTGGGCGGGCCGCTTTGATGTAAGTAATCCAGTCTACCTCTGGGATTTTGGCATTTTGATGACAAAAACTACCATTTGTGAGTGGATTGATTTCTGCCCAGAATTGTTTGCTACTGTTTTTTTTTTCTTCTGTGCAGCAGTTTTATCCATATTTTTTCTTGATATGTCTTTTTAGCTGACCTTTTTGACCTTTTTGTAAGTGTGCCTCAGTGTCGCAATTTGGTCCATTGTAGGATGGCTAAGCATTAGGTCCTTTTTTCCCAACTGCCTGATTTCCTTTTTAAGTTCTCCTTTTTTCTCCGAAGGGCTATGGGGTACCAAGGTACCCCTTTAATGGATGTATTGAGGTGTTGTGGGCAGGTAGAGGACCAAGTATCGCAATGAGAGATTCACAGTTAAACCACTTTGCCTGTTGGATGGCGGGTATTTGAGAAGTGAACACAATAATATGGTTCATTATTGCATCTAGTACAAACATGTGGGGGGCGCGAAATTCACGCTCCACACCCAGACGCACTGCATTCTCAGGATACTAGATCCAACAGTTAATAATCCATTTGCCCTGTATTCCTATTAATCCAACTTTCAATTTTCTGTTTATCATGCTCTCTCTTCTTCTTTTTTTCATCCACATATAAAACGTAATGTATTTTGGGAAACTTCACGTATTGACATGTGTCTATCTCGGGCTTCCTCGAAAATACGATCCCAAGACATAAGATAGTTCAGAGCAGCGTTACTTTATTCAAGACCCAATGCATTTCGGGCAGTTTGTAGCCCTTCATCAGGGGTAACTGAAAATCAACAATTACAGAAATTCTTTATTAGTATTTATGATTTTTTATCAATACCATATTAATTTAAACCAAACTCCTTTGACATTTCCATAAAATTCGTCAGGTCCCATTACGTTCATAACATTATACTGTGTTACATCCCCACCCTCAACTTAAATCATTCACATACATGAATATGACCTAACCATTCACCAAAATAAATATGTGTAAATGCAAATACTCTGTGACATCGGGCTTTCTACCCGTCCCACTTACGTGTTTCCCTTTAACAGAAACTACCATCCATCAATTTGAATTCTTAAGCACACTGACTGGTTCTTTTTCCTGTTCACATTTCAAAATCTACATTTCTCCCGCTTCTTGTTTATACCTAATTACCGCATTTCAAACCCTTCTTCCTAATGGGTGCATACCACTGACCTTTGCAAATTGAAATTGCCATACATCTACATATTTCAAGTTCTACCTTAATCTTTGGAATCACCCCGGACTGTGTGCGTACCTTCTCACCTACTCTCCTACTCCAAGCGCTGAGTTCGCCTCAGGCTTTTGTTTTTTCAATATGACCTTCCCGCGCTTTCAGACCGATTTTTTAACCAATTAACCTCCACCCCATCATGTGAAAAAATTCTACCCTCATTGCTCCCGAAACTACAACAACCATAGTGCATCTCATCCCCTCCAAGTAAACACTGTGACTTAAAAAAAAACGTAAGTTTTCCTGTTTTGGTAAATACATAAAATATCACATATTTCTACACTTTTTGTGATAAGAAGCTCAGTCTGTATATCTTTTCATGTTGCCGCCTTTGTTCAACGCTGTGGAGAACTCGCTGTTAAATCATATGTGGCATCAGAACGATCGTTTCTCTATGAACGTAATGGGACCTGCCGAATTTTATGGAAATGTGAAAGGAGTTTGGTTTAAATTAATATGGTATTGATAAAAAAGCATAAATACTAATAGAATTTCTGTAATTGTTGATTTTCAGTTACCCCTGACGAAGGGCTACAAACTGCCCGAAATGCATTGGGTCTTGAATAAAGTAATGCTGCTCTGAACTATCTTATGTCTTGGGATCGTATTTTCGAGGAAGCCTGGATGGGCACATGTCAATACGTGAAGTTTCCCAAAATACATTACGTTTTATATGTGGATGAAAAAAAGAAGAAGAGAGAGCATGATAAACAGAATATAGAAAGTTGGATTAATAGGAATACAGGACAAATGGATTAACAGTTGGATCTAGTATCCGGAAAATGCAGTGCGTCTGGGTGTGGAGCGTGAATTTCGCGCTCCCCACATGTTTGTACTAAATGAAGGTGCACACAGGGCAATGCACAGCCCAGTTTCGCACGCAAGCGGTATAGTTTGTTGAAACACACACAGATTAAAAATGGATGATATTGTGTCATTATTGCATCTGCCATCCTTCCGTTCCAAGCTAGGCATCTTATATTGTAAGCACTATGTTGTTCTAATAGATTGTTGCTTTGAGGTGCTCTTGAGGATGTAATAGGAGCTCAACTTGCTGGGGGAAGTGGTCACGCTCTACTCCCGGTTTTATACAGTCACTCAAGATCTTGGTGAAAATCTCTGAGTCCACAAATGTGTTGTCCAAGGTGGAATTGGTTTTGTATGAAATCCTTGTGAAATTGGGTGGTTGACCTTGTGGAAAGCAGCCATTGAGCGAGCACAGGCCAATTTCCACTAGGGCAGTTGTACAAGATTTCCCTTAGCGATCAGTTTTTTAATAGTTTGTTATTACTGAGGGTAATTACTTCACGACTGTTGCAGTGTATTGTTGATTAGGTTGATGGGGATTTGTTTTCACAAAATGCATATTGGAGTCTCACGACGGTAACATTTTATGTTGAGGAAATGTTTTTGGGAGTCATTTTAGGATTGTTGCTATTGAGGCAATGTGATCAAGTTTACTCTTCTGGCTGGGATGGGTGTAAACATTGCAAAGTAACAGATTAGCATTGCATGTGTTGAGTTGTGGTCCTAAATCTGGGTATAATGAGAGTTTGGTGCATTGTATCCATGTCAGACCGAGGTCTACCTGGTTTTGTTGTCACAAAGATGGGTTGCTATATAAGTTGAGCTTCCGCCTGCAGCTCTGCCCTCTTTTGATTTTTTTGTTGCTTCTTGTTGATAATCCTTGAAGGCTATGATTGCTGTGGGATGCTCGGACCAGGTTTCCCAAAAGGAGGAGAATGTCAAAGTTGTGAAGAAAAGAAATTAAAACTGACTCCCCAACTTGCTTCTAAGGCCATTCACATTCCAAGAACAGAATTTTAAAATATGTTTCTGTTGTACTGGGATGTAATCATGCCACTCTTCTTACAGGAGCAGGGCCCTGTGAGCTTTGCAGGGAGACCTGTCTCATGGAGCTCGGAGCTCCGTGGGCTGCTGTATGGATGATGCATAGATTTTTTAGACTTATGGGATATTTTCCTGCTGGGCCAATTGCGCTCCTGAGGGTACTGGCTGACACTGTGCCGGTTTTTGGAGGATGAATCAGCTCTGACTATAGGGGGCTGGGATACCTCTCTGGCTCAATTCTTTTTAGTTTAATGCCCCAATTTAGAAAGCAGCCTCCATTTTGCCATACCTTCGTGGCTGTTTTTGAGCTGGACCAAGTGATCACCGCTACTTCAGGACCTGCCTTTTCTCGATTGGGTTTGAACTCAATGCCTTCTATTTCGTGAGTTGTTACATGATTTAATTGTGTTACCAAGTTCAGGATTGCATTTCTGTTCAATGGGCCTTATTGATGAAGGCCTTGCGCCGCCGGTGTGTCACTTTTTCCTATTTTAAAAATGGCGCACCGGCGGTGCAAGGCCTTCATAAATAAGGCCCAATGTGTCTTGGTGTCCTTTGGACCTATAGAAGGGAATAATTTCTACTCTCGGTATGGCGTCACCCGTGATAGCTTTGTGGTAGTGTATGGCCCCTGTACTGTCCCTGGCCCCTGCCCGGGTTTGTACTTCTGAATGGTGCAGGCACTGGGTGTGGTCCGAGGTGGTAGCTTCGAAAAGTGGGTGAGCCCATTGGCTGTTTTGGGCCTTAACACCTTTTTGTGCCTCTGGCAATTGTCCAAGGACGTTCTGATTGATCTGGCTTGTGACGTGTGCTGTTGCGGTTAAACAAGTCAGGTGAGATATGCTGGACAGACTTGGTTCAGAATTAGCTGTATGGTGAGCCTTTATGGGCCATTGTCTCAGCCGTGCCCCGGCCATTATTTGTGCCTCTTGCATTTGCTGTGGAAGGTTTTGATTGCTCAGGCTTGTTGCTGATACTGTGGGAATTGTTTTTATCAAAGGGCATACCCAGGTTAATTTTGATTCACAATGGATTATACCACGATCTTGTGGGGCCATGCTCAGGAGCCAGACTTTGTCCGTGGGTAGGCTTCCAGTGCAGACAGGTGTACGAGAGTGCTCAGAGGTTACGGTTACTTGATTCTCAGGGAAAGCTATTGGTATCGCTGTTTAAGGTCCACTGTTGCCTTTGGATTTCTAGGTTTCTGAATTAAATGTTAGAGACAATAAAATCACCTCCATTGTGTTTATAAATGGGGCCGACCAGGGTGATGAGGATGATGGAGAGGGCCGAGCTGATTTGCTTTGTGTTGTGAATGAGATGGGATTGGTTGCTGGAATTTCGTTGTTTTAGGACTTACCTTCAGAGATGTTATTATAGATGGTGAGGCCGTTTTCGCTCTGGAGTCTGATTGGGGAGAGCAAGGCATTGTAATCATCTTCGTCACATGTGTCTTCGAGAGGGGTGAGTAACAATTCCTGCCACTCTACTGATGACTTCAATGATATCTTAAACTTTGTGTGTAAAGAAGGGGGGTGATGAATGAGCTGACCATTCCCAAAGGTAGTAACTTGAGGTGAACTTATAGTTAAGGCCCTGCTTTGTTGTTCTATTTCAGTGGTGTGGACGTGCGCTTTTACTGTTGTCTGTGTGGTGGGTGTTTGTATAGGTTTGTCTATCTGACGTACAAGTAAAGTTGGTTGAGATGATCTGGGCGTTGCCATGCCTTGGTTCTTTGGGGATTTAAAATAAATCTATAATTTTAAGGCTCCTGAATGTCCTTTTTTATAGGTTGAAACAAGCGAGGCTGGTATGGTTGATTCTGATGTGCAAGAGTAGTCTCCATTGGATACTTTGCTGGCTGCTTGGATTTGCACTTGGAATTGCGTTTCTTTACTGCTTTGCCGGTCTCTCGGATCCTGCCCGAGCGTCGACCAGTATTATTATGTAGGAGGGGGTTTTACCCAATAAAGTCAATAGGGACCTGGGCACTGTATGATACCGAATAAGGGTCCCAGTGGGAAAGTATCTCAAGTACACAAACAAACTTAAAGCACACAATCTTAAAAAATCACAAACAATTATTTCAGCACACTGTTGTTTATTCACAATGTGCTTGTTTCACATTTCTTATGACAAATTCATAACATAATTGCTGCAGTGGCCCAGGGAGAAGGGAGGGTGAGGGACGGTGTTTGTGTTGGAAAAGAATGTGAACGGTAGGTCATTGTGACATTAATATTCATATATGATTATTTAACAATCAATAAACCTGGCTTCAAGTCTCTGAGCCAGCACAAATAAGTGAGTACTTAATACTCAAATTCAAAAGGAAACCATGATAACGATGCTCCTATTTAATATATGATAATGGTGGCTGCATCGACTGGTGAGTGATACTAGCTGTCGACGTTTCGACCCCAAGTTGATACTGCTAGGTATACGTCACACCCTAGAGTGGGGTCTTCATCAGGACCAAGTGGCCCTGGGGAACACTGGTTTCTATATAAAAAATGGAATGAGATAGTGTATTATATTTACAGTGGTGGCCAATCAAAAGTTTAAAAAGGCGTTAGGGCGCCACAATGAAGAATAAATAGAACATGTATTCACCATGGAGAAGTTGGGCTGAATGCTCACAACTGGAACGGGAGAACGGGGATTGTCACTTAATCCGAAGGATTATAACCAAGATCGATATATATCCGATCAATTAAATTCTCTAGTAAGGAAAACGATGTCTGAATGATCATCAGAATTCTAAAAGGAGAGATAGAGAACAAATCAATTTAATGCTCCTTTAGTTCAAATAGAGCCAGAGTGATTGTGAAATTGCATAGATTAATTCACCCATGGCTCAGGTAATGCCCAAGCTTTACTGATTCTTGAATAGTTATATCAACTGATAACCAATTGGATGTTAATTATCCTTTTAGCAGGATTTAATCTCTACAAAGGAGCTTGATAACAACCAAAGTGGGTCCAGGACCGACTTACACCATTCTATCGACTTCCATGGGAGTCCCTTTGCAGTCTTGACATACTAAGTCAGCAAACATGCTAATGATAAAAAGTACAGTCCTAAGGGTGTCTGTTACATAGGGGATGCATACCATAAATGTCAATAATGGCCCACCGTCGCTGTATTTCAAATAATCCAAAAATGGCTTGTCTTTAAAGACGCTTGTCATAGCATCACGATTCTATGTCAATAGATAAAGAAGATAATTAGTTTGGGGCACATGTATGGGTGTTATCACAGCCCAGTATGCTAGTAGCTAATACATACCTATTGATGCGGACCACACACAAAGTAGGCGGCGGTATTCATTTTCGACCAGAGCGCACTCACTCTACAGAACCAAAAGAAAGGGGGGGCAGCCGTCAAAAAATGAGGGGGATGCAACACATAGCATTTAGTGTAACACGCCTTGCAATACCGTCCAGTACGGGTGTGAGGGATTCTAACCTTCAAAAACTGGCACAGTGGTGTCAACTTCCAACTACTTCGGTCTTCCAATCCTGGTCAGAGCCCTCACATCCGGCATCCATCTACTGGGACGGCGACGTACGCCCTGACGTCACAGTCAAGAAAAAAGAGGACGGACTACCGAGTGGCACGGAAGTGAGTATTAGGCATACATTGTCATGACAACCGAACCGACTATAAACTTCGGGCTTATTAAATAGCAGGCTGAAGGTCTGCAAAGGCCGTCTTCTTACATCAAAGCCTGGAATATCTACATGTTTGCAGCTTAATTATCTCTATCCAGAAAGTTGCACAGAGTTCCCCTAGGGAGTAGTGTTGGTATAGTGGGTTTTTTTTTCTTCCTCTCTCTGAGTGTGGATAGATGTAGAAATCAGGGAAAGGTATCCCTTGTCGGAACTAGGGATGCCTCACACAACAGGCTGG
Source organism: Lissotriton helveticus (assembly GCF_964261635.1). NCBI lineage: Eukaryota > Metazoa > Chordata > Amphibia > Caudata > Salamandridae > Lissotriton > Lissotriton helveticus. The sequence goes on along the minus strand of NC_136063.1, from coordinate 339,126,473 downwards.
TTTAACGGCTACTGTCATATCACCAGCCTATTGTCTCGTGTCATCATCAGCTTCCTGCTCCAACGTCAAGCCGGCGCTGCAATGCCTGACGGGTAGCACATAGTGCTACACTTTTGGTGGAGATCTTTTGTTCCTGGCCGATGATCGAGTGAGTGTGTGGGGCCCAAGTGACAAAGTAGTGAGAGTGGGGTGAAGTGCGTTAAAAAAGGTTAGTGTAGTCTACTCTGGTCAGTTTATTCATGTAGCTAACTACCTTGTTAAAATAAGAGGGGTATAGGGTATAGGTCGATCATCGGCCAGGAACAAAAGATCTCCACCAAAAGTGTAGCACTATGTGCTACCCGTCAGGCATTGCAGCGCCGGCTTGACATTGGAGCAGGAAGCCGATGATGACACGAGACAATAGGCTGGTGATATGACAGTAGCCGTTAAACCAGCCTGTTGTGTGAGGCATCCCTAGTTCCGACAAGGGATACCTTTCCCTGATTTCTACATATATCCACACTCAGAGAGAGGAAGAAAAAACCCCCCCACAATACCAACACTACTCCCTAGGGGAACTTTGTGCAACTTTCTGGATAGAGTTTGATGGGACGTGCACACTGGACCCCTCTAAATATTGTCCCTTCTATGTCCCTCCCTGTTGTTTACTGATTTACGTCGGTTACCCCCACGGGACTTCTGAGGTTACCAACAGGAAAACTATTTCTCTGTATTGGCCCATTAGTTAACCGCATTAATCCCTTGCGGTTCTTTTACACTTTTCTAAACCCCGACAACCCTCCAGACACCATGGAGGATGTGCCGGGCCTGAGTTTTGATGAGGATGCTATTGCCGAAGCCCTAAGAACAGCTCCACCACTATTGAACACTCCAACTGCCTCTGCCTCAGGCACGTCCAATGAGGATTGGGCAACTCTCACGGAGCTGAAAAAGGACTGATAAGGATCACCATACACGGGGTGATGATGACAGAATATCTTAGAAATAACATAGCCCCGCAGGGACTAATTGTCAATCTGATACCAAGACTTTTTCTGGAGGATAAGCAATTTAAGACGGACTGGTGCCAGGTGTCTTGGAAATGCACCAAAGATTTACTATTCTTAATCACTCAAACAGCGAAACGCCTCGCGGATGCCTTGCTAGAGAAAATATCGACCATAGAGGCCACAATGAAGGGTGCCGTCAATAAAAACAACAAGACTGCCTTCACCACGAAACTTGCTGACATCAACCAGGAAATGGCAGACCACCATGAATACCTGTTGAAGCAGAAAACAGACAAGTTACAGAAAGACATCTCTAAATTCGAGAAAGAGAAGGTTTATCCTTACCTTAAAGATGGCTAAAAGAGCAAAAAGAACAACTACTCCTCAGACGACAACTCGGATGATAACAACAGACGAGGATCCACAAGTAGCGACTCCAGTGGAGGACAAGCTCCCAGGAACAACCGGATCCAACATCGCCCCCTTTGGCAACAAGGATACCAACAAGGACCAATGTTTCAGGGGCCCCCACACATGACACCCCCGTGGCAATATCCCTTCTTCCCACAAGGCCCACCACAATTCTACCCTCTTAATCCGCCACCTTTTCAAGGCAGAGGTTGGGGCAGAGGAAGAGGGCGAAAACGAGGAGGACAGAAGGGAGTACAGTGGCCAGACCAACCAACACCACCAACCATGATGGAAACCCGGAGCTCCACCACCAGAGGGAGGAGAGTCTAGTCGTTAACCTTTCCTCGAAAATCCTGACCCCTACAGAAACCAGCGTCTTGGAAAAGGGACTAGGATTTGTCCCCACACCCATCCCAGATAGCTTCCAAGAGATGATTGAGATCAAGAATCTCTTCAGGAAAATACGGTTACGAGCCTTTTTTGATGGAAAACCTGAACCTACCAACCAGGATACCGGTCTAAGGAAACCTTCCACTTTTACCCCCACGGATGGAATGGTCCCTCCAGAGGTCCTTACCTTTGAGCGAGCAGTCCTGGCAAGCCTGAATCGGAAACCTAATATCAAGCAATTCAACAACTTGACAACTGCTGAAAGACAAGCCGCAGACATATTGGGTAATGATGTCACTATTGTTATCAAACAAGCAGATAAGGGGGGTGCCACGGTCATACAGGATCGCCACGACTACGATCTCGAATGTAGACGGCAACTATCCAACACTAACCATTATAGGCCCCTCCCTGTGGACCCCACCAACCGTTTGGCTACCACCATCATGAGTCTGGTGATTGAAGGCGAAACCAATGAATGGATCACTAGGAAGGAAGCTGATTTCCTCATCACACCTGAACCTATAACACCGTACTTTTACATCCTTCCTAAAATCCACAAAGGCATCACCCCAGTCCCCGGAACCTTTGTCCCAGTTTTGCGACATTTTTCTGCAACCGGTAGTGAAGAAGATCCCCTCCTACCTCCAGGACACCAGGGATGTCCTTCGCCTGATAAATGATGTGGACGGAAGGACAGACGTTGACCTCCTACTGACCTTAGACGTGGAAGCCTTATACACGAACATCCCACAACAGGCAACCCTAGAGGCAGTGGAATCCACCCTGAGATTGGAAGAATGGACATCCCCAACTCCGGTCTCCTTTATTATGGAGTTAGCCAGCATAGCCCTCACGGAGAACTTTTTCAAGTACGAATCAGAACTTTACCATCAGATCCGTGGAACTTCTATGGGCTCTACCTTCGCTCCGAGTGTGGCTTGTATTTACATGGCTGCTTTCGAGAAATCTTACATCTATTCTCCAGAACACAACCCATTCATTGAGCATCTCACCCTTTGGCGTCGTTACATTGACGACATCCTGATTTTTTGGAAAGGGGACCTAACTAGTTGCAATGCCTTCTGTACGTGGATCAACCACCAGGATCCATTTTTGAAATTTACAGGAAGCATCTCAGAACATTCAATACCTTTTCTGGACCTCACCATCATACTGGGCCCGTCAGAAATCTCGACCACCCTCTACAAAAAGGAGACCGATAGAAACAGTCTCCTCCTCTACAACAGCCATCACACTAGGGCTTTGAGGGAGAATCTCCCTTTTGGTCAATTTCTTAGGCTCCGCAGAAACTGCACTATGACCTCCGATTACCGACGGGAAGCGAACCTTCTACAACACAAACTCCAGGAGAGGGGGTATCCAACAAGACTACTGCAACGTTCAGCAAAGAGAGCCCTGAATAACAACAGGGAATCTCTCCTAGAAACCCACACAAAGGAGAAAGAAGATATGATTACCTGTGTAACATCCTATACGAAGAATTCCCCTTTCATCAAAAAAACAGTGAACTCTCACTGGGGTATCCTGAACTCTGTGAATCTGGACATCCCCCGTCCCCGCTTCGCTTTCAAAAGAACCACCAACCTGAAGGATCAATTGGTTCACACCCGACCCAAAAAGACTAGCACTCGCCCACAGAACACACTTTGGGATCTGCCCCCCGTCACGGGACACTACCGCTGTGGCAATTGTGTCGTCTGCCCTCAAACCACACAAACAAAATCGGTCCAACTTACTGATACTTTCACTTGGCACTTAAATAGACACACCAACTGCAACAGTAACAAGTGCATCTACATGCTGACTTGCCCTTGTGGTCTGAAATACATTGGAATGACGACACGCGCAGTAAAGGTACGCGTGATGGAACACAACAGCAATATCCGCTGCCATAAGACTCATACTCGCCTGTATGAACACTGTAAACAACAAGGCCATGCCGCTGAAGACATACAGTGGGTAGTATTGGAGTGGCATCCCTCATCAAATCAACAGGCCTTGTACAGAATAGAACAGAGATGGGTGCACCGCCTGCATCTAGATACTGAGGGTCTAAATGACTCCGTCCCCTGGAACACACTAACTAGATGACCTGGAGCTAAGATCGCACAATGCACCACTGTTTGGTCAACTATCCCTATCAATGATGTTGACTATTCCCATACTAGAAGAACCCCCGGGTTATGCACCCCACACACTGATAGTACAGATTGAGAGGCTCATACCCCAATGGGACAGATACAGTGTGCGAAATGGCCTTACCCTATACCCTTACATTGCAGCTTTTGACACACTGAGAGGAATGCTTACTGCTCCACAGCTCCTCTTCATCCCCTTGTGTCACGATCCATCCCATACAAAACTGCAAACCACGGTATGAGTTGCTGACCTCCTTTCCAACCTGACGCTACACCTAGAGATGAACATGCCATTCCTCCCATCAGCCACTACCATTAATAGGGGGCCTGGGATCCCTCTACACCCCCTACAATACCTCTACCCTTACGACAATAACGTTCGTAATGATCTGATTTTATGATCATCATCCAATATATAAATAATTTTTTCCCCCCCCTTTTTAGCAAATATCTCGTTTTGCACCTTTCTTGCAAGAAGTTTGAATCTTTGACGCCTTTAAACTCTTGTGATTCCTGCACGCTCGACGACAGGGACAAGGAAAAATAAACAAGGGCACCCTATATGGTCCCTCAGCCCATTCCGAAATGGCGCACCATTTTGGCAAACTCTAATATCTATTTTTGACACCACCCAAGCCAGTTCTATATGGCTATCCGACATCCACTCTATGTCTATAGCCACCCACCTATGAACTTTGTCAAGAGGAACAGCCACTGACTATTAAGATATATCCAAAAACCGCTTTCAGTCTTAATATTCTTGAACCCCACTCCAAGATGGTGCTTGTGCTGCTATAATGACGCATACACGTCATCCACACGCACCGGGCTTCCAACCCCGTTTAGACGTGTTGCTTAGCAACTAACCACGGGGCACGCCTCCAGATTCCGGCAATGATCTCGGACATATAATGGCGCTAGAAGCAACCTGACATGGCCAGCTGCTTTACGTGCTAAACCACGTCGGAGTGTGGGATTAGGTGCAGAGGTAACTTCCTCGCGTCTTTCAGGTAAGGGGGTCGATGGGCTGGACACTACCTCTGGATACTATTTGGGCTCAGTGAAGCTTCAGGCAACGTCCACTGTTCCCTGTTTTCCTGCCAACGAGGGGCACCGGGGAACTGCCCTCTACTGAGTTGTGAGCTCAGAGGCGTGGCCGGTTGAGCGCTCGGGTCCCTGGCCGCTGCGGTGGCTTCCCTCGTGGGCCGCTGCATGCTGATGACCCGCAATCATTCATCACCCAGTCGGGACATTGCTATGGGGATGAATTGGTTATGTTGGGTTACTCACTTTGGGGGCACTGCAGGCGACGCATGGGGGCGCGCTGCGGAGGCTGTTGTGACCCGGGTACAATTACTGAGTTCCCATTTGGGCTGCAACTTGAATTGAGTGGTATGATCCTACTGGCGCCTACGTAGGGTAGGCGACACCGCAGTGAGACTAACCGTCCATTTCCCCTGCAGCACTGAATGTTCTATCCTTGAGGAAAGACCTTTACTCCGCTCTACTATTACTTCCTGCATTAACTTAGAAACCCCTCCCCTTATTTTATCTTTTCAGATAATTATTTTATAGCGCAGGTCCCACGAGAGCAACCTTTGGGGATCATCAGCAGCTATCGAGGGTAAGTCCTGTGCAGCTGATCAATTATTCCTCTAGCTCTCCTTCCTAAGATTCTTACCTTCGGCACCAGTTTCCTCATAGAACCTATCTATACATTCGACCACACTGTTGAGTCAACATATGTTTGGTGGTAACCTAACACGGTAAATTCTACCCAATTTTGAAAACCCACTTCAGATGTTAGTATTCCCTCACCTCTCTCTAGACAACTAGTTATTACACATCCCGGGTGGACGTTAATCAGCGCTTCCCACTTGGTATCTAGGACTCCATGAAAATTCCTTGGAGAACATGCATTATTATGTGTTTTTTTCTCTCTCTTTTGTTCTCTCTCTTTTTCCTATAGGGCGGATTGCAACACAGAAACCCCTCCTGTTCCAGTCTTTGACCCTTCAGGTTGTATCTGCTGCACTCCTTAGCCCATTTTTCGGGCTCTCCTTTAGTTTATGAGCACAATTTAGGTCCTGACAAATTGCCGTGATGGCATGAAACATGTTGACCTTATCACAGATGAGGGTTGAACAGGTTCCCCACCCATAACTTGGTTGAGTCCCTATACCCCTCTTATTTTAACAAGGTAGTTAGCTACATGAATAAACTGACCAGAGTAGACTACACTAACCTTTTTTAACGCACTTCACCTCACGCTCACTACTTTGTCACTTGGGCCCCACACACTCACTCGATCATCGGCCAGGAACAAAAGATCTCCACCAAAAGTGTAGCACTATGTGCTACCCGTCAGGCATTGCAGCGCCGGCTTGACGTTGGAGCAGGAAGCCGATGATGACACGAGACAATAGGCTGGTGATATGACAGTAGCCGTTAAACCAGCCTGTTGTGTGAGGCATCCCTAGTTCCGACAAGGGATACCTTTCCCTGATTTCTACATATATCCACACTCAGAGAGAGGAAGAAAAAAAAAAACCACTATACCAACACTACTCCCTAGGGGAACTTTGTGCAACTTTCTGGATAGAGTTTGATGGGACGTGCACACTGGACCCCTCTAAATATTGTCCCTTCTATGTCCCTCCCTGTTGTTTACTGCAGCTTAATTATCTCAAACCTAATTTAAACCCAAAATAATATGGCGATGAGCATATTAATGCCTAAAAGTATCGAATGTGGCACCAATAGTTTGACTGGGAGACAAGGACTGTCTTTTACTTTGAAAACCGAGGTGTGTAATCATTAATATGGCAGTTAGATCCAAGCCACTTCAACGTGGTCCCCAAAGGGGGACTGTTTGATACTTCTTAGTGACCATGTCAAGTTATGCTAAATGAGAAATTAACATTAAATCCCTTTTATAATGAAAGTTATTTCATCCGGAATTTTTTTAGAGGCATCGCGCACCTCCTACGCAGAGGGGTGTAGGCGATTGAATACATCTCTGGTTCTAGGACATCATGCACCTCCTGCGCAGAGGGGTGTACATGATTCAGTATGTTGAGTAGCATCCTTTATTAAAAATGCATTATTGAACACTGCAACATTTACATACACCTCTCACACAGATAGCATCCCTTATTAAAAATGCATTATTGAAAACTGCAGCATTTACGTATACCTCTCACACAGGAGGATAAAACGAAAACACTTGTGAGCTTGTGTGCCCATGATCTTTGCCCAGAGCCTCACCTCAGTTCAAACCTGCGGTCCCGCGAGCACCAGCTGGCTGGTCCCTGGTCTCGCCTCTCTCCTATGCTGCACTCTGCTTCAGTCCAGGTGTCCGGGGGCCAAAAGGCAGCATTCCTATTTTCCTGCTACTGGTCCTCTCTATGCATCTGTGGATCCGCCTCTGCCTCTGCATCTATAAACATATATAAGTGTGTTAGTGAAAAAAGGAAAAAAAAAGAAGGGGGAGAGAGGAAGGGCCAAGTAATGTATGCCTCCAGACCCCATAGTAGATACCATTCCGAGTCCCAGTTAAACATTGTTCGGTGGCCACGAACATGAGTGAGCAAACCCGGAACCTCCACAACTCGGGCAAAACACCCAGTCATGCAGAAGTGCAGCATGTGCCCTATTCTCCCTCATTGTGGCAGGTCAAGCACCCCCATCCTTATATATTTAGTCTTTGTTCCCATCAGCAGTTCATGACTGGGGCACCACCAATAAGAACCTGAGACCAGTTCAGCTCACTCCTCAAGCCATGCCTGTATCTTAGTCAGTTCGGCCAACTTCCACTATCAAGTAGGAATTGGTACTGGAGGACGTAGCCGAAGTAGCAGTCTCCACCAGAACTCTGGCATCCTCAGATTCTAGGCACTGCGTCTCCAGGTCTAAAGCCCCATCGGATCTCACCACCACCCTTACCGCTGACCTCGAACATCGTCGGTGCCTGCTTCTTCGTTGCTGAGTAGTTCTGCTACCTCCTGACCCTCATCCGAGGATCTCGTGGTCTCTCCTCACCGGTACCGCAGGGATACGATCCCCACCGCAAACCGACAGCCTCTCCCACGTCTTCGGGTGTGGTAAAAAAAAGTGTATGCAGCCATCCAGAATAACTGTAAAATTAGCAGGATACAGCAACATATATTTCAAGCCGATTGCCCTGAGTTTTTGCTTAACCCGCAGAAGAACTGCTGCTGTAGTTAGACAGCCCTGGTGAAATCCAGGAAAATACAGAGAACACGGTTCTCGATCTTCAGGTCTCCTGTTTTTCGCACCTGCTGGAGTACCTCATTCCGGTCTCTAAACTTGAGAAATTTAGCAAATATAGTTCTCGGAGGGGGGGGGGCCTCGTCTCTGAGATGGGGCTAAGGATCAATGGGCCGAATCTCAATAGGGCTGCATCTGGGATTGCCATCTTATTCCACTCCTCCAGAAAATTCTACAGCGGGTCACCTTCAACTCCCTACGGGAATATCACAACCCTAAGGTTACACCTGCAGGAGCTCCCCTCTGCATATTCCAGACTTGCCTCCATCGCACCTGATCAGGCCTCCAGTTTGGTGACTGATGTCTTCAGTTGTGTGAGCTCCTACCTAATTTCTGTGAACCGCGTCTCCATTTCCATTGATCATTCAGCCACTTTGCACAGGTCAGTGTGGAGCAAATCCATAGCCTCAATTTATGCACTGCAATACCTGAAGCTTCAATGACTGCCAGGATATGAGCTCCGAAAAGTTCCACAGCACCCAAGCTGATCAATCCTCCCAGAATGTTGGGGCTATGCCCGTGCCCTTAGCAGTTAACTGGTCCATTTTGTTTGCTGCATGCCCCACATTTGTCTATCCTTGCCCGTCATGCACCAGGGAGTGGGCGGGACGCCCGGAGTACCGACGGTCAGAGCGGTGCTCCATTTACCTGCGCCACAGCCAGTAGAGGTGGAGCTGTTCTCTCCTGCCAATTAGGAAGGAGAATGGAAACATAGGAGATACCCAGGTGATTTCCTTTTTATTTAATTTTTCACTTTTCAGCAGTAGCGATCTATCTGGTCCTGAAGAATGCAGCGGACACCAACTTGGGTCCATTTAAATGCAGAAACATGTTGACCTCACATTTGATATAATAGATATCTGTTTGAACTACTATACTATCGCACTGATTTTACTATTTTGGAAGTAGAGAGGTACCAATTAAACATATTTTCCTCTTTCCTCTCCAATTTTAGCGTTTCTCACCACTTTTTTCACCCTCACTATTTTTTCATGCACTGCTGGACAGTTACGTCCACTTGCCCTTATATTTTATATTCACTGGTTTACCCATCATTGTAATCAAAATGAATATTTGAGTGGGTATGAGTGATCACCCTTCCAGGTGGGAAGGAGCCCAGATGATGACAAGGGCGGTATCGGTCGTAAACTGATGGGTACTTTTTCCACGCGGAAAGTGTCCAACTGATCCAGTGTCACTATTCTCCTGTGGTCAGATACATGTCTAGTTAACAGAATATACTTCTTTGACCCACAGCTACTTTGTGTTGGCTTGAAGTATTGTAATTGGGGGTTGTAGCTGTGCCAGGTCGCTAAACATCCCCTTGGACCCTCCTTCTCATTGTGTTGTTTATGTACACAGTATTTTTCTGCCAATTGGCACCCTTCCTTCAGTTTGCCAATACCTTTTACTATGTGGATACCACATATTATGAGCAGGCTACAATGTTGTGGGAGCAAAGCTCCTGGTGTTAGGCTCAGGGCAAAAAGGTTGATCTGTGTTAGCACCCAAAGTGCACCCGAAGCGGCCAATGAGTCCCTTCCTTTGGGTGGGTACACCCCCTATTATGCCACCGTCCAGTGGGAGGGGGGCACATGCCTTTCTCTGGTTGGCTGGGTCACCCCATCTGCAAGATGGTGGGGACTGAGAGCTGTGCTTCACCTCGCCTCCCCCACCTGAGGGGTGGGTTTGGCAAAGGTGGGCACACCTCTCTTCCTCACTTGGTTACCTGCCAATACTCCCACCAAAAGTGGTGGTCAGAACCGGTGGGGGTAGTTGCTGGAAGCAGAAAATGGCTGGGGTAGCTCACGAAGTCCGCAAGAGTTTGAAGCTTCCCCTTCGTGAACCCTAGACCACCGAAGCAGCAGGCTCTCAAACTAGGGGTCCAGAAACATGTCTGGTGGTGGCTGCTGGTGAGCAGCCACTCAGCCAGGACACTAAAGTTAGGTAGTTTTTCAGGGAGCATCTCTAAGATGCCCTCTGAGTGCATTTTTAATTAAATCCCACATTGGCATCAGTGTGGGTTTAATGTGCTGAGAAGTTAGATACCAAACTTCCCAGTTGTCAGTAAAGCCATTATGGTGCAGTGGCGTTCGTAATGACCAACTCCCTGCACCTAATACTTTTAATGGCATTACTGCACTTACAATGTGTAAGAATTGGTTTAGACACTGTAGCTGTACAGGGCTCATGCACCTGTACACTGACCACTGATAGAGTGCACCCAGCTAAAGGAATGGCTTACCTATGCCAGGGCAGTGGGGTGTAAGCATGGCACACAGGGATGTGTGCCATGCAGTCTCTTCACTTTGTTCTGCACCAAAACACGCAGCCTGCAATAGCAGTGTGTGTTTATAAAGGTACAGGGCCTCTAAGTTTGGCACAAGAAGTGCTGCAGTCCTTAGAGGCCTTCCATGGACATAGTGCCCTTCGTACCTATGGTACCATTTAGAAAGGACTTACAGGTGACCAAAGAGTGCCAATTGGATTTTGCAGCAATGCAGTCTAGGAAAAGAACATAGGCCCTAGGTACTTGGTTAGAGGGAACCCAGGGCACACTCAGTCAAATCACATCAACAGTTTGGCAAAAAGTGGGGGCAACCATGCAAAAGAGGGCACTTTCTTACAGATATTGCATGCAATTCTGGAAATAAAAGCCACACTTTTGTTCTAGATTGATGCAGTCTCCTTGGATGTGAACCTGCTCTTACGAGTCACAGGAAACAGGTGGAAGGTGTGGAAGATGCTGAATCCACTTTAACCATGGTGCAACCCATATTGCAGGAATTCCAAACCCAACTGAAGGAAATGAGGGCATAGGTGACCTCACCACATCAGAGGATGCAGAGGGCCGCTTAAGGAGTAATAATGTCCACTTCTCTGGCTTTCTGGAGTTTTCATTAGGCCTGAGTATGGAACTCTTTCTCAAACAGTGGTTTATGACCACAATGCTAGCAGGCAATGTACCCACATTCTTCTCTGTGGAGAGAGCATATTGTCTACCTTGGAGTCCACTGCCACTGGGGGCCCAGCTGAGTCCTGTAATTGCTAAACTACTTAATTACAGTGACATATACTTGATTTTGCAGTTATTTTGGATGAAAGTTACCTGTCACTTTGAGGACAGCAGCATCACAGCTTACCCAGATTTTACTGTGGAGGTGCAGCATCTTCGCAACTCACATATGGTGGTCAAGCAATGCCTCCGCAAGCTACGCTTGAAATATGCTCTTTTCTAGCATGCTCAGCTTAAGGTGATGGATGGTCAGTGAACCCATTCTATCTTGACTCCTGCAGATGCATAAACCTGGTTACATGCCAAGGGAATTACAAAGCCCACCTCAGATGACCGTAATGCTAGTAAATGGCTGATGTCATAACTGAGTTGTAGGAGAAGTGGGGGACCCATAGCTGCCCCTTCACGGCACAGATGGCCAGGGAGCGAGCACAGGTAGGGGAAGTGATGCTGCAATATGGCCAGAACTCTTTTGAAGTATTGTGCTCAGACCGGATCTCTGACAGAGTTGGATACTAATGGCTCCATGGCCTCTGCTGGGGAGGACTCCCAGGAGCCGAGGTTGACGCCACGGCTGACAGATGATCTGCTATGTAGGGTGTTTTTTTTTCTTTGCTGTGTGATAAATGGTGTGGACTGCTCACCGGTGAGAGTTGTATACACCTTGGGGCCTCATGAGCGAGGGTGGGATGCCTAGATCATTGGAGCGGGCCTCTGTATCCGTGAGCCCTTACCTCTCCAAACAGGACATGCATTTTATTACACATTTCACGTTGGTTGTTGTACATTCATTGAATTGTATGGCTGGGTACTCAGAGAGGAGTCTTTGTCAGGGAAGGCGGTTTACAAATCTTGTGTTTTCTTTTGATACACAGATGGAGTCTCCTATATATCCCTGTACCACACCAGTCTCTTGATCGTCAATGCTGCGTTTCAGGAGACACGAACACTGAAGTTGTGGGCAATGGGACTTGTGGGACGCAATGCTTCACTACTTACCCCCAACACCCAATTGGCACACCTACGGGCCACACTACCGCACACTATAACTGCCTGACATAGAAAGTGAGGGGCATGGGTACTTTCACAAAGAGGTACTGGGTTCATACATATCATAAGCGCAGCTGCGTAAACATAGATTTTTTGCAAGAGATGCGTAATGGAGGGGACAGGTTTAACTGCTAATGACGTTATGGACCTTGAGGTTTCAGACGGAGGCACTACAGAACCCTCCTTCAGGGAGGCCCTGTGTACACATATTACCCACTATTTTGAACTAAACACAGACACCACCCCCATGAGAGCACTGGAGTGGGATGCCCACAATATGGTCATCAGAGGGCAATGCATTGTCATTTTGTGGGGGGGTCCTGATCAAGGAACTCCTGGACATGGAGTTGAGATTACTTGAGACAGAGGTGTCATGGTGGGTTGACGAGATGGAAAGACACAAGCAGCTGAGAAAGAGTCACAGGGAGCTAGAGGTGCGGTTGGGGAAACATGACTATAGGCACTGCCTTGCCCTTCTCCATGCGTTATTGGCATGGCTGGTTAAAGAGGACCACGAACGCCCCTCGATATGAGTAATTAAGTTATGGAGTTGCACTGTGGTTAATACATTAGTGGCCATTAATGCCACTTTTTCGAATTCCTATTTGTTCCTGTAGACAGCCCCCCCCCACCCACATTGACAGGATCAAGGGGTTTCTTAATGAGTTTCCGTTACAGTGGCTGAATCCACTCCCATGAGTGCTCCCATGAGTGGAACTGAATGAGCCCCTTCAAATTGAGGAGATACGGCCGGCTATCACCAAAATTGCCCCAAATAAAACCCTGTGTATGGATGGACTTACAATAAATTATTATGCCACCTTCAGTATTCTCAGAATTTCTTGGAAGTTTTTAACGAAGCAAGGTAGAAGGGTCAGCTCCCAGACTCGGTCCGTGAGGGGCTGGTAGAGGTTCTGTCAAAACTGGGCCAGGATACCCCCGAAGTCCACTCAAATTGGCTGCTCGCCCAATTAAACATAGAATATAAGATATTAGGGAAGGCCCTGGCCAATAGGCTGCTCCCTGCTGCTAATACCCAAGTGCGTGTAGATCAGTCTGTGTTTATTCCAGATTGCAATACCTTCCTAAACATATGACGACTACTTCTTTTGATGAAAGCTGCCTCAAGTGAGACGGGGGAACAGCTTGTGGTGTTGCTTGACATAGAAAAGGTGTTTGGTGTACTGGGATGTGATTACCTACTGACAGCGTTGGAGGAAATGGGCATGAGGTGGGCTACCTAAGTTAGATACGCGCCCTCTATAAGAACCCGACAGCAAGAGTCAGGGCAGAACAGTTGATATCTCACAGCTTTGACATACATAGAGGCACCAGGGAGGGTTGCCCCCTGTCTCCGATGATTTGTACCCTGGCCATGGAGCCCCTGGCCTGCTGCCTGCACTTGAAAGGGCAGCTTTGGAGTCTCCTGGAACATGACGAACACCATGTCATCTCTTTATAAACTGATGATGTCCTTATTTAGCTGTCTGATGCCACTGCCACTAATTCATGCTTGTTCCCTTTGGGGTATAAGTCTACCACTTGAACAAGGACCTTGTGGAGAGTAATGATAACATGTGTAGGGTCCAGGACTCCATCCATAAATCCCTCCCTTTCTGTCCTCGCCGCTGTCCCCGCTGGGCAATCTCCAAGATGCCTATCCTGTCACAACTCCTGTACTACTTTGCATCATTACCGCTTTCACTTGCCAAGTACTTCTTTCAGGACCTCCATGGTCTCCTGCTGGAGCTAATATGGGGATCAGGCAGGAGGCAGTGGAACTCTCCATATTCCAGGGCCTGCTTCTTGAGGGTGGTTTTGGCACCCCCATTTATGAGTTGTAATATGCAGCAGCTCTGCTGCAGTGGCTGAGGCGCTGGTTGGGCACAGCCCATTGACAGGAGAGATCAACCATTTACAGGCTCCTCGGGTGGACACACATACATGGCTGTTGGACCCCTGAGCTTGTCCACCGCATGAGATGCATCACATTAATCAATCAATTAGGGTTTATAAAGCACGGTGACTCACCCGTGAGGGGCTCGAGGTGCTGTGGGGGCAGGGGATCCAGTGGATCAGCGCTGGGATCTTCCGAAGAGCCAGTTCTTGAGGTTCTTCCTAAAGTGCATCAGCGAGGGTGATTTCCTGAGGTTGATGGGGAGGTTGATCCATGTCTTGGGGCAAGGTAGAAGAAGGACATTCCTCTGGTTCTGGCCTTGTGAATTCGTGGGATCTTACCCAGAGAAAGTTGGGTAGAGGAAAGGTGTCTGCTGGGTACGTGGAATGTGAGGCGATGGTTCAGGTGTTGTGAAGGGCCTTGTATGCATGGGTGAGGCGTTTGAAGGTTATTCTTCTTTCGACTAGGAGCCAGTGCAGGGCGCAGAGGTGTTGAGTGACATAGCTGTGACGGGGGATGTTGAGTAGTAGTAGTAGTCTTTCTGCGATGTTTTAGACATTCTGGAGTCTTCAGAGGACTTGCGGGGTGACGCCGATGTAGAGTGCATTGCTGTGGTCGAGTCTGCTGCTAATGAGGTCACGGGTGACAATCTTCCTGGAATCGGTGGGGATCCATCTGAAGATCTTTCACAACAAGCAGAGTGTGTTGAAGCAGGCCAAGGAGACAGTGTTTATCTGGCGGTCTATTGTGAGTGAGGAGTCTAGTACAATGCAGAAATTTTGTGAGTGGGCAGTGTGGGTATTGGGACTTCCTAGACCAGAGGGCCCCTAGGAGTCATTCCAGGTTGAGGAGGAGGCTCCTGGGATGAGGACTTCTGTCTTGTCCGAGTTGAGCTTCAGGTAGCTGTCCTTCACTCAGGTGGCAACAGCTTTCTTTCCTTCATGGAAGTTGTTCCTTGCGACAGTGAGTTCTATGGTGAGTGAGAGGATCAGCTGGGTGTTGTCGTCATAGGTGACAATGTTCAGTCCATGGTTTCCCGACAATGGCTGTGATTGGGGCCATGTATAAGTTGAAGAGGGTGGGGCTGAGGGACCTGATCTCTGTCAGTTTAGAAAGGTGCGGTGGGAGTCTAAACCGTTGTGTTCTAACAGTTGAGGGCCTTGTCTCGGATACCAGCATTGTGGAGTCTTGTAGCTAGGGTGCGGTGGGAGATGGTGTCGAAGGTTGACGAGAGGTCCAATACGACGAGGGCCACGGTTTCGCCCTGTTCGAGGTGGGAGCAGATGTTGTTGGTGGCACGAGTAGAGCGGTCTTGGTGCTATGATTGCTTCTGAATCCAGATTGGGAGATGTCCAGAACATGGTTGGTTTCAATAAAGTTGGTGAGTTGGGCATTGATAGCTATTTCGATGACTTTGGATGGTCCTGAAGTTCTTGAAGTTTTTGAGGTCCATCGGGTCCGCTGAGGGTTTCTTCAGGAGGGGTTTATCTCAGAGTGTTTATAGTCGTCATAGGAAGGTGGCGGTCTCGGATGAGTAGTTGATGGTTTGGCATAGCTCAGGGGCAATGGCGGAGGCGGCTCTGTGGGAGATGCAATGCGGGCAGAGGTCCAAAGCTTTCAGGGGTTTCATGATCTTTATGGTGTCGTCTGTGGGACCAGCTGGGGTGGTTGCTGGCCTGGTGGTCCTGGGTGTCAAGTTATCATAGATAGTCATGATCTTGTGGTAGAAGAAGGTGCTGAGTCTGTTGCAGAGGGCTTGGGAGGGTGGGTTGTCTGTGGCCTCGCTATTGGGTTTGACAACCTCCTTGAATATGCTGAAGAGGTCTTTGTTATTGTGTGCATTGTTGGTGATTCTGTCTAGGAGAGCTTTTTACTTTGTGGTTTTGATGAGATGATGGTATGCGGTGGTGGTTGCTTCGAAGGCAGTGTGGGCTTCCAGGGTTTTGTTATTCATCCATGTCTTCTCGGGCCATCTACAGGTGTGCATGGAGTCTTGAAGTGTGGGGGTGAAACAGCTTGCTTTCTTGACATGTTGTTTGCCAGTGGCTTTCTTGAGGGTGTCAATGGTGTCAGCGCATTTTGCGATCCATTGGTGGAGGTTGCGTGCTATGATGTTGATGTCTGAGGATGTCGGTGGTGATGTGTGATTGAGGAAGGGGGTGAGTTGATCTTCTGTGACTCTGTTCCAGCTTCTGCAGGGTAAACAGGGGAAGTAGAGGTGTGTGGTGGGTTTGTTGAAAGAGAAGTGGATCAGATGAATATAGTACATTATTGCTGGCATGCATATGAGAAAGGCAAGGGGCCCCATCATCCATCCTCCCAACTGATCCCCATTTGGATGTTGCTGACACCCCAGGAGGTGACCCAACACCATGACATTTTGTCTTGGAGAAAGGCAGAGATTGACCAAATGAGAGAACTTTTCCAGGCGGATGAGCTAATGCCCTTACAGTAGAGTATGGACACTTATAGCATTGTGGCAGGTATTTCCTGATGTATCACTCTGCACAGCACGCAAACACTACACCACCCCTGCATGCAATCCTGTCACGCAGAAGCACACTGTAAATTATTGCAGCCCTTTAGGTTTCGTTGCGCTCTTCCCACTGCAAGTCAGACAACAGGGCTAAAGACTGATGGATGGCAGACATTGAGATGCAATTCACAGACTGTCTCTGGTCCTGGAAGTTACAACATTTAAAGGAGGTTTCACATAAACCATGCTTCTGTTACACACAATTTAAGTATTTGCATCAGGCACACCTCGGCCTGAAATGCATCAAGGGTATGTTTCCTTAGTCATCCTCTGCATGCCCCAGATGTAGAGCACATGAGGCAGTTTTTTTACCATATGGTTTGGGAATGCCCGCTGATGCAGCAAGTCTAGGGTGAAGTCACAGAATAACCGCCACTTGGTGGAGCACTTTGTCCTGCCCTCGCTGTAATCATAAGTCACACAGATGATGGACTGAATGCATTGCAAATTAAATATTCACCCCCAGTCAATAGATCTGGGTTCAATCTATTGCTCTGTTGCTCACCATGCCACCCTAGTTTAGACCCACCCATATGCAAATCAGTCTTGACCCTGTGCCTCATGGGAACAGTCCAGCCCGAACTGCCAAGTCAGGTCCTCCCTGGACCAGAAACAAGCATCCTGGGACCAGTTTCGGGGCATCACCACTTGTCAGCCAGGCTAGTTTGAATCCAGTGGCATTCTGCGTTGGCACTGCGATCCAGATTAGGGTCTAAGTAAGTGTTCAGATCTACTCCCCATCGGATTATTGTGGGTTGCAAAGCATATAGACTGCTCTCCAACTGTTGATAAAAATCAGGGTCATCGACGTTAGGTCCTTACGTATTTACAATGGTAATTTCTGTGCCAGTTAGTTTACCCTGTACCATCGTATAGCAGCCCTTATCATCGGATAAAGTGTGGGTGAGTGAGAAAGAAATAACCTTTTTAATTAGTATATTAACTCGCCTTGAGGAGTCCGAAGCGGCCGTCCTCACCACCGCCCTACGTGAGTATCCCTTAATTTATTAAGATGAGTCTCTTGCATCAGGGCTATTTGAACATGAAGCCTATCTAAATATGCAAACACCTGTTGAATCCTCTTGAGACTATTCAATCCTCTGACATTCCAAGTCAAAAATGTAATTTTTTTCAGCCTTGATGGTATTCTACATACTATATCCTTTGTGTCTTTCTCTGGTGCTCCAACAACCCCATGTGCACAACGCTTCGGCAGTCATATTTGTGATGCACCGCACTAAGTATGATCAACAAAAAGTCCCCCATCACCCCTCCTGCTTCAGCATCCCATTCATGCCAAAGAAATTCGCAAAAAAGCAAAACAACAAAAAACTAAATTTCCCGGATAAAGCTACATTCTCCTCTTGTCTACGAGTTGCTTAGATGTAGGGGTACTCCCTTGTAGGGGCAGCTTAGAGCCTAAAGGTCCCCCCCCGTGTACGGGGCAGACACTTTATATTGAGCATGCGTCATCATGACATATTGTGGTAATCATACCCATTCTATAGCGATACACCTGGGTCGTTGCAATTTATACGATGTAGGATGCCATCTTCTCTATATATGCTATAGCAGTTTGAGTTCTTCATCTACCTGCATGTCTATAAACCCGGTGGGCTTCCACTCAGAGTTTTTTTAATAACCTTACAATATCACTCAAATTGCATTACATTCATTTTCTGTGTGCAATATTAGTTATTTCTGCAACTGCTATTTTCACATGTATATTTACCAAACCCCATACTACCATTATGACCATGTTGCGGCATACGACAGTCAGTCAGTCCTTATTATGGGAGCTACTTGTTCATGTTCCCACTGTTAGGTCGTTCATGGCGCATCATCCATCTTTTTTTTTAATTGTTCTGGAGATTGTGCAAGGGCTGATCGCTCCTGGTGTCATTCCGAGTGTTCAGATGTGACTGAGCGTGGTGATCACGGCTGGTTCTGCTGCATCTGCTTCAGTAAATCCATGGCTGCGCCTGGCATTGTGAAAAATCTGGGTTTACCCTCATGCATGACTCTGAGGAGCGCCAGGTACATCATTGCATATGGAATTTTTGCCATGTGGAGCTTCTTTTTTATATTTGCAAATGCTGTGTGTGCTATTTGTACAGCTATTATGAAGTCTGGATAAAAGGCCACTTTGTTCCCTTGATAGTTAATTTTCTTTTTGTCTCTCGCCAGTCTCAGTACTGTGTCCCGGTCTCTGTAATTCAATAACCTGGCTATGATGGCCTCAGGGCGCACCCGGTGGGGGCCTAGGGGCCAGGGATCTGTGTGGCTTTTCCACAATCAGGACCTTGGAGATGTGTTACGCTCCTAAAATATCTTTAAGTATTGTTTCAATATAGTCCTCCAGGTGGCCTGTATTTGTACTTTCGGGCACCCCCACAATACGAAGATGATTGCGCCGGGATCGCGCCTCTAATTCTTCATTCTGAGCTTTGATTAAGTCCAGCACTTTCTACATGCCCTTACAACTACCAGCGGTTTTATTTTAATCGTCCTCCACTGAGGATATTTGCTGCTCCGCTGTGGTCAAATGGGCCACTTGCTTATCTAGCTTTGCCGCCCATACTGTCCATGCACCGCGTCAGCGTGTCGATCTTGTCACCAATTGCTTGTAGGCTTTGTTGCATCAATAGTAATGTGGCCTTTACCAGTGGAGCCTCCAGCTCTGTGTCCGAGTGCATGCTTGGCGGCCTTGTGGAGTGGGGTGATTCAAAGTTCAAGTGCAAATGTTGTTTGTCCATCTTGCCCATAGTTGCAGATTTAGCTGTTACTGTTTTTTGTATATTCTGGGGTGTTGAGCCAGTTGTGATCTGTCTGGGGAAAGTCCTGTCTTTTGAGGCACATCTGTAAGTAGGGTGACCAGATTCTTAAAACAAAAAACCGGGCAGTTCATAGACATAGAAGTAGTACTACAGTTTGCAGTAACTATCGACATAAAAGTAGGACTCTATGACAGCTGTTAAAGACATAAAAAAGTGACTACAATGACAGTCGCCCCCACAGACACAGATGAAGAATTACAGATGACAAATCAGATGTGTGACAAAACACCAATGGATTTTATACCTAACAGCATGTGCATTATAGGATGCTGGGTTTTCGCTCTAACAATGCCAAGAACGGCCTCCAAAACGGGTAACTTTCAAACATGGCTAAAAAGCTTGCACCATGCCAGAAGTTGAGAAGGGGAAGGGAAAGAAGGAAGAGAAAGGGAGACAAAACGTACTATGAAGTGGGAAGGGGTGCGGAGGTAGGCTTGTCTCTGTATCTGAGATGAGGGGAGGGATGAGAGATGGCCTGTCTGTGCCTCTGAGGTGTGGGATGGGCTGTGACAATAGGCCTGTCTCCCCCTCTGAGATGAGGGCAGGGGAACGGGAACTGTGCCATTTCTCAGGTATAAGGCTAACTCTAAAATCGATGCAGTATGTTACTGTTGATGTCCGATCTGTGCATACTGCTGTCGTATATAAGTGTCTCCTGTTGAGCAGCTTTAAAAACACCTCTAGGCACTGTGAATGCATCCATTCTTTGCTGTGATAAAACCCATGACATCATAGTGCTTAAAAACATTTTCCCGAGTGCATTTTGATTTGATTTGATTTATAGATTTGTAAAGCGCACATATGCCCGAGGGTGTCTTGGTGCAGGAATTGGTGGTAATGCTGAAGTTTGGTAGGACCCGGTGATACTAATACAATATATGAACCAGTCAGTTGGCGAATAACCATGTTTTCAGCAGTCTTCTAAATGACATGAGCGACGTGCTGCTCTTTATGGGGATCGGTAAGTGGTTCCAGGTTTTCGCTGTCCCTAATAGGAACCTTCTACCCCCCCCAGCGAACCTGCTTGTACTTGTTTATTAATAGTAGTTTTGAATGAGCTGACCTTACATTTCTGGATGGCATTTACCTTTTAATATGTGTCCTCAGATACAGTGGTCCTTTACTCTGTAGGGTCATATATGCTAGGCATTGAGATTTAAATGTCCTTATTTTTTCTGCTGGGAGCCAGTGGAGATCTCTCAATCTATGGGAGACTGATTCATATTTGGGGATTTCCAGTATTAATCTAGCTGCTGCATTCTGCATTTGCTTCAGTTTCAATAAAATCTGGGACTGTATCCTGACATATAGGGCATTGCCATAGTCCAGTCTGGAAAGGGCCAAGGTTGTGACCAACGTTTTTAATGCATCCAGGGGATTAAAAGGGCGGATCTTCCTTATTGTCTTTAAAATCCCGCAGAATGTGGAGGCAAGCTTGATAATTTGACACTCAAATGTCAATCTATCATCATATACAACCCCTAGGTCCCTAACCTTAGGGAGTGGAATTGGGCATTCGCCCAGATCAGCTGACCACCATCTTGGAGACCAAAAGGAGGCGTTGGACCCTAGCAGCAGAACTTCTGTTGAATTTAAGGCAGTTAGTCTACATTCATGTATTTATCTGCGACATGCAGATGTTGAAACGATCAGCTGTCTCTTCAACATTATATGAGACTGATACCACCACCTGGGTGTCATCGGCATAGGAGACCACCGAGAAACCACATTGCCTGATGATCGCTGCCAGAGGAGCCACATAGATATTAAAAAGCGTGGTGCTCAAGGAGGAGCCCTGAGGCACCCCACATGGCAGTTTGAAAGATTTGGATGCCAATCCATCCACTTCTACTACAAAAGTTCTGTCTGTTAGATAGAATGACAGTAGAGTAAGGGTGGTATCTTGGAATCCCAGCTCCGCTAGTCTACCAATTAAAATTTTGTGGTTGACTGCATTTAGGTCGCAGATAAATCTGACAAGATCAAGGTGGCCTCCCCTCCTGCATCCAATGTTCTTCTGAGTTCCTCTACTGCCATGACCAGAGCAGTCTCTGTTCCGTGGCCCTCTCTAAACCCATATTGTGAATGGTCCAGGAGGTCTCCGGCGGAAATAAAAGTTGTATCGTCTTATACCTTCGGTACCCAAGGGCAGTAACCATTCAAAGAACAGTGAACAAAAAGATTTTTTGTATATAAATTCTTTTATTTATACATTTCATTCATTCTTTTCTATTTTGTGATTTTTTTTAAATTTTAATGCATATGCTCAATTTCTCATCAATGGATGTAAATATTTAGAAATACAAAGTTACAATCAATAAAGTTGATATTTTTGAAGACTCTGATCCATTTCCACCCATCGGCCTCTGTCCATCTGATCAACCCTCCACCCCTAGTGTGAAAGAATAAATCCATCTTTTCCTCCACTCAGGCTCCTAAACTCTTCGAACACAGTGTTTTAAAATAGTCCTAAGAATGATTGTGATTGTATGAATGTTAGTGAGTGTTAGTTCTACCTTTTATACCTGGTGCTTTGGGACCACACTGCATATTATGAAACTTTATTGATTGTAATTTTGTATTTCTAAATATTTACATCCATTGATGAGAAATTGAGCATATGCATTAAAAATTTTAAAAAAATCACAAAATAGAAAAGAATGAATGAAATGTATAAATAAAAGAATTTATATACAAAAAATCTTTTTGTTCACTGTTCTTTGAATGGTTACTGCCCTTGGGTACCGAAGGTATAAAACTATCCCAAATCCTGATTTAGGACATTATAACTAATGGCAGGGGTTCTCTTTTTCTTTTGACATAGCTCTAAACCCCCCCTCCCTGCCTTTTATCGTGTATCCCATGGGGAACTCCCTTCTATGATATAGGAAAAACAAGTTGTAATCTGCATGTTGAGTAATTTCTCCAACACCTTACACGGAAAAGGAATCCTAGAGATCGGACGGTTGATGCTAGGTTCCTTAGGGTCAAGGTTGGGTTTCTTTAACAGAGGCAGGACTGAGGCTGTCTTCCATGCCCCCGGGAACAGGCTGACTACATTATTTCTGTGAACGCTAATCTAAGTTGTTCACTGAGTATTTCCGGGAACAGATGGAAAACTTTAGGAGGGCAAGGGTCAGACGGGGCTCCTGACTTGTTTGTCTTCACCACTTGAGTGATCTGTTCCAACCTGGGCGAGAAAAAGCAGAAACCTGTGACGGGTGCGTGTGTATCTAGCCCTGGCTTAGTTATCTTGGAGGAGGAGTGATTGCTATCTCTAAAGGTTTTATACACTGTCTCAACTTTGTTTATGAAAAATTGTCCTAGAGTGTTACAAAATTCCAGGCTATTCATCGTCTGAGATTTAGCTGGGAGATTGGCTAGTTTTTTTACTGTAGCGAACAGATCTCTGCTGGAGTTCTTGGCCTCCAATATTTTCGTTGTAAAATATTTGCTTTCTTCCTCAATGATCAATTTCTTCTATTCTGACAAGTATATTCAATTTTCCTCGCCTGGTCGTAATTAGCTCTCCACTTTCTTTCAGACCTTCTGCACACTTTTTTCTGTTCTCTGAGTTTTTCTGAGAACCAAGGTTCAGAGGGTTTTTTCCTTTTGGGCAGAAAGCTCTTTTTAGGGCTACCGCATCTACCGCTGTTTTGACCCAGGTGGTTAATCTATGAACCACAGCATTGGAGTCAGAAACCAGGCTTGGTTTAGATGCAAGTAATAGGGCCTGTAGGTTAGGGAGGTTGATTTTGGCCCAATTATGGTAAGTGACCGCGGTGGGTGAGCTAATTGATGATGTTTGTTGCTGGTTAGCCCGTACAGTGAGTATTATAGCTTTGTGGTCCGACCAAGGGACAAGGATGAGTTCCAGAATTTTTAGCCTGGGATTAGAAGTAAAGATCCAGGGTATGTCCAGCGACATGTGTATCTTGCACAACTATCTGTCCCAATGAGAACCCTGCCATAGTGTCAATAAGTGTGGTAGTGTTGTGGTCTGCTTCATTTTCTAGGTGATAGTTAAAATCTCCTATTACTGTAAAATCAGAACAGTTTATACTGGATTCCAAGAAGGGACTAATACTGTCCATTATAGGGGTTCGGGCATTCAGTGGATGATATATAAGATGTGATTTGTGATTTGTGATTGTATTTGTAGAGCGCAACGGTCGCTCCGAAAGGAGCATCTTGGCGCTGTTTCTGGGGGTATGCAGTCATTTACGTAAGCAGAATTAGATGGCGGCCATGACATAGTCATCTGGAAGATTAAAAATCCAGGTTTTCAGTTGCTTCCTGAACTTGGATTCTAGAGTTAGGGATCTGAGGATTTTTGGCATAGCGTTCCAGGCTCTGGAGGACAGATAAGTCAAGGTTTTGCCTCCTTTGGTTTTGAGGTTGAACCTAGCTATCTTTATTTGGTTGTCGTTAGAGGAACGTAGAGTCCTGGGGGGAGTTGTAGTGGGCGTAGCGCCTGGTGAGGTATTTAGGGCCAGTGCAGTGGAATGCCCGAAAGGTGATGGTTAGAATTTTAAAGAGTATTCTTTTGTGCAAAGGTAACCAATGAAGAGTTTTTATGGCGTCAGAAGCAGAGGATTTCCTGGGCAGTTTTAGAACTAATCTGGCTGCTGAATATTGTACACTTTGCAGTTTTTTTAGTGTAGATTTTTTAACTCCTGCCATCAGACTATTGCAGTAGTCTAAGCGGGAGAGGATTAAGGCCACAGTTACCGTCTTTCTTGAGTCCGTGGGCAGGAAGTTGAATTTTTTTAGGGATTTAATGATGCCGAAGCAGCTTCCGGCAACCTTCCTGACGTGTTGGTCAAAAGGACAGCTCAGTGTCGAACAGGACTCCAAGATTCCTTGCTGTCGTGATGGTATGGGGAGGAGCGGTGGAGCCCTCTGGCCACCAGCGGCTGGGGCAGAAATTGACATTTTTTCCCCATTGGGAGGATTTCGGTCTTGCTGGCATTACATTTGAGGTGATTTACTTCCATCCTGAGGAAAACTTCCTTTAGACAGCTTTTGAGATTCAGTTCGGCATTTATAGAGTTGTCCTCTAGTGGCACGATGAGTTGGGTGTCATCGGCGAAGTTACTAGTATGCCAAATGATTCAATCAGAGAGATGAGTGGGATTAGGTAAATGTTAAATAGTAGAGGGCTCAGAATGGATCCCTGAGGGACTCCAGAAAGGACTTTCTTCTCTTTGGAAAGGAAGGGGCCCAGGGCAATGGTTTGGGATCTGTCTGTTAGGAAGGATGTTATCCACGCGAGAGCCACGTCAGAGATACCTATGTCCTTTAGTCTGCCTAGAAGTATGGAATGTGAGATGGTATCGAACGCCGCAGTGAGGTCCAGTAGAATCAGCACGGAGTTCTTTCTTTGGTCTTGAAGCAGCTTTATGGAGTCTGATAGTTCAATTAGTGCTGTTTCTGTGGAATGATGAGAGCGAAACCCTGATTGTTGGGGGTGGAGGATGTTGTAGGTTTCTATGTGGCTTTTTAATTCTCTGTAGACCAATTGTTCGGTGATTTTACACAAGACCGGGGGGAGAGTTATTGGGCGAAGATTAGAGAGGTCTGATGGTGATTTATTATGTTTTTTCATCAGTGGTTTTACAATTCCTTGTTTCCATTTTCGAGGCACAATGCCTGAGTTGAGGGAGTAATTTACGATTTTATTTATAATAGGATTCACCACATCAATTAGCTGATGTAGGATTCTAGGAGGGCAGGGGTCGGAGGGTGCGCCTGATTTACAGGCTAGGATTACTTCACGAGTTTGGGCTAAACTGACCGGAGTGAAAGTTTTCAAAAATCCTATGGAGTTTTCTCCCTGTTTGGAAGGGGTAGCGACAAGTGGGGCTAGATGTGTGGGAACATTTTTCTGAATAGAGTCAATTTTCTCCTCAAAGAAGTCCACTATTTGATTGCAGAATTCTTGAGATGGGGGTATTTCAGGCTGAAGTGCTCTAGGATGGGTAAAGGTTCTAACTATTGAAAACAAAGTTTTTTGTTTTTGTTTGGCTTCATTGATAGCGCTGTTATAGAAATCTTTCTTGGCAGTTTTTATGTTGGTGTGATAGGCCTTCCTCAGCTGGATGTAGGAGTTTCTGTCTGCCGTATTATAAGTTTTGCGCCAATTGCGTTCACCTCTTTTACATAACAGATGGATTTTAGCCAAATCATGAGTAAACCAGGGGGCATTGATTTTGCATCTTTTCTCCCTTCCTCGGGGGCGGTTGGGTGGTGCACGTATTTTAATCTCGTGTTGTATCCAGTTTTGGAAGATTTCTGAATCGTGATCTACAATTCCCGTCAGACTGGGGGTGTGAATCTGGATGATAGGAGTAAGCTTAAAATTTTCCTCTACCTTTTTCCAGTTAACATGGTTATCAAGAGATGACTTGGATATGATAGGGATCTGGGGGCGTGGGGCTTTGATGCAGAATGGGATCAGACTATGGTCGGTCCAGATAAGAGGGACCGGAGATTGGGTTTCTAGGAGGGGAAAGTTCGTACATACCCCATCAAGTGTGTGTCCAGCTTGATGAGTGGGCTGTTTGATAAGTTGTTGAAGATTAAAAATTTCCAGGGTCTGATGGAAATTGAGAGCCTGAGGGTCTGCTAAGGAGTCGAGGTGCAGGTTAAGGTCCCCTAGGAGAGTAAAATGTGGGTAACGAATGAGGAACTGACCTAAAAAGTCACTGAGAGAATCAAGAAATCTTGTTGCACTGCCCGGAGGGCGGTAAATTAATCCTCCTGAGAAGGAGGCGGTCTCGTTTAATTTAATGGAAAATCCGAGTCCTTCTATGCCTTTAAGGGGGTCTAGGTTGAATGTATGGCATTTAAGGTGATTTCTTAACACCAGTGCCACACCCCCGCCTCTCCCCTTCAGCCTGTCCTGCCTGAAAAAGTATAGCCTTGTGGGAGGGCGATGGCTAGGTCTGGATTGCTGTTATCAGTAAGCCAGGTTTCGGTAATGAGGAGGCAGTCAAGATCTAAATCGAGGATAAGATCTTTAAGTCTTGGCGGTGGTTGCACATGGAGCGAGCGTTGATCAGCCCTCCTTTGAAGTGCGACATTTTGTCGGCCGAATCGTCTGGGGAGGTCTTCGGCGTGGCTGGGGACCCTGCAGAGCTCCACCTACAGAGCTTGCAGCTAAAGGGCCCTTTGATGTTACTCATTTCTACCTTACAGGTACAGCTATTTTCTATGCGTAGACTATGAAGAAAGTCAGGCTGGTACCTTATAGAGGAGGGGTCTTGTCCAGCGCTTCCTGCGCCTGGCGCGTTCTTAGCGCGGACGGGCGCAGACGGGCTTGCCTTAGGCGCTCCCGCTGCGCTCGTCCGCTGCGCTTCCTGTCCATGCATATATTCAACGTAGGGGGGGCGTTGCCTCGGGGGGGTGTGGCCAGCGAGCCCGGCGGCAATGGCGGCCGCTAGTGTGGCTGTGGGTGTGACAGCGTCTAATCGGCTGTGCGCTAAGTGTCAATGGGCGTCTGCCTCGAGATCAGTGAAGGAGGTGAGCTAGGTATGTTTTAAAATACAATACAAAGATAACAATCAAAGTTTTTAAAATCGTAAATGCGATGCGTACCACCAGCTCCCGGCTGCGTCTCAGGAGTGGGATCAAGGTCTCTAAGGACGCTTGTAGTCAGCGCCTTTTAAGCAGGGCGAGGGGGGCATGGCCTCGGGGGGGGCGTGGCCAGCGAGCCCGGCGGCGATGGTGGCCGCTAGTGTGGCTGTGGGCGTGACAGCGTCTAATCGGCTGTGCGCTAAGTGTCAATGGGCGTCTGCCTCGAGATCAGTGAAGGAGGTGAGCTAGGTATGTTTTAAAATACAATACAAAGATAACAATCAAAGTTTTTAAAATCGTAAATGCGATGCGTACCACCAGCTCCCGGCTGCGCCTCAGGAGTGGGATCAAGGTCTCTAAGGACGCTTGTTGTCAGCGCCTTTTAAGCAGGGCGATGGGGGCGTGGCCTCGGGGGGCGTGGCCAGCGAGCCCGGCGGCGATGGCGGCCGCTAGTGTGGCTGTGAGTGTGACAGCGTCTAATCGGCTGTGCGCTAAGTGTCAATGGGCGTCTGCCTCGAGATCAGTGAAGGAGGTGAGCTAGGTATGTTTTAAAATACAATACAAAGATAACAATCAAAGTTTTTAAAATCGTAAATGCGATGCGTACCACCAGCTCCCGGCTGCGCCTCAGGAGTGGGATCAAGGTCTCTAAGGACGCTTGTAGTCAGCGCCTTTTAGGCAGGGCGAGGGGGGCGTGGCCTCGGGGGGGGCGTGGTCAGCGAACCCGGCGGCGATGGCGGCCGCTAGTGTGGCTGTGGGCGTGACAGCGTCTAATCGGCTGTGCGCTAAGATGTCCTTTTAGTGCATGGTTGTTATTAAGTAGTATCCTGAAGGCTAGCATTTCACAGTCAGTAGAGCTACCGGTTTAAGATCCAACCACGCTCAGTTCAGGGAAGAGGTGTGGCACAGAGGCCAGGGTGACTGACGCCCAACGCTGGGGATCACAGTTCGATCCGTGTCACCAGTGGCAGGGGTCTGCCTAGCACCTTGTGACTCTGGGCAATAGCTTGCTTAATCTTCCCAACGGCGGCCAGTGCCGGGTTGCCTACGGGTAGCTGTGCGCTTTACAAATACTGGATTCTACATCAGCTCTGGTCATGGTATAGCCTGCAGGGAGTGCTAGTGTCAGCTGTGGGTCTAACGCTGCATCTGCACAAGTCTTGATAATAAAGGCCAGATCGAGCTTATGACTTTCTATCATTTCTGAGATTTCTGTGTTATGTTTTACTAGTGAGCGTGCGTTAATTAACACAGCTTTAATCCCCTTAGTGGTATCCATGAGCACTGTTTTTTTATCTATTGTCAAGGTTTTCACTCTCTTTTGGGGAGTGCCTTTCTTTCGGGGGCAGTAACTGTCCAATTTTAAGCCAGCATTTCTGGTTGTCTGGTTGAACTGTCCAGCCCCCAGCTACCTCCCAAGTAGGTGGTCTGAGTAGTGCAGAGAAGGGTACTACAGCACAGACATGTTGTAGGTCACAGCAAGCACAGCTCGCCTCTGACCCTGTATATCTCACCATGTCCCATGACACAGTTGCACCCGCAGTCGTCTAACCACTTCTACGTCACACAGGGCCTTCAGATGTAGTAGAAATACTACCCAAGTAGGCTTATGCAAGACACCCAACGATTCCCCCCACCCTCCATTCAACCACTCATGCAGCCTTTGGCCTCCCAGCGCTACGAAACATAGCAGCCCACTGTAGTCCCACACAGCGCTCTACAAAGAACAGGTGACATGACAGAAGAAGTCAGGCTTTAAGTGGGATGAAAAAACTGGGGGGTCTCTCAAAGGGATGTGGCCAATGTAATTAAGGGTGTGGTTTAAAACACATAAGCTAAACAGTCTCTGCTTAACATAGTCTCCCACCCGAAATATTTGCTGCTTCTGTCATTGTATTCAGATAAATAATACTTGTCAAATTACACTTACAACAAGCCAGGACTATTAGCTTTGTCAGTTGTTGTTAGCTGCTTAAGATAAAAAAGCAATATATTTGGCTTTGTTGTACATAGCATTGAAAATGCTCCAATTCTGGGATGATGAGACGGTGAAAGAACTATAATGGGTCTCTTTGAAGGCAGTGAGGGGTGGTATTGCTGTAGCAGTAAGATTTTTTTTTTCATCCTGAGGGCAAAAATGGAGAGTGCAAAAAACACAGTTGATGGACAGAATGTAGAACAATGTCATACATTCACCCCCAGTACAAGGATCTGGGCCTAAATCCATCGTTTTTTTGCACTCCACACCACCCTGGGTTAGACACTGGCTATATGCAAATCAGCTCTGACCCTGTGCCTCATTGTGATGTATTCCTATAGGTACTGTATCGATTCCCCTATTCCTGACCCTGGTCTGGTTAATAATTAACTAGCAGCCATCCAACGGTGCAAAAACCGTTATCTGATTAAGCCACACCACGGCACAGAAGCGCGTTATCTGATTAGGTCATAACGCATGCCATCTAATTAGACAAGCGATATTCCTCCAGCCCCTGATAAGGCATACGGAGTTCTCAAAACAAATCAAACCTACAGCGACCTGGGAAATTCCCATAGCCATTGTTTTGATTTCACCGAGAACTTCAGCAAAAGAATGTGCGAACGAGCCCGTTCATATGACATCCTTATTGACGTATATATGTCCATCCTTACGTCAATCTCGGCACCTTTCAGGTATAAATATTACCGACATTGCCTTAAGCAAACACATTTGGTGGTGACGAGATTGGAGCAGCGAGACGTGCCGAGGAGCCCAGCAGAGAGCGAAGCCCACAGGCGCTGCCCCGCCTTCCTGACGCGCTGAGAACGAGACGCTGCCTTTCTCCTGCTGAGAAATCCAGCTCAGGCGCTTCCAAGCAGCCCTCGCAGGCAGCTGGAATATCAAGACCTGGGATAAGAGATACCAGCCCTCCATCATTCTAGATCTCAGGTACAGAACTGAATAACCCCTTGCAATTCTCGAATCAGTCCCTTGGCAAAACAAACTTAACTTAAACTGCTACTTATCTACTCCCGCCCACGTATTAGGCATAGGTCAGGTACACTGGGGTAGGCGTGGTTAGAAGCACCAGTTGAGTACGATTAGTCAAATGTATATATGTATGTATCTATTTTATCCATTTTAAAGTATCATATGGCTTAGAAACCATATCAATGCTTTTACAGTATTATTTTATAATTCTGTCTTTACTGTATGCACTTTACTTAACTATAAGTATTACAATAATAGCGATTCATTTCTCTTGTATGAGAAAGAAGACTGATCAATAAATAACATCTTTTATTGAACACGCCCGTCTTTTCCTTTTCTCTACAATCTGGTGAAACTAAGAATGCACTGAACTGACTGAGTAAAATAAGTTGTCTTTTGTT
The DNA here is from genome assembly GCF_964261635.1 of Lissotriton helveticus. NCBI lineage: Eukaryota > Metazoa > Chordata > Amphibia > Caudata > Salamandridae > Lissotriton > Lissotriton helveticus. The sequence goes on along the minus strand of NC_136063.1, from coordinate 339,095,942 downwards.
TTCACACGACTCTAGAGATACACTCTTGATTAGGGGAGAGCAAAGTTGTCATGTTCTATGGTTGTCAGAAACTAAATCCCTTCTTGTCTATCCAGGGAGGTTAAAATCCTCCTTGCCTATTCGAGAAAGTTTCTAGTGAACTCTGAGCTAGCTGGCAAACACAAAACTTTAAGTCTAATATCGTCGGTAGAAGACCTAGTTAACCTCTGCCCTAGGTCTATACTATTGAAGATATTATTCCAATGCGCAGAGCCTATTGGGATAATAGGAACTACACTACATCATGGGAACAGTCCAGTCCGATCTACCAAGCCATGTCTTTCCTAGACCGGAATCAAGCATCCAAGGACCGGTTTCTGGCTATCAGCCTTCATCAGCCTGGATAGCTTGACTCCAGTGGTGTGGAGAGCCTGGGACTCACGTCTGAGCATACCCAGCCCACTCGGGGTGAAAATTGCAAAAAACACAGTTGATGGACAGAATGTAGAACAATGTCATACATTCACCCCAGTACAAGGATCTGGGCCTAAATCCATCGTTTTTTTGCACTCCACACCACCCTGGGTTAGACACTGGCTATATGCAAATCAGCTGTGACCCTGTGCCTCATGGGAACAGTCCAGTCCGATCTCCCAAGCCATGTCTTTCCTAGACCGGAATCAAGCATCCAAAGACCGGTTTCTGGCTATCAGCCTTCATCAGCCTGGATAGCTTGACTCCAGTGGTGTGGAGAGCCTGGGACTCACGTCTGAGCATACCCAGCCCACTCGGGGTGAAAATTGCAAAAAACACAGTTGATGGACAGAATGTAGAACAATGTCATACTTTCACCCCAGTACAAGGATCTGGGCCTAAATCCATCGTTTTTTTGCACTCCACACCACCCTGGGTTAGACACTGGCTATATGCAAATCAGCTCTGACCCTGTGCCTCATGGGAACAGTCCAGTCCGATCTACCAAGCCATGTCTTTCCTAGACCGGAATCAAGCATCCAAGGACCGGTTTCTGGCTATCAGCCTTCATCAGCCTGGATAGCTTGACTCCAGTGGTGTGGAGAGCCTGGGACTCACGTCTGAGCATACCCAGCCCAATCGGGGTGAAAATTGCAAAAAACACAGTTGCTGGACAGAATGTAGAACAATGTCATACATTCACCCCAGTACAAGGATCTGGGCCTGAATCCATCGTTTTTTTGCACTCCACACCACCCTGGGTTAGACACTGGCTATATGCAAATCAGCTCTGACCCTGTGCCTCATGGGAACAGTCCAGTTCGATCTACCAAGCCATGTCTTTCCTAGACCGGAATCAAGCATCCAAGGACCGGTTTCTGGCTATCAGCCTTCATCAGCCTGGATAGCTTGACTCCAGTGGTGTGGAGAGCCTGGGACTCACGTCTGAGCATACCCAGCCCACTCGGGGTGAAAATTGCAAAAAACACAGTTTATGGACAGAATGTAGAACAATGTCATACATTCACCCCAGTACAAGGATCTGGGCCTAAATCCATCGTTTTTTTGCACTCCACACCACCCTGGGTTAGACACTGGCTATATGCAAATCAGCTCTGACCCTGTGCCTCATGGGAACAGTCCAGTCCGATCTACCAAGCCATGTCTTTCCTAGACCGGAATCAAGCATCCAAGGACCGGTTTCCGGCTATCAGCCTTCATCAGCCTGGATAGCTTGACTCCAGTGGTGTGGAGAGCCTGGGACTCACGTCTGAGCATACCCAGCCCAATCGGGGTGAAAATTGCAAAAAACACAGTTGCTGGACAGAATGTAGAACAATGTCATACATTCACCCCAGTACAAGGATCTGGGCCTGAATCCATCGTTTTTTTGCACTCCACACCACCCTGGGTTAGACACTGGCTATATGCAAATCAGCTCTGACCTGTGCCTCATGGGAACAGTCCAGTTCGATCTACCAAGCCATGTCTTTCCTAGACCGGAATCAAGCATCCAAGGACCGGTTTCTGGCTATCAGCCTTCATCAGCCTGGATAGCTTGTCTCCAGTGGTGTGGAGAGCCTGGGACTCACGTCTGAGCATACCCAGCCCACTTGGGGTGAAAATGGCAAAAAACACAGTTGATGGACAGAATGTAGAACAATGTCATACATTCACCCCAGTACAAGGATCTGGGCCTAAATCCATCGTTTTTTTGCACTCCACACCACCCTGGGTTAGACACTGGCTATATGCAAATCAGCTCTGACCCTGTGCCTCATGGGAACAGTCCAGTCCGATCTACCAAGCCATGTCTTTCCTAGACCGGAATCAAGCATCCAAGGACCGGTTTCTGGCTATCAGCCTTCATCAGCCTGGATAGCTTGACTCCAGTGGTGTGGAGAGCCTGGGACTCACGTCTGAGCATACCCAGCCCACTCGGGGTGAAAATTGCAAAAAACACAGTAGATGGACAGAATGTAGAACAATGTCATACATTCACCCCAGTACAAGGATCTGGGCCTAAATCCATCGTTTTTTTGCACTCCACACCACCCTGGGTTAGACACTGGCTATATGCAAATCAGCTCTGACCCTGTGCCTCATGGGAACAGTCCAGTCCGATCTACCAAGCCATGTCTTTCCTAGACCGGAATCAAGCATCCAAGGACCGGTTTCTGGCTATCAGCCTTCATCAGCCTGGATAGCTTGACTCCAGTGGTGTGGAGAGCCTGGGACTCACGTCTGAGCATAACCAGCCCACTCGGGGTGAAAATTGCAAAAAACACAGTTGATGGACAGAATGTAGAACAATGTCATACATTCACCCCAGTACAAGGATCTGGGCCTAAATCAATCGTTTTTTTGCACTCCACACCACCCTGGGTTAGACACTGGCTATATGCAAATCAGCTCTGAGCCTGTGCCTCATGGGAACAGTTCAGTCCGATCTACCAAGCCATGTCTTTCCTAGACCGGAATCAAGCATCCAAGGACCGGTTTCTGGCTATCAGCCTTCATCAGCCTGGATAGCTTGACTCCAGTGGTGTGGAGAGCCTGGGACTCACGTCTGAGCATACCCAGCCCACTCGGGGTGAACATTGCAAAAAACACAGTTGATGGACAGAATGTAGAACAATGTCATACATTCACCCCAGTACAAGGATCTGGGCCTAAATCCATCGTTTTTTTGCACTCCACACCACCCTGGGTTAGACACTGGCTATATGCAAATCAGCTCTGACCCTGTGCCTCATGGGAACAGTCCAGTCCGATCTACCAAGCCATGTCTTTCCTAGACCGGAATCAAGCATCCAAGGACCGGTTTCTGGCTATCAGCCTTCATCAGCCTGGATAGCTTGACTCCAGTGGTGTGGAGAACCTGGGACTCACGTCTGAGCATACCCAGCCCACTCGGGGTGAAAATTGCAAAAAACACAGTTGATGGACAGAATGTAGAACAATGTCATACATTCACCCCAGTACAAGGATCTGGTCCTAAATCCATCGTTTTTTTGCACTCCACACCACCCTGGGTTAGACACTGGCTATATGCAAATCATCTCTGACCCTGTGCCTCATGGGAACAGTCCAGTCCGATCTACCAAGCCATGTCTTTCCTTGACCGGAATCAAGCATCCAAGGACCGGTTTCCATCTATCAGCCTTCATCAGCCTGAATAGCTTGACTCCAGTGGTGTGGAGAGCCTGGGACTCACGTCTGAGCATACCCAGCCCACTTGGGGTGAAAATTGCAAAAAACACAGTTGCTGGACAGAATGGAGAACAATGTCATACATTCACCCCAGTACAAGGATCTGGGCCTGAATCCATCGTTTTTTTGCACTCCACACCACCCTGGGTTAGACACTGGCTATATGCAAATCAGCTCTGACCCTGTGCCTCATGGGAACAGTCCAGTCCGATCTACCAAGCCATGTCTTTCCTAGACCGGAATCAATCATCCAAGGACCGGTTTCTGGCTATCAGCCTTCATCAGCCTGGATAGCTTGACTCCAGTGGTGTGGAGAGCCTGGGACTCATGTCTGAGCATACCCAGCCCACTCGGGGTGAAAATTGCAAAAAACACAGTTGATGGACAGAATGTAGAACAATGTCATACATTCACCCCAGTACAAGGATCTGGGCCTAAATCCATCGTTTTTTTGCACTCCACACCACCCTGGGTTACACACTGGCTATATGCAAATCAGCTCTGACCCTGTGCCTCATGGGAACAGTCCAGTCCCATCTACCAAGCCATGTCTTTCCTAGACCGGAATCAAGCATCCAAGGACCGCTTTCTGGCTATCAGCCTTCATCAGCCTGGATAGCTTGACTCCAGTGGTGTGGAGAGCCTGGGACTCACGTCTGAGCATACCCAGCCCACTCGGGGTGAAAATTGCAAAAAACACAGTTGATGGACAGAATGTAGAACAATGTCATACATTCACCCCAGTACAAGGATCTGGGCCTAAATTCATCGTTTTTTTGCACTCCACACCACCATGGGTTAGACACTGGCTATATGCAAATCAGCTCTGACCCTGTGCCTCATGGGAACAGTCCAGTCCGATCTACCAAGCCATGTCTTTCCTAGACCGGAATCAAGCATCCAAGGACCGGTTTCTGGCTATCAGCCTTCATCAGCCTGGATAGCTTGACTCCAGTGGTGTGGAGAGCCTGGGACTCACGTCTGAGCATACCCAGCCCACTCTGGGTGAAAATTGCAAAAAACACAGTTGATGGACAGAATGTAGAACAATGTCATACATTCACCCCAGTACAAGGATCTGGGCCTGAATCCATCGTTTTTTTGCACTCCACACCACCCAGGGTTAGACACTGGCTATATGCAAATCAGCTCTGACCCTGTGCCTCATGGGAACAGTCCAGTCCGATCTACCAAGCCATGTCTTTCCAAGACCGGAATCAAGCATCCAAGGACCGCTTTCTGGCTATCAGCCTTCATCAGCCTGGATAGCTTGAATCCAGTGGTGTGGAGAGCCTGGGACTCACGTCTGAGCATACCCAGCCCACTCGGGGTGAACATTGCAAAAAACACAGTTGATGGACAGAATGTAGAACAATGTCATACATTCACCCCAGTACAAGGATCTGGGCCTAAATCCATCGTTTTTTTGCACTCCACACCACCCTGGGTTAGACACTGGCTATATGCAAATCAGCTCTGACCCTGTGCCTCATGGGAACAGTCCAGTCCGATCTACCAAGCCATGTCTTTCCTAGACCAGAATCAAGCATCCAAGGACCGGTTTCTGGCTATCAGCCTTCATCAGCCTGGATAGCTTGACTCCAGTGGTGTGGAGAGCCTGGGACTTACGTCTGAGCATACCCAGCCCACTCGGGTGAAAATTGCAAAAAACACAGTTGATGGACAGAATGTAGAACAATGTCATACATTCACCCCAGTACAAGGATCTGGGCCTAAATCCATCGTTTTTTTGCACTCCACACCACCCTGGGTTAGACACTGGCTATATGCAAATCAGCTCTGACCCTGTGCCTCATGGGAACAGTCCAGTCCGATCTACCAAGCCATGTCTTTCCTAGACCGGAATCAAGCATCCAAGGACCGCTTTCTGGCTATCAGCCTTCATCAGCCTGGATAGCTTGAATCCAGTGGTGTGGAGAGCCTGGGACTCACGTCAGAGCATACCCAGCCCACTCGGGGTGAAAATGGCAAAAAACACAGTTGATGGACAGAATGTAGAACAATGTCATACATTCACCCCAGTACAAGGATCTGGGCCTAAATCCATCGTTTTTTTGCACTCCACACCACCCTGGGTTAGACACTGGCTATATGCAAATCAGCTCTGACCCTGTGCCTCATGAGAACAGTCCAGTCCGATCTACCAAGCCATGTCTTTCCTAGACCGGAATCAAGCATCCAAGGACCGCTTTCTGGCTATCAGCCTTCATCAGCCTGGATAGCTTGAATCCAGTGGTGTGGAGAGCCTGGGACTCACGTCTGAGCATACCCAGCCCACTCGGGGTGAAAATTGCAAAAAACACAGTTGTTGATGGACAGAATGTAGAACAATTCCATACATTCACCCCAGTACAAGGATCTGGGCCTAAATCCACCGTTTTTTTGCACTCCACACCACCCTGGGTTAGACACTGGCTATATGCAAATCAGCTCTGACCCTGTGCCTCATGGGAACAGTCCAGTCCGATCTACCAAGCCATGTCTTTCCTAGACCGGAATCAAGCATCCAAGGACCGGTTTCTGGCTATCAGCCTTCATCAGCCTGGATAGCTTGACTCCAGTGGTGTGGAGAGCCTGGGACTCACGTCTGAGCATACCCAGCCCACTCGGGGTGAAAATTGCAAAAAACACAGTTGATTGACAGAATGTAGAACAATGTCATACATTCACCCCAGTACAAGGATCTGGGCCTAAATCCATCGTTTTTTTGCACTCCACACCACCCTGGGTTAGAAACTGGCTATATGCAAATCAGCTCTGACCCTGTGCCTCATGGGAACAGTCCAGTCCGATCTACCAAGCCATGTCTTTCCTAGACTGGAATCAAGCATCCAAGGACCGGTTTCTGGCTGTCAGCCTTCATCAGCCTGGATAGCTTGACTCCAGTGGTGTGGAGAGCCTGGGACTCACGTCTGAGCATACCCAGCCCACTCGGGGTGAAAATTGCAAAAAACACAGTTGATGGACAGAATGTAGAACAATGTCATACATTCACCCCAGGACAAGGATCTGGGCCTAAATCCATTGTTTTTTTGCACTCCACACCACCCTGGGTTAGACACTGGCTATATGCAAATCAGCTCTGACCCTGTGCCTCATGAAAACAGTCCAGTCCGATCTACCAAGCCATGTCTTTCCTAGACAGGAATCAAGCATCCAAGGACCGGTTTCTGGCTATCAGCCTTCATCAGCCTGGATAGCTTGACTCCAGTGGTGTGGAGAGCCTGGGACTCACGTCTGAGCATACCCAGCCCACTCGGGGTGAAAATTGCAAAAAACACAGTTGATGGACAGAATGTAGAACAATGTCATACATTCACCCCAGTACAAGGACCTGGGCCTAAATCCATCGTTTTTTTGCACTCCACACCACCCTGGGTTAGACACTGGCTATATGCAAATCAGCTCTGACCCTGTGCCTCATGGGAACAGTCCAGTCCGATCTTCCAAGCCATGTCTTTCCTAGACCGGAATCAAGCATCCAAGGACCGGTTTCTGGCTATCAGCCTTCATCAGCCTGGATAGCTTGACTCCAGTGGTGTGGAGAGCCTGGGACTCACGTCTGAGCATACCCAGCCCACTCGGGGTGAAAATTGCAAAAAACACAGTTGATGGACAGAATGTAGAACAATGTCATACATTCACCCCAGTACAAGGATTAGGACCTAAATCCATCGTTTTTTTGCACTCCACGCCACCCTGGGTTAGACACTGGCTATATGCAAGTCAGCTCTGACCCTGTGCCTCATGGGAACAGTCCAGTCCGATCTACCAAGCCATGTCTTTCCTAGACCGGAATCAAGCATCCAAGGACCGGTTTCTGGCTATCAGCCTTCATCAGCCTGGATAGCTTGACTCCAGTGGTGTGGAGAGCCTGGGACTCACGTCTGAGCATACCCAGCCCACTCGGGGTGAAAATTGCAAAAAACACAGTTGATGGACAGAATGTAGAACAATGTCATACATTCACCCCAGTACAAGGATCTGGGCCTAAATCCATCGTTTTTTTGCACTCCACACCACCCTGGGTTAGACACTGGCTATATGCAAATCAGCTCTGACCCTGTGCCTCATGGGAACAGTCCAGTCCGATCTACCAAGCCATGTCTTTCCTAGACCGGAATCAAGCATCCAAGGACCGGTTTCTGGCTATCAGCCTTCATCAGCCTGGATAGCTTGACTCCAGTGGTGTGGAGAGCCTGGGACTCACGTCTGAGCATACCCAGCCCACTCGGGGTGAAAATTGCAAAAAACACAGTTGATGGACAGAATGTAGAACAATGTCATACATTCACCCAAGTACAAGGATCTTGGCCAATAGAGACCTGTCTCAGCATCTGTGAGCAGTAAGGAGAGAAATGTCCTGGTTTTTAAATAGTGTTTCGGTGGGAGACACTATTTAAAAACAGTAAATTTCTCTGTTTAACCCGGTCACTGCACAAAAACCGGTATATTTCTGTAATTTAAAGCAAAGTTTTGGGACATCGGGACACTGCTCCGAAAACCGGGACCGTCCGGGGAAAACCGGGACATCTGGTCAGTCTATCTATCATTCTTCCATGTACTTTACGATGCCAAAGGGAAAGTTAAGGTTTTATGGCAACACAAATATACACTTCAAGAGCTATCTAGTGGGCGTTGTTTACAAGTCGTCGCTATTGCAGTTTAATCTCCGTTAGGATTGACTACCAATGTGCAGAAGGCAGGAGAACAACTGTTAGAAATGGGGGTCTCTAGTTGGCAGGGGTAGGTACCATTGACCAAATAGGGACACTTGCTTCTAGTCAGGGTAAGGGGGATACACACTTTAGATAAACCCTGCTCACCCCCATGGTAGCTTGGCTCGAGCGGACAGTCTTATCCCAAAGGCAATGTGTAAAGTATTTGTACCAACACTCACAGTAACACAGTGAAAACACCACAAATGGACACCACACGAGTTTAGAAAAATAAAATATCTTTATCTAAACTACACAAGACCAAAACGACAAAAATACAACATACGAAACTCAGTAGAATGTCTTTAGAAAGGTTATTATAAAAATAAACTTGTAGATGATGAAATATGACTCATAAAGTACCTGGGATGAGTAACGCAAAACAAACAAAGGGTCGCAGAGACGGCGATGCGTCGACTCTTCCTGTACTCCGGTTCCGATGCGACAAGATGGCACCTCGAAATGTTGCGATGATCCAGTGCGATGCGAGAAAATGGCGTCTTGACTGCAATGCAACAACGTGTGGCGAACACAGTAGTTTTCTGAGCCGCGACAGGCCCTGCGACATGCTTCTCTGGTGATGGGACGACACCCTCGGTGACTGCGACATGCTTCTATGGTGTTGCAGCAATGTTCAGCAGCAGCGCGCTTCCTCGGCAGTGCTACGTCTTCTCCGCTATTGCGATGGCACCATCTGTATGGCGGCACGCTTCCCAGGGGATGCGACGGCAAACATCGACAGTGGCGACACGCTTCCTCGATGATGTGACAGCAGCTGCTGCAGCGGCGTCACTCTTCTCTCTTGTTGTGTCATGCAAAAAGGCCTCACACACAGTTACAGGCCCTCCTGGCAGACTGGATCTCCCAGCAAGGAAGTTCAGGGAAGCTGGGGTTAAAGTCCTTTTGTACCTGGGACTGGACCAGAAACAGGAGGCCAGCTCTTCTCAAGCCCTTGAAGACTTTGCTTCAGAGGGACACAGCAAAGTCCTTCTTCAAGCAGGGGACATAGCACACAGCAAAGTCCTTTAGATTTCTCCTCAGTAGAATCAGCAAACTGCAGGCAAACCCCAGACACACAGCAAGGACAGCACTTCTCAGTCTCTACAGATGATCTTCTTTGGCAGGGATTCCTCTTGATCATGAAGTCGTCTTGGAAACTTTTATATCCCTGTGTTTCCAGAACAGGAGAGCAGCTTTTCTCATGCCCTTGGAGACTTCCTTTTCAGACATAATCAACAGGAGAGAAAGGGTCAGCAAGCCACTCTTGTACCCCTTGGTAAATAGTTATAAATCAACAAAAGAGTGACTACAGAACTAAAACAATCAGAATAGTAGTATAGTTGCTACCACCAGAAGTAGTAGGAAGATATAGTGAGAGATACTCAGTGTGAGAAAAGAACCCTCAGGCACCAACAAAAGTTGATAGCCAAGTATCTTCATTGGGTCCTTGTGTGGAAAAGAAGAAAATGAGACTGTGATAACAGGGGTGAATAAAAAGAGTATGGACTACTCCCCAAACTCCTTTAATATGAGGGTAGTTCTAACTCCATTAAAAACTATGAAAGAATGGACATTTGGATGGCTAAGTTAGTTTGAACCATCAAGTCCTTCTATGTAATCATAAGAAGTGCATTAAGAAAAAATAAGAAAAAAACGGTCGACATGTTTCTGCTTATGAGCCTCCAGTCAGCTCTGCATTCATCAGGACCAAAAAGATAGTCTTACACCACCTGTTTGGCGCACGCTAAGGCACCAAACCAAAGGTGGAGTAAACTAAAAATACAAAAAGAACTATGCAATTTAGTTGGTTCAGGCGGTGGATGTGGATACGCTAGGTCCCAAAGCGGGCAGTCGCCCGGAAAGAAAGAGTCTGGGCGTGAAGGTTTCCCCCTGCCACCAGCCTATGGGATGCACCCATGATTAATCAACCATTTTGCCGTCTTTTATAAATTGCAAAGACCGAAGGAGACAAACGTCCATGCAACACTTAAAATTAAGGTTGTACAGTTCTTTTTGTATTTTTAGTTTACTCCACCTTTGGTTTGGTGCCTTAGCGTGCGCCAAACAGGTGGTGTAAGACTATCTATTTGGTCCTGATGAATGCAGAGCTGACTGGAGGCTCATAAGCAGAAACATGTCGACCGTTTTTTTCTTATTTTTTCTTATTTTTTCTTAATGCACTTCTTATGATTACATAGAAGGACTTGATGGTTCAAACTAACTTAGCCATCCAAATGTCCATTCTTTCATAGTTTTTAATGGAGTTAGAACTACCCTCATATTAAAGGAGTTTGGGGAGTAGTCCATACTCTTTTTATTCACCCCTGTTATCACAGTCTCATTTTCTTCTTTTCCACACAAGGACCCAATGAAGATACTTGGCTATCAACTTTTGTTGGTGCCTGAGGGTTCTTTTCTCACACTGAGTATCTCTCACTATATCTTCCTACTACTTCTGGTGGTAGCAACTATACTACTATTCCGATTGTTTTAGTTCTGTAGTCACTCTTTTGTTGATTTATGACTTCCTTTTCAGGACACAGCACACAGCAAAGTCATTTCTTAAAGCATGGGACACAGCACACAGCAAAGTCCTTCTCCTTCCTTTGGCAGAAATAACAACTGCAGGCCAACCCCAGACACACAGCAAGGGCAGTACTTTTCCTTCAGAACTTCAGCTTTTCTCTACAGCAAAGGTTCCTCCTTGGTTCCAAAGTAGTCTAAAGATCAGGGGTTTCAGCTCTAATACTTATACCCCAAAAGTCTCTGTTCTCTATGTGTGAGAGGTCCTGGACCCAGTCCAATCCAGTTCTGGGAACACTCTGCCAGTGCGCAACTTCTTCCTTTGTTAGTGTAGGCCAGGGTCATCAGAGGCACCACAGGAGGTGTAGCCAGCATTGTGGAAGGCAGGTACAGCCCTATTCAGGCCAAGGTGCTACTCCTCCGACCACTCCAAATGCAAATAGGTCTATTCAGCCTAGTGCTGACTCACCCAGACTCCTGGATCAACCCCAGCCCCTGTCACTCTCAAACCAGACAGTCAATCCCCAAACAGGCAGATGCACACTGAAAGGTTGAACAAGAAAATAGCTTCTTTCTAAAAGTGCTATTTTCCAACACTGAATTTAAAAGCCATTCTTCCTAAAAGAAGTGTTATTAAATTCTGAGTTCAGGGATACCAGTTTCCAATTTTCTATCTTGCTTCTATGGGAAGATATGCAGGTAAACATGTTACAAAGCATTCACCATTCTGTCCTTTGGGCAAGTTATCCTTTCAATAGTGAAAAACTAAATTGGCAGTATTTCACTATCAGGACATGTTACCCACACTAGTATATGTCCTACCTTTCACATACACTGCACCCTGCTCAGGGGGGTACCTTAGGCCTAACATAGGAGTGTCTAATGTGTAAAAAAAGGGAAGGGTAAGGCCTGGCAAGTGGGTGCACTGGCCAGGTCGACATGGCAGTTATCAAACTGTGCACAGGCACTGCAGTGGCAGGCCTGAGACCTCTTTTCAGCGCTACTCATGTGGGTGGCACAATCAGTGCTGCAAGCCTACTAGTAGCATTTGGATTACCAGCCCTGGCACACTCTGTGCACTTTACTAAGGACCTACTGGTAAAACAAATGAGCCAATCATGGATAACCAATCACAATAACAATTTACAGAGAGAGCATATGCACTTTAACACTGGTCAGCAGTGGTAAAGTGCCCAGAGTCCTATAGCCAACAACCATGGGTCAGAAAAAATAATGGAGGAAGAAGCAAAATGTTTGGGGATAACCCTGCAAAAAGGGCCATTTCCAACACAAACCATTTCTCTCCTTCTTTCTATGTGCTAGCAGACGGCTTCTCCTACATGTGGCGCTCTTACTATGGTTTCCCTACTCTTAATTCAGCCGGCCTCACCGGATGTGTGTCCTGTTCCAATTATGTAGGCGCACAGCACCCAGCACCATTCGTATGTTTTCCTGTAGCTCATGCGGGGTAGCCTGGGATCTTTCCAGGCTCATCCAATATCTCCCACTGCTTTATCAGGAACGGGTTCTCATTCCTAGTCACATCTGGAGAGCCACCTCATTCCTCAGTACAAGGCTAAAATGGCAGATAGGGGGGTTCTCACCATTGTTTAGGCCTCACGCTATAGGAGCTGTGCTTACATCTGCACCTCTCTCCCAACACGCCTATTGCAGGTCTATATGGCCCTCCTTGCAGATTCGGCTGCGCCAGGTGCCTCCATCCGCACATGTGGGCCTTTGCGAGTCAGCTACATTTCCCTACTAGGCCCCATTGGGCTCCAGGGGCAGCACAGGGCTCTTTGCTATGACCCTCGCCTCCAGGTTTACTTCTTTTTCTTTTTCACCTGCAGCTCCCCCAGGTGCTAGGCTCCATACGATTGCCATCTCATTAATTGCTCACGACTTGATCTGAATGTGCGTCAGGTAAGCCGTAGGATGGTGGGGGATATAGCACTTATTGTACATCTGCTGATTAGTGTTTTAATGTAGTAAATAGATTCTTTTAGAACAGTGTATAGATAAACACATAGTGCTGTAGGGTCACTACAATACTGAAACAGAAGTATGATAGTGTTTACTTGAAGGGTAAGAATACAGATTGGGGAATTGAAGGTATAAAATAGAAGTTTGTTGGTGGATAGAACACTGGATGCATAGTGTGTAGGTGTTTGAAGCAGTTAATGCCTTATGACACACTTTCACCATGAGTACTTGGATAGTGGCTGAATGATTACAATTGTGCAAGGAGAGTGTAACATCAAAGCGTATCTGTAACGTGTGCGCGCGTACGCGCAGAGGATGATTTACTGTACAATGGACGGTGCGATCACTGTATGCCTATGGTACAAATACGGAAAAAAACAATGAAAAAGGAATCGTATAGAATTTAATTTCAATATATTGAATAAAAAAAATTAATTAATAAAAAAAATATTTTTGAATTTAGTTTTGTTATTATTTTACATTAAAACTATGAACTATTATTAAAAAAAATAAGTATTAATATTTATAATAAAAATGTAGGAAATTAGTATAAAAAGAAAGAAATATAGTGATGCATTTAAGAATTATCATTTACAAAACCTTTGAAATTCACTGAAAAAAACATAGGTTTCACACGCGTTATAGTTAGGAATTAGCATTTAAAAAAACTTAGAAATTCACTGAAAAAACCATAGGTTTCATACATGTTATAGTTAGCTGGACATTACACTCATACAAAACCATTGAAGTTCCCCCGTTATAGTTAGTTCAGCTAACTATAAGTCGTGCGCCTGCAATGCACTGCTGATGACGTCACGTATTACCTCACTCATGACATGGTCAGTGACATCACTCATGACATCACTGATGACATCACTGATGACATCATCCTTGTGAAAGAGTGGCAGACCTCCTCTCCGCGTAATATAACCCTTGATACACACATTCAAAAATAGAAATTAAAATGTAAAAAAATATGAAGATATGAATACCAGTTAGAACAACCTATTCAGTAATTCCAAAATCTACATACACATCCACTCATTCACTAACAGTTCTATATAGTCACTCATACATGTACTCACTCAACATATGTACTCATACACCTATACATCCTGTTACACACCGACACTCATCCATAGAGTTATTCACACGCATACTCACACATGCAAATAAACTATCAAACATCCATTTATTTGCATATACAGCTATACACACACCACAACACTTACTTTTACAGAAACGCACACATACTTATTCTCTTAAACAATCACTTATAGAAACACATACTTATTTATAGAGGAACTCGTCCAATCTCTCAATCTCACATATAATCACTTATATACATCAATACTTACATATACTGGATTAAAACATATGTAGTTACTCATAAAGATACTATTGAGACAGGCATTCACTCAATAACACACCCATACACACACTCATCCACCCATACAGTCCTGCACACATGCTGTCTTCAAAACACATACAAACAATGAGTCACTCATTCATGCATCTATACGCTGAGTAATATGCCCCACCGAACCATATAGACACTCATACTGATACTGAAAAAACAAATTGATAACCCATATACACACTCATGTAGCTACTCACCAACCCATGCAGCCACTTATAGACAAAGTGAGACACTAATACAGATATTTACGTATTTAAACATTACTCGCTAATACATGTATTCTCTAAGCTACACTTAATAAGTCAGTATGCAATCATTTTTACAAAACAAAATCCATTCAGACACGTATTTAACCATTTATTCTTCCATTGACCGTTAGATGTACATATATAAAAAATATTTATTTTTCAGAAAGACACATTCACTGGATGATGTAATCAGTGATGTCATCAGTGATGTCATTTGAGATGCCATCAGTGATGTCATGAGTGATGTCACTGATCATGTCATGAGTGATGTAATATGTGACGTCAACAGCAGTGAATTGCGGGCGCGCAAGTTATAGTTAGCTGAACTAACTATAACGGGGGAATTTCAATGGTTTGTATGAGTGAAATGTCCACCTAACTATAACATGTATTAAACCTATGTTTTTTGTAGTGAATTTCTAAGGTTTTTTAAATGCTAATTCCTAACTATAACGTGTGTGAAACCTATGGTTTTTTCAGTGAATATAAATATATATATATATATATATGTTTTCCACAGAATCCGGTTATGGTAGGGGCCGTCAGCAGGGCGGTCCATGTGCAGGGTACTGGAACCCTGTAACATGCAAATTCATCAACCTTCTCCCTCCAGAAAGTTTCACGGACACCGTGGACTTGCAGCAAAATATTCTTTATTGCAGCAAAGTAAAGCAACGCGTTTCAGCTTTCGCCTAGATCACGCTTGGTGATAGGCGTCCATTAGCACACGTTTAAACACAGAATAGTGAACATAAACGACAGACAATAACACCATGGTGGTAAAGTGAAAATACATAATAAGGCGGCCATCTTAACATGATTGTTTGTTCAATATGTTCAAGGGCTATTTATATTGTGAATCAGTTTAACACCCAATGTTATGCAAGTGCATTTACATTTTCAATTTCATTTCATAACTGCTTCATACCGCAAAATATCTACATTTATTTCTGTCATTTACGGCAAAGACCTAATAAGTTTAGCGTATTACTAGTGTGGCACAAACACACACCTATTGCTCGGTGTTTGTTTAAAATAACTTTTAAATAAAGTTATTCACTGTTGACAGCAAAAACAATTGATACAATTCTAAGCCCCAGTGAGGTGTTCAGAGGCCACGCCCCTTTTTAAAATACTCTGCAACGCAGCTCCGTGGTGCTTACTGCAGGTACCTGGGGGGCTAGTTGGCCCCTAGGGGACCTCTGGATTGAAAAGGAATGAATGCCCCAACTTAAAACACGCCACAGGGCGTGTTTGCACACACATCACCTCAAGCCCCGCCCCCTACCTTCACCACTGTGCAAACGCGTCCTGTGGCACGTTCTAAGTTGGGGGATTAAGTCCCCTTGAATACTGGAGGTACCTGGGAGCCAACTAGCCCACTAGGAACCTCCAGTATGCGCCAGGGGGCTGCGTAGCAGAGAGGTGTAAAAAGGGGCATGGCCTCTTTACACATCTCTGCAACGCAGCTCCCTGACGCATACTGGAGGTTCCTGGTGGGCTAGTTGGGCCCCAGGGACCCCCAGTATTCAAGGGGAATCAGTTCCCCCTCTGCAAACGCGCCAGGGGACGCGTTTGCAGAGTGGTGCACACCATCACCTCAAGCCCCACCCCCTCCCTGCACCACTCTGCAAATGCGTCCCTGGCACATTTGCAGACGGGGAAATAATTCCCCTTGAATACTGGGGGTCCCTGGGGGCCAACTAGCCCACCAGGAACCTCCACTATGCGCCCCGGTCGCCTTGCGACCGGGGCGGAAAAGCGCCGTACGGTCTTGACGTCTGCCGCGGTCCCCCCGCCATACTAATATGGCGGGGGGTCTTTAGTGCAAGGATGGCGGGCGGATCGCCATCCTGATGGGCCCCTTTGGCTTTAAAAATATTAGACAGTAATTTCGCAATTCGAAAGGCAAACGTTGTCATTTGGAAACAAGTTGGAAAGTAATCGAGTCTGCAAAGCTTGTTTGCCATGTTCAGTCAGTAGTCCAATTCTAATATCTTGGGGAATAGTTCCATAATCAACATCATTTACCTGTTGCATATTTGTAATGAGTTCTTTCTTTCAAAATATGACCACATGTTCACGTTTCCAACACTACCCAGAGACTTTCTGGTGTCTTCATGCGCAAGTGTTTTAAAAACTGGTTGTCCTTTTACAGGAGTCAGTTGCAGTAGATCTCCAAAAAATATGACGTGTTTTCCTCCAAATAATACGACATACTCTGTTTTAAGAATTTGCTGCATTCGTAAATGCACAAAGGCAAGCATTAAGTTTGAGACCATGCTTACCTCATCAATAAAGAGAAGTTTCATTTTCTTCAAGACTCTTGAAACTTCACAGCCAGCTTCTCCAGATAGCTTGTGGTATTCCAATTTGTTTTCATGCTCTACTGGTAGCATTAAGTAAGTAAGTAAGTAAATGTTTATTGTTTAGTTAATTAAAACCATAACAATATAAAAGCCTTTTGTTGTACAAAACAGATTAAAAAAGAATTAAACAATATATTCATTTTATCGCTGCTTGACACTCATAAAATTTCATTCTTAAAATTCAGTAGCCAAGAGTTTGTCCATTTTTCTTTTGCCAGAATTCTGACCCTTTTAACAAAGCTTCGAAAAAACTTTGAGGAATTTGATCAGTCTACCATTCAATTGTGGGTCTGATGGATTTAGGCCCGCAATTATAGCAGCTCTACAGGACCTAATTCCTCTCACGTTAAAACTTTGTTTGAGCAGAACGTCTAGTTTGTTGTAAAGTTTATTGCATGTGCAAATTACATAAATGAAGTCTTCTTTGTAGTAATCACACAGCCGGCATGCTTTAGGACCTGTATGCACCCAGGTTGGCTGATCCGCCAAAGATGGTAATTTTCCAAAACGTAATGCCATTAATTATAATTTTTACGTCAATTGAAAATGTCAAATTTAAGTACGACGCGGGTGCTAGAGACTTGTAAATATTTATCACCATCCAAGCGTGCGACCTTAACCTAAAGATATTTTTGTCAGTTTGTGCTGAATGGGTTTTAGCTACTTTGTTCATTGCTTGTTTGAAAGACTGATACGGCAGAATTTTGTTCCATAAGTCAGTTGTACAGGTTATTGAGAGAGATTTACATAGGTATTGATTAAAAGGAGAGTTTCTGTCCTCGTCTACTTCGGTCCATAGGGCCTCATTAATTTGTGATGTGGCTGCATTTTGTTTCGGCCGGTACCAGGTTTTTACTGTGGCATACATTCTCCCTATGTCTTCATTTATTAAGCCGAATTCAAGACGGACCTGTGCGGGCAAGGCCGACCTTTGTATCTGAAATACTTTTTTATAAATGTATGCTGCTAGTTGGTTTAAAACCTCACCGTCTTCACCATGAAAAGCAGCGCTGGCATATGTTATCGTTAGAAGGATTTTCGCCGTCATTACTGCGAGCAGTGGTTTATATGATGAAACCCTTTAACTTTTTTGCAAGTTGAATGAAGACGAATATGAGGGCACTGGTTCTCTGAATCATGTACTTTTTTTGTTCTGTATGATTTTGTGAGTTGTCAACATAGAATCCCAGGTACTTATATTTTTTAACTTCCTCTAGTTGGTTGCCGTTAAGCCAGATTGTCTGCTTACATCTCCGCTGACTGCCAATCACCATAGTTTTAGTCTTTGATGTATTTATTTCAAGTTTGTTTGCTGAAAGGTAATCTGACATTTATTTCAAGTTTGTTTGCTGAAATGTAATCTGACATTTCGTTTAAAACTCTTTGAAGACCGATCTTTGTTGCCACATCGTCGGCATATGAAAGGTGAGTGAGTACCAGTTTACCAAGTTTCGGCGGGTGAGAGTTAGTGCAGTCTAGCCTCTGTAAAAGATCTGACATGACCTATCTTAATTCTTAACCAGGTGTTAGAGTAGAATAGCAGTATACCTTTTAGTAGCCTTTCAGGTATGTCCCATGCTCACAACTTTTTCCACAGGAGGTGACGATCAACACTATCAAATGCTGCCTTTAGGTCTATAAAGCAGAGGTAAAGTTGTTGTTCCTCTGATTGCACTTGTTAGCTATTAGAGATAGAGCTAAGATGTTCGTTATCGTCCCTATTCCTTGCCTGAAGCCTGTTTGGTTGACCGGGATAAGGTTGAGGTGTCAGACCAATCCTTCAGGTCTTCTAGAACGAGTGTGGCATAATATGTGGCTTCAACGTCCAGGAGGGCTATTAACCTGTAGTTTGATGGATTAGTTCTCTCTCCTCCTTTAAAAATAGGTGTCAATATTGAGCCTTGCCAATTCGATGGTATGTAATTTAGGAGCTCTATTTCTTTATATAGGTTAAAAAGATGATTGCCCCAGAACGATGTATCATGCTTAAAAATTGCTTGAGGGATTCCATTAGGGCCAGGAGCACCGTCACTTCTACCTTTCTTAAATATATGTATAACTCCTTCCCTTGACATGGATGAATGGTTTGTCGCTGTTATCGGAGAATGAATGCGATTTTTCCCCAGCGGCTTCCCTTTTTCCTCAATTTGCGTAGTCCCTGCGTGTGAGGTGTGGTGACCTCTCCTGAGCTGTTTGGTTCAGTTACCCCTTTGGATATATCTTTTCCATCGGCCTGGGCCTGGAAGTTTACTTCTGGCGTGTCTTGGGTAACGGGTTCTATGAACTTTGTGGTTAGAAATTCAGCCCACTCGTATTCTTGAATATTTGATGAGAGTACGTTCGCTGGCCTGTGTAATTTGTTTATAATTTCCCAAAACTTGTTTGAATTTGTTTTCTTAGCGCTACAAAGTAGTTCAACCCAAAATTTATCATTGCTAAATCGTTTTTCTTCCCATAGCTCTTTTTTGTAGATTTTCCTTAGCTGACGTACCCTCTCCCAGGATACTTGGTCGGGAACTGTTTTTTTTAACCTCCTAATTGCTTTTTTAAGTTTGCATTTCAAGGCTCGCAACCCAGACGTTTTTTTTTTATTCCGTTTTTTTTTTACCATGAATTTTAGTCTGGTGTTGTCCAGTCGGCATTAGTGTTGTTAGATCCGCCGTACATGTTACCCAAGCTTGAATTTTATTCTAGGCCTCAACTTTACTGGCCGTTATCTTCATTTTTATCTTGGACTGTAATGTATCAATTGTATCATTTGACCATTTTAGGCGTTTTATGTCAACTGTGTGTATATTACCTTCAATTGTTGTGTTTGCCTGATGTTTGGTGATTTTTAACCTGATGTGTATGTGTTGGTAAGAATGGTCACTCCTGGTTGTGTACTCTATGGAAAAATGGGGGAGGAATGGCATCAATGATACTGAAATTGCTGTATAGTCCAGTCTTGTTCTAGTCTTTCCACCATGAAATGTATGTTTCGGTGGGAAATCGTCTGTTGTTCTGCCATTTATTACTCCTAGCCCAAGAAACTCTAGAGCATTTACCAGTCCTTGACCTACGTGATCCGCTGTAGGTCTCATTGGCTGATATTGCTGTGGAACATTCCAGTATATATTGTCAGATTCTAGCACGTCATCTTTGTCCGGGGTGTGTATTAAGTTGGAATTAAAGTCCCCTGTAAGTATCAAATCCCATAAGGGATAGGTACTCCTTATGTCTGTGATAATTGCGATCAACTGAGCATTGTGGGCTGATTTTTTCCTTACTAGGGGATGTGCATATGTATTGATCAGCAGGAATGTTTTTGTTCTACCCACTGGCCCAGATGTTAGTTTGATCAGTGAATATTAGGTCCTGCTGAAACCATCTGTGCAGTGTCGATTTTTAGCTCTGTAGATATATAGACTGCCAGTCCCCCTTTGGGCCCACCGTAAATTTTAGTTTTAATAGCTGACACTGTATAATGTATATAATTTGCCAGGGGGAGCTCTTCCAGTGCCCAAGTCTCCTGCAGTGCTATTATATCATATTTGTCCCAATTTGGTTGACACCCATTTTCTAGCCATTTTTTTGTCCCTGCTATGTTCCATGAGAGCATTTGTATGTTTCTTGGGTCTTGTACGGCTGATGTCTTTTCCAACGGTCAATGGCCAGATTTTGAACTTAGCGCTCCTGGCAGCCAGCGCCAACTGTCCTGGACCACATCCTTTCCGGTTGCCAGATCAATCTGTAAAGTAAAGTCCACATTTGTAAAGCGCACAATCACCCGTAAGGGTCTCTAGGCGCTGGGGGCCGTCGGGAAGATTAAGCGAGCTATTGCCCAGAGTCACATGGTGCTGGGCTAACCTGCCGCCGGAGCCGGGGATCGAACCGTGGTCCCCAGATCTGTATGTCTCTCTTCAGTGCAATTGGAAGGTTGCTGCCTTTTGCTCCTTTGAGAACTGTATGTTTGTTCTGCATACTTTCTCTTTGACTTTGTCCATAGCTCTTGTTGTAGTTAGGGTTAATGGTTAGAGGGCCAGGATAGGGTGGTATCGATGGTCTTGACAGTTTTATTCCCCAAGCTTCAAATTGCGACTTGGAGTTCATAATGTGCTGAACATCTTTTTCAGTCCGCCATGTGGTCAGTGTTTGTTCCTTATTTTTTTTACTTCCCTTTGCTATAAATTCTACTGCCAATAAGTTCAACGAGGTCAGATATTTTAAAGCTGGAATATTAGCTGTTAATTTCAATATGTTCCCCCTGTTCAGTATGTCTTGTGGCCCTTTTGAGTCGTATTCTGGTGTTAAGAGTAGTTGCTGTTTCGTAAGCAAATTACAATGATGATTGGGTCTCCATTCTTGTTATCGACTGTAATTTGTTTCTTGTCATCTTTTATTTCAACTTTTAAGTTTACATATTGGGTCTTGTTTCCCAATGTAGTGTTTAGAACCTGTTTGTCTACCGAAACAATGTTCTCCTGAAGGCTTTCTGCGTTATGGTTAGTTACTACTTCCTGATCTAAATTCCATACGGCTGATCTCACCCATCTGTTTTAATTGGGATGTCAGTGGAATTTTCACCATTTGATTAATTTCCCCAGGATGAAACACATAGGCCTCAGGGTTATCCATTGTCTTTCCTGTCGACATGCTGACTTTGAGTTTTTGGGTCTCTGGGTTTGAGTTGTCTTGTTTTTTGTGTTCCATTTTTGGCTCTCGCCACCCATCCTCGAGAGTTTCCGTGGGACAGTATTCCTTTTTTTCCCCTCTTTGGTTGTTTGCAACCTTGTTCTCCGTAGTTGTTTGAACAAGGGCGTTGTGAGATGTTGTATTGCTAGTAGTTGGACCTGTTTGTTCGTGGCTCATCAGATCTTCCTTGTTGGGGTCAGTGCCTTGCCTACTTTTATTCTGTGGTTCTATGGATTCCTTTATCTTAATCGTTTGCATGTTGCCAGTTTTATTCCCTGCTTGATTACATTTTTTCTTGGGTCCATATTTATTGTCTCCTTTTCTCTTCGTCGTCTTCTGTGAATTCCAAGATTTGTGACTAGAACCGAATTTATGTCTCCTCCTCTTCCTGATTTCTGATTTACTTCTGCTGATATATCCTTCTCTGCCTTTTCTGGCTTTTTGCTGCTAGACCGATGTTTATCTGTAACATTATCCGGGTCTGTTGCTACATTAC
Organism: Lissotriton helveticus; assembly: GCF_964261635.1. Taxonomy (NCBI): domain Eukaryota; kingdom Metazoa; phylum Chordata; class Amphibia; order Caudata; family Salamandridae; genus Lissotriton; species Lissotriton helveticus. The sequence goes on along the minus strand of NC_136063.1, from coordinate 339,073,824 downwards.
TCGTCCTGACTGGGCAGAAAATTGGGTATACCTTGGTAGTGAGCTGCGTTGTTAGTAAAGACGTTTTATTCCTAGCTTTCCTGTCACGTTTTTTTTGTTTACGCGGCGGCTTTAGTTCTTTATTGTTCTTTTTATCCTGATTTGTTGCTTCATTACTTTTGGTTGACTGATAATCTACTTCAGCTTTGCGAGGTACCGGGCTTAAAAGGACTTGTATGTTTTCTGGGTTAAATTCAGTTGGTTCATCTTTGTTATCTCTCACTTCCAAAGTTGATTTATTGATTAATATTATCTGTTCTAAAAGTGTTGGCAGAAGACTTAATTTATCAATTATTGGGCTGCAGGAACACTGAATTTAATATTTTGCTTGGACTCTTGTAATCAAATTATTCATTTTGTCCAGATTGGTGTTGATCCCTGCAATTTGTAGAGCTATGATATTCATTAGGTCTATTTGTATGTCCTGGTAGCATTAGTAAACAATGTAAAGTAATTCCTTTAATGTTGTGTGCTGCCAACCCAGTTGGAACAGTGACAACACAAGACAAATGCGGCTCAGTTGTTTTCTGTAGATAACTTGTAATTACTTTAATTAAAAAACTTTTTCCTGTTCCAGCTTGTCCACTCACGTACATTCGGATAGGTTGAAATTATGTGCATGAGCATTCTTTGTTTTCATGAAGTAATCCATGGTCAATCTGTTGTCTCACTTGCTCATATATTTCTTTCTGCTCAACATTTAGTTGTTCTTCCAAATTTCCTAAGTTTGTTACATCTTCTTGAACTTGATACATTGCTGTTTCCACCTCATTCATGGCAATTTCTACTTCGTTTTCAACAATTGGTTGTCCTAGTGGATCTTAACTCAGCGCAGCAAAACTTTGACTGTCTTGAGAACTGCCTCTAACAATCTCAGGTGCAATTGTAGTTTCTTGATCAATTTCATCGTTCAACATTTTCATATAATTTGCAAAAGCACTGAATTGTATGCTATGTTTACACGCATTAAAGGAATCTTCATAGCTCTGGAAATCTCCAAGTAATTTCAGTTCTGAACGCCATGTTTTGAATAGTTGTTAAAGAGCTAAATAGTAAAATTCCCTTTTATCAGCAGTGTCACAACTCAGCTTCCTGTGATTAATTACATTTCCTTTTGTTTGTTTCACCAAACATCCTTCGGAATCAATGACTCCATATTTTCCATCATTGATGTTCTCTGTAGTATTCCGTTTAAAAGTGTAGTTTTGCAGCACTTCATAGAGACACATGTTCTCAAGATGATGACTTCTGTTTGAGTAATATGTGTCCAACATATTTGTTTTCAAAATATCTGTACTTTCTGGGTCTTTTTCTGCTAAATATTCAATTTCTTGAACAGATTTTAGCACCCGATTTCGCATTGCTGCAAGACCTAGACTCACATAAAGGATTCTTCTAGATTTGGAGTATAGACTTGCCAATGATAACCGATCTGAGCATTCATATGCTTCGATTTCTCGATGCGATAACATCTTCAAACTGAAACTGTATAATTTCTTACTTAGAGTCTTCTCGTGAGAAATCTCTTCCCACATTTCTTTCAAATCTGTCTTTTCTGATTTTGTAATATAAGATTTTAGATATCGAGCAACAGCAATGGAATTGTCCACAACATATTGAACATCCATGTTAGCATTCCATATGGACAAAATAACTGGGTTGTAGTCATTTATGTATTTTGACTATTTTGGAAACTTTCTTGTGATAGTATTGAATTATTTAACAGGGGCAATGGGCGCCCTGGAAAAACAAATCGTGTCAGTGGAAGAAACCATCTCCCGCGCTAACACGGCGGTCACTGTTGGCCCAGGCGACCTACCCCCACATACGACTAAACAAAGAGTATATGTTTTAAATGTAGAAAGCAGTGGATGTGTGTTGAATATCTCAGGCCAGGTTTCCTTTACCGAACAGGATGTAGAGTTACAACCACCCACTAAACGTACGAGAAATCCTGATCCTAGTAGGAGTAGTAAACACTGTGAGGGCTAAGGTAGTTATATAGAAGGTACCAAAAAAGAGTACTAAGAAGCCTACTGTGAGTTAAAAAACAACTAATCGAGGAACTGAATTAACTCCTATTCAGGCACCCATACAGAAAGATCTGGTGATACTAAAAGCCACAATTGATGCCGTGGACAAATTCCTTAGAGATTCTATATGTAACATTATGAATAGCCTCGGAGTGATTGAAGAGTCATTATTAAGCCATTCTAAATCTTTAAAACCTTCTGAGGCTTCAAGATTACTTCCTAGCTCAACTACTTCCAGGACTAATATTGATCAGACAAAGGTTACATCAAATTTGGGGTTTTCGCATGTGAATTCTATGCATACCGGTGATCATGTTTTAGCCCCCCAGATAATCTTATTAATCAGATAAATTGTAGGCAAACTATGCGGAGTAATCAAATAGATGGCACCAAAGGTATAAATCGGAGTAATGTAGATCCAGCCAGAAACCGAGATCAAGAACAGTCCTCCCCTACATTAGACTTACCACCTGCCGCCACCCCATATACAGTGATTTTAACTAACGTACCAAAATTGCGCCTTGGTTCCCATGAACCATGGTACGTACTGAGAAATAAGGCATTAGCTTGGTTAGGGACTAAGGTAGGAGAAACGGATAGACTCTTTGCAGAGTTCAAAATGACAGGAAGGGTTAGTTGGGTGGGGAGAGGTGTAAAAGATGTACCAGGGGACTGCGTGATCTTGAATTTCAAGACCCCGCGGCTAGTACACTGGATACTGAGTAAAATGGAATATCATCCCACGACTCCGGGTAGTATTGGCATGGTCCCTTTGTTTTTTTCTATTAACCAAGCATGTTGAAAAAAAGGTTTTCTAGGGAGGAACATGATTATAGATATTCTGTCCTGACACATAATCGTTATGAGCCTCTACCCTCTCTTAAGGAGGTAGATTGACTTAGTAACATGGATAGTATAGGGCGGAATCTAATTTACGCCACTGGGGTGTCATTATATGACAGCAATAATGCGACCCATGTGGCGGATATCATAAAAGACTCTACCCTAAATCATATCTATAATAAGTCTGGGAACAAGGGGCCAAGTACCAAGTAAGGTTGTTATTACGCCTTGTCCCTCTAACATATTTGACCAACTCAGATATAAACAGGTGACTCCACTAATGCCCCTAGAGGCAACTGTAATTTACATCAAACATTTAGTTCAGCTGGAGTCCCACATTGCCAGTTTAGATATTATATCTACTAATGGCAAGGGTTGTAGTCCCATCCCACACATTATTCCTTCCCAGTTGATGCCAGAGGGATGTCAAATTGTTTATTGGAATATCGCGGGTCTGGTTTCAAAGGTGTCAAATGGTACATGGTTGAATTTTGTAAGGAACTTCGAAATTCTTTGTTTCCAGGAGACTTGGTCAGTGGAGGCTATTCACTTGGAAGGATTTAGGACCTTCCATACTCCAGCAGTTCCTACTCCCCATGGGAGAGCGAAGGGGGGCCTATGAACATACATCTCAAACTTGTCGAACTATGACAAATGTCATTTTTATGATGATCCCTTTTATCAAGTCATGTGTTTATCTTGTGATTCTTCTCCAACGTTGATCATAGTTAATTTTTATAATAATGTCCCGCCGTTAGGATTTGGACCTTGGAAAAATTGTCTTTAAATCGCCTTATTATTTTAGATCTTATGAAATTAGAAGGGGTGTCAAGGATTAGATGGTTGGCATACATTAAATCCTTTTTTCAGAATTTGGATAACCAGGAGTATTAAAATTATCCTACCACCTTATGTACCATCTCGAGGAGAGACCTGAAAAAGTTGTGTATGGGCTATCTAAATGAGCGAAGACTCGAAATTGAATTGGGGAAGACCTCTGTCCAGGCTCATCAGTTGACACTCATTTGCACAACGATTCAACCCTATCTTAAAACTGTACAGGGCGATTTTGAAAGATTTTTGTTAGTTCGTTTCCGCTTGGGAATTATTTATAGATTACTAAATTATCCGGAACAGAACGATTGGTCCAAATCCTTAACTAATTGCCGATGTGATGAATTATCGACCCAATCTACCTTACACGTTATGTTCTTGTGTAAATTTTATTCTGTTTTGATGAAAAGGTGGATTCTTCTGGTTTTAAAATATCTTGGTGTGAGGAATTGTCGACCAGCAATGATAGCTCTGCAAAGGTTGGAGACAGTTTATATTATAGCCTCTGTTAGTGCATTTTTAAAGTCTATTTATAAAATTAGGAAATCAATTGTATTGTAATTCTGCTTATTGTTCAATGTACTGTGTATTCCTGCTTTTATGATTAATCTTTTTTTTATTGAATAAAGCTGTTTCTGATTCTGATTCTGACTTTCTTGTGATGGTATGTCGCAAAAATGACATAAAACTGTTCACTCTTCCTTTGGATATTATAGGACGTGGAAATCCAAATCAACATTTGGTGTAGAACTTGTCCTTAGATTTGTACTTTCATCGACAGTATTTTCCACATCGGTGGCTTTGGAATCGTAACACTTGTGCTCTTAAGTTGTTTTCTTCTGTGCTTTTGGGTACAGCACATGTCGCATATTGTTCAATAAAACTCAAAACAGTATCATCCGCATCTGTTCCAAATTTGGGAGCGTCCTTAATCCATAACAGCATATGTATATGAGGAGCACCTCTTGCTTGATACTCCTTCCTCCAAAAGAAATCCACAACTTCTCCAGGAGGAGGATTTTTTCATTGCAAATAAAAGACATCATAGCCTCAAATCTATGATTGAAATACCTGCATACATTAACAGGATCCAAACAGCACAATTCTCCATGTGTCTTGTATTCAATATTGTCTATATTGGATTTTGCCTCTCGAAGAAATTCTAGCAAATCATCCCAAGCGTACTCAGCACAGGTTAGGGTAAGGAACCATGTTGGAGTTCCTATTTCTGTAGCATACATTTCAGTTCTCCATGACGACGGTACCAATATTCATTAGTCCCACACTGACATGCCATCAGATTAATGAGCTGAGATTCTAGATGATCATCTCTCTGGCGGACTTTTTTTATACATAAAGTCTTTTGCAGATACATTTTGCAGATGTATTCCAGATTTTAGAATATGGCTGACTGCATATGAAAGTCCAGACAAGTCACTTTCAAACAAAAGATGAAATATATAAGGGATACATTGTCGAAATCTTGGATCTTTTGCATATAATCTTGTTGTCCGATATTCAGATGTAGCAATCTGCACAGGACGTTCATCATATCGTGCTCCTTTTCCAGTTGGGAACAACTGTGGAAAAGAATGAGCTTCCAAGCTCTCTTCCCATACACTCATGGGACTTCCTTTTGCCTTTTTAATTTGGAACAAATCAATTGAGTTTCCCATCACTTCTTTTGAATGAAGTGGATGCACACTATAATGTTCATAGATTTCTTCACATCTTAACATGTCCACTTTTTCAATTTGTCCACTTGACGTTTCAGTATCTTCTTCTAAAAGTATTTCTTCTTCTCCTATATAAACATTCTTATAGTATGCAATGTTTTTTATCAAATACAATGTTGCCTTTTGCACTTTCCTAACATCCACTAACTCCTGCCAGATTTGGTTATTCTTAGTTGGCACACCATTAACAAGAATAAGTAGAGGTTCACTTTCTACACTCTCTACACCAATAGTTGCAATATTTTACTTTAAATCTAACGGTAAAGACACAACTCTTCCTTTTAATCCTCTTTGTAAATTGAAGGAGACATTTTACCTATTTTAGGCTCCATACGAACAATAACCTGAAACGGGTGCACACATTGAATGAGAATAGACTCATAGGTATTGAGATCTGTCAGTTCTGGAGGAATATCAACCAACTCTAAATTATTATGCACAGCTCTAGCAGGCATTCTATTCTCATCTAATTTGTTATAATATTATTTACAAATATGCTGATCAGAACCCAAATCAAAACAATTCTCTACCAATAAATAAGTTGTAAATTCCTTTCACGTATCATTATTTTCTTTTTCACTTTTTAAATACAGATCAACACTACTAGTCTGATTTTTGTAGTGAGTTCGGCGACAACAAATGCAAGAGAAATGTGGCCTTTCACCTGAAATCACCTTAAACTTTGTAATTTCATTTTAAAAAATTTTGGTAAAACTATTTTCAACATTCTCTGCAACATTTTCTTCTAGTAATGTTTGAGTTTCTTCACTCTCTTCTTTAGGACCAAAGTAGCAAAACTCAATATCATCACAAACCTTTTTCACATCTGATACTGACCCTCGCAAAAGAGCACTGTTCAAATCATTTAACTTTAGTGGTGGACTTTTTGCATAATACAATCTTCTCACTAACTTCCGCATTTGAGTATGATGTACTGCCAACATCCTGAAATGGTGAAAAACACTTACTTACACTTACACTTTCCTTGAAAGACAAGCCAGAGAATGACCTTGCAACCCAGTATGTGTTCTCACTCTGCATCGGTCTAGTCCTTGCAATGCCTTAATCTTTTGATAAACACTTTTTTTACAATATGCGTGTAAGAAATTGCGTAATTTATCAATAGATTCTTTTCGTACACTACAAATACTACTACAATCCCAAGTGTACACTGGGGCTTTAGGACGTCTGCCTAGAACTTCATCAGCTAACACTTCTTCTGCATTTCTAGGAACCATTTGCTCTTTCTCAATTGTACAACCATCTCTAACCTCATTAGCTTGGCCACTGGTGTCAACTGCATGCAACAAATTATTGCTCTGTAAATAACTCTCTTCATTAAAAAAAGGCTCAGAACTTGAACTGTGTTCCCATTGTCCTAAAAAAAATTCACAAAAAATAGTTTTGGTAATTACTCTTTTCCTCTTACTTTTGGCCTTCATTAAATGTATTGGTTTATCTAATGATCGAATTCTCTTCAGTGCTAAAATGAAGAGTTTTCTTTTTACTTCAAAAGCCATTTCAACAATGGATTCAATATGCTTGTTTTCATAAAATTGTATTCTCTTTCTATATTTTTTTGTGTATTTTAGTAAGTTATTCACAGCTCTATTGTAAGATAATTTTTGGCGGATTTCTTTATATTGATTCTCTCTTCTTTTACTATACGTTGTATCCTTTGCTTTTACATTGCCGTTTTTACCTTTCCTGTTCTTTGCACTTTTTCTTGTGCTTGGAACATTTTCACTGCTTTGCACATTTATATATTTTTTTCTCAGTCTAGTAATCTTTCTTTATAAAGTCTTTTGAAGTCTTACCAGAAGTTCTCTTTTTTGCCACATTATGTTGGTCTTCCAAGAGTTGTGGTTGAGTTTTTTTCAAATAAGTATCCTTTTTCTGACTTTTTATTCGTCTTTCTTTCTGCAGCATGATAACTTTATTTTAACGATGATAAACAGCATCTTTAAAAAATAAACATATATAATTATTTCTTAAAAAACTTAATTATTCATTTTTATTACTATACAAACACATTTCATATAAATTCTAACTAAAAAATTGTAGTCCTGAAGCAGAACTGTGAAAGTTGTAAGAGCACTACATACATAGTGCATACCAGTTTGAAGCACTCCATAACACTAAGATCTGAAACAGTCTATTAGTACATACATATTATCTAAATGATCACAATACTATAAGGAAAGACACAGAGTTAATTCATAATTGGTTCACTTTTACTTTAGTAAGTAGATTACTACATGGTACATAAACAGTCACTATAGTTTTGCAACACTACAGAATTCGAATTTAGAGTAGTGCAGTGTTGTTTGTCTAGTGTAAGGACTCGTGCTGGGGTACTGTTCTAGGGTAGTGCAGTGGTATTTGGGTAGTGAAGGAGGTTGTGTTGGCATAGATTTAAGGTTTTGAGTAGTGTAATAGTGTTTCAAAAGTGTAGGTGGTCGTGCTAAGGTAGTGCTTTAGAGTTTAGGGTACTATACTGGTGATTGGGTAGTGTAGGTGGTTGTACTGGGGGGAAATTTAGGGTTTAGGGTAGTGCAGCTTTCTTTGTGTAGTGTAGGGGGTCCTGCCGGAACAGTGTTCTAAGGTGGTGCAGTGGTGTTTATATAGTGTTCGTGCATGGTCATGCTAGGGATAGTGTTTTAGGGTTTCAGATAGTGCAGTGGTGTTTGTGTACTGTAGGGGGTCATGCTGGGGTAGTGCAATGGTGTTTGAGTAGTGTAGGAGGTTGTGCTGGGGTAGTGTTCTAGGGTAGTGCAGTGGTGTTTATGTAGTGTATGGGGTCATAATAGGGATAGTGTTTTAGAGTTTAAGGTAGTGCAGTGGTGTTTGTGTAGTGTATGGAGTCGTGCTGGAATAGTGTTTTAGGGTAGTGCAGTAGTGTTTGGGTATTGTAGGGGGTCATGCTGGAGTAGTGTTCTAGGATAGTGCAGTCGTGTTTGGGTAGTGTAGGAGGTGGTGGTGAGATAGATTTAATGTTTAGAGCTAATGCAATGGTATTTGAGTACTGTCCAGGGTCGTGCTGTGTAGTGTTTTATTATTCAGTGTAGTACAGCGGTGTGTATACAGTGTAGGGTGTCATACCAGGGGTAGATTTAGAGTTTAGAGTACTGCACTGGTTTTTCTGTAGTATAGAGGGTCGTGTTGTGGTAATGTTGTATATAATAAACTGGTGTTTCGGTAGTGTCGAAGGTTCTGCAGAACTATATTTAAGATTTAGGGTAACAAAAATGCGACATTCTATTGCCAATAACTTTGGCGTTGATTGATGAATCTTCTTGATATATTCCAAACCTTTGGCCAGCTCTATTCTGCTCCTTCCCTGAAAGTTTGGGGGTGATTGGTGAAGCGGGGGCCGAGACAAAAGGGGGTCCCAAAACGCATTTTCCCCATGCAATTTCCCATAGGACCTATAGCTACAGCTACAGCCTGAACGGCTGAACGGAATTACACCAAATTTGTCAGAGAGGTAGTCCTCAGTTCTGACTTGTGCCTTTGGCATATATGGAGTCAATCTGTTCAGTTGCTTCTTTGAAGATTACTTTTAAAGTCATTTATATATCTATAGGCGGGACGGATCCGTGGATTGTGCGAGGACTGGCCTCATAGGATAAGCGCACCGTCCCGATGACGCGCTGAATTCTAACTGGCTGTCAAGCAGTTGTAAAAATTCGAAATCAGGAACTGTTGGCAATTGCTAACCGGGAACCCCCTCGGGTTGTTCTACCGTGAGGTACTCTCTCTATTCTTCAAACCTTTTTTTGGGGTGAACTGTATGTGGTCCTGTGTGGTTTTATATTGAAGAAGTACGCATCTTGACCTAAGGACTTATGTTATTAGACATATCCTGGGGAGCAATACTGACAAGCAGTCCCTATCTTTTTGGTCCTTTATATGGATGCGGGTGTATTTAGGTGAGGCCTCAATTGTTTGAATACTGTTTGAGTGGGGGGCTGCCTTACCTATTCCCCTCCCCCTCTACCCCTTGAGATTCTTCTGATTAAGTACGGCGGCTCAGCCGTGAGGGTTTTCCCTCCCCTTTTAGAATCTTTTTTTTAAAAATAAAAAATAAAAATACTTTTTTGTTCACCTTTGCAGTAGAGTCTTGGCACACAGTTTTCTTTCTTTTTTCAGCACACCGTAGGCGTATCTCGCTGCTCTGGTCCTCCTCTTGCCCTGTGATTTAGGGATGAATTGTCTTGCATTTTCTGATGAGCAAATTGCACTCATTCTGGCCGGTCCTTCACTATTACCTGATGCACCCCTTAGCACAGAAGGTACAGCTTGGGAAGAGTGGAAAAAAATAAGCACCTTAAAGAAGCGCCAGATACGTGTGGCTTTGCATGGAGCGCTCATGACTGAATATCTCCGGGCAGGTGCCTCTCCCCCAAGTTTGATAGTTCGACTTGAGCCAAAAATCTTCCTGGAGGATAAGCAATTCCGGGTGGATTGGAGTTTCATTGCAAACAAATGCACCCGTGATTGGCTGATACTAATAATCAATACGGCAAAACGCCTCAGTGAGGCATTACTTAAAGAAATATTGGATTTGGAGGAGAGTCTCAATAACAACCAGGCACTAACTGACGCTAAACACCAGCTAGCACGCATACAGGGAGATTTGGCTGAATATAATACATACATGGTCAACCAAAAGATTAAAGGTCTCAAAAAGAATCTTGAACGTCACACCCACACTTGGGCCTTTCCCTATATTGAAGACGAATACTACGATAGACCAGCAGAGCAAGTTAGGGCACAACCATATCAGAGACGTGGCCAATACCATCAGAAAGGAGGCCAGAGGGGATAGGGAGGAAACAGACGTACACCTAATAATTGGCGCTTCGACAATACGAGCAGTGAGGATGAGGAGGGCCCAGCTCGACAAACAGTACCCGCAAACAACAGGGTCAATTTTGCCCCTGAAAACAGATCGGACGAAGATCTTGGAGCTCTACTGAGGTCTTTTTTAGGCCAGCCCCAGAGGGGTGGTCAGGGGGGGGCAGAGGTTAACCACAGGGACAAGGCAGAGGGAGAACACAACAGACATGGCAAACATTCTCACCCCGCATTACACGGGGCAGGGCCAGCTCCTTCCGCAATTAGGGGGGGTGAACAACTCATCATCTTCTATTACCAATGACATTGTGGTAAATCTATCCTCCTATGAACTTACATCAATCGAGCGGAGTGTTTTAAATAAGGGCCTCGGGTATGTACCAACACCGAGACACGACCCTTTCCTATGTAGGACAGAAATCTCTGAGATGATGAGAAAGATAAAATTACACAAATTCTTTGCTGACAAAGAAAGCACACCCCTTTCCCTCTTTGACACTAATTTGCGGAGGCCTTCAAATTTTTGCCCACCCACTTCACTCCTAGGTCCAGAAGTGGCGGTATTTGAACAACGTGTCATCCAAGAAATAGAATCACTTGAACAGAACTCAGGACATAACTTGGGCCACAATATGACGAAGGAAGAATGGCAGGCGGTCGGAACTTTACAAAGAAAATCGGCCATTACCATCAAGCCAGCCGATAAAGGCGGGGCCGTAGTCATACTTAACACCAGTGACTACGAGACGGAAATCCTTAAACTCCTGGGGGTTCGCACCAAGTACCATCCTCTAATGCGTGACCTCACTCCTGAACTTGCTGACACCATCAAGAGGATGGTGTCAGAGGCAGTCTCGAAAAAATGGATCTCTTCCAAGGAGGCGGATTTTATTATTAACATCAACCCTAGGGTGCCGGCATTCTACATCTTGCCTAAGATTCATAAGCCCCAACGTCCGCCTCCCGGGCGTCCCATTGTCTCTGGGATCCAATCCATTCTTAATCCTTTATCCCAGTTCGCCGACTTCTTTCTTAGGGAAGCGGTGGTTACTCAGGAGTCTTATGTACAAGACACTACCGACATTCTTAACATCTTGAAAGAAATAGCTTTTGACCCTGTAAACCAACTACTGTTACGATTGACATTGAGTCATTGTATAACAGCATCCCCCAGGACGCCACGCTGGTGGCAGCAGCGCGGGCCCTGGGGTCGATGGAGTGGTTTTATGATACACCTCAGACATTCGTTATGCAATGCATTGAGTTGGCACTCACGAAAAATGTCTTTGTTTATCGGGGGCAACTGTATCTGCTGACCTCTGGTACCTCTATGGGGGCCACATTTTCTCCCAGCCTGGCCTGCATCTATGTGGGCCAGGTTGAGAGGAATGTGGTCTTCAATCAGTCCAACCCATACAGAGAGAACATCTCTCTGTAGAGACGTTATATTGACGATGTCCTCTGTATCTGGACAGGTACAGAGGACCGGCTCAACACATTCTTACAATGGTTGAACCAAGTGGATCCCAGCCTTCGATTTACCTGGACCATCAGCAACACGTCTGCGATATATCTTGACGTTGACATCATTGCAGTGGATTATAAGTTGGTGACTAGTGTGCACCACAAGGCTACAGATAAGAACTCCCTCCTCCACTACCACTCTTTCCATCCTAGATCACTCCGTGACAACCTTCTGGTAGGACAATTTTTGCGATACCGGCGCAATTGCTCGTCTACTGAAACCTTTCTTGAGCAATCTTCCGAGCTAGTCACCAATCTTCCACAATGGGACTATCCGGCTAAAGTAATCAAACATGCACAGAAGAGGGCTCTCAATACGCCGCGTGAAGCGCTGTTGGAGCGCAATGTAAAAGAAAAACAAACCTGCCTGCCAGTAGTGACAACCTTCGACCCCCTTTCAACTAAAATAAGGCAGATCATAAGAAGACATTGGTCTATACTTGATACAGGGGGGAACAAGATGCCAATTCCGCGTTTTGCCTTTAAACGAGCCCCTAATTTACGAGACAAGCTGGTCTATACACGAAATCCGAGCACTGTCCAGGCAAGTACCATACCGGCGGGACATTATCCATGAATTTGAATTTTGAATTTAAAAGCATTTATTGAGCGCGCTTATACCCAGTGGTTTCATGGCACTTTAAGGACTACGACCAGCAACAGCAGCAAAAGAGACAGGCTAGGCAGCAAAAGCTCTGGAAAAAAGGAAGGTTTTCAGGTTTTTCCGGAACTCCAAATAGGAAGTTGAGGATCTGAGTGTCATAGGGAGGGAGTTCCAGAAGACAGGTGCAAGGACCGCAAATTTCGCCCCACCTGCTTTCTTTTTCTTAAAGCGAGGTGTGGCCAGGAGTGCCATATGGGTAGAGCGGAGTTCTCTGCCCGGCAGGTAAGGTTTGATGGCTGAGCATATGAACTCGGGGGCAGTGCCCATCCTGGCCTGGAAGGTGAGGCAGCCTAATTTAAATAAGGCCCGCTCCCTCACAGGTAGCCAGTGCAATGATTTCAGCAGTGGGGTGACTCGATGGAATTTGGGCAACCCATGAATCAGGCGGGCAGCCTGAGTTTGCACTAGCTGCAAGCGGTGTATGGCATAGACCGGTGCGCCGTTGTAGATTATGTTCCCATAATCAAGGCACGAGAGCACCATTGCCATCACAATTATTTCCAATGCCGGAAGGGAGAAGAAGCGGGATATCTTCCTAATTGTCCGGAGGGAGAAAAAGCAAGAGGAAACCACCGAACTGACCTGGGGGTTTACAGATAGTTGGGAGTTGAGAAAAATCCCAAGGGTTTTAACTTTGGGGACCGGGAGGGGGGGCACCAAGTGAAAGGGGCCAAAACGAGGGGGACCAGGGACTGCAACCACCTCCTGTCAAGACCAGCTCTGTCTTGTCAGGATTGAGTTTGAGGTGGTTGCAGTTCATCCAATCTTGGATGAATAACATAACAGTTTGAAAGTTCTGGACAGAAGAGGGGGAGTGAGAAAGGTTAAAGATAAGCTGGAGGTCATCGGCGTAGTTAAACACCGTGACCTCGAGCTGCTGCAACATAAAAATGAGGGGATAGATATATAGATTAAACAAAAGGGGGGATAAAGAAGAGCCCTGAGGGACGCCGCACTCCACCTTTCGTGAGGGGGCAGCAAAACCAGCGAGATGGACAGCCTGTGCCCTATCACACAGGAAGGAACTGAGCCAGGAGAGGGCGGAGCCATCTATGCCCGCCGCCCTGACATGAGTGAGAAGGATGGAATGATCCACCGTGTCAAAAGCGGCGGACAGGTCCAAAAGGACAAGGGCTTGCGGAAGGTTGGTGTCAATACCCTCGCGGAGTCCATCCATCACTGAGATCACTACCTTCTCTGTGTAGTGCAGAGGTCGAAAGCCCGCCTGGCAGGAGGAGAGGCAATGATTTGCCTCCACATAAGTGCTCAGGGTACTCGTAACGTGGGTTTCTAAGACCTTTCCCAAATAGGGCAGGAGGGAGATGGAACGGTAATTGGCTGGGGACGAGGGATCAGCGCCAGCTTTTTTTAAAATCGGGATGATGACTGCTGATTTGTGAAGGGTGGGAACAACACCATTGCTTAGTGAGTCATTAAGGAACGTCAGGGAAGGGGTAGGACAGGCCGAAAAAATCTCTCTTAAAACATGGGCGGGACCATGTTTAACTGCTCGGTCTGTGGGCTCACATCAACCACCAAAAGTGTACCTTCACGTGGGGGCAGAACCTGGTTTCTCAACCGGTTCAGCAATTGCAACACAACACATGTTATCTACAGACTGATGTGTAGTTGTGGTCTTTACTACATCGGCCTCACAACCCGCAAAGCAAAAATACGGGTGCAGGAACATCTGAGCACTATTAGAGCAAAAAAACTCACCACCCGCCTGGTACAACATTTCAATACGTCGGGACATGATCCCAAGGATCTTAAATGGACCGTCCTAGAAAAAGTGGTGGGCGAAACACATAATCTGGAAAATATTCTGGCAAGAAAAGAAGCAAAATGGATATTTATGGAGAAGGCGATCGGGAGGGACTTAATGAAAATATTGAGTGGAATAAAGTGAGCAGGTGATAACAGGGCTCTGTTACGCTCCTCCTTTTCCATTCTGATATCTGCTAGGTTCTTAGCATAGCAGCCCCCATACTGCAGAAATACGGTGGGCTGGGTGTTGACCTCCCTGACATTGTCTATGTACACAGGCCTCTCCCTGCGGGTCCCAGTCTCACATGAAAAATCCCCCCGGTTTTCTGTCTTGCGGTGCACACATTTTTACCAATGACATGTACAATTGAATCCCACTTGTTTATTTTTGAGAGGTTTTGGCACTCAAAGAAGTATGTACACATACTATTGTATTGGTGCAGGTATACAGTTGTTGTATTGACAGCTTTTACCCAACACACGTGCTGCAATTAAGCAGGGCACTAATATCTATTCTGCCCGACTCTAACACCTAGGATGAGTGCTGCGCATTGGGTCATCTAAATTATTAGTGTATTGGCAGTTTATACCCAACATATGTGCTGCAACTCAACTGGGCACTTATATCTAGATTGCTCGATTCCATTACCGAGGATGTGTGCTGCACACTTGGTCCTCTAAAAAGCTTTAGGGCATGAACATCAAGTTAGCTCCAGCCCATTCTAAGATGGCCAGCTACTTCCTGTTCCGCGCTCAGATCCAGCGCGAGGACCGTCGGAAGCGCCGGAGGGACTCGGCTTCAGTAAGAGTGTGTTGGAGGTTAAACGTGTGTGTGTTGGTGGGACTTTTGTCTTAACTCCGAATGAGTCAGAGGGACAGTGACTGCATGTCCGAATTCAAAAAGGGACCAAGATACGATCGTGAGCCATGTAATCATTTTTTCTATATGCCCTCAGAAAGAGCAATAGCCGTGCATTCTGGGTTGGGCAACTTGGTTGCCAACACAATCCCTGCCGCATATGCATTAATTCGGCTTTTTGCATTTTGCAGAAGCTTGATGGATTTATCTAAACGGAAGGTTTTTGAACCACTCAAGAATGAGCGCAGTGTGTTGTAACGCTATGGAGGGGGGATAGTATTGTTTTCACCAACATCTTCCTACCAGCCTTTCATTAGCTTTTTAGCTCGTGATGCACCATCTTACGCTTGGTCTGTTTTCATACATGTACAGGTGGCTGCGACTATTTCCTGTCACATTTTGGACACGTGAAAATTGAGCACGGTGTCTTAAAGAGTGGTGCTGGTACGTCCTGATGTAGCGCCCTCAAGGTATATATGCCTAAACTGTGTGCCATTATATGCTGCATTGGATATGCCCCCAATGGGAGGGGCATGAACGGCGCTTTCAGCGTTTTTTGTTTTTTTTCCTCACACAGGTCCATACTTTTTGAAAAGACTGAGAATAGATAACCCCTCTTATGCCCTGATGAAATCGCTGAAACTTAGAGCGATTAAACATGTCGGCTTGAGGATATAAATCACCATGGTATACAAGTAACCATTTTTAAACAAGTGGGGTTTGCTGCGTCAGAATAAAACGGTAAAGCAAGCAAAGCCCCACTGCACAATTATCTTTTTGTAGTTAGGGGTCTGTTTATGTGTTTATGTACACAACTATTTGGTGTCAGTGTTGATACGTTTGTCACTATTTGTGTTTTTTCACTACTATTCTCACGTCTGCACTATTATTCTATCTAGTGCATGTTTGTCTTTTCACATAGAGAGAGTGGCCAATGAGGAGAAGTGGGTATACCGGCAATTGCTAACCGGGAACCCCCTTGGGCTGTTCTACCGTGAGGTACTCTCTCTATTCTTCACACCTTTTTTTGGGGTGAACTGTATGTGGTCCTGTGTGGTTTTATATTGAAGAAGTACGCATCTTGACCTAAAGACTTATGTTATTAGACATATCCTGGGGAGCAATACTGACAAGCAGTCCCTATCTTTTTGGTCCTTTATATGGATGCGGGTGTATTTAGGTGAGGCCTCAATTGTTTGAATAAGGCAGCCATTTTGGGCCTTGGTAGAAGCAAGGCTGAGGAAGTCAGTGAAATATGTGTGCAGAATGTGAAAAGGGGACAGAGTAGACACACCCTGACACCCTAGTCCTGCTCAGGGGGTCACATAAGGACACATGAACTACCAATATACTTCTCTAAGACTGAATCCGAAATGCACAGACTCACTGTGTGATTCTAGACAAATAACAATATTCCTTATGAATACAGCAGTAAGATACTATAGTAGTGTTTGGGTAGTGTAAGGGATCCTGCTGTGATAGATTTAAGCTTTAGAGAACTGAAATGGTGATTAGATAGTATAAGGACTAATACTGGGGTAGTGTTCTAGCATAGTGCAGTGGTGTTTATGTACCATAAGAGATCATGCTAGGGATAGCGTTTCAGGCTTTAAGATAATGCTGTGGTGTTTGTATAATATAGGAGGTCATGGTAGGGGAATGTTCTAGGAAATAAACTGGTGTTTGGCTTGTGTAGGAGGTTCTACTGGTGTAGATTTAAAGTTTAGGGTATTAAAGTGGTGAATAAGTAATGTAGGTGGTCATGCTGGAGGTAGATTAAGGGTTTACAATAGTGTAGTGGTGTTTGGGTAGTGTAGGAAGTCATACTAGTGGAAGTGTCAGTGCAAGACTACATGTACTTATCTGTCGACAAAAACATCGACCATACATTATACATATTTCAGAACTGCATTTTATTATTAATACTAAACTCATTTTGGAAACACATAACCAATGACTATTTTCTAATTCTACCAAAATATGACAACATGATACGTTTTTAACTAATAACATATCGGAAAACACATGAAGGGGCATATTATCAATCAGAGTGTTAAAATTATTGCAGTTTTAGCGACAGAAAATGGCCTTGATAATATGCCATCAAGAATTCCAATAGAAGCCCACGTTCACACTAGAACATAGGTTTCTACTAGAATTCATAAGTCCATATTATCAAGCCCATTATCAGTTTTCTACCACTAAACGATGATAACTTTTAACGTCCTGCTTCATAATATGCCCCGAAGTACCAAAATGCTTCTCTCAGAATGATTCCTAAATACACAGAAGACACACTATGGGGCATATTATCAAGAACGGCGATAACTTTATCGCCGCTTTAGCGACAAGAAACTGCCACTAAAGCGATGATAATGGGCTTGATAATATGCCCTTGTGAATTCCCATAGCAGTCCAGGTTAACACCACAACCTAGTCTGCTATAGGAATTCACAAGAGCATACTATCAATCCCATTATCGCCGCTTTGCCAGCAGTTTCCTGCCACTAAAGCAACAATAATTTTATCGCCGTTCTTGATAATATACCCCTGTGTGATTCTAGACAAACAACACTATCCCTTCTATTTTACTAAAACACATTTTTTAGTCTAGAATGAGTACTACATTTTAATCTACAAACTTCAGTCATTTTTGCAAATAAAAAAAAAAGAACTGGTTTCTAATTCTACCAAAACAAGAGAGCCGCATAGTTATCTGTGTGCAAAAACATACAATAAACAAATGCTTATCTCAGAATGCTTTCTAAATGCACACATACTCACAATAAAATTCTAGAGAAAAAAAATATTCCCTTCACTTTAGCAGAACAAACACATTACTCTAATTAAAATCAAAATGCACCACATACGTTCCCACACAAATTAATAACTCACCTTTTGAATTGTTTTGTAGAATAAAAAGTATGTCAGTCACACAGCAGATTTTCCTATTCAAATCTCTGTTTTCAACACCTCTCGCCAGAACCATAGAATGGCAGAGTTTCCCTCTCATTTTCAACACATATACACCTGAAAATCAAATCACATTCCTTACCACATTAATACAAAACCAAACACACATTTCTATTGGTTAGACATTTCAATCCTTTCCAAACAACATACATTTGAACCCTACCCCCATTCTGCCTTCTGCCTGTTACCATAGAAACACTTCATGAAACAGTTAACTGAGCACCCAGGTCAAAAGTTCATCACACAATGTTACTAATTAAAACAGCAAGTGTGCTTGACTTCTCAATATACCAGCTTATTTTATGTAATGTTCCTTTCTATCAATTTTTGTTAACCAATATTAATCAGGCTTTCAAAAAACAGAAACCTGCATCCTAGTTTTCAATGTAGAATATTGTCAAACAACCAATCATTTCTCTTCTTTTTTTCTCAACTGCATCTTATCCACCATTTTACAAAAATATTACTTTTCGAACTGGCACTTGATTTACAGAGACAATCTGAGTGCATCCAGACCTCCCTTCAACATGCTTAGAGGTGTGGGTTGTGGGACACAGCTATATTTTCTAGAGCCAAAGGTACGCAGAACAGAAAGAAATTCACAAAGACCTAGCTTTACCAAATGTAGACATTAAATGGAATGGACAGAGAGGATTAAAGTGTCACCAATTGATGCCATTGGTGAAATCCTTTTTCCATCGCCAACACCCTGACCTCATAATTGTGCACTGTGGGGCAATGACCTAGGCACTTTGGCTGGGTAGGTCTGGAAATACATATGAAGGACACCTTTGGGGAATTGATGTCAATTTTCCCCCAAACTGCCTTTGTATATTCTAACATATGCCAAAGGTAAAAATTTAACTGGTCCAATCAATTTTGTCCACAGATTGAGAAAGCTAGAAAACATGTGAACAAATCTGTTTCTGCTTTTCTCCGAGACTATAGAATGGGGTCCATATACCACAACAATCTGCGTTTCAATATGCATGGCATCTATAGGACAGATGGTGTACATTTTACAGATGAGGGAAACATAGTGTTCCTCTTGAACTTTAGACTCTGCATCAGTACTTACTTGTAGGTACAAAAATCTCTCAATAAACACACGGGCTCTTTTTAGAGCCACCTAAGATCTATACACATAAGCTTGATGTATATCTCAAAAATGCATGCTTCTTTTTTTTCGGCGGCGAAATGCTCAGATCCTACGCGCATCCCACGATTTATTTTTAAAAAGAAAAATATTATCTTACTTTTTTGGCCCTACTGGTCCCTATGTCACCCCCTAAGCAGGCCTAGGGAGTCAGGGTGTTTCTACCCTGCCCCTGTTCACGTTATGCCAACATATTCCACTGACTTCCTCAGCCTCGCTTCTACCAAGGCACAAAATGGCTGCCAACAATTCCTGGTTTCGAATGTTTACAACCGCTTGACAGCCTATTAGCATTGAGCGCGTGATCGGGACGGTGCGCTTTTCCTACTAGGCCAATCCTCGCACAATCAGCGGATCCTCCGCGCCCATGGATATATAAATGACTTTAACCGCAATTTTCTCAAAACCTACTGAACAGATTGACAACAGATAGGCCAAAGGCACAAGTCGGAACTGAGTACTACCTCTCTGCCATATTTGGTGTAATTCCATTCAGCCGTTCAGGCTGTAGCCGTGGCTAAAGGTCCTTTGGAAAATTGCATGGCGAAAACGCATTTTGGGCGCCCCTTTTTTCTCGACTCCCGCTGGACCAATCACCCCCCAATTTCCAGGGACGGAGCGGAACTGAGCTGGCCAAAAGTTTAGTAAATTTCAAGAAGATTCATCAATCAACGCCAAAGTTATTGCCAATAGAATGTTGCGGTTTTCCTGGATAATAGGTCCTAACTATAACTATCTACTGGCGACCGCCAGTAGATAATATATATATATATATATATATACACATATATATATATATATATATATATATATATATATCGTCCAAAGTGCCCTGAAGCAATAGGAGGTCACGCGACGGGCTGCCAGAAAAAACACCTATTGCTTCAGGGCACTTTGGACGATAATAAATTAACACGGCAGCCTGGCCGTGAGGAGGAGCACCATCGCCGCGAAAGCTGGAGGAGAATTCCACATACCAGCAGGGTGAGGCTGTTGTTTTGCACGAATCAAGACAGTACCAGCACAGTGCCTAAATATGCAAAATTTCTCTGCCAAAATGCTCGGAACCTACTATAGGATTAAAATGCGCCTTGATAATGTATCAAATACCTGAACTTACTAAAAGTGAAGAATAATGCTCGCACTCAGGACTCCATGTCCCAGCATACATCAAAGACTTGCACCGAGTACACGCCCACTGGGGGAAGTGATGTAATTCAATAAAGCTGTAGAGTGAAAAGAGTGCGAGATTCAGGTGTTTTTTCTGGCAGCCCGAGAAGAAGAGGTTGTTCCTCGAAACGCGTTGGCAATTGGATTTATGAATGAGCAGGAAGGCAGGCTGCATGAAGGAGCCGCATGGCGAGGCTCTGTCGCGTGACCTCCTATTGCTTCAGGGCACTTTGGACGATAATATATATATATATATATTACCTACTGGCGGTCGCCAGTAGGTATATATAGTTAGGATTTTTTCCCTATGGGATTTTTGAAAATTCTATGTCTAATAACTTTGGCGTTTGTGGACGGAATTGGCTGAAATTTTCAGGAAAATGGCACATTTTGTTTCTGAGCAGCCCTTGAAAATTTGGGGGGGGGTCGTCAAGGGGGGGCCGAGAAAAAAGGGGGGTCCCAAAACGTGTTTTTAACATTGAGTTTTCCATAGGGCGGTTGGCCTCACTTTTAGCCCGAAGGGCTGAATGGATTTGCACGAAACTTGGCAAAATTGTAGGGACTGGTAGCCCGATGTGCCTTTTGTAGGTCTCAATATATGTGCTTCAGTGGATTTTGAGAAATTAACGTTCAAAAAAAGATATATATCTGTAACAGCGGACCGGGCAGCGCTCCAGTTCGCGTACTTTTCGCGCAACGGAGCTTTGTGAAGCGAAGCTGATTGGTTCTCCGGCGTCTGTAAACATTCCAAACAGTCCGTAGCGGCCGCCATCTTGTCTCTCGGTAGGATCGAGAGACAAGAGGAGGCCAAAGCGAAGGGGCAAATGACCATAAGGGGGCATAGTAGATTCTCGCTGACCCCCTAGGTTTGATGTGGAGGTTTTAAAAGGGCCCCGCGGGGCAAAAAAAATAAAAAATAATAATAATCGAACGGCTGAATGGATTTGCACGAAACTTGGCAAAATTGTAGGGACTGGTAGCCCGATGTGCCTTTGCTAGGTCTCAATATATGTGCTCCAGTGGATTTTGAGAAATTAACGTTCCAAAAAAGATATATATCTGTAACAGCGCTCCGCTTCGGAGCTTTGCGAAGCTGAGTGGTTCTTCGGCGTCTGTAAACATTCCAAACAGTCCGTAGCGGCCGCCATCTTGTCTCTCGGTAGGATCGAGAGACAAGAGGAGGCCAAAGCGAAGGGGCAAATGACCATAAGGGGGCATAGTAGGTCGTCCCTGACCCCCTAGGTTTGATGTGGAGGCTTTAAAAGGGTCTCGCAGGGCAAAAAAATAAAATATAGTTTTTTTAGTTTTTTTGCGTGGAGTGCGCCCGGTTCGCGAACCGGGAAGCGTTCTGGGGAGCGTACTTTCTTGAAAATTAGTAAAAAAAGTTAGAGTAAAATAATAATTGTGAGTGATCAGATGTAGGGTAGCTCTGAGAAGAGCTTTTGGGTTTATGGTACATTTAGGTACTTATAAGTAGGTACCAATGCACAGTCTTAAATTCAAAATGAAAACTCTGTTGCCCTCATCTGAGAAGTGAACTCCATCTCCTCTGTAGATATCTTGCATGTAGTAACGCAAGTTATTGTTGTACAGGGAGCCCATTCCATGGTCTCTCATGTAAGCTGAAACAGATTTGTTTACATGCTTCCTCGACTTCTCAATTTGTGGACAAAATTGGTTTGACCACCTCCATTTCTGTCTTTGGCATATATTTGAATATACCAAGGCAGTCTGAGGAAAAAGTGCCATCAATTGCTCAAAGGTGTCCTTTAAAAGCATTTCCAGACCTACCCCAGTCAAAGTGCCCAAATCATTACCTCCACAGTGCACAATTAACAGGTCAGGTTTTGGCAAATGCATAAAGGTTTTCACCAATGGTATCAATTGGTGACATTTTAATCCTCTGTGGCCAAACCACTTAATTTCCACATCTTGTAAATTGAGGTTAGGTAAATTCCTGTTCTCAGCATACCTCTGAGCCCAATAGATGTAACTATGTCCAACAATCCAGACAGAAAACATGGTGAGAGAAGGTTCTCCTGCAGTCAGATGAAGTGTGGCAATGAAATGGCAGTTGAAAAAATAAGAGTTTAAAATGAAAAAAACTGTGGAGTTTCTGTGTTAATGAAGCAGTAACAGTGATTGGTGGATTTTGATTGCTGAAAACAGAAAGTTAGGGTGCATGGATGAGTTGTTTGAAAGATGTATTTTGAGTGGTCAAGAAAAAATCATTAAATGAAAGAATGCACTGGATATGAGGTGCACTGAGAGTTCAGAGTTCAATTGCAACATTGTTGTGTGAACTTGCAAACACCAGAGGTCTTCCAAGACGTGGTTGCCATGCAGAAAAGGCATGAAATGGCAGAGGGGGGAAGGGTTTTCATTTGAAAAAAAGTGAGGGAAGAGTTTTGATTGGGTGACATGAGAGATATGTGTGAAGAATTACAGCATTTCTGTGCTTTTGATAGCTGCAGACTCTGGAGTGCATACCTTTTGCTCTGCTGAAGACAAATTGGTGTGTTTCTGAGACTGTTTTGAAACTCAAAGTATTTGCTAAGGTGAGAAAAGATTTCTTTAATTTAGATAGAAAATAGTGTGCTTTAAGGAGAAAATTATGAAGAAAGTTGTGTTTTTCAAATGTTGCTTTGTCTCAAGTGTTTTACAAATAGATTTTGTTTCTTTGAGAAATTGTAATTGGAGAAAATGTGAAGTATTAGTACTGACAGGGTTTTTATGTGCATAGGAGCTGTGGAGTGTTTTCAAATTATGACTTGTAAATCGTTTTTGAGAAAAAGCAATGGTTTTAATATTGATGACAAGGACATAATGGTGTCTGCTTCTTTATAAGGTAATTGAGAGTCTCTGATGTTATTTTTCCCATTTCAATGTAAGAAGTTTGTCTGTGGAGCAAATTGCTTGTAAATATGCTCCCACCTGTGCATGGCAAATTTAGATTTTGAATGTTTGCGTTACATAGGCATGTTAAAGGTGACTGAAACATGCTGCAAAGGCAATCAAAAAACGCTTTTATGTGTCTTAAGGACATTTTAAGTCATTTCCCCATGTGCAGTGTTTTCAAATTATGAGTTGAAAATCGTTTTTGAGGTAAAGGAATGTTTTCAAAATTTATGTGCGCCATATGCCCCCAAATTTATTTTTCAGGGGTGCAGCAGGGTGTTCTTGAGACACCCCTGCACCCTCGGAAAAATTCGTAATTTGCGATGAGGTAATTGCTAATCGCAAATTGCACCTTCATTCCTATGGGCCTCCTGCTGCATGGAAATGAATGGGTAATTTGTAATTAGCAAATAGCTCATCGCAAACTAGGAATGGTAAAGAATCGCTATTTATTCCTTAAAGTTCGCTATTTAGGAAATGCAAAAAACTTTGATGATACATATGGCGGTTCATCTCTAACAAGATAAGAAGCATAGGGATAGATTTATGATGACTGGCGCATCACCAGGGTTGTGTTAGTTATTCTGTGCCGCTGTTCCGTCACCTATGGTGTGCTGCATTTACAATGCGGCGCATCATGGGGCAAAAACAGCACAGATGCGTGACGTATCTGTGCCGTAAAGGTGGCGCATTGCTGGAGTTGTATCGCAAGTGTGATGAATCTCCATCAAGGCTCAGGGGTGTCCCTGTCGCAGGGTTTCTGTTCTCACACAGAACTGTGGACAGAGGATTGGAACCTCGGCGAATTAGGGTGCCCCAAAACTCACCTTAGTAATCAAAAACCCCTTAGCAAGCTAGGTACAGTGTCAAATTGGATATAACAAACTCTCAATGTTTAGACAATCCAGAATATGAACTTATGGTACCTCAGGATACGTGGAACTCATGAACAGTCGGTCGTTATATATTTCTTAGAAACCAGAACATGGAGTTAAGAAGAACACATGTGTATTTGAAATGTTTATTTACTAATGCCGTCTTCTCAGGCGTAGTATCTTAGATAATACAAGTACACATATTATCAGTAGCAAAATTACCAGCATAGTTACTAGTACATAAAAAGCGAATGGTGACAGTATGTTAACATGCTGTAAATGAATAAGAGTTAGCAACACTTATAAGCAGCCGCGGGCCGTGGAGGGAGTTACGGTGGGGCAGGGAGGCGGGGAGGGGAAGGGGCAGGGTGGAGAGGGCTCCACCCTGCTTCTCCCCCTCCCCGCCTCCCTGCCTCACCGTAACTCCCTCCACGGCCCGCGGCTGCTTATATCTCACCCTCCCTAATACACATATTATATTATTTGCTAAGAAGGTCTCTTTGTGTTGGTTTAGGGCGTGCCCATACTTTAGTGTCTTAGATTTGAAGGAATCACATCAGCATACACCAGCTCTCTCTTCATGTGAACCGCATCAAGTGTTGTGTATGTGTGTTCGGCAAAGCAATATAAAACCCGCCTCATGCCCAGAATTGGCAGAAGCTGCACTTATG
Organism: Lissotriton helveticus; assembly: GCF_964261635.1. NCBI lineage: Eukaryota > Metazoa > Chordata > Amphibia > Caudata > Salamandridae > Lissotriton > Lissotriton helveticus. The sequence goes on along the minus strand of NC_136063.1, from coordinate 339,048,922 downwards.
TTATGAGTATGAAGTCGTGGAGATCAGACCTCATAACAATTCTGTATCGTGTTGTTCTTGAAACTTCAGCAGTCGCTGTACAGATATAGTTTAACAAGCAAAGCAGATAGTAGAGCAATAACATATTATTCTCATGTAAACCACGATGAACTACTAGGTTGAAAGCTAAAGCAACAACTAAGTGTCGTGTGCAGAAGTTGCAAAAAAGGAAAAATGGCGTTTAAACCGGTAATGAGCCCATGCTAACTTAACACGGTGTAAAGATATCCAGGATCTAGATGACACCTCCCCATGATCCGGAAACGAACTGAATAAGATAATAGAAGTGGCATCTCATGAGAGCAGATTGCAACTTTATATGTGGACGGTCCGCAAGGTAAAACATTAAAAACTAGGAAAATTTAATGCTAAAGAAAAATAAAACAGCCAACTACTTTATCGAGGCTTAAGCCAATAGGCAAGCTAAATAATAAAAACTTGACAAATAAGTCAATGAATTGTCAATGAAATGCTAGTACTCAGCATATCAAACATGAAAAAGGTCTATGACATAACTGTGTATGCAAAATAAGCTGCAACAGCCTCCAATAGGAAGTCACCGTCTTCATCCGAAAAGAGTTCAGCCATCCAATTTAAAAGCGGAAAAGAACATACGTGCTCTCCCAGCACCGGATCCTCTATCACCATCAGAGGACAGCTCGGTGGGTTTTCAAGAAAGCTCTGTTCCAAGAAAGACTGTGTTGCCGCCAGTAAATTCCAGGGACCAATTAGTCCATGCATCAATGCCACAGCCATAATCCTTTCGCCAGGACAAACCAACTCGTGAGTAATGATAGGAGTCATCAGCTGATTAAAGTCGACGTCAGGAGAAACCGGTCCGCAGAGACACAAATCAATGGCCCAATCGAAATCACAGGTCAGGCAGTGAAATACAGGCTGGACACAGGTGAAGTAGGAGAATCGAAAAGATAATCCATATGCCGTGCTTAATATCGCCAACGGCATTGTGCCATAATATTCAAGCATGCGATTGCGGAACAGCGTCAGCAGCTGCAGGGCGGGAGCTTGCACAGGAGGGACATCCATATTTAAAAATGTAAAAAAGCACAAGAGCGTCCACTGGTAATGCAAGTAAAAATGGGAATCCACCAAGCACAGTGGAAAAAATAGAATGAAAGAAAGCAGGGATGACTCCAAAGATTTTCTCAAATGAAGTCACGAGACCACTGGTAACAACTTTAAAAAAGTGCGCCAGGCCCTTTGTGGAGGACGCGTTAAAGATAGTCCGAACCATCTTGCTGAAATGGAAAGGCAAATCTGTATTTAAAAGGGTCTGCACCTCTGTACGGGTGTTCCCTATGTGAAGCACGAAAGTTTCACGGGCCGAACTCAAGGCCACCTCTCTCTGAGACAAAAGAGCTCTTATTCTTGCCATGCCGTTGAAATCTGTTCCCAAGGTTGGTATTTGTGGCCAGATTGAAAACTCCCTATGTTCATGTGTGGGAGGAAATAGAACATTTCTGCAGCAAATAACCCGTTCACTTACTGTTACGATAAAAGGAATACTTTTAATTAACCCAGAACAATCTTCATTATTGAGCATCAAATAACTACCATTTTCCAACAACTTGAACGTGGGGATGATAGCAGGAACTGGCGTGCCTTGCAACACGCAAGCCATATTTGGTCGGTGTTTGTTGCATGAACCGTGTAACTGTATGTGCCTACACATTAGTGAATGATCTGGCGTCTCAGTGCATTCCTCTCCATTCAGATAAACTTCTTGATCATCTTTGAAACATCTGTATGTGTATGGAAGCGACCAGACCTCATGAAGAAAACCACTACCTAAAGGTGCATAACGACCTATTGGTATATATTTCATACAATTTGAAAACTTATATAAAGCAAAAGGCAGCGTTATTAAACCGTGGATAAGGCACGCTGCCAAAGCAGCCAACCTTTTGGATTTATACTGGAAATGTTAAAGGAAGAATTATGGAGTAGGGCCTGTAAATCTTTAATGGACAACCGAGTAAAATTACTCCAACCATCATATTCCTCTAACTCCGGGATAGTAGGGGTGTTTAATTTTTTAGAAGTAGCCGATCCAAAGCATTTGGTCTGGGAAATTGTTTCATTCACAAACAACATATGATTTGGGATGAGATATGCACGGTGCAAAGCCTCAGTGCCTTTTACCTGCCAGGTTCGTGAACCCCAAACTGATGTAGATCCTGGATATCTTTACACTGTGTTAAGTTAGCATGGGCTCATTATTGGTTTAAACGCCATTTTTCCTTTTTTGCAACTTCTGCACACGACACTTAGTTGTTGCTTTAGCTTTCAGCCTACCTGCGTCAAGATCTATGCCTGCTTCAAGCAGGCGCAGGGTTTTGATGCAGCTTTGTCCTATCTGATTGTAAATGCGGCAGACTGTGGGTGGTAGAGCAGCGGTGCACGTTAACTGGTGCATCTCTGGGGATGTGCTAGTTAATATAAATCTGCCCCTTTCCATACATACTGAGCATGTCATGAATGATGTAATATGTGACATCATCAGCAGTGGATTACGGGTAATAGTATCTCTAGTTTACTCCCCTATAGCTGTCTTTCTTTTAACATAACTGTCTGTTTCCTTCCCTTATACTTACTGTTTTTTTGGTTCGCTTCCGGTTCGCGTACCGGCGAGCGAACTGGGAAGCGAACTAAGAGAAATAGAGGTTGGCACAGTTCCAAATATTGTACCAATTTTTTAATACCGGGGAGGTAGTTCTGAAAAGAACTTTTTTTTAATTGTTTTTGTTGTTTTATATTTTTTTATTATTTTTCTGAACATTTTTTTACTTTTTTTGAATTTTTCTGAACAGTTTTATATTTTTTTTGTTTTTTTTTTGGAGGGGGCAACGAAAACGATTCATTGTAAAGGGCTCAACAGGAGCAACAAAAAAAAAAAAGAATTTATTGTTTGGGGCGTTTCGGACAAACATGAGCATGATTGTCAATAGCTCTGTTGATCAGAGTGATGCTACTTTCTCCGTAGCAAATGAATCCACTGCAATGTACGCAGACTTGTTTTACTTCACGAAATCTCGTTTGTATATTTGGCACCATCTCCCTGCCCTCTGGTCCCGTTACTTCCGGTACAACAGATCTTCTGGCCATAATAGGGAGATTATCTAGGTCGTTACGAAACTGTGCAGCACTGTAGTTGTTAGGATGACACCTAGTCATATGGCGATGCATTGTGTAGTTTCCGAAACTGTATTTTTTGTCGGTCCCTCTGGACAGTCTATCTTGACATATAAGGCAAGTTACGTATCTTGCATTTACTTTTTTCTGACCTTTGGGAATTTTAAAAAATTGCCAAATGAAGTTTTCTTTCCGGTGAGACGTCCTGGGCTCCTCAAGCAAAAAGTGCCTCTCTTCGTGCTCTTCGTCCTGTTCCTCTTCTTCCTCTTCTTGCTGAATTATAACTTCAGCAGGTGGTCCACTCTTCCTTGGATGTGGTGGAGGTGGTGGGGAAGCACCAGCTGAAGCTACTAAAGAAGCCATTGCTCACTGGTAACAAAGGGTCTTTCTCTCACAATGATGAAAGTCAGAGTGAGGAAAGAAGGAGGGATTTTCATCATTTGGGAAAAACAATAGTTCTCAACCAATGAAAAGTGTTCATTTTAGATTATATGACCTAGTCTTACATCATTAGGAAACCAAAAGTGAAATGAACCAATGAAAAGTGTTATTACCAAGTCACATGACCTGCTGTGTTTACGTTACGCGCTTTGCAGGGCCTCCCGGTTTGCTTCCAGAAACCTGCGCTTTGCGCCTCGCTTCGCGTACCAGTTCGCTAACGCAGCACGTCATATGACGTATCACGCGACAACGCAAAACGTCATGTGGACGGGAGGCGTCACGATGTTGTTTTCTAACGCGGCAGTTGCGGTAAAGAAACGTTTACCGGCTCGCGGTCTATTTCGCGGCATCAAGGTCAGCTAACGGGAAGTTTCCCGATTCGCGAAGCGGGAACGAAGAAAAAAAAATATTAAAAAAAAAAATTATTAATAAACATATAAAATATATTTTTGGATTTAAAGAAGAATACATTTTACAGCTACAGATATTAGCTGTTAAAAAACCAATGAAATTCACTGAAAAAACCATAGGTTATAGACCATATATAGTTAGGAATTAGCATTTAGAAAACCTTATTTGACTCACACAAAACCATTGAAATTCCATATATAGTTAGTTGCACTAACTATATATCGTGCACCCGCAATCCACTGCTGATGATGTCACATATTACATCATTCATGACATGGTCAGTGACATCACTGATGACATCACTGATGACATCTCAAATGACATCACTGATGACAACATCCAGTGATTATGTGTTTCTGTAAAGTTTAAATATGTTTTACATATTGAAGAATGAGTGGATGTATAAGTGTCTGAATGAAGGTTTTAGTAGGTGCGTGATTGACTGTATGAGTGAGTGATTAAATGCGTCTTACTAAATGCACGGGTTAGTGACTAAACTGTCTGAAAGTGTGCATCAGTATGTCTGTTGTTGTGCAAGCTGCTGCATGTGTTGATCAGTAGCTATATAAGTAGCTATATGGGTTATTGATTGGTTGCACAAGTATTTGTATGGGAGACTGAGTGTGTGTATGGCTGGCTGGGAGGTGTGTGACTCTGTGCAGATCAATGTGTACTTGTATCAGTGATTCTATAAGAGAGTAAGTATGTGTTAGTATATGTTTGAAAATGTAAGGTACTCTATGTTTAACTGTGTAGATTAGAAAATGGAAGTGTGATTGATTCTTTACAGGACTGACTAGGTGTGTGAGTAACTCCATGGATGAGTGGCAGAGTGTGAGTGTCTGTATAGGTGTATGAGTGCATATGATAGTGTTGTAAAGATGAGTGATTGTATGTATGAATGATTGTATGGGTGAATGAGTGAATGTGTGTGTAGACGTAGGAATCAGTGAGTGCGTATGTAGTAACTAGTATTGGTGTGTCAATGGTTTCAAAAATTATACTCTGTATTTAACACTGGGTGTAACAGAGGTTATATTAAAGTGTGAGGAGATGCATTGTATTGTCACATTAATGATATCATCATTGATGTGACCATTGATGTCAAATGAGATATCATCAGTGATGTCATTTGAGATGTCATCAGTGATGTCATCAGTGATGTCATTTGAGATGTCATCAGTGATGTCATCAGTGATGTCACTGACCATGTCATGAATGATGTAATATGTGACATCATCAGCAGTGGATTGCGGGTGCGCGATATATAGTTAGTGCAACTAACTATATATGGAATTTCAATGGTTTTGTGTGAGTAAAATAAGGTTTTCTAAATGCTAATTCCTAACTATATATGGTCTATAACCTATGGTTTTTTCAGTGAATATATATATATATTCACTGCAAAAACCATAGGTTATAGACCATATATAGTTAGGAATTAGCATTTACAAAACCTTGAAAATTCACTGAAAAAAACATAGGTTATACACCATATATAGTTAGGAATTAACATTTACAAAACCTTATTTTACTCACACAAAACCATTGAAATTCGCATATATAGTTAGTTGCACTAACTATATATCGCGCACCCGCAATCCACTGCTGATGATGTCACATATTACATCATTCATGACATGGTCAGTGACATCACTGATGACATCACTGATGACATCTCAAATGACATCACTGATGACATCACTGATGACATCTCAAATGACATCACTGATGACATCACTGATGACATGATGGCATCACTGATGACATCTCAGTTGACATTACTGATCACATCACTGATGACATCATTCATGTGATAATACGATGAACCTCTACAGACTCTAATATAACCTTAGAAACACTCAATGTAAACAGACACTCACAGACTGTCAATCATCCATGAAGTTACACAGACACCTAGTCAGTCATGCAAATAATCAATCACACCTCCATTTTCTCAACTATACAGTTATACACACCTTACTTATTCAAACATATACTAACACTTATTTACTCTCTTATACAATCATGGATACAAGTTCACATTGATCCTTACAGCCACTCACACATTCACTGGCTCTTATGCACAGTTATTTATATATGTCAACTCTCACATGTACTGTGTTTTACATATGTACTTACTTTGACATATAGCACTGAGATATCCAATCACTCACCAAAACACTCATGCACACAATCAACCGCCCATACAGCTGTTTCCACATGCACTTTTGGACCCATACATCTAGTGAATCAACTGCTCACACATCTATGCACAGAGTCATACACCTCCCAGCCACCCACACACGCACTCAGTCTCCCATACAAATACTTGGGCAACTAATCAATAACCCATATAGCCACTCGTATAGCTACTGATCAACACATGCAGCAGCTTGCACAACAACAGACATACTGATGCACACTTTCAAACAGTTTAGTCACTAACCCATGCATTCAGTAAGACGCATTTAATCACTCACTCATACAGTCAATCACGCACCTACTAAAACCTTCATCCAGACACTTATACATCCACTCATTCTTCAATATGTAAAACATATTTAAACTTTACAGAAACACAGTCACTAGATGATGTCATCAGTGATGTCATCAGTGATGTCATTTGAGATGTCATCAGTGATGTCATCAGTGATGTCATTTGAGATGTCATCAGTGATGTCATCAGTGATGTCACTGACCATGTCATGAATGATGTAATATGTGACATCATCAGCAGTGGATTGCGGGTGCGCGATATATAGTTAGTGCAACTAACTATATATGCGAATTTCAATGGTTTTGTGTGAGTAAAATAAGGTTTTGTAAATTTTAATTCCTAACTAAATATGGTGTATAACCTATGGTTTTTTCATTGAATTTACAAGGTTTTGTAAATGATAATTCCTAACTATATATGGTCTATAACCTATGGTTTTTTCAGTGAATTTCAATGGTTTTTTAATAGCAAATATCAAAAGCTTTAAAATGTATTCTTCTTTGAATCGAAAAATATATTTTATATGTTTTTAATAAAAAAAAAATTGTATTTTTTTTTATTTTTTTTTTTTGTTTCGCTCCCGGTCCGCGAACCGGGTAGCTTCCCGTTAGCTCAATTTGGTGCCGCGACTCGGTCCGGGAACCGGTAAACATTCCGTTTGCGCAACTGCCGCGTTAGAAAACAACATCGTGATGCGTCGCGTAACCGCGACGTATCGTGTTGTCGCGTAATGCGTCATTTGACGCGCCGCGTTAGCGCCCCCGGAAGTGCTCCAGTGCGCGAAGCGAGGTGCGAAGCGCAGCTTCCCGGAAGCGATCCGGGGCGTGGCGCGGAGCGCGTAACGTAAGCATAACAGGTCATGTGACTTGTTAATAAAACTTTTCATTGGTTCATTTCACTTTTGGTTTCCTAATGATGTAAGGCTAGGTCATGTGACCTAAAAATAACACTTTTCATTGCTTTAGAACTATTTTTTTTCCCCAAATGATGAAAACCCCTCCTTGTTTCCTCACTCTGACTTTCAACTTTGTGAGAGGAAGACCTTTTTTGATTACTTAGAAATGGCAAGTCTTGTAGCTGCAGCTGGTGCACCCCCACCACCACCACCACCTCCTAGGAAGAGAGGACCACCTCCTCAGGTTATCATTCAGCAAGAGGAGGAAGAAGAGGAAGAAGAGGAAGAAGAGCAAGAGAGGCAGTTTTTGCGTGAAGAGCCTAGCAGGTCCCATGTCAAGGAAAATTTCATTTGGCAATTTTTCAAATATCCCCGGGGCCAAAAAAAAGTAAATGCCCGCTATGTTACTTGCCTTATCTGCAAAAAAGTTCTGTCCAGAGGGACAGATAAGAAATATAGCTATGGCAATTACACCATGCATCGCCACATGGAGGGGTGGCACCCTATTAATTATAGTGCTGCGCAGGTACGTGACCTGCAGGATAACCCCCCTCCTGTGGCCAGAACATCAAATGTAGAGGCAGTGACGGGACCAGAGGCGAGGGAGACGGTTCCAAATATACAGATGAAGTTTGGGAGTGTGAAACAAGCGTGCGTTTATTGCGGCCAATTGATTTGCTACAGGGAAAGTAGCATAAATGTAATCAATGTAGCTATTGACATTCATAATTGTCCAAATCGCCCCAGAAAATAAATTATCTTTTTTATCCTTTATAATGAATCATTTTCGTTTCCCCCCCCAAAAAAAATAAAAAAATATATAAAACCGTTCAAAAAAATACAAAAAAAGTAAAAAAATGTTCAGAAAAAAAAAAAAATATATAAAACAACAAAAACAATAAAAAAAAAGTTCTTTTCAGAACTACCTCCTATTTATGAAAAATTGCTAGAATGTTTAGCACTCTGGCAACCTCTATTTCTTTTGATTCGCTTCCCGGTTCGCTACCCGGTACGCGAACCGGAAGCGAAACAAAAAGTTTAAAAAAAAAAAAGGAAGAGTGAGTATAAGGGAAGGAAACAGAGAGTAATGTGAAAATAAAGACAGCTACAGGGAGTAACACTGAGATACTATTTAATAGATCTATTTACCAAAGAAAAGATGTAAGAGTGTATAATTGAGAAAAACAACATAGATAAGGAAGTGAAAGAAAAAAAGGAGAGTAGAAGAATAATAAACAAGAGTTTCTTGGAGAGTGTGAGTGAATGTTCAAATTAAGAAGAAAAACAGTAAAGGATGTGGAATGAGAGGTAGGGATAAAACCGGACTAAAAGAACAATCCTGAGGGAAAGTGTTAAGAAAACAGTGAGCAAAAGTAAATAGGAATAAAACAAGATGTATGATAGTGACTAAGGTTAAAACATGTGGAATAACAGAGAGAAAAAACAGAAAGCAGAAAAGAAGAAGTGACAGAAAAGGAATGATTGAAACAGCAAAGAAATGTAAATAACATAGGGGCATATTATCAACACAGGCGATAAAATTATCGCTGCTTTTATTGGCAGAAAACTGCCGCTAAAGCCGGTTTTGCGGCTGAAAACTGCCGCTAAAGTGTGCTTGAACTACAGGGAGAAAGCATAATGAACAAGTAGTGAAAGAGTGATGAGTCAGAGATAGTGAGAGTAATAGAGACGGAGTGAGTGAACTGGAGTGAGGAACTATGAGAACAGAGGGACTGAGAAAAGGAGTGGAAAGAGTAGAGTAAGTAAGTAATAGAAAAAGGAATGAGGGAAGTAGCAAAGGCAGGAAACTGAGGGTTAAACAAATGAAGCAGTGGAACTAATAGAAGTTAAATGTGATAGAAATGTAACGAAAAGAGTACAAAACACTTACCTTATAATTGTCGTTAACTTAGTCACTTGTTATTTTTATATTTTCAATCTGTGAAAGAAAGAACAAAAATTTGAAAAATATTAAAACATGTATTTAAAAATTAGAAAAGACAAGGGAAAAGATTGACAATCATCCAATTTTACAAAGAAATAAAGTTAGAGATAAACATGCAGAAAAAAAAGAGAAAGAAACGGTGATAGACAGTCAGAGACAAAAAGAAATTGTAATAGAGTAAATTACTAAGAGAAAAAAAAGGAAGATACTTTCAGTGACAGAAAAGAAGGATAGAAGAGAAAACTAAATTGAAGTTGTGAGGTAACGGGTTTTTAGGAACCCGTTTGGTGCCAGGGGATAACACCCGAAGACCTCTGAGTTCTCCCTGTTCCGGACCACAGAAACACGGAGTCTTCTAGTCGAGTCAGAGATCGAGTTTTATTGATAGCTACCAAGTAACAGGTGTCCTAGAAGCAGGACAAACACGGGTCATGTGTTCTCAGGAGACTGTTCGTTTTTACAGAACCAGCCTTCTCCTTATATACAGAAATAATAGCTGCAAGCAAGAATTCTTGAGTTTATGATATGGCTATACACATATTTCTACAATAATACGAAAGAGCGAAGTCATGTAGGCAAGCCCGTATTTTAGATGTCCAATGCGTGATAGATTACTCAGCCAAGCCCGGAACTCCCATCAGATATCGATGAAACCCCAATAAAGGAAGGCACCTCCTAGTCATAAAACTGGCCATAAACGGGGAACAGGACAGGTGTGTGTTTGTAGAAAGCATGGTTTGTATGTAGTGAATGGTTTGAGGAATGTTATGTATCGATGCTATCGCATTTGGCCACTGGGCGAGGGTCTGCCCAAACAGGTTTGGCTAAAAGCAATGGAGTCAGTTGGGACAGGTCAGGGGGAAGTCAGGGAAGGAGGACGTGTCCTTTTAGATCAAGCTCGACCTTTAATTGACTTATCATGAGGGCAAGACGTAAGATGGATGCCGTTCACAAAATGGAGTCTAAGGGGTAGGGACGGAAACTACGATTTGGGGGTATTGGCGACCCTCGATTATGACGCAAATGCATTGGAATGATGCCCTAATCATTATCGGTTCGCTGACACCAAATTCGTCATGGTACGTTGATATTTTGTGACACGGGTATTGGACCTCGATATCGGGATGATAACAGGGTCCAGATTTTCAGAACCACAGACCCTCCTTTTGCCCTTATGTAAGGCAATAATTCATATTAATCGGAGTCCAAATCTGTATGAAGGAATTCGTGGAGATGCTGCTGTAACATCATTCTGTTGCACAGTTCGTCTCCTGACACAGGCTTCCGTACACATGACGTAGCACAGAGGCCACATAGTGCAGGAGCGCACTGTATACACAGGCAGAACATAAACAGAAGTGCTATGAAGATCAGGGTTTTCCATCCCCATGTAGCGATCAGTTCCCAGAACCACCCTAGTAAGGACCAATCTCCTTTTTCCACGTGGAGGGAATCAGATATTTCGTGTAGTTTAGAGATGGCTTGGTACACTGTCGGAGCGTTATCAGGGATGAAAATACAACAACTGGATTGGATCACTCTACACACACCACCACGATCGGCGAGTATGATATCTAGGGCAACTCGGTTCTGAAGGGTCATAAGTCGATCCGACTGAAGTTCGGTCGTCAAATTTCCAAGGGCTCCGGCCGTTGTAGTCACGGCGGATTCAACTATCCTCGATAACTGGCGAATATTCCTGCTGTTTACCATAGGCCCCCAAAATGGCAGAAAACCCTTTGCGAAGTCAGCGAATTCCTGACCCGCGGTGTCGTCTTTACTCACGACACCTCTAGCTGTCCTTGTCCGATGGTAATCTGCTCTGGCCGTGTAAGTGGGAGGCAGCAGAAATGCGATAAAGCATGTACCTGAGAAGTCAGGGGGCAACCATGTGTAAGCTTGGTCATGGCAGACAAAATACGTGCCTTTTGCTGCTAATAATATAGGGGAAGTTCGGGAAGCGAACACATATGTTTCCGCGCATATACTCTTCCCTAATTGAGCTTTGGGATCCCTGCCGATACCCTGTAAACATAAGTGACCTCGGTTGGGTACTATCCAAACTGGGCGGGATTTCTTTGCTGTCTGGCTCTTACTCAGGTAGACCCCATATTTGGTTACGTTCCAACGAGTGTACGGAGTGAATTCATCTTTGGGAATCGTAAGATAGGTGTCGAACTCTCTACTCATATTTCTTATCCCTGCTATTAGTGCCTTGTTACTGGAATCACTTTCAGTAGAACGTGTCGGGTATGGTTCTAGGGCGAATAGGAACATGGTCTGGAAAGCCCACAGAGAACCATAATAACTGAAAGGCAGGATGAAATATGGGATACCCTTATCCGTTGTGTGTGGCATGAGGCCACATATCCAACAGTTCGATGTATTCATGATGGACTGGTGTTGGTGTAGGAGTTGAATAAATGAGTTATTTACAAATTCGAGTCTTCTGGCAGATTCGTGTTCAGGTAGAGGGTGAAAGTAGTGTGGAGAGATAGTAGGAGGAGGCTGTGGCCGGGTGTCATTTGAAAAGGTAACTCGGAATACGAATAGAGTATAACCAGTCAAAAACATCGTTATGCTACACAACATTAAAATACATGTTAGCAGAAACTTTCTTTTGGCCAGTACAGTGCACAATTGTCTTTCAAAGTTTGGGAGTCTGGTAGGTCTCTTTACCCTAGGAAACTCCATCCTCTAGTTGCTGCCCGCGGCGGTAGATTGATTCTGCCAGGGAGCGCGCTCTGCTCAGTCCGGGGTAACTCCCGTGGACCAACCAGAACCGTGGACCTAAAACTTCCCAGTTGCACTCCCCAGACTTCAACCGCGACCCTAGCAGCAGAACCGGATGGCGGTTCGAAAATCAAAAATGAGCAAGTTTCCTGAGAGCGAGAGAGCTGAAAAATCAAAAATAGTTCTTGGGGGAAGGGAAAATCACATTCGTTTGTGTGTCTTTTTATTAGTCTCTTTGTCGTGACCTTAGATTATACTGTTCTTTCCCAGGTACGGTGTGGTCTTCAAACAATGTCTCAGGTTCGGTAGTGTCCAACTGCATAGACTGTGGCACAAATCCTTGTAAAATATGATCACTCTCCTTTTCGGTACCAGTTTCTTTTAAGCGTGCATCGCTGAAAGGGATGAAGCGAGGTATGGATTCTGTCTCGGAGTCGGCAATTCCTTCGTTGACCCACCGGTCGTATGGAAGGGGCAGAGGGACCCGTTTACAATGGGTCCCGTGCACCCAGTTCTTTTTGCCGTCCACCCGAACCGCTGACCTCGTGGAAAGAAGTACCAGGTAAGGTTCGGTCCACCTCGGCTGTCCGTTGTTGGTGCGCTGGAAGTTCCGCACCAAAACCCACGTGCCGGGTGTGATGGAGTGACCTGGATCGTCAGAGGCTGGTGGAGAGGAACTGTGAACCTGTTGGTGTAAAACACGCAATTTAGTTGTCAATTCGCACAAATAGTCAAGCAGTACGGGGTGCTCTATTTCGCTAAGTTTCTTTGGTCTTGGTACGCCCCAGACGTTGGCTGGGCGGCCAAACACTATTTCATGGGGGCTAAGTCCTAATCTGGAATGGACTGTCATTCTCGTTGACAAGAGTGCTAGGGGCAAGGCGTCAGGCCATTTAAGACCTGTACTGGCTTGGATTTTGGCTAATTTGAGCTTTAAAGTGCCGTTGTAGCACTCTACCAATCCAGCTGATTGGGGGTGATTCGCAGAGTGGAATTTTTGCTGTATGCCTAAACATTCACACACTCTCTTCATCACGCGTCCTACGAATTCACTTCCATTATCACTCCAGACAATTCTAGGCATGCCAAACCTCGGGAAGAACTCTTTGACAAGGGCTTTGGCGGTTGACAAGGCAGTGTTGTCTTTAAGGGGGTACGCTTCCACCCACCTGGAGAAAGCGCAAACAACAACGAGCACATACTTCAGATTGTTGCATCTCTCCATGTGAATGAAATCGAGCTGCAAAACCTCGAACGGATACGTTGGAGGCGCAAAATGACCAGCTGGAGTTGGGGTTCCCCTACCGGGATTGTACTTCAAACACACCATACAGTTTCTGACCACATTCTCTGCATATTTCGGGATATTGCTATTTTGCCATACTGGGGCCAATATTTTACAGATTCCTCTCGAACTGATGTGTGCAAATCCGTGAGCCATTGTTACTACTGCAAGTACATAGGCGTTAGGCAATAACCATCGCTGGTGTTCTGACAATTCGACCCAACAACCATTCGTGTCTAATCTACCCTTACTTTCTCTCCATTCATTCACCTCTTTCTCAGTTGCCTCGGCTTGTATAGATTTCACGCTTTCAATGGTGTCCTCACACATTCCTACATCAGTAATCCATCTAGCGGGACCTACAACATACATCCGACTCATTGTGTTCCTTGCAGTCTCTTTCGCAACCTCGTCTGCAAATGCATTCCCGCGGCCAACATCATCCTGAATCTTTTTGTGTGCACTACATTTTATAATGGCAACTTGTAGTGGCAAGGTCAGTGACTGGAGGAGCTCATTAACTAGCTGACCATGTTGTATCTTTGCACCATGTGACGTAAGAAACCCACGTTCATGCCACAATCTCCCAAAACTGTGAGCCACACCAAAGGCGTATTGGCTGACAGTGTACACATTCACTCGTTTTCCTTTCGCTAACACACATGCTCTGGTAAGCGCAATTAGCTCTGCAGCTTGTGCAGAATTATGGGAAATGCGCGCAGTCTCTATAATGGTGTGTAATGTTGTTACGGCATATGCTGCAGTCGTATCACCATTCGGCAGCTTGAAACATGAACCATCAACCCATAAAGTATCATTGCATTCAGGAAGGGGAGTGTCCTGTAAGTCTACTCTCCCTTTTGTCTCTTCTTCTGTCCTAAAGCAGCAGTCATGTTTATCAATCTCGTCTGTTCCTGTCGGAATGGGTAATAACGTTGCGGGATTCAGTGTATCGCACCTCTTTATGTGGATGTGACTTGCTAGCAACGTAAGTTCGTAACTGGATAGTCGAGCGCTAGTAAGGTGTTGTGTCTTCGTCCTGTTTAGTAAAATGTCTACTGCATGCGGAACCATAACGATCAGAGTATTATTCATGACTAATCCAGCGGACTGTCGAATGCAGACAGCTGCTGCGGCGGTAGCCCTCAGACAACTTGGTAGGGCTTTAGCCACAGGGTCTAGAGTTGCCGAAAAATACGCGCATGGGCGCTGTCTGTCCCCAAAATGTTGTGTTAAAACTGATAATGCACAACCTTCCTTCTCGTGGACATATAATGTAAAAGGCTTACTGTAGTTGGGGTTTCCCAACACAGGAGCCGAACATAATGCATCACGCAACTTGTGAAAACTCGTCTGGCAATCTTCAGACCAAGGCATAGGATTTGGCGTGTCTTTACAGAGTAGTGCCAGCAAGGGTTTAGCTAGTAGTGAGAAATTCGGTATCCATTGTCTACAGTACGATGTAATGCCCAAGAAGGCTCGAACCTCTCTCTGTGTCCTTGGGGCACTTAGTTCTGCGATTGCCTGTATTCTTTCTGGTGTCAGTCTCCTTCCCTCCTTCGACAAGATGTGACCTAAGTAGGTTACTTCTTGTCGGCAAAATTGTAGTTTGGAAAGAGAGACTTTGTGCTTCATGTCACATAAGTGATGCAATAATGATAACGTAGCTTTCTTGCAAATCTCTTCAGTGTCTGCAGCGATCAGTAGATCGTCTACATACTGAATCAGAGTTGAACCATTTGGTAGAACAATCGTGTCTAGTTGTGTTTTCAGGGCCTGACTGAATATTGATGGGCTTTCGCAGTAGCCTTGAGGAGCGCACTTGAAGCGGAAACTTCGTCCTCCTAAATTAAATCCGAAAATATCTCTACTCTCCTCAGCAATCGGGATACTGAAGAAAGCGTTCTTCAGGTCAATCACCGAAAACCAATTTGCTGAAGCTGGAACCATCGTCAATAAAGCAGTAATGTCGGGGACAACTGGAAACTGTGGGATAACTATCTTGTTTACTTCTCTGAGGTCGATCACGAACCTATACACAGGGGGTTGTGAAGGATCAGTACGTTTTAAGACGGGCAAAACTGGGCTGTTACAAACATTTCCTGTTGTTTCTTCGATGACGTCTTTATCAATCAGGTCATAAACAATCGTCAATAACGCCTTTTCACATTCGCTAGATATTTTATATTGGGGAATACGTGGCAACCTAACGTTGGCTTTCAACGTTATGACATATGGTGCTATCTCCAAACGACCTACATCATTAGAACCATTTGCCCAGAGTGCATCAGGAAGACACGACAATTCAGTTGCAATATTTTCTTTCGACACATACATTGGGGAAATGACTTTCTTACCGAAAGTGAGTTGTACTCCTAATGGTGAACAGTACAAAGTCGCATATAACCTTTTTAGCAAATCCAATCCTAACAAATTTTCACCACAACCTGTTGTAAGAATGAGTGGTGCCTCTAATTCGCATGGGCCAATAGAAAGAGATACAGGACTGGAGATCGGGTTTCTAACAGGGGCGCCAGAGAAACCTACTGAGACATTCATTTCGCCAGACAAAGGTGCGCCAGGAAGTTTCGAGTGCATGATAGAACTTTTTGTAGCACCAGTATCCAGCAGAAATGGCTCTGACACTCCTGAGGCTATTATCTCGACATAAGGTTCATTCTGATCTACTGGAACTGAAACAACTCCCTCTCTTTGTCCATGGCTGTCCTAGCAATCGTTACCCTCGTATTCATGTTCGGTGTAATAGTCGTCAGCATAGTACTGAGCTGACCTGGTTGACGCATTATTCTGTTGGTCGAAGCTGTTCATCGAATTCTGAGGCGTAAAAGAAGTTGTATTCTGCGTGGAATTTCCACGGCCCCTACCTCTAGGGGCATGTTGAACACCTCTTCCCCTTACACCCGAAGCACCGCTCAAACGTCGCGCAAGAGCCGGACAATTACTTTTAAAGTGACCCTCTTCCTTGCAATATGCACATTGATTCGGGCCATAAGCAATACGCTGGTGGGAAAACTCGTTTCCTTGCGCGTTTCTCGAATACTGATGTTGCGGTTGATAACTGGGCTGACTAGTCGTACGAGGCGGATAAGCTTGCTGGAGAAGAACTTTAGTTTTTAAATCTTTTGTCTTTCTGTCTACTTTATCTAGCTCGTCTTTGCGCCTATTTTCATAGTACTGGGCTGTAGCCAAAATTTGAGCTGACGTAGAGACAGCCCAAGCACTCTCTGAATCTTTCAATTTATTACATAGTTCAGGGATTAAATTATGTACGAACTTGTCTACAAACAATCTTTGACCACCCTCGGTAGCCATATCCTGACCACTATGATCGGTGAAAGTCTCCTCGAATCTTGTGAAAAAGTCAGACACATTCTCATCTTTCTTCTGCTTGCACGCAGATAGCTTGTCCCAGTTTACGCGTACTTCAGGCATTATTGTTTTCATGTATGCAATAATTCTACCGGGAAGTTCAGCTATTAACGGCTCAGGTTTAGAACCACCAATTTGTCTAGCATCTATAGCGGCAATGTTCGCCCATGAGTCACCTAGTTCTTGGGCATGGTTCGTATGGCGTATTTTGCTCCATAGAGGATGTGGAACAACGTTCCCAAACAGCATGTCTATGTCCGCTAAATTCATTATACAAGAGCTTGCAGTTTGCGATAACTCCTTATAATACCCAGTCGGGTTTTTACGAGGATCAGGCAATGTCTGCTTGAGTGCCAAGACTTCGGATCGTTTCCAGGGGACATGTACCCATACACGCTGGAAATGAGGCAGAATTGGCGGTACTACATTTGCATCGCCTTCCCTCCAAACCGGAGGAACCTCTCTCATGGGGTACTGTCTCGCTCTTTTCCTATCTGATACGTCGTCTTCGTACAATGATCTAGAGACGTTTCCTTTACTCCAATAAGAGAGTAATGACTCTATCGCTTTCTCAACATCTCTGCCTGTAATCATACCTTCGTGGAACTTAAAGCGTGTACGCCATAGTTCGTTCATTGTGTATGTGGGATCATTTGTCTCCAAATCTTCGCCCAGATATACACACATTTCTTCGAATACGTATCTCTGAGTGGGTGCATTCCATTGACGGAAAACTTCCATAACAGACTGAACATCATATCTAACAGTATCCGTAATCCATTTACGGGCTAGTTCATTTAGCACTTTTCTTTCCTCGTAATCAGGCAGTTGACTACGTAACTGTCTATTTTCTGTTTTAGGGGTCGTCTTAGGCGACCCGAAGAAAGGTGAAAGCAGCCCAGTGACGGTACCTGTCACTCTTTGTCTAATAGAAGGAGAAGCTTGCGGAGGAGCAAGTGCATCAGAAAAAACAGGCTGAGGCAAAGAAGAAGTAGAGGCAATAGTAGAGGAAGTTGAAGTAGTAGCAGACGTGTTATCATAGACAATAGCTGGAGCTGTAGGCAAAGTCGTAGAAGTAGATGGGGTAAGTAGTAAAGATGGCGGCCCTTGAGAAGGCTGCGCCGGAGAAGTAGGAACCAGCTGAACAGTAGCTGGCGTGTGTGCAAAAGCTGTGTTTCGTGCGCCGGGGCGTGGTATAGAAAAACGCTTTGGCATTGTAGTAGCGTCTAACGCATACGGTGGAGGTGAGCTTAATAAGTGGGACATTAATGGATCTTTCTCGGATCTTTCCTCTTGACCTTGTCCTTTATTTGGTAACATCGGGTAGCATTTATCTACTGCTAGTTTCTTGCTCCTAAGTATTTGTTCGCTTTCTTGCTCTTCCTCGTTATCCCTGTATGCAACAGCAGCTTGCACCATCGACATACCTCTTCTTTTTCGCTAACTTTATTTCTTTCTGTTTGGCTTCTTTGCGCCATAAGCGAAAAGAGTCAAACATCGCCGGCCGGGCTTTTCTCTTAAAGCCCTCTAGGTTATCTAATATTTCTGAGTCGAAACTACCATATTGGGGCCATTTTAAAACACCATCCTTGCGGGTGTATTTTATCCACACTTCATTATACGTGATTGGGCCTACGCCGTGCTTTACGTAGAGCTCATATGTTGGAGTTCCAATCGGAGGAACCGGACAGGAATCCTCTAATCGGGAGTCCTTACTATAACCAAGACAAAACAAGTTTCCAAGTCTGCTAAAACCAGGCATCTTTGCTCACTAGTCTAGCTTCAAACTTCAAAGGATTATCTGTTACGATATTTCTCGTGAATACACAAGTCCTTCGGCTTTGGGGCTTGCAAGTACCAAATCAAGGCGTATCTCAAGGATACCAAAAACTAAGGACAAACTAAGGACTGGGAGACGCTCCACTTATACTTAACTGAAGTATTTGAAGATCGGTGACGTCGCTAGAAGACTCGTCTATCGTTTCGCTCTACCAAGGATCACTGGGTCCAAAACAAGGCGATACGCAGGGCAGCAGTCCTTCGTAGCCGTCGGGACGCGGGGAACCTCGCAGCAAAGACCTTCGGAACCACGTCGACATACAGGGGTCGCTGAAGTGGCTGGCCGTCCTCCGGAATTTTCACACGAAGCTCCTCACGAACATCTGGCTTGGACCGTCGCTGCTTGATACCGCCCCGAGTTGGGCGCCAACTGAGGTAAAGGGTTTTTAGGAACCCGTTTGGTGCCAGGGGATAACACCCGAAGACCTCTGAGTTCTCCCTGTTCCGGACCACAGAAACACGGAGTCTTCTAGTCGAGTCAGAGATCGAGTTTTATTGATAGCTACCAAGTAACAGGTGTCCTAGAAGCAGGACAAACACGGGTCATGTGTTCTCAGGAGACTGTTCGTTTTTACAGAACCAGCCTTCTCCTTATATACAGAAATAATAGCTGCAAGCAAGAATTCTTGAGTTTATGATATGGCTATACACATATTTCTACAATAATACGAAAGAGCGAAGTCATGTAGGCAAGCCCGTATTTTAGATGTCCAATGCGTGATAGATTACTCAGCCAAGCCCGGAACTCCCATCAGATATCGATGAAACCCCAATAAAGGAAGGCACCTCCTAGTCATAAAACTGGCCATAAACGGGGAACAGGACAGGTGTGTGTTTGTAGAAAGCATGGTTTGTATGTAGTGAATGGTTTGAGGAATGTTATGTATCGATGCTATCGCATTTGGCCACTGGGCGAGGGGCTGCCCAAACAGGTTTGGTTAAAAGCAATGGAGTCAGTTGGGACAGGTCAGGGGGAAGTCAGGGAAGGAGGACGTGTCCTTTTAGATCAAGCTCGACCTTTAATTGACTTATCATGAGGGCAAGACGTAAGATGGATGCCGTTCACAAAATGGAGTCTAAGGGGTAGGGACGGAAACTACGATTTGGGGGTATTGGCGACCCTCGATTATGACGCAAATGCATGGGAATGATGCCCTAATCATTATCGGTTCGCTGACACCAAATTCGTCATGGTACGTTGATATTTTGTGACACGGGTATTGGACCTCGATATCGGGATGATAACAGGGTCCAGATTTTCAGAACCATAGTTGTGTAAGCTACTAAAAGAAAGTGAGTAAGGTAAACTATATAAGGAAAGGGTGAATAAGGAAAAGAGAGTGAGGGAGAGAGGAGACAGAGGAAGTGAAGGAAAGAGTGTCAGATACAGACTGAGTGAGGCAACAAAGAAAGATAAATGAGTGAGGGTGAGTTATAATAACTGATTGCACCAAAAAAGGATAACCCAAAAATATTTAATTTAGAAAACAAAGGGAGGAAAGATGGAAAAGACAAGCGAATCAGAAGAAAAATGGTGCAAGGGAGAAAAGAAAAAAACCGAGTTGGATTAGGGAAACAAAGGTTGAAAGATAAGTGGAGTTAGAGAGCAAGGGTGAAAGAGAATAAAACAAAAGGCAATGTGAGTATGTAAGGAGGAGTGATAGAAGGTAGTAAAAGATGAGTGAGCATGAGATAAGACGAGTACAAAATAAAATTCACTATACAAAGTACAGAATTAATTATACATGTTAAATGGTTTATTTTTGCTGTTCTCAGAATATATCAAATTTCACTAAAAACAGTGACTTGAAGGTATTCATCATATAACAGCGGGGAAAAAAACACAATCAAAATGATTGTGTTTAAAAAACCCATATAACATAACCAATCAGAAATCAGAACTCCTTAAAAATAACTTACTTTCCATGACGTCGAAGGATGTCCTATGAACAGCTTACACTCTGTTGTGCTGTTATTATTTTGAGCCCGCCACTTTCTGAAAGAAAAGCTCCATCGTTTTGACAAATATGTTACATACAATAAATGACTTCTCGCTCTCTACCGCACTTCTCCTCAAGGCCAAATCGTGTAAGAGCCATTTATAACTCTTGGAATTCTTCTAAGCAAATCCCGCCATTTTCTTTTTCCGCAACTTTCAGAAAGAAAACGTTCAAGATCACTTTCACAATCCTGTACTAGTAATATTTTACCCTTCTTGCTCACTCATGTTCCACATTTCCTATGACACTGATACTGCTTACTATGAAGCAGACTTACACTACCTCTATGACTACTACAATTATTTAATTCTCTACATCACTTTTAATCACAAAGCAATTTAAAACAGTACATAAAATTATATCAACTCCTAGAATCATTATAGGCCAGTTACCTACCCAAAATTATTTCTTCTAAAAACAGAAAGTAAGAATATTTTTAAGTCAAAAGGCAACATTGTTTCATTGTCAAATGTGAATCATTTCCGAAACATCAGCTGTTTTTTACATTTTCAATAAGCTGTGTAATAAGTGGATGTTGTCAAAGGACCATCATGTCATATAATAGCTGCAGTTAGAAATGTTCTTCCTAAAATCAACGACTGTGTAGCCACAACATTTGTAATTAAAGTTGAAAACTTACTTTCATCAGGTTTATATAGTTGAAATTTTTAAATGACATTATAACCAAAAGTTTGTTCAAAAAATGTGGACAGCATTGCAGACTTACATTACCTCTACTCCATGTTTTGATTGGCTGCTTGAATTAGCTTATTAAAAGAAACAGTTTTTCTGAACTCATTCAAAGTGCAGTTATTTTTCCATGACGTCAAGTGTTATGGTAAGAACACCGTTTGCTTTGGGAAATACTCTGTTGTCCTTTAACTAATCCATGCCCACCACTTTCTGTAAGAAAACCTTCTTTTTTTTCAGGAACTACTTAAAACTCAAAACTAACTTTTTACTCTGTACTACACTTATCCTCAAGGCCAAATAGTGTAGAAGCCATTAGAACCTCTTGAAATTCCTCAGAGCAAATCCCGAGATTCTTTCCCTAAAATTTTGGTTGTAAAAACACCAGGTAAGAATTTTTAAGGTCAAAAGGCAATTTTTTTTTAAAAGTTAAAACAGAATCATTGCAGAATGACCAGCCGTTTCTAGACTTCAAATAAGCTGTGTAATGTCCTGATGTTGTTGAAGGACCGTCATGATATATAATTGCTGCAGTTACAAAAGTCCTTCCTGATATTGACAACTGCGAAGCCACAACATTTTTAATTAAAGTTGTCAATTTTGTTCCATCAGGCCTACATCGTTGGAACATTAAAATGACATACTGGCCATATGTTCGTATAAATAATGTGGACAACATTGCAGACTTACATTGGCTACACTCCATGTTGTGATCGGCTTCTTTTACTAGCTTATTAAAGGACACTGATTTACTGTCTGGCAAAGTTAAATATATAAATCTTTCTGAGTCTACACTAGTAGTACTTGATACCCTACAGTTCTCGCAGTCATGCTGCCATTGATAAGAAAGGCCAAACAGATGATCTACATCTACACCTTCATCTTGCAATACATCAAGCATATACATTAAAAACTCCTGACAATCTTGCTGAATATTTTGAGAGAATTGCGTTTGACATGAACATTTGTCTAACAGATTTCGAACTTCAGACACACTTTCTATTTTTGTTCTATCAGTGCTACATTTCTCTAACACAGAATTCAACAAACTGCAAAATCTTTGATCCGAATTGACCACAATCTCTTCATTTAAAGTTTCTAGAGAAAACACAACATTAACCACTACATTAGCATAGCAGTTGACACCAGAACTATCTTCAAATTGAAAACCAACAACATCTTCAACAGAATCCATTTTCTTTCTGCTTATAATTTCGGGTTCATCAACTTTTCGTCTTTTTTCTACAACCTCCCTACTATTGGTCACATTTCTTCGTTTCCGGCCTACCACACGTTTCTCAAACAAAGGATATTGAGGCAAATGTGGCGCATACTCTCTTCTTAACCTATTGTATTCCTTAACACAATCTAGATCCGCACAAATGTTTGTGACATCACACTCAATCAATTATAATCCCGATAAAGTTCTGACTCGTGACAATGCCACATATGCCATTCCCTCCTTGAACACAGAACTGCCAATATTCACCAATGCACTGTCTACACTTAAACCTTGCGATTTATGGATTGTCACCGCATATGCCAAGCAAACAGGAAACTGCTTACGGCGAACATATAAGTCTTTTACAAGCAAAAATCTAGCAGAGCAACGACCAATTAACTGTACTTCCTCAATGCCATCAAATTTAATTTTTAAAAATTCAATTCCATCTCTATTTCTGTATTTCTCAAAATCAACAACATTACCCATTGATCCATTTACCAGACCTCTTTCAACATGTAAATTCCTTCTCAAAATAATACGGCAATTTAAGCACACATTCAGAGTCTTTTCAAAACCAGCAGTTTTAGATATAGTCTTCTCTAATGAATCCAATTTAGATTTCAAATTCTCAGACAAAATAATTGTTGCTCCCATATGCTCTATTCTGTCAATAGCTTCCAGTTTCACAATCTCTTGGTTTTCTAAATTCAACATTTTGTTGTTGAAGATGGCACATTCTGCAAGAGTTGGCATCAAACATATTCCAGATTTCTTCTCAGTAATTTTCCGAAAAATATTCTCTGGCAGAACGTCTTCTTCTGGATACAAATTTGACAGTAATCGTGCATGTAAAGCTTCTTTCCCATGCTCGGTCACTTTTCCGACTCTAACATCTTGTAGAATATTCTTATAATCTTCATCCTTCGCTTGACGCATATTTTCACGCAGTTCAGCATAATTAAAGTTTAACCATATATTAACGTTGCCAATGCTCCCTAGGCACTTCCTGGTATCTTCATGTGTAAGTAGTTTAAACACTGGTTGTCCTTTCACTGGTGTCAGCTGCAGAAGATCACCGAAAACAATGATGTGTTTGCCACCAAATAACACATCATACTCTGTTTTAAGAACTTCCTGCATTCTCAAATGCACAAAGGCAAGCATGACATTGGAAACCATGCTTACTTCGTCAATGATAAGAAGTTTCATTTTCCTCAAGACTCTTGAAACTTCACAACAAGCATCTCCAGATAACTTGTGGTATTGTAATTTGTTATCATGCTCCACTGGCAGCATCAGTAGACGATGCAAAGTAATACCTTTAATGTTATGTGCTGCCAGTCCAGTTGGAGCAGTGACAACACAAGACAGCGATGACTCAGTCCTTTTCTGCAAATAACATGAAATTGCTTTAATGAGGAAACTTTTTCCAGTTCCTGCTTCTCCACTCACGTACAGTCGGACAGGCTTCAACGACGTACATGAGCACTCTTTCTTCTCATGACTTAATCCATGATAAATTTGGTTGGTAACTTCGTCATATATTTTCCTCTGCTCAACGTTGAGTTGTCTTTCCAAATCTTCTAAGTTAACCACATCCTCCTTAGCATGTGCCATGGCTCTTTCCACTTCAATCATGGCAGTTGCAGCTTCATTTTCGATAACTGGTCCTCCTAGTAGATCCTGACTCAATGAAACAGAACTCTGACTGTCCTGAGAACTGTCTCTAGCAATCTTGGCTGCAATCGTTGCTTCCTGCTCGATTTCCGCATTCAACATTTCTAGATAATTTGGAAAAACAGGACATTCTATAGTCTCCTTGGCTGCATTGAAAGAGTCTTCGTAACAGAGGAAATCTCCAAGCAGTTCCTCTTCTGCACGCCAAGGCTTGAAAAGTTGCAAAAGAGCTAAATAGAAAAACTCTCACTTCCAATTACAGCATACACTCCTTTATCAATATCTTCTTTGATGTTCCTCTTGAATATGTAATTTTGTAGAACCTCATACAGACAAACATTCTCGAGGTGACTGCTTCTATTTGGATAATATGTATCCGACATGTTGGTCTTCAAAATATCTGTACTGTTTGGCTCCTTCTCCGCCAAATACTCAATTTCCCGTACAGGTTTCAGAACTCGATTACGTGTTGCAGCAAGACCAAGACTCGCCCAAATGATACTCCTAGATTTGGCATAGAGACTTGCTGAAGATAACCGGTCAGAACATTCGTAAGCTCCGATTTCTCGATGCGACAACATCTTCAGACTGAAACTGTACAACTTCTTACTGAGGCTCTTTTCATGGGAAATGTCCTCCCACATATCCTTCAATTCGGTCTTTTCTTTTTTTGTGATGTAAGATGTCACATACCGAGCCACAGCCATACAGTTATCAGCCACAAACTGTATATCCATGTTAGCATTTCACATGGACAAAATCACTGGGTTGTAGTCGTTGATGTACTTGGACTCTTCGTTTCTTTTCAAATTGTATGTATTTTTGGGTGATTTCCTTGTCACATTATGTCGCAGCGAAGACATCAAACTGTTCACTCTTCCTTTAGAAATCACCGGTCGTGGAAAGGCGAAACAACATTTTGTGTAGAACTTGTCCTTGTTTCTGAATTTACGACGACAGTACTTTCCACAACGATGGCTTTGAAAGCGTAAAACTTGTTCTCTTAGGCTTTTGTCTTTGGAACAGCACATGTAGAATACTGTTCTATGAAACTCATCACTAAGTCATCCGGATCTGTTCCAAATTTGGGTTCATCTTTGATCCATAGTAGCATATGTATATGAGGAGCACCTCTTGCTTGATACTCCTTTCTCCAGAAGAAATCCAATACTGGATTTTTCTTGTTCATGATGAAAGACATCATAGCTTCAAATCTATGATTGAAGTACCTGCATACATTCACTGGATCCAAAGAGCACAGTTCTCCGGGTGTCTTGAATTCGATATTTTCAATGTTTCCATTTGCCTCTCGTAGAAATTCAAGTAAGTCTTCCCAGCCATATTCGGCACAGCTGAGAGTGAGGAACCATGTGGGAGTTCCTAGGTTCCTCGGCATACATTTTAAATCTCCATGTCGACGGTACCAGTACTCATTAGTACCACGCTGACATGCCATGAGATTAATCAGGTGAGAATCCAAAATACTGTCTTGCACATTGACTTTATCCATAAAGTCCCTTGCTGAGATATTTTGCATCTGTATACCATTTTTCAAGATGTGGTTCACTGCATATGACAGTCCAGACAGATCGCTTCCAAACAGTAGATGAAACAAATAGGGAATGCATTGACGAAACCTAGGATCATCTGCATACAATCGTAAAGTCCGGTATTCAGAAGCAGGAATTTGATCAGGTCGCTCATCATATCTTCCTCCTTGACCTGTTGGAAATAGTTGTGGGAAACACCGAGCTTCCAAACTTTCCTCCCAAACACTAATGGGACTCCCTTTGGCTTGTTTCATTTGAAACAACTCAATAGCATTCCCCATGACTTCCTTGGAATGCAAAGGATGAACACTATAATGTTCATATATTTCTTCATTTTTAGAGGCTTCTACTTTCTCAATTTGTCCAGTACACAAATCGCTGTCCTCTTCTTCACTTACTTCCTCTTCTGCAACATATACATTCTTGTAGTACTTATTGTTTTTCTTCAAATACAATGTTGCCTTTTTGACTTTCCTAACATCCACTAAATCTTGCCAGATTTTCTTACTCTTTGTCGGAACCCCATTAACTAAGATAACCAGAGGTTCCTCTTCCACTTTCTCTACTCCAATTGTATTAATGTTTTTCCTCAAATCTAGAGGCAAATAAACAACTCTTCCCTTTAATCCTCTCTGTAAATCTGATGGAGGCAATTTCCCTGTCTTTGGCTACATTCGTACAATAGCCTGAAAGGGATGGACACTTTGAATCAAAATAGATTCATAAGTATTTAAATCCTTCAATTCAGAAGGAATGTCAACCAATTCCAGATTATTATGAACCGTTCTAGCAGGCATCTGGTTTTGATTTAATTTGTTACAACAATAAGTACACACACGTTGATCCGATCCTAAATCAAAACAATTTTCTACCATCAAGTATGTTGCAAAATCCTTCCATTCACTATTATTTTCCCTTTCACTTTTTGCATATAAATCCACTAACTTAGTCTGATTCTTATAATAGGCCTCTCACTTGATTTCACCTGAAACGTGGCAATTTCCTTCTGAAAATTATCTGTACTGGAAACCTGTACACTCTCTTCCACATTACCTTCTTCTTCTTCTGGGTCAATTTCAACATTCTTCTCTTTACTTGCAAAGTAACAAAACTCAATTTCTTCACAAATATTCTTCACATCTACTTCAGAACCATGCAAAAGAGCAGTGCATAATTGTTTAAGCATAATTGCTGGACTCTTAGCATAATACAGCATTCTAACTAATTTCCTCACTTTATTATGATGCACTGCTAGCATCCTGAAATGATGAAAAACACTCTGGCATACACTCCTGGATAGACAAGCCAGTGAATGACCATGCAAACCTGTCACTTCTCTCACTCTGCAAGGATCTAATTCTTGCAACAACTTCATTTTCTGTTTTAAACTTTTCTTATTAAATGTCCGTACAAAATCACAAAGCAAATTGATGGAATCCTGTCGCACACTGCAAATACTACTACACTTCCAGATGTACACCGGTCCCTTAGGACGTCTTCCTAAAACCTCATTACCTAACACCTCTTCTGCCTCTGTTGACACATGTTTTTCTTTTTCAACCGGACAGCCATCTTTCACCTCATATGCTCGACCACTGGTGTCAACTGCATGCACCAAATCATTATCCTGGAAATAACTCTCCTCATTAAAAAATGCCTCACAACTTGAACTATGCATCCATTCTCCTGAAAAAACTTCCAAAAAATTACTACGATTAACTGTTCTCTTCCATCTACTATTTGTTTTGAAATCATAAATTACCTTGTTTAGTTTCCTAATTCTATTGATTATCAAAATAAATAACTTTCGCTTAATTTCGAATGCCTGATCAATAATTTTCTCAATGTTTCTCTTTCTCTTATAAAAAGCCACTTTCTGTTGACCTTTCTTAATATTTTTTAACTAATTTCCAATTATCCTGTTGCGGAACATTCGTCTACGAATGTCCCTAAACTGATTTTTCCTTCTACTACCATGCACAGAGTTATCTCCTGCTCTAGCAGTAACATTTTTGAATGGCCTTTCCTTTCCGTTTAAATTGGCTCTCTTTTTATGGACAAAAACATGTTCTGTACTGATACTTTTTTTTCTGTAAATGTTTTTTAGGAAAGATTTCGTTCTCTTACCCGGACCTTTTTTGGTGACTTGACAAGTTTTTATTGTAGAGGACTGCTGCAAGCATGTAGTAAGCTGCTGTGTTTGACGTTTTGTAGCCTTTCTCCTTCTTTGCTTCGAAGGCATTCTGTAATTTTGAAATGATCTGCAGTTGAATCTGTGGTAAAATATAATAAAAAATGTTATTAACCACTATTACCAAACAGTAAATCAATAACAGTCGTCAAAAAATTAACACACTACTTTTCAATTCTACATACAACATTTTTTAGTGCATTGGCAAATTTAAAACTCACAAATAGTAGCAAAGAAATGGAATGCTTCTACATTTGACCTTTGCTCTTTTATATGTCAATCTGAACTAATTTTATTACCATATTTCACTATTTTATTAAAGACACTTCACACAAGCTGTTTTTGAAGTTGTGTTTAATTTTAAAAGAAACGGTTAACATGGTTACTTTTCATTTCCAGTAACTTTTAAAAATAAGTCTTTACAGTTCCATAGGCTCGAGCAGGTCAGCTTCCCACCCTATGTCATACAATTCTGACAAATCGGCATCCTCATCATATTCTTCATCATCCATAGGATTTAAATCATCCAAGGGATCTACTTCCACTGATGTTTCAATGACAAGTTCAATGATAAGATCGAGATCAACAGATTGCTCATTATCACTCATGCTTGATGTTGTCGTTATCTTTAAAGAAAGAGAACAACAATGAGATGTTGCAGAGTAAGAGACAAATCTCAGAGACTATAATAGTAACATTTTTTAACAAGAGTAACATTTTGCAGATATTATTTAACCATGTCCAGCGATGCTGAGGAGGTGAGGCCTATGTCTAAGTTTTCAGTGAACAGGACTCATCTCTTCTTAACCTTGGATAAGCCTCACCAACTCTGTGTCCCCTGCTCATACTTAAATGTAAAGGGGCAGATTTATGTTAACTGGCGCATCCCCAGGGATGCACCAGTTAACGTGCGCTGCGGCTCTGCCACCCATGATGTGCCGCATTTACAATGTGGAGCACCATGGAGCAAAAACAGCACAGATGCGTCACGCATCTGTGCCGCAAAAGCGGCACATTGCAGGAATCACGTCGTAAGCGCGACATGTCTACTGCAATGCACAGGGGCAAGCCACACATTGCATGGTGCATCACTCCTTATGCCTGTTTCAAACAGGCGTAAGGATTTGATTCAGGAATGCCATAAAGCTGACTCAGTGAAATCTTCTAAATTTCACTGTGTTAGTTTTACAGGGCTTTCATGCAAATGAATGCCCACCCTGCAACAAAGCGCCCACATGAAACCTGACGCAGGTTTCATGTGGCACAGGACTTTACACCGTGACACATCTGCCTAGATGCATCAAGTTGTAAATATGTTGCAACATAGCGCATCTTTTGCGCCGCCGCTGCGTCACAAAAGTGATGCACAGTGGCGCAAAAGAGGCACACGGCCATCATAAATCTGCCCCTAACATTTTAAATGATTGGTTCAGGATGCCGATAAGATGTGGCCTATCCAGGGGTTTGTTTGAGGTTATGCCTACTCAGGGTTACAGATGAAATTTAGGCTTGTTGAAGAGTACAGAGGAGATAGTACATGTGCAGGCCTACCAATGAAGTGAGTCATGTCCACTGCACTCTTGAACAAAGGCCAGACCTCCTCTGTCTCCCTGGACAGGCCTAAACCTGATCTGCACAATGTGATTCGTAATGTTAGGAAACACAGGTGATGTAATTGAAAAACGTGCAATTTCTTTTGCTCATTTCACAATCACATCACCTGTGTTTCCTTTGCTTAGGTATCTCATTGTGCAGATGTAGTCTAGCATATGAAAGAGTACGTAGAAGGTGAGCACTGTATGCAACAATTTTGACACTTACAGAAACCTCAGCTTCTCCATGCCCCCTACACAGTCCTAAATGTATACAGTTTAAACTGACGGTATCTTGTTGCAGATGAAGTGAGGCCTATCTTGCAACATGGTGCATCTTTTGCACCACTGCTGCGTCACAAAAGTGACGCAACAGCGGCGCAAAAGAGGCGCACGGCCATCATAAATCTGCCCCTAACATTTTAAATGATTGAATCAGGATGACGATAAGGTGTGGCCTATCCAGAGGTTTGTTTGAGGTGAGGCCTACTCAGGGTTGCAGATGAAATTTAGGCTTATTGAAGAGTACAGAGGAGATAATACATGTGCAGGCCTACCAATGAAGTGAGTCATGTCCACTGCACTCTTGAACAAAGGCCAGACCTTCTCTGTCTCCCTGGACAGGCGTAAACCTCATCTGCACAATGTGATTCGTAATGTTAGGAAACACAGGTGATGTAATTAAAAAACGTGCAAATATTTTTGCTCATTTCACAATCACATCACCTGTGTTTCCTTTGCTTAGGTATCTCATTGTGCAGATGTAGTCTAGCATATGATTATTTGTCCTATGTAGAAGCACACCCTTTCAGTACTTAAATTTGCCAAGCACACATGGGGGCGTATTTACAAGGACCTTGCACCACGGGGAAATGACTTAAATTAAAATGGGGAAAATAACATCAAACTGACTCAAAGGCCTTCTAAATATGCCCCAGGCAGCCTATGAAACTCTAGTAGTACATATCAAGAAACCTAATTGACTTCAAAAAACGTTTTTAAACACATCAAAAAAACAAAAATATTTTCCCACATTCATGAGGAAGTGACTTAAAATGCCCTAACACACATGAAAGCGTATTTTTAAGGCCCTTGCACCATTTTTGTGTCACTTTTAACATGGCTATGTAACTCAAAGAAACAAAGTCAAAATTTGCCAAGCACACATGGGGGCGTATTTACAAGGACTTTGCACCACGGGGAAATGTCTTAAATTAAAATGGTGAAAATAACATCAAAGTGACTCAAAGGCCTTGTAAATATGCCTCAAGCAGCCTATGAAACTCTAGCAGTACATATCAAGAAACCTAATTGATTTCAAAAAACGTTTTTAAACACATAAAAAAACAATTATTTTCCCACATTCATGAGGAAGTGACTTAAAATGCCCTAACACACATGAAAGCGTATTTTTAAAGCCCTTGCACCATTTTTGCGTCACTTTTAACATGGCTATGTAACTCAATGAAACAAAGTCTAAATTTGCCAAGCACACATGGGGGCGTATTTACAAGGACTTTGCACCACGGGGAAATGTCTTAAATTAAAATGGGGAAAATAACATCAAAGTGACTCAAAAGCCTTGTAAATATGCCTCAAGCAGCTTATGAAACTCTAGCAGTACATATCAAGAAACCTAATTGATTCCAAAAAACGTTTTTAAACACATCAAAAAAAACAATTATTTTCCCACATTCATGAGGAAATGACTTAAAATGCCCTAACACACATGAAAGCGTATTTTTAAAGCCCTTGCACCATTTTTGCGTCACTTTTAACATGGCTATGTAACTCAAAGAAACAAAGTCTAAATTTGCCAAGCACACATGGGGGCGTATTTACAAGGACTTTGCACCACGGGGAAATGTCTTAAATTAAAATGGGGAAAATAACATCAAAGTGACTCAAAGGCCTTGTAAATATGCCCCAAGCAGCCTATGAAACTCTAGCAGTACATATCAAGAAACCTAATTGATTTCAAAAAACGTTTTTAAACACATCAAGTAAATCACTTATTTACCCACATTCATGGGGAAGTGACTTAAAATGCCCTAACACACATGAAAGCGTATTTTTAAGGCCCTTCCACCACTTTTGCGTCACTTTTAACATGGCTATGAAACTCAAAGAAACTAAATCTATTTGTAAAAAACTTGAGACAAAGCAACATTTTAAATACACAACTGTCTTCATAAATTTATCCCTAAAGCATACTATTCTCTATCTAAATTAAATGAATCTTTTCTCACCTTAGCAAATACTTTTTGAGTTTCAAAACAGTCTCAGACACACACCAATGTTTCTTTAGCAGAGCAAAGGGTATGTACACCAGAGGCTGCAACCAACAATGGCACAGAAATGCTGTAATTCATCACACATATCTCTCATGTCACCCAATCAAAACTCTTCCCTCACTTTTTTCAAATCAACACCCTTCCCCCCTCTGCCCTTTCTGCCTTTTTTCCATAGCAACCACCTCCTGAAAGACCTCTCATGTTTACAAGTTCACACAACAATGTTTCAATTGAACTCTGAACTCTCAGTACACCTGCGTATCCAGTGCAATCTTTCATAAAATGATTTTTTCTTGACCATTCAAATTACATCTTTCAAAGAACTCATCCATGCACCCTAACTTTCTGTTTTCAGCAATCAAAATCCACCAATCACTGCTACTGATTCATTAGCACAGAAACTCCACAGTTTTTTTTCATTACATACTCCTACTGTTTCAACTTGCCATTTCATTACCACACTTCATCTGACTGCAGCAGAACCTCCTCTCACCATGTTTTCTGTCTGGATTGTTGGACATAGTTACATCCACTGGGCTCAAAGGTATGCTGATAACAGAAATTTACACAACCTCAATTTACAAAATGTGGAAATCAACTGGATTGGCCACAGAGGATTAAGATGTCACCAATTGATACCATTGGTGAAAACCTTTTTGCATTTGCCAAAACCTGACCTGTTAATTGTGCACTGTGGAGGAAATGACTTGGGCACTTTGACTGGGGTAGGTCTGGAAATGCTTTTAAAGGACACCTTTGAGCAATTGATGGCACTTTTTCCTCAAACTGCCTTGGTATATTCAAATATATGCCAAAGACAGAAATGGAGGTGGTCAAACGAATTTTGTCCACAAATTGAGAAATCGAGGAAGCATGTAAATAAGTCTGTTTCAGCTTACATGAGAGACCATGGAATGGGCTCCATCTACAACAATAACTTGCGTTACTACATGCAAGATATCTACAGAGAAGATGGAGTTCACTTCTCAGATGAGGGGAACAGAGTTTTCATCCTGAATTTAAGACTATGTATTGGTACCTACTTATAAGTACCTAAATCTACCACAGACCCAAAAGCTCTTCTCAGAGCTACCCTAACTATGATCACTATAAACAAATTTTAAATGTAACTTTTTTTACACATTTTCACAATTTACGCTTTCCGGAGCGCTACCCGGTACGCGCACCGGACGCTAACCGCGCGAAAATTTGAAAAAAAAAATAAAATTCTCGCACATATGGGCCTCCTCAGCCACCCTCAGAAAACCTAGGGGGTCAGGATACGTCTACCGTGCCCCCTTCTACCCATTCGGAACATTATTTGCCCTCCATCTTGTATCTCAAGTCTACCAAAACACAAAATGGAGGACTCCCGTAACGGTGCCGGTTCGCGTACCGGGGCGCGCACCGGGAAGCGCTCGCTGAAAAAAGGTGGGAAAGTAATTCACAGAAAAACCACTGGAGACACTTTCACCAAATATAGATTAGCTCATACTACATACCAATCCCTACCATTTTCACAAATTTGATTGGAACTCCATTTAGCCATTTAGCCTGTAGACCTCTCTAAATACCCTGAGGTAAATTACTTCACAAAACACATCTGAAGTGTTGGAATTGACAACCAATTAAAATGTTACTTTCATTTTCTACTTTTTTTACCTGACATTTGATTGGTTATGTACCTGAATATATATAAAGAAAGAGAGAGAAACACAGCCATTTAGACTACTACTTCCTGAAGTACATTGCAAGAGCATTCTCACTGACAACTTAAACTTTTTTTAAAAGGTAAGAGGTTATTTTGAAAACTGAAGTATATTGTGCACTTTAAGTTAATATGGAAAACTTTTTCTGATAGTTATATACTATCCCTCTGTAATAGTTATAGATTTAGATAGACTTCTCTGTTATAGTTGTGGATGGATTTAGGCTTGTCTTGTATAATTATGAATTTACTTAGGTTTCATCACATACACTTTTTTATATTTCTACTTCCAGTCTGATACCATACACTGCCCAAAGATAAATTCACTGTTAAAAACTACCTATCTAAAATTAATCCCAACAGTGCCCTATCTCTACTGATATATATATTTTTTCTTATGCAAATTTCAGGCAAAATGGAAGGAGAACAAAAAGTGTCATTTGAAATTGTCCTTGCAGAGACCAATCAAGAAAACATTGAACCAAATGACATTAAATTCATGGATGAATCACGGGACCATGAACTACTACAATGTGTACAATCTGTAGATTTCCTCCTTCAAAATGAGGACATTTCAGACACTCATATGTTGGAAGTTATGTTCACTGAAAATGACGACATTTCGGACAGTCAAATGTTAGACGTTCTATTAAATTTTGAAAAACAATCACAAAAATAAATTTATATTTAATAATCAAATAAAAAAAACAAAAAAAACAACAAAACGAACAATCAATAAACATACAATATTTGAAAAGTCTATCATTCTTTTTTCCTCATAGTACGCTCCCCGGACCGCTTTCCGGTGCGCGTACCCGGCGCTCCCCACGCAAAAAAAACGAAAACATTTTTATTTTTTTATTTTTGCCCGCGGGGCCCTTTTAAAGCCTCCACATCAAACCTAGAGGGTCAGGGACGATCTACTATGCCCCCTTATGGTCATTTCCCCCTTTGTTTTGGCCTCCTCTTGTCTCTCGATCCTACCGAGAGACAAGATGGCGGCCGCTCCGGACTGTTTAGAATGTTGACAGACACCGGAGAGCCAATCAGCTTCGCTTCGCGAAGTTCCGTTACGCGTCAGGTACGCGAACCGGGGCGCTAACCGGAGCACTGTTACAGATATATATTTTATTTGAACGTTAATTTATCAAAATCCACTGGAGCACATATATTGAGACCTAGCAAAGGCACATCGGGCAAACAATATCTACAATTTTGCCAAGGTTTCGTGGAAATCCATTCAGCCGTTCGAGCTAAAAGTGAGTCCAACGGCCCTATGGAAAATTGCATGGAAAAAACGCGTTTTGGGACCCCCCTTTTTTCTCGGCCCCCCCTTGACGAAACCCCCCCAAATTTCTGGGGCTGCTCAAAAACAAAATGTGCAATTTTCCTGAAAATTTCAGCCAATTCCGTCCACAAACGCCAAAGTTATTAGACATAGAATTTTCAAAAATCCCATAGAGAAAAAATCCTAACTATATATACCTACTGGCGACCGCCAGTAAGTAATATATATATATATATATATTCCACAAAGTTTCTCCCCCTCGGGGTCAGAAAAACAAATAACCAACGCGTTTCGACAGCGTCCGCTGTCTTGTTCACGTTGTCGAAACGCGTTGGTTATTTGTTTTTCTGACCCCATGGATGAATAAAAGTTATGAAGGAAACTTAACTGCTGCGCTGTGCTGGATTTTGTTTTGAATGCGACTCCGTGTCTTCTGCCTCGAGGGGGAGAAACTTTGTGGAATAGAAAGCAGTTGGGCTCAACTGCAGGAGCGACGCGACCACAGCTGTAGCGCCGACCTGGGAAAGGAGGGAGCCATAAGGAGGTGATATATATATATATATTCACTGAAAAAACCATAGGTTATAGACCATATATAGTTAGGAATTAGCATTTAAAAAACCTTATTTTACTCACACAAAACCATTGAAATTCCATATATAGTTAGTTGCACTAACTATATATTGCGCACCCGCAATCCACTGCTGATGATGTCACATATTACATCATTCATGACATGGTCAGTGACATCACTGATGACATCACTGATGACATCTCAAATGACATCACTGATGACATCACTGATGACAACATCCAGTGACTATGTTTCTGTAAAGTTAAAATATGTCTTACATATTGAAGAATGAGTGGATGTATAAGTGTCTGGACGAAGAATTTAGTAGGTGCATGACTGAATGTATGAGTGAGTGATTAAATGTGTCTCACTGAGTGCATGGGTTAGTGACTAAAGTGTCTTAATTTGTGCATCATTATGTCTGTTGTTCTGTAAACTGCTGCATGTGTTGATCAGTAGCTATATGAGTAACTATATGGGTTATTGATTGATTGCCCAAGTATTTGCATGGGAGACTGAGTGTGTGTGTGGCTGGCTGGGAGGTGTGTGACTCTGTACAGATCAATGTGTACTTGTATCAATGATTGTATAAGAAGTAAGTATGTGTTAGTATATGGTTGAAAACGTAAGGTGCTCTATGTTTAACTGTATAGAGTAGAAAATGGAAGTGTGATTGATTCTTTACAGGACTGACTAGGTGTGTGAGTAACTCCATGGATGAGTGGCAGAGTGTGAGTGTCTGTATAGGTGTATGAGTGCATATGATAGTGTTGTAAACATGAGTGATTGTATGTATGAATGATTGTATGGGTGAATGAGTGAATGTGTGTGTAGACGTAGGAATCAGTGA
Organism: Lissotriton helveticus; assembly: GCF_964261635.1. Classification (NCBI taxonomy): domain Eukaryota; kingdom Metazoa; phylum Chordata; class Amphibia; order Caudata; family Salamandridae; genus Lissotriton; species Lissotriton helveticus. The sequence goes on along the minus strand of NC_136063.1, from coordinate 339,012,652 downwards.
GTACGTATGTAGTAACTAGTATTGGTGTGTCAATGGTTTCAAAAATTATACTCTGTTTTTAACACTGGGTGAAACAGAGGTTATATTAAAATGTGAGGAGATGCATTGTATTGTCACATGAATGATATCATCAGTGATGTGGTCATTGATGTCAAATGAGATGTCATCAGTGATGTCATCAGTGATGTCATTTGAGATGTCATCAGTGATGTCATCAGTGATGTCACTGACCATGTCATAAATGATGTAATATGTGACATCATCAGCAGTGGATTGCGGGTGCGCAATATATAGTTAGTGCAACTAACTATATATGGAATTTCAATGGTTTTGTGTGAGTAAAATAAGGTTTTTTAAATGCTAATTCCTAACTATATATGGTCTATAACCTATGGTTTTTTCAGTGAATTTTCAAGGTTTTGTAAATGCTAATTCCTAACTATATATGGTCTATAACCTATGGTTTTTTCAGTGAATTTCAATGGTTTTTTAATAGCAAATATCATAAGCTGTCGAATGTCAAGTACGTGGTAAGTGAAAACATTTTCGTGTTTATGCACACTGATCTGCTTTGAATGGTGCCCCCCCCCTCATTTCTATTAGGAGTACTCTCTCTTTGCAGATAGTGAAAGGTAGTTAACGCAGGCCTTTGCCCCCGTTGTAATCCGTCGTGCCTGCTTCTCTCTCCATTTGATTGATTGTTATCCAAGTATTTACTGTTTTAGAATTAGTTCTCTTTGGTTCATTCTCTATTTACAAACAAACACAGAGTCGCAATACTCTGTTTAGTCTTTGCAGATAACGAAAAATCGTGTAAAAAAAAAGAAAAGGAATCGAGTAAAATCAGTAGGCCACTAATGGGATCTCTTTTTGACCTCGCTAAAATAGAAACATTAGGAACAACCCCTCATGACAAATACAAAACTAGTGAGATGAACTGAACTCCACACAATGATGGCTGCAAAACAGCTCGGCTCCGCCACCCACCCCGCCCAAAATAACGATAAAGAGCGGCTGCCATGATTGGTTGCGGAATGGCCACAACGGAGCTACGAAATGGTGGTGCTCTCATGCTAACCCCAGCTTCAGTCTGAAACATCCAGAAACACTGTAGACTACCAATTCGATCAGTTCCGGTAGCGCCCCAATGTAACCCGGTAGAGAAGACCTAGCCCTCCCCTCTTTGACTGATGGTTCTTGTTGCCTGTCCCTTCTGTTGTCATTTAACAGAACTATTTAGCCTGCTGAAAGGGGTTGTGTTTCGACCGCTGGTTGGTGGAGACATTTTGACTATATTCTGGACCTGCGTTGTCGCGTAATGCGTCATATGACGCGCCGCGTTAGCGCATCCGGAAGTCATCCGGGGCGCGCAGCGCGTAACGTAAGCATAACAAGTCATGTGACTTGTTAATAAAACTTTTCATTGGTTCATTTTACTTTTCTTATTCTAATGATGAAAGCCTTGGTCATATCACCTAAAAATTACGCTTTTAATTACTTCCGAACATTATTTTTTCTTAAATATATGTTATAATGTTCCAGGCTAATGTACTTTCCCGGAAATTTTACAACTGTCCTGCAAGTAAAATATATTCTTTTTTCGAGAAAAAGAGCGTTTCTTCGTCCCATGACGGAGCCGTTGAGCAAAAGAGGGTCGACCTGCTGTCTTAGTCGCCGATACGCCTGAATATGAGATTCTTATCGATCACTTTATGTTGCAGGAATAGAAAACACAACAGCCCTTGACCATTTATCTTTACTGCGTTCCTTCGTATTATACCTTTTACCCTTCATGTAATTGGTCTGCTTTATTTCACTTGCCTTTTAATGATTCTAAAACAGTGACTATTATTAAAAACTTTACCAATGTATATACTACTACCATGTTTTCTTTTAAAAACCTTTATTGTGAAAATTTCATTATACAAATACGAGCCTATAACCACGTGGGCCTGCCACGGAGCAAACTGTAATCGTATATGATGAATAGACATTTACACTGTAGAGGAACGTAACGGGCGGGCCATTAGGTTGCAAGAACTAAGGTGTCTAACAGTTACGGAATCGGTGGACGTACATTTTATAATTAAAATACGACAGGGCCAGTTACAATAAAATTATCTAGATATACATTTGCGGGCAAGTACCATGGGTGACGTTAATTCGAATTTTCAACAGCACAGTAATCAATAACACATCAGAACTTAATATCAATAGGGATGTCGAAATATTCAATCAATTCTCGTCCCCGCCCGCCATGTGCTTCAAAACTGCATACGTATCTCGTGATTTCAAGGTTCTGCAACCAGTACACAACAAGGAGTTACGAGTCCCATTTATTCCGGCGCCATTTTGGGCGAGGACGGGCAGGTCCAGAATATACTCAAAATGTCTCTACCAACCATCGACTATGATGATGTTCATATGCTGTATTTATTAGAGTAACACTCATCTGTCCACATGAAATTAATTTACCACAATCTAAACATGTCATTTTAATCTTTCCAAAGTTCTTCTAAATATTTGGGACCGTTTCCCTTGCCTCTGAAACTCTCAGTGCCACTTCTTTGATGAATGTACTAGCAGGTCAGGGGTTCTCCTCCAAATCTCTCTTTTATGCAGCACTATAATTAATTGGTGCCACCTCTCCATATGACGATGCATGGTATAGTTACCACAACTATATTTTTTTTCGGTTCCTCTGGAGAGTTCATCGTGGCAGATGAAGCGTGTAACGTACCGGGCATTTACCTTTTTTTGCATGTACAGGAAAGGAAAAAAAATCGAGCGTCCGAGTTCTAAGGTGTACCAGGGCCATTTTAGTGGACCAGGCCCAAATACAAAGAACAGGCCGCCATTTTGAGAGTCCTCTTGCAGCCGCCTGTCGCTGTAGCATCAAGAGCAGCCGAAACTCAGCTGAATGGCAACTGAAACGGTAAATGGGCGCCCCACTACATTTCAGCATTGTAGGATGACCACACCAGTACAGCAACTTGCTAGACATCACCTCGGTGCCATCCGGATCTCGGCGCCCCACTGCAGATGAAGTGCCTCTCAACTATGAAACCACCACGGTGACATCCGGATCTTGGCGCGTTGTGCTGCCTTCGGCCTATTCGCACATCGGTCCGCTACTGACGCCATCTCACAGGCTAATGGGGTGACCCACGCCGAGTTTCAGCATTGTAGGATGACCACACCAACTTGCTAGACATCACCTCGGTGCCTTCCGAATCTTGGCATCTCAACGCCTAGTGGTATCTTCCATACAGAAAATCTTGTTACGCTGCCTTTGGCCCCATTCGCACATCAGTCCGCAACTTAGACATCACCTCGGTGCCATCCGGATCTTGGCATCTCAGCGCCTTGTGGTGTCAGTCAGAAAATATTGTTGCGCTGCCTTTGGCCCCATTCGCACATCAGTCCGCTACTGACACCATCTCACAGGCCAATAGGGCGCCCCACGCCGACTTTTACCATTGTACGATGGCCACACCAGTGGCACAACTTGCTAGACATCACCTCGGTGCCATCCGAATCTTGGCATCTCAACGCCTAGTGGTATCTTCCATACAGAAAATCTTGTTACGCTACCTTTGGCCCCATTCGCACATCGGTCCGCAACTTAGACATCACCTCGGTGCCATCCGGATCTTGGCATCTCAGCGCCTTGTGGTGTCTTCTACTCCGAAAATATAGTAGAAAATATTGTTGCGCTGCCTTTGGCCCCATTCACACATCAGTCCGCTACTGACACCATCTCACAGGCCAACAGGGCGCCCCACGCCGACTTTTACCATTGTACGATGGCCACACCAGTGCCACAACTTGCTAGACACCACCTCGGTGCCATCCGGATCTTGGCATCTCAGCGCCTTGTGGTGTCTTCAAATCAGAAAATATTGTTGCGCTGCCTTTGGCCCCATTCGCACATCGGTCCGCTACTGACGCCATCTCACAGGCCAACGGGGCGCCCCACGCCGACTTTCAACATTGTAGGATGGCCACAGAAGTGCGACAACTTACTAGACACCACCTCGGTGCCATCCGGATCTTGGCGCGTTGTGCTGCCTTCGGCCTATTCGCACATCGGTCCGCTACTGACGCAAACTCACAGGCCAACGGGGCGCCCCACGCCGACTTTCAGCATTGTAGGATGGCCACACCAGTGCGGCAACTTGCTACACACCACCTCGGTGCCATCCGGATCTTGGCATCTCAGCGCCTAGTGGTGTCTTCTATTCCAAAAATATTGTTGCTCTGCCTTCGGCCCCATTCACACATCGGTCCGCTACTGACGCCATCTCACAGGCCAACGGGGCGCCCCACGCCGACTTTCAGCATTGTAGGATGGCCACACCAGTGCGGCAACTTACTAGACACCACCTCGGTGCCATCCGGATCTTGGCGCGTTGTGCTGCCTTCGGCCTATTCGCACATCGGTCCGCTACTGTCGCAAACTCACAGGCCAACGGGGCGCCCCACGCCGACTTACAGCATTGTTGGATGGCCACACCAGTGCGGCAACTTACTAGACACCACCTCGGTGCCATCCGGATCTTGGCGCGTTGTGCTGCCTTCGGCCTATTCGCACATCGGTCCGCTACTGACGCAAACTCACAGGCCAACGGGGCGCCCCACGCCGACTTTCAGCATTGTAGGATGGCCACACCAGTGCTGCAACTTGCTGGACACCACCTCGGTGCCATCCGGATCTTGGCGCGTTGTATTGCCTTCGGCCTATTCGCACATCGGTCCGCTACTGACGCCGCCTCACGTACCAACGTATTTTCTCCGCATTTTACACCCTATGCCGCATAACAGGTCATGTGACTTGTTTATAAAACTTTTCATTGGTTCATTTTACTTTTGGTTTCCTAATGATGGAAGGCTTGATCATGTGACCTAAAAACAACACTTTTCATTGGATGAAAACTTTTTTTTTTCCCAAACGATGAAAGCCGCACCTTGTTTCTGGATGTTTCAGACTGAAGCTGGCGTCAGCATGAGAGCACCACCATCTCGTAGCTCAGTCGTGGTCATTCCGCGAGCAATCATGGCAGCCGCTCCCCACCAGAAACCTGCAGGAGTCGGAGCCCCCAAAACTTTTGATGAATTCTCAAGGCGGAGGGGACGCTTTCGAGAATGGGGTCCAAGACCTAGCAGACAAGCGTCCGATTTCCAAGGTGTCCCAGGGCCATTTCAGTGGACCAGGCCCAAAAAGGAAAGAGCCTGCCGCCATTTTGAGACTCCTGTGACAGCCGCCTATCGCTGCACCGCAAGAGTGGGCGCAACTCAGCTGAATTGCGGCATTTGACACAGTGGACCAAAAACGGACGGAATGGCAACTGAAACGGTAAAGGGGCGCCCCACTACAACAGATGACACTCCACCTGGAGAGGCCCGTTCACACCGCCTCCCCCGGGGCGCCCCACGCCGTTATTCGGAGCAGCATTGTAGGATACCAAAACCAGTGCGGCAACTTACTGGACATCACCTTGGTGCCATCGTTCTGCTGCCTTGGAACTATTCGCGCAACAGTTTGCTACTGATGACCCACCCCCCGCGACGCCCCATGCCGTTATTTGCTGGGTGGCAACTTACTAGACATCACTTTCGTGTCATCTAGATTTCGGCGCGTTCTGTTGCCTTGGAACTATTCGCACAACAGTTTGCTACTGATGACCCACCCCCCGCGACGCCCCACGCCGGAAATCTGGACGTTGTGCTGCGTTGGGACTATTCGCACAGCCGACCGCTACTTCGTTGTTTTTCCCTAAAAATGTTTATATGTTATTACTATTTTTGTTTTCTTGTATATATTTATAAATTATTAAAGTTTTATAATCTTACTACTTTGTCGGAGTGCTATATATATTTAATGTGACACATAATTGTAAAAACTTTGATGTACAAAGAGTCATCCCTGGAATCTTCCGCTTCAGGCTCGGTCCCCTCCCCAATCACAATACAGGATGCTTTTCAGATAATAGCAACGCTTCTGCTGTGCCGGATCTCATCGAGTGTGGGCCTTGATCTACTATAACTCCTTTCAAGAGGGGTGATTCTTTACAGCTGTGGCCATAAACTACATCTGCAGGGCTAGCTGATACCCTAGGACCAGCCTGGACAATCGGACACAGAGGAAAAGGAGTGTCAGAGGGTGCGGTAGTGAATAGGGCGAAAGGGAGGTGTCGGGCGGGCACAGGGTGTGATTCTCAGGGAAGAGCAGCGCAGATGGGGGGAGGTTTATTACCCATGCATAAGACAGAGAGCGGGGGTGACCACTGCCTGGGGGAGATGCTTGCGAGGGTGGGGAGCCATGCTAAGGATCGACAGCGTGCACAGAGTGGGTCTGGTCAAGGCATCTAAAATGGCTGCCGTGCACGACAAAAGTGTGGCATTTGAAAAAAGACAAGATGGCGCAGACAATGTTTTTCAACACTTCCTGATTTCCTTCGAATCGAACGTTAACAGACGTTGGGGCATATTACCAAAGTTAAGCGATATTTATCCCTAACGATGCTTAGCAACGATTTTTTTACCGTCAGAAATTATCGCAGATAAACCTTGCTATTATCAAGGTTTATCGGAAATACGATAAAAAACGACCGCAATGCATTAATATCGCTGAAAACTCAGCGATATTCATGCATTACCGAGCTAATGCTCTTAGCCATGTTATCCACCTCCCATTGGATAACATGGCTAAGAACTGCTCAGGGCAGGTGGTAGCTTTTGGAGATATTCGCGCTTATCTCGAATATTTCCAAAAGTTGATAATAGGAGATAGCGATGTTAGCGACTGTTTCCAGTCGCTAACATCTTGGCATGCCCACTTTCCATGTCATTAGTGATAAATATCACTCACATGCAAAGTGGGGCCCAAGATGGTCGCTATCTTCTACTAGCCGTCGCTAACTGGTGTTAGCAACAGCTAGGTAATACACATATAATTTTATCTCCGCGAAGCGGAGCGCTGTTACAGATATATATCTTGTTTTTGAACGTTAATTTCTCAAAATGCACTGAAGCACATATATTGAGACCTAGCAAAGGCACATCGGGCTACCAGTCCCTACAATTTTGCCAAGTTTCGTGCAAATCCATTCAGCTGTTCGATCCTACCGAGAGACAAGATGGCGGCCGCTACGGACTGTTTGGAATGTTTACAGACACCGGAGAGCCAATCAGCTTCGCTTCGCAAAGCTCCGTAACGCGAAAAGTACGCGAAGCGGTGCGGTGTTACAGATATATATCTTTTTTTGAACGTTAATTTCTCAAAATCCACTGGAGCACATATATTGAGACCTAGCAAAGGCACATCGGGCTACCAGTCCCTAATATTTTACCAAGTTTCGTGCAAATCCATTCAGCCGTTCGATTATTATTATAATTTTTTTTTTTTGCCCCGCGGGGCCCTTTTAAAACCTCCACATCAAACCTAGGGGGTCAGCGAGGATCTACTATTCCCCCTTATGGTCATTTGCCCCTTCGCTTTCGCCTCCTCTTGTCTCTCGATCCTACCGAGAGACAAGATGGCGGCCGCTACGGACTGTTTGGAATGTTGACAGACGCCGGAGAACCAATCAGCTTCGCTTCGCAAAGCTCCGTTGCGCGAAAAGTCCGCGTCCTGGGCCGCTGCCCAGTCCGCTGTTACAGATATATATCTTTTTTTAAACGTTAATTTCTCAAAATCCACTGCAGCACATATATTGAGACCTACAAAAGGCACATCGGGCTACCAGTCCCTACAATTTTGCCAAGTTTCGTGCAAATCCATTCAGCCGTTCGGGCTAAAAGTGAGGCCAACCGCCCTATGGAAAACTCAATGTTAAAAATGCGTTTTGGGACCCCCCTTTTTTCTCGGCCCCCCCTTGACGAACCCCCCCAAAATTTTCAGGGGCTGCTCAGAAACAAAATGTGCCATTTTCCTGAAAATATCAGCCAATTCCGTCCACAAACGCCAAAGTTATTAGACATAGAATTTTCAAAAAACCCATAGAGAAAAAATCCTAACTATATATACCTACTGGCGACCGCCAGTAGGTAACATATATATATATATATATATATATATATATATGAGTGAGCAAAGCCCTTGAGCTATGAGAGGGAACACTGCTCGCCACCTGCCCTCCGGCTCTGGACGCCTGTAGCTGCTCGCATTGTTGTCGCAGATATTACAAAGGGACTCAGCCCACTAAGGGCTCTACTTTTTCTTCCACCGCTTCTAAAGGACTACCATCACCAGCATGCATCAGCATGTGCCACGACCACGTGGTATACTCTACAGCAATAAATGGCCGTTAGAGAAAAGCGGTGAAATTACTGTCTCCCTTTGTTTGCTGAATCCATGATTAAGGGGCGTGTATCGCCTTGAAACGCGTCGGAATCGATTTTAAACAAGGAAGCTCAACAATGCGAGCAGCTACAGGCGTCCAGAGCCGGAGGGCAGGGGGCGAGCAGTGTTCCCTCTCATAGCTCAAGGGCTTTGCTCACTCATATATATATATATATATATATATATATATATATATATATATATATAAAGAACACGATTCCTGCAGTGAAGAACCGGAGGGACACAGCAGAGTTACAGGAAAGGAATTTATTTCAGCAATGTGTGGCATGACGCGTTTCGACAACCAATGTCTTTATCAAATGCAGGTAACACACTTCTCTCTGCCAATCCGTTTTAAAATTGAAAAAGTCGTCTTGCCATTGGTGGCAATCCAGGTGGGCTGGGTTAATTGGAGGAAATGCGTTGTAGCTGCGTCGGCAAACTACAACTCCCAACAATCATCATTCTTGGAAAGTCAGGTAAGTTACTCTCCCTGGCACCACTGTGTCTCATCTTGAGTGCTGGATGAGTTAAGATGCATGGAAAACGAAAAGACTGTGCTGCTGCTGAAACTGTCTCCTCTCCCGAGTCCCCAAGACGCCTCAACCGCAAATGATTCCTGCAAGATGTCCTGAAGCCAAGAATACTGTGATCCTGCCTCCTCCGTGAAGTCACAGACTGCTGGGTTGCAGCGGATGCCTTGCTGTGTGGGAATGCGGTGGGCCAGAGTGCTTCCTATACCTTGGATACTGTAAAACGTGCCGTAGCTGCCCTTATGCCTCTGGCCACTTGAAAAGACGGGTCTCCTCCAGCGCGCCCAGGGCTGGCGCGCATTTGAATAAAGAACACGATTCCTGCAGTGAAGAACCGGAGGGACACAGCGGGGCTACAGGAAAGGAATTTATTTCAGCAATGTGTGGCATGACGCGTTTCGACAACCAATGTCTTTATCAAATGCCGGTAACACACTTCTCTCTGCCAATCCGTTTTAAAATTGAAAAAGTCGTCTTGCCAATGGTGGCAATCCAGGTGGGCCGGGTTAATTTGAGGAAATGCGCTGTAGCTGCGTCGGCAAACTACAACTTCCAACAATCATCATTCTTGGAAAGTCAGGTAAGTTACTCCCCCTGGCACCACTGTGTCTCATCTTGAGTGCTGGATGAGTTAAGAGGTATGGAAAACGAAAAGACTGTGCTGCTGCTGAAACTGTCTCCTCTCCCGAGTCCCCAAGACGCCTCAACCACAAATGATTCCTGCAAGATGTCCTGAAGCCAAGAATACAGTGATCCTGGCTCCTCCGTGAAGTCACAGACTGCTGGGTTGCAGCGGATGCCTTGCTGTGTGGGAATGCGGTGGGCCAGAGTGCTTCCAATACCTTGAATACTGTAAAACGTGCCGTAGCTGCCCTTATGCCTCTGGCCACTTGAAAAGACGGGTCTCCTCCAGCGCGCCCAGGGCTGGCGCGCAATTGATATATATATTCCTCACACCAGCATTTTTCATTCAAAGAAGGCCAACTCGAGCCCAAATTCATAAGCGTGTTATTTTATTTATACAAAAGGCAAACGCACACCCGACGCGTTTCAGTGCTAGCGCACCTTAGTCATGGGTAATTTTTGTTTGTTCAAAAGGAAACTTTAAGTGCTCAATAAACATAACAATAGAGGTAGGACTACCTGTCCCAAGAACAAGTGATTTCGCTTATACATAGCAGCCATCCTTGACTATCTCACAGTCTATTAATCCAAATGGTATTCTGGTATTTGTACTTTTAAAATCCAAAATCATAGTTTATTACAAGTTCATTTATGAATTTAACATTGTTATCACCTAAATTCACATTTGAACATATCATACTGGTGCATATTGCACCTGTGGGCTTAGTTGTTCACTCCTTAATTACAATTCAGCCCAAGTGGGCAAAGTAAATCAAACTTAATAAAAAACTAGATATTATTTTCACCAAATAATTAAGTACATTCCATTATTCCGTTACTTGACAATAAATCATACAGTCTATTCTTTTCAATTAGGATTTTCTGATGTTCTTTCTTTGTCTTGTTAAGCTGACAGTACTTCTCCTACAAAAAATGTATAAAAACATGTGTAACCACCGGGAAAAGTGCAGTTTTAAAAACAAATCTTAAGCTTCTATAATGACACAATACAGTGATATGTACATCTGGACATATAATCTACACAAGGACCCCCAAGGCCCCCCACAATTATTATTAATATTTTTTTTAAATAGCGGGGTACGCGTACGTACGCGGACCCCGTGATTTAAAAAAACAACAACCTGGGTTGTTTTTTTAAAAATTAGCCCCCAGAGCCCCACACTTCCCCGGGGACTGCCCCCCTTCTTAAAAGTTTTTTTTTTTTTAAACGGGATCGGGGGGATGCTACGCCCCTTCCCAGCACCTCTCTGCAAACGCGCCCATTATCGTGTTTGCAGAGGGGGAACTGATTCCCCTTAAATACTGGGGTTCCCTGGGGCCCATTTAGCCCACCAGGAGCCTCCAGTATGGGCCAGGGGGCCCCCCTGCAGAGACGTGTAAAGAGGCCTTGCCCCTTTTTACACCTCTCTGCAACGGAGCCCCCTGGCGCATACTGGACGTTGCTGGTGGGCTAGTTGGCCCCCAGGGACCCCAGTATACAAGGGGAATTAGTTCCCCTTCTGAAAAAGCGCCAGGGGGCTGTGTTGCAGAGAGGTGTAAAAAGTAAGGGTGGGCGTAGTTCGCGAAGTAGCGCGACGCGAAGCTACATGAAGTGCACTTCACGTAGCACTACGCGAGCTGCGTAGTAGCATGTTCGCTCTGTGCAAGATGCATTTTCAATGATTGCACAGTGCGAACAAGCATCCGGCACTGTGCAATCATTGAAAACTGCATCTTGCACAGTGCGAGCTGTAGTTTTCTGCCGCTCGAGTAGATTTTTACTCGAGCGACAGCTTTCTCAACGCGAACTGGTAGTTTCTCATCGAGAGCGGTCGCGAGCATGCACGACCACTCGCAATGAGAAACCTGACCTCCCCGCGTTTAGAGTCTCGCCGGAATGTCATTTTGCTTGCTCGCGGTTGCGAACATGGCGTTGAGGACCGCGAACAAGCAAATAATGACCGCTGCACTGCGCTACGCGTGTTCTCACTGTGCTACGTGCAGCTCGCGTAGTGCGAAGTTGCGCAAACTCCGCGAGCGTAGTGTAGTGCTTCGCCCAGGGTTGGTAAAAAGGGGCTGGGCCTCATTACACCTCACTGCAACGCAGCCCCCTGGTGCATACTGGAGGTTCCTGGTGGGCTAGTTGGCCCCCAGGGACCCCCAGTATGCAAGGGGAATTAGTTCCCCCTCTTAAAAAGTGCCAGGGGGCTACGTTGCAGAGAGGTATAAAAAGGGGCGTGGCCTCATTACATCTCTCTGCAACGCAGCCCCCTGGCGCATACTGGAGGTTCCTGGTGGACTAGTTGGCCCCCAGGGACTCCCAGTATGCAAGGGGAATTAGTTCCCCCTCTGAAAAAGCGCCAGGATGCTGCGTTGCAGAGAGGTGTAAAAAGGGGTATAGCCTCTTTACACGTCTCTGCAACGCAGCCCCCTGGCGCATACTGGAGGTTCCTGGTGGGCTAGTTGGCCTCCATGGACCTCCAGTATACAAGGGGACTTAATCCCCCAACTTAGAACGCGGTGCGGGCGTGTTTGCACAGTGGTGAAGGTAGGGGCGGGGCTAGAGGTGATATGTGTGTAAACATGTTCTGTGGCGTTTTAAGTTGGGGAATTAATTCTTCTTCAATTCAGAGGTCCCCTAGGGGCCAACTAGTCAAACAGGTACCTCTAGTAGGCACCATGGAGCTGCGTTGCAGAGTGTAGTAAAAAGGGGACGTGCCCTCTGAACACCTGTCTGCAACGCAGTTCCCTGGCGCATACGGAGGTACCTGGTGGGCTAGTTGGCTCACAGGGGACCTCTAGATTGAAGAGGAATTAATTCCCCAACCTAAAACGCGCCACATGGTGTGTTTGCACACATGTTACCTCAGGCCCGCCCTTTTCCTTCACTATTGAGCAAAATATCCCTCTAAAATCAGCCGAACTACGAATTCCGATTTACTCACCTGTTATCAGAAGAGACCTCATTGCTGCATCTTTCAGCCCACTACTGATCCTGAAAAGTAATTGTAACCCTACTTAAAGTAACTTGAATTTCCTTCCATAGGCTAACATTGACTAGTTTCAGTGTGGAGCTTTGGAACTTTGAAAAATTCCTCTAAAATCAGCCGAACTACGAATTTTGATTTAATCACCGGTTATCAAGAGAGACCTCAGTGCTGCATATCTCAGCCCAATATTGATCCTGAAAAGTAATTGGAATCATAGTTACAGTAACTTGAATTTCCTTTCATAGGCTAACATTGACATGTTTTACTTGGAAATTCTTCTAAGTGTGGAGTTTTGGAACATTAAAAAATTCCTCAAAAATCAGCTGAACTACGAATTCCGATTTACTCACCTGTTTTCAGGAGAGACCTCAGAGCTGTTTCTTTCAGCTCCCTACTGTTCCTGAAAAGTAAATGTAACTGTACTTACCAGTAACTTGAATTTTCTTCTATAGGATATCATTGCCTGCTATATAAAATATATATACATTAAAAAATATAAAAATATATATATTTTACAATTTCAATATTTTTAAAAACATTTATTTTTCAATTTATATAAAAAATATGTAATATAATTTAAAATATAAAATATCTAAAAATAAATAATTTAAAATAATGTAGTAAATCAGTATACAAAAAATATAACATTTAATACATTTAAAAATTATTATTTACAAAACCTTTGAAATTCATTGAAAAAACCATATGTTTCAGCCACGTTATAGTTAAAAATTAGCATTTAAAAAACCTTAGAAGTTTACTGAATAAACCATAGGTTTCACCCGCGTTATAGTTAAAAATTAGCATTTAAAAAACCTTAGAAATTCACTAAAAAACGACAGGTTTCACACACGTTATAGTTAAAAATTAGCATTTAAAAAACCTTAGAAATTCACTGAAAAACCATAGGTTTCACACATGTTATAGTTAGCTGGACATTTCACTCCTCATACAAAACCACTGAAATTCCCCCATTATAGTTAACTATAACTCGCGCGCCCGCAATGCACTACTGATAACATCACATATTACATCACTCATGACATTCAAATGACATCACTGATGACATCATCCTTGTGAAATAGTGACAGACCTCCTCTCAGCGTAATAGCGTAATATAACTCTTGATACACACATTCAATAATAGAAACTAAGATTAAAAAAAAAATGGAAATACCAATTCCAGTTAGAATAACCTATTCAGTAACTCTAACATCTACATACACATCCAGCCATTCACTAACAGTTCCATATAGGCACTCATACATGTAGTTACTCATCATATGTACTCATACACCTATACATCTTATTACACACCGACACTCATCTATAGAGTTACTCACACAGAAACCCACACGTGCAAATAAACTATCAAACATGCATTTACTTGCATATACAGCTGTATACCCACCACTACACTTACTTCTACAGAATCGTACACATACTTACTCTGTTAAACAATCAGTTATAGAAACACATACTTATTTATACAGGAACTCTTACAATCTCTTGCTCTCACATATACTCACTTATATACATCACTTATATACATCAATACTCACATATACTAGTTTAAAACATATGTAGTTACTCATAAAGATACTATTGAGACAGTGATTCACTCACTAACACACACATACACACACTTATCCACCCATACAGTCCTGCACACATGCTGTCTTCAAAACACATACAAACAGTGAGTCACCCATTCATGCATCTATGCGGTAAATACTAACCCCCACCAAACCATACCGACACTCATACTGATACTCTAAAAACCAACTAATAACTCAGATCGACACTCATGTAGCTAGTCACAAACCCATGCAGCCACTTATACACAAAGTGAGACACTCGTACAGATATTTACATATTTAAACATCACTCGCTAATACATGTATTCACTAAGATACACTTAATAAGTCAGTTATACAATAATTGTTACAAAAAAAACATCCATTTAGACACTTAATTACAGTGATTTTCTAAGGTTTTTTTAATGCTAATTTTTAACTATAACGTGTGTGAAACCTATGGTTTTTTCAATGAATATATATACATATATATATATGTATTTACCTCTCATTGTGGCATGTCGCCCCTGCTCTATTTTGGCATCACTGTTGGGGGGCTGTGACGGTATAAAGGAGACCGGAGGAGCAGCTTTTAACAGGAGAACGGGTATTTTGTGACATCGAGCCCTGTAGACTTTGACTTGTCCTTCCATTACACCGGCTCGCCTTGCTTAATCATATGGCATTGTGGGAGTTGGAGTGCAACGATGTCCGTGAGCACTACAACAGGTGGCCTGCACATCATGGGGGAGGAGCCAAGCAACACCAGCATTTCAAAGCGGCAGGAAGCACAGACCGGGACATTTTGGTCGGGTGTAGGGCGCTGAGGAAGGCGAATAGTGCCGAAATGCATTCGCCGCCACCGGACCTTGATCTCCATTATTAAAGCCTCTCCAAAGTCTCTCCTTTGTGGTTGTTGCCTTCTTCGTTGTGTGGAGGGCGGTTTTGGACATATATATATATATATACATATATATATATATATATATATATATATATTATTGCTCCAAGGTGCACCAAACTCCTTTGAACAAGAAAATGTAATTACTGGAATCAATTACACATGGAATTTTAGTGGACAATCAGGGATATATATTTTTGATAATTCTAGTGACAAAATATCTTTTACTGACAGGATTAAGGGGTGTGTGTCTGGAGTACATGTCTCTCGGAATGTTTCCTTTTGTATATGAGGAAAAGCAGCCATCTGGCTGCAATTTCCGATACACGGCAAGATTTACATTTTTGGAATCACGTTTTGTGCAACAATAAATAGTGGTTTTTATCAAGAAATGATAGTGTCACTCAATAATAAGAATGAGTGATACATAGTCCTCATGTACTTGGTTCATAAAGAGAGACATGAACCGGACACACACCGATGATCTTAGTCATACAAACAGAAACTGTGAGACTATGTTTTCAAAGAACAGTTGTCTCTCTTTGGAGAGACACTTATGCCGATACACGGCAATATTTAAGTGTAATTGTATCTGTTTAGATACAGAAAATTAATGCTTTAATGTGGATAACAACACACTCTAAGATGGCGCCTATGATTGTGCAGAGTGTAGTCATTTGTCTACTGACATCACACTGTTTGAATGTTTTAAAATGGCGCCGCGCATAGCGTTCCCCTATGACACTGAGGAAGGGACGCTTCCCGAAGCGCGTTTGTCTTGAATAAAGTTTGTTGGAGATTGCCTAAAACCCTTGAGTGCTGCCGTTTTTCTTCTACAGAGGGATTTGCGAAAAAAGCTGTGGAGCAAACATATATATATATATATATATATATATATATATATATATATATATATATTTATATATATATATATTCACTGAAAAAAACATAGGTTATAGACCATATATAGTTAGGAATTAGCATTTACAAAACCTTATTTTACTCACACAAAACCATTGAAATTCCATATATAGTTAGTTGCACTAACTATATATCGCGCACCCGCAATCCACTGCTGATCATGTCACATATTACATCATTCATGACATGGTCAGTGACATCACTGATGACATCACTGATGACATCTCAAATGACATCACTGATGACATCACTGATGACATCTCAAATGACATCACTGATGACTTCACTGATGACATCTCATTTGACATTACTGATCACATCACTGATGACATCATTCATGTGATAATACGATGAACCTCTTCAGACTCTAATATAACCTTAGATACACTCAGTGTAAACAGACACTCACAGACTGTCACTCATCCATGGAGTTACTCACACACCTAGTCAGTCATGCAAAGAATCAATCACACCTTCATTTCCTCAACTACACAGTTATACACACCTTACTTATTCAAACATATACTAACACATATTTACTCTCTTATACAATCCCTGATACAAGTTCACAATGATCCATACAGCCACTCACACATTCACTGGCTCTTATGCACAGTTATTTATATATGTCAACTCTCACATGTACTGTGTTTTACATATGTACTTACTTTGACATGTAGCACTGAGATATCCATTCACTCATCAATACACTCATGCACACAGTCAACCGCCCATACAGCTGTTTCCACATGCACTTTTGAACCCATACATCTAGTGAATCAACTGCTCACACATCTATGCACAGAGTCATACACCTCCCAGCCACCCACACACACACTCAGTCTCCCATACAAATACTTGGGCAACCAATCAATAACCCATATAGTTACTCATATAGCTACTGATCAACACATGCAGCAGTTTACAGAACAACAGACATAATGATGCACAAATTAAGACAGTTTAGTCACTAACCCATGCACTCAGTGAGACACATTTAATCACTCACTCATACAGTCAGTCATGCACCTACTAAATCCTTCATCCAGACACTTATACATCCACTCATTCTTCAATATGTAAGACATATTTTAACTTTACAGAAACATACAGTCACTGGATGTTGTCATCAGTGATGTCATTTGAGATGTCATCAGTGATGTCATCAGTGATGTCACTGACCATGTCATGAATGATGTAATATGTGACATGATCAGCAGTGGATTGCGGGTGCACGATATATAGTTAGTGCAACTAACTATATATGGAATTTCAATGGTTTTGTGTGAGTAAAATAAGGTTTTGTAAATGCAAATTCCTAACTATATATGGTCTATAACCTATGGTTTTTTCAGTGAATTTCATAGGTTTTTTAGTAGCAAATATCTATATGTATGAAAGTAATAATTTTTATTAGAAATTTTAAAATGTATAAATATATATTTTTTTAATTATGTGCCCCGGTACGCGCCCCGGGGCGCTCCCGGGGCACGTACCGGTGAACGTACCGGGGAGCGTTCCGTGAGCGCTGCTCCCGCAAACGAAAACAACATGATGACGTTTAGCGTAGTCGCGTGATGCGCCGCGTAAACGTGACGCATCGCGTAACAGCGTCATGCGTTTCTTCGACGTGCTCCGTAAACGTACCCGGAAGCGCTCCGTAGCGCGACCCGGAGCGCGAAACGTAAGCGCGCCGGAGCGCGTAGCGTAAGCGCGTCGGGACATGTGACCTGAAAATAACACTTTTCATTGGTTCTCAACTTTTTTTTCTACAAATGATGAAAGCCCCCTCCTCTTTTCCTCATTCTTACTTTTTTCTTTGAGAAAGCAAGACCTATCTGTGAGACATGGCTTCAGTAGTAGCTGCAGCTAGTGCACCCCCACCACCACCACCACCACCCAGAAAGGAAGGTCCACCACCACAGATCCTTCCAGGAGTTGAAGAAGAGGAGGAAGAAGATGATGAGGACCAACAAACCATAACATACTTGCCTGAAGAACCAAGACAAAGCCATGTCAAAGTTCATTACATATGGCAGTATTTTTCCATTCCTGCTGGGCAAAAAAAAGTGAATGCCCCGAAGGCAACATGCTTAATTTGCAAAGATGTCCTGTCCAGGGGCAACCCAAATAAAAAATATTCATTTGGGAACTACACAATGATCCGCCACATGCAGAGGTGGCACCCTAACAATCTGGCACAAGCTGAGGTACGGGATCTGGCTCAGAAAAAAAGAGACCATCAGGCCAGCACCTCATCAGGTGAATCTTCATTTGCAGCACCAGAAGGGCGCGAAACAGTACCAAATATACAAGATAAATTTGGTGTAATAAAAATGGTCTGCATTTTTTGCGGAAAGACCCTCTGCTACGGGGAACTAAGCATTCACCTTATTAATGCTTCCATCGACAACCACAACTGCAGCAAGAGAAGAAAGCAGTAGTTTTTTATTTTTATTTTTTCTCCTCTTGAGCCACTGTTAATTCCCAGTTTTTTGTTTCTTGTTTTTTGTTGAGCCCTTTATAATGGCTGTTTTTCGTTGTTTCCCCCCCAAAAAACCAAAAAAAACATAAAATTGTTCAAAAAAAACAAAAAAAAACAAAAAAAAAATCAGAAAAATTAAAAAAAATATAAAACAACAAAAACATAAAAAAAAGTTCTTTTCAGAACTACCTCCCATTTTTAAAAAATTACTAAAATTTTAAGCACTCTTGACTTCATTTTTCTCATTGGTGCGCTTCCCGGTGCGCGCACCGGAGAGCGCCCCGTTAGCGCAATAAAAAAAATAACAAAAAAAAAAAACAAGAGAAGGAGAGCAAAATAAGAAGAAAAATAGTAAAGGATGTGGAATGAGAGGTAGGGATAGAACCGGAGTAAAAGAACAATCCTGAGGGAAAGTGTTAAGAAAACAGTGAGCAAACGTAAATAGGAATAAAACAAGATGTATGATAGTGAATAAGGTTAAAACATGAGGAATAACAGAGAGAAAAAACAGAATGCAGAAAAGAAGAAGTAACAGAAAAGGAATGATTGAAACAGCAAAGAAATGTAAATAACATAGTGGCATATTATCAACATAGGCGATAAAAGTTTTGCTGCTTTTATCGGCAGAAATCTGCCGCTAAAGCCGCTTTTGCGGCAGAAAACTGCAGCTAAAGCCACTTTTGCAGCAGTTTTCTGCCGATAAAAGCAGCGATAATTTTATCACCTGTGTTGATAATATGCCCCTTAGTGTGTTTGAACTACAGGGAGAAAGCATAATGAACAAGTAGTGAAAGAGTGATGAGTCAGAGATAGTGAGAGTAATAGAGACGGAGTGAGTGAACAGGAGTGAGGAACTATGAGAAGAGAGGGACGAAGAAAAAGAGTGGAAGGAGTAGAGTAATTAAGTAATAGAGAAAGGAATGAGGGAACTAGCAAAGGCAGGAAAGTGAGGATTAAAGAAATGAAGCAGTGGAACTAATAGAAGTTAAATTTGATAGAAATGTAACGAAAAGAGTACAAAACATTTACCTTATAATTGTCGTTAACTTAGTCACTTGTTATTTTTATACTTTCAATCTGTGAAAGACAGAACAAACATTTGAAAAATATTAAAACATGTATTTAAAAATTAGAAAAGACAAGGGAAAAGATTGAAGGACAAACAGTTTTTCAACAACTTTGACACTTACAGAAGCCTCTGCTTCTCCATGCCCCTACACAGTCCTAAAAATATACATTTTAAACTAACAGTATCTTGATGCAGATGAAGTGAGGCCTATCTTGCAACATAGTGCATCTTTTGCACTGCTGCTGTCTCACAAAAGTGATGCAACGGCAGCGCAAAAGAGGTGCACAGCCATCATAAAACTGTCCCTAACATTTTAAATGATTGTTTCAGGATGCCAATAAGGTGTGTCCTATCCAGAGGTTTGTTTGAGGTGAGGCCTACTCAGGGTTGCAGATGAAATTTAGGCTTGTTGAAGAGTACAGAGGAGATAATACATGTGCAGGCCTACCAATGAAGTGATTCATGTCCACTTCAATCTTGAACAAAGGCCAGACCTCCTCTGTTTCCTTGGACAGGCCTAAACTTGATCTGCACAATGTGATGTGTAATGTTAGGAAACACAGGTGATGTAATTGAAAAACATGCAATTTCTTTTGCTCATTTCACAATCACATCAATTGTGTTTCCTTTGCTTAGGTATCTCATTGTGCAGATGTAGTCCAGCATATGAAAGAGTACCCAGAAGTGCAGCACTGCATGCAACAACTTTGACACTTACTGAAGCCTCAGCTTCTGCATGCCCCCCACACAGTCCTAATTACATACATTTTAAACTGACGGTATCTTGCTGGAGATGAACTGAGGCCTATCTTGCAACATGGTGCATCTTTTACACTGCTGCTGCGTCACAAAAGTGACGGAACAGCGGCGCAAAAGAGGCGTATGGCCATCATAAATCTGCACTTAACATTTTAAATGATTGTTTCTAGATGCTGATAAGGTGTGGCCTATCCAGAGATTTGTTTCAGGTAAGTCATACTCAGGGTTGCAGATGAAATTTAGGCTTGTTGAAGAGTATAGAGGAGATAATACATGTGCAGGCCTACCAACGAAGTGAGTCATGTCCACTGCACTCTTGAACAAATGTGAGACCTCCTCTGTCTCCTGGAACAGGCCTAAACCTCATCTACACAATGTGATGTGTAATGTTAGGAAACACAGGTAATTTAATTGAAAAACATGCAATTTGTTTTGCTGATTCCACAATCACATCACCTGTGTTTCCTTTGCTTACGTATCTCATTGTGCAGATGTAGTCTATCATATGAAAGACTACGTAGAATGTGAGCACTGTATGCAACAACTTTGACACTTATAGAAGCCTCAGCTTCTCCATGCCTACTACACAGTTCTAAATGTATATCATAAATACAAAAAGTACAGAATTAATTATACATGTTAAATGGTTTATTTTTGCTGTTCTCAGAATTTATCAAATTTCACTAAAAATAGTGACTTGAAGGTATTCATCATATAACAGCGGGGGGAAAAAAAACCATATAACATAACCAATCAGAAATCAGAACTCCTGAAAAGTAACTTACTTTCCATGACGTCGAAGGATATCCTATGAACAGCTTACACTCTGTTGTGCTGCTATTATTTTCAGCCCGCCACTTTCTGAAAGAAAAGCTCCATCGTTTTGACAAATATGTTACATACAATAAATGACTTCTCGCTCTCTACCGCACTTTTCCACAAGGCCAAATCGTGTGAGAGCCATTTATAACTCTTGGAATTCTTCTAAGCAAATCCCGTCATTTTGTATTTCCGCAACTTTCATAAAGAAAATGTTCAAGATCACTTTCACAATCCTGTACTAGTAATATCTCACCCTTCTTGCTCACTCATGTTCCACATTTCCTATGACACTGATACTGCTTACTATGAAGCAGACTTACACTACCTCTATGACTACTACAATTATTTAATTCTATACATCACTTTTAATCACAAAGCAATTTAAAACAGTAGATAAAATTATATCAACCCCTAGAATCATTATAGGCCAGTTACCTACCCTAAATTCTCTTTTCTGAAAACAGAAAGTAAGAATATTTTTAAATAAAAAGGCAACATTGTATCGTAGTCAAATAGGAATCATTTACGAAACAGCAGCTTTTTTTACATTTTCAATAAGCTGTGTAATAAGCGGATCTTGTCAAAGGACCATCATGTCATATAATAGCTGCAGTTAAAAATGTTCTTCCTAAAATAAACGACTATGTAGCCACAACATTTGTAATTAAAGTTGAAGACTTACTTTCATCAGGTTTATATAGTTGGAATTTTAAAATGACATTATAACCAAAAGTTTGGTCAAATAATCTAGACAGCATTGCAGACTTACATTACCTCTACTCCATGTTTTGATTGGCTGCTTGAATTAGCTTATAAAAAGAAACAGTTTTTCTGAACTCATTCAAAGTGCAGTTATTTTTCCATGACGTCAAGTGTTATGGTAAGAACACCGTTTGCTTTGGGAAATACTCTGTTGTCCTTTAACTAATCCGTGCCCACCACTTTCTGTAAGAAAACCTTCTTTTTTTCCAGGAACTATTTAAAACTCAAAAATAACTTTTGACTCTGTACTACACTTATCCTCAAGGCCAAATTGTGTAGGAGCCATTAGAACCTCTTGAATTTCCTCAGAGCACATCCCGAGATTCTTTCCCTAAAATTTTGGTTTTAAAAACACCAGGTAAGAATTTTTAAGGTCAAAAGGCAATTTTTTTTAAAAAGTTAAAACAGAATCATTGCAGAATGACCAGCCATTTCTAGACTTTAAATAAGCTGTGTAATGTCCTGATGTTATTGAAGGACCGTCATGATATATAATTGCTGCAGTTACAAAAGTCCTTCCTGATATTGACAACTGTGAAGCCACAAAATTTTTAATCAAAGTTGTCAATTTTGTTCCATCAGGCCTACATCGTTGGAACATTAAAATGACATACTGGCCATATGTTCGTATAAATAATGTTGACAACATTTCAGACTTACATTGGCTACACTCCATGTTGTGATCAGCTGCTTTTACTAGCTTATTAAAGGACACTGATTTACTGTCTGGCAAAGTTAAATATATACATTTTTCTGAGTCTACACTAGTAGTACTTGATACCCTACAGTTCTCGCAGTCATGCTGCCATTGATAAGAAAGCCCAAACAGGTGATCTACATCTACACCTTCATCTTGCAATACATCAAGCATATACATTAAAAACTCCTGACAATCTTGCTAAATATTTTGAGAGAATTGTGTTTGACCTGAACATCTGTCTAACAGATTTCGAATTTCAGACACACTTTCTATTTTTGTTCTATCAGTGCTACATTTCTCTAAAACAGAATTCAACAAACTGCAAAATCTCTGATCCGAATTGACCACAATCTCTTGTTTTAAAGTTTCTAGAGAAAACAAAACATTAACCACTACATTAGCATAGCAGTTGACACCAGAACTGTTTTCAAATTGAAAACCAACAACATCTTCAACAAAATCCTTTTCCTTTCTGCTTATAATTTCTGGTTCATCGACTTTTCGTCTTTTTGCTACAACCTCCCTACTATTGGTCACATTTCTTCGTTTCTGGCCTACCACACGTTTCTCAAACAAAGGATATTGAGGCAAATGTGGCGCATACTCTCTTCTTAACCTATTGTATTCGTTAACACAGTCTAGATCCGCACAAATTTTTGTGACATCACACTCAATCAAGTACAATCCCGATAAAGTTCTGACTCGTGACAATGCCACATATGCCATACCCTCCTTGAACACAGAACTGCCAATATTCACCAATGCACTGTCTACACTTAAACCTTGCGATTTATGGATTGTCACCGCATATGCCAAGCAAACAGGAAACTGCTTACGGCGAACATATAAGTCTTTCACAAGCAAAAACCTAGCAGAGCAACAACCAATTAGCTGTACTTCCTCAATGCCATCAAATTTAATTTTTAAAAATTCAATTTCATCCCTATTTCTGTATTTCACAAAATCAACAACATTACCCATTGATCCATTTACCAGACCTCTTTCAACATGTAAATTCCTTCTTAAAATTATACGGCAATTTAAGCACACATTCAAAGTCTTTTCAAAACCCGCAGTTTTAGATATACTCTTCTCTAATGAATCCAATTTTGATTTTAAATTCTCAGACAAAATAATTGTTGATCCCATAAGCTCTACTCTGTCAATAGCTTCCAGTTTCACAATATCTTGGTTTTCTAAATACAACATTTTGTTGTTGAAGATGGCACATTCTGCAAGAGTTGGCATCAAACATATTCCAGATTTCTTCTCAGTAATTTTCTGAAAAATATTCTCAGGCACAACGTCTTGTTCTGGATACAAATTTGACAGTAATCGTGCATGTAAAGCTTCTTTCCCGTGCTCGGTCACTTTTCCGATTCTAACATCTTGTAGAATATTCTTGTAATCTTCATCCTTCGCCTGACGCATATTTTCATGCAGTTCAGCATAATTGAAGTTTAACCATATATTAACGTTGCCAATGCTCCCGAGGCACTTCCTGGTATCTTCATGCGTGAGCATTTTGAACACAGGTTGTCCTTTCACTGGTGTCAGCTGCAGAAGATCACCGAAAACAATGATGTGTTTGCCACCAAATAACACATCATACTCTGTTTTGAGAACTTCTTGCTTTCTCAAATGCACAAAGGCAAGCATGACATTGGAAACCATGCTTACTTCGTCAATGATAAGAAGTTTCATTTTCTTCAAGACTCTTGAAACTTCACAACAAGCATCTCCAGATAACTTGTGGTATTGTAATTTGTTATCATGCTCCACTGGCAGCATCAGTAGACGATGCAAAGTAATACCTTTAATGTTATGTGCTGCCAGTCCAGTTGGAGCGTTGACAACACAAGACAGCGATGACTCAGTCCTTTTCTGCAAATAACATGAAATTGCTTTAATGAGGAAACTTTTTCCAGTTCCCGCTTCTCCACTCACGTACAGTCGGACAGGTTTCAACGACGTACATGAGCACTCTTTCTTCTCATGACTTAATCCATGATCAATTTGGTTGGTGACTTCGTCATATATTTTCCTCTGCTCAACGTTGAGTTTTCTTTCCAATTCTTCTAAGTTAACCGCATCCTCCTGAGCATGTGCCATGGCTCTTTCCACTTCAATCATGGCAGTGGCAGCTTCATTTTCGATAACTGGTCCTCCTAGTGGATCCTGACTCAATGAAACAGAACTCTGACTGTCCTGAGAACTGTCTCTAGCAATCTCGGCTGCAATTGTTGCTTCCTGCTCGATTTCCGCATTCAACATTTCTAGATATTTGAGAAAAAACAGGACATTCTATGGTCTCCTTGGCGGCATTGAAAGAGTCTTCGTAACAGAGGAAATCTCCAAGCAGTTCCTCTTCTGCACGCCAAGGCTTGAAAAGTTGCAAAAGTGCTAAATAGAAAAACTCTTTTTTTTCAGGAGATTCGCCACTCAATTTTCGATGGTTTACCAAGTGGCATTTTCTTTGCTTGACGAGACATCCCTCACTTCCAATTACAGCATACACTCCTTTATCAATATCTTCTTTGATGTTCCTCTTGAATATGTAATTTTGTAGAACCTCATACAGACAAACATTCTCGAGGTGTCTGCTTCTATTTGGATAATATGTATCCAACATGTTGGTCTTCAAAATATCAGTACTGTTTGGCTCCTTTTCCGCCAAATACTCAATTTCCCGCACAGGTTTCAGAACTCGATTACGCGTTGCAGCAAGACCAAGACTCGCCCAAACGATACTCCTGGATTTGGCATAGAGACTTGCTGAAGACAACCGGTCAGAACATTCGTAAGCTCCGATTTCTCGATGTGACAACATCTTCAGACTGAAACTGTACAACTTCTTACTGAGGCTCTTTTCATGGGAAATGTCCTCCCACATATCCTTCAATTCTGTCTTTTCTTTTTTGGTGATGTAAGATGTCACATACCGAGCCACAGCCATACAGTTATCAGCCACGAACTGTATATCCATGTTAGCATTCCACATGGACAAAATCACTGGGTTGTAGTCGTTGATATACTTGGACTCTGCGTTCCTTTTCAAATTGTATGTGTTTTTAGGTGATTTCTTCATCACATTATGTCGCAGCGAAGACATCAAACTGTTCACTCTTCCTTTAGAAATCACCGGTCGTGGAAAGGCGAAACGACATTTGGTGTAGAACTTGTCCTTGTTTCTGAATTTACGACGACAGTACTTTCCGCAACGATGGCTTTGGAAGCGTAGAACTTGTTCTCTTAGGCTTTTGTCCTCCTTTGCGTTTGGAACAGCACATGTAGAATACTGTTCTATGAAACTCATCACTAAGTCTTCTGGATCTGTTCCAAATTTAGGTGCATCCTTGATCCACAGCAGCATATGTATATGAGGAGCACCTCTTGCTTGGTACTCCTTTCTCCAGAAGAAATCCAACACCTCTCCAAGAGGTGGATTTCTCTTGTTCATGATGAAAGACATCATAGCTTCAAATCTATGATTGAAGTACCTGCATACATTCACTGGATCCAAAGAGCACAGTTCTCCGGGTGTCTTGAATTTGATATTTTCAATGTTTCCATTTGCCTCTCGTAGAAATTCAAGTAAGTCTTCCCAGCCATACTCGGCACAGCTGAGAGTGAGGAACCATGTGGGAGTTCCTAAGTTCCTCAGCATACATTTTAAATCACCGTGACGACGGTACCAATACTCATTAGTACCACGCTGACACGCCATGAGATTAATCAGGTGAGAATCCAAAATACTGTCTTGCACATTGACTTTATCCATAAAGTCACTTGCCGAGATGTTTTGCATCTGTATACCACTTTTCAAGATGTGGTTCACTGCATATGACAGTCCAGACAGATCGCTTTCAAACAGGAGATGAAACAAATAGGGAATGCATTGTCGAAACCTAGGATCTTCTGCATACAATCGTAAAGTCCGGTATTCAGAAGCAGGAATTTGATGAGGTCGCTCATCATATCTTCCTCCTTGACCTGTTGGAAATAGCTGTGGGAAACACCGAGCTTCTAAACTTTCCTCCCAAACACTAATGGGACTCCCTTTGGCTTGTTTCATTTGAAACAACTCAATAGCATTCCCCATGACTTCCTTGGAATGCAAAGGATGAACACTATAATGTTCATATATTTCTTCACTTTTAGAGGGTTCTACTTTCTCAATTTGACCAGCACACAAATTGCTATCCTCTTCTTCACTTACTTCCTCTTCTGCAACATATACATTCTTATAGTACTTATTGTTTTTTTTCAAATACAATGTTGCCTTTTTGACTTTCCTAACATCCACTAAATCTTGCCATATTTTCTTACTCTTTGTCGGAACCCCATTAACTAAGATAACCAGAGGTTCCTCTTCCACTTTTTCTACTCCAATTGTATTAATGTTTTTCTTCAAATCTAGAGGCAAATAAACAACTCTTCCCTTTAATCCTCTCTGTAAATCTGATGGAGGCAATTTCCCTGTCTTTGGCTCCATTCTTACAATAGCCTGAAAGGGATGGATACTTTGAATCAAAATAGATTCATAAGTATTTAAATCCTTCAATTCAGAAGGAATCTCAACCAATTCCAGATTATTATGAACCACTCTAACAGGCATCTGGTTTTGATTTAATTTGTTACAACAATAAGTACACACACGTTGATCCAATCCCAAATCAAAACAATTTTCTACCATCAAGTATGTTGCAAAATCCTTCCATTCACTAGTATTTTCCCTTTCACTTTTTGCATATAAATCCACTAACTTAGTCTGATTCTTATAATAAGTGCGTCGACAACACACACAAGTGAAATTAGGCCTCTCACTTGATTTCACCTGAAACGTGGCAATTTCCTTCTGAAAATTATCTGTACTGGAAACCTGTACACTATCTTCCACATTACCCTCTTCTTCTGGGTCAATTTCAACATTCTCCTCTTTACTTCCAAAGTAACAAAAATCAATTTCTTCACAAATATTCTTCACATCTATTTCAGAACCATGCAAAAGAGCAGTGCATAATTGTTTAAGCATAACTGCTGGACTCTTAGCATAATACAACATTCTAACTAATTTCCTCACTTTATTATGATGCACTGCTAGCATCCTGAAATGATGAAAAACACTCTGGCATACTCTCCTGGAAAGACAAGCCAGTGAATGACCATGCAAACCTGTCACTTCTCTCACTCTGCAAGGATCTAATTCTTGCAACAACTTCATTTTCTGCTTCAAACTTTTCTTATTAAATGTCCGTACAAAATCACAAAGCAAATTGATGGAATCCTGTCCCACACTGCAAATACTACTACACTTCCAGGTGTACACAGGTCCCTTAGGACGTCTTCCTAAAACCTCATTACCTAACACCTCTTCTGCCTCTGTTGTCACAAGTTTTTCTTTTTCAACTGGACAACCATCTTTCACCTCATAAGCTCGACCACTGGTGTCAACTGCATGCACCAAATCATTATCCTGGAAATAACTCTCCTCATTAAAAAAATGCCTCACAACTTGAACTATGCATCCATTCTCCTGAAAAAATTTCACAAAAATTACTACGATTAACTGTTCTCTTCCATCTACTATTTCTTTTGAAATCATAAATTGCCTTGTTTAGCTTCCTAATTCTATTGATTATCAAAATAAATAACTTTCGCTTAATTTCAAGTGCCTGATCAATAACTGTCTCAATTTTTTTTTTCTCTTATAAAAAACCACTTTCTGCTGACCTTGCTTAATATTTTTTAACAAAATGCCAATTATCCTGTTGCGGAACATTCGTCTACGAATGTCCCTAAACTGATTTTTCCTTCTACTACCATACACAGAGTTATCTCCTGCTCTAGCAGTAACATTTTTGATTGGCCTTCCCTTTCCGTTTAAATTGCTTCTCTTTTTCTGGACTAAAACATTTTCTGTAGTACTACTTTTTTTTCTACAAATGTTTCTTATGAATGATTTCTTTATCTTACCCGGACCTTTCTTGGTGACTTGACAAGTTTTTATTGTAGAGGTCTGCTGCAATAATTTTTGGAGCTGCTGTCTTTGATGTTTGGTAGCCTTTCGCCTTCTGTCCTTCGAAGGCATTCTTTAATTTTGAAATGATCTGCAGTTGAATCTGTGGTAAAATATAATAAAAAATGTTATTAACCACTATTAGCAAACAGTAAATCAATAACAGTCATCAAAAATTTAACACACTACTTGTCATTTTTAGTGCATTGGCAAATTTAGAAATCACAAATAGTAGCAAAGAAATGGAATGCTTCTACATTTTACCTGTGCTGTTTTATATGTGAATCTGATCTAATTTTATGAGCATATTTTACTATTTCATTAAAGACACTACACATAACCTGTTTTTGAAGTTGTGTTTAATTTTAAATGAAACGGTTTACATTTTTACTTTTCATTTCAAGTAAATTTTAAAAATAAATGTTTATAGTTCCATAGGCTCAAGCAGGTCAGCTTCCCACCCTATGTCATACAATTCTGATAAATCGGCATCCTCATCATGTTCTTCATCATCCTCAGGATTTAAATCATCCAAGGGATCTACTTCCACTGACGTTTCAATTACAAGTTCAATGATAAGGTCGAGATCAACTGATTGCTCATTATCACTCATGGTTGATGTTGTCGTTATCTTTAAAGAAAGAGAACAACAATGAGATGTTGCAGAGTAGGAGACAAATCTCAGAGATTATAATAGTAAAATTGTTTAACAAGAGTAACATTTTGCAGCTATTATTTAGCCATGTCCAGCGATGCTGAGGAGGTGAGGCCTATGTCCAAGTTTTCAGTGAACAGGACTCATCTCTTCTTAACCTTGGATAAGCCTCACCGACTCTGTGTCCCCTGCTCATACTTAAATGTAAAGGGGCAGATTTATGTTAACTGGCGCATCCCCACGGATGCACCAGTTAATGTGCACCGCTGCTCTGCCACCCATGGTGTGCCGCATTTACAATGTGGAGCACCATTGAGCAAAAACAGCACAGATGCGTCACGCATCTGTGCTGCAAAAGCAGCACATTGCAGGAATCACGTCGTAAGCGCGACATGTCTACTGCAATGCACAGGAGGAAGCCTCACATTGCATGGTGCATCACTCCTTATGCCTGTTTCAAACAGGTGTAAGGATTTGATTCAGCAATGCTATAAAGCTGACTCAGTGAAATCTTCTAAATTTCATTGTGTTAGTTTTACAGGGCTTTCATGCAAATAAATGCATACCCTGCAACAAAACACCTATATGAAATCTGACGCAGGTTTCATGTGGCACAGGACTTTACAGCATGACATTTCTGCCTAGATGCATCAAGTTGTAAATATGTCACAACATAGCAAATCTTTTGCACCGCCGCTGCGTCACAAAAGTGACGCACAGCAGCGGAAAAGAGGCACACACCTATCATAAATCTGTCCCTAACATTTTAAATGATTGATTCAGGATGACGATAAGGTGTGGCCTATCCAGAGGTTTGTTTGAGGTGAGGCCTACTCAGGGTTGCAGATGAAATTTAGGTTTGTTGAAGAATACAGAGGAGATAATACATGTCCAGGCCTACCAATGAAGTGAGTCATGTCCACTTCACTCTTGAACAAAGGCCAGACCTCTTCTGTGTCTGTGGACAGGCCTAAAGCTCATCTGCACAATGTCATTCGTAAAGTTAGAAAACACAGGTGATGTAATTGAAAAATGTGGAGTTTCTTTTCCTCATTTCACAATCACATCACCTGTGTTTCCTTTGGTTAGGTATCTCATAGTGCAGATGGAGTGTAGCATATGAAAGAGTACACAGAAGTTCAGCAGTGTATACAACAATGTTGACATTTACAGAAGATTCAGCTTCTTATCTTGTTGGAGATGAAGTGAGGCCTGTCTTGCAACATGGTGCATCTTTTGCATCACTGCTGCATCGGTTTCATGTGGCACGGGACTTTACAGCATGACACATCTGCCTAGATGCATCAAGTTGTAAATATGTCACCACATAGCAAATCTTTTGCACCGCCGCTGCGTCACAAAAGTGACGCACAGTGACACAAAAGAGGCATACACCTATCATAAATCTGTCCCTAACATTTTAAATGATTACTTCAGGATGACGATAAGGTGTGGCCTATCCAGAGGTTTGTTTAAGGTGAGCCCTACTCAGGGTTGCAGATGAAATTTACGCTTGTTGAAGAGTACAGAGGAGATAATACATGTGAAGGCCTACCAATGAAGTAAGTCATGTCCACTTCACTCTTGAACAAAGGCCAGACCTCTTCTGTGTCCGTGGACAGGCCTAAAGCTCATCTGCACAATGTCATTCGTAAAGTTAGAAAACACAGGTGATGTAATTGAAAAATGTGGAGTTTCTTTTCCTCATTTCACAATCACATCACCTGTGTTTCCTTTGGTTAGGTATCTCATAGTGCAGATGGAGTCTAGCATATGAAAGAGTACACAGAAGTTCAGCAGTGTATACAACAATTTTGACATTTACAGAAGATTCAGCTTCTTATCTTGTTGGAGATGAAGTGAGGCCTGTCTTGCAACATGGTGCATCTTTTGCATCACTGCTGCATCGGTTTCATGTGGCACGGGACTTTACAGCATGACACATCTGCCTAGATGCATCAAGTTGTAAATATGTCACCACATAGCAAATCTTTTGCACCGCCGCTGCATCACAAAAGTGATGCACAGTGACGCAAAAGAGGCATACACCTATCATAAATCTGTCCCTAACATTTTAAATGATTAATTCAGGATGACGATAAGGTGTGGCCTATCCAGAGGTTTGTTTAAGGTGAGCCCTACTCAGGGTTGCAGATGAAATTTACGCTTGTTGAAGAGTACAGAGGAGATAATACATGTGAAGGCCTACCAATGAAGTAAGTCATGTCCACTTCACTCTTGAACAAAGGCCAGACCTCTTCTGTGTCCGTGGACAGGCCTAAAGCTCATCTGCACAATGTAATTCGTAAAGTTAGAAAACACAGGTGATGTAATTGAAAAATGTGGAGTTTCTTTTCCTCATTTCACAATCACATCACCTGTGTTTCCTTTGGTTAGGTATCTCATAGTGCAGATGGAGTCTAGCATATGAAAGAGTACACAGAGGTTGAGCAGTGTATACAACAATTTTGACATTTACAGAAGATTCAGCTTCTTATCTTGTTGGAGATGAAGTGAGGCCTGTCTTGCAACATGGTGCATCTTTTGCATCACTGCTGCATCGGTTTCATGTGGCACAGGACTTTACGGCATTGAAACATCTGCCTAGATGCATCAAGTTGTAAATATGTCACCACATAGCAAATCTTTTGCACCGCCGCTGCATCACAAAAGTGACGCACAGTGACGCAAAAGAGGCATACACCTATCATAAATCTGTCCCTAACATTTTAAATGATTAATTCAGGATGACGATAAGGTGTGGCCTATCCAGAGGTTTGTTTAAGGTGAGCCCTACTCAGGGTTGCAGATGAAATTTACGCTTGTTGAAGAGTACAGAGGAGTTAATACATGTGAAGGCCTACCAATGAAGTAAGTCATGTCCACTTCACTCTTGAACAAAGGCCAGACCTCTTCTGTGTCCGTGGACAGGCCTAAAGCTCATCTGCACAATGTCATTCGTAAACTTAGGAAACACAGGTGATGTAATTGAAAAATGTGAAGTTTCTTTTCCTCATTTCACAATCACATCACCTGTGTTTCCTTTGCTTAGGTATCTCATAGTGCAGATGGAGTCTAGCATATCAAAGAGTACACAGAAGTTCAGCAGTGTATACAACAATTTTGACATTTACAGAAGATTCAGCTTCTTATCTTGTTGGAGATGAAGTGAGGCCTGTCTTGCAACATGGTGCATCTTTTGCATCACTGCTGCATCGGTTTCATGTGGCACTGGACTTTACAGCATGACACATCAGCCTAGATGCATCGAGTTGTAAATATGTCGCCACATAGCAACTCTTTTGCACCGCCGCTGCGTCACAAAAGTGACGCACGGTGACGCAAAAGAGGCATACACCTATCATAAATCTGTCCCTAACATTTTAAATGATTGATTCAGGATGACGATAAGGTGTGGCCTATCCAGAGGTTTGTTTAAGGTGAGGCCTACTCAGGGTTGCAGATGAAATTTACGCTTGTTGAAGAGTACAGAGGAGATAATACATGTGAAGGCCTACCAATGAAGTAAGTAATGTCCACTTCACTCTTGAACAAAGGCCAGACCTCTTCTGTGTCAGTGGACAGGCCTAAACCTCATCTGCACAATGTCATTCGTAAACTTAGGAAACACAGGTGATGTAATTGAAAAATGTGGAGTTTCTTTTCCTCATTTCACAATCACATCACCTGTGTTTCCTTTGCTTAGGTATCTCATAGTGCAGATGGAGTCTAGCATATGAAAGACTACGCAGAAGGTGAGAACTGTATGGAACATGGCTATATAAGTCAAATAATCAAAATCTAAATTTGCCAAGCACACATGGGGGTGTATTTACAAGGACCTTCCACCACGGGGAAATGTCTTTAATTAAAATGGGAAAAATAACATCAAAGGGACTCAAATGCCTTTTAAATATACCCCAAGCAACCTATGAAACTCTAGCACTACATATCAAGAAACCTAATTGATTTCAAAAATCGTTTTTAAACACATCATCTAAATCAATTATATACCTACATTCAAGGGGAAATGACTTAAAATGGCCTAAGACACATGAAAGCGTTTTTTTAAGGCCCTTGCACCATTTTTGGGTTGCTTTTAACATGGCTATGTTAGTCAAAGAATTAAAATCTAAATTTGCCAAGCACAGATGGGGGCATATTTACAAGGAACTTGCACCACGGGGAAAGGTCGTAAATTAAAATGGGAAAAATAACATCAGAGAGACTCAAATGCCTTATAAATATGCCCGAAGCAACCTATGAAACTCTAGCACTACATATCCAGAAACCTAATTGATGTCAAAAAACATTTTAAAACACATCATCTAAATCAATTATATACCTACATTCATCGGGAAGTGACTTAAAATGCCCTAAGACACATGAAAGCGTTTTTTTTAAGCCCTTGCTCCATTTTTGGATCACTTTTAACATGGCTATGTAAGTCAAATAATCAAGATCTAAATTTGCCAAGCACAGATGGGGGCGTATTTACAAGGACCTTGCACCACAGGGAAAGGTCTTAAATTAAAATGGGAAAAATAACATCAGAGAGACTCAAAGGCCTTATAAATATGCCCCAAGCAACCTATGAAGCTCTAGCAGTACATATCAAGAAACCTAATTGATTTCAAAAATCGTTTTTAAACACATCATCTAAATCAATTATATACCTACATTCAAGGGGAAATGACTTAAAATGGCCTAAGACACATGAAAGCGTTTTTTTAAGGCCCTTGCAACATTTTTGGGTCACTTTTAACATGGCTATGTTAGTCAAAGAATTAAAATCTAAATTTGCCAAGCACAGATGGGGGCATATTTACAAGGACCTTGCACCACTGGGAAAGGTCTTAAATTAAAATGGGAAAAATTACATCAAAGGAACTCAAAAGCCTTGAAAATATGCCCCAAGCAACCTATGAAACTCTAGCAGTACATATCAAGAAACCTAATTGATTTCAAAAAACGTTTTTAAACACATCTTGTAAAGCAATTATATTCATACATTCATGGGGAAGTGAGTTAAAATACCCTAAGACACATGAAAGCATTTTTGTAAGACCCTTGCACTTTTTTTGCGTCACTTTTAACATGGCTATGTAACACAAAGAAACAAAATCTATTTGTAAAACACTTGACACAAAGCAACATTTTAAATACACAACTTTCTTCATAATTTTCTCCCTAAACCATACTATTCTCTATCTAAATTAAATGAATCTTTTCTCACCTTAGCAAATACTTTATGAGTTTCAAAACAGTCTCAGAAACACATCAAATTGTCTTTAGCAGAGCAAAAGGTATGCACTCCAGAGTCTGCAGCTATAAAAAGCACAGAAAAGCTGTAATTCATCACACATATCTCTCATGTCACCCAATCAAAACTCTTCCCTCACTTTTTTCAAATCAACACCCTTCCCCCCTCTGCCCTTTCTGCCTTTTTTGCATAGCAACCACCTCCTGAAAGACCTCTCATGTTTGCAAGTTCACACAACAATGTTTCAATTGAACTCTGAACTCTCAGTACACCTGCATATCCAGTGCAATCTTTCATAAAATGTTTTTTTTTTTACCATTCAAATTACATCTTTCAAAGAACTCATCCATGCACCCTAACTTTCTGTTTTCAGCAATCAAAATCCACCAATCACTGCTACTGCTTCATTAACACAGAAACTCCACAGTTTTTTTCATTTTAAACTCTTATTTTTTCAACTCCCATTTCATTGCCACACTTCATCTGACTGCAGCAGAACCTCCTCTCACCATGTTTTCTGTCTGGATTGTTGGACATAGTTATATCCACTGGGCTCAAAGGTTTGCTGATAACAGAAATTTACCTAACCTCAATTTACAAAATGTGGAAATCAAGTGGATTGCCCACAGAGGATTAAAATGTCACCAATTGATACCATTGGTGAAAACCTTTTTGCATTTGCCAAAACCTGACCTGTTAATTGTGCACTGTGGAGGTAATGACTTGGGCACTTTGACTGGGGTAGGTCTGGAAATGCTTTTAAAGGACACCTTTGAGCAATTGATGGCACTTTTTCCTCAAACTGCCTTGGTATATTCAAATATATGCCAAAGACAGAAATGGAGGTGGTCGAACCAATTTTGTCCACAAATTGAGAAATCGAGGAAACATGTAAATAAGTCTGTTTCAGCTTACATGAGAGACCATCGAATGGGCTCCATCTACAACAATAACTTGCGTTACTACATGCAAGATATCTACAGAGGAGATGGAGTTCACTTCTCAGATGAGGGGAACAGAATTTTCATCCTCAATTTAAGACTGTGCATTGGTACCTACTTGTAGGTACCTACATCAGCCACAGGACCCAAAAGCTCTTTTCAGAGCTACCCTACATCTGATCACTCACAATTATTATTTTACTCTAACTTTTTTCACTAATTTTCAACAAAGTACGCTCCCCGGAGCGCTACCCGGTACGCGCACCGGACGCTAACCGTGCGAAATTTTTAAAAAAAATGTTTTTTTTCGCACATATGGGCCTCCTCAGCCACCCTCAGAAAACCTAGGGGGTCAAGATACGTCTACCGTGCCCCCTTCTAACCATTCTGAACATTATTTGCCCTCCATCTTGTATCTCAATTCTACCGAAACACAAAATGGTGGACTCCCGTAACGCTGCCGGTTCGCGTACCGGGGCGCGCACCGGGAAGCGCTCCATTAAAAAAGGTGGGAAAGTAATTTACAGAAGAAACCCTGGAGACAATGTCACCAAATATAGATTAACTCATACTACATACCAATCCCTACCCTTTTCACAAATTTGGTTGGAATTCCATTTAGCCATTTAGCCTGTAGACCTCTCTAAATACCCTGAGGTAAATTACTTCACAAAACACATCTGAAGTGTTGGAATTGACAACCAATTAAAATGTTACTTTCATTTTCTACTTTTTTTACCTGACATTTGATTGGTTATGTACCTGAATATATATAAAAAAAGAGAGAAAAACACAGCCATTTTGACTACTACTTCCTGAACTACATTGCAAGATCATTTTCACTCACAACTTAAACTTGTTTTTAAAAGGTAAGATGTTATTTTATAAATTTGAAAACATTTTCAGTTAGTTATATACTATCCCTCTGTAACAGTTAGACATTGAGAAAGGCTTGTTTATTATAATTATGGATTGATTTAGGTTTCTGTGGTATAATTATGAATTTACATAGGCTTTTTCACAGGCACTTTTTAATAGTACTACTTCATGCCTCAAAAGTACCTGTCTGAACTTAAACCCAACAGTGCCCTATCTCTACTGATATATTTATTTTTTATTCAAATTTCAGCACAAAAATGCAAGGAGAACAGAACGTTTCCTTTGAAATTGTCCTAGACATGAACAATGAGGAAATAATTGAACCCATTGACTTGGAATTCATGGATGAATCACGAGACCATGAACTTCTACAATGTGTAGAATCTGTGGATTGTTTACTTCATTATGATGACGGTCAAATGTGGGAAGTTATGTTCACTCAACAAGAGGACATATCGGACAGTCAAATGTTAGACGTTCTATTAAATTTTGAAAAACAATCCGAAAAATAAAATTATATTTAATATTAAAAAATTGTTTGAGTCTTTAATCATTTTTATATGTAATTCATAAACTAGTACCAAATTGATTATAATGTAAATTCATACTTATAGTATACTGTGCACAATTCCAAAAATACATTTATATTTAATAATCATTAATACTACTACTTAAATAAAAAATAAATAAAAAAAGAACAATCAATAAACATACAATATTTCAAAATATCATAGTCTATCATTCTTTTTTCCTTATAGTACGCTCCCCGGACCGCTTCCCGGTGCGCGTACCGGGCGCTCCCCACGCAAAAAAAACAATTTTTTTTTTTTTTATTTTTTTTTGCCCCGCGGGGCCCTTTTAAAGCCTCCACATCAAACCTAGGGGGTCAGGGATGATCTACTATGCCCCCTTATGGTCATTTCCCCCTTTGTTTTGGCCTCCTCTTGTCTCTCGATCATACCAAGAGACAAGATGGCGGCCGCTCCGGACTGTTTAGAATGTTGACAGACAGCGGAGAGCCAATCAGCTTCGCTTCGCGAAGTTCCGGTACGCGTCAGGTACGAGAACCGGGGCGCTGCCCGGAGCGCGCTTACAGGTATATATATTTTTTTGAACGTTAATTTCTCAAAATCCACTGGAGCACTTATATTGAGACCTAGCAAAGGCACACCGGGCTACCAGTCCCTACAATTTTGCCAAGTTTCGTGCAAATCCATTCAGCCGTTCGAGCTAAAAGTGAGGCCAACCGCCCTATGGAAATTCACATGGGAAAAACGCGTTTTGGGACCCCCCTTTTTTCTCGGCCCCCCCTTGACGACCCCCCCAAAAAATTTCAGTGGCTGCTCAGAAACAAAATGTTCCATTTTCCTGAAAATTTCAGCCAATTCCGTCCACAACTGCCAAAGTTATTAGACATAGAATTTTCAAAAATCCCATAGAGAAAAAATCCTAACTATATATACCTACTGGCGACCGCCAGTAGGTAATATATATATACATATATATATATATATATATATATATATATATATGTGTATTATACACATATACACATATATATTTACATATGTTTCAAGCATGTTATAGTTAGAAATTAGCATTTAAAAAAACCTTAGAAATTGACTGAAAAAAATCATAGGTTTCAGGGACGTTATAGTTGGTTGGACATTTCGCTTATACAAAACCATAGAAATGTTCCTCTTATAGTTAGTTCAGCTAACTATAACTCCCACCCCCGCAATGCACTGCTGATGACGTCACATATTACATCATTCATGACATGGTCAGTGACATCACTGATGACATCAATGAGGACATCATCCAGTGACTGTGTGTTTCTGAAACGTTTAAATATGTTTTATATATATGCCAAGGTGTACTGAAGAATGAGTGGGTGTATAAGTATCTGGATGGATGATTTAGGAGGTGCGTGACTAACTGTATAAGTGAGTAACTAAATGTGTCTTACTGACTGCATGGGTTAGTGACTGATACAGACATTCACACAGTTCAGTTTGTCAGTTGGTGTTGAGCGGTTGCATGGGTTGGTGAGTAGCTAAATGAGAATCTATATGGATTATTGATTGGTGGTCTGAGTATCTGTATGGGTACCTGAGTGTCTGTGTGGGTGGGTGGGGGATATGACTGTGCATAGATGTCTGAGTGGATGATTCACTGGGTGTATGCTGGGTTCAAGAGTGCATCTGTGAATGGCTATATGGGGGGTGAGTGTGTGTATGGGTGGGTTGGTGACTTAATAGATGTCTCAATGGTACACGTATGAGTAACTGCATATGTGAAAGGCAGTATATGTGAGTGTTGGAATGTATAAATGACTATATGTAAGAGTGAGTGATTGTGAGAGCGGCTGTATGGATCAGTGTGTGCTTGTATTAGGTATTGTATTAGAGAGTCAGTATGTGCTAGTATATGTTTAGATAATTGATGTGGTGTGTGTATAACTGTACAGGTGCGTGAAGGGGAGTGTGATTGATTATTTCCATGACTGACTAGTGTGTACGTCTATGAATGAAAGGTGGTGTGTGAGTGTCTGGATAGATATGTGAGTGCATATGATAATGCTGTATTGATGGCTGACTGCGTGTATGAGTGAATGTATGGGTGAATGAGTGGATGTGTGTTTAGAGCGAGCAATTAGTGAGTAGATATATACTAACTGGTATTGGTGTGTCGATGGTTTTGGAAATGGTAGTCTGTCTTTTAGAGTGGATGTATCAAGTGTGTGATGAGGTACATCAGATTTTCATGTGATGATGTCATCAGTGATGTCATCAGTTTTGTCATTTGAGATGTCATCAGTGATGTCACTGACCATGTCATGAATGATGTAATATGTGATGTCATCAGCAGTGTATTGCGGGGGCGAGAGTTATAGATAGCTGAACTAACTATGACAGTGGAATTTCTATGGTTTTGTATGCGAGAAAGGTCCAACTAACTATAACTATGGTTTATTCAGTGAATTTCTAAGGTTTTTTAAATGCTAATTTCTAACTATAACATGCCTGAAACCTATGATTTTTTCAGTGAATTTCAAAGGTTTTTTTAATGAAAATT
The DNA here is from genome assembly GCF_964261635.1 of Lissotriton helveticus. Taxonomy (NCBI): domain Eukaryota; kingdom Metazoa; phylum Chordata; class Amphibia; order Caudata; family Salamandridae; genus Lissotriton; species Lissotriton helveticus. The sequence continues at coordinate 338,973,330 of NC_136063.1, read as the reverse complement.
TCTAACAAAAATAACCCTGAAACCTATGTTTTTTCAGTGAATTTCTAAGGTTTTTTAAATGCTAATTTCTAACTATGCCTACAGAGGTAGGCCATGTGAAGAAGGAGGAAAAACGCTGAGAAAGAAGCAAGACAAATGCAGAAAGAGGCAACAGAAGTCCAGAAAGACGAAGAAAAGTGTAGGAAGAAGAGCTGTGCAGAAAGAACCAACAGAGGAGCATAAAGTCCTCCTGTGCCCTTAACTTTTTGCTGATGGGTACTGGTGGTAACTGACTCTGTGTAGAAATAAGGAAGTCCAGTAGACAGTTCTTGTAGGTGTAGTTTATTCTGTAAGTTACAGCCTTGTAAGTTCCAATGTAAGCCTTAATATAAGCCCCACCAGGAGCGGCCTCCTGGTGGGGCTTGAATGGGTAGTGACAGATGGATTTCTGGAGTGCATAGGTACTACTTGGGTAATTGGAGGAGTGACTCAGTAGTGTGTAGGTGGTTAGAGGTCTACATGGGAAGTGCTTAGGGGATTGTAGCAGTCCATGTGTTAATGCCTGGGCCTTTCCATGAGTACAGGGATACTGACTGGGAGATTAGAGTACTGCAATGAGAGTGCATGGTGAATGTTAGACCTGGCATCATTGGCATGAGTCTCTCCTCCATTTTTTCTGTTTGCCTCCTCTGTTTACGATGTTTTTGCTGGTAAATGCTTTGGGCACTGTGCCACTGCTGATCAGTGCCACAGTGCAAGTGCTCCCTATGTGAAATTGCTGTATTGATTGACTTCCATGTTTGGCTTATTTGGTTTATTATCAGTCCCTAGTAGCGGGCACCAGGAGTGCCAGGGCTTGTAAATACAAATGCTGCTAGTGGGCCTGCAGCACGTGTTGTGCCACCCACAAGAGCGGCCTAGTAAAAGTATGTCTGAAGGTCTACCATTGCTAGACCACGTGCAGTCTGGTACTGTCACGCAGACTGTGCAAGTACACCTACTTGCCAGTCCCTAAACCTTCCCTTAACTTCATGTTAGTCACCCCTATGGTAGGCCCAAGGGCAGGGTGCATTGTAAGCATAAGGTAGGACAAGCCTGACAAGGTTGGCATGTCCTAATAGTGAATTACAGCCATATTTGTTTTTCACTATTGTAAGGTAACCTGCTCTCCATCAGTTAGAATAGGCTGCCAGGATTATTAATGCTATAATCCTAGCGGGCTCAGGGAGCATGGTGCAATGTCGAGTTTGGTATCCCTGAACTCAGGGTTTAATAACGCATCCGTTTGTGTGGATGGTTTTTGGACTCTGTGTTTGAAAATAGCACTTTTAGAAAGTAGCTATTTTCTTGTCTAACTGTCTACCGGTCTCTGCTGGTTCTGGTGTGCGTGTGACAGGAGCTGGGTGGCTCCAGAGGTCTGAATGAGTCAGTGTGGGATGAGTGGGGCATTTGCATTGAGAGTAGGGGAAGAGTAGCTCCTGATAGCCTGCCCTGCCTGATACAATGCTGGCTCCGCCCCCCTGCCGGGCGGCTGATGACTCTGTGCCTGCCTGGGACTTTCCTGGCCTACCTCCTGCCGGGCACTTGATGGCCCTGCCAGTGACAATGCTGGCTCCGCTCCTGCTGGGCGGCTGAAGACTCTGCCCTGCACAGTGAATAGGCCAGGTGCTTCGGCCTGGCAACACCCACAACAAACCCAAGATGGGGGGAAATTCCCCTGCATGGACAAAGGGATCAAAGCCAAAAAGGGGTATAAGAGAAGGACCCTTGAACCAAGAATTTAGATCACTTCTGACAAGGAAACCTGAACCAAGGACAAGAAGCCTGCTGATCTAAGGACTGCCTACCCCTTCTGCCAGAGTGCTGTTTGTTGGGGGAATCCTGCATTGCTTCTTTATTTTTGCCAAGGAACCAGGAGAGAGGAACTGTGTGTGTACTCTCAATCTTTGCTAAGAAAATCTCCAAGGGCTGGAAGAGTGCCAGTCTCCTGTTGAAGTCACAGGGCTAAAGGACTTCATTGGCTTAAAGTGCTATTTGCTGGAACTTGTGAATCCAGCACCTTTGAAAGAATCCAGCAATCTCGACGCCGACGGACGCCGCCGAATCCAGCTCGACATCGTGAGTAACGGCTCCAGTGTCCCGCTTCCTCGACGCCGGCCGCTGGGCCCGATCGACGCCAGCAACAACGCCAGTGAGTAGTGAGTTCGGCTCCAGCTCCAAGTGACCTCGTGTCTGCACCGCTGCTGATCGCATCGACTTCGAGCCCTCTCGACGCCGTGAGCGCTGCTCACTCTTGCAACATCGACATCGACGACGCCGTATCCTGCTTCACCTCGTGAGCGCTGCTCCTGCCTGACTTCGGTCGACGCCGCTGCAGACCGCCCCGACTCCGAGGCCCGATCGACGCCAAACGCGCGACGCTGGACATCTCGACGCCGCTGATCATCGAGTGCTTCACTTTTCCAAGGTACTGTGTTGTGGGGGTCTGTGCGACTCCGGGCTCGACGTAGCGCTCCTCGCGGTCGACGCCGAACCTTTGGATTAACTTTGCCTCGACGTCGTGTGACTCCCGTGTGGGTTACATTGTTGCCAAGAACTGTGTTTTAGAGAAGAAGAGTTGCTTTTGATACTAAAGACTTTGTGCTAAGAAGAAACCGTGCTTGAACTATTACTTTTCCTTCCAAGAGTATTTATTAAGATTGTGGTATATTTTTGTCGTTATTCGGTCTTGTGCTAAGCCTTATATAAAAATCCTTATTTTTATAATACTACTGTGTCGTGTCCATTTGTAGTGTATTCACTTTATTACTGTATGTGGTCATAAATGCTTAACGCACTGCCTCTGAGATAAGCCTGTCTGCTTTGCCAAGCTACCAAGGGGGTGAGCAGCGGTTATCTAAGTGTGTGATCCCCTTGCCCTGACTAGAAAAGGTGTGTCCCTATTTGTCAGAAGTGTATACCTCTGCCAACTAGAGACAGCCGCTTCTAACATTGGTGGGTCAGCGGTGAGGATTTGAACTTTGCATTTATGACCCATGTGCAGTGATTAGTGTACGCTACATAGTGAAAGCAGACCATAGCGCAGCCACAATCTGTTTTGTTTGGATATCCTATTTTTGTTCTCCGCTTTCCTGGAGCTTGATTTTTGAAACTGCCAGTTTTGACCATGAGTAATGCTGGAGGCACTACACCTGTTGTTGAGGAGGAATTTGATAGGAGTAAGATCAACGACTATCAGTTAAAGGCCTGAAATCCTTTTGCAAGCAATTTAAAGTTCCTACCACAGGCTGCAAAAACAAACCAGAATATCTCAAAGCATTACAGGCCTGGGTAGAGGCCAGAGATCCCTCTGATGCGGTGGTGGTACCGCCAGGGGAAGGGGAGGAGGAGGTGCCAGTGAATGGGCCCGCATCCTCTCCTGGCAGCAGTGTTTCCTCCAAAGGTCTTTCTCCTGAAGAAAGAGAAGAAAGGGAGAAAGAGCGAGCTTACAACATGGAAATGGCAAAACTTAAGATAAATGGGCAGTTGGAAATAGAGAATGCAAGAGGCAGGAGAGAAGCTGATATGGAGATCAAAAGGTTAGAGTTTGAAAGAGAGAAGTTAGCTTTTGAGCGTGATACCAGGATGAGGGAGTTGGAGCTCAAAGCTAAAGAGTTAGAATTGAATCCCTCTGGTGGCAGTATCCCATCTGTGCCTGCAGAAAGTAGGTTTTATTTTCCCAAAGATGTGATCAAAGATTTTCAGAAGAATGAGGATATTGGTCAATGGTTTAAAGCATATGAGTTAACATTGTTGGCCCACCGGGTCCCTGAGAAGGATTGGGGAGCGGGGTTGTGGGGTCGCTTTGTGAATGAGGGAAGAGATACCCTGTTAGACATGCCTGTTGAGGATAGGATGTCTTATGCTCATATGAAAGATGCTTTAATGTTAAGGTATGGCCTAACCCCAGAAAAGTACAGACAGGCCTTTAGAGAATGTAAGAAATTGCCTGGTACGACGTGGGTGGAATATGTGTCATATTTTTGCAGAGCCATGGATGGTTGGGTAAAGGGCAGCAAAGTGGAAAGTTATGATGCTCTTTATGATTTGTTTGCTTGGGAGCACTTGTCTAATAACTGTTTTCCAGAGCTGCGCCAGCACCTTATTGATAGCAAGATATCTAACCCTAGAAAACTTGCTGAGGAGGCGGACCGCTGGGTCAGTACCAGGGTCCACAAGGGTCCAGTGGGAGACTCAGCCAAAGGTGGGCAGGGTCCCCAGCAGAAGAGACGGGGGGACAAGGGTAAACAGAGGGAGTTCCAGAAAGGGCCCCAAAGTAATCCCCAAGGGAACCAAGGGAAGGGTTCCCAGCCTCCCCCAGAGAAGAAATCAGAGGCCCCGACAGGTAGACCTGTTCGTAGGGGCCCAATGACCTGCTTCGCTTGTAAGCAGGTGGGACACCGGTTTTATGATCCCCAGTGTCCCTTGAAGATCTCTAGTGCACCACCCAGTGCACCACCACGTGCCGCCCCCCGTCAGTTGGCGAGTGTAGCCCTGGGAGGGGAGGAGATGGTTGCCCATGGTGGGGAGGGTCCCGCAGAGATGTCCCTGGTCTCTCTAGGAGACATGGAATTGGTCCCTCCACCCCCTCTGCCCAGTAACACTAAGAAATATAGGCAGTGGGTGACCATTAATGGCCATAGAGTGGAAGCTCTCAGAGACACCGGAGCGAGTGTGACAGCTGACAAGTGTCACTTGGTGTCCAGAGAGCAGGTTGTTCCCCACGCATTCTACCCTGTGATAGCTGCTGACAACTCCCAGAGAGAGTGTGAGGTAGCTCAAGTTTCCTTTGAATGGGGGGGAGTTTCATGTACTCTTCAAGTTGCTGTAAGGCCCGCCATGCCTGTTGATTGTCTCATGGGCAATGATTTGGAAGACTCCCCTTGGGCTAAGGTGGAGAGGGAGACACATTTGAAAATGTCGGGTGTGCCAGAGTGGGTGTGTGCAACCACTCGATCGATGACAGCAAGTAAGGGTGTTGATGGGGTTCTGGAGCCTGAAAGTATGGCCCAGGACCCAGCTGTGAAGAGAAGAGGCAGGGGGCGCGGGAAACCGTCCCCCGTAGTTCCCGTGGTCCAGGAGGAGGCAGGCCTTGAGGGGCATGCCCTGGAACACACAGGTGAACAAGTTGCTGAGCTGGGAGACCTACCCAAGCTGACCCACTGGCAGCAGGATGGTGGTCCCTCCAGGGAGGAATTCTGTGCAGAACAGAAAGTGTGCCCTTCTCTTGTGGGTATGAGGCAGCAGGCCTCAGCCCAAACCTCAGGTGATCAGTCAGGGTCACATTTTGTTTACTGGGAGAACGACCTCCTGTATAGCGAGCCTAAGGCTGCTGAGCCTGGGTCAGCCCGTGTGCTGGTGGTACCCCAGCGCTTCAGAACCTTCCTACTGGGTTTGGCTCATGACGTTCCGTTAGCTGGACATCTGGGGCAGGACAAGACCTATGACAGGCTTGTCACCCATTTTTATTGGCCTCAGATGAGAAGGGATACAGATATCCATTGCAAGACCTGTCAAACTTGCCAGGCAAGTGGGAAAAGCGGGCGGAAGCAGAAGGCTCCCCTCCAACCTTTTCCCGTGGTCAGTACCCCCTTTGACCGGGTGGGGATTGACATTGTTGGGCCCCTGGACCCCAAGACAGCCCTGGGCAACAGGTTCATCCTGGTCTTGGTGGACCATGCCACACGGTACCCGGAAGCCATCCCTCTCAGAACAGTGACGGCCCCCGTGGTGGGACGGGCACTGATGGGTGTTTTCTCCCGAATGGGGTTCCCCAGAGAGGTGGTGTCAGACCGGGGCACCAACTTCATTTCCAACTATATGAAGTCTCTGTGGAAGGAGTGTGGGGTAACCTACAAGTTCACCACTCCTTACCACCCTCAAGGTAATGGGTTGGTTGAAAGATTCAACCGTACCCTTAAAGGCATGATTATGGGTCTTGAAGAACCAATGAGGCGTAAATGGGACGTCCTCTTGCCATGCCTGTTGTTTGCTTACCGTGAGGTGCCACAAAAGTCTCTAGGGTTCAGCCCCTTTGACCTTCTGTATGGTCACCCGGTAAGAGGACCTTTGAGTCTGGTCAAAGAAGGCTGGGAGCAATCTCCCAGGAAACCTCCCCAGGATGTATACAGTTACATGCTGGCCTTTAGGAACCAGACTAGGCGCTTCAGAGATCTTGCTCAGGCAAATCTGGAGGCCAGCCAGGAGGAGATGAAGCGGTGGTACGACCAGAAGGCCACTCTGGTAGAGCTTCAGCCTGGACAGAAAGTTTGGGTTATGTCCCCTGTGGAACCTTGTGCGCTCAAGGACAGGTGGACTGGACCATTTAAGGTTGTGGAGAAAAAGAGCGATGTCACCTACATGGTGGACTTGGAATCTCCCAGGAACCCCTTGCGGGTCCCGCATGTCAACCGTTTAAAGCCCCATTTAGAAAGGTCCAAAGTGGGCATGCTCCTAGCTACAGATGCTGGAATGGAGGAGGAGAGTGAGCCTCTTCCTGACCTCCTGTCTGCAAAAGAGCAAGATGGGTCAGTGGATGGTGTTGTCCTCTCTGACACACTGACCCCTGAACAGCAGCAGGATTGTCGCCAATTGTTGGGACAATTCCCTGATCTGTTTTCCTTGATTCCTGGTGTCACTCAGTGGTGCGTCCATGATGTGGACACCGGGGACAGCACTCCTGTGAAGCACAAGGCTTACAGAGGGACTGACAAGGTCAGAGCATACATCAAGGAGGAGGTCTCCAAAATGTTTGCCTTAGGGGTGGTTGAGTCCTCTAGCAGTCCTTGGGCCAGCCCAGTGGTCTTGGTCCCAAAGGCTGCAGCGCCTGGTGCTTCACCGGAACTTCGGTTCTGTGTGGATTACCGAGGACTCAATTCAGTCACCAAGACTGACGCGCACCCCATCCCCAGAGCTGATGAGCTCATAGATCGGTTGGGGGCTGCCCGGTACCTTAGTACGTTTGATCTAACGTCTGGGTACTGGCAGATCGCCTTGACTGATGGGGCAAAAGAGAGGTCAGCATTCTTATGCCCTTTGGGATGAAGAATGCCCCTGCCACCTTCCAGAGGTTGGTCAACCAGGTCTTGGCTGGACTGGAGGATTTCAGTGCCGCCTATCTGGACGACATCGCAGTGTTCAGCGCCAGCTGGGAGGAACACTTGCGCCACCTCCAGGAAGTGTTGTTGGCCCTGCGCAGAGCAGGCCTCACAATCAAAGCCAGTAAGTGCCAGATTGGGCAGGGTTCAGTGGTGTACTTGGGGCACCAAGTAGGGAGCGGCAAGGTGGCCCCCCTGCAACCCAAGATTGATACCATCCTGGTATGGGCACCGCCCAAAACCCAGACTCAGGTGAGAGCCTTCTTGGGTCTCACGGGTTATTACAGGAGGTTCGTCAAGGATTATGGTAACATTGTGCACCCCTTGACTTCGCTGACTTCCAGGAAGCAGCCACGACTTGTGATCTGGACTGACGCCTGTCAGACGGCCTTTGACACCCTGAAAACTGCAATGTGCACAGCACCCATACTCCAGGCACCCGACTTTTCTAAAGAATTTGTTGTCCAGACGGACGCTTCAGAGCATGGCGTGGGGGCTGTTCTAGCTCAGGTGAATGAAGAGGGCCGAGACTTACATGTAGCCTTCATCAGTAGGAGGTTACTTCCCAGGGAACAGAGGTGGAGTGCGATAGAGAGAGAAGCATTTGCTGTGGTCTGGGCGCTGAAGACGCTAAGGCCCTACCTGTTTGGGACTCACTTCCGGGTTCAGACAGACCACAGGCCCCTCAGATGGTTGATGCAGATGAGGGGTGAGAATCCAAAGCTGTTGAGGTGGTCCATTTCCCTACAGGGATGGACTTCGCGGTGGAACACCGCCCTGGCACAGATCACGCCAATGCTGATGGTCTGTCCAGATTTTTCCGCCTTAGTGATGAGGACTCCCTAGGGTAAGGGTAGTTCTCCCCACATTTCAGCTGGAGGGGACACGTGTTAGACCTGGCATCATTGGCATGAGTCTCTCCTCCATTTCTTCTGTTTGCCTCCTCTGTTTACGATGTTTTTGCTGGTAAATGCTTTGGGCACTGTGCCACTGCTGATCAGTGCCACAGTGCAAGTGCTCCCTATGTGAAATTGCTGTATTGATTGACTTCCATGTTTGGCTTATTTGGTTTACTATCAGTCCCTAGTAGCGGGCAGCAGGAGTGCCAGGGCTTGTAAATACAAATGCTGCTAGTGGGCCTGCAGCACGTGTTGTGCCACCCACAAGAGCGGCCTAGTAAAAGTATGTCTGAAGGTCTACCATTGCTAGACCACGTGCAGTCTGGTACTGTCACGCAGACTGTGCAAGTATACCTACTTGCCAGTCCCTAAACCTTCCCTTAACTTCATGTTAGTCACCCCTATGGTAGGCCCAAGGGCAGGGTGCATTGTAAGCATAAGGTAGGACAAGCCTGACAAGGTTGGCATGTCCTAATAGTGAATTACAGCCATATTTGTTTTTCACTATTGTAAGGTAACCTGCTCTCCATCAGTTAGAATAGGCTGCCAGGATTATTAATGCTATAATCCTAGCGGGCTCGGGGAGCATGGTGCAATGTCGAGTTTGGTATCCCTGAACTCAGGGTTTAATAACGCATCCGTTTGTGTGGATGGTTTTTGGACTCTGTGTTTGAAAATAGCACTTTTAGAAAGTAGCTATTTTCTTGTCTAACTGTCTACCGGTCTCTGCTGGTTCTGGTGTGCGTGTGACAGGAGCTGGGTGGCTCCAGAGGTCTGAATGAGTCAGTGTGGGATGAGTGGGGCATTTGCATTGAGAGTAGGGGAAGAGTAGCTCCTGATAGCCTGCCCTGCCTGATACAATGCTGGCTCCGCCCCCCTGCCGGGTGGCTGATGACTCTGTGCCTGCCTGGGACTTTCCTGGCCTACCTCCTGCCGGGCACTTGATGGCCCTGCCAGTGACAATGCTGGCTCCGCTCCTGCTGGGCGGCTGAAGACTCTGCCCTGCACAGTGAATAGGCCAGGTGCTTCGGACTGGCAACACCCACAACAAACCCAAGATGGGGGGAAATTCCCCTGCATGGACAAAGGGATCAAAGCCAAAAAGGGGTATAAGAGAAGGACCCTTGAACCAAGAATTTAGATCACTTCTGACAAGGAAACCTGAACCAAGGACAAGAAGCCTGCTGATCTAAGGACTGCCTACCCCTTCTGCCAGAGTGCTGTTTGTTGGGGGAATCCTGCATTGCTTCTTTGTTTTTGCCAAGGAACCAGGAGAGAGGAACTGTGTGTGTACTCTCAATCTTTGCTAAGAAAATCTCCAAGGGCTGGAAGAGTGCAAGTCTCCTGTTGAAGTCACAGGGCTAAAGGACTTCATCTGCTTAAAGTGCTATTTGCTGGAACTTGTGAATCCAGCACCTTTGAAAGAATCGAGCAATCTCGACACCGACGGACGCCGCCGAATCCAGCTCGACATCGTGAGTAACGGCTCCAGTGTCCCGCTTCCTCGACGCCGGCCGCTGGGCCCGATCGACGCCAGCAACAACGCCAGTGAGTAGTGAGTTCGGCTCCAGCTCCAAGTGACCTCGTGTCTGCACCGCTGCTGATCGCATCGACTTCTAGCCCTCTCGACGCCGTGAGCGCTGCTCACTCTTGCAACATCGACATCGACGACGCCGTATCCTGCTTCACCTCGTGAGCGCTGCTCCTGCCTGACTTCGGTCGACGCCGCTGCAGATCGCCCCGACTCCGAGGCCCGATCAACGCCGAAGACGCGACGCCGGACATCTCGACGCCGCTGATCATCGAGTGCTTCACTTTTCCAAGGTACTGTGTTGTGGGGGTCTGTGCGACTCCGGGCTCGACGTAGCGCTCCTCGCGGTCGACGCCGAACCTTTGGATTAACTTTGCCTCGACGTCGTGTGACTCCTGTGTGGGTTACATTGTTGCTAAGAACTGTGTTTTAGAGAAGAAGAGTTGCTTTTGATACTAAAGACTTTGTGCTAAGAAGAAACCGTGCTTGAACTATTATTTTTCCTTCCAAGATTATTTATTAAGATTGTGGTATATTTTTGTCGTTATTCGGTCTTGTGCTAAGCCTTATATAAAAATCCTTATTTTTATAATACTACTGTGTCGTGTCCATTTGTAGTGTATTCACTTTATTACTGTATGTGGTCATAAATGCTTAACGCACTGCCTCTGAGATAAGCCTGTCTGCTTTGCCAAGCTACCAAGGGGGTGAGCAGGGGTTATCTAAGTGTGTGATCCCCTTGCCCTGACTAGAAAAGGTGTGTCCCTATTTGTCAGAAGTGTATACCTCTGCCAACTAGAGACAGCCGCTTCTAACAGTGAATGAATAAGTGCTTGGGTTTTAGTGGAGTGATTGGATAAGTACATGGTGCTGGCTGGGTGATTGAAGAAGTGCATGGGTACTGAGACAGCGATGGCTGGACTGCATGGGTAGTGCTCAGGGTATTGTAGCAGTGTATATGTTAGTGCCGGGGTCATTGCATGAGTGCATGGGTACTGACTGGATGATTAGACTTCTGCAAGGAGAGTGTATGGTGAATTTATAAGTGCTTGGGTTTTGGCGAAGTGATTGGATAAGTACACACATGTCACATCAATCCCGCCCCCTCCCTTTACCACTCTTCAACCGCAACCCCTAGTAGGTTTTAAGTTGGGGGATTAATTCTCCCTTAATCCTGAGGGTTCCTGGGGGCCAACTAACCCACCAGGTGGTCCAAGGCCATGCCCTTTTTACACCTCTCTGCAACACACCTCTGTGGCACTTACAGGAGGTACCTGATGGGCTAGTTGTACCCAAGGGACCCACAGGATTAAGGGGACTTAATCGCCAACTTACAACGCACCAGAGGGCCCATATACACAGTGGTGAAGGGAAGGGGTGGGCCTGATGTGGCAAGTGTGCAAACACGCCCCGTGCAAGTTTCAAGTTGGGGGACTAGGTTCCCTTGAATCCTGAGGGTCCATGGGGCCCAACTAGCCCACCAGATATCTCCAGTGCGCACCAGGGAGCTGCATTGCAGAGAGGTGTTCAGAGGCCATGTCCCTTTTTACACCTCTCAGCAATGCAGCTCTTTGGCACTCACTGGATGTACCTGGTGGGCTAGTTGGCTCCCAGAGACCCTCAGAATTGAAGGGGACTTAATCCCCCAATTTACAATGTGCCAGGGGGTGCATTTGCACACTTAATATGTCACGCCCCACCCCCTCCCTGCACCACTGTGCAAATGTACCCCCTGGCGTGTTGTAAATTAGGGGATTAATTCCCCTTCAGTCCTGAGGGTCCCTTCTCCTTTTTAAAGGAGGGTGGCTGCATGGCCCCCCTCCTTAGGCCTCAAGTGCTCGGGGACCCCATCCCCCGGGGCTGTGCCTCATTTAAAACAATTTTTGGTTATGGACGTAGGGAGGCTGCGTGGCCCCCCTCCTGGGGCACTTCTGGCCCAAGGACCCCATCCCCCTTGGCCAGCCCTTTCCAATGGGGACCGTGGGGGGAGCTCCAATGCCCCCATGGTCCCACCTGCTCCCCACCTCTTGCAGGAGCCAGCATTTCTTTTACACAAGGGTAGCTGCTAACATGCCGCTCCCCGTGCGGAAAAACAACCTGATTTGGATTTTGTAAGTGAGAGCAGCAAACTTGCTTGCAAAATCCAAATCAGTGTTTGCTATGACAGAGCGGGAGCCACCCGGCTCCCACCCTGCCATAGCAAACAGCAGTGTCCCGGGGGATGGGAACCCGGTACACTGCAGGAGCTGGCCCTGGGGGCTGGCGGTCCTAAGGGCCATGGAGGGCCCCATGAGGGGGCCGTGCGGCCCCCTCCCTCCTAGTGCACAGCCCCGGGGAGGTGGTGGTCCTTGGGGCAAGGGGGTCCGCATTTGCATTTTAGTGCCCTGTGAAGGTGGCGGTCCCTGGGGCATTTGGGGGGCTCAAGCCCCCCACACAGATATATGTATTTTATTTAAAAGCCCCGAGGTGGTGGTTCCCAAGGCAGTGGGGGGCATTGTGCCCCCTTGAATAATTAATAAAAGCCCCAGGGTGGCCGTCCCTGGGGCTTGGGGGCTTGGAGGCCCCCAAAACATTAAAAAAGAAGCCCTGGGGTGGCTGTCCCTGGGTCAGTGGGGGGCCATGAGCCCCCTGTGAATAATTAACAAAAGCCCCGGGGTGGCGGTCCCCAGTACTTGGGGGGCCTTGGAGGCCCCCACACATTAAAAATGAGCCCTGTGGGGTGGCGGTCCCCGGAACTGTGGGAGGGCCGAGTACCCTCCCACACATAATGTAAATCAAGCAGCAGGGGGTGGCGGTCCAGAGGGGTGCGCGTGCCCCATGGTCCCCCGCATATATTTGCTGCAAATTGCTCTAGGACCTGGCCCACCTGGGGGCCTCAATAAAATGAAGCATGGGAGCCCACGCTTAATTTTTTTAAATAAATTGGTGGGATTCCGGACCCCAGCGCCAATTTCACCTTAATTTGAAAAAAATGCTTTCTATGGCCCTGGGGGTCCTTGTGGAACCCCATGGACAGGCCTAGGGGGTCAGGGTGTTTCTACCCTGCCCCCTTTTCTTTTTTTAACCGTTGTTTTTCTCTTTACTTGTGACTAGATGGCTGCCAACACTCCTGGGTTTTGAGTGTTGACAGCCAATTAGAATAAAGCTTGTGCTTGGGAGGGTTTTCAATACATATATTTATATATATATATTCCCCAAACACCCTCCTTAGAAAGAAAAGTCGTAGCCACACACCACAACGGAGTTTGCATCTCTTTATTTGGAGGTAATCGGCTATGCTAACATGTTTCGTTCGATTGTCCTGAACTTTTTCAAAGGGTTGCGCCGCTCTCATCCAGTTAGGCTTGACAGGAACTGCAATTATTTATTTGTTTGTCAATTGTTCACGCCCAATGGGCATCATGCTCCATCGCAAGGTTTTATGGTCTGTGTAGTTCCTCATTTTAAATGCAATTGTTTTCCCCTCCAGTGGGTTATATTTCATGCCTATCCCATGATGCGAAGTCCGTTGTGTCCTGGAAACACCCATTCTCAAGGTTTCCCTGGAACCAATGCCGAAGACAGTCTTTGGTGGCACCTATCTGTCCTATCGCTTTCGCGTTCTCTAAAGGTGGTTCTGTTTCGGGCAGACCATGGCGCTCTTGCTGGCGGTGCGTAGCTTACGGCTGAACCACGCCGTTAAATATTCCCCAAATATATGTATATATATATATATATATATAAAAATATATTTCTTAGACTCTTCTCACCTCGTCTTTTGCGATGGAAGTCATGGCACAGCAAACAGGTAAGATTTTACAAGATTTCTTTATGTACACACCATGTGCAAAATAACGTGTATTGATTATATAAATATATATATATATATATATATATCAGCAACCAAAGAGATCCCATAGCCATGGGAGCGCGCTCCACAGTGTGTGCTCTGCCAAGGGGTCGGATCCTGACCCGGATAATTATTTTGAACAAAGGAGGCGGCACAGTCAGAGATCGATTTAAGCCTTATTTATTGCAAGACTTCACCCCACCAACGCGTTTCGGCCAAACACGGCCTTGCTCACGGTGAGCAAGGCCGTGTTTGGCCGAAACGCGTTGGTGGGGTGAAGTCTTGCAATAAATAAGGCTTAAATCGATCTCTGACTGTGCCGCCTCCTTTGTTCAAAATATATATATATATATATATTACCTACTGGCGGTCGCCAGTAGGTAATTATAGTTAGGACCTAGTTTCCATAGGAAATCCGCAACATTCTATTGGGAATAACTTTGGCGCCGATTGAGGAATTTGCGTGTAATTTTCCAAAATTTAGGCCAGCTCCACTCCGCTCCTTCCCTGGAAGTTTCGGGGGTATTCGTTATGCGAAGGCCGAGAAAAAAGGGCCATCCCAAAACGTGTTTTCCCATGTTAAGTTCCATAAGAAGGACGTTCTGACACGGCTACAGCCCGAACCGCTGAATGGAATTACACCAAACTTTGTAAAATTGTAGGGACTGGTATGCAGAAGTGCCTTTACTATATTTGGTGAAAACTGCTCCAGTAGTTTTTACAAAAATTTACTTCGAAAACACATATATCTAGATGAGCGCTCCGAGTGCTTTGGGGTACGCGTACCGGTAAGCGCACCTGGCGCGCCACAGAAGTGCGCGAGCAGAAAGCTGATTGGCTCTCGGGTGTCTGTCAACATTTCAAACAGTCCGGAGAGTCCGCCATCTTGTGTCTCGGTAGAATCGAGACACAAGAGGTGAAAAAAAGGGGGAAATGATTAAAAAGGGGGCAGGGTAGACACCCCCTGACCCCCTAGGTTTTCTGAGGACCCTGAAGGGCAAAAAACCTTTTTTTTTTATTTTCTCGGGGTAAGCGCTGGGTGCGTTCCCATGTACGCTTCCAGGTACGCGTACCCTAAGCGCACCACGGGGAAAAACAGTGAAAGAAAATAGTGTAAAATAAGAATTTAGAGTGCTTAGAGGTAGGGTAGCTCTGAAAAGAGCTGTTGTGTTATGTGGGTGTTTTTTGTACCTACAAGTAGGTACCGATGCAGAGTCTAAAATTCAAGAGGAAGACTCTATTCCCCTCATCTGTAAAATGTACACCATCTCTCCTATAGATGCCTTGCATGTTGTAATGCAAGTTGTTGTGGTATATGGAACCCATACCATAGTCTCTGAGGAAAGCAGAAACAGATGTATTCACATGTTTCCTTGCTTTCTCAATCTGTGGACAAAATTGGTTGGACCAGTTCCATTTTTGCCTTTCGCATATATTAGAATATACCAATGCAGTTTTTGGAAAAAGTGACATCAATTGCCCAAAGGTGTCCTTTAAAAGCATTTCCAGACCTACCCCAGTCAAAGTGCCCAGGTCATTTCCACCACAGTGCACAATTATGAGGTCAGGGTGTGGTAGATGCATAAAGGATTTTACCAATGGTATCAATTGGTGACATCTCAATCCTATCTGGCCAATCCACATAATATCCACATTTGGTAAATCAAGGTTGTTAATACCTCTGTTTGCTGCATACGTTTCACTCCAGTGAACAAAGCTATGACCCACAATCCAGACTGTAGGCATCTTGAAGATAGATGTGGTTGTATTCAGATGAGTTGTGGAAATGAAATGGCAGTTTGAAAGTAGGAGTTATGAAAAAAAAGTGGTTGAGATTCAGTGCGCTTGAAATAGCAGAAATGATTGGTGGTTTTTTAAAATTTTCAACTGAAAATTAGGGTGCATGCTTTTGTTTTTTGAAAGAAGTAATTCTAATGGTTGAGAAAAACTAATTAAAAGAAACATTGCGCAGGATTAGCTAGTATATTGAGAGCTCAAACACCCTTGCTGGATTCATTTGCAACATAGTATGATGAACTTTTCACCTGTGCTGAGTTAGGTGGGAGTTACCATGGTGACAGGCTGAATGAGCACTGGGGGATGGGTGAATATTATGTGAGTTTGAAAGTGTTGAAATGTAGAACCAATTAAATTGTCAGTTTGGTTTTGAAATAGTGTGGGAAGAATTTTGATTGGTTAAGTCCAGGGATATGTGTGAAGAATTACAGGGAATCAGGGTCATTTGTGGTTGCAGTGTTTGAGGTGCATTTCACAGATTCTGCTTAAGAAAATCTGGTGTGTGTGACTGACACTGTTCTAAATCTTCAAAAGCATTTTTAAAGGTGAGTAATGATTCATTTAATAAAGATAGAGTGCTGTATGCACTATGGGGAAGATTAAGAAGCATATTGGGCTTGTTTATTCTTGCATTGTGTCTCATGTTTCTATGTAATGCTAGCAAAAAAATGAATGGTGCATATTTGAAATGTATTTTGGAAATGAGTCAGGTTTCTGCCTTGTAATGTAGTGGTCATTTAAATGGGTTGTGCTCTGCGTGTAAAACGATTTACTATGCTACATGTTTTTTGGTAAAATGTAAGATGGTGAGAGATGGTATGAACACAGACACACATAGTGGAGGCAGAGACAGACATGGTAGATTACATGTAACATCCTGGTCATGTGCCTAAGATCACACTGTGAGTCAAGCTTGATTTTAAATGAATCTGGGTGAATAATCTGCTTAGTTGATGTGTTTAAAAATATGGGAATACATGTATTCTTGAAGTCAGTTAGGCTTTAGGATATGTACTAGTAGAGAATCTTAGGCAGCATGTCTGTTAGGCCTCTTAGTTCACAAATAGGCTCTAAGCTGTGCAATAAAGATCCAGGGTGTGCTGTTCAACTGAAAAAGGAATGTTATGTCTTGCTTATATATATATGGTCTGTTTTTTGCCAGTAGAGACAGTGAGATAGTATGAGCACAAACACACATAGTGGAGGCAGAGACAGACATGGTAGATTACATGTAACATCCTGGCCATGTGCCTAAGAACACACTGTGAGTCAAGCTTGATTTTAAATGAATCTGGGTGAATAATTTGCTTAGTTGATGTGTTTAAAAATATGGGAATACATGTATTCTTGAAGTAAGTTAGGCTTTAGGATATGTACTATTAGAGAATCTTAGGCAGCATGTCTGTCAGGCCTCTTAGTTCACAAATAGGCTCTAAGCTGTGCAATAAAGATCCAGGGTGTGCTGTTGAAATAAAAAAGGAATGTTACGTCTTGCTTATATATATATGGTCTGTTTTTTGCCAGTAGAGACAGTGAGATAGTATGAGCACAAACACATATAGTGGAGGCAGAGACAGACATGGTAGATTACATGTAATATCCTGGTCATGTGCCTAAGATCACACTATGAGTCAAGCTTAGTTTTAAATGAATCTGTGTGAATAATTTGCTTAGTTGATGTGTTTAAAAATATGGGAATACATGTATTATTGAAATTCAGTTAGGCTTTAGGATATGTACTAGTAGAGAATCTTAGGCAGCATGTCTGTTAGGTCTCTTAGTTCACAAATAGGCTCTACGCTGTGCAATAAAGATCCAGGGTGTGCTGTTGAAATGAAAAAGGAATGTTATGTCTTGCTTATATATATGGTCTGTCGTTTGCCAGTAGAGACAGTGAGATAGTATGAGCACAAACACACATAGTGGAGGCAGAGACAGACATGGTAGATTACATGTAACATCCTGGTCATGTGCCTAAGATCACACTGTGAGTCAAGCTTGATTTTAAATGCACCTGGATGAATAATTTGCTTAGTTGATGTGTTTAAAAATATGGGAATACATGTATTCTTGAAGTCAGTTAGGCTTTAGGATATGTACTAGTAGAGAATCTTAGGCAGCATGTCTGTTAGGCCTCTTAGTTCACAAATAGGCTCTAAGCTGTGCAATGAAGATCCAGGGTGTGCTGCTGAAATGAAAAAGGAATGTTATGTTTTGCTTATATATATGGTCTTGTTTTTTGCCAGTAGAGACAGTGAGATAGTATGAGCACAAACTCACATAGTGGAGGCAGAGACAGACATGGTAGATTACATGTAACTTCCTGGTCACGTGCCTAAGATCACACTGTGAGTCAAGCTTGATTTTAAATGAATCTGGGTGAATAATTTGCTTAGTTGATGTGTTTAAAAATATGGGAATACAATTCTTGAAGTCAGTTAGGCTTTAGGATATATTCTAGTAGAGAATCTTAGGCAGCATGTCTGTTAGGCCTCTTAGTTCACAAATAGGCTCCAAGCTGTGCAATAAAGATCCAGGGTGTGCTGTTTAAATGAAAAAGGAATGTTATGTCTTGCTTATATATATATGGTCTGGTTTTTGCCAGTAGAGACAGTGAGATAGTATGAGCACACACACACATAGTGGAGGCAGAGACAGACATGGTAGATTACATGTGACATCCTGGTCATGTGCCTATGATCACACTGTATCTCACTCTGTGCCTGTGTCTATCTCACTCTGTGCCTGTGTCTCATCTCACTCTGTGCCTGTGTCTCATCTCACTCATTTTTGACAAGGATCACAACCTGACTCATTTCCAAAATGTATTTGCAATATGCACCATTCATTTTTTTGCCAGCATTACATAGAAACATGAGACACAATGCAAAAAGAAACAGTACCCTTTAAGCTAAGAGATGCAAACTGTGATGCAGACACAGGTGACATTATTGATAAATGTGAAAATATAATTCCTTATTTCACACAGACACTCAGTGTGATCCTTGTCAAAAATGTTAAAGCCATACATTTTACCATAAAACATTTACCGGAGTGAAATGAGGCACACGGAAAGAGAGAAATGACACACACAAAGAGAGAGATGGGGCAGGCACAGAGTGAGATGAGACACAGGCACAGAGTGAGATGAGACACAGGCACAGAGTGAGATGAGTAACAGGCAGAGAGTGAGATGAAATACAGGCACAGAGTACCCTTTAAGCTAGGAGATGCAAACTGTGAGCACACAGGTAACATTATTGAAAAATGTGAAAATATAATTCCTTATTTCACACAGACGTTCAGTGTGATCCTTGTCAAAAATGAGTGAGATGAGACACAGGCACTCAGTGAGATGAGACACAGGCACAGAGTGAGATGAGACACAGGCACAGAGTGAGATGAGACACACAAAGAGAGAAATCACACACACAAAGAGAGAGATGGGGCAGGTACAGAGTGAGATGAGACACAGGCACAGAGTGAGATGAGACACAGGCACAGAGTGAGATGAAACACAGGCAGAGAGTGAGATGAAATACAGGCACAGAGTACCCTTTAAGCTAAGAGATGCAAACTGTGAGCACACAGGTGACATTATTGAAAAATGTGAAAATTTAATTCCTTATTTCACACAGACACTCAGTGTGATCCTTGTAAAAAATGAGTGAGATGAGGCACAGGTGCTCAGTGAGATGAGACACAGGCACAGAGTGAGATGAGACACAGGCACAGAGTGAGACGAGACACACAAAGAGGGAAATGACACAAACAAAGAGAGAGATGGGGCAGGTACAGAGTGAGATTAGACACAGGCACTGAGTGAGATGAGACACAGGCACAGAGTGAGATGAGACACAGGCACAGAGTGAGATGAGACACGCACAGAGAAAAATGGCACACAAAAAGAGAGAGACGGGGCAGGCACAGAGTGAGATGAGACACAAGCACAGAGGAGTGAGATGAGACACAGGCACAGAGTGAGATGAGACACAGGCACAGAGTGAGATGAGACACAGGCACAGAGTGAGATGAGAGTGAGATAAGACACAGGCACAGAGTGAGATGAGACACATCCACAGAGTTAGATGAGACACAGGCACAGAGTGAAATGAGACACAGGCACAGAGTGAGATGAGACACAAGCACAGAGTGAGATGAGACACAGGCACAGAGTGAGATGAGACACGCAAAGAGAAAAATGACACACAAAAAGAGAGAGATGGGGCAGGCACAGAGTGAGATGAGACACAGGCACATAGTGAGATGAGACACACAAAGAGAGAAATGACACACACAAAGAGAGAGATGGGGCAGGTACAGAGTGAGATGAGACACAGGCACAGAGTGAGATGAGACACAGGCACATAGTGAGATGAGACACAGGCACTGAGTGAGATGAGACACAGGCACAGAGTGAGATGAGACACGCAAAGAGAAAAATGACACACAAAAAGAGAGAGGTGGGGCAGGCACAGAGTGAGATGAGAAACAAGCACAGAGTGAGATGAGACACAGGCACAGAGTGAGATGAGACACAGGCACAGAGTGAGATGAGACACAGGCACAGAGTGAGGTGAGAGTGAGATGAGACACAGGCACAGAGTGAGATGAGACACATCCACAGAGTTAGATGAGACAGGCACAGAGTGAGATGAGACACAGGCACAGAGTGAGATGAGACACAGGCACAGAGTGAGATGAAACACAGGCACAGAGTACCCTTTAAGCTAAAAGATGCAAACTGTGAGCACACAGGTGACATTATTGAAAAATGTGAAAATATAATTCCTTATTTCACACAGACACTCAGTGTGATACTTGTCAAAAATGAGTGAGATGAGACACAGACACTGAGTGAGAAGAGACTCAGGCACAGAGTGAGATGAGACACAGGCACAGAGGGAGATGAGACACACAAAGAGAGAAATGACACACACAAAGAGAGAGATGGGGCGGGTACAGAGTGAGATGAGACACAGGCACAGAGTGAGATGAGACACAGGCACAGAGTGAGATGAGACACAGGCACTGAGTGAGATGAGACACAGGCCCAGAGTGAGATGAGACACAGGCACAGAGTGAGATGAGACACAGGCACAGAGTGAGAGGAGACACAGGCACAGAGTGAGATGAGACACGCAAGGAGAAAAATGACACACAAAAAGAGAGAGATGGGGCAGGCACAGAGTGAGATGAGACACAGGCACAGAGTGAGATGAGACACGCAAAGAGAGAAATGACACACACAAAGAGAGAGATGGGGCAGGCACAGAGTGAGATGAGACACAAGCACAGAGTGAGATGAGACACAGGCACAGAGTGAGATGAGACACAGGCACAGAGTGAGATGAGACACAGGCAAAGAGTGAGATGAGACATGCAAAGAGAGAAATGACATACACAAAGAGAGAGATGGGGCAGGCACAGAGTGAGATGAGACACAGGCACATAGTGAGATGAGACACAGGCACAGAGTGAGATGAGACACACAAAGTGTGAGATGGTGCAGGCAAAGAATGAGATTAATAATGAAACTGTACCGCACTGTTGCTGTGACACAGTTGCTGTGCTATAAACTTACTTATGTTGTAAACTAGTGTTTATATGGTTCACTTATTGTAATTGCTATGTAGTATGTTAGTAGTGGTCTATAATATGTTATTTGTTCTTTACCACAGATTGTAATCATCTAAAGAAATATAAAAGAATATGCCGACGAAGGAAAGAAGAATAAAAAGTTACAAACATGCTTTATTGGCCAAGAAAACACAATTAGAAGATTCATCCAAAACACAATCTTCAGTGAAAAAAAAGAATGCTCCTGGTAAGCAAACAAAGGAGTTTTTTAGGAAATTAACGCAATGTAAAAAACATCTGGATATTGTTTCAAAGAAAAATAAATCATCTGTAAATACAAAGAAAAAGCAGAGCGCCCCAAAAAATGTAAGACCTGTTGAAGGATATGATATTGTCTATAGTAATTGAAGGAGAAATCAATTTATTGACATTCGTAGACGAATGTTTTATAACAGATTGTTTTAAATTTATTAAAAAATTTTAAGATTTATAAAAAGAAGACTGATTTTTACAAGAAACAACAAAGTATAGTGAAGATTGTGGATCATGCTTTTGAAGTGAAAAAAAATGTATTCAGTTTAATAATCAATAGAATTCGTACACTAGATAAGGTAATTAATGTTTTGAAATTAAAATGTAAGTGTAAAAGAGTAATTAATCGGACTAATTTTTGTGATGTTTTTTCTGGAGAATGGAAGCATAGTTCAAGTTGTGAGCCATTTTTTAATGAAGAGAGTTACTTTCAGGATAATGATTTGGTGCATGCAGTTGACACCAGTGGTCGAGCATATGAGGTGAAGGACGGTTGTCCGGTTGAAAAAGAACACATTGGGGCAGATTTATGTTAACTGGCGCATCCCCAGGGATGCGCCAGTTAATGTGCGCCACAGTGCGCCACAGATCCGCCACCCATGGTGCGCCGCATTTACAATGCGGCGCACCATGGGGCAAAAACGGCACAGATGCGTGACGCATCTGTGCCGTAAAGGCGGCGCATTGCTGGAGTTGCGTCGCAAGCGCGACGCAGCTCCAGCAATGCTCGGGGGTGCCCTATCTGACCAATGCTGCATAAAGACCTACGCCTGCTCCAAGCAGGCGCAGGCTTTTGACGCAGCATTGGCCTGAAATTGACTGAGTGAAATCTTATAGATTTCACTCAGCCACTTTTGCGAGGCGCACCTGCCCCGGAACGCCACCCTGCGCCGGAACGCCCACAAGCGGCGCAGGGCTTTACAACGTGACGCATCTGCCTAGATGCGTCACGTTGTAAATCGTTCGTAGGGATGCGCCACGTTTACGCCGCCTTGCGTGACGCAACAGCGGCGTAAACGTGGCGCAAGGGCCTCATAAATCTGCCCCATTGTGCCTAGAAATGCAGAAGAGGTGTTAGCTGATGAAGTTTTAGGGAGATGTCCTAAGGCTCCAGTGTATACTTGGAATTGTAGTAGTATTTGTAGTGTGCGACAGGATTCAATTGATTTGTTTCTCAATTTCTTACGGACATATACTAAGAAAAGTCTAAAACAAAAGGTGAAAATGTTGCAAGAGTTAGATCCTTGTAGAGTGAGATAAAAACAGGTTTGCATGGGCATTCACTGGCTTGTCTTTCAAGAAAAGTATGTCAGAGTGTTTTTTACCATTTTAGGATGTTAGCAGTGCATCATAATAAAGTAAGGAAATTAGTAAGAAGGTTGTATTATGCAAAAAGTCCAGCACTTAAGCTAAAACAGTTAAACAGTGCTCTTTTGCATGGATCTGAATTAGATGTGAAGAACATATATATATTTTTTTTTTATTCATCATCATCAAGATTACAATTATGTATTTCACCAGGATAAAAAAAATCAAATAACATTCATTATTGAATTAATTCCTTAACAAGTTCATTAATTCGTACTTACATTTAATACATTCTATCCAAAATAGTTCTTACAAATTCAGTTTAATACCTAAGACAGATTATTAATTATCTTACTGTATGCTTATAACTCCCCCAGCTTTTGCTTCCATACTATTATTGGAGCCCATATTCGCCTCGCAACTTCTCTTCTTACCCTTCCCTTTTTTTCATATAGAGCCTGTTCCAAGGTAAAGATTGCCAGCAACCTAGAAACCCATTGATGTACTGTCGGTGGACTAGGATCTTTCCATAGCAATGCTATACATAATCTACTTAATACCATGGCTATATACAAAAACTCATAATGAGGAACTACCACGCCATCCTTAGCTACTCCTAAAATCATAACTTCGTCTGACAGTGAAATATTCATTCCCAGTGATTTATGGAAAAAAAATCCATATCCTGTTTATAACTATCTAAACTGGGACATGAAGCAAACATGTGAGTCGTATCAGCTTGGGTAGAGTGACATCTTGGACAGATTATCCCGCTTGTTCCACCCCACTGTGCCACCCTGTGGGGGGTATGATACAATTCATACAATGTTTTATATTGCTGTGTTTGCAAATTTGTTGTTCTCAACACGGTATTTAACATTATTAACGACTTCTCAGCCTCATTCCCTATCAACCCTAGTTTAGTTCCCCATTTTTCAAACATTTTTTCAGAGTCATCCTTCTTAAATTTACATATTTCGACATACAGCTGCGATATGGAGCAACCTGACTCCTTCTTAAGTCTTCAATCAAATCTACCTTTTGCATATCAACCTCCCCGCCCCTCTTTCTTGATAGGACTGACCTAATTTGTAAATATTTATAAAAATCTCTGTGCCTTAAATTATAAAGCCTTTGCACGTTTTCATAAGTGATAATTACCCCTGTAGGCCCTACAAGATCTCCTATAGTTTTTACCCCTTGCCTGTCCCAATCTTTCATTATGGAATCATGGAATATTCCTGGAAGCGATGGATTCCCATATAGTGGTGTATAACAGTTCATTCTACCCAATTTTAGCTTCTTTTTAAGGATAGACCAAATGGTAATGGCAGCCCCCAGGGTCTTAAATCGTACCTTCTTGTAATAGCTTTTCTCATCATATTTGAGCAGCCAGCTATCCGAATCCTTGACCAAAAGCTCGTATACATCCGGAATCATATCCCTCCCTCTCCATTTGTCCGTTATATCTCCCCCCAGCATCCCTCTTAGAAATTGTAAAACTGATGCCCAATAATAAGTTTTGAAGTCAGGGAGTGTCAGCCCACCACGTTCTCGGGGCAACGACAAAAATTTTTGGCTGCGTCGCGTTCTTCCTCCTGCCCATATAAACCTGTTTGTTACCCCTTCTAACTCTCTGAACCATTTATTGTCGAATAGTAGGGGAATGGACCTAAAAAGATAGAGCACTTTAGGCAGAAAGGACATTTTTATCAAGTTGCATCGGCCGATTGTAGTCAAATGTAGGTTGTTTAATCGGTTAAAATCAGTTTTAGCCTTACGTATTATAGGTTCTAAATTCTTCTCTACTATAGTTGTGCAATCGGAGGAAATTGAAACCCCTAAATATATCGCAGTCTCAGTGACTCTTTGATCTGCCAACGTTATTTTATTATTTATTACAACTTGTGTTTTATCTACATTTAGCTTATATCCAGATAATCTTCCATATATAGCTGCTTCTGCTTCTATTGCCCGTAATGCGGTTTCAGGATCACAAGAGGTAACCGCCAGATCGTCCGCATACCCCAAAATTTTTGTTTCATGTCCGTTCAAGACTATTGGCCGTATATCTATATTCTGTTCTATTTTCCTAATAAATGCATCTATATATAGGGCGAAGAGTAGCGGAGAGCAAGGACATCCCTGTCTAGTTCCCGGCCCAATCATTATCTCTTTACTCAATTCGCCCATAATTTTAAGTTTAATTCTTGGATTGACATATAAAGCCCTGACAGCCTTTATGAAACCACTCCCTAGATTTACCTTCTCTAATACTGCCCTCGTGAGGCTGCCGTTCCATCAAACAGGGTTACAACTCTCCTGATATGTTCTGTGGTGCCTCTCCCAGGAATGAACCCATGCTGTCTAGGGGATACTATCTTGCCTATTACTTTCCCTAATCTATTTGCCATATTTTCGAATATACTTTCGCATCACTATTCATTAAACTTATTGGTCTGTATGACCCAGGATTAGTTGGTGGTTTATTTTTTTTTATGAACACTATCATAGTTGCTTCACTCCATGACTCAGGGGGAGGGATATCTTTTTGAATATTAATTATTAAATTATAAAAATCCTCTTCTATTTCAGGAAAAAAGATTTTATAAATTCTAGTGGTATAGAATCAGGACCAACAGCTTTCCCTGCTGGCAGATCCAAAATTGCTTTATGCATTTCCCCTCGACTAACCATCGATTCCAGAGCTCTTTTGTCAGCAGCTCCCAGTTGTTCTAAATTAGCTCCTTCCAAAAATTCCTCTATCTCATACTTCCCACCCCCCTGATCAGTATTATATAATAATTGATAGAATTCTTGAAATCTGACGCATATATCCCTTGGTGCTGTAACCATACTGCCATCCTGAAGCATTACCTCGGCAATATCGCCCTTTGTAGCCTCCTGCCTTGTTCGCAAGGCCAGTATGCGGCCGATTTGTTCGCTGTATTCATACTGTTCCTTTCTCCAGGCCAGATACTTCCCTGCTGCTTTAGATGCAAATATCTCCCCCACAGCTGCTTTAGCCACTGCTAGTCTCTGTGAAATTGCAACTATGTCTTGTTCAGACCTTATAGCTCCAACCAGTTCTTCCTCAATATTTGCAAATGTTCTTATTCTTCCTGCCATCTCCTCCTTTTCTACCTTATTTCGCCTAATTGAGTAACTGAGTGTCTCCCCCCTTATGACTGCTTTCATGGTATCCCATACTATAGCTGGGGAGGCTGTTCCTGTATTAACCTCAAAGAATTCTTTCAGCCAGCCTCTCATGGATTCAATATATTTGACATCTTGTAATAGTGCCCTCTCAAATGTCCAGTTTAAGCTTAGATTATTTTGTGATGCAATTACAATGTCCAAAATCAGTGGATTATGATCCGACATTACACAGGGAAGCTTACTTACTTTGCCCATAGTTGCTATTGTAGGAGATACCAAAAAGTAGTCCAATCTTGCTAATGTATTATGGGGTGCGGAGAAATACGTGCTGCCCCCCCCCGACCTTGTGCTGTTGTTCCCAAGTATCTATTAAGCCATTATCTTCCATTAGCCTTATCAAAGCCATATGGCTTCTCTTTTTCCTCCCCCCAAATTTTTTCGGATCTTGTTTCCATAGGCCATTCAGACCATTAATGTTAAGATCTCCACATACCACCAGGGGTTGGGGCCAGTTAGCCAATTGTGTGTTCATTAGGTTAAACATTTCAGGATCATCGACTGTCGGGGCGTACACTGTGCATAAAGTAAAATTGAATCCCTTCACCTGACATTCCAACAACACCCATCGCCCATATGCATCAACTTTTTGCCTTTTAACATTCACCATACCTTGCCGTGCTAAAACCGCCACCCCTCTTGTTCTCGTCCCTTGTGTTGTATAAGCAAGCAATTGAAGGCCTAACTGCCCCAATAATCCCTTTTGGGTCACCTCTATATGGGTCTCCTGTAGACAAAGCAAATCGACCTGGATTGTTTTTAAATATTCCCTCAACTCTCTTTGCTTCCTTCCATCATTTAATCCACATATATTCAATGTGCCTATCCGCATTGATAGTTTTGTTTTATCTTCAATTCAGCATACAGTTTTTCTGCAATTCTTTCATCATTTAGAAGATAATCATCCCCCTGTTCTATCTTGTCTTGATGTGATGTTTTTTTTTGTTTTTCTCCCCCCCTTCCCCCTTCCCCCTCCCCCTCTCCCCCCCTCCCCCCCACCTGTTAGAGCAAGCAGGCCGCTGGCCTCTGTGATGGAGTCTGGCTGTCGACTCATCTTTGCCGACCTTTATACTTAAATTAAATTAAACCATCTGGATTAGTTACTTCACTTAGATTTCTTCTTTTAGGGCCTCTTTAACCATATCCCCCCGTGAAAAAATAGCATTTCATTCCAATTTGTCCATATCTCCCCGAAAAAAAAAAAATTACCTATATATATATACTTTTCCTTTTTTTCTTTTCTTTTTTATATATACTTTTTTCCTCTTTTTTTTTTTCCCCCCCCTCCTTTCTTTCCCCTTCCCCCTCTTTCTCTTCCCCTTTCTTTTCCCTTCCCTTCCCCTTCCTTCCCCCTTCTTTCCGCCCATCTTGTTTTCTCTTACTCAGGTACTATCTCTTGTATACATTTATCAAAGCTGAGCCCTTCATAAACCAGCTTTTCTCTTGCCTAGCCAGCATGTAAGTCAATATAAACATTCCTACTACAATCTTTAAAGTTTGTCTCTAGCTTCACTCGTAGTCTCACCGCTGGCTCTAATCATATCCATGTATTCTTTTGCTTGAATCTCGGAGAAGAAGATCTTGGTAGAGTTCTTGTGGATTATCTTTAGTTTGGACGGGTTCATTAAATAAGCCTGCAGGCCCATCCTATGACACGGATGCAGTAGCTCTCTCAGTCTCCATCTTCTTTCAACTGTGCTGTGACAGTAGTCTGGGGTTGAAAAGAAGGATTGATTCTCAAATGAGCGTTTAGCGTTGGGGCGAGCTTTTGCATATACTTCTTCCCTCAGCAAGAAATTGCCAAAATATATTAATATGGCTCTTGGTCTTGATGTCCCCTCAGTGGTGGATGTGGTGGATGTGGTGGAGGAACCTTTCTTTTTAAGAGTTAATGGGAACCTATGCACTCTTTGCACTTCCTTGTCCCAATCCCAATGACTCAGTTCCGGGAAGGCTCCTTTGAACATTCTCAGGACATATGCCCTGATATCCCCGCCTTCCACCCCTTCCTCTATACCCAGGATTCTAAGGTTATTTCGTCTTTGACGATTCTCTAAGTCCTCCAGCTTCCACTGGGCATCCACCATCTGTTTTTCATATCCCTTCAATCTGGTTGAGTCTTTGGCTTGCTGATCCTCCATCATCCCCGTTCGTTCTTCCAGATGTGTCATCCTCGTGTTTGTGGCTGTACATATCTTTGCAACCTTCTTTATTGCTCCTTGTAGATTTTTAGTTGCTAAGCGGTTTTTTTCCCCTCAACTTTAGTAGCATCCTGCAATTGTTTAATTGAGTTGAGTATTAGCTGTAAAGTGGGTTCCACTGCCTGTGCCTGTGCCTGTGCCTGTCCGTGCGCCCCCCCAGCTTTGGGATCTTCTTTCTCGATCTCGACGTCGTTGTAAATCTGCTGTGTATCTGAGTAGTCCCAATTTAAAGCTGCTTCCATCTCAGTACTAGCCATGCTTATCCGTCTGTGGCTGCTGCCTGATTTCTCTTGCGATTGCATACTTCTTTGACGTCGAGACAGCCTTTTCTTCCTTGGCTCTTGATTAGGCTCTTGGCTTTTTCCTTTTGGTGAGGATCCGCTTCCCCCTTCCAAACTTAAAGACAGGCTTGAGTCTGTATTAACCCCACCATTTTCCTTCAAGCCTGAGCATATCTCCTCGGATACGTCCGACCCATCTGTTACTGAAAAGAATTTATCCACTGGATCCGTGTTATCCTCTAGCCCACTCTGGCCACTGTTAGCCGTTATTTTCTGTATCAGCATTTCAGTTTGTTGTGCAAGTGTTGTTGTTGTCTCTGAAGTCTCAATATCCACATTAAGCTGTATATTTTCCTCTGCATTATCGATAATGTAATTGAGGTCCATAATATTACTCCATTGTGTCTCTACTGGAGGGGTGCCGGATGTCTCAGAGGTATTGGTAATAGCATTGGTGGCGCTCTCTTTTGCCGTATGTGTTGTGCTCGTGGGGGTAAAATATCCCGTTATACCTTTTGTTTGGCCTAATGGCTGTATAGCATTGATCGCTGCTTGCTTCCTGGTTCTTGTTTTGCTATTAGCCATCGCCCCTTCCTCATTCGTCACTTGTGGATCCTTGTCACCCCCTTTATTTTTCACAGTTTGCCCCAGGACTTGTTTCTCAGTCCCCTCAGGTATTTTCGCTTTCCCACCACGAGCAGTTTTTGGAGCCATTTTGACCCCTTTGTCTCCTTTGAGAGCTGCACCCACCTCAGATACCTCAGATACCTCTAGCTCAGCCTCTATGGCCAGGTGGTGTTGGTTCTGTAAATCTTTCTGCCTTTTTAAACCTGGCAGACGCCAACTTTGTGAATAACTCCCTGGTGTACTCACTCTGCCTGGTTGAGTGATGAATACTTTTGCTCTTCTCTCACCCCCTCTGGCCCCACGCACCGCTTCCACCTTACCAGTTCTAGCTTGGCAGTCTCTTGGGGTATAGATATGGAAATCCGAGCAGCGTATCCATGTACCCCTTGTGTCCTTTGGCTTTGGCTTTCTCTGCAGCTGCCGGTTACACCACACTGGCTGACCGTGATGTCTCCGTCGTCTTTCAGCCGGCGCTCGACTCCTCTGACCTCTGCTACCCCTCCTGCGCTGCAGGCAGCTGTGACTGCCTGTTCCAAAGTCTCCTTGCGCTCCGTGAACTCCGCTTCCTCTGTCTCCTCCGCTGGAAGCGCCCCGAGGGCTGCACCACAACTGCTCCGTCAAATCCGTCTCCTCTGCTGAGCTGCCAAGAGTGCTGCGGGGAGCGCCATGAAGTTTGCAAAGATCGTGCCTCAGCCGCGGATATAGCAGAGGGTATCACTGCTGCAGCGAACGCGATGCCATTCTCCATCGAGGTACAGCGGGGGTCGGCGTCCTTGTTTTTAGCCTTGCTATAGATCAGTTAAATCAGCTAGAAATCAGCGCATAACGTTTCTGATCTGAAAGCTAATCCATTAACCTAAAAAATGAGCAGGTCGGCATCGGAGCGTTCTCCCCAGCCGGCTAGCCAGACGCCATCTTGCTCCTCTGACTTATCTTCTGAAGAACATTTGTGAAGAAATTGAGTTTTGTTATTTTGGTGAAAAAGAGGACAGGGCAGCAACTGATACAGTAATGGAAGTTAATGTGGAAGGGAATGTTCAGATTTCAAGTACAGAAAAATTTGACCATGAAATTACAAAGTTTAAGGTCAATTCAAGTAAAAGGCCTATTTTTTCTTGTGTGTGTTGTCGAAGAAGTCATTATAAGAATCAGACTAGGTTAGTTGATTTATATGTAAAAAGTGAAATGGAAAATAATAATGAGTGGAAGGATTTTGCAACTTATTTGTTGGTAGAAAATTGTTTTGATTTGGGTTCTGATCAACGTATTTGTAAATATTGTTATAATAAAATAAATGAAAACAGAATGCCTGCTAGAGCTGTTCATAATAATCTGGAGTTGGTAGACATTCCTTCTGAATTGATGGATTTAAATACCTTTGAGTCTATTCTGATTGGATGTGTGCATCCTTTTCAGGCTATAGTTCGCATGGAGCCTAAGACAGGGAAATTGCCTCCTTCAGATTTACAGAGAGGATTAAAGGGTAGAGTTGTTTATTTGCCTCTAGATTTTAAGAAAAATATTGATACAATTGGTGTAGAAAAAGTAAAAGAGGAACATCTGGTTATTCTAGTTAATGGTGTTCCGACAAAGAGTAAGAAAATCTGGCAAGAATTAGTGGATGTTAGGAAAGTCAAAAAGGCAATGTTGTGTTTGGTAAAAAACAATCACTACTACAAAAATGCATATGTTGGAGAAGAGGAAACAACTGTAGAAGAGGACTGTGATTTCTCAGCTGGGCAAATTGAAAAAGTTGATGTCTCTAAAAGTGAAGACATTTATGAACATTATAGTGTTCATCCTTTGCATTCCAAAGAAGTAATGGGGAATGTTATTGACTTGTTTCAAATGAAAGAAGCAAAATGAAGTCCCATTAGTGTATGGGAAGAAAGTTTGGAAGCTCGTTGTTTTCCTCAGTTATTTCCAACAGGTCAAGGTGGACGATATGACGACCGACCTGTTCAAATTCCTGCATCTGAATACCGGACTTTAAGATTATATGCAGAAGATCTAAGGTTTCGTCAATGCATTCCATATTTGTTTCATCTACTGTTTGAGAGTGACTTGTCTGGACTTTCTTATGCAGTGAACCATACACTGAAAATTGGAGTACATCTGCAAAATGTTTCGGCAAGGGACTTTATGGATAAAGTCAAACTGCAAGACAGTAATTTGGAATGTCACCTAATTAATCTCATGGCATGTCAGCGTGGTAATAACGAGTATTGGTACTGTCGTCATGGGGAATTGAAATGTATGCTAAGAAACTTAGGAACTCCTACATGGGTCCTCACTCTTTGTTGTGCTGAGTATGCTTGGGAAGACTTACTTCAATTTCTATGAGAGGCTATTGCAAACATTGAAAATATTGAATACAAGACACCTGGAGAACTGTGCTCTTTGGATCCAGTTAATGTATGCAGGTATTTCAATCATAAGTTTGAAGCTATGATGTCTTTTATCACAAACAAACAAAAATCCTCCGCTTGGAGAGGTTTTGGATTTCTTTTGGAGAAAGAGTATCAAGCAAGAGGTGCTCCTCACATACATATGCTGTTATGGATCAAAGATGCACCCAAATTTGGAACAAATTCGGATGACACAGTGATGAGTTTCATTGAACAGTATTCTACATGTGCTGTTCTGAAAAGTACAGAAGAAAACAATTTAAGACATCAAGTTTTACGCTTTCAAACCTATCGTAGTGGAAAATACGGTCGTCGAAATTTCAAATCCAAGGACAAGTTCTACACAAAATGTCGTTTTGCATTTCCACGTCTAGTAACATCAAAAGGAAGAGTGAATAATTTTATGTCATCTTTACGACATACTGTGACAAGAAAATCACCAAAAAATACATTCAACTTAAAAAGAAATGAAGACTCCAAATACATAAATGACTACAACCCAATCATTTTGTCCATGTGGAATGTAACATGGATATTCAATATGTTGCTGACAACTCTATTGCTGTGGCTCGATATGTGACGTCTTACATCACAAAATCAGAAAAGACTGAACTGAAGGAAATTTGGGAGGAAATTTCACATGAAAAGAGTCTAAGTAAGAAATTGTACAGTTACAGTCTGGAGATGTTGTTGCATCGAGAAATTGGAGCATATGAATGTTCTGATCGGTTATCATCAGCAAGTCTATATGCAAAATCTAGAACAATCATTTGGGTGAGTCTAGGTCTTGCTGCAACACAAAACCGAGTTTTGAAATCTGTTCAAGAAATTGAGTATTTGGCGGAGAAAGAACCAAACAGTACAGATATTTTGAAGACAAACATGTTGGATACATACTATCCAAATAGAAGTAGTCATCTTGAGAACGTTTGTCTCTATGAAGTTCTGCAAACCTATACTTTTAAGAGGAACATCACAGAAGATATCAATAAAGGAGTATATGCTGTAATTGGATGTGAAGGATGTCTGGTGAAACAAAGAAAAGGCCATTTGATTAATCATCGAAAATTGAGTTGTGAATCTCCTGACAAAAGGGAATTTTGCAACTCTTTAAGCGATGACGTACAGAAGAGGAACTACTTGGAGATTTTCTCAGTTATGAAGATTCCTTCAGTGCAACCAAGGATACCATAGAATGTCCAGTTTTTTTCAAATTATCTGCAAATGTTGAACGAGGAAATACAGCAAGATGCTACAATTGTAGCAGAGATTGCTAGAGACAGTTCTCAAGACAGTCAAAGTTCTGCTTCATTGAGTCGGGATCCACTAGGAGGACCAATTATCCAAAATGAAGCTGCCACTGCCATGGATGAAGTGGAAAGAGCCATGGAACAAGCTCAGGAGGATGAAGTTAACTTAGAAGATTTGGAAAAAGAACTAAACTTTGAGCAGAAACAAATATATGATGAAGTCACAGAACAGATTGAGCATGGTTTATGTCATGAGAAAAATGAGCAGGAACTGGAAAAAGTTTTCTGAATAAAGCAATTGCAACTTATCTGCAGAAAAGAACGGAGTCATCGCTGTCTTGTGTTGTTACCGCTCCAACTGGGTTGGCAGCACATAACTTTAAAGGGATTACTTTACATCGTTTATTGATGCTGCCAGTAGAGCATGATAATAAATTACAATACCACGAGCTATCTGGAGAAGCTTGTTGTGAAGGTTCCAGAATCCTGAAGAAAATGAAACTTCTTATCATTTATGAGGTAAGCATGGTATCAAATGCAAGAAATTCTTAAAACGGAGTATGATGTGTTATTTGGAGGCAAACACATCATTGTTTTGGATATGTTAACATATGGTTAAATTTCAAATATGCAGAACTGCTTCAAAATATGCGACAAGCAAAGGATGAAGATTATAAAAAATATTCTACAAGATGTAAGAATTGGAAAAGTAAGTGAGCATGGCAAAGAAGCTTTACATGCACGATTCATTTCAAATTTGTTTCCAAATGAAAATATTCTCCCAGAGAATATTTTTAAGAAAATTCCTGAAAACAAATCTGTGATATGCTTGATGCCAACTCTGCAAGAATGTTCAATCTTCAACAACAAAATGTTAAAGTTAGAAAATCAAGAGATTGTGAAACTGGAAGCTATTGATAAAATAGAGCATGAAGGGGCAACTATTATTTTGTCAGAAAAGTTGAAATCAAAATTGGATTCTTTAGAGAAGACAATATCTAAAACTGCTGGTCTGGAAAAGACTCTGTATGCATGTTTAAATTGTCATATAATTTTACGACGGAATTTACATGTGGAAAGAGGTTTAGTAAATGGAGCAATGGGTCATGTTGTTGATTTTGTGAATTACCAAAATAGAGATGGAATTGAATTAAAAAAAATTATATTTGATGGAATTGAAGAAGTACAACAAATCAGTCATTGTTCTGCTCGATTTTTGCTTGTGAAAGGTTTATATGTCCGCCGAAAACAGTTTCCTGTTTCTTTGGCATATGCGGTGACTATTCATAAATCTCAAGGTTTAAGTGTAGATAGTTCTTTGATGAATATTGGAAGTTCTGTGTTCAAGGAGGGTATGGCATATGTTGCTTTATCTCGAGTGAGAACTTTATCTGGATTGTACTTGATTGATTTTGATGAGACAAAGATTAATGTAGATCTAAATTGTGTTAAAGAATATAATAGGTTAAGAAGAGAGTATGCTCCAAATTTACCTCAATATCCTCTATTTGAAAAGCGTGTGGTAGGCCGAAAATGAAGAAATGAGAAAAATTGTAGTGAAGTTGTAGCAAAAAGAAAAAAGTATATGAACCAGTAATTGTAAGCAGAAAGGAAAAGGATTCAGTTAAAGATGTTGTTGGATTTCAGTTTGAAAATAGTTCTGGTGTCAACTGCTATGCTAATGTAGTGGTTAATGTTGGTTTTTTTTTCAAACTTTACAAGAACAGATTGTTGAAAATCGGGATCAAAGATTTTGTTGTTTGTTGAATTCTGTGTTTGAGAAATGTAGCAGTGATAGAACAAAAATAGAAAGTGTTTCTGAAATTTGAAATGTTTAAGACATATGTTCTGGTCTAAATCAATTTTCACAGAATATTCAGCAAGATTGTCAGGAATTTCTAATGTATATGCTTGTTGTATTGCAAGATGAAGGTATAGATGTAGAAAATCTTTTTGGCCTTTCTTATAAATGGCAGCATAACTGCGACAATTGTTCCTTTTCAAGTACTACTACAATAGACACTGAAAGATTTATATATTTGACTTTACCAGACTGCAAATCAGTATCTTTTAATAATCTAGTTAGAGAAGCAAATCAAAACATGGTCTGTACTCAATGTATATCTGCAATGCTATTAACATTATTTATACAAAGATATGGACAGTATGTAATTTTAATGGTCCAACGATGTAGACCTGATGGAACTAAATTGACAACTTTAATTAAAAATGTTGTAGCTTCTCAATTATCAATTTCAGGAAGAACCTTTGCAACTGCAGCAATTATTTACCGTGATGGTCCTTCGACAACATCAGGACATTACACAGCTTATTTAAAATGTCCAAAAGTCTGGACTAATTGTAATGATACTCAATTGACTTTCAAACAATGTTTGCCTTCTGACTGACAAAATTCTTACCTAGTGTTCTTACAACCGAAATTTTAGGAAAGGTAATTGGCCTATGAAGATTGGAGCAGTTAATAAAACTTAGTTTGCTGTTCAAAATTACTTTGTGAGTGAGAGTGATCAAGATAATAAAAAACTTGTAGTTGTCATAGAGGTAGTGTAAGTGTATCACATAGTGAGTGATATCAGTATTATAGGAAATGTTGATCATGACTGAGCCACAGCTGGAAATATAACTATTGTTACATGATGTAAAAGATGTTGGAGCTTTTCTTTCAGAAACTCGGGTAAATGGAAGTTTAACAGTACTATTGAGTAATTTCCAAAGAAAAGGACTTTCCATATACTATTTGGCCTCGTGGAAAAGTAAGTGGATCAGAAATGAGTTAAGATATGTTTTTTCTAAGTTTTACATTATTTATTGAAACGTTGTATGGGTTGTTTTTTAAACACAATCTTTTTGATTTTGTTTTTTTTGCCCGCTGTCATATGATGAGTAGAATTGAACTCACTGTTTTAAGTGAAATTCAATATATTCTGAGAACATTGTATTTTGTATTATGAAATATATATTATACTCCCCTTGTCTCACACTCACTCACCTTTTTCCATCCTCTATCACCCCTCTTAACTCACCCTCACTGCCCTTCTCTCACCCTCTCTCACCCCCTTTCCCTTACTCCACTTCCCTCACTACCGCTCATTCCCCATTCCTTCACTGCCCTTTCCCTCTCTCTTCCACCACTTTCCAGCTCTCAGTCACTCTACTTCACTCCCCTTCCCCTCCCCTTCTTTCCTTCCTTTGCTCCCTCAGTAATTCCCCTTCCATTACTCACCTTACTCCAGTTCACTCACTCCTTCTCTCACTCCCTCTGTCCTCTCAAATCCTCACTCCCCTTCCCTCACTCTCTCACTCTTAGCCTCACTCTCTCCGTCCTCTCAGTCTCTCACTCCTCTTCCATCACGCTCACTCCCTTCAACTCACCAACACTCCCTCATTTACCTTTCTATGCTCCCTCACTTAGTCTCCTTCTCTTACTCCTTCCTTCACTACCTCTATGTTTTCACTCCCTCACTCCCCTTGTCTCACACTCACTCACCTTTTTCCACCCTCTATCACCCCTCTTAACTCACCCTCACTGCCCTTCTCTCACCCTCTCTCACCCCCTTTCCCTTACTCCACTTCCCTCACTACCGCTCATTCCCCATTCCTTCACTGCCCTTTCCCTCTCTCTTCCACCACTTTCCAGCTCTCAGTCACTCTACTTCACTCCCCTTCCCCTCCCCTTCTTTCCTTCCTTTGCTCCCTCAGTAATTCCCCTTCCATTACTCACCTTACTCCAGTTCACTCACTCCTTCTCTCACTCCCTCTGTCCTCTCAAATCCTCACTCCCCTTCCCTCACTCTCTCACTCTTAGCCTCACTCTCTCCGTCCTCTCAGTCTCTCACTCCTCTTCCATCACGCTCACTCCCTTCAACTCACCAACACTCCCTCATTTACCTTTCTATGCTCCCTCACTT
The DNA here is from genome assembly GCF_964261635.1 of Lissotriton helveticus. Taxonomy (NCBI): domain Eukaryota; kingdom Metazoa; phylum Chordata; class Amphibia; order Caudata; family Salamandridae; genus Lissotriton; species Lissotriton helveticus. Next base: position 338,937,047 of record NC_136063.1, on the reverse strand, counting down.
AGTCTCCTTCTCTTACTCCTTCCTTCACTACCTCTATGTTTTCACTCCCTCACTCCCCTTGTCTTAAGCTCACTCGCCTTTATCCACCTTCTATCACTCCTCTTTCCTCAACCTCACTGCCCTTCTCTCCCCCTCCCTCACTCCTGTTCCCTTACTCCACTTCCCTCACTTATCCTCATTCCCCATCCTTAACTGCCCTTACCCTCACTCTCCTCCCACAGTCACCTTTTCACAGTCCCTCTGCTTCACTCCCCTTCCCCTTCTTTCCTTCCTTTGCTCCCTCAGTCATTCTCCTTCGCTTACTCAACTTACTCCACTTTACTCACTCCTTCTCTCACTCCCTCTTTCCTTTCACTTCCTCACTCCTCTTCCCTCACTCCCTCTCTGTTACCCTCGCTCCTTCTGTCCCCTCACTTTCGCACGCCCCTTTACTCACCCTTACTCACCTTCCATCCCTCATTGTCGTGAATGCACCCTCACTCACTCCCCCTTCCCTGTCACTCACTCCCCTTTCCTTACTCCCCTTTCCTCCTTTAGTTTTAATAACTCACATTCCTTTAGTATCTTACTCACCTTCAGTTCATTTCTATCTCCCTCTCTTCCTCTCTGGCACTGAATCTATCTGCTTCATTATCCTCTTAGTAATTTGCTCTCCCTCTATTTCTTTTTCCCTCTCTCTGTCCTTCACCATTCCTTTGTTTCCCTTTCTGTGTCCTTCACTCCTGCTTTATTTCTTAGTACCCTTTTATGACTTTTAATCTCCTGCCTTGTCTCTTGTATTTTGAAATATATATTATAAATATTATAACTTACTTTTTTGTTCTCTTCCACAGATATTAAATTTAGTAAAAATATGTAATTAAGTTTACATTACTTATAAGGTAAGTTTGACAAACAAAATTTACTTTCTCATCACTCTTTTCCTTAACCTCACTACTCTTCTCTCACCCACCCACACCCCCATTCCCTTACTCCGCTTCCCTCACTTATTCTCAATCCCCATGTTTATTCCCCTTTCCCTTACTCCCCTCCCACACTCACCTTCTTTTAGACCCCCTGCTTTACTTCCCTTCACCTCTCTTCCCTTCCTTTACTCCCTCACTCATTCCCCTTCCCTCACTCACCTTACTCCACTTCACTCACTCCTTCTCTCACTCCCACTGTCCTCTCACTCCCCTTCCCTTACTCTCTCTCTCTCTTAGCCTCACTCTCTCCGTCCTCTCACTCTCTCACTCCTCTTCCATCACGCTCACTCCCTATAACTCACCCACACTCCCTCATTTACCTTTCTTTGCTCCCTTACTCAGTCCTTTTCTCTCACTCTTTCCTTCACTACCTCTATGTCCTCACTCCCTCAGTCCATTTGTCTTACACTCACTCGCCTTTATCCACCCTCTATCATCCCTCTTTCCTCAACCTCACTGCCCTTCTCACACCCTCCCTCACCCCTATTCCCTTACTCCGGTTCCCTCACTTATCCTCATTCCCCATCCTTGACTCCCCTTCCCCTTTCTCTCCTCACGCACTCACCTTTTCCCAGTCCCTCTGCTTCACTCCCCTTCCCCTTCTTTCCTTCCTTTGCTCCCTCAGTCATTCCCCTTCCCTCACTCACCTTACTCCCCTTTACTCACTCCTTCTCTCACTCCTTCTGTCCTCTCACTTCCTCACTCCTCTTCCCTCACTCCCTCTCTGTTACCCTCACTCCCATTGTCCCCTCACTCTCTTACGCCCCTACACTCACCCTCACTCACCTTCCATCCCTCATTGTCGTGAATCCACCCTCACTCACTCCCCCTTCCCTGTCACTCACTCACCTTTCCTTACTCCCCTTTCCTCCTTTAGTTTTCATAACTCATATTCCTTTAGTATCTTACTCACCTTCACTTCATTTCTCTCTCCTTCTCTTCCTCTCTGTCACTGAATATATCCGTCTCATTATCCTTTTAGTAATTTGCTCTCCCTCTATTTCTTTTTCACTCTCTCTGTCCTTCACCATTCCGTTGTTTCCCTTTCTGTGTCCTTCACTCCTACTTTATTTCTTAGTACCCTTTTATGACTTTTAATCTCCTGCCTTGCCTCTTGTATTTTAAAATATATATTATAAATATTATAACTTACTTTTTTTTCTCTTTCACAGATATTAAATTTAGTAAAAATATGTAATTAAGTTTACATTACTTATAAGGTAAGTTTGACAAACAAAATTTATTTACTTTCTCATCACTCTTTTCCTTAACCTCACTACTCTTCTCTCACCCACCCAGACCCCCGTTCCCTTACTCCGCTTCCCTCACTTATTCTCAATCCCCATGTTTACTCCCCTTTCCCTCACTCCCCTCCCACACTCACCTTCTTCTAGACCCCCTGCTTTACTTCCCTTCACCTCTCTTCCCTTCCTTCGCTCCCTCACTCACTCCCCTTCCCTCACTCCCCTTACTCCACTTCACCCACTCCTTCTCTCACTCCCACTGTCCTCTCACCTCCTCACTCCCCTTCCCTTACTCTCTCTCTCTCTTAGCCTCACTCTCACCGTCCTCTCACTCTCTCACTCCTCTTCCGTCACGCTCACTCCCTATAACTCACCCACACTCCCTCATTTACCTTTCTTTGCTCCCTCACTCAGTCCCTCTCTGTCACTCCTCCCTTCACTCCCTCTATCCCCTCACTCCCTCACTCCCCTTATCTTACCCTCACTTACTTTTATCCACCCTCTTTCACCCCTCTTTACTCACGCTCTCTGCCCTTCTCTCACCCTCCCTCACCCCCGTTCCCTTACTCCAGTTCCTTCACTACCCCTTATTCCCCATCCTTCTCTCCCCTTCCCTTTACTTTCATTCTCCACTCACCTTCTCTCAGTTCCTATGCTTGAGTCCTCTTCCCCTCTATTTCCTTCATTCGCTCACTCACTCATTCCCCTTCCCTCACTCACCTTACTCCACTTCACTCACTCCTTCTCTCACTCCCTCTGTCCTGTCACATCCTAATTCTCCTTCCCTCGTTCCCTCTCTTTTAGCTTCACTACCTCTGTCCCCTCACTCTCTCAGTCCCCTTCCCTCATGATCACTCCCTTTAACTCACGCACACTCCCTTATTTATCTTTCTATGCACCCTCACTCAGTCCCCTCATCTCACTCTTTCCTTCACTCCCTCTGTCTCCTCACTCCCCTTGTCTCACGCTCACTGGCCTTTATCTACCCTCTATCACCACTCTTTCCTCAACCTCACTACTCTTCTCTCACCCTCCCTCACCCCCGTTCCCTTACTCCAGTTCCTTCACTACCCCTTATTCCCCATCCTTCTCTCCCCTTCCCTTTACTTTCATTCTCCACTCACCTTCTCTCAGTTCCTATGCTTCAGTCCTCTTCCCCTCTATTTCCTTCCTTCGCTCACTCACTCATTCCCCTTCCCTCACTCACCTTACTCCACTTCACTCACTCCTTCTCTCACTCCCTCTGTCCTGTCACATCCTAATTCTCTTTCCCTCGTTCCCTCTCTTTTAGCTTCACTACCTCTGTCCCCTCACTCTCTCAGTCCCCTTCCCTCATGATCACTCCCTTTAACTCACGCACACTCCCTTGTGTACCTTTCTATGTACCCTCACTCAGTCCCCTCATCTCACTCTTTCCTTCACTCCCTCTGTCTCCTCACTCCCTCACGCCCCTTGTCTCACGCTCACTTGCCTTTATCTACCCTCTATCACCACTCTTTCCTCAACCTCACTACTCTTCTCTTAGCCTTCCTCACCCCCATTCCCTTACTCCGCTTTCCTCACTTATCCTCATTCCCCATGTTCACTCCCCTTCCCCTCACTCACCTCCCACACTCACCTTCTTTCAGTCCCCTGCTTCACTTCCCTTCCCCTCTCTTCCCTTCCTTCGCTCCCTCACTCATTTTCCTTTCCTCTCTCACTGTACTCCACTTCACTCACTCCTTGAGAATATGTAAAGAATATTGCTCTTTTTGGAGAATTGGAGGTAGTTCTAAAAAGAACTGTTTTTTTTCTTCTTTTTTAGTTTTTATTTTTTTTTAACTTTTTCCGAACATTTAAAAAAAAAAATTGTATTTTTTTCAGAACAAAAACAAAACTAGGGAATGCCAAACTGCTCAACAGGAGCAAAAAAAAGGGGAAAAATCAGGGATGGGTGGAGCAGCGGTGTTCCTCCTTCTTTCGAACAATTAATTCAATGCTCTGCTCCCCGTAGCAGAGCAGTTCATCACACTGTTTGCATTTTATTTTTAAATCTGCAAACACCGGCTGTATGTTCGGGATAAAATGCGCTGCTTCTCTTCCAGAAGGTGTTGCTGCTCCGGTGGATTGCGTGCCAGGTCCCTGGTGCTCTCCCTTGCAAAAATTTTGGGGTGCCTCCTCTGTACATGCCAGATCAAGTTGGCATTCCCAAAACTATATTTGCGGGTGGGATCCCCACGTGACAAAGTTGTGTCACATATCTTGCAGGTCACTTTAGCTGCATTAACTTTTTTTTGCCCCTCGGGGAAACTAAAGAACTTCCAAATGAAGTGCTCTTTCACTTTTCTCTGGGGGGTGTCCTCAGGTAGGAATTCCAGATCAGAGTCTGAATAGGGCTCCCTGGAACCAGCTATCTTTCCAAAAAAAGAAATATTTTCAAGAAAAATGGAGAAGAGGTTTTCTCTCAGCAATTGCAAAGAGGTAGTGAGGGAAATGGGTGGAGACTTTCCATAGTTGTGTAAAAAACTGTTATTAACCAATCAAAAGTGTTGTTTTAAGGTCACATGGCTTGACACGCACTTACGCTACGCGCTCCCGGGCGCTTACGGGGGCGCTTACGCGGCACGTATGTAGGCGCTTACGGAGGCACTTCCGGGGGCGCTTACGCGGCGCGAATGAATGACATTTTACTCGATTTTCAGGAATGTGTTTAAAAGTTAAAATACGGTGATTAAAAATCAAGAATACTACTTTTGTGAGTATGCCACTGAATGTCTTGCATTATTATTTACTTTAAATACATAAATATTTTTTTTTCACTCGCGGGAATAGCGCTCACGCTACGTGTACAGCTGCGTTTACCGGTACGCGCACCCTGAGCGCTTCAGGGTTTAAATATTAAAAAAAACAGGAAAAATACATTCAAAAAATAATATTATAAAAATATAGAATATTGGAATAATTAGAAAAAAACTATAATAAATAATAGCTATAAAAATTAGCTATTAAAAAAACATAGGTTTCAAACTCGTTATAGTTAGGAATTAGCATTTAAAAAACCTTTGAAATTCACTGAAAAAACCATAGGTTTGACAGTCGTTATAGTTAGGAATTAGCATTTAAAAAACCTTTGAAATTTACTGAAAAAACCATAGGTTTGACACTCGTTATAGTTAGGAATTAGCATTTAAAAAACCTTTGAAATTCACTGAAAAAACCATAGGTTTCACACCAGTTATAGTTAGCTGAACATTTTACTCATACAAAACCATTGAAATTCCCACGTTATAGTTAGTTAGACTCACTATAACTCGCGCGCCCGCAATCCACTGCTGATGATGTCACATATTACATCATTCATGACATGGTCAGTGACATCACTGATGACATCACTGATGACATCTCAAATGACATCAATGATGACATCACTGATGACATCTCAAATGACATCACTGATGACATCATTCATGGGATAATACGATAAACCTCCTCACACTCTAATCTAACCTTTGATACACCCAGTGTTAAATACAGACTACCATTCTTGAAACCATTTACACACCAATACCAGTTACTACATACGCACTCACTGATTCCTAAGTCTACACACACATCCACTCATTCACCCATACAATCACTCATACATACAGTCACTCATAAATACAACACTATCATATGCACTCATACACCTATACAGACACTCACACACTGCCACTCATCCATGGAGTTACTCACACACCTAGTCAGTCATGCAAAGAATCAAACACACTCCCATTTCCTCATCTATACAGTTATACACACAAAATCTTACTTATTTAAACATATTCTAACACATACTTACTCTCTTTTACAATCACTGATACAAGTACACATTGATCCATACAGCCACTTACGCAATCACAGGCTCTCATGTATAGTTATTTATATATGCCAACTCTCACATGCACTGTGTTTTACATATGTACTTACTTGGACATGTAGCACTGAGATATCCATTCACACACCAGCACACCCATGCACACAGTCAACCGCCCATACAGCTGTTTCCTCATGCACTCTTGAACCCATACACCAAGGGAATCAACTGCTCATACATCTATACACAGAGTCACACAACTCCCAGCCACCAACACACACACACTCAGCCTCGCATACAAACACTTAGGCAACCAATCAATATATATAGCCACTCATATAGCTACTGATCAACACATGCAGCAGCTTACACAACAACAGACATAATGATGCACACATTCAGACAATTTACTCACTAACCCATGCATTCAGTAAGACACATTTAATCACTCACTCATACAGTCAGTCACGCACCTACTAAATCCTTTATCCAGACACTTATACATCCACTCATTCTTCAATATGTAAAACATATATTGGATGAGGTCATCAGTGATGTCATCAGTGATGTCATTTGGGATGTCATCAGTGATGTCATCAGTTATGTCTTTTGAGATGTCATCAGTGATGTCATCAGTGATGTCACTGACCATGTCATGAATGATGTAATATGTAACATCATCAGCAGTGGACTGCGGGCGCGCGAGTTATAGTGAGTCCAACTAACTATAATGTGGGAATTTCAATGGTTTTGTAGGAGTAAAATGTTCAGCTAACTATAACTGGTGTGAAACCTCGTACAAAACCATAGAAATCCCCCTGTTATAGTTAGTTCAGCTAGCTATAACTCGCGCCCCGCAATGCACTGCTGATGACGTCACATATTACATCACTCATGACATGGTCAGTGACATCACTCATGACATCCCTGATGACATCTCAAATGACAACCATTTGTCGGGCGCGCGAGTGTATAGCTACTGACTGGGGAATTGAAGGTGTGAAAGGCAAATGTGCAGGTGGTTAGAGGACTGCATGCATAGTGGATATGGGTTTGAAGCAGTCCATGTGTAAAGGCCTGGCTCGCTGCATGAGTAGTTGCGTACTAACTGAATGATTAGAGTATTGCAAGGAGAGTGTCTGGGTGAATTTATAAGTGTTTGGGCTTTGGTGCAGTCCATGAATTAATACATGGTGCTGAATGGGTCACTAGAGGATTGCAAGAGGAGTGACAGGGTGTTTCCTGGAAGTGTATGAATACTGACTTGGGGAATTGAAGGTGTGAAAGAAAAGTGTGTAGGTGGTTAGAGGAGTGCATGCAGAGTGGATAGGCATTTGAAGCAGTCCATGTGCTAAGGCCTGGGTCAGTGCAGGAGTACTTGGGTACTGACTGAATGATTAGAGTACTGCAAGGGGAGTGCCTGGGTGAATTTATATATAAGCATGGGCGGATTTTGCAAATTGGCAATCCGCGAAATTGTGTATTTACGGATTCGCAATCCGCAAAAACCGCGAACTCTCGCGAATTTTGTGGATTCCTTTTTTTTGTGTTCGCAAGTGTTTCTGCCATTTCGCAAGGGTTTTTTACCAGTTCGCAAACGCGAACTTACTTGTCGGGTAGCAACGGTCGCGAACATGTTGTTTCTACGTCTGGTTCATCACAGCACCCTCTGTTTCACCACTGCCACCCTCTGTTTCACCACTGCCACCTTTGGCTCCCCCATGCTACCCTCTGGCTCACCCATGCCACCCTCTAGTTCATCACTGTAGATTATGGGGGGGAAAGCACACTTGCCCTGCCTCAACTGACATGAATGAATTAGGGGCTGATTAATGTGTCACTGAATTTGAACTTCCAGGCTGGCACCTGCTTCCTTATCTGTAATTGCTTTCTGTTGCAGTGTAATTTTTTTAACAGGAAATTAAGGAAATCAAAAGGTCCAATGAGACCAACTCTTGGGGCCCTTCCCAGTGTTACCCTTATAACTCAAAAATGCCCACTCTGTCTAAACAGTTTATATAATTGCACAGTAAGAGGAGAGGTGAAAACACAAATGTAAAAAAAAACATCATCATGTGGTCTTATTAAAAATTAAAACAGTTTAATACAAATTCATAAAATCATAAATGATACACATTAATAAAAACCATATGTTAAAACGATTTCCTAATCTTTTTTGTTTAGGGAAAAGGTTAATCCTTATACACATATAAAATCATACAAGATCGTATTATTCAAAATGTACAAAAAATCACAATAGGCATGGATGTCCAGTTATCAAAAGTTGTCGACGCAGCGTTTCGGTGTATTATGATATCACCTTCATCAGGACAAAACAGTTCTGTAAGGATTGATTAGGCCTCTCTTTTTAATTGGAGGTGGTTTACTCGATGTATCTCAATGGATAAAAAGCTCTGATATAGCTCGATTGGGTATCCCGATCCTTTCTGTTTTATTCAGGGACCCAGTGATGAGGATGTTGCTGGAGGGGTGCCACCGCTTTTTTTAAAAGGGCGTGACTGCCTATAACGGAGGATTCAACGACCCTTACTGCAGCGTGACTGGGTTCTTTTAATTCTTGATCAGCGCTGGCTTGTCGTATCTCACGTCTTATTCAATTTAGACCTTTTCCTTTAGTGTCGGCCTCCCTGCGCCCCTCTCAGCTCCTCGCCTTCAATATCAGCAATTACTGTGCAATTATATAAACTGTTTAGTCAGAGTGGGCATTTTTGAGTTATAAGGGTAACACTGGGAAGGGCCCCAAGAGTTGGTCTCATTGGACCTTTTGATTTCCTTAATTTTCTCTCTCCTGGTCCCTTATTCAATTCTTAAGGAGTCCTCCCTTCCTTTTATTAATTATTTTTTTAACAGGACCTTTGTTGTATACTTGTAGCTATTCTCTGAGCCTGCTGTGAGGGTCAGAGCAGGGTCATAGAATAGTTGCAAGTAGGCAACTGAACTCTGAAGGGGCCCCTCAAGAAGCACTACAGGGAATGGTTACTAATGATAAGATTGAACTTTTGCACCTGCTGAATGCTTTCAGTTTTGCAAAAATCCAAATATCCAGCAGCATCCACAAAAAGTAATCCTTCCAGGCACTACAGGGAATGGTTACTAATGATAAGATTGAACTTTTGCACCTGCTGAGTGCTTTCAGTTTTGCAAAAATCCAAATATCCAGCAGCATCCACAAAAAGTAATCCTTCCAGGTCAAGATCCAAATCAAAGTGACCAGCACATGAAGAAAGCACTGGGAGGAGCCTGCTGGACAGGAACAGGAAGTCGGAGACTGTGGGGCACTTCCTTCCTCCCACCCCTCCCCCCCCCAAAATGGACTCCTTGCAATAAAAAAGTGGAGGAAAATGTCAACCTGAGGAGTTATTCTGATAAAAATCATAATTTTCAAGGTTTATGCTTCATGCTGGTGGATTTCTTGTGCAAAATTGCAAATTTTGCAATCTCGTAATTGCGAGATTGTCGCTGCCCGCCGCATCTACGTGTTCGCAAGTGTTTACTCCCGCGAAATTGTATAGTATTCTAGTTGGCAAGTGCGACCAAGCAAAAAATCCGCTTTGCACGGATTTACGAATTTTCGGCAAGTTCGCGAGAGTTCGCGGATTGCGAATTTGCCGAAAATCCGCAAAATCCGTGAGCGGAACGGATTTTACGCCCATGCTTAATTTATAAGTGGTTGGGTTTTGGCGCAGTGAATGGATTAGTACATGGTGCTGAATGGGTCACTAGAGGAGTGCAAGGGGAGTGACAGGGTGTTTGCTGGAAGTGAATGGATACTGACTGGGGAATTGAAGGTGTGCAAGACAAGTGTGTAGGTGGTTAGATGAGTGTATGCATAGTGGATAGGTTTTTGAAGCAGTCCATGTGCTAAGGCCTGGGTCAGTGCATGAGTACTTGGGTACTGACTGAATGATTAGAGTACTGCAAGGAGAGTGCCTGGTTGAATTTATACGTGGTAGGGTTTTGGCACAGTGAATGGATTAGTACATGGAGCTGAATGGGTCACTAGAGGAGTGCAAGGGGAGTGACAGGGTATTTGCTGGAAGTGTATGAATACTGACTGGGGAATTGAAGGTACAAAAGACAAGTGTGTAGGTGGTTAGAGGACTGCATGCATAGTGGATAGGAGTTTGAAGCAGTCCATGTATTAGGTCCTGACTCAGTGCATGAGTACGTGGGTACTGACTGAATGATTAGAGTACTGCAAGGAGAGTGCCTGAGTGAATTATAAATATTTGGCTTTTGGCGCAATTAATGGATTAGTACATCATGCTGAATGGGTCACTAGAGGAGTGCAAGGGGAGTGACTGGGTGTTTGCTGGATGTGTATGTATACTGACTGGGGAATTGAAGGTGTGAAAGACAAGTGTGTAGGTGGTTAGAGGACTGCATGCATAGTGGATAGGCATTTGAAGCAGTCCATGGGCTAAGGCCTTGGTCAGTGCATGAGTACTTGAGTATTAACTGAATGATTAGAGTACTGCAAGGAGAGTGCCTGGGTGAATGTATAAGTGTTTGGGTTTTGGTGCAGTGAATGGATTAGTACATGGTGCTGAACGGGTCACTAGAGGAGTGCAAGGGGAGTGACAGGGTGTTTGCTGGAAATGTATGGATACTGATTGGGGAATTGAAGGTGTGAAAGACAAGTGTGCAGGTGGTTAGAGGAGTGCATGCATAGTGGATAGGTGTTTGAAGCAGTCCATGTGCTAAGGCCTGGGTCAGTGCATGAGTACTTGGGTACTGACTGAATGATTAGAGTACTGCAAGGAGAGTGCCTGGGTGAATTTATAAGTGTTTGGGTTTTGGCTCAGTGAATGGATGAGTACATGGTGCTGAATGGGTCACTAGAAGAGTGCGAGGGGAGTGAAAGGGTGTTTGCTGGAAGTGTATGGATACTGACTGGGGAATTGAAGGTGTGAAAGACAAGTGTGTAGGTGGCTAGAGGAGTGCATGCATAGTGTATAGGGGTTTGAAGCAGTCCATGTGCTAAGGCCTGGGTCAGTGCATGAGTACTTGGGTACTGACTGAATGATCAGAGTACTGCAAGGAGAGTGCCTGGGTGAATTTATTAGTGTTTGAGTTTTGGCACAGTGATTGGATTAGTACATGGTGCTGAATGGGTCACTAGAGGACACTAGAGGAATGCAAGGGGAGTGACAGGGTGTTTGCTGGAAGTGTATGAATACTGACTGGGGAATTGAAGGTGCGGAAGACAAGTGTGTAGGTGGTTAGAGGACTGCATGCATAGTGGATAGGCTTTCGAAGCAGTCCATGTGTTAAGGCCTGACTCAGTGCATGAGTACTTGGGTACTGACTGAATGATTAGAGTACTGAAAGGAGAGTGCCTGGGTGAATTTATAAGTGGTTGGGTTTTGGCGCAGTGAATGGATTTGTACATGGTGCTGAATGGGTCACTACAGGAGTGCAAGGGGAGTGACAGGGTGTTTGCTGGAAGTGTATGGATACTGACTGGAGAACTGAAAGTGTGAAAGACAAGTGTATAGGTGGTTAGAAGAATGCATGAATAGTAGATAGTAGATAGGGGTTTGAAGCAGTCCATTGGCTAAGGCCTGGGTTAGTGCATGAGTACTTGGGTAGTGACTTAATGATTAGAGTACTGCAAGGAGAGTGCCTAAGTGAATTTATACGTTTTTTGGTTTTGGCGCAGTGAATGGATTAGTACTGGGTGCTGAATGGATCACTGAAGGAGTGCAAGGGGAGTGACAGGATGTTTGCTGGAGTGTATGGATACTGACTGGGGAATTGAAGGTGCGAAAGACAAGTGTTTAGGTGGTTAGAGGACTGCATGCATAGTGGATAGGCATTTGAAGAAGTCCATGTGCTACGTCCGGGCTTAGTGCAGGAGTACTTGGATAGTGACTAAATGATTAGAGTACTGCAGGGAGAGTGCCAGGTTGAATTTATATTTGTTTGGGTTTTGGTACAGTTTTAAAAAAATGTTCAAATGGGTACTGGTGGTAACTGACTCTGACTAACCAGTCCTAGAGCCAGTGCTTTGTTAAAAGACACTTAGAATACAGTTAAAACTAGGCCTGGGTGGTAAATTCCGTTCCGCTTGTTGAATTTGGGTAATTTGGGTAATTTCACGTTCCGCGGAGAACGCAAAATTGCCCAAAATTCTGCGTTCCACGAGTTCACGAAATTTTTAGCTTGTTTGCGTTCTCAAAATGCGTGGTCGCGAGCTATTTCCCGCCAGGCAACCAAACAGAAATTGCGAACAGGAAAAAAGCATCGCGAACAAGCAATGCCGCGTGTTCCCGGAATTTCTGCATGTTCGCAGAGATTGTTTACTGTTTTGCGGAGATTTGCGTAACGCAACTACATACACTAGGGAACACTTTGCGTTGGGGTACCCTTGTGATTAGAATTACCTCCTCTGTAAGCCCCTAGTACATAATAGGGCAGGGGGATTAACACTATCTCTTAAAACACGTCACTGGGTGTGTTTGCACACTGGTGAAGGGAAAGGGGGAGCTGAGCTGCATAACTCCCGGTGGCTCTTTTATTTTGGGGGATAAAGGCCCCTTGAATCCTGAGTGTACCTTGTGTCCAACTAGCCCACCAGGTATCTCCAGTTAGCACCACAAAGCTGCGTTGGAGAGAGGCGTAAAAAGTGGCATGGCCTGGACCACCTCTCTGCAACGCAGCGCAGTAGCGCTTACTGGAAGCACCTGGTGGACTAGTTGGCCCCCAGGGTCCCTCAGGATTGAAGGGGAATTATTTCTCTATCTCAAAACCCGCCACAGGGCGTGTTTGCACACATCACCTCAGGCCCCATATGTGAGAAGGTGCCATCTTTCCTGCATGGTATGCCCCCAATTTTTGCTGAATTGCTGATGTGCTTTGACTGAGTGTGCCTGGGGCTCCTGCCAATCAGGTGCCCAGGGCCTGTGTTCCTTCCCGAAAATTGTATTGAAGCTGTAACCCAATTGGCATCTCTGGCCACATGTCAGCCCCTGGTAAATGGTACCCTAGGTACCCAGGGCATTGTAACCAGAGAAGAACCCTAAGGGCTGCAGCACTCATTGTGCCACCCTTAAGGACCCTGTACCCTGACAACCATACACTGCCTTTGCAGACTGAGTCTCCTGGTGCAGAACTAAATAAAGAGACGACATGGCACACATCCCTGTGTGCCATGCCCACAAACCCACTGCCCTGGCATACATCAGTCACCCCTCTAGCTGGGTGCCCTATGCCAGTGGTGTGGGCACAGGTGCATGAGCCCTGTGCCCCTACAGTACTAAGGGCCATTCCTGGGCACTGTAAGTGCAGTGATGCCATTAAGAGTATATGGTGCTGGGAGGTTGTCATTATGAACTCCACAGCACCATATTGGCTACACTGAAGACTGACAAGTTTGATGTCAAACTTTTCAGCACATTAAACCCACACTGATGCCAGTGTGGGATTTAATGTAAAATGCACTACAGAGGGCATCTTAGAGATGCCCCTGAATCCTAACCTACAATCCACGTCTTGTCTTACAGGCTGCCTAGGCTGCCACACAGCAGACTTGTTTCTGGACCCCTGGGTGGAGAGCCCCCCGCTCTCCTAGGCCTGCAACAATGCACATCCTTGGCGAGGTGCTAGGTCTACTCCCCCAGGATGGGCAGGGGGAAGCTTCAAAGGCATACCACCTTTGTGAGCTTCTCCACACCACTTGCTGTACTCAGCAACTGGCCCCCACCAGTTCTGACCCCCACTCTTGCGGGAAGACTGGCGGGAAACCCTATGTGAGGAAAGGAGGTGTGCCAGCCTGTGCCAACTCCACCCCTCAGGTGGGAGAGGCAAGGTGAAGCACAGCTCTGGACCCTGGCCATCTAGAGGATGGGGAGCCCTGCCCGATCAAAGATAGGCTCCATCCCCCCTCCCACAGGAGAGGAGCAGGATAGGGGTGTACTCCCCCCAGGACAGGGTCCCATTGGTCCCTGCCCTTCCCCTACCTGCAACACCCCTACATTTAGTATTTAGGTGCACCCTAAACCTTCCTTCCTCAGATCCCGATTTCAAAACAAAAAGAAGATAAAGAAGAAGGCCTGCCGTGCAGCTGCTAACAAGAGGACGACACCAACTGACTTGGCCCCAGCCCTACAAGCCTGTTGATCCTTGAACCTGCTCCTGCTAAATCCTGGCATCTTCTGCGGACAGCAACTTCAAGAACCCCGGAGGAACTGACTGCCTTGACCCTCTTAGAGACTGGGACTCCCACGAGCAGTGGCTCTGCTCAAACAGCAACACTCCTGGTGCCAGCCAGGTACTGTGAATCCAGCCCACTCTGCACCCGCCAAGCCGGACCTGTGCCTGAGTGGGCAAAGACGCTGAGGACATTCCCCTGGCAACTCTGACCTGGAATCCATTGCCGAAGGACCCTCTTCGACGACCCAGATGACGCCTGCACCAGGGACCCCTCCAACCGAGACCAGCAGAGGGTAAGATTTCTCAACGTCCAAAGACACCCCTGCACCCAGTGCCCCCCGTCCTCCTGTGCCCAACTCCAGGGTGCCTAGCTACCCTCCAAGATCCCAACTTACCCCTCGAAGTGTTGGTCTCTCCAGAAGATCCACCGTCCTGAGCCTGCAGCCTTTGTTCCCTTTTAAAGATCTCCTTTGAATAACATTGAGCACCCAACGGCTCAAAAGCACCCTGCACCCAGTTGCCCGAGTGCCCCTGGGAGTGCAACCTTTGTCCTATCCTACTTCCCCATTTGCTCTGAAGAAGTGACCAGGAGCCCAGCTCCCACAGCCACGTGGCCTGCTAGCCAGCAGCTGTGGGAGCTGGGCCAACTGAAGGCCCCCTGCCTCTCATTGGATAACATTGGGCCTAACTACCTCTGCACCCGGCTGCCGCTGTGCCGATGAGGGTGTACCTGTACCAACTATACATACCTGACCCTGGGAGAGCCCTGAGTCTATGTCCAGAACCTTAACTCTGTCAGTCGAGTACTTACCTAAAAGCTGATAACTCATTTTTCTTCCATAGGCTAACATTGACTGGTTTCATTTGGAAATTATTCTAAGTGTGGAGTTTTGGAACTTTAAAATATTCATCTAAAATCAGCCAAACTATGAATTCCCATTTACTCACCTGTTATCAGGAGAGATATCTGTGCTGCATCTTTGAGCCCAGCACTGATCCTGAAAAGTAATTCTAACCGTACTTACCAGTAACTTGAATTTCCTTCCAAAGGATATCATTGCCTGCTTTTTGCTGAAAAAATTTCTAAGTGTCGATTTTTGAAACTTACAAATATTCTCTAAAATTCGTGCCAACGATAAAAACGTAATTACTTGCCTGTTTTAGATAGAGGTCCCAGTGCTGAGCCTACAAAAGTAACATGAACATACTTTACCTGCAAATTTAATTTCCTTCCATAAGATAACATTGGTAATTCCAACTATAACTTTTAAAATACAATAATATTCCTTAAAAATCACCACTGTTCATGGGTGGGACCTATTATAACTGTTGCTTGTCATATAACGAGGTCCTGTTAACTTTTGCACTTAGTCTCTGGATAGGGGGACCCTTCTCGCTGACTCAGCAGCTGGGATATGTCTACGCCTGTGGTCCTGCAGCGGAGTGCCTCCCCGATGGAGGTTTCGTGGACACTGTCTTTAGTTGCCTTCCATAATTGCCCTGTCGCCAACACGCATGCTCTCCCTTCCTTGTCGACCCTTTGGTTCTGGCTATGACTGTCACTGCATTGTGTATTACTGTAGCCTTCAATAAAAATATTTTCGAAAAAATCACCAATGTCACCAAAACACTTTTACTTAACTGTTTACAGCTCATGTCCCGTGACTGAATCTAGGATCCAGTCCTGTGGTTAGAAAAGTAATCTACAAAGTAACTAATTGCATTTAACCAGATATTCCCATTAAGCTCAATGTTGCATTGTGTTTGAAATTGTGTTGCCAATAGCAACAAACTGTAACTATTGCATTCAAAAAGTCTATTGCTTATTTGAAAAGTATTTACCTAAAGTAACTCATCCTGAGAAAGCATAGTTTTACATCTTATTGGTTGTAAAATAAAACAACTATATCTTTTGATACAAAACAATTGGTCTAGAGTTCAGTTCTTGAGTGTGTGAGACCATTTGCTGACTGAGTGTGTACAACAAATGCTTTACACTGTCCTCTGATACTGCCTTACTGTTCGACCGAGCTACCACTTTAGAGAGTAAGGTTATATCTAACTTTAACCTCTGCCATACCTCTGGGGACTGGGGACTCTATACACACTGTCCCTTACTTTGGTCCGGTATATATAGAGCCACTTTCCTATACCATCCCCTCCCTTCACCACTGTGTAAACGTGCCCTGTGTCCGTTTTAATTTGGGAGATTAAGTCCCCTTGAATCCTGAGTGTCCCTAGGGTCAAACTAGCCCACTAGGTACCTCCAGTAAGCGCCAAAGAGCTGCGTTGCAGAGAGGTGTAAAAAGGGGTGTGGTCTCTGAACACGTGGCGCATACTGGCGGTACCTGGTGGGCTAGTTGGCCCTCAGGAACCCTCAGTATTGAAAGAGAATTAATTTCCCAACTTACAACTCGCCACGGGGCGCGTTTTTACAATGGTGAAGGAAGGGGGCGTGGCCTGAGGTGACATGTCTGCAAACACGCCCTGTGGCGCATTTTAAGTTGGAGAATTAATTCCTCCTCAATCCTGATGGTTCCTGGAGCTAACTAGCCCACCAGGTACATTCAGTATGTGCCAGAGAGCTGCATTGCAGAGAGGTGTTCAGAGGCCACGCCCCTTTTTACAATACTCTGCAACGCAGCTCCGTGGTGCATACTGAAGGTACCTGGTGGGCTAGTTGGCCCCCAGGAACCCCCAGTATTTAAGGGGAATTTGTTCCCCCTCTGCAAACGCACCAGGGGGCTCGTTTGCTGACTGCTGCAAGTAGGGGGCATGGCCTCCGTCACAATGCCGGTCTTTTTTGGGTTTTTTTGTTTTAAGAAGTGGGGCTGTGTGGCCCCTCTTCTTTTTCTAATATTTTGGCCTGACACCTTTTGTTTTTTTATTATGTTAATTTTGAAGGGGCTGCGTGGACCTCCTCCCAAGGCCATAATTGGCCCCGGGGACCACATCCCCGGGGCCTGGTCTTTATTTAATTTTATTTCAATTTTAGGAGGGGGGCTGCTTTCCTCCCCTCCTTAGGCCATTTATGGCCCCGGGTACCCAACCCTCAGAGCCGGCCTCTTTTTCTTTCCCTTTTTTTTATTTTTGAGGAGGGGGGCTGCGTTGCCCCCTCTTGGGTCACTAATAGCCCCGGAGACCCCATCCCACGGGGCTGGCCCTCTCTGTTGGGGACCGGGGAGGGTCCCCAATCCCCCCACGGTCCCGCCGGCTCCCCGCCTCCAGCAGGAGCCAGCATTGCTTTTCCACATGGGGAGCTGAAAGATGCAGCTCTCTATGTGGAAAAGCAATAGTCTTTGGTATTTGGAAGAGATGGCAGGTTTCCTGTTCTCTGTTCCAGATACCAAAGCAGTTTGCTATGCAGGGCGGGAGCAGCGAGGCTCCTGCCCTGCCACAGCAAACTACAGTGTCCATCGGTTGGGTACCCTGGGACACTGCAGGAGCCGGCCGTGGGGCTGGCGGTCCCCAGGGCCATCGAGGGCTCCAGGAGGGAGGCGGCATGGCCCCCCTCCCACAATTTCTAAAGCCCCGGGGAGGTGGCGGTCCCCGGGGCGTGTGAGGGGGATGCATTGCGGGCACATGAGTTATAGTTAGCTTAACTACCTATAACAGGTTAATTTCTATGGTTTTATATGAGTCAATTGTTCAACTAACTATAACGTCCCTGAAACCTATGTTTTTTCAGTGAATTTCTAAGGTTTATTAAATGCTAATTCCTAACTATAACGTCTGCAAAACCTATGTTTTTTTCAGTGAATTTCAAAGGTTTTTTAAATGTAATTTCATATTTTAATATTTATAAAACCTATATTTTTTCTATTATATTTTTAAATATTTTGGAACTCTATAATACTTTAAAAATTATGTAATGTTGTATATCCTCCCCAAAAATATGTATCTCTTTGGTTTTTTTGGGGGAGAAAACTGCACTCCCATACTGGCAGCGTACCAAGCTTCATCTCCACGCGAAACCGATCCACCATATTGCTAAACTCGTAAATTATACACATTTCGTATCCGGCGGGTTCGTGACACAGCGTCCCGCAGATCATCATATACGCATGAAGTCGCTCCAGCTGCTACTTTGGTATTCAACGGGTACGCAGTAACAAGCCACGCGTTAGTCATGTATGTATGGGGTCACGCCCACTGTGTGTTGCGTATGCCACCAAGCTCTGTGTTATGTCACAGACGTGTAGTGTCACGCTGGGTACTCCATTCCCTCTTTTTTTTGTCTCAGAAGTATATCTAAATAACTTAAACAGTATATGACAGCAAGCAATAATCTAAAATATTTTAAACATTTATATATTTCTAACTGTAATAAACATAAATTATGATCAATATATTTTGTCAAAATCGCGTCAGATGTGGCCTCCTTGCGCACTCGGTGTACGATTGCCATGTGACCTTAAAAAAAACATTTGATTGCTTCATAACATTTCCCATTGTAACAGTTGGAGGACCCCGCCTATTTTGTCATTCTCTCTACAGCGTTTGATGAGATACACCTCTTTTGCTTAGAGAGCTTATTTGAAAAGTTTTTTTGCTTTGTACACATATCTTATACTACACACAACATGCAACGATCATCTTGATCAATATTCATGATCTGTACATTAGCCTTCCATGTGTGATGGCCATGCATCTCAAACGTTACATCAAAAAACAAATCTGTGTTACACGATGCCCCTGGTGTGTGTGTGTGTACACATTATTGTGCTGCCTTTCGGCCTGGGTATTGGTGGCTCTAAGAAGTATCAGAGGCCAAGGGCAGAGTGCACATCCTAGATCACATGTGACAAACAGTAAACAGCAATGTGTAGATTTATTATGCTGTACGCTCTGTTGTCAGGCTTTACCAGTATAGTAGTGTGTCATATACAAGACTTTCAGATTCACGTTTGACATGCATTGCTTGACTGTAATGAACGTTATCACTGTGTATGACGTAGTCTCACTGCTGATCCTCCCTCCATCCGAGCACATTCACATGTGTGTGCTTCGCGATAGCAACACTTTCAATAATACCACACACCATTGACATGCGTGTTTGCACATATCCACAACCTTGACAACGACATGGGATGTTCGCCATTCAATCTTTTTGAACAGCATCTCATTAGAGATAGTTGCCGCCCTCCCAACATATGCTACATTAATGTAAATTGCTCATTCTACGACGTCAAAACTACAAAAGAAACACACATAAGTACACTTCCCGGCCAGGCAGGAACTGAACAATGCCCAGGTCCCCGGAATAATTATTCACACCCTTACGCTGGCCTGGCGTTCCCAAGCCCAGCCCACTTTGGGTATGTATAAATAGGATAATGACGACACCTGATGTCCCAGTTTTTCCACACTGCCTCAGGTGATATGGCTGCATCCACCTTGCATATCACAAAGCGCAATAAAAAAAGGGTTCCATGAGGTGTACACCATCCTGGCAATCAAAACTGGACATGAATTATGAACCCTACTGGACGTCGTGTTCCCAAAGGAATTCATGAGGTGTACACCGTCCTGCAATCAACACAACAACTGAATTGTGAACACTTCTGCCCATTGTGTTTGCACACACAACAATGACAGCAGGTGAGCAGTGGGGCCTAGGTGCACAGGGGCTGCAATTGAGTGCGGTGCTGCAGGAGGGTTGGGTTGCATTAGCCTGGGTGCGCAGGTCGGAGCAATCGATGTTGCCCTGTGTAATGATGTGATCTCTGACCTCATTTAGTCACATCTCTCTCTCATTTTAAGGACCTGCTGGACCGTACTGCAGGCCTAAGCCAGCGGGCAGTGCTGCCCTTCAGACACAAGGCGTTGCCTTTTAGGGCACTATAGTGAGCTCATTACTAAGTGTACATGCACACAGCCTTCCATCACTGCATTACAGGCACAAATCATGCTTCTACCATGCACTCTGTTCCTTTCTATGTGAACCATCGTATAACATATTATTATTTAACCTTGTGTATTCTCGTGCACTCCAACTCCTCTTTGAACCACAATGTTGGTAGATTGTACTTCAAAGTGCATCGATCGTACTTCAAAAACGAAGGATGTACTCAACTGCTGTTTTCTCTTAACCCCTTCCACGCTCATGATGAGCTCAGCTCGTCATGAGTTACGACGCTCGTACGCTCATGACGAGCTGAGCTCGTCATGTAAAGCGCCTTTTAAAAAAACGCGATACAGAAAAGGGGGTGGTGATGAACAGAGTGTCTGAATTAAGCAGACCACTCTTACCCAGTCCAAAGATCAGGGCTTGATCCATCACCGTTATTTATCTCACTGCCCCATCCCAGCTCAGAACCTGGCTATATGCAAATTAGTCTGTCCCTGGCCCAGTGCATCATGGGAACAGGGCAAACCAAACTACAAAGCCAATTCTTCACAAGAAAGGAGACAAGCTACCGGGGACCGGTTTCTGGCATTTCAGCCTCTTCGGCCCGGCTTGCTTGAATCCTGATGGAGCAGTGAGAAAGGGACTCATGTCTGAGTATACCCTGCCACACCTATAGTGGCCAAAAACGATACAGAAAAGGGGGTGGTGATGAACAGAGTGTCTGAATTAAGCAGACCACTCTTACCCAGTCCAAAGATCAGGGCTTGATCCATCACCGTTATTTATCTCACTGCCCCATCCCAGCTCAGAACCTGGCTATATGCAAATTAGTCTGTCCCTGGCCCAGTGCATCATGGGAACAGGGCAAACCAAACTACAAAGCCAATTCTTCACAAGAAAGGAGACAAGCTACCGGGGACCGGTTTCTGGCATTTCAGCCTCTTCGGCCCGGCTTGCTTGAATCCTGATGGAGCAGTGAGAAAGGGACTCATGTCTGAGTATACCCTGCCACACCTATAGTGGCCAAAAACGATACAGAAAAGGGGGTGGTGATGAACATAGTGTCTGAATTAAGCAGACCACTCTTACCCAGTCCAAAGATCAGGGCTTGATCCATCACCGTTATTTATCTCACTGCCCCATCCCAGCTCAGAACCTGGCTATATGCAAATTAGTCTGTCCCTGGCCCAGTGCATCATGGGAACAGGGCAAACCAAACTACAAAGCCAATTCTTCACAAGAAAGGAGACAAGCTACCGGGGACCGGTTTCTGGCATTTCAGCCTCTTCGGCCCGGCTTGCTTGAATCCTGATGGAGCAGTGAGAAAGGGACTCATGTCTGAGTATACCCTGCCACACCTATAGTGGCCAAAAACGATACAGAAAAGGGGGTGGTGATGAACAGAGTGTCTGAATTAAGCAGACCACTCTTACCCAGTCCAAAGATCAGGGCTTGATCCATCACCGTTATTTATCTCACTGCCCCATCCCAGCTCAGAACCTGGCTATATGCAAATTAGTCTGTCCCTGGCCCAGTGCATCATGGGAACAGGGCAAACCAAACTACAAAGCCAATTCTTCACAAGAAAGGAGACAAGCTACCGGGGACCGGTTTCTGGCATTTCAGCCTCTTCGGCCCGGCTTGCTTGAATCCTGATGGAGCAGTGAGAAAGGGACTCATGTCTGAGTATACCCTGCCACACCTATAGTGGCCAAAAACGATACAGAAAAGGGGGTGGTGATGAACAGAGTGTCTGAATTAAGCAGACCACTCTTACCCAGTCCAAAGATCAGGGCTTGATCCATCACCGTTATTTATCTCACTGCCCCATCCCAGCTCAGAACCTGGCTATATGCAAATTAGTCTGTCCCTGGCCCAGTGCATCATGGGAACAGGGCAAACCAAACTACAAAGCCAATTCTTCACAAGAAAGGAGACAAGCTACCGGGGACCGGTTTCTGGCATTTCAGCCTCTTCGGCCCGGCTTGCTTGAATCCTGATGGAGCAGTGAGAAAGGGACTCATGTCTGAGTATACCCTGCCACACCTATAGTGGCCAAAAACGATACAGAAAAGGGGGTGGTGATGAACAGAGTGTCTGAATTAAGCAGACCACTCTTACCCAGTCCAAAGATCAGGGCTTGATCCATCACCGTTATTTATCTCACTGCCCCATCCCAGCTCAGAACCTGGCTATATGCAAATTAGTCTGTCCCTGGCCCAGTGCATCATGGGAACAGGGCAAACCAAACTACAAAGCCAATTCTTCACAAGAAAGGAGACAAGCTACCGGGGACCGGTTTCTGGCATTTCAGCCTCTTCGGCCCTTTTGTCCACCCTTAGCGTGGAAGGGTATACTCAGATGTGAGTCCCTTGCTCATTGCACCATCAGGATTCAAGCAAGCCGGGCCGAAGACGGCTGAAATGCCAGAAACCGGTCCCCGGAAGCTTGTTTCCTTCCCAGTGTAAGAATTGGCTTTTGTAGTCTGGTCTGCCCTGTTCCCATGATGCACTGGGCCAGGGACAGACTAATTTGCATACAGCCAGGTTCTGAAACTGGGATGGTGCAATGAGCTAAAAAACGGTGTTGGATCTAGCCCTGATCTCTTGACTGGGTGAGAGTACTCTGCTTAATTCAGAGACTCTGTCCATCACCACCCCTTGTTGTAAATAATTTTGTCCACCCTAAGCGTGGAAGGGTATACTCAGATGTGAGTCCCTTGCTCATTGCACCATCAGGATTCAAGCAAGCCGGGCCGAAGACGGCTGAAATGCCAGAAACCGGTCCCCGGAAGCTTGTTTCCTTCCCAGTGTAAGAATTGGCTTTTGTAGTCTGGTCTGCCCTGTTCCCATGATGCACTGGGCCAGGGACAGACTAATTTGCATACAGCCAGGTTCTGAAACTGGGATGGTGCAATGAGCTAAAAAACGGTGTTGGATCTAGCCCTGATCTCTTGACTGGGTGAGAGTACTCTGCTTAATTCAGAGACTCTGTCCATCACCACCCCTTGTTGTAAATAATTTTGTCCACCCTAAGCGTGGAAGGGTATACTCAGATGTGAGTCCCTTGCTCATTGCACCATCAGGATTCAAGCAAGCCGGGCCGAAGACGGCTGAAATGCCAGAAACCGGTCCCCGGAAGCTTGTTTCCTTCCCAGTGTAAGAATTGGCTTTTGTAGTCTGGTCTGCCCTGTTCCCATGATGCACTGGGCCAGGGACAGACTAATTTGCATACAGCCAGGTTCTGAAACTGGGATGGTGCAATGAGCTAAAAAACGGTGTTGGATCTAGCCCTGATCTCTTGACTGGGTGAGAGTACTCTGCTTAATTCAGAGACTCTGTCCATCACCACCCCTTGTTGTAAATAATTTTGTCCACCCTAAGCGTGGAAGGGTATACTCAGATGTGAGTCCCTTGCTCATTGCACCATCAGGATTCAAGCAAGCCGGGCCGAAGACGGCTGAAATGCCAGAAACCGGTCCCCGGAAGCTTGTTTCCTTCCCAGTGTAAGAATTGGCTTTTGTAGTCTGGTCTGCCCTGTTCCCATGATGCACTGGGCCAGGGACAGACTAATTTGCATACAGCCAGGTTCTGAAACTGGGATGGTGCAATGAGCTAAAAAACGGTGTTGGATCTAGCCCTGATCTCTTGACTGGGTGAGAGTACTCTGCTTAATTCAGAGACTCTGTCCATCACCACCCCTTGTTGTAAATAATTTTGTCCACCCTAAGCGTGGAAGGGTATACTCAGATGTGAGTCCCTTGCTCATTGCACCATCAGGATTCAAGCAAGCCGGGCCGAAGACGGCTGAAATGCCAGAAACCGGTCCCCGGAAGCTTGTTTCCTTCCCAGTGTAAGAATTGGCTTTTGTAGTCTGGTCTGCCCTGTTCCCATGATGCACTGGGCCAGGGACAGACTAATTTGCATACAGCCAGGTTCTGAAACTGGGATGGTGCAATGAGCTAAAAAACGGTGTTGGATCTAGCCCTGATCTCTTGACTGGGTGAGAGTACTCTGCTTAATTCAGAGACTCTGTCCATCACCACCCCTTGTTGTAAATAATTTTGTCCACCCTAAGCGTGGAAGGGTATACTCAGATGTGAGTCCCTTGCTCATTGCACCATCAGGATTCAAGCAAGCCGGGCCGAAGACGGCTGAAATGCCAGAAACCGGTCCCCGGAAGCTTGTTTCCTTCCCAGTGTAAGAATTGGCTTTTGTAGTCTGGTCTGCCCTGTTCCCATGATGCACTGAGCCAGGGACAGACTAATTTGCATACAGCCAGGTTCTGAAACTGGGATGGTGCAATGAGCTAAAAAACGGTGTTGGATCTAGCCCTGATCTCTTGACTGGGTGAGAGTACTCTGCTTAATTCAGAGACTCTGTCCATCACCACCCCTTGTTGTAAATAATTTTGTCCACCCTAAGCGTGGAAGGGTATACTCAGATGTGAGTCCCTTGCTCATTGCACCATCAGGATTCAAGCAAGCCGGGCCGAAGACGGCTGAAATGCCAGAAACCGGTCCCCGGAAGCTTGTTTCCTTCCCAGTGTAAGAATTGGCTTTTGTAGTCTGGTCTGCCCTGTTCCCATGATGCACTGGGCCAGGGACAGACTAATTTGCATACAGCCAGGTTCTGAAACTGGGATGGTGCAATGAGCTAAAAAACGGTGTTGGATCTAGCCCTGATCTCTTGACTGGGTGAGAGTACTCTGCTTAATTCAGAGACTCTGTCCATCACCACCCCTTGTTGTAAATAATTTTGTCCACCCTAAGCGTGGAAGGGTATACTCAGATGTGAGTCCCTTGCTCATTGCACCATCAGGATTCAAGCAAGCCGGGCCGAAGACGGCTGAAATGCCAGAAACCGGTCCCCGGAAGCTTGTTTCCTTCCCAGTGTAAGAATTGGCTTTTGTAGTCTGGTCTGCCCTGTTCCCATGATGCACTGGGCCAGGGACAGACTAATTTGCATACAGCCAGGTTCTGAAACTGGGATGGTGCAATGAGCTAAAAAACGGTGTTGGATCTAGCCCTGATCTCTTGACTGGGTGAGAGTACTCTGCTTAATTCAGAGACTCTGTCCATCACCACCCCTTGTTGTAAATAATTTTAAAAAAACGCAGCGCACAGCGGGAAAACCGCTAGCGTGCATGGGGTTAAGCTTGAAATTAACCTTCATTTACCTCCAGACGTTTCTACCATTGAATTATTTCTCCCTTTTCAGACACTGAATTGATGGACCCAATGTTCCATTTTTGTCTTGCAGGTTTTGAACGCTGCTTCCACAGAAGACCAACCCACATAGTATATTTTATACTGTTATTTGTTCTAATAAACTTATGTTTCCATTTATTTGTGTTTTAATAAAGGTTATTTTTTGCCAATAAATAACAGAGTGTATACATCTTCTTTTTCTGACACTTGTCTATACTTTACTGTGTAAATCATCTGTTTATAGGAGGTTATGAGACAAAATATTTGTAATTTTTCAGTGCACCTACCAAATATAAACGAATAGACTATTACACAAATTAAGCCTGCGTAATCATACAACTGTAGGGGTTCTTTCTATACGTGTATCACTTTATAACACCATGAGAAATGCCCGTGTGATTACAGAATCAATGAGGCACTGCCTAGGACCACCTCGACTTCAGGGACTGCCGAGGCCCAGCCTGCATATTTAAGTAAAGCCCCAGAGGGTGGCAATCCTTGGACTTCAGTTAGCCTTGAAGCCCCCCGAACAATTAGTAAACAATACCCGAGAAGGTGGCGATCCCCTAGGCTCCGAAATGTCTCTCTGCCCTTCCACACCTATTGTACATGTGACATTAAGATCCCCATTCCTACAGAGACCCCGCAATAGAATAATAGGATTAGCCACGGAACATTACCCACCAGGAGCCTAATTTAAATCAACGAGTGAGACCCCACTTTTTTCCCCTCCATTTTTCCCATCCAGATCCGGTCAAAAATGTCAAACAAGCATTTGCTATCACAGGGTGGAAGCCATGCACCCACCCTCTAATAACAAATATAAATTTCCCGCGTATGCACACCCTGGGACATTGTATGAGCTGCCACTGGGAGGTCCCGGGCCCGAGGACCATGATGCATTGGTTAGTATAAACGCATACTAACACTACTTAAAGAGGTGTAGTACAGCGGACAGAGTGTAGTGAAGAGGCATAGGAAGCGCAAAATCTAAAAATAGAAATCCTACCAGAGGTCAGATGACATAGTTAGTTCAATGAGCCAACGACCCTAGGATGAGTAGAAACAGCAATACGAAGAAAACGGGTCTTCAGCACAACGCAAGCAACTTTGAAGTATTGGTGACTGCTGCCTCTCCCGCTCGTCTCCAAATTTATGTAGTGAAGAGGCAGACAGCAGTGGATCCGATAAGTAGATTTATTGCAGGAAAACATATAACAAACAGCCACCAACAGGAGCAGACAGCAAGGCAACCGTCTTCTCCAGCACCGTGTACAAACTCCCCAAGGTTCCGCTCATGATAGCCCTATATTCTAACATTACATACTTACATTCTAGTAGAATTACATACTAACATTCTACTATGTCTTACAATGGAATACTACACAGAGCACATGACTTTACAGCAATGAGCTCATGGTTTCATACAGGAGTCTTCAGACCGGTAGGGGTTAGTAGTTCACTTCCCACTCCCTATATTATATAAACGCAAACTAACACTACTTCCCCAGGTATACTACAGGGCCCAAAGCACAGCACTTTACAGCAATGAGCTCCCGATTTAGGCTCACACTTTAATCCCCGAGTTTTCAGATCAGTAGGAGAATGTAGTTCGCTACCCACTCCCTATATACTAAAAACACATACTAACATTACGTACACAGTTACACTACAGCGGCTAGTATCCTACAGCGCCCAGAGGCCATCACTTTATAGTAATCAGCTTGGTTTCATCCTCGCGTCTTCACACCGGTAGCGGGAGTACTTCGCTTACGGTATTGTATAAACGCACAGTAGGGGTCAGTAGTTTGCTTCTCACTCCCTGTATAGTATAAACGCATACGAACACTACTTACGGTATACACTCAAAATATCGAGTTTTTAAAATCGAGTTACATTAATATCGAGTTAAAAATATAGAATGGACACAATATTGAATGGACAGAATATAGACTACAAAAATATTGAATAGAATAGCATTAATATCGAATCAAAAAAATAGAATGGACAAAATATCGAATGGACAGAATATAGAAAACAAAAATATAGAATCACAGAATATAGACAACAAAAATATAGAATGGACAGAATATAGACAACAAAAATATCGAATTTGAGGTAAGTTAATATACATTTTTTAAAGTATTTTTTATGTTAGTATATGTGTGAAAAGTGTATATTTATTTTATAATTTATTTTAATTAATTAATTTTATGGTATTTAATTTTTGCGTAATATAATTCTGTAGCGGGTAGCGGGTTTATAGGGGAATAGGGTGGGAAGTAATTTAATTTTAATTAATTAAATATGTAAATTTATTTATTGGTATTTATTTTGAATTAATTGTTAATTAATAATTAATTGGTCATTAATTAAAATATAATTGGTAATTATTTTAATTAATTGATTAATAGATCATTATGTACATTTTATTAATTTATTTTCTGTAGCGGGTTATGGGTTTATAGGGGAATAGGATGGGAAGTAATTTAATTATAATTAATTACATTTTGTAATTTATTTATTGGTATTTATTTGGAATTATTTAATATTTAAAAGTTTAATAGGTAATTAATTAAAATATAATTGGTAATTAATTTTAATTAATAGTTTAATTGATAATTATGTTAATTTTATTAATGTATTTTCAGTAGCGGGTTGTGGGTTTATAGGGGAATAGGGTGGGAAGTAATTTAATTGTAAATAATTAAATATTGTTATTTATTTATTGGTTTTGTTTGGTTGTAATTTATAATAATTTTTTAATTGTTAATTAATTAATTGTTAATTGGTAAATAATTTGTATTAATAGATAATTATTTGTAATTTTTTTTGTATTTTTAATTTATTAATTATTATATTATATAAAATTGTTAAGTACTTTTAATTAATTTGTATTTGGCATTAATATTTAATTTATTTTTATTCATATATGAAGTATTTACTTTCCCTACTGTTGCACTCTTTGGAGTGTGAATAGTAATTTGTAACCCTACGCAATCCAACGCTCTCCCTACTGTTGCACTCACTGGAGTGGGAATAGTAATTTTTACCCCTACGCTATCCAATGCTTTCTCTACTGTTGCACTCTTTGGAGTGGGAATAGTAATTTTTACCCCTACGCTATCCAACACTTTCCCTACCGTTGCACTCTTTGGAGTGGGAATAGTCATTTTTACCCCTACGCTATCCAACGCGTTCCCTACTGTTGCACTCTTTGAAGTGGGAATAGTAATTTTAACTCTCCCGCTATCCAACGCTTTCCCTACTGTTGCACTCTCTGGAGTGGGAATAGTAATTTTTACCCCTACGCTATCAACGCTTTCTCTACTGTTGCACTCACTGGAGTGGGAATAGTAATTTTTACTCCTACGCTATCCAACACTTTCCCTACTGTTGCACTCTTTGGAGTGGGAATAGTAATTTTTACCCCTACGCTATCCAACGCTTTCCCTACTGTTGCACTTTCTGGAGTGGGAATAGTCATTTTTACCCCTACGCTATCCAATGCTTTCCCTACTGTTGCATTCTCTGGAGTGGGAATAGTAATTTTTTCCCTCCCGCTATCCAACGCTTTCTCTACTGTTGCACTCACTGGAGTGGGAATTGTAATTTTTACCCCTACGCTATCCAACGCTTTCCCTACTGTTGCACTCACTGGAGTGGGAATAGTAATTTTTACCCTCCCGCTATCCGATGCTTTCCCTACTGTTGCACTCTTTGGAGTGGGAATAGTAATTTTAACTCTCCTACTATCCAACGCTTTGCCTACTGTTGCACTCTATCCAATGCTTTCCCTACTGTTGCACTCTTTGGAGTGGGAATAGTACATTTTACCCTGCCGCTATCCAACATTTTCCCTACTGTTGCACTCTCTGGAGTTGGAATAGTAATTTTTACCCCTACTCTATCCAACACTTTCCCTACTGTTGCACTCCCTGGAGTTGGAATAGTAATTTTTACCCCTACCCTATCCAACGCTTTCCCTACTGTTGCACTCACTGGAGTGGTAATAGTAAATTTGACCCTTTCCGCTATCCTACGGTAAAAATATTGTAATTTTTTTATTAATATTAGCTTTATATATATATATATGTTAACAGTGTGCTGAATAAAATTACTTCTTCTAACGAGCGGAGTGCTGGATTATCATTTTGTGAAAGAAGTAAATCGGGCACGTGATTGATATATATATATGTATTAACAAATCAATTTGTATTATTTATTTTTTTACTTACATTAATTATTTATTAATTTTAAGGTTATTTAAGTATTTTAAGTATGTTTAAGTTAATTATATTCATAATTTCATTAATTTTTAATTAATTTAAAGCATTTTAAAAAATTTGACATTTTGACTAACTATATTTTTTACATCGATATTTTTGATTCGATATTTTTGTACTTACCTGTTTGGAGATAGGAGGTCGATATTTTGGTATTCTATATTTTTACCTCGATATTTTTGTAACTCGATATTTTTGACGTCGATATTGTTTCAGTGATCGCTATTTACACAGTTATACTACAGCGGCTAGTATCCTACAGCGCCCAGAGCCCATCACTTTACAGCAATCAACTCGGTTTGATCCCCGAGTCTTCACACCGGTAGGCGTGAGTACTTCGCTTCCGGTATAGTATAAACGCACGGTAGCGGTCAGTAGTTCGCTTCCCACTCCCTGTATAGGATAAACGTGCTCCACTGTGATCGGCCTGACCTTGTGGCTTTGTCTCGGTTCGCTGTGGCCAAATATACAAAGTTGGAGCTTTGTGCTTTTGGAGCAATTTTCACTAAAATCTTTAAAATATCTTATCTTTTCATCTACTAATTGGCTTTTTGTTGTTTGTCTTGCATTATTTATTAAACATTGCTCTATTTTTATAAACTGGTGTGCAATACTTTTTGTGTGGGGTTTTTCACTTTACTACTGTTTGAAGTGTTGCACAAATACATCTGTCCATCGATCCGTCAGTTCATCGGGCCATCTATCTATCTATCTATCTATCTATCTATCTATCTATCTATCTATCTATCTATCTATCTATCTATCTATCTATCTATCTATCTATCTATCTATCTATCTATCTATCTATCTATCTATCTATCTATCTATCCATCAAATTGATCACTAAAGCACAGAATACAACTAGAGTGAAAAGGCTTTTGGCACTAATAAAAGATGAGAATTTATGACTGACGTAAAGTGGTGGTTAGATGTCAATCAGTCAAGTCTTCAACTTTCTTCCTGGCTTAATAAAGAAAAGGTTTCACTGTTTAGCACCTTACAAGAACTTCTACCTCACCCTGAGCATTTCACTCTCCAAACTTAAAGAAAAAGTTAACTGAAGAGAGAAGATAGTGACCCGAAACAGCATTGTGATTGGTTTTAAGCATCCTGGTTTGACGCACAACCAGGGAATGGGGGCCTGGGCATGTTCTCCAAGCAGGCTGTAATGCAGCCTGCATGGAGAACAGTAAAAGTGTGCATGACTGTTTTGGGTGGCCCGAGAGGGCTGACCAAACAGTCATTGTGCACTTAGGAGTGGGCAAACCACTCCTCCCCTGCCCTGCTCCGAGAGCAGAGCAGCCCCGATCACCTGCCCGCCCGCAAGGAAACATAAAATGATAATAACTCAAAGTTATTACCACTTTATAATTCCTTTGCTTTGCACTGCTCAAAAGCAGTGGGGTGATGCTCCTTCGATATAGCGGTGTAGGCGCCACTGTGTATGAGAAATAAAAGGTATACTTGTGAGAGCACAGGACCTGCATTGAATAATCTGAATCCTGTTCTCCAGTTCTACTTTTGACAAGCTCATTACCTTCCGATTATGATCTTACTAGACTGTCTGTAAAATTGCTTACTCACAACCTGGAGTGTACTTGTGCTGCTTAGATAAAACGCAAAGATTCATTAATTCTTCCTTTCCTGTTTACTCCACATTCAAGTCAGCAACTAGCTATGATTTTCGAACTGTTCCCATTCTCCATCGAAGACAGCACAATAATTCAAGTCTTTCAGGTAGACCTTTCCTTGATAGATTTGTCAGGGTATCCATCCACCTAACCCCCCAATAAATGAGGAAAACGAAATTGTTCCATGAAAAATGTTTATATTCTTGATTCACACGCTGCTTTTGTATTCTCTCCATTTTGCTTAGGCATATCTGGTTGTTTTCACTGCATATTTCATTCCACCCTGAGATTTTAAATTGTAAATACCAAATATGTAACAGGTATGGGATAATTAATCTTTGGGGGAAGCTTCAGTTGCCAGATGCATCATGAGAGTTACGTAATCCAACCGTGAATTTGGCACTGGAGTGAACTAGGCTTAAAATTGTATGAAGTTTATTAAGTGTAGAAAGTTAAGTGTAGACACTGTGAAACGATTTCAGAATTAAAATAGACAACGGAAATGTGAGTTGTAGAATTAAAAACCGCTCATATGGTCCTTTTTAGCACCGTAAAAATTGACTCACAAATGCAACTCTGAGGGTACGGGAAACATAAATAGATTTTTTGCTGGAAATAAGGACATAGAGGCATGAATACCAGAAGTGTGGCTTAAGGCGCAGGTGCAGTTTTAGCAGCCAAGCACCAACGCAGGCACCCTTACACCATGGGGCGGGGGTGCCTGTGTTGCATGGAGGATTTTTGGTGTGCAGGAGGAGGCATCTGACTGCACACAAATAATTCATAGAAGTCTTTTCCTATTTCTATATGTGTTGCAGAATAAAAATGTTCTCCTTGTTACGCCTCACCTCGGGAGGAATGTCTTTTTGGAACATGCCCAGCTTTACCAGGTTTGGTAAATCTGGGAATGAGTAAAAAAACAAAGGATTTGCAAGGGAAACACCCACCGCATTGACCATGGAACACTTACCGTGCGCAGAGTAATGCAACATTACTCCATATTTATGACGCCATTCAAAGCTATTCAAGTGGCTTTTCGTAGCTTCATAAATATGATCTGGGGCTTTGCATTGTGCATGTACTGTGTTGCGTGGTGCTAGCATGACACAAGGGCCAGTAACTATGCCCCAGAGTGTCTTTAAGGCAGGAAGAGATTATCACTGTTTAATTGTGAATATAACCATTGAATATAAAAGAACGGTAACAAAGAGTAGTCCAATATGCAACAATAGAGAGTGATTTGAGTACTAATAATATGGCTAGTGTTTGTTTGGTTGTTATCAAGAATATGAAGGATGAAATATTTCTCTATGAATAAAAGAGGTTTACAAATTGCATTGTGAGCAAATTACATTTATAAGTGAATACTTAAATGATATGGAAAATTCTTAAAAAGTTATGTGAAGATAGAAATGATATAGATAATCCTAAATTAGATGATCAAGTTGTAGTCGTAGTAGTAGTAGTAGTAGTAGTAATAGTAATAATACATTATTCAGTGAAGAGCACCATCACAGTGTACAATCACAGAGTGATACAAGAAGTAGATTTAAAATGCACATTTAAACCAACACATAAGTTAGTCTTGTGATAAAAAGCAACTGCTTCTACAAATTCATTCCTGCAATCATTGGTATATACAAAAAGGAAGGCAAAAATGAACTAGTGCTGTGTGCAAACAAGCACACGAAAGGTCCAAAGGTTTTTTCTTGGACCTTGCCTGCATGGCCCTAGATAGCCAAGGCAAAAGAACAGTATATGTATCTCTTCTTCATTTTCCAAGCCACACGCCGGACAAATGCTAAAGACTAGGTCCTTACTCCATTTAATAGTAAAAGATCTCAGGGGTAGAGTGCCAAATCGAGAATGGATGTTGAGACTTTTCGCTAGGGGAGAAGAAACAAAATTCCTCAAAATTCCTCAAAATGAGGGAATGATTTAATATCTACAAATCTGTTTGTCAGTGAACCAGTTGACTAGTTGATACTGTATCCTTCCTGGATATGGACCCATACCCTTTGCAATTCCAACCTACCCAGCCAGGCAAAAACAAACTTGACCCAGGATACTGGCTTAGCACCTCCGTCACTCAGCAAGTCTACAAGGCAGTCTCCAAACTCACTTAGCTCAGGTTTGACCCATAGGTGAACCGAATAGATGAGTGGTCTGAGCGCGGCAAGTTCTGCAATTCCTTTTAGTCCTAAGTCAAACAATAGGGGAATTAACAGGGAACTAGTTGGGACAGAGACCAGCTGTCTTGCAAATTTGTTTTCCGTTGTGGTACATGAAGAAACATCAGTGCAACCCCGGGTCTCAGCACCATAAAGAGCAGCCCCTTGTGTATTAGTATGATATACTTCAAGGGGTGGTGGGCCCGCTTGTAAACTCGTTTGCCTATACAGTCTAATGATAGGATGTGCTCTGTGCTCAACTAGTAGTGAACTTTTGCTAATTTGTCCTTTCTACTTAAAAGTTATCCATTACTTTAACCCCCAGGTAATCAAATCTCTACACCCTCTCTCAGGCTTCTCCATCTACTCGAATAATGGAGACTTTGACCACTCCCTTCGCAAGCACCATACATTTTGTCTTATTAACATCCAGCTCCAAGCCACTTTACGCACAAAAACCTATACATTTGTCAACCCGGAGCTGGAGCCCCATAAGTGTCTTGCAGATGTGAAGGGAATCATATGCACATAAAAGAAACAGTACCTTGTTGTTATTCTGAGCACAGGAATATTTTCTGAAATTCATCAGAGCATCAACCACATCATTCATATAAAGGGTGAAAAGCATGGCTGCAAGGATGCACTCTTGTCGCACGCCACCCTGAATAGGAATGCGTTCAGTTAATTCTCCCATGTGTCTGCAACAAACCTGGGTAAAGGTATTACTGTAGAGTTGAGACATAAGGTGGATCATATTCCCAGGTACTTCCATAGTGTTTAAAGCAAACCACAAATTGGTATGTGGAATAAGATCAAAAGAGGCTCTAAGGTCTATGAAAGCCACGTAAAGTTTTGATGATGCAGCAAAACGTATTTCCAATATAATGTGGCGAATCTAAAAATTTGGTCAGAAGTACTTATCTTTGATCAAAACCCAGCTTGGAAGGCTGACATGATATTATTAGAATCTACCCAATATAGCAGTTTTTCAAGGACTTATTTAGCAAAAATCTTTTGTGCATTATGTATTAAGCTGATTGGTCTATAGTTTGAGACGGCGCATGCTCCTCCTTTTTTGTATATTGTAATAATCTCGGCTCCTCTCAAGGAGTCTGCTATCTCAACCCCTTGTGCTATAGCATTAGAAAGTAAGTTAAGGTAAACTCTTCAAATCTGACCCTCAGATTTGTATAAATCACCAGGAAGTTTATCCGGTCCCGGGGCCTTGGCAGATTTTAAAGAGGCAATATGGCAGTATCCTCTAGACTGAAAGCAATAGCTGAATTAGCGTCATGATGAGATATATCTAAGATGGTCATCAGATCACTACAGAGCCTTGTGATATTCGGAGCTTTTGGCTCATAAAGATCAGAAATGGGGGGCACCGATGTATCAGTGGAAATATGATGATAACTTTTCGCATTATCTGTTCTAGATTGGGCCACTATGTGGCAAAGAGGCTATTGTCATTTGTTTTACCATCAGACAACATGTTATCCCAGATTTTGTCAACCCAATTCTTTTTTGTGAAATTTATAGAGGCTTTATAAGTGTGTCTGGCTTCAGCTTTTCAGTTCCTGTCACCCCCTAAGACAACAAATCTTAAGGAGCTCTTAGCCTGCCTACAGCTGAAAACGTACCATTTGACATCTTTACCCAAGGCTGGCATTTTAAAAACCATGTCTTTATAGAATACCTTTTGTAACTCTTTAAATAATACGCTGTGTATATTCAGAATGGGAATTTCTGTTACATGTAACCCTACGTAGTTCGACAAAAACTTAACAAAAAAACATATATCTGGATTAACAATATAAAATTTGACAGAACTCTAGGCCATGA
The DNA here is from genome assembly GCF_964261635.1 of Lissotriton helveticus. Taxonomy (NCBI): domain Eukaryota; kingdom Metazoa; phylum Chordata; class Amphibia; order Caudata; family Salamandridae; genus Lissotriton; species Lissotriton helveticus. The sequence continues at coordinate 338,901,838 of NC_136063.1, read as the reverse complement.
GACATAACTTCGACAGTTAGCTAATATTGGTTCAGGCACTGTTGTATAGCATTTGTTTGATTTCCTGTCAAGTGAAGCTCCAGTCAGTTATAAAATCAAGGAGTTGTGGTTACTATCAGGCCTGCAGTCCACTTTCATGCCGACCATAAGTGGCCACAATCTCACATCTAAAATAACAAAATCAATGACGCTACTATGGGAGCCTCTTCAAAAAGTGGGGGCTTGATCAGGGTCAGAGGTAGTGCGTCCATTGCATGCCCTCAGCCCTCTGGCAACTGTTAGGCAGGCTAATTTGGTCCGGTGACTGTGAAGTTAACCTGGGGTTTTCCTGTTAGAGCCAGAATACCCCACAGTTCATCTTCCTCTTCTATGATCTCATTAATATAGGAGGATAGTCCGTAACATGTATTCAAAACTCTAGCCAGTATTATTTTAGTGTTTGAGTGTAAGGAGTCTAAAAGATCTTCAAGTATGGATAAGGTAGGGTATTCAGTACAGGCCGCAGTCGATCTTACATAAATGTTTAAGAATGCAATCTTAACCCTGTGGGGAAGTAACACTGATCTCCATTAGATCTGGACATTCTAATTGCAATATAGTGCAAGATCTAAATACAATGTTTTTAATTAGAATCAGAAGACCCCCAACTGCCCTCCCACAGTGCTCGGGGGTTTGGCTTCCACACTAAAGGTGGTAAACCCATCGACAAGCTCTTTTTCAGTGGCCCAGGTTGCTTGGAACATGCAGACATCGTGTTCACCAATGTACAACAGCCAATCAGGGTTAATTCGGATGGAATTCCGCTAGATTCCTGGATTGTCAATGAGTCACCTTACAGTCAACGTCAGTGATTAAGTAATAATTAAATAAAATGTATCTTTAAATTTAGCAATCTATGTTGAATGTTTAATTGAGAAACATATCAGAGTGCACTCCATATTGTGGACAAGTTGCTTTCGGCACATGGTGCAGTACAAATGATGGATCAACCACTGAAAGTTGCTGCTCTCATGATGTTTTTATCTTCCCTTATTGCGGCAATTGTCATCAAGTCACTAAATGTAGAGGATCACACTCTGATTGATTTCGGTAGCCCCAAGGTGGTATTTGTTTATCAACCCCCTACATTTTATAGAAACTAAAAGCAGGCAGGTGTCTCTCACTTCTCTATATTGAGTTAGGCTCATCCAGATTCTTTGGGGCCTATTCACAAACTGCACTTTGTAGTACATTTTGTAATTCTGCAATGCTACTGCAAATGTAATACAAATTGCAATTTACGATGTAATCAAATTAATTTGAATGAATTCTATGCATGGCACGTAATAAATATTAACACAAAATAAACTATATTTTTTCCATAGCTAAGATTTTTTAAATTTAAACTTCAGAAAAATAATTTTAATTTAGTTTAATATGTTCCAATGTATTACATTTTAAATGCAAAATAAATCACTGATACTATGGCATTTTTTATTTTGTTCTACAATATGACTACATATATATAATTAATTTACATTAAAATTTAACATTAAAATATGTGTACAATTGTTTTGGAGTGTATTACTCTTTTTTGCTCATCCATATTCTTTGTCATAGGTAGACTCCATAGTCTGAGCAGAGTGTTCCCTGTGGTAAAGAATAGGGAAAGGTCCCCTATATTTTATCATGCGGAGATCTCCATGGTGATCCTGCAACAAGAGTGAATAGGACACGGGACTAGCATGGCAGGGGCATAGGAGAATGTGACATATAAAGAGCACCCTGGGAGCAGCAAAGAGCACTGACAGGCTGTGCAAAGGGATGGAGTGTCAACTTGTGCTACATTTTTCCACAATGTGCCGGTGATCCATATATTGGTGACAAAACCTTTTACTGCTAAAGGTCTTGGAACAGTGGCAAAACTACATAAACAACAGCTGTGACTCAGCTTTCAGTAAAGTGGGCAAATGTCAATTAAATGATGACGGTCACCATTAGTGTAAAAGCTGTGAATGAGGTGAGGAGGACTGCAAAGGTTTGTATTGCGTACTAGTTTTCATTCGTAATATATGTTATACTGACGTCCCTTCTTGCTTTTCATTACTGTCTGTGACACATACTGTATGACATCCTTTCCTGTTCCTTGTTCGTGGCGAGCGCACCTTCAAACATGGTTATGTTTGAAAGTGCATCGCTCGTGATGTTGAGCTTCAACGAAGCATGTCAGAGGTTGAACAGACATTGACAGCCCATGCTTCGTCGAGGATGGGCGCACTCCTGCGGTTAAGCTGTTGTTTTCAATAAAATTACCTTGGATGCATTCATACCTCTACCTTGTCCGCTCATCCTTTGGACTTACAACCTGGTACTTCACAAAGACTGAGTGGATGCTTGACATCGACGCCAAGCAATGGAAGCATTCATGTGACACTGTAGGGACATACACTGGAGATAGTTATAGCCTCATTACATGCTAATAATTTCCAGAGAAACATGAAAACATATTTTGCTGTCATAGGTTACGTACAATAAGACATAAAATGTTCTCTGTAAAAACTGTCAATGGACTTTAAACCCAAAACTATATATTCATTGAAATTGTTATTCTGTATTAAAAGTTAACTCTGTTTTTTGCCCTAACAATAGAGCAACCAGTGAACTGTAGACTTTCCTTCAAGGACAAATGAACGACATATATCTTCAATCTTAGAAATGTATTTTCAAAGTTTACTTTAAAGTTCTTAATAGTTAATGCACTGCCAACATCTTGCATCAACAATTAACAAGTTCCATTCCATCTGCCTGTGTGTTTTTTGGTGGATACGTGTGTTTGAAAATGGATGGTACACAGGTTTCAGTATGCGCCTCTGCCTTTGAGACTGAACATTAGCATAAGGATGTGTGCCTCAGAATTTAGGATTGTGGCTTTTATATAATCAACCATAAGAGGCTGTACAGGACACATCATGGGTGTGTTCCACATATTATTTATTTCTGACCCCCCCGCGTGTCATGTCTGTACTACTTGAAAGTCCTGTCTGCATCCTAGCAAATATATGGGAAAGTAAAGTGTTTCTTCGTTGGAATCCCGCAGTCTGGCGTCTCGTGGCATCCCTTCGGATGACGGTGGAAGAGGTCAGAGTGCGTGTGATGCCACTTCTGCTTACCTAGGTATTTCGGTTGCCATCCAAAAAAGAAACTCCATCCCACCGCTCACACCCGCCGTCATTGCATCCATCCAATGAGGAATCATTCCCTACCCTCATGGACAGCACCCATCATTAATCACCTAGATTCCCTTCATGAAAACACTGCTTCATGCAGCAATACATTCATTCATTCATGCATCTTGATTCCATAAACCTTTCTTAATATTTCTGAAGTCCGGGTGGTAACAATTTGTGCATCTTTGCCACTACAAAGTCACGAAAATCAACTGGTTGCCCTTCTATTCTGTCAATATGTATTCCTCTTCAGGTTATTAATGGCCACGTAAGTCGTGCCTCAATGACCCTAATCTGTGCATTTCAAGGACACGGGTACTTCGCGTTCTATCTTATAGAGCTATATGAAGAAACTCCAAACAACCATCACTGTGTGTTCATGAGACATACAAATCCAAACGAACCAGCAGCAGCTCTAGAGTTGTGGCATGGCCATGTCACCTGCTGAACTCCCTTCTGAAGGGCTGGCTTGTCAATCAGAAGGGCTGATGATGTCAGACAACCTGAAAGCATTGCTCTCGCCTCTAGATTCGAGAGACTGAGGCCCTTTCTAAAGCACTATCAGAAGAAACCTGGCTTTGTAAATGGCTTCTGATTGCTAATACAATGCCTTTCTACTGGGGATCATTAGAGTTGAGTGCAAAGTGAGTTATTCTCAGGTGACATTTCTTTTGCCTTACACAGTGTGTCTCAGACTTGTACAGTTTCCTGCAAGGAATTCTGAAGCTGATATACACATTTCTTAGATTTCCAGTAATACGTAGAGATATTAAAAAGCTTTCATACTCTAAAAACCCTCTGACATTTACTTCCCTCTTCAACTATACAAAATGCAAGCTGACATTATGTTTCAAACACTGTCTCCATAGGTGTATATTTGTGAGGCGCGTGGCATCCAGGCAGCGTTCTCTCATGATATTTTGTGCTTCCATTAGCAGGCGCCACTATGGCTTTCTGCAAATCTCCACACTGCAGGAGTAATATTGTAGACTCTTGAAAAAATAATGCTCTTTGCTTTCTCTTTCATTGCCATCCATACCATAATTCCACCCAACAGCTAAACCACTTCTGCCGAGAAAAAAAGACCACCAGGAATAATGTGCAGGTAAATAACAGGGTATGGGGCGGACTGCTGAGTTTCTGAGCAGCTAAAACCATGACTGATGAGCTCCCGTCAATGGTAACTTTAGCAAGAAAATACCGCTCATTTAAAAGTCAGAAAAAATAGATGAGATTAAGGCTCATTGACGCAGACTGGTGGCACAAGACCCATTACTTGACCATAAAGAGCTTCAGACGTTAGCCTTTTTCCTTTGGACTAGAGCAGCCTTCTCCAACAAAGTAGCTCGTAAGCTACCAGCAAGTAGCTCTCCTATGTGCATCTCAGCCTACTAAAGTAGAAGCTTTCGCTAGGTCGAATTATATATGTACACCAGCATTGAAAAGCATGTATTCGAGATTAAAATAATTGTAGTTTCATATTCATAAGCGGATGTTTTGAAAAAAACATCAGACTGTAAAATATATCTAAAGGTGACAATCTTGCAGTATAAAGGAGACTTATGAAGTATTACCTTAGTACCAGTGATCTTACATATATGGCTGATATGTATTACCCATATTGAGGCATTTCAAATTGATGAAGCCTTCTTTTTTTACATTACTAGTGGCAATCCTGCCTATGGCAATGAGGTGTTCATGGGAGGTCTCCTATGCAATCTTTTCTTATAAGCTCACTATTACAATAGTACTTACAGTAGTTTGGGATGATGCTCATTGAACATGAGTAGCTCTCATTGCAGGAAAGGTGGGAGACGCCTGGTCTAAAGTCTCTGGCTTGCATCACTTGTTCTTCCTGGTCTCACGCTCTCAGGAGAGGTTTAAGGGGATATTTTTCCCTGGACCTAATTCTTTTCAGGGCCCCACTCTCATACTACAAAACATTTTTATAGATTTTGGAGCAAGCTTGCCCTGTTTATTCTTGGCAGCGAACATGCCTTTCACTGCTAGATGGTATCAGATACCGAAAAGTGGGCTTGGCATGCCTTTTTCAATCTAGGCCATGAAAAATGTCTGGCACACTTGCATGGTGTTTCCATGTATCTGTTTGTATGTGACCTCTAATTCCAAAAATATACAGATTCCTCAAATTACCTATTTTATTCAGACATGAGATGAGGCAGCATATTGTATAGCGGTCATCCAAAGCTAACTATTAATCAGAGATCAATACTCAATAACATCACATTCAATGGCCCATACAAATTCACCCAAATTCCTGAAGCGCTGGGGGTCAAGTCTTAATTATGTTAGAAATTAATTTTCTTCACTGGTTCAAGTTAACATTTCTAAAATCATAACTAAACTTTTATATCAACTCTCTTTCTTCTGGTCGATGGACTATTTAGCTAGCTAAATAATCACAGACTCTGTAAGATTAATACATTTTGTCTCAATCATTTGTGAATGATAAATGCTCATTGCATACGGTTATGAATGCAAACAATGAAATTCACAAGAGGGAGAGAAAAAACCTCAGCAAAATGCAAACAGTGTCATACTCATAATCAATAAACAATATGCACAGGAAGGAGTAGATAGATTAACCCCTTTCATGCGGATGACGGCCCCGGTCCGTCATGCATCACGGTGGGCGTGTGCTGATGACGGCTGTGGGCCGTCATGATCCCGCCCACTCAATAAAACGGCCGCACAGGCGCAGAATTGCAGCCGCGCCAAGGGGTTAAGAGACATATGTTTCAGCAAAATAATGTTGAACAATATACATATGACGGAGGGGATAGATGAAGAGAAATAAGTTTCAGCAAAATACGGTGAAACGATATGCATATGATGGAGGGGATAGATTAAGAGACATAAGTTTCAGAGACAAAAATGCATTTGCAAATGATTGTGCAAAGTACGAGTCAGAAGGACAATACTAACCTGAAGATCAGTGAAATACCACCCCCCTGGCCAAGGAGGTAGTGGGGGGGTCCCCTGAAATAGAGTTAGTGAGCAAAGACTTCAGATCCCAGGAACGGGATAGGGACAGGAACAGCTAGGCCTCTCTGCAAACCGATGGACAGCGACGCATCACCCCTCTATTCTCTCTCCTACGGACGAGCCTCCTAAACCATACCCCTAAAGGCACCCCAGGTATACCCTAAAACCTATATGTCCGTCCCACATCAGTTGAATTATTTCATAAAAATCGCCTTTTCATTGGCTGATCCGGAAGGTGGTCTGTCACAACACCAGGTTCTCATTCACATTTTGTTCGGCCCATTGTTTATTAATTGCTCACATAACGTAATTTCTGACTCGTTCATTTATTTTCAATACTGGATACTTTCACATTATATCACATAATTCTCTCAGCTACGTCCATAGAAGAAGTCATCCTTTTGGCAGGCAGACAATGTCTCTCTCAGTATATCGACCTTGAACCTCTGTGCCTCTTCTGCTGTGCTCAGCCTTTGCTGTCTATTTTCTTTATTATTTCAGATTTTCTCTCCACCTCAACGATCACATCAACGTAAGCTCTTTCCAGGTCTGTACATCTCACTAGGACGAGCAAAATACAGGCATTTATTAATTACACTGAAATGCACTTTTCACTGATTACCACCCACCTTTGCACTATACCATGTTAGTGTTTTTCCTAGCAAACTTTAAGCAAAAGCAGCATTATTTATTATTTTAAAGCAAGATGCAAGATGCGGGCTAGTCATACATTATTTCTTGTTTCTTTCAAAGCGCAATGTAAATGCGGCTTTGTTCTTTCCTGCTTTTTTTCACGTTAGTTCACACATGCTTAATGTGTTCCCCCACATGTTTTAATGAGTTTTTGCCTGTTAGTTTCCACTGCACACTGTTAGTCTTTATAACTTGGATGTTAATCCGAGCAGGTTTCTTTTTGCGAAAATCCTGCTCCATCAATCCCCCCTCTGATGGCTTCCTGGAGCCATCATAAAATACCCACCATACCAAGTGCCATCTTCATTTTTCTAAAATTCATTGCTCTTCTCTATTTTTATTATATTTTTGTCTAAATCTTTCATCATATCAAAGTAGTCTCCTTTTATATATTCTAGTTCAATCTCATCTCTTTTTCTCTTTTATGCTCTTCGTTTATTTTTTGATTCTGTCACCTCTTTTTTTCACATCTACACTTACAACATGTATATGTTGTTATTATTATTATGACAACTATGGCTACTGTAATGATTGGCATTCATATTTTCCATAATAGGCTTCTTCCAAAGGTAGAAAACCATTTACCTACAGAGGAGAAGCTCTTGCCAAGTCTCTCCCAGACACCGTCAACCTCCAGTTGGGTCAAGTCTTCATGTAATTTCGTAATATTCTTAATATATCCCTCAATACTTTTACTTTTGTTAGGGATATAAGTACAGCAGTGTTGTATTTTCAACATGCCACAGACTCCACCCTCTTTTGCCAATAAGATATCAAGGGCAAGTCGATTTTGCAAAAACGATTGATCTTATTGCAACCATTTCTGTGTGAATCATTAAGAACCCACCAGCAGTATCTGTTGATAATCACTGTGGCCAACTTTCGAATTTTATGTGAATTCAGAACAACTCCAACAGATGGTATCAGTGCACAAAAATATTACCTATTATTTCCTATAAACTCACTCTCTTGTTACCTGCTAGTCCTTGTTTTATTTTGTTTAGTCTGTTATTGTTTCTGGCTACATGGTAGGACTTAGGGAAAACAATTGCAAAGTAACAACTACCATACCAATCTGCAGGCAACCTGTAATAGGCTTTTTTACCACACACATAATAGACTCCTGGGAAAACAGGATCAGTTCCACACTTCAATCCCCATCCTAAAGAAATTTGGGAAGTATGCTCACATTCACTAGTACCAATGAAATAATTGTTATAGTTAGTTTTTAATCTAAGCAAACAGATTTTCCCTTTTTGATACCAATCCACGGACATTGCAGTGTATGTCTTGCCTTTCTCATAATTTCCCTCTCTAAAAGCCCATGGTAGTACCTGTGACTTCTGTTCAGCAGCTTTTCTTTTGAAACTTTCTCCTCTATTTTCCACTATTTCTATGAACACCTTTTCTTCAACCCGCAAACTACGTTAGATTATTTTTATAAGCATATTCAATGTCTAGCGTTTTGGTAATATGGAAGAACTCTCCCATTAAACGTGCATTTTTACTACTTAAAACCTTGTTCAGCTCCTTTATAACAGGTATTTCTGAAAATACTAAATCTATGTTGGAATAATGATACTCCAGCTTCCCCGTCACTTAGAAGAGGCTGGTTAAGACACTACAAGACACACCATATGTTAAAGGTAGGTGATGATAAATCACCCCCTCTGAGACAGATGAGGGTAATTGCATGCACACATAACAATCACTCACCTTCATCATATTAGCATATTCATACAACAATTTAGCAAAAACATTTAATGAGAAATGTATCATGATGAAAGATTCTTCCATCAATTTGTTCTAGGTTAGTATTAGGGGTTTCTGTAGTAACATCATTCACTCTTGTTACATCATTAGTATTGTTTCCATTATTAGTTACCATTAGAATAGGAAAAATGACAGTTAGTATTATCCACATAAACGTTAATAAAAAGACACTACATAAGCAAGCTTTAATACATCTACGTTTTAGACTAGATTTTGGATGTTCTGTCACTTTTGCTTTGGCCATTTTGTAATCTATCAAAAATATAAAAATCTATCTAAATCTATAAAACTCTAATTTAGCTAAAAAATGTCCCACAAAAAATTGTGTAATCCTACACTTCAAGGCTTTCTTCTTTACCCCTTTCTATTATTTATTTCCTTTGGGTTTTATGAGTCTTTCAATTCATTTTGACTGACATTGTTGCACCTTAAATTTTCACAGTTCTTTTAAGGCAGTTTTAATTTGCTTTCATCAATTTGCTCAATGTCGGTACCATCTTTTTTTTCACTTGGATCTAAGCTTTCAATTTCTTCCAAGATAATATATGTCCATTCCGGTGCTGTGTATTTCCTGCCTGGAACTCTTACTCTCCTTGTGTCTCATACTAATTTGTCTTCTGTCTCTTCTTGTTCTGTTTGGCTAGAGACCTCAATAATTTGCTCTGGTCTTCCTTATGACTTTCTTCTCACGAGAGTGTATTTCAGCCTTTTTATTCCACTTGGCCAATTATCGCCCTTTTTTGCTCTCTTGGATTGAACAATCTCTTCACCTTCTTCTTCTGGTTCACAGGTTCTTTTACTTGGCCCTTCTCTTAATGGTTCTTCTTCCTGACTTTCAGTATCTTCCCTTTCTTCTGGTTCAACAGCAGCCTCTTGAGACCCAGTAGGTGGTGCCCACTCTATTTGACCTCGCTCGGCTGTTCATCATCTTTTTGTTCTTCAGAATCTGTTACTTTAGATTCTTCAACTTCACACACTTCAGCCTCTGGTCTTTGACTTTTGTTTCCCTGTTGCTGCTCTTCTGGTCTTTCAAGCAGACTTGGGACTCATCTGGTATGGCTCGCATGAATCCAATTTGGCAAACTGCCACACTTCACTGTTGTCGTTGTTACCAGAATCACTTGGTAGGGTCCATTCAATCTGGGTTCTAAACACGATTTCCTCACATGTTTCTTCATGAGAACCCACTCGCCAGGACTCAGATCATGAGCTTGATTCGGCTGTGCTGTAGTGACATTCTCCCCAACCTGATGAGACACAGAACGCACCAGATCAGCCAGTTCTCTGCAATAATCAAGCACTAGATCATCAGATATATTCATCAGTTTGTTCGCTGGCACAAATGCTTGTCTCATTGCTCTTCCCATCAGGACTTTGTGAGGACTCAATACCGTCTTTTTGTCAGAAATACCTCTAAAACTCATCAATACAAGGGGTAAGGCATCAGGCCATTTCAGTGCTGTGGATGCACACACTTTCCCTAAACTAGATTTTATAGTGCCATTGATCTGCTCGACCACTCCAGATGCTTTGGGTTGATAGGCACAATGCAGCTTCTGCTCAATTTGTAATGCTGCGCAAATCACCTGAATTATCTCATTAATAAAATGGGTTCCTCTATCTGTTTTCAAAGTGACTGGAAATCCATATCTAGGGATCAGTTCTCGCAAAAGTAGTTTGGCTACAGTAAGGCTCTCGTTTCTTCTCGTGGGATAGGCTTCTACTCAGCGAGAGAACAAACAAACAACAACCAACACATATTTCAGCCCATTGCATGGGGGAGCTCAATGAAATCCAATTGGAGACGGGTAAATGGTCCTGCTGCTTTTCCAATTTTACCCCAACTAACAACTGTTTTTCTGATTGGATTTTGCTGCTGACAGGTGAAGCACCTCTGGCATAGACTCTCTGCAATGACCCTCAATTTCAGGTTATACCATGACTGCTTGAAGAGCCCGATCATTGCGTCTCTTCCAACATGTGCAATTCCAGGTATATCCTGGCCATCTGGGAAAGTAAAGAATCTGGCATTGTAGTGTAGTTCCTATATTCCCAATAGGCTCTGCGCATTGGAATAATATATCCTATAGATGTGATGTAGGACTTATGGCTACTAGGTCTCTATCGAATATATTAAACTTAATTGTGAGTGCCAGCTAGCTCAGAGGTCACTAGAAACTTTCTCGAATTCACAAGAGGGATTAGTTTCTGACAACTGCATAAACATGACAACTTTTGTTTCCCCAAGATAAAACTGATCTTCAGAGTCGTGGAAACAATAGATTGATATTTTACTCAGTCATTCGTTCATGCTTCGTTTCATCAGAGGTGCAGAGAAATAGAGAGATGGGTGTTTTCAATAAAAGTATTTATTGAACAGTCTTCTTTCTCATGGAAAAGAAATGAACTGCTACAATCGTAATACTGGCTGTAAAATATAATGCATACAGCAAGAAGAGTATTATAAAATAATACTGTAAAAGCATGGTATGGTTTCTTAGCCATAAAATACATACATAAATAAATAAGGACTAAAAAGTACTCAACTGGTGCTTCTAAAATACGCCTACCCCGATGTACTTAACCTAAGTCTAGTACGAGGGAAGAAGTAAGTGTGGTGTAGCATAAGTTTAGTATTATTTTGCCAAGAATCTATCCAAGATTTCTCTTAGGGTCTAATCAACCCCGTACCTTGGTTTAGAATGAAGGAGGTCAATCTCAGGACTCGACTTCCCAACAACCCGCAAGGGTAGCTTGGAAACACTGGAGCTGGATTTCTTGGCAAGAGAAAAGACTGCGTCTCTCTCAGTGCAACTGCTGGAGGGTCGGCTTCCTTCGGCACTTGCTGTAGCGAGATGCGTCGGGCAAGTAGATAGTCGAACTGCTCCAAACCACCGCGTGTTTGCTATGGCAAGTGTGGGCATATTTATACCTTGAAGGTGCTGAGTTTGACGTAAAGGTGGACATAAAAACGTCATCAGAGAGTCTCAGTTCTTTGAAAACTCCATGAGTTCTTTGACAAATCAATATTCAAGCAAGGGGAAGTCCCTAACTGCTGAAGCCGAGTTTTTCAAGAAATCATTGTGGATTTTCGGAACTAGTCGAAGTAGCCTTACCGTATTTGGACTGCATGAGCTAAGTATAAATATGGTTATGATTCCTATGCCTATATAAGGACATGGTGATTTATACCTATATAAGAGCATGAATAGGGAAAATTACACTACGGTTCTAAAATGCTATACAACAGCATGACTGGTCTTTCGTCTAGATAAACCACACTTCGTCTTCTGCTCTCTTTCTGCAGCCTGAATTTCCCACAATTTCCTTTTCCTCGTCACTTGCCTCCCCCTGTAATTATCTAATCTCATCCCAAGCTTCAAATCAAAATGAGAACATAAGATGGCAATTTGTATTTTCTTTTTCCATCCCTCTGTTTAGGGCTATTACATTTAGTTCACAGAAATGCTCTACCTGATTGGCGTATCTGGTACCCTTTGTCACATAATCATCTCCTTATTTATATGCGGAACATCTGACGACTGCAATATTTTAGGGCAATTGTAAAACATCCAATAAATCTTTCACAGGTTTGCTGTTTCTTATAGGGGAACCTGAAGAAGTCAGAAATCCCATTTGCATCCATAGCTGACTGAAGTCATGGACCACCCCGAAACCATATTGACCATCAGTAAATATGGTTACCCTCAGGCTTCTGGCAATTTTGCATGCTCTAATCAGAGCTATTAAATCAGCAATTCAGGCAAAGTTTACTGCTTTTAGACAGGATGCTTCTAAAACCCCAGCTATGGTGCAAACAGCATAGGCAGTGGATAATTCGCCTTTCTCAATCCTCAAATATGATCCATTAACACACATCTCACAGTCTGATTCTTCCAATGGGACATCTTCAATGTCAGGCCTGGGTTTGGTGCACAATTCTGTCACATCCAAACAATCATGATCCTCCTCCTCTCTCACTTCCTCACAATATGAATTTGGCAACAGGGTTGCCAGGTTCACGATTGAGCACCTCACCACGGTCACATTTTCAGCACCCAAAATCACTCTTTTGTACCTAGTCAGCTGACTATTGATCATGTATTGTTTCCTCGTTCTTGTCAAAAGGATCTCAACCGAATGTGGCACATATACTTTGACTGGATGTCCCATCAAAATCGCATCACTTTGTTCCAGACTCACAGAAGTAGCAGCTACTGCTTTCAAACAGCCTGGCAATGCTGCAGCCACTGAATCTAATGTAGCAGAAAAATATGCTACTGGACGTCATGCCATTCCATGTTTCTGAGTTAGGACTGAAAGTGCACACCCATGTCTTTCACAGCGGTACAACGCAAAATCCTTCGCATAATCTGGCTTTCCCAAGGCAGGTGCTCGACAAAGACTTTCGCAATTTAGTAAAAGCTTCCACACTTTGATCATCCAGAACAATCAGATCTTTCACATCTTTCCGTGTCAACCTCTGTAGAGGTTTTGCAATCAGTGAGAAACCACTGATCCACTGTCTACAGTATCCAACCATTGCCAAAAACATTCAAACATCTTTCTGAGTTTTAGGTGGACTCATTTGTTTAATCACACTAATGCTTTCTGGTGTCACCTTTCTGACTCTTTTTTCTATTATGTGTCCTAGTTACTGAACTTCCTGTTTACCATTACCATTAGCAAGCTTTATTTCGATCTGATAGACCATAAAAGCAGTAGATAAAATACATACAATACTAGGTTTAGGCAGTAAAATATCAATGAACATTACAGTATAGAGCCATATACGGTGAATTGTACACAATTCATAACAGTTAAGAAATATATTAAACAATTTTTAAAACAATCAAACATTTGATTGGATTCCATGAGAAAATCAAGACAATGGGAAATGGCAGAAGAGCAATTATCATAAACTTGCAACGCCTGTGCCACATGGTGTTAAGGAACCGGGACATAGCAAAGACTATGGGAGGGTGAGTGTTGGTTCCCGAGACTCTAAAAGCCTCCAGTGACTCCCTAAACCCCAGGTTCCTACAGATTGGTAGAAGCCAGTGCCTCCTGGGTATGTCGTATTCTGGACAAAAGAAGAAAACGTGGGTAGGAGTCTCTTCTTGGCTATTACAGTCAGGAAAACTAACAGGGGAAGGTTTTGACCAGTTCGTTGTGAACGTGTGGACCGGCAAGCAACCCAGTTTAAATTGGACATAAAGTTTCCTTGCCATAAACGGTTGTACATCATCAAGAAAGAGCTCAAATGAATACTGGTCTTTAAAATTGAAAACGTCAGAGGTTAAGCGACCTACGTTTGTACTCCCTTCGGTTTCGGTCAGTCTCAACTGTCTGTAGGTTTTAACTAGTTCGAGCCGTGATGTTATCAGGAACACCTCTTCAGGTTTGGCCCATAGGTTCGGATGACCTAGTCTACAGCACAGATCTTTTATATGTGTGAACCAAGGTAGCCTACTCACCCCTGGGAGCCCCATGATCGCTTTGAGTTCCCACTGGTAGGCTATTAGCTCAGGAGGTGCCCATAACCTTAGCCAGAAGGTCAGGGGTCGCAGAACAATCGCCCCATCTGTGGGTCTTTTCCCAAGGTCCATACATAGGGGGGTGAGGGGAGTGCTTTGCGGTAGGCCCAAAAGCTGCCTCATAAACTTATTCTCGGTTTTGGCCATTCTACCTCCAGGGAGGTGTCCCCAAAGTTCGGCCCCATACATTACAGCACTCCTGGTTTGGACTTTATATATCTCGGTCAGTGGGCCAGGTTGTCTAGATGTGTAGTTCCTTAAAGTTTTGCTAGTCCCCCTGCCATCTGTGCTAGCCTTAGGCCTGCCTTTTCTTGCTGGGGGCCCCACCCAAAGGTTTCCGTTAATGTCACACCTAAATAATCGAAGACAGTTACTCTCTCTAGCTGGATACCATTTAGAGTAGGATTAGGGCGAGATGTTTTACTAGGAATAAATACCATATACTTGGTTTTTAGTGTGTTAATCTCTAGGCCCCTATGCTTGCAAAATAGAGAGAAGCTGCTGAGAGTCCTTTGGACGCCCATAGGTGATTTGGATAATAACAAGGTGTCGTCCGCAAACATCATCGCTAGCACTTCGCCTTGGACGAGCTTAGGGGCATCGATGTTATCTACCTTATTTAGTTGGTCCACTAAGACATTAATAAAAAGACAAAACAGGGTGGGGGCCAAAATACACACCTGCCTTACACCCCTGTTCACTGGGAAACGTGAGGTCAATTCTCTGTGTTTCCTGAATCCCACCAGGGCAACATTTCCAGTGTGTAGTCTCTTAATCAAAGAGAGCAAGTAGGGCAGAATGCCCAGTTTCTCTAAAACTGCTCAAAGTTTGTCACGGGTCACCAAATCAAAGGCTGATTTAAGATCAACAAAGATCAAATAGAGGCTCCCACCCTCTATTGTCACCATCTTCCAATATAGTAATTGGAGCCTAAAGATTTGGTCGATAGTAGACATATTTTTACGGAAGTCGGCCTGGTACGGACTCAGGTTCTCACGCTCATTCATCCAGGACTGGAGGCGCTCCAGGACAATCCTGGCAAACAGCTTCTGGGTTATGTCAATCAGGCTGATTGTCCTCTAGTTAGTGAGCAGGAGGGGGGATCCCTGCTTATATACTGGAAACATTTCTGCCCCATACCTGGTGTCTGGGATTTCCATGCCATTTAAAATAGCATTGAATATTGCACATAAATAAGGGCCCCCAAAATAGGTCCCCGAGATCTTATCTAGTCCTGGGGCCTTTTCCAAGGGAAGCTTCCCAATTGCACTAAGCACTTTGGTCAGGGTGAATCCAGCTTCGTCTTTAGGGGGTTCCCCACATTGACTTGCGAGGATCCCCCTGTAGGCTCTACAGTGTCCTGGGTGAAGTACAACGATTGGAAATGGAGTTTCCAGGCGTCGGCTGCAATATTCGGCTCAATAGGGGAGTTCTCTAAGGTGCTACCTGAGCAAACCAAGGTCCAAAATGCCCTCATATCTCTATTGATGGGAGCTTGTTTTATTGCATCCCATCTTTCAGAGTCCCAGTCCATTTTAGCTGACTTTAAAAAATCGCCATATCGGGCCCTCCTAGTTTTTATCAAAGATCTGTATTTTAGTTTTATAGCATCAATGAGTGCACCCTTTGCCATTCGGCAGGATTTATTAAACC
The DNA here is from genome assembly GCF_964261635.1 of Lissotriton helveticus. NCBI lineage: Eukaryota > Metazoa > Chordata > Amphibia > Caudata > Salamandridae > Lissotriton > Lissotriton helveticus. The sequence continues at coordinate 338,885,970 of NC_136063.1, read as the reverse complement.
AAGTGGTTTTAGGGGCCCTTTTGGCTTTGGAGTGTGTCAAGGGGTTAAAGATGTTAGTCAGACTGGTGGTCAGATCTGTGTGAATAGCCGATAGTTTAGCAATAGTGCCCTTAGAGTTAGGGGTCTGTGTAGTCTTCTCCATTATCAGTAAAGGTCGTATGATTAGGGAGGACAGGGCGGCGATCTTGCCTGGTAACTGCTTCAGGGTTTCCCACCTAATGCGTCTCCTATTATTATCTAAGATTAGATTGGTACCAGTGAGGTTGCCAGTGATTGGGGGGCTATAAGGTTCCGGAAGCTTAAGCTCAAGTACCAGAGCATTATGGTCACTATCGTGTCTAGGCCAGACAGCGAAATTGACAACCCATTGCCATATGCTTGTTTCCACCCAAATGTAGTCCAATAAAGATGTTTGCCCCGGTCTGTTGAAGGTGGATTTTCCAGGTTGGTCTGACTTGGTACGACCATTACATGCTCTCAATGCATAGGTTAGTGTGACTGCATTAATCTGGAATACCTGGGGGATCCAGGCTCTCACCGGAGGAATCAGCGGTTCAGGGATCAGCCAAAGGGATTCCTCGGGAGTGAGCAGGGGATCAGTGGAGAGGGCTAGGGGTTCAAACTGGCAATTGAATTCACCACCTATCACCAGCCTAGTGTTCGGGGGAACTAGCTCAAGGAATGTAGGGAGCATATCTATAGCCTGGGATTCTTGGGAAAAGGACACCGGACGGGAATGTTGATAAATGCAATTTTAGTCGCAGCATTAAAAGTAAGGAGGGTACACAGGATATCATCCAAAGAGATGTTCAACTGTTTAACAATACAGTCCAGATGTGTGGCCACCCAAGTGCTTTGCCCACCCTATGGTCTACCTCTGCCCCCCGTGGTTGCTAGCACATTAAAAGTTGCAAAGCCCCTCATGACCGTGTCTTCTCTGGCCCATGTCTCCTGGAACATACATACATCGTCGTTTTATACAAACTCTAGCCAATCAGGATTTTGAAGTTTATTTTTGATACCAGCAATGTTCAGCATCCTCAACTGAAGATCCAGGTTCGAGGTGGCATCGCTCTCACTAGTATCAGAGGGGATTGTCATTTGTGTCATGTTTGGCTCGGGGTCAGATGCTCCCATTTCGGCTAAGGATCTGTCCCCATCCTGAGTTAACGTTGTCAGTTCTGCAGTAGGGCAGGCTTGGTTGTTCGATACCTCTAGGTTTGCACATACCGAGTCTTGGGCTCCCGGTGGAATTTATGGAGAGGTTTACCTGGGGCAACTGGAGTCTCCCCAGCGATGTTTGGGGAGTTCAGCCCTGCACTTTTTAGATTGGGCTCTCTATTGACCCCCCTGATCCCTGGGTAGTAGAGAAATCAGATAGAATTAAAAGTCAATCTACTTCCTCAAACCTTTTTTCTACATTGTACTGTATTCTGGACGGAACCAGTGTTTTGGAGATCTGGTGTGAGGGGTCCATAGTGAAGGGGGTTAAAAGAATTAAAAAAAGGCCAAGGTGTGTTGTTGGATCCCTGTGGGTGGTGCTCAGGGGCTGGGGGATTGGTCACCCGAAATTTGGACTGTTCGAGGATTACTAAAGTTGACAACTATGCAGCCTCCTTTGGTTGACTTAGGGTTCTTGCCAACCCATCCCACTCTCCATGCCAATAGTATCTCACCTGCCCTTTCGTAGGCAAATTGTCTGTGCCTGGTGAGCCAATAAAGGCACTTGTTTCACAATTCCAGATGTGATTCTACCTGACCAGGTTTTATTTCAGGTACCCCAGTTAGAACTATAACATAGGGGATTGAGGCTGAAGGTAGGTCTATTGTTGGAAGGAGCAGGGGTGCTGGGCCTGTGTGCATGTTGTCTATTGGGTTGGGCTGTTCCCTGTCTGTCATCTGGTCAGGATGGAGGAACACTCTCTTCATGCTGGGGCCCCTGAAGCTAGGAGCCGCCTTCCTAATTTGAGCTCTGTGCATACCGGGTACCTCACCAGGGGAGTGCTCGTTGCCCCCGTAGGCAACTCTAGAAGTCCCCATCTCGGCAGCGCTCATAGGTGCAGGGCAGGTTGGAATAATGGGTAGTGGAGGATGCCCTACTTTCTCCATCTGGGTACTACCATCTTTCTTCTCCACTAGGGTCGGAAACTATTGGCCAAAAGGTTACCAGATGCACACAGAACGGGCATCTGGCCACTAGTTTTGCTCCTGAGATGCAGCACTAACTCTTCCTTAACAATAGCCCTCATCTGTACCTCTAATTCCACTATCAAGTTTCTCACCCATGAAGGACAGTGAGGATTTTTGTAGGGGTTTAAGAGGGGATCTGCTACTCCTCTCGGTCTTACTGATTCACCCTCTGAGGCAGGTTTCTGAACTAGGCTTTTTCTTTGTTCCTCTCCTATTTTCTGCCTTGTGGCTTTGGGCAGTGTGGTGTTTGTTCTACCTTTATGGGTTTTCGGTTTAACTGGAGAGGGATGCATGGGTGATGAAAAAATCTCGCTTTGTTCGGGTAGGGATTTTGATAGACTAAGGATAGAACCCGGACTAGATTGCACAGAGAAAAGTGGCCCTAGGGATTGAGGTAAACATTCTGGGGTTAAGGATAGTCGCCTCTCAGTGAGCTCAATTTCTGTCGAGACTACCCCAATCGCTTTCTGTAGCATTCTATCAATTGAAGTTTGGGGGAGTGGGACCGGTAGTAGCACCAAAGGGTTTTTTTTGGGTACACAACCGCGCTTCCCCATGTCCAAAGCAGACAAAGACTCGAGGGTCAGGGTGGTTGACTGATTATGGAACTACTCAGTTCCAAGCTGGTCGGTAGCCTAACAAAACCTTAGCCTGAAAGGACAAAAGTGCAACGTGAAGGTGAATGTAGCAGCAAAAAGGCATGAAAACACAGTCCATAAAGTGCAATGAGCTAAAGGCTAACGGGACCTGGCCCCTGAAGACAAAAGTGCAACATGATAGTAAATTTAGCAGCAAAAGGGCATGAAAATGCAGTCCATAAAGTGCAAAGCGCTAAAGGCTAACGGGATCTGGCCCCTGAGGACAAAAGTGCAACGTGATAGTAAGTTTAGCAGCAAAAGGGCATGAAAACGCACTCCATAAAGTGCAAAGCGCTAAAGGCTAGCGGAATCTGGCCACAAGGGACAAAAATGCGATGTGCCTAATATTTTGTCAGCGGAAATGGGCATGTAAGCAGATTACCATTGATAAAGTACATTGGATAATGTCCCAATGTTAGCTCTAATACACGTACAATAGGGAGCAGTCAACCAGCACCAGAATAAAAGAAATACAAGTTAATGATATAGCTTGGCTAAAAAGTGTTGTATTCGCCCTGTGCCATGCGTCACTGTCATTGTCGCGCGCTGTGCTCGCGCTGCCGACTTGGTGACATGTCTCGTGTTCGGTCCAACGGTCGTCAGTGGCCCGTTTGGTTCCGTCCACGATGGTTGGGTTTTCTACGTCGTATCTAAATAAACGACCCTGCCTGACACGACGCTGGTGTGCCGCCTCTTACTTCTATTTATAACATTTTGGCGACTTTGACGACGGCCGGAGGCGGAGGATAATCCGAGGAAGAAAAACAGAGTTTAAAAAAAAAAAACGACGCAAGTAAGGAAACCCGACCAGAGGAGATTTTCACTGACAAGAGGAAGCCTTTGAAGCATAACGTAAGCCTCTCCTGAAGGTATGTCAGAAAATCGCTCACCGTGAAGGGAACCGCGTTTAAAACTGTCTTCGCCCCAAGCCTGACGGAGTGTTAACTCTTCCTCCTCAGCCGGTCTACGTTGCCTCCTGTATTAAAGGGGAAGTCGTTGCTTAAAGGGGAAGCCTGTGATTAAAGAAAGGCAAAACAAGTGAGCCCCACTGCCCGGAGGGAGGAACGAATTAAAGGGGAAACGCACACCTTAAGGAAAAGCTTTTCGAGCAGATTTCAGCGCAATTCTGCCTACAGTGACACACTCACTTCCAAGCAAAATCGCTTCTGTGTGTCACGCAGCCACAAAACGTTTGTCAATAAAGACGACCGTCTTGGAGGAAAGCAAATTTACAGTGACACACACACTTTAAAATCGACCTCGTCACAGTGTGTTACTCAGCTTCTGTCAACTTAAGAGTCAGTGACACACACACTTTAAATTGGGACATTGTGAAATTTACTGAGTGTGCAAAAGATTTTATCCTGTTTAACTTTTCCTCTTTTGTGTTTTGTGCATCACTTTTTGGTATTCACTATGAATGTGAGTAATGCCATTCAAGCACCTGTTCCTTTTCTTAGTGCCCCTGGTGAACCCTCAATGGAATGGGATGACTGGTGTGAGGCGTTTGAAAATTATATCATAGCCTTGGATGGTACAAAGTTTTCTGCCATCAGGAAGAAAGCGTTGCTTCTGGGTGCCCTAGGGAAGGAGGGACAAAGAATATTTAAATACTTGCCAAATCCGCCTCTTGACATTGATGATGTGTACAAAGATGCTCTGTTTAGACTTTACACTAGATTTACTAAGCAAGAAAATGTTGTGATGCGCAGGCACAAATTCTATACTGCTCCTCAAAAGGAAAATGAAACAATAGATGAAATTGTCTCTAGGCTAAGGGAACTCTCTATGAAATGTCAGTTTGGGAACATACAAGATGAGATGATTCGACATCAGTTAATTGTACAATGTTTTAGTAAAAAAAACACAGGAAAAGTTGTGGGCAGCTAAAAACCCCACCCTTACTGAGGCAATTACCATTGCCAAAGTCGCTGAAGAAAGCGATAGGTGTATGAAGGAGCTTAAAAGAATACAATTGGGACACAATAGTTGTCAGGAGGTTGCGAGTTTACAGGCAGATGCTTCGGAGAGCATTGGTTTAATACAAGGGAAACAGACGAATAAGGGGGGGAAACCCACAACCTCTTTTAATAAAAGTGGTACAAGCAAGTTCAAACCGCCTACACGGTCTTGTAATAGGTGTGGAAGTCCTTTTCATTTAGCTGATTGCAAGAATTGTACGGCTTTGTCCAGGGATTGTTTAAAATGTGGGAAGAAAGGGCATTATGCACGGATGTGTAGAACTATTGGCTCAAGAAAGGTTGCTATGGTTGAGAGCGAAATTACTGATGATGAGGCGGAAGTAATGATGATTACGTCTGCTGGCAGCTTGGAGTCAACTGAGGGTGTTGTCCTATCTCGGCCTAAAGCAGATTTTGAATTGAATGGTATTGTTGTTAATTTAATGGTGGATACAGGGTCGCTTTACACAATCATCCCTAAGAAATTGTATAATTCAGCTTGCACTGGTTCCATTTTAGTGAAATCTGACATCACACTAAGGGGTTACCAAGGTGTGAGCATTGGTGTCCTTGGATACTTTGAGGCCAATATTGAGTTCAAAGGGAGAGTCACCCAGGGGAAAGTTTATGTGTCCCCACATGGCCCTGCTATTTTAGGGTGGCTACACCAATACGAGCTCAACATAAGGGTGAACCCGAGAGCTGATCCACCTGTTATGTGTGTTGAAGTTGAGAGAGCAGCATGCAATATAGTACAGGAAAACTTAGTGGTTATTCTTAAAAAGCATGAAAGCATTTTCAGTGAGAAGTTGGGGGAGGCCATTGGTTACCAACATGTTATCAAAACAAAGAAAAGTGTAGAACCTGTGAAACATACTGCTAGGAAGATACCCCTATCTGCAAGAGATGAGGTCAGAAAGGTTATCAAGCAATTATTGGAGGATGACATAATTGAGCCTGTGGAGGCCACACAGTGGTTGAGTCCTGTGGTTATCACACAGAAACCGGACAAATCCTTGCGCTTCTGTGTGGACATGCGGAGCCTTAACAAAGCCGTGATAATGAATAACTTTCCGCTTCCAAACATTAATGAGATTGTCCTGAGTTTGGGTGGAGGCAAAATCTTTTCAAAATTGGACCTTCGCAGCGCATACCATCAGGTTAAGCTCCATCCGGACTCAAAGCAATTCACATCGTTCATCACTCCGGAAGGAACTTACCAATTCAAAAGACTTCCTTTTGGTCTCTGCTCTGCAGCAAGCGCTTTCCAAAGGATCATTACAGACGTACTCAAAGACATTGAAAGGGTAGTATTTTTCCAGGATGACATCCTGATTCATGGTTTGGATGTTGGTGACCATGATGTTATCCTGGACAAAGTTCTCTCTGCTCTTTCAAGGGCTGGCTTAACATTGCGCAGAGAAAAATGTGTGTTTGCTGTGGAGGAAGTAGATTACCTGGGGTACCACGTATCTGGCCGTGGCATACAACCCAAAAAAGACCTAGTAAGTGCTATTTGTAATGTGTCTGAACCTGATGACAAAGACAAACTAAGGTCCTTTATGGGCATGGTTGAGTACTATGCGAAATTTGTACAGAACTTTGCAGAAAAGGTTGAACCCTTGCGAATTATTTTGCGAAAAGGGAAAGGTTTTACTTGGGGTGCAGATCAGAGGAATGCCTTTCTATTGATCAAGCAGAGCATATTGGATGCTAACATTCTTTCAAGTTTCGTGCAGTCATATCACACCATTCTCACTGTTGACGCCAGTTCTGTTGGGATTGGTGCCGTTCTAACACAAAAAGGGGGTGGCAAACAGAACACTATTGCTTTTGCGTCGCGTTCTCTGACTGAGACTGAAAGGAATTACTCAGTCATAGAACGTGAAGCACTGGCGGCTGCGTGGGCAACTCGGTATTTCAGGGTGTATTTGTGGGGAATCACCTTCACACTCAGAACAGACCATAAGCCCCTGTTGAAGGTTTTAGCCCCTGGGGGGATTAGGAACTGCTCTGGGAGGTTAGCGAGACTTGCTGTCAGTGTGCAGGAGTTTACATATAGTGTGGAATACTTGCCTGGTTGGTGCAACAGTGTAGCGGACTGCCTATCTAGATTACCTGACACTAAAGTGTCGCCTAAGGAGTTGGTGACCGAAAGTGTGGTCGCGTTTTTGGATGACTTAGAAAGCGACTTACCCAGCTCTATATCTAGGAGGGAATGGATTGAGGAAATGGGGAAAGATCCTGTTATGGTTGGCCTATTCAAGATGTGCAAAGAAGGGGCGTCAAGGCAAAGTACAGTCTCACCTGCTCTTAGGCCTTATATTCAGTTACAGGATGAGATTTCTTTACAAGGGGAGCATATCCTTGTGAGGGGTGAGAAATATATACCTCCGGTATCCCTCAGACCCCGTATCATTGCCCTGGCGCATGAGGGCCATCTAGGCCAAACCCTTACTGGCAAACGGGTCAAAGCTGATTTCTGGTGGCCGGGGGTAGATGCACAGGTGAGGAGTTGGGTTGAGCAATGCCAGCCCTGCAAGGAGTCTGAAAAGAGGTTGCAGGTTTGTGCGGGCAAAGGTGACATGGGGAAAATTATCACAGACGATGGTGTATGGCAGAAAGTCTGCATTGACTTTATAGGCCCCTTTCATTACTTGACTGATGCTGAGAAGTTCGCCTTGGTATTGGTGGATTCTACTTCAAGGTGGGTTGAGGTTGCTTTCATGAAAAGCATTACTGCTGAGTCCACTGTCAGGGCCCTTGATGAGATATTTCGGCGTGAGGGTATTCCCTCAATGGTGTTAACGGATAATGGCACGCAGCTTACCTCTGCCATTATGGAGGATTACTTTATTTTTCTGGGAGTAAAGCATTTGCGTACATCGCTTTACAACCCACAAGGGAATGGACTTTGTGAGCGAATAAACAGGCTGGTTAAGGGCACTATGCAGCTCGCCTTAGCGTCAGGACGCCCTGTGCAGAAAGAGATTAAAGAAATGCTGTGGGCATACCGCACAACTGTTCATAACAATATGTCTGTAACACCTTTTGAGCTCATGAGGGGGAGGGTGCCAGGCACGAAACTCATTCCTACTTGGCTACATGAGAAAAAGAACAAGGTGGGAGGCTACATCCGGGGCAAAGCCCTCTCTACCAAAATAGCTGAAGGGGACCTGGTAAAAGTTAAACCGGGAGGTAATCAAAAGATGTTCAACAAGTTCAAGGGACCCTACCTGGTCAAGTCTGTAGTTGACAATTATGTGAAGTTGCAAAATGGTCAAACGTGGAACCTCCGCAGGGTAGCACTTTACCAGAAAAGGGTTAAATCTGTGCCTTTAGCTCAAACTTCTAAGAATGTGGTTGCAGATAAGGTTTATAGACCTATTCGCTGTAAGGTTGCTCCTGCCTATTTGAAAGACTATGTGTAATTCCGTTTGCTTAAGGGAGGATGTGGGGTTGAATGGCCTGTTTTACCTTGTCCTGCATTCTCAAGTGTAGCTAACATGTTCGATTCTGCTTTGTTCCTTTTGGTGTTTCACCTTTTCTCCGCAGAAGGTTACTGTGAAGCTTTTGACTTATGTATTCTACTGCTTTCTTTTTATTCTCTGTTTAAGGAAAAGAGATGTGTTGTATTCGCCCTGTGCCATGCGTCACTGTCATTGTCGCGCGCTGTGCTCGCGCTGCCGACTTGGTGACATGTCTCGTGTTCGGTCCAACGGTCGTCAGTGGCCCGTTTGGTTCCGTCCACGATGGTTGGGTTTTCTACGTCGTATCTAAATAAACGACCCTGCCTGACACGACGCTGGTGTGCCGCCTCTTACTTCTATTTATAACAAAAAGAAAACCAGTTACAACTATATACATGGGGGCAATGTTAGCTGCAAGTGTAAGGGTTGTTGCGATGAGTGTTTCACAATACCTTTCTGCCATCACTTGTAGAACACGGGGAGCTGGGCCCTTAAAAGTAAGTGGGGAGGCCCAGCCCTGCCTCTTCCTGGCAATAACTGGCAAGGACGGGCCTGCCCTTGGCCCGGGCTTTGCCCGAGCGCTGCCCGCGTGCGTCCCATGCTGCAGGAGTGCAGCAGCGCTTTTGAGGTTGCAGCCGGTGCAGGGATGACGCTCCTGCCATGCACCAAGGAGGGGTTGCTGGCAAGTGTAGGCCGTTGCCCTCATGATGGTCCAGGTGAGTACTGAGCTGTTCCCCTCAAGGCATTAGAATGAGCTGCAAAGCTGTTCCCCTCACAGCGTTGGAATGAGCTGTGAAGCCGTTCCCCTCATGGCGGGTGAAAGGTTTATAGAAGCGCGTCCCCGGTTCCTAGAAGCGCGTTCCTGTTTACAAAATAGCAATTTGGCTGCTGACACTTTGCGTCCTCTTTCTGCCAAATGGTTAAATACGGCAATTGTATCTGTCACACATGTCTCTTGTGTCTTTGATGCCACTAGTAGGTCATCAATAAATTGAACTGAATTTCCTGGCATGATTAAGGCCTCCAAACATCTTTTAAAAATCTGATTAAAAATTGAGGGACTCTCTGTGTACCCTTGAGGAACACGGCTTCATGCCAAAACATGGTCTCTGAACCGGAGTGCAAATAAATACTGGCTTTCCGGATGTAAAGTAATTGTGAAAAGTGCTTTGCACAAATCAATCACTGTGTACCATTCAGCATCACAGGGAATATGATAAAGGATCACTGCTAGATTTGGCACTGCTGGACAACAGGGTACTACACTTTTATTTATTTTTCCTAAATCCTGCACTATTCAGTAATTTCAACTGGGCTTCTTATTTCCTATTATAGGCGAATTACAAGGACTGCTCAGGATTTCTTTCAGAATTCCCTGTTCAATCATTTTGGTCAATCACAGGAGTTACTCCTGCAATTATTTCCAACTCTTTTTGAACTGTGGTGTGTGAGGATATATGGCACCCTCTTTCCCTGTAGTCTGAATCTGATCTACATTTGTCATTAAGCCAATGTATTTTCCTGAAAAATCCCATACACACGACCTCACTAAACTTTTTAATTCTTTGGGCAAATTCTCTTCTGTGAAAAGTGAAAACAACTCATCCACTTCTGTGCCCTGCTTCGCTAACATTGTTTTGAATGCGACATCCTCATCAGGTGTCTGTAACGTAATACCATCTGGCGTACAATAGATGGTACAATTCATTTTGCACAGTCGATCTTTTCCCAAATGATTTACTGGACTAGAGTCACATACCACAGAACGATGTCTCTGAAACTCATAATATGAACTTTTATTGGATTTGTGACTGGTGTTCTAATTGAGACTCCTACAACTTGAATAGTTTCTCCCAAGAGGGGGGTAGGTTTGGAATTTCTGCTGCTCTCACAGTAGAATGGGTAGCACCATTGTCCACTAAGAATGTAATATCATTACTTTCCACCTTTCCATCAATAAATAGACCTGACTGATCTACTTCCAAAGATGCGCCAAGTACGCAATTTTCCTCCACCTCAGGTACTGTCATTGAGATGAGTCACTCTCATTGCACTGCAACCATTATTGCATAATCATTTGCACAATTTGATTCTTACCAACTTGATCACCTCCCTGAAAGCCAATGTTCGCACTGTACCTCTATACTTGAGCATTCACATTATTTGGCATGGGAGCTTGTGGAACCTGTAACTGTGGAGTAACTACCTGCTGCTGCTGTTGATTCACAACCACCTCATTCTGCATCTGTGGATTTAAATCTTGATTTACCCCTTTATTCTTTTGAGCAGATCTACACTCGTTCTTCCAATGTCCATATTTTCTGCACGTATGACAAGGGACTTTCTTCTTAGCTTCCTCTACCTCCACTGGGTACTTGACCATTTTGATTCTGACCATTCATCTGATAACCTGTTTGAGAACTATTGTTTGTTTCTTGCTGCTCTGCTACCTTCACTTACACCCACATAATTTTCTCTTTATGTCTCAATTCAATGTTATCACTACAATACTTTGCATAACTTAAAATCTCATACATTGTTTTGTTCTGCCAGCAGATCAAATGCTTTTGAATCATGTTACTAATCTCTGGTTATAATCCATGCACAAAACAATACACAAAATGTCCCATAGCTTTGTCTCCAATATTCTCAAACCCACTGTACTGTTTGAATACCTGCAACATCTTTTCATAGTAAGCATGTACTGACTCCTTTGGTTCTTGGGCTGTTCTGTCAATCTTAACCCAATCTGTTTTTTTGGAGAAATGTTCCCTTTAAAAAAGGAATTCACCTGCTTATACGTTTTTATCAGATGGTGCACCTGTTTTAGGATCTCTAAGATATTGTTCTTTTGGCCAATTGACAGTGATCTTACACTCTTTCCACAATTCTGCAGGAACGAAAATCTCAAACAAACCATCTAAGTCCTTTAACAAAACCTTTGAAACTTTCACAAACCTCTCTACCAGTTTGTAGCATTTAACTGGTTTCTCCCATAACCTGGGAAAATAATTTGTGAAAGATAATATATCCTATCTTGTCCAAGAGACATGAACATATCCACCATCTGAAACTTCTCTCATCGGACACACCCTTTCAACTTGTTCTGTCTCTTTCAACTGAAACGTAGACACTCCTTTACCAGCTGCTGCCTCTTCTTTCTTTCTCGTCCATCTACCTTTCAATAGTTCTACAACTCCCCATTTCTTCAAAATATTCATCAACTCCTTTGCCTGCAACCTTTTTCCAGATGCATTAAAACTATCTAAATCATTTTCAGTAAAAGCCAATCTGTATGATTTGTGCAACACCTTTGACTTCTCTATGTCTATTACATACTCACTAGCAGCTTCAGCAATTTTCTCATGAAGATGTCTCGCTCTCCAAGTAATACTGTTACAAAAAAACAACATCTCTTCATCTAGGTAAGTCCCGAAGAGGCCTGGGCGGCAAATTCTGTTCTGCTAGCGGAGTTTGCAGAATTTGGGTAATTTCGCATTCTGCGGAGAACGCAAAATTGCCCAAAATTCTGCATTCCGCGAAATTTTTTGCTTGTTCGCGTTCTCAAAGGCGTGTTCGCGAGATATTTCCCCTCGAGCACGCAAACCGGGATTGCGAACGGTAAAAAAGCATCGCGAACAAGCAATTCCACGTGTTCGCGGAATTTCTGCGTGTTCGCGGAGATTTTTTACCGTTTCGCTGAGATTTGCGTATGGCGAATAAGCAAATTCCGCCCACCCCTAGTCCCGAATCTGTCTGGACTTATTGTACCAATAATCATCTCATCCAAATCTACTTTCAATTGGCTCACATTTATACTCTGGGGTTGAGGTTTCTGCTTACCATTTCCTTAATCCAATCATTTAATTTTTCTGGTGAAGGACCTGCTGAACTCCCTGTCATTGGAGTGACATTCGGCCCTATTCTCCTTGGGTCTATTTGTATACTTCTTTTAGGGGTTTCTGTTATCATCTCACAAACCGGAAGATCTAACAATGTAGTATTTGTGTTAGCCTGTCTATTCTCATTCACTTTTGTCATCATTTCACTTCTGACACTACTTCTCAGAAATGGCAACGTATGTACTTTTGATAAATTCTGGTTTTCTCCATACAATGGAACTGAGGGACCAATTGTTACCGGTACTGTCAATGCTTCTGCATTCAGACTTAACTGATTTATTTTCTAGACCTGCTCCATTCTTGCATTATTCAATACGTTCACTTCATTTTCTTGTGCTACACTGGCTATTTCTGACACTTGTGGGTTAATGGGATTCCCATTTGTGGTGCACTTGGAGTCACCTCCCCTGAATTTTATTCATATGGCGGAGGTCTTTTGGTCATAATGTCCTCTACCAAATGTACATCTGAATGATTCGGATCATATCTTACACTTAAAGTTTCTATATTTTTCTTTTTCTCTTTACATTTGCTTCCTGTCTGGTCTACTGCAACTAAGACTGGGTACATACCTTCTATTATCACAGCCCTCCTCCACCTTTCCAGCTTATCTTCCCTCCTCTCAAAAGGATATCCAAACATCTTATTTACGTATCTTCTGTTACCTCTAAATTTCTCTCTTTCAAATGCCTCAACTTCCTATTCCTCTAATGCTTCATACTGTGTAGGTCTGGGATTCGGCGATACAAAAGGGAATGATGGACGGAGCGTTTGAGCAAATCAAACACTCACCCCCAGGCATCTGATCTGGGTTTAATCCATCACCATTCTTTAGCTCACTCGGCCACCCCAGTTCAGACATGGCCATATGCAAATCAGTCTGACCCTGTGCCTCATGGGAACAGTCCAGCCCGAACTGCCAAGCCATGTCTTCCCTGGACCCGAAACAAGCATCCCGGCTCTACTGAATTAATTTGCTCTCTAAAGATCTGCAATATGCTTACATTAAACAAACCATGCTGTGGGAAAGATATAACACCATCAGCCTTCATATATTCCACCCAATTCTCTAATCAAGTACACGTTTGATGTCCTCGTTCCAACATCATAAAATAAGCAGGCATTCTTGGAGGTGGAATAGGAATTCCCTATCTAGTCACAATTGCTTTATCCTTGTTAAAGAAATTCTTTATTTTCTTAAGCACCTTCATTTTCAGACTCTTTACGCTAATGTATCTCAACAAACAAACAAGGAAACCTTTCTGTAAATCTACTTATTCTATTGTCAGTTCTTGTCCTACACCAGCACGACTCGCACAAGTGCAATCACGTATCTGCTATCTCGACCAATACTAGTGCAGCCCACACTAACCACCCAATCAAAGCTCAGTACACACCAGCCGCCTGACCAATGCCAGTGCGGTCTTTTTGTGACATCAGTATTACTCCTTCTACTGACCCTCTCTTGACAAAATATCACTGCAAGATTTTTCTAAATTTTCCTAATCAAAATTGTTGTTAGTAACAACACAACACAATGCTCCCTTGTCTGCTCCACTAAATAAAGAGATAGTTTTCACCTTTACAAAGAATATTCTTATACTTCAAGTAAGAATAATGACTAGAGTTATTTTACCTTTCAAACATGCTCCGGGAGGACCTGGTACTCCTCCAGGGAATAAACCAATGTTTCACAAGCGGACTTTATTTAAAGAGGTTTTGTTACTCCCCTGGGGATAAGGCCAGAGTGTCAGAAGTGGACCCTTTGCTTCAGACACTCGACTCACATATGAAATAGTCCCTAAATATAACACGTACAGCCCTGCGTAGCTTCGGTATTAAAACAACAGATAAAGTACTCTGCAGTGTGATTTCTTTATCCACACTCTCCTTCTACCTACTTCAGGCTCAATTCCATACCTGGGATTTCTCAGGTCACTCCTTACCTGTACTTCTAGACAACATAGAACAGAACACTAACTTTCCTCGTTAGGAACATATAATCAATAATCAATAATTATTACCAATCTAATCAATAATTAACCTGTCCTCTGCTACCAGAAAACAGATCCAGCGCTAACGATTAATCAGAGATCAATACTCGATAACATCACATACAATGGCCCATACACATTCACCCAAATCCCTGATGCGCTGGGGGTCAAGATTTATTGACGTTAGAAATTTGTTTTCTTTACAGGTTCATGTTAACACTTCTAAATACATAACTAAAGCTGTATATCAACTCTCTTTCTTCTGTTCAATGGACCAATTGGTTGAGTAGTTGATGGTAATAATAGTACTATCTAACTAACTATAAAGTTAGCTAAGTAATCACAGACTCTGGATAAGATTAATAAAGTTTATCTCAATTAATTGTGAATGACAAATGCCCATTGCATACATTTACAAATGCAAACCATTAAATTCACAAGAGGGAGAGAAAAAACCTCAGCCAAATGCAAACAGTGTCATACTCATCATCAATAAACAACATGCACATGAAGGAGTGGATAGATTAGGAGACATATGTTTCAGCAAAATAATGTGAAACAATATACATATGATGGAGGGGATAGATGAAGAGAAATACGTTTCAGTAAAATACTGTGAAACAATATACATATGATGGAGGGGATAGATTAAGAGACATAACTTTCAGAGACAAAAATAGATTTGCAAATGAATATGCAAAGTATGAGTCAGAAGGATAATACTAACCTGAAGATCAGTGAAATACCACCCCCCTGGCCAAGGAGGTAGTGGGGGTTACTTGAAATAGAGGCAGGAAACGAAGACTTTAGAAACCAGGAATGGGACAGGGACAGAAACAGCTAGGCCTCTCTGCAAACCTACGGACAGCGACGTATCACCCATCTCTTCTTTCTCCTACTGACCAGCCTCCTAAACCACCCCCCTAAAGGTACCATAGTCATACCCTAAAACCTACATGTCCGTCCCACATCAGTTGAAAAATTTCATAAAATCGACTTTTCATTGGCTGATCCGGGGGGTGGTCTGTCACACCACCAGGTTACCATTCACAATTTTTTACAGCCCATTATTTATTTTTTGCTCACATAACGTAATTTCTGACTCATGCATTTATTTTCAATAATTGATACTTTCATATTATTTCACATAAGTCTCTCAGCTATGTCCGTGGAAGAAGTCTTTGGTCTCACGGCCAGTCTCATCCTTTTGGCAGGCAGACAATGTATCTCCCAGCATATCAACCTTGAACCTCTGTTTCTCTTCTGCTGTGCTCAGCCTTTGCTGTCTATTTTCTTTATTATTTTAGGGTTTCTCTCCAGAGCAACTACCACGTCAACGTAAGCTTTTCCAGGTCATTACATCTCACTATGATGAACAAGATACAAGCATTAATTAATTACACAGAAATGCACTTTTCACTGTTTACCACCCACCTTTACACTATCCCATGTTAGTGTTTTTCCTAGCAAACTTTAAGCAAAAGCAGGATGATTTATTATTTTAAAGCAAGATGCGGCCTAGTCATGCATTATTTCTTGTTTCTTTCAAAGCGCAATGTAAATGCGGCTTAGTTCTTCCATGCATTATTTCACATTAGTGCACATATGCGCAATGCGTTTTCCCACATGTTAAGGTGTGTTTTTGTATGTTAGTTTCCACTGCACACTGTTAGTATGTATTACAGGGGTTAGCTAAACAGTAATTGCACCGCAGCACTCAAATATTAATAATACAAAGAAGCAGGTGCTTCTATGGGCGATGATTCCCCGTCCTGACCTTCTTAGGGAGTCACGACATTTGATACTACAAATTCACATTCAATATTTAATTGTATATAGAGAACATCCAAAACAACGAAATGGCTTTGCTGTTTTAATATCAAATTTTACACATTCATTGTCTATACCATCCCATATCATCGATGCAAATTATACAGCTTGTTGTTAGAAGTTCTTCTGTACTTGTATCCCAGAAAGAAACACAACAGGCAGCCGACACGTGTTTTGTTACTACAAAGCAACTTCTCCAAGGCTTTTATTATTTTCAAAATGGGGGTGGGGTCGCACACTACTCACACACCGGCGGTGTTGCCCCTAAGGACTCTGGTCAATGTAGTAAAGTGTTCGCGATGCATCATCTTCCGATCTTCTGCTATCTTCGCTGTCTTCGCCATCCCTGGACACGTGTTTCGGGGTATTACCCCTCATCGGCAGAGATAGGCCGTGTACTGGGGTTGCCGATGGCTGCCAATATCTGCCAGGTATAGTACCACTCTGGCGCGTAGGTGCGGGATCCCAGGCTCGTCAGCCCGCTGCTCAAGGGAGCTTTAAAGTTACAAATGGGGGTGGGGTCGCACACTACTCACACACCGGCAGTGTCGCCCCTAAGGACTCTGGTCAATGTAGTAGAGTGTTTGCGATGCATCATCTTTCGATCTTCTGCTATCTTCGCTGTCTTCGCCATCCCTGGACACGTGTTTCGGGGTATTACCCCTCATCAGCAGGGATAGGCCGTGTACTGGAGCCGCCGGCTGACGAGCCTGGGACCCCGCACCTACGCGCCTGAGTGGTACTATACCTGGCAGATATTTGGCAGCCATCGGCAACCCCAGAACATGGCCTATCCCTGCTGATGAGGGGTGATACCCCGAAACACGTGTCTAGGGATGGCGAAGACAGCGAAGACAGCAGAAGATCGAAAGATGATGCATCGCGGAAAACATAACTACATTAACCAGAGTCCTTAGGGGCGACACCGCCGGTGTGTGAGTAGTGTGCGACCCCACCCCCTTTTTGTAACATTAAGCTCCCTTGAGCCGCCGGCTGACGAGCCTGGGACCCCGCACCTACGCGCCTGAGTGGTACTATACCTGGCAGATATTTGGCAGCCATCGGCAACCCCAGAACGTGGCCTATCCCTGCTGATGAGGGGTGATACCCAGAAACACGTGTCCAGGGATGGCAAAGACAGCGAATACAGCAGAAGATCGAAAGATGATGCATCGCGGAACACATAACTACATTAACCAGAGTCCTTAGGGGCGACACCGCCGGTGTGTGAGTAGTGTGCGACCCCACCCCCTTTTTGTAACATTAAGCTCCCTTGAGCCGCCGGCTGACGAGCCTGGGACCCCGCACCTACGCGCCTGAGTGGTACTATACCTGGCAGATATTTGGCAGCCATCGGCAACCCCAGAACATGGCCTATCCCTGCTGATGAGGGGTGATACCCAGAAACACGTGTCTAGGGATGGCGAAGACAGCGAAGACAGCAGAAGATCGAAAGATGATGCATCGCGGAACACATAACTACATTAACAAGAGTCCTTAGGGGCGACACCGCCGGTGTGTGAGTAGTGTGCGACCCCACCCCCTTTTTGTAACATTAAGCTCCCTTGAGCCGCCGGCTGACGAGCCTGGGACCCCGCACCTACGCGCCTGAGTGGTACTATACCTGGCAGATATTTGGCAGCCATCGGCAACCCCAGAACATGGCCTATCCCTGCTGATGAGGGGTGATACCCCGAAACACATGTCCAGGGATGGCGAAGACAGCGAAGACAGCAGAAGATCGAAAGATGATGCATCGTGGAACACATAACTACATTAACCAGAGTCCTTAGGGGCGACACCGCCGGTGTGTGAGTAGTGTGCGACCCCACCCCCTTTTTGTAACATTAAGCTCCCTTGAGCCACCGGCTGACGAGCCTGGGACCCCGCACCTACGCGCCTGAGTGGTACTATACCTGGCAGATATTTGGCAGCCATCGGCAACCCCAGAACATGGCCTATCCCTGCTGATGAGGGGTGATACCCCGAAACACGTGTCCAGGGATGGCGAAGACAGCGAAGACAGCAGAAGATCGAAAGATGATGCATCGCGGAACACATAACTACATTAACCAGAGTCCTTAGGGGCGACACCGCCGGTGTGTGAGTAGTGTGCCACCCCACCCCCTTTTTGTAACATTAAGCTCCCTTGAGCCGCCGGCTGACGAACCTGGGACCCCGCACCTACGCGCCTGAGTGGTACTATACCTGGCAGATATTTGGCAGCCATCGGCAACCCCAGAACATGGCCTATCCCTGCTGATGAGGGGTGATACCCCGAAACACGTGTCCAGGGATGGCGAAGACAGCAGAAGATCGAAAGATGATGCATCGCGGAGCACATAACTACAATAACCAGAGTCCTTAGGGGCGACACCGCCGGTGTGTGAGTAGTGTGTGACCCCACCCCCTTTTTGTAACATTAAGCTCCCTTGAGCCGCCGGCTGACGAGCCTGGGACCCCGCACCTACGCGCCTGAGTGGTACTATACCTGGCAGATATTTGGCAGCCATCGGCAACCCCAGAACATGGCCTATCCCTGCTGATGAGGGGTGATACCCCGAAACACGTGTCCAGGGATGGCGAAGACAGCGAAGACAGCAGAAGATCGAAAGATGATGCATCGCGGAACACATAACTACATTAACCAGAGTCCTCAGGGGCGACACCGCCGTTGTGTGAGTAGTGTGCGACCCCACCCCCCTTTTATTATTTTCTAGTTGGGATGCGTCATGTATAGCTTAAATATCTCAAAGACGAAAGAGTTTGATGAGCCTGACCTGACCTGGTCAGACCCGGTCGCTCCTCCCGCCGCGTGGCCCACCCCGAGTGTGCTCGGCCTCCTCCTGCCGCCTCGAAGAGTTCTGCCCTGTTGGGTTGGCCCCCTGACCCTGCCTGCCCTCTGTGCCTGCTTCGTCCTCTGTAAATTGTTTCGTCGTCGTTTTGCCCGCATTTACTTTGTTTTCTTCTGCTGTCCTCTGTGCCTTCTTCTTTGTTTTGCACTCGCAATTGTTTTATTCGGCGTTTCCTAGCATTTAACCTAGCACTGTTCTACTGTTGATTGTTTCCCACCCCGCTCCCTGCCGCTGCTCCCCCCCCGGCCCTGCCCATGCTCCCTCCAGCATCACCGCTCGCTCCCCCCCCACTCGCCACCCCGCTCCCGCCTCCCAGCTGCTCCTCCCTCCCACAAAGGTACATAAGGTGAGGCTCACGAGGCGAGAAGCTGTGACCTGACCTGACCTGGTCAGACCCGGTCGCTCCTCCCGCCGCGTTGGCCACCCCGAGTGTGCCCGGCCTCCTCCTGCCGCCTCAAAGAGTTCTGCCCTGTTGGGTTGGCCCCCTGACCCTGCCTGCTCTCTGTGCCTGCTTCGTCCTCTGTAAATTGTTTCGTCGTCGTTTTGCCCGCATTTACTTTGTTTTCTTCCGCTGTCCTCTGTGCTTGCTTCTTTGTTTTGCACTCGCAATTGTTTTATTCGGCGTTTCCTAGCATTTAACCTAGCACTGTTCTACTGTTGATTGTTTCCCACCCCGCTCTCTGCTGCTGCTCCCCCCCGGCCCTGCCCATGCTCCCTCCAGCATCACCGCTCGCTCCCCCCCACTCGCCACCCCGCTCCCGCCTCCCAGCTGCTCCTCCCTCACCCTGCCCCCCCACTCTCCATTTACGGCAGAGTGCATGCGTACGCGCAGCGTCGACGCGCAGCGGGCGCCCCGATGGTGCGCCGAAGGCGGGCCAAAGGAAAGCCCGTCTGCACCCGTCCGCGCCTGGACCGCACCCATTGCCAGAACCCCTGGCCCCCAAAGATGCCAGCCCACCCGCCGGACCTACGACGCAGCCACCCTCAACGCACTCAACACCGGCTGGACCCACGGCTGCCACCAAGCCACCCCAGGACGCACCCACGGACCCTTCACCTGCCATTCCTGCAAGACCTCCTGCATCCAGACCTGCACCACACCCGCCAAGCCGACCCCCAGCAGCAACCACCTGAAGTGCATCCTGCTCAACACCCGCTCCGTCCACAGACACGCCGTCGAACTCTGGAACCTCCTCGACTCCACATCTCCAGACGTCGCCTTCCTCAAGGAAGCATGGATGAACGCCTCCTCAGCGCCTGACATCGCCATCGCTATCCCGGACGGATACAAGATTACCTGGAGGGACCGCGTCAACCAGATAGGAGGAGGCATCGCCATCGTCCACAAGAACACCATCCGCATCACGACCAACTCCGACGACACCCTCACAGCCGCCGAACACCTGCACTTCCAGATACACACCGACCCCAAGAACACCCTCAGAGGCACCCTCATCTACAGACCCCGGGACCACGCACACAATTCAGTGAAGACATCGCCGACTTCATCAGCCCGCACGCCCTCCACTGCGCTGACTACATCCTCCTAGGGGACCTCAACTTCCACCTGGAGAACGACAAGGACTGCAACACTGCCGCCCTGCTGGACAACCTCACCAACCTCGGACTCAAGCAACTGGTGACCACCCCCACCCACTACGCCGGCCACACGCTTGACCCTGTCTTCTCCTCCAGCAAGGACATCTCCTTCAGCCACACCACCGGACTCCACTGGACAGACCACAGCTGCGTCCACTTCAGCTTCAGAAAGACCACGCTCCACCACCACCCGCAACAGGTTCCCCACAGAAGCTGGAACAAGATCACCACCGACCAGCACGCCACATCCCTGAGCCAGAACCCCCCCCGCCAGCTCAGCGAACCCCAACCAAGCCGCCAACAACCTCACAAAGTGGATCACCAACTGCGCAAACGACCTCGCTCCACTGAAGACCCTCCCCGTCAGACCCGGAAACAAGAATGCATCCTGGTACACCGACGAACTCAAGAGCTCCAAGTAGAACTGCCGAGCCCTCGAGAAAGCCTGGCGCAGAGACAGACAACAGACAACATGACCACCCTCAAGCACGCCACCCGAAAACACCACCAGCTGATCCACACCACCAAGAAAACCGCATTCAAGGAACGACTGGACAACAACACCCACAACAGCAAGAAACTCTTCAACATCGTCAAAGAGCTCTCGAACCCCAGCGCCGGAAACAACGACATCACCCCATCGCAAGACCTCTGCAACTCGTTCGCCTCATTCTTCCACAGCAAGATCACAGATATACACAACAGCTTCAGCACACAGCTGACGCACCATACGACCGCACCAACGCCCCCCACCACCACCCTCCGCGCCTGGACCCCGATCAACACCGAAGACACCATCCGCACGATGAACTCCATCCACTCCGGATCACCAACCGACCCTTGCCCTCACCACGTCTTCAACAAGGCAGACTCCATCATCGCACCCCATCTCCGGGACATCATCAACGCCTCCTTCGACACTGCCACCTTCCCAGAGAGCTGGAAGCACGCCGAACTCAGCGCCCTACCGAAGAAACCTTCAGCGGACCCCACCGACCTCAAGAACTACCGCCCCATCTCGCTCCTTCCTTTTCCTGCCAAAGTCATCGAGAAGACCGTCAACAGACAGCTGGCCGCCTTCCTTGAGACGAATGGATCCCTCGACCACTCGCAGTCCGGTTTCAGAGCCAACCACAGCACCGAGACCGCCCTCATCGGAGCCACCGACGACATCCGAGCCCTGCTCGACAACGGGGAAACAGCGGCACTCATCCTCCTGGACCTCTCCGCAGCGTTCGATACTGTCTGCCACCGCACCCTAGTACAGCGCCTCAGCGACATCGGAATCCTGGAGATGGCACTGGAGTGGATCATCTCCTTCCTCGCCGGAAGAACCCAGAGAGTCCGCCTCCCCCCTGTTCAGATCAGAGGCCACCGAAGTCATCTGCGGCGTACCACAAGGATCATCGCTCAGCCCCACGCTGTTCAACATCTACATGAGCCCCCTCGCGGCCATCGCACTCCAACACAACCTCAACATCATCTCCTACGCCGACGACACCCAGCTGATCCTCTCCCTCACCAACGACCCCACCACCGCCAAAACCAACCTACACGAAGGGATGAAAGACGTAGCCGAGTGGATGATGAACAGCCGCCTGAAACTGAACTGAGATAAGATGGAAGTCCTCATCCTAGGATCATCACCCTCCGCCTGGGACGATTCCTGGTGGCCCCCTGCCCTGGGCAGCGCACCCAAACCAACGGACCACGCACGCAACCTGGGCTTCATCCTGGACTCCTCCCTCTCGATGACCAGACAAGTCAACGCCGTCTCCTCGTCATGCTTCAACATCCTCCGCATGCTACGGAAGATGTTCCGGTGGATCCCCACCGAAACCAGGAAGACGGTCACCCAGGCACTCGTCACCAGCCGACTGGACTACGGAAACACCCTCTTCGCTGGAACCACAGCCAAACTCCAGAAAAGACTCCAACGCATCCAGAACGCCTCCGCACAACTCATCCTGGACATCCCCCGACACAGCCACATTTCCGGACACCTGAGAGACCTGCACTGGCTCCCCGTCAGCAAGAGAATCACGTTCCGACTCCTCACCCACGCACACAAAGCTCTCCACAACCAAGGCCCCAGATACCTCAACGACTGCCTGACCTTCTACACCCCCACCCGCCAGCTACGATCGACCAGCCACGCCCTCGCCGCCGCTCCCCGCATCCGAAGAGCCACTACGGGAGGTAGATCCTTCTCCTTCCTGGCTGCCAAGATGTGGAACTCCCTCCCCATCCACCTCCGCCTCACCCAAGACCACCTCTCCTTCAGGAAGCAACTCAAGACCTGGCTATTCAAGCAGTAGCGGACCCCCCCCAAGCGCCTTGAGACCTTCCGGGTAAGTAGCGCGCTATACAAATGCCTTGGTTGATTGATTGATTGAACGAGGGGATGAGTTGCCTCTCAATCCTATTTATCAACGTGTAACTCCCCCAAACAACACAAAGGGACGTGATCCTTATTCAAAGGTTTCAGTCAGCTGTGTTTAATATGTTTATCCACAGCCAGATAGTACGAAGTCCAAACAAGATTAGATGGACCTGTATTTAAAATTCTGAAAAAGCGACGGCATATATGGGAAAATTCCCCAATATCCAAATTCCTGTTGATTCTATGTGCAATTCCCAGCACACTTTGTCAGCAATGATATCAACAAATTTGTCATCAGACAGTAAGTCAGGCACTCTGATATGTCCCTGAGCGAAGCCGGCCCTCAGTCTTTATCGCTGACAAAAAGAGCTCTGATAGGCTCTTGAAAAAACCGCCGCATATCACGCAGGGCCAAGTTGTCTTAAAGGAGGAATAATCGGCTGTCCGATCTCAAAACCGCCGATCTCAAAAAACAAAAACTTGAGCTGCGCCAAATAGAAAGAAAATGGAGATTAAGATACTCCACTGAAGATATGGAGCAATTCTCTAAAGCCGGCAGAGAGTATAAAAAAGTCATACTGACCACTAAAGCGGCTTATTTCTCTTCAGAATACTAAATGCCCACAATAAATCTAAAGAAATCTTCAAAAAAAAGAAATCTTTACAATGACGAGAGAACTTCGCCTACTCAGAATCGAGAGCTCTGCAACTCCCTGAATAACTTTTTTCTGGACTAAATCTCCTCCATCAAAACCAGCCTTCCGAACACTACTAGTTGGGAACCACTGGATGATATATCTAATAACCAATTCACACTAGATGCCCTTCAGCCTATCTGTCCCAAAGTACTGGTAGAGCTAATGACCCGTGTTAAATCTGGTTCACCTAACGACAGTTGTCTACCTCATGCCTCAGAGTGTTCTTCCCTTCCTCAATGAGTCACGCGCCCAAAGGTCCCTAGTGCCTTCAAGAATGCGATGGTTGTTCTCCTTATTAAAAAACCAGGGGCCGACCCCACAAACCCCTCTAATTACCACCCCATCTCTCTTCTCCTCTTCTTGTCCAAAATACTGGAGGCCCATGTGGCTAGGTGTCTGTCAAGCTTCATTGAACGTTCTGACTACTTAGAGCCAAATCAAGCTGGCTTCCGACCAGCTCACTCAACTGAGGCTGTGATCCTTGCAGTCCTTGACACTCTCAGAGCAAACGCAGACAGGGTTGACCACCAGGCCCTGGTGCTCCTGGACTTGTCGGCAGCGTTCGACGCGGTCGACCACAATATCCTGTTGAACTGTGTCGAGCAGGCTGGCCTGCGAGGATCCACACTCTGCTGGATTGAATCTTTCTTAGCTAACCGCACTCAAGCAGTAAGGCTCGGAACTTTCACCGCCCCCAAGCTCACCTCCACTTGTGGGGTTCCACAGGGCTCCTCTCTGTCCCCGCTACTGTTTAATCTATTTCACAGACCCCTGATTCATTTGTTAAAAAACAAAAAGATCACCATTTTTAACTACGCTGATGGTCTTCAGCTTATATTCCCACTAGGCTCCCCTGACACCGTGGCTGAGGTCCAGGCGACCATGCTTAACATCCATCTGAATGGACATGAACCACCTGAAACTCAACCCAGGCAAGACAGGGGGCCCGCATTACTACCCTGCAGAACTGGGGCCCCCTCCAACCCCTCCCCCTCCCTGAAAAGCCTAGGGGTTACTCTCAATGCCGTTCTCTCGCTTAGAGGACAGGTGGGAGCGGCGATCTCCTCCAGCTTCTGCCAGCTACGGAAAATCAAGAAAATCACCCACCTGCTGACTCACTCAGCTCTCATACATGTGGCGATAGCTCTGGTACTCTCACAGCTTGGCTTCTCGAACTCAATCCACCTCGGTCTGCCAGCTGGTCTACTAAAAAGACTACAAATTGTTCAGAACCAGGCAGCAAGACTTATCCACAAACAGCCTAAATGGCTGTCAGCCAGACCCGGACTGTTGAAACTCCATTGGTTTTGACGGCCCAACGGGCAGCCTTTAAGACTGGATGCTTAGCCTTCAAGTCCATCAGTAGCATGATCACAAAGTACGTACCCCCGCCTAGTCTCCGGTCAGCCCACCACCACCTGTTAACCATTCCTTCCTTCAAACAGAAACGGCAAGAAGGCTGCCGCTTCTCCCACCTAGCCCCCAGATTCTGGAATTCTCTCCCTCTGGAACTAAGAAGCTGTGACAACCTCCTGGGCTTCAGGAAAGCTCTGAAAACATGGCTGTTCAAGCAAGCCTATGCATAGTAATTCTGTTGCAACATTATTCATGCTCAGCGCCATAAAACCTACAGGTGACCCTGCGCTTTATAAGTTGTTATTAACATAACATACCATATTATAGGAAAACTGACAGTCTTCTTAGTTCCAAAAGAGTTCTAAAATTCTGGGGTCTGGACCCCAATATTTATACCCAAAAATGCTATCGGCCTCTCAGGCAGAGAGTGTCTGTGCTTAGTCCAAACCAGTTCTGTCCTCTCTGGACCAGCTTCCTGGCAAGGGATGGAGACAGCATTGTCCAAAGCAGACCGGGCCTATTCAGGTGCTAGTGAAAACTCCTCCCACTACTCTGAATGCAGCTCAGGCCTATTCAGCCCAGCCCTGACTTATTCAGGAAAGGCAGGACATACATCAAATCCCGGTGGCCATCTGAGAGAATGCACCTCCCCAACCCCTGTCACTCCAAAGCCAGACAGTCAATACACATCATAGCAGAGGCACACAGGATGGCTAAGCAACAAAATGCCCACTTTCTAAAAGTGGTATTTTCAAACACAGAATGTAAAAATCACTAAAAGATGCATTTTAACATTCTGAGTCCTGGCACACTAAACTTTATTTTTCTACCTTGTTCCCAGGGGTAGGTATGTTTATAAGATGATATAAACAAACTACCCATTCTGTCCAGTGGGAACAGGCAGCCTTGCAATGGTGAAAAACAAAATACACTGTAATTCACTACCAGGACATGTCACACACACCAGTACATGTCCTACCTTTAACATACACAGCACTCTGCCCACAGGGGTACCTTGGGCCTACCTTAGGGGTATATGACATGTAGAAAATAGGAAGGCTGGGGCCTGGCAACTGGGTGCACTTGCCAGGTCAACATAGCAGTTACAAACTATGCACAGACTCTAAGGTGGCAGGTCTGAGTTACCTTTTCAGGGCTACTTCTGTGGTTGGCACACCCAGTGCTGCAGACCCACTAGTAGCATTTGATTTACCAGCCCTGGCACTCTCAGTGCCCCTTACTTGGGCCTCACCAGTAAATCAAATATGCCAATCATCGAAACACCAATCCATAACATAATTTACAACAGGAGCACTTACACTTTCACACTGAACAGCAGTGAGAAATTGTGCAGAGACACTAAGCCAGCAGAAAGAGGGTCAAAACTGGGAGGTTAAAAAGCAAAAAGACAGGGAAACACGCCAAAAGATGCCAAGTCTAACAAGGAGGCATACATTTATGACTCTCCGGCTGAGGCTTGGCTTTGGTTGGAGAGCTACAAGACAAACTATCTCCCCACAGACCCGCAAAATAGCAAAAAAGAAAAGCCCAAACCTAAACTGAGGAGACTACTGAGAGCAACCAGGTGGCTTACCCTGCAAAGGCCTACCGTGTCACAGATAGTGCAGTCTCGACAGGCGGCCTTTAAGGCAGTGGCAGAGGTACTGTCATCACCGCGGTAAGATGGTAGAACATAGGAATCCTCTGACCATGGAATTGGACAATCTGGCACAGGAGAATCAATGAGGAGTGAAGCGAGGCTACCAGTGGTCACTCCTAGGTCTCTGGATGAACTGGTATTAACTGGACTTGAGGTCTTCGCTGTGTCAGGTGACATGGTTGTGGAGTCAGAGCGAGGAGGCAGGGCAGGACCTAAGGGAGGTCTTAGAGGTGGCAGCATGTGGGGTGGCAACACCAAAGGGGAGCAATACGACCCAGGGAAAAAGAATATTTACGTCACTTGGTAGGAAAATAAAGTGGCAGCAGGGAGGAGGGACCAGGCTGCTGATAAATATGGTACTACTGGCCCGGACCTGAAGCCTGGGCAAGGTCAGGAGTGAAGTGGATCTAATTGATATCGCCCTCCCGACTAGACAAG
Organism: Lissotriton helveticus; assembly: GCF_964261635.1. NCBI lineage: Eukaryota > Metazoa > Chordata > Amphibia > Caudata > Salamandridae > Lissotriton > Lissotriton helveticus. The sequence continues at coordinate 338,858,996 of NC_136063.1, read as the reverse complement.
CGGAACCATGCAATGGTTAAATGTCTTCTATCTCTATAATTTTATACCTATTTCACAAGTTTGGGCGTCCAGTTGTTGTGAAGCTGCTCTGGGGAAAGGGAGTTGTTGGGTTTAGTTCATGTCCAGTGCTGCTAGTAAGGACAAGGCATGGGGTGGATGTGGGGGAATAGGAGTGGGGAGGTGAATGGAATGGCTTATATATATATATATATGTTCAAGTTAAATACACATGACACCCATCAAGAAATTACATTTGTATCATTGAATGTAAGAGGGATGGGATTACCTATCAAATGCAAAAGGATACATAGCTACCACATCAGAAGGTGTGTGCACGTTGCCATACTACAGGAGACTTGACTGCAGAAGAGAGCACTAGATTACATCAGGGATGGTGAGGGCAGATACATGCCACCTCCTACTCGGCATTATCTAGGGGGGCATTGATCTGGATTAGAGCTGGGGTACCATTCGACTTAATACATACATTGATAAAGAGGATAGATAAGTATTAGTGCAGGGTAGGCTTTTGGGATGGGGGATTACATTAGGGAGCATATACGCACTTAACCACAAACAGATAAGCTTTTTAGAGAATCTATCTCTGCCACTAGCTTTGTTGGGCCCAGTCGGCTTATTTCTCGGGGAGACTTTAATTGCATAGTGAATATTGCGCTGGATAGATCCACTCCTCCTATGCGTGGTACAGCAGTATCCAAGTTAGCTTGCAGATTTAGTGAATGGCTGACTCAGTGGGAATTAACAGATGTCTGGAGAGTACAACATGGCCTACAGCAAGACTACTCTTAATATTCAAAATTGTATGATCCCCGCACGAGGTTGGTTCTGTTTGTTTGCTCGGGCCGACTAGGAACAGCAGTGGCGCACTCTGAATACCTGGGGCAGACCGTTTCAGATCATAATCCACTGTTCCTTAACCTCTACCCAGTGGCAGAACCGACTGTTAACCTGACTTGGAGGCTGAACCCCAGTCTCCTGACAGACACACACTTAGGAGTGGCAGTCACAGAATATTTCTGACACAATGATGACTCAACGGATTCTAGGGCAATGGAGTGGGAGGAATTTAAGGTTGTGGTGAGAGGGCACTGCGTGGGCCAAACAGAAAGTCTGGGAAAGGAACTATTGACCGACCTGACCAAGTTGGAAAACACACTATACTACCAAGGCCTTTAACTATCCGAAGATGCACAAACACATAAGCAAATCTACGTCACGAGAAAATAATATAATAGTGCATTGGAGAGGCTGTGAAGCTTCGACCTCCGTGAATACAATTTCAAGGTAAGTGAGGAGGGAGGTAAAGCAGGCAGGTGTTTGGCGTGGCTAGTGCAGCCGGAATCCAGAGGGACACCCATCCCTCACATTACAGCAGAAGATGGGGTAAGTCTATACTCCCCAAAAGCAATAAATGAGACATTCAGCACATATTTTGAAAAATTTTGTGCGGCCCCGGACCTTGTGCTGATAGAGGACATAAGGGAGTTCTTGTCACCTCTGCCACTGCGGACGCGGGACCCCCAGTCGCTGGCAGTGTTGGCAGACTCAGTGATGACTCATGTAATAAGTGGAGCTATCCAAGAGATGGCCTCGGGGGAAAAAAACAGGGCCAGACACCTTGCCAGTAGAGATTTATTCAAAACTGGCAGATATACTGACTCCTAAGTTGGAAATACGCAGAGGCCCTGGAAGCAGGCGTACTACTGGCATCGACAAAAGATGCGTTGGTGACACCACAGCCAAAAACGAGACAGGTGTGGGAACAAGTATCAGGGTTTTGACCTCTTTCTATGCTAAATGTCAACTTTAAAAACCTGAGAAAAGAGTTAGCATCGCGACTCCTTCGGCATATGCAACACTTAGTTCACCTAGATCAGAATGGGTTCATTCAGACGAGGGCTACGTCTGCCTATATTCGTAGACTCTTTCATATTATGCACCACCCAGATGGCAAGAGATAGCCAGAAGCAATAATAATGTCTATTGTTCTGGAGGAATCCTTCGATTTGCTACAATAGGACTTTTACTATGCAACAATGGCCAGGATTAGAAGATGGGTGGATAAAGTGTGTTCAACTGTTGTATACAGACCCTATGGCCTGGGTAAGGCAGGAGGGTTGATTTCATGATCATACAGTATATTTAGGGGAACAAGGTAGGGGTGTCCCTTAGCCCCACTTTTGTTTCCCTTGGCCATTGAGCCATTAGCAGAATTGTTCAGAATGAGTGGTCTACTAGATGGGATGCGAATAGGGGGGAGACCATATTATCTCATTCTACGCAGACGACCTCTTGGTATACCTGGGAGATGGGAGTCGGGGAGTGGTACGGGTGCTCACCCTCCTGAAGTCCTACTCTGCCATGGGGGGTTACAATTAAATAAAACAAAGACACACTTATTCCTGCTATCTGGGGTAGCACAGCGTCCGGCTGATCTGCCTATGGATCTGAACTGGGCTCCCCATACCTTTAGGCCCCTCAGAATACAGGTATTCCATGAGATAGAAGATCTGCTAGAGGGAAACCTAAACCCAGCCCTGCGGTCCCTTAAGGCGTGCGTCCCGTTTTGGCACTCGCTTAAACTTCCCACGCAGGGTCGGAGGACTGGCCATAGCGGGCACCGGGCGCGCCGCACGGGTGGGGGCCGTTTCTGTTACAGGGCAAAGTCATAATATTTCATTAATTTACCAGTGATAATCCCACCCTTGTGGTTCAACTGACTTAATAGACTAGTTTGAATGCTCATATGGGATGGGGGGTGACATAGAGTCTCACTGGCTGCATTGCAGAGAACCCCGGAGGAGGGAAGATTAGGGGTTCCGGAGTTCGAGCTATATTATCTGTCAGCCTAATTGCAGTGGCTGAGTCAGTGGTTAGATAGTTGGAACTTCTACATGCAGAAAATTTGGTCATTACCCTGGAGCACTTACTGGCGAGGCTGCTATATCCCTTGCGAGTGGCACTATATAGCTGGAAGAGATGTTGTAGGCACATGGCGGGACTTCCGCCATACACACTGAGTTTGCCTTTGATATGGCTCCCAGGAGGGGAAGCTACCTAGCCTACTTATGAGTGCTCAAATGACTACTTGGACGTAGGCTGGAGTAACAACAGTAGGAGATTGCTACCAGGACGTAATGTTGATCCCGCTAGAAGACTTCCTGACTCAGCATGACTTGGCAGATGGCCAGTTCCTCACTTATCATGCAGGAATCAAAACATTTAAAGAACTATGAGGCAGTGCTTGATTGGAACCACAAACTCACGAAACATTAAGTGATTTTAACCCTGGGGGGGAAACATCATTTACAACGCATGCAATACATCGCATGCCATTACAATGACCTCATTGTTACATTGCAAACCATTACAACGCAAGTCGTTACAACAACTTGCTGTAGGGGGCAGAAGGTGCTGGATTTAAAATCCGACACCTTCCCTACTGTTGCAAAGACTGTAGTTGGAATAGTAAATTATACTATTCCAAAATCTGGCGCATCCCCTACAGCAAGACGTTGTAACGATTTGTGTTGTAATGGTATGAGATGTAACAACACTGCATTGTAATGGCATGCGATGAATCGCATCCGTTGTAATGTGGCCTATTCAACTCTGGGGTCTGCTAGGCATCTAGTGAAATGGCACTACAGGGCGTTGATAGGTATGGTGAAAATCCCTCTGGTACGGGTAAGGGCAAGATGGAACACAGCAGTGGGGAGGGACTTGCAGGACTTGTTTCTGGTGCTGAGAAGCCTGAAACAAATATCCAGGGAGGCTGCTATAAAACTCATTCAGTTTAATTACGTGCATTGGGTTTATATAATGCCCCATAGAGTAGATGTCATGCATGGCGGGGAAATCCGAGGTTGCCCTGGATGTGCTCAACAAGATGTGGGGTTTATACACATGATATGGGGGTGTGTACTACTGCAGGAATTCTGGGAGGCAGTGCTGTCACAGATCAATACCACCCTGGGTCAACAGCTTACTTCTTCTGGGACTGTTCCCCCGGCTGAAATCTAAACGGATGGGTTCCTGCTTTGCAGTTCTAGCCTGAGTCCTGGCACATAGGGAGATAGCCAGGATTTGGAAAACACTAACGGGCCCCTCAATAATGGTATGGGAAAAGATAGTAGACAACTGGGCCAGGACGGAGGAAAGGGACATGCAACAGGAAGAGGCGGGTGATTCAAAAACATCTAAAATAAGCCCTACACCTGAGAAGCACAAACAATCTATTTGTAACTGCAATAATGCATCATATTTCAACAGCAAAACAGAGTATAGGTAGGTAGCTTCCCAAATGAAAATTGCAGACGATCGTATTCTTTGATTGCAGAAAACGTGGTCTATTTTATTTCAAATACTCCATTCTTTAAAATACATGACAGAATTGCTTGCCAATGCGTTTCATCCTTCATGGGACTTCTTCAGGGCTCAAAGGATTCTGTAACAGCTAAAGTGTTTTTGAAGATTCAAAAATAATATTTAAATCAGCAAAGAAGGTATAATGTATGGAGAATCGTGTTCATGATGTTATTATTGCGTCTGTAAGGGCCTGAGGCATCAATAAAGTGCCATGTGATCAGACGTTTCAGTGTAGTGATTTGGGAAAATATAGATCCCGCCGCATGTATACGGTCGTCCGGTTCACTCAAAATTGTAAAGAGAATCACTAACGTCCCATTGCTGAGCCATGGACAGAAATACTGAGGGCTTGGGTGGGCAGGCAAGAAGAACATATTGATGAACAGGGGGTAACAGAAGTGAACATAGACAGAGATAGCGATTCCTACATAAACTCATGAATATTGGAAGTGATATACTACCCCGCCCACAAACTCATTGCCCACTTTGCTCATTGTTAAAAACAGAGTTTGAAGGATGTTTATAGAGTCCCATTGGACACTATTTAGTTACATAGTTGTCCAAGAATTGGCACACTTTGATTGTTCATATAAACAAAATATGGATGTGTTGGGTGTAAACACTCGCATCTCCTCATGTCGAAAATTTTGTTACAAGATAGGATGGAGTAAACGAACAGCAATATTATACAAAAGCATTGTGGGAGTAAACATGTGAAGATGGAATTGATGACAAGTACGGAGTCATATTGGAAGAGTTGTCATAATTAAGGACTTAGATGATGTATAAGATGTTAAGTTGCCAAACTCATAATGCCTGGATGCATGTCATGTTGAATAACTTTCAGAAAAATGGTATTAAAAACATATCTTTAAAAAAAAGATTTAGATGTAACAATTTAGAAATTCAGGGCTTTGAAAAACAGGCAAACAATCTGACTGAAACTGGAGTGGCACTATTCCAAGATCTCAAAACAAGGCCTGTAAGCATGTGAGAAATATTCCTGTCCCTTCTGTTTTGGAGGGGGAGGAAAAGACCACAACACTTCTTTAACTAGCTTAACAACTTTATAACATATGTTGATGCAAACTAGAATTGGAGGATATCGAAAACAAAACCATATGTATACCCCCACAAACATTTTGCACTTAAGTTGGGAATTAGTCTCCACATGGTCCAGACTAATGGGTCCAGAGAGAACACAGAACTTGCATTTATTGGAAACCTCCAATTAAATGAACAGGGTGCAGCATTTACCTGCACAAAATGGGCAGAAAAGATTTGGGGCTCAGATTACCCAGAAAAGAAGGAACACATACAGACTGTAGCTTATAAGGACCTGTGTATCAAATTATTGCTAGTGCCATAGGTTCTATATTGGTTTGATGGTTAGGAAAATGAAAGCCGTAATTTACATATTAAGGGAACCATCAGGTGTGGGAGACTCTCTACATGGTCAGTAACTCAATTCCTTGAGAAGGGGCATAATCCAGTGGAACTGAAGTGGTCTAAAATTGTGATCATTAGGTAGAAAGGCGTCATCCTTGATAATGAAAAAAAATATGATGTGAATAAATGCATGAATGAATGATTTGTAGATCATGTGGTTGCCCAGAAACAGGAATCATTGAGATGGATAATAATAGGAGAAAAGGTAACGGGAAAGTCAAAGAAATGTTTTCAGAAGTTTACAAATGGAACAGTAAATTTGCTCCCCACAGAGCAAGAGACCTGGAAAGTTGTACCTGCCTGAGGGTGACCATTTGAATCTTGATACAGCAGGAAGGTTAGTGTTTGTAGATCAGAGGGCACATGCAAAGTTGCATGAAGTAAAAAGTAAAAAGCCTCTATAGACAGACTGGAGAATGGCCAGAAACAGCTTCATGACACAGACACTCCAGTGGCTCTTTTTGTGAACAAGAAGAGGTGGTAAGCAATAGCGGTAGTTTAGGCCAAGTATCAGGCTGTTTTGCAAGAATTAGAGGTTAAAAGAAATTATCAACAGGAGAAACACATAGTGGCCAGCCTGAGATGTCAGATAAGAAAGATAGCTGGTGGTCTTTGAGGATTCCCAGGTTGGGGAGGAGATGAAGTAATGAATTTTCACAACCTAGATGTGGAGCCAACCTGGAGACACTCCAACATAAAGTTTTGCCAAAGCCAAAGAAAATTTGGTTTTATCAGAGTTTACACAAAGAGAAAGAACGTATCTATGGCAAAATAGTCCATATTGAGTCTGAAAACTTGGAGCTGCCTTGATCAAGGATTGTCAGCATGTCTTGGTATGAGTTGTCTTTGACCAGCATAGACATAGAGATTACAACCAAGGAATCAACCAGGACAGCAAGAGGGGCAAGATCAAGCCTAGCCCTGCAGCACATCGCTGGAGATAGATTTAAATGAAGAATAGAAAGGAATAGGGGAAATTAATTGTGTTCTGCATGTCAGAAAATATTATAACACTTTAACACTGTGCCTTACATACCAGCAAATGTTAGCCAACCTATGAGAATCGAATGAGACACTGTATCAAAAGTGGAAGAGACTCCTAAAAGAATATTGGTAAATGCAGAGACCAGAGCGGTCTCAGTGGTTGGGATTGCCAAAATGTGGTTACAGCCCAAATGATCTCTTTTGATTTGATTAACAATTTTAAAGTGGGTGTAAGGACTAAGCCATGGCAGCTACTTCATGGAACAAAGTGTTCTGTGTTGGAGTGAACTGGATATGTTCTGGAAAAGAGAATGAGATGCCCAGCAATCGTCATGAAGAAGGTGAGAAAACCAGATGTTATTTACAAAAAGGTAGGCTCTTAAGTTTCTCTCTAAACTTAATGAGATAGTTTTCCATGTGTAATGATAAAGGAATTGGGTTCCACAGCTTTGTTGGTAGTAATCGCTGATGTAGGAAAATGCCCCTTTTTGAGAGGTCAACCCCATTTTCTTCACTCTGCACACTGAGATACTACTAAACAGCCTCCTGTGCATGTGCTCTGGCCCCTAAATATGTCCGGCTACACTCCTGTTTGGCAATTATTTTACTTAACTATAATTCCACAGTATATGGTACAAAATGTACCGGGCCTTCAATTCCACTAATGAACTGAAGATCATATTGTGCCACCACTCAAGTGACCATGCAAAGCATGTCTCAAGGCCTCCCCTACAGACTGGGTAGGCAGTTTCATAACAGACAATTCAACTTGGCAAAATGAAACTTTTATCACATCCAAACCTTATTTTTTTTAATACTTATTAGTCATCCCTTGTTAGACCTTACAGTCTTAAGGTTGCGTCCCCACCCCCATCATTTTGCCTATCTCTTCCAGTTTTTGCTTTTGCTGGCTTTAGGACACTGTGCGGTTTACCACTGCTAATGTGTGCTAAGTGGCGTGTACTCTCTCCCCTAAACATAATGTTATTGGCTCATCCCCAATTGGCATATTTAATGTATTTATAAGTCTCTGGTGAAGTGCACTACATGTGCCCAGGGCCAGGTAAATTAAATGCTAACAGTGGTTCTGCAGCACTTATTGTGCCACCCACTTAAGTGGTTCTCTAACAATACCTTGGGTCTGCTATTGCAGAGCCTCTGTGTGAACTTTACACTGTCATTTTGACCTGGCAAGATAAAACTTTAGCCAGGTCAAAGTAACCCCTAAAGTCGACCCCTAGAGTAGGCCCTGGACAACCCACAAGGCAGGGTGCAATGTATTTAAAGGGCAGGACATGTACTTTGAAGATATACATGTACTGGTAGTGAAACATTGGGATTACCTAATCACATGTTTTAAGTGTCACTCTCATTTGTGAAGGAGTAGGCTTTCCAGGTTTGGTGTCTCTGGAACCACAATTCACAATCACAACTCATGATGAAGTCAGATTTTAAGAAAGCAGTTCTGAAAATGCCACTTATAGAAAGTTGCAAAAATAACAATTGATGGACAGACTACAGATCAATGTAATACATTCACCCAAGTACATAGATATGGCCCTAAATCCATGTTTTGCTCCCCATGCCATTCCAATTTGAACCCAGGCTTATGTAAATCAGTCTTGACCCTGCTCCCTATGGGAACAGTCCAGCCAGAACTGGCAGGCAGATCCTTCATGGACTGGAAACAAGTAGCATCCTGGGACAGGGTTCTGGGTATCAGCATTAATCAGTCAGGATAGCTTGAATCCAGTGACATGGCTAGCACGAGGCACACGTCTGGACATACTCTTCCCACTCTGGGTGCCAAACGCAAAAAGAACAATTGATGGGCAGAATGCAGAACAATGTCATACATTCACCCCAGGACAGAACTCTGGGGCCTAAAGCCATAGTTTTCTTGCTCCCCATGCCATTCCAGTTTGAAACCAGCCATATGCAAATCAGTCTTGACACTTTACCTTTCCTACTTTAGCCATTTGGTGCATGCTGCCTGTCTCTGATACACATCTGGGGATGGTGACAGTTGGACGTTTTGTATACCCCCATAACAGCCACACACAATGGGAGCTTAAGTATGACTTGACGGGCCATCCTGGAAGGATGGGAGGGAAGAGTTGGAGCAGCCTCACTTACACCTGAATAGGCTGTGTCCTGTCCCCATACTGTCACATAGTTACTAGAGACATTATCGGCATCTTTAAGTTAGTATGAGCCCGGCAGCCATGATGCTGCTTTTGTGCATGACACTGCATGTCTTTATTTTGCACAACTCTGTTTATGCCTTTCACATGAGAACTCTCTGCTGTGCCCGTTCTCTGCCTGTTCCTGGAGTTTAGTCTGAACATATCAATGCAGCTGGTCCTGCTGGAGGATCGTATTTTAATATTATAAGGATGCATGTTTAGGTAACACACACTTGGAGACAGACCTTTCCAGGGAGAAGAGCAACCCGCACCTGTGCTGTAGAAATACCATCTATGGCCTGAGGTATGGGGTCTGCTGACGAAGCCCAGAGATCTTCTACTAAATAATAATACATCTGTTTACCAAGGGGATGGTGGTTAGGCCTTATAGTCATTTATTCACTGTCTTTATAAAATGATATCTCCATTTATGATATATGGCATAGCTGCAATGTTAACTGTATTGATATTATGCTTTTTGCTCCTGGTGGTGGCCTATATACTGCATTTTGGAGCACAGTAGCTCAAATAAATATTTTGAACTATTTGTGTGTTTCTGTCAGATCTTATTGTGGACAAGTACGAGAATGTAAGTGAAAAGGTGTGTCTTGTTATCGCGATTCCTGGTAGATCTGGTAGTGGTTTGTTCTGGGGTGTCTAATCAGTGGTATCTCCATTTGTGAGTAGGAGAGTGAGTGAGACACTATAGCCAGTTAGTCCTGGTTTTGTGGGCACTAAGGTGGTGGGAAGGCTTAGCCCCTGAACACCGAGGTCCCATTTTCATCCGCATAGATCTGTGTATGTGCAGAATTCGTGCACCAATACACGGAGCTGCATAGTCCCATGTAGTGAGCCAAGGCAGGAAGGGAGGACCTCTGTGCACCTCAAATAACTGTCTTTAATGTCTCCCCCAATTCAAAGGCACAACTGGGTGTAAGTACAAGACCTCTGACACCACGGCCTCAGTACACTCCTGGAAATGTGATGGATTACCAGGCAGAAAAACTGCTGTGCTTCTGAAGGACTGCCACTCTGTTGGACTGCTGCTTTTCTAGACTCCTGCCTTGCTGTGCTGCCCTGCTGCCTGCTGTTCCCCTGCCTGGATAAGAAGAACTGGACCTCCATCATTTAAACCCAGAGCGACTCCAAGGGCTAGCTGGCTGGCTTCCTGATCTAAAGTCTAAGGGACACAAAAGTTACCTCCTTCTGCACCTGGACTCTGCCATCTCTGAGTCTGTCCTGACAAGTTGGATCACCCCAGCCCTGGACCCCAGGGAGTGGCTCCTAAGGAGCTTGCTTCAGATAAACCCACACATCCTCTGTCAAGCCAGTGCTTCAGCGCTGTTGCATGAATAAAAACCAGTGCATTGCCCCTGTTGCGCACATCGGAACTGGTGCATCGCTCTTGTTACATGGACTGATACAAGCGTGTTGCTCCTTTTGTGTGACCAGAACCGGTGCATCACCTCTGCTCTGCGGCTCAGCCCCAACAAATCTCCTTTCGAACTGTCACTGCACAAGGTCTCTATCTACCATATCCTTGGTGACAATGCTGAATCTTTGTATTGCAGCTCTTCATCAGAGCCTATGCATCCTCACTACATGGATCAACACCAGAATTCATTTTTGGAGAATTGGTTGGGAAACAATTAGAAGTTCAGTAGCCCTGAGGAAGTCGCAAGGGGAATATCCCGCTGTGAGGAAACACGTTGGCGATTGGCTAAAAAGAATTAAAGAATACGACGAAAAACCCCAGAATCATTCTTCTATAAATAATATTTTATGACTCTAGTTTTTGCATTGTGTTGTTGTGTGCCTTGGAAATGGTAAAACCGGAGTTAGTATACGGTCCATGTATACTCACAGCAAGTAAGTTAAATGTTAAAAGGTGACAAAGTGAAACCATGGCTTTAGGCCTGCAGCAGGTCATGCAGCTTTAAACTGACAAACATTGCAAACTAATAGTAGAGGGACAGTCAGACATATGGCTTCGGAGACTTTTCAGTTTTACATATGTTCACTTTATTAAAGATGGGGTAGATAATATAAACAATAGGCAAACATGGAATATGCACATATCCAAATATGTGGAGTCCCAGTCTCTTCATATTACAGTCATCTCTTCCGTTGTGCGAGGAATGGTTGTTATGCTTATAACATATCTTTTCTCTTTTCTTCTCTGTGCAGGTTTTTCTGAATGGTCAACGCCACCACCATTGGGGGAGCAGAAGAGTGTGGTGGTAAGTAGATGATGGGTAAGGCTACCCCATCTTATTCTGTTATCTAAGGTTTCCTTTACCTGTACTTAATTACAGGTTAGGAAGTCCGTCACCAATCACCAGTGATACACCAGATGGGAAGAGGAAGAAAACAACTCCAAATAGATTAGAATAAGTGTTTATACTTGGCATCCTATGACATTTTGACCAGATTTCCTCTTTCTTGGACAACCTGGGATAATAGATAGTTGGCAATGTAAATACACTCTGTGCCTGGGAGATTATATGTGTAAGAATTAATCTTTTTCACTTGTAACACAGGCAAACTGACATTTTCCCTTTTACTGGCTCTCCTCTCCTTTTTGTTGTTTGTGAATCACCTTAATCGAAAACATCTTCTTAAGAACTCTGATACTAACAGAGAAATACTAGCAAAAAGAGAAAGGCAAATAAAATAAAAGAAAAGAAAGTAGAACTAGTAAACAATCTTAGATAAAGCAATTAACTTCCACTGGTGTGCATGTGCTCGCGACACACATCTGATTTTGTGGTGGGCTTATATGCAAAGACTGGCAGTGTCCACCACTCCTCATTCCATTTCTCCGCTTCTTCACTCTTTGTTACCACCTAGTCTGGCTTAGCTCAAAATCTCTCCTTCTCAGGGCATCCCGCTGTTCAGGTATGTATCTCTGGACAGAGCGAGCTCTCCCTCAGGTTTAGCATTCACCTCAGAGGGCGCTCTTCACTCTATGTTCTTTCATGGAGTGTTATTCTTTGAATTTTTTTTATTTTATTCTTTTGCATATTTTATTTAGCGCGAACTCGACCCGAAGGTATTGGAGTGCTTTACATGAGCACCGTATTTATATTACACATTCAGGCACGGGGAGATTAAGGGCCAGATGTAGGTAATCTCAATCTACCTATTCTTAAATACCGAATCATACCGATTCGATATTTAAGAATAGGTAAATGGGATGTAGCTAATAATTCGGTAATAATTACCGAATCGTTATGATTCGGTAATTACCGAATCGGAATTTACTGATTCAGTAATTGCCATTCATTCCTGTGGGCCTGGAGGCCCATAAGAATTAATGTAAATTACCGAATCTGTAAATACAGATTCGTTAAAAGGGGGAATACATTGAAGGGTGGCAAGGTGTCACTTTGACACCCTGTTGCACCCCTCAATTGTGTATGGGTGCACATGTTGCAGACATACATGCCCTGAGGGCATGTATGTCTGCAACATGGCACTGAAGCATTTTGCATGAAATTGCTTTTTTTTGTTTTTTTTTCCGTTATTTACCACCAACTTGTAGTTGGTGGTAAATAACGAATCCCAAAAAGGGGAAAGCACTCAATTGAGTGCTCCCTACATTGCTAATTCGGTAATTTACCGATTCGGTATTTTAAGGAATCGGTAATTTACCGATTACTTAAAATACCGAATCGGTAAATTACCGAATTAGCAATTTGGGCACCTACATCTCAGTAGCCTAATTCCGATCGGTAACAGACGAAATTCGGTAATTTCGGCCATTACCGACCGGAATTAGGCTTCCTACATCTGGCCCTAAGTGATTTGCCCAGAATCACAGGACGTGGACGCGACCTTGAGGCTCGAACCCTGGTTTCCAGCACCAGCGTCGGGCGTGTATGTCATGGCATGAGCCTCCGCACACTCTCAATGTGTTGTATATATATTGCTGATGTTTGAATGTGGATGTCACAGCCAGTGCTGTCCTTGATGTTGGTTAGCATAGTTACTGCTGAGAAGCCGATGCGGAAGTTGCGTTGACTGTGAGCTCTGTTTATATCACTACTTGTTGCTGCAGTAAACATACAGTGGAAAACCTACCTAGATTTCATGTGGAATTCCTCATGTAACATTTTGGGATGAGTTGCTTTGCAAATAATCTGGTGTTTCTGCATGTTGGAGCTTGCAGCTGTGACACGTATGTGTCTTCTTTCTTACACCCTCATCAGGAACTTGGTCTTGAGAGGTGTTATGCACCCCATTTGATGTGCTGTGAGTGTTTACCTCTGCCCACCTTGTATACTGTATTTACTGTGCTTTTTTTTCACCTATGCTTGCACGTACACATACTGTACTTAACACTTGATTAACCGCAAGTTCATTGATGCACGCTCATTCATTGGTTTCTAGATGGCTTCTCAGGTCTTTACACTCTGACGCGGTCATACTTATTTTAGATTTTTTTCCTGAAACACCATATAGCTCAATTAAGGCGACTACACATAGTATACCTCGGCTGCCATCTTTAATTAGGCTTTGTTACAAGTCACCTGGATCCATATTTGCATTATGACTTGGATTTATATGTACATAGATTATTGCAACACAGCATTAAGTGGCTTACCGATATTGTATTTGCACATTTTGCTGATGCTAAATTAGAACTAAGGGGCACATGCATCATTGTTGGAATTTGCATTTCCTAAACTGCGAAAATTAAGGAATCGCAATTTAGGAATTGCAAAATCCTATGCATCAAGAAATCCACATTTTTTTTAGGATTTCTTCATTTTCGGAATTTGCGATTCCTTAATTGCGAATCGCAATTAAGGAATGGCATTACATTGATTGCTATGGGCCTAGAGGCCCATAGGAATCAATGCGGTTTAGCATTTCTTTTTTTGGGAATTCGCAATTTGTTGATGCATTGCAAGGGTGCAGAGGGGGGTCCAAAGGACCCCCCCCCTGCACCCCTGAAATGTATTTTAAAGTGCATGTTTCACACACACATGTCCTAAGGACATGTGTGTCTGTAACATGACACTTTCCAAAATGCATTTTTGTGCTTTTTTAAAGATTTCCGCAAATTAACACGAGGGTCAACCTCGTGTTAATTTGCACTTATTGCATTTTAAAAAAAATTGATGCATTGCATTTAAGGAATCGCACAAATGCGATTCCTTAAATGCATTCGCATTTTTAGGAAATGCAAAAAAAAGCGAATTTTAAAACATTGTTTCATGCATCCCAAAAACGTATTTTGGAAGTGCAAACGGACGAATTTACGGATTCGCACCATTTGCACTTCCTAAAAAGGTTGATGCATGTGGCCGTAAGTGTATGAAAACAATTTTGAATTCTTTCAGACCCCTGGGAAGCCAGAAGTCATATGGAGAATGCGGCTAAACTCTTTTGATAATGATCTGATTTTTATTGGGGCTGATGATTTTGATCCGAAGCACAATGCTGCTATACCTTTTAGACACTTGGACCTTACAGGCCAGCAGATTTTTGACAAATTACCCTTCTGGTGTGTCTGGTGACTGGGATGAATTCTCTGAAGCTTTTACCAGACACAAGAAGAAATTTGCGGAAGAACCTAGTGAATTACTTGAAATATACAATTTCTTTAAACTGAAATAATCGTCTGATGAATCTATAGAAAAATGTATCTCAGTGTTACAGCTGTTAGTTTCAACCTGCAATTTTGGTGCATCCCTTGAGACTTTTCTATGGGATCAGTTTGTTTACAGCTGTTTTTTAAAGGAAATACAGGAGAGACTCCATAGCTTCAGAGCTCATTCATTCAGTGAAGTTCTGGATTTGGCAAAGAGTATTAAATGCTCTATTGTGTCTACTCACATGATGAGTCAGCAGAGTGCCATGCCGTTTTCCAACGTTGTGACTGCTGTGAAAACCCCAGGGCATATTGATGAAATTTGCTTCAAGGACAATAGTTAAAAACCTATGTCTCATAATTCTAACCATTTCTGGTGCCCAATGTCCTACTGTTGGTAAGCATTGCACCGAGTGCAAGAAACCTGAGAGCTTTCACAGTTTGTGTAAGATGGGTAAGAATTTGATGAAGGTGCACAACATTGATGTGTGTGATAATGACACTGTACTGGATTTCTCATATTGTATGTTAAACCTGGAAGGGTAGTCTGTGGTGGTTAGTAAAGTTAAGGATCCTCTTTGTCAAATAACTTTGGGTAGTACCCTCAGCCTTGATATGATGTGTGATTCCGGGGAGTCCATTAAAATAATTTATGATACCTTAGTCAACTCGCATTGGGGTGCAAGTGTAAGATTGAGGATGTCAGATGTTAACCCCAAAGCATATGGTGAACATGAAATTGACATGGTGGGGTTCTTTGAAGAATATATCACATTTTTAGGTAGAAAAACCTTCACTTATGTTTATGTAGCGGGGGAAAGGTAGGCCCATTGTAGGGTGGCAAGACCTAACCAAACTAGGCCTTATGCTTGTTCCAGGTGTGGACCTACCAGTAAGAATTTCCAACATGCCTATTCCTCTACTTCGAGTGACAAATAACAAAATGATTGATGAATTGTCACAGCTTTATTAATGACAAAATCGGGTGCATTAAAGTCTATACAAATTCGATCAAGTTAAAAAAAAATTTGATTCAAGTCACTCACAAGATCCGACCTGTGCTGTTGAGTTTGAGACCTGAATTCAAGAGTCTCCTTAAGAAAATGGATAAAGATTGTATTATTAAGTATTCTGATTCCTCTGGACGGGTTAGCCAATACCTATTGTCCGCAAAAAGATGGTGACATCATAATATATGCTGACTTGCACAGTTAGAACAAAAACCTTGTGGTGGATTGCCACCCACTTAATAAAGTACAAGACTTAGTGGCCAACACTGGTGATTCAAAGTTCTTTACTTTGTTAACCTGTTGGGGGCTTACACATTTTCCAGGTTTTCCTTTGAGTTGGCATCTAAGGCCAGCGTATCTCCATGATTGATGGGCACCATCTTGGAGGGTGTTGTTGGTGTGCAAGCCTTCCAAGATGATGTTCTAATTTTTGCAAAGTTTTTGATTGAGCAAAACCATATTTTGTCCACAGTATTTGCAAGGTTTAATGACCATGGCGTCACACTCCAGACTGACAAGTGCAGATTCCATGCACAACAGTTTGAATATTCGGGTCATTACAATGGTCCTGCTGGGAATTCTCCAAAGTTTCCCCTCATAAAATCCATTGAGGAAGCTTAGTCACCAAGGGACAAAGACACTCTTCATTCCTTCTTGGGACTGCGTGCTACTCATGTTTGTCAAGGGATATTGTTCAGCCTTTGATAAATTTACTTAAAAAGGGTCTCAAGAAAAGTTGGTCAAATGAGGTTCACGATGCTTTCCAAATGGTTAAAAAAAACGTGTGATCGCTGCCCCAGCGTTATCTTCATGTGTGGCTGGCAGAAGATGTTTTATCACAGTTGACACCTGTCAGGCTGGCATGGAGACTGTTTTTTCACAATTCGTCCAGGACAGGGAGTACACCATCTCTTTGGCCTCACGATCTCTCAGCTGAGTCACATGGCAGTACAATTGAGTGGGTGATGTTGGCATGTTCCTCTACAGTTGAGAGACATAAATCTTTAATTTGGGGTACACCGTTTGATATGTGTATGGATCACAAAACATTGCAAATCAATCAATCAATCAATCAGGATTTACAAAGCGCAGCTAATCACCCGATAGGGTATCCAGATGCTTTTACTCAATGGAAAAGCCTGGGTAGATGTCCACACGCTTTGACAGGTTGCTTTTCCAAATTGTAGGAGTTCAACATCATACAGAATGTACATGCAGATTCCTTGTCCAGGTTGCCTGTGGATGATGGCTGCATGGACCATGTCCATGAGGAGGAGTATGTAGCTGCACTGATTGCTGACATTCTGGATAATTCAGGCCCAATCACACTGGTTAGAGGCTGTCAATTAGGATCATATTCTGTAAACTGTTTGCACCTATATGAAGAATGGGTGGCCTAGAGAGAGGAATGTTGAAGCCTCTCTGAGACCGTATGTACAAGTGTCTGAGGACTTTTCTCTGGTCCATGGTGTATTATTGCAAGCTGATGTTTATGTTCCACCAATGTCACTCAGAAATGCTCTCACTAAGGAGGCTCATAAAGGTCATTTGAGTGTTAGCAGCACCAGTACGGCACTTAAACAATTTTACTGGTGGCCAGCTATGGAGTCTCAAGTTGTGAAGTTTGTTGATGAATGTACTGCATGTTTGGTTTTTAATTCAAGCATTGGAAGGTGCATGAATCTCTGCTTCATACAGTACCATTTGCTGAAGAAGCATGGCACAAAGTTACTTTAGATTTTATAGGACCCTTCGAATTATTATTACCAAAATCTAAAAGATACATGATGGTCCTTGTAGATTATTTTTGGAAGTGAGTGCATTTTGACATCATTCCAATTATCAAGACAGATTCCATCATTATATTGTTGCAAATACTCCAGTTACTACCCCCAGGTGAATTTCTGCTATTACCAGACTTCCTTTCCATCTTATTTCTGGTAATCAAAGTGCTGCATCATAACATTGAAGATTACTGATCTTGCTTTAGTGTTTTTTTCTTCTGCCATTGACATTTCCCTCTAACTATTGGCCGTCTTTGAAGGCGCAGGTCATCTTTGTGCGTAAATTTCTATAAGGAGACACAGCGATTACAGTAACGATGTGCCCATACTTCTGACACACTAGAAGAAAGAAGACACCAGAGGTGTACCTAGCCTAGCCACTAACAGAGGGTGAATTATTTTTCGGTATAATGAATATGGATTAGCCAGCTTGCTATTTGTGATCTCCTGTGATTGGCAGCAAATAAAGGCATTTTGGCCCACAAAACCCGCCAGACCTTCATCCCTGCATTCGTATTTCAATATGGAAAGCATTTAATTCCTGCCCCCTCCAAGCCCACCAACTTGACTCACCAGGATGCCATTGGGACAGCTTCAACTTTTTGATTCATATAACACAACAATTGGATGTTGGGATATATCCAATTGTTAATGACCACAGTCCCAAACCATTGATGCATTTCTTTTTGAAAGGATTAGGAGGGAATTTACCTTTCACACCCCCTCCTAATTGAGATTTCTATTGAGTCATTGTCAGGATGCACTAACTGTGTGCTTAGAATCCAGATAGAGGAAAATACTCTTCTGACTCTCATCTTCTCGAACAATAATCACATGCAACGTAATTTGGGGGCCACTCATGGATGGCGGGAGTGGGGAATGAAATAAGAGACTTTGACATCTAATTTCTGTTGAGGATGTCTGCAGGTCGTATTCGATACCCAAAGGCAAAAAATATCTGTACTAACATGCCATATAGAGTTTTACATTTAACTTAGTGACTTTGGTATGCTGTGCAAACAAATGTTGACAGAAGGTTGGAAAAATCTAACATACAATCCCAGTCAAGAGATCTGAGTTAAATCCATAGTTCTTTTGCTCACAATGCCACCCCAGTTTGGACCAGCCATATGCAAATGAGTCTTGACCCTGCTCCTCATGGGAACAGTCCAGTCCCAACTGCAAAGCCAGGTCCTCCCTGAACCAGAAACAAGCATCCTGGGACCAGTTTTGGGGTATTACCCTCATCAGCCAGGCTAGCTTGAACCAGTGGCACTGCATGCACGACTGAATTGCATATGTCTGGGTCAAAACTGGGGTGACGTGGCGAGCAAAATAACAATGGATTAAACCTAGATCTGTGACTGGGGGTGAGTGCTTGAGAAGTTTCAACTCTTCGTCCGTCATTTTATTTTGTGATGTTGCATAGTGACTTAATAGCCCTTAAAAATATCTCTGTGTCTGAGCATTAGTATCTTAAATCTATGGATGGTGATGCTGCTCCCTAAGACTTGAATATCTACTTCAACGCTTGTCACCATGCACACTCAATATAAGATAAGTTATAGATTCTACTTTACACTTGCAACACTGAAAGATAATCAGCAATGTTAAAAATTGGACACTTGCTAATTTAACAACGCATATAAACATACTACAGCTGTAATAACTAATGCTTTGTATATATGTTCACACATAGCATGAGGAAAATTGTCTCTCCCATTTTGTCACAGTAGAACCCCAAATAAATGCAAATTTCCCCCGTCTTAGAAGAGTTCATATATGCCCATGAAATAGTTTTCTCCCATAAACATTACAACTTTATGAAATACTTTCCTACATTTCCTAATATGCGTTAATTCATAAATACAGGGCAGACACGTAAATCCAAGATGCATGTAACATAGTAACTGCTGCAACAACAGTGTATCACAATTACCTAGCAAAAACACCATAGGGTACAAATTACACCTAGATATCCTAGAGTGTCACTGTTTCTCGGTATGATGAGTTTATGGCCTGCTGGCGATTGTTGGTAAATTGTACTGTAGGGTGTCCTCTGCACAAGCACCACCTTGGTTTAGACAACTACAATACATTGCAAGGACTTCTAGCCTTACATTTCCTGAAAAAAACACTAAGGGTAAGTGGATTAGAAGTATCGCTAAGTCCAACCACTCAACCACTTCCAAGCGCTAAGCAACTTCTCCAGTCCTGCTTTCAGACAGCTTGGAAGAAATTCTACAAGTCGGAAAGGCTTTTACGAGTTGCAAAATGTCTTTCATACCATACTTTTTTGTATAACTTAGTTACAAAGCCTGGAATTTTGTAAACTATTGGCTTTGCAACTGTGACTGCAAAATTCAAAGATACATTGGGTCCCATCTTACTCAGACTGTCTGCACATAATCTCAATGAAAAACAGTGTTTCTTGTTGGAAAGTAGAGAAATTGCTGAAAGTGTAAACCATTGAAAAACTTCTATCTGCTTCAAGCATGATGCCAAGCCTTAAATCTCTATTTAAAAAGTACACATACCAGCCACCTAAGTACGCTAATACAAGAGCAATACAGCTCCAAAACCTAATAGGTCATTAAGAACTGTCATTGTCATAGACCCTTACATTATATTTTGAATCAATGCTACATCAAAGAGGGTGCATACCCTATGTAAATAAACAGTGAAATTCGGCAGTTATAGTTACTTGAGATAAATTTAACTTACGCACCACAATGCACTGCTAATAACCTCACATATTACATCACTCATGACATGGTTGGTGACATCACTGATAATATCTCAAATGACATCAGTGAGTGTAGGTGTTACGTAATTGTGTCTGATACTTAAGGATATGTACTAAGCTATGGCATAAGTTCAATTACTATTCTTTCTGTGCTAGTAATTAGTCATACAATTTTTAACATACCACATATGTGTAGTTGTGTGAGTAGATATCACTGTGTGAGTAGATGTTTCAGTGGCTCTATGGGTATACGTGTGGGTGTGTGAGTGGCTATATGGATGTGATAGTTGTTATGTGAGTAGCTGTATAAGTGGCTGTGTGAGTGACTGCATTAGAGAGTGAGTGGGTGTATGAGTGGCTGCATGGCTGTGTTAGTAGTTCTGTGAGTAGCTGCATAGGTGTGTGAGGAGCTTTATGGGTGAGTGAGTGGCTGTCTGAGTAGCTGGATGGTTGGAGGAGTGGGTGTGTGAGTGGCTCAATGGGTAAGTGAGTAGTTGTTTGAGTGTGTGTAGGTAAGTGAGTGGGTATGAGTGGTTGTATTGGAGAGTGAATGTCTGTAGTAGTGTGAGTGATTGTATGGGTGAGTGAGTACCTGTATGGGTGAGTGAGTGGCTGAGGGAGTTTCTGTGTGGGTGATTGAGTGGGTGTGTGAGCTGCTATACACATGTATGACTGGCTTTGTAAGTACATGTATATCTGTATGACTGGATATGTGAGCGGCCGTATTGGTGAGTGAGTAGGTACATGTGTAGCTATATCTGTGAGTTAGTAGGTGTGTGAGTGGCTCTATGAGTGAGTGGATGAGTGATTGGTTGTGTGAGTACTGGTATGGATCTGTGAATGGGAATGTGAGGGGTTGTGTGGCCACTCCAATCTACACCACTCTACTCTAAACAACTCCACTCTATGCCACTCCACTCTATGCTACTCTACTCTACGCCACTCTTTGCCACTCCACTCTACACCACTCCACTCTACCGCACTCCACTCTACGCTATTCTACTCTGCCCCATTCCACTCTATACCACTCCACTCTTAGCTATTCCACTCTATGCCTTTCCACAGCAATTCCCATCATAATGTTATGACATACAACAGCATTCATAGCGAAACATTGGATGATGAAAGTGGAAGAATTTCTACCAGTGGCCACTTGTTTATGAGAGGCCAATCCACCAGGAAGACCGTCTAAATGGATGTATTGACTCAACAAATAAATACAGGAGTCACCTGGATGAATATGATCAACTTCAATTACTACAAGTTTCACCTATCCCCTTCATTCTGGACTCCACATGTATCCATAACAGCACTGTGCACATCATACAAACTCACTTGTATGGTGGACACTGAAATGTTGTAGAGTCTGCATTACACACATCGCTACTTCACCGCCTGTGTACAGTGTAACGCAGTGATCATGTGTTCATGCACAGTAATGTGCCACACTGATGTTTGAGTGTTGGGACAGGCAGAGGAATAGTGTCCTACAACAGGTGACATGTACAAACATCCTTATACTGGTTGAGACACACTTAGAAAAACGTTTGCTTTGTGGCTTTCAAAACTGACATGGTGGATTTGCTATTACGTTAATTGCAGATGTGCTTACAAATGTATAGGCCTTACACCCAAACTTGTGTATGTTTCCTGTCAGTAACATGTGAGGATGATGTGAGATACGTGTTTTGTACCACATATCACTGAACACCCACGAGGGCTCATCAAACTGTTGTCTGGGAGATACCATCATTTCACAGAACACTTCAGAGTCACTCACAATGGTCATGTCATATACAGGAGGGGGCCAAGATATACTGTGAGGTATGGTATATGTGGGCATATGGTGATCACGCTGGAACAGTGTGCACACCTTGCAGAGGACAAACCCTGATAATGATTAGCGGCCTGTATCATCCAAGACCTAGCCTGGAGCTGAGAGAATATGGCTATGGAACTGATTCACAGAGTACTCTACCAGAATATCTGCTGATCCTCATATGCAGACTAAATTTGTATCACAGGACCATGAGTTGGCCTAATAGCACCTAGTATTGCCATGGCCGGTATGGTGCATGATGACTTTCCCAGACCCAGGACTATTGTCCATGGAACTATATTGTCACTGTGTGTCATTTCCTTAGTACAGGCCCCTTCATCCCACAAGTCCAATATTTGACTGTCATATGAGTGATGCTCGCATTATACAAGAAGAGTGCTCATGTGAAACATGTACACTGCAGATAGTTGGTGATATCTGCAGGGCAGTTCAGAACTTCGTTACTAGATGTATAATAATGAGCAATCATGCAGTATGGGCAATGGTATGTTGATATCATCACATCATCACATCTACACTGCCACATATGGCACTCAGTGAGTCCCATGATGACAGGACTTCCCACACAAACACATGCAGATGTAGTATGATGTTCAATTGAGTATTGTATTGTATTGTATTGTATTGTATTGTATTATATTGTATTGTATTGTAGGTGGTATTTATAGAGCGCACTGTGACCAAAAATGGTATCCTGGCACTATTTTGTAAGATGTAGCAGATGGAAATCTAAACAGTGAAAGCAAGTGGGGGAATAGCCTTCCTACATTTTTGTAGATCAGTTTGAAAGCGTAAGGAGGCTGGAAGTCTATTCCATAGCCGGGCTGCGTCCCCCTTGTCTAACTTTCTTGTACCTGATCTCCTGGGCATATTTACCATTAGCAGGGCTGAGGTTCCTGCCGGGGGTGTACTTTTTTATCTTGTTTTGAAGGGGTATTGGCCCTTTATTGTGGAATGCCCTATGAGCCATATATAGAGATTTGAAAACTATTCTCTGCTTGACAGGTAGCCAATGAAGCTCCTTCGAGGCTTCTGTAGCGGATGAGGGTCGGGGTAGGTCAATGTCAACTTGGCAGTAATGGTCTGAATACCCTCTAACATTTTTAGAAGGTAACTAGAAGCTCCTAGCAACAGGGCATGGCAGTAGTCCAGCCTACTTAGTATTACCCCTCTGGAGATCAATGACCTGGCGGGTATATGGAGCAGAGGGTATAGCTTCCTAAGAGCACGGATCAAAGCAAAACATGTTCCAGTGTTTTTATTCACTTGGGGCCAGATGTAGGTAATTCTATTTTACCGACTCATAAATACCGAATTTTACCGATTCGGTATTTACGAATCGGTAAAATAGAAGGAGGGAGATTTAGGTAAAATCTGTAATTGATTTACCGATTCTGTAAAAATCGGTATTTACCGAATCGGTAAATACTGATTCGGTATTGCCCATTGATTCCTATGGGCCTTGAAGCCCATAGGAATCAATGGGCAATACCGAATCGGTATTTACCGATTCGGTAAATACCGAATCCAGCAAGGGTGCAAGGGGTGTCACTTTGACCACCCAATTTGATTGGGTGGTAAAATACCGAATCTGAAAGGCCTTTGGGACTCAGAAGAGTCCCACCTACATCTGGAAGTTACAGAATCGGTAAAAATACCGATTCGGTATTTTTCCGATTTGGTAAATTTACCGATTCGGTAAATTTACCGAATCGGTAAAATTGCCCCCTACATGCCAATTTCTAAATACCGGTCGGTAACGGCCGAAATCGGCTGTTACCGACCGGTATTTGGGCTCCTACATCTGGCCCTTGGTTTTCTAAATATAATCCTTGGTCGATGGTCACACCCAAGTTTCTTACTGCCACAGGATTGCTCAAGGGCTTTTCCATGGGCAGCGGCCAGAAGTTCGATGGTAGGGACATCGGAATTTTGGTGGAAGGGCAGCAAAGAAATTCTGTTTTATTTCCATTCATCTTCAGTGAATTGGAGTTCATCCAATCAAGGATGTCAACAATGCAAGCTTGTAAGTTTCTAAAAGTATCCTCCTGGTTATTATTTAATGACAAAATTGGGTGTTTTCGCGGTTAATTAGTTTGATGTTATAAGTTTTTATGAGTGTAATTAAAGGTTTAATGTAGACATTAAACAAGATAGGGCTGAGGGAAGAGCCATGGGGGACACCGTGAGTTGTGTTTCTGAATTTGGAACGAAACGGGGGGAGAGATATGGCTTGGTAGCGGTTGTTTAAGTATGACTTTAACCAGTTTAACATTGGTCCCCCCACACCCGCTGCTGAGAGCCTGGATGTGAGGATATGTAAATAACATGTCCACTGTTCCTCATAGTGGGTGCTCTCAATGACATGCATTGCATCCCTTTGATTGCGACCCAAACCTTAAAACGTTGACAATGCAGTGGTAGCTAGGATGTATTGAACTGTTTGAGTGAAGTCATTTTGCAAGACTGTTCAGGTGCCTGTCCAGTGATGCGCTTGTATTGTACCCCTAAGGAGGACACAGTGGTGTGCTGTGTAACATGATAACTCATTTCAGGGCACATGTTGTGTGGCCTAGGGCTATGTGGTGTTAGTGCATTGCCTAGTCAGTATAGGAATAATCAGGATCGAGGGTAATCCTCAGATGATTTAAAGAGTGTGTAGTACTGCTTTTTTTGGTGCTCGGCAAGCACACCATATACATGTTGCATGTATACTATTGATTGATGGTTAGGCTAGCTGTCTACAACCAATGTGTCACCCTAGCAGATAACCTGAACCTTTCATGTCTACTCAGTCTGTTAATCTATTGCATCCACACAGGTCAATGCCCATCTTAAGGCATCGCCTGGAAGGTGCAGACATTAGGGGTCGCTCATGAGCTCAGGGTTCACTGTAGAAAAAGGTGGGAGGACTTGAGATGTTGTACCCAGAAGATCGTGGATGTCCAGCTTGGGCTGTCCTTCCCAGTCAGAAGGGGAACATGTCGGACCACGACCCCCCAATTGCCTGCATACTGGTGGCAGCATACCCAGACATCAGTTGGCAGTTGAGATCCCAACAGCATCTCGGAGGGGGTGAGACTTAGCCTGAGTGTAACATTTTACATGACATCTATCTTTTGTTACAGGCAGCTATTTCCCCATCAAGAAGGACGGTGACTGATGTCCCATGCAATGGGAGAGTTGTTGCATGTGCAGGTCTGATTGTAGGTGCATAGTGATAACTGTAGATTATTGTACATGAGACCAGGAACTAAGGAAGGTCCAGTCACATAGCAGTTTCCAGACTTGAACAGCCACATGGCTGCCTAATGTCACAGAGGCCCTATATTATCTTTTTCTGTCATGTGTTACTGTGGTCCCAAACAGGCCACTTGTCATCCTTATGTCTGGAGTGATGCACCCTTACTACTTTGTCTTACGTGATGTGGATCACTTACTTGTGGCATGGCATACAATGCACTATAGATTAATCCTGGGTGTAAAACTCTGCATCGCCCACTGAGTTTGCGGAATTCAGCAACTCCACGTTCTGCAGAGAATGAGGAGTTACAGATAAACTCTGCAACAGAGTGGAGTTTTTTTTGGTCAGCATGCTCTAAATGTCCTTTCATGTGCGTGGGAGCAGCTTGTTAGGCGCTCGCAATTGCCCACAAGTTTTTCAGGGCCATTCAAGGTCCCACGAGATTTGCTAGCCAGTTGCATGCTCGCGCGAGATTTTGCGGTCACCAACATGTCATTCATGTGTGACTTCCGTTGGATGTTTTCTGCTGTAAGCGATCTCAAACTTGTAGGCTCTACCACGGCTGCAATCTAGGGAAGATTCTCTCCTTGGGAAGCATCAAAATCTTCCCAAAATTACTATTTGGAGTTAAAAATCTCCTCAAATAGACATTTGGCGTTGTTTTTATTTTTTTGCTTGTTTTCCAGCTGGAAGAAAGTGCCCCAGCGTCTCTAACTTCCTGTTCCTGTCCAGCAGGCCCCTCCCAGTTCATTGTCCATCTGCTAGTCACTTTTCATTTGGATTTGGAGCTGGAAGGATCACTCTTTGTGTCAGATGCATATCCCATTGGATTAAAGACTTTGTATTTGAGATTTCACAAGTAA
This sequence comes from Lissotriton helveticus, assembly GCF_964261635.1. NCBI lineage: Eukaryota > Metazoa > Chordata > Amphibia > Caudata > Salamandridae > Lissotriton > Lissotriton helveticus. Next base: position 338,832,902 of record NC_136063.1, on the reverse strand, counting down.
TTTGAAAAACGGGTGTTCTGTGTTTAATTGGGGCCATGCACATGGAATTATGTGTACTCTTAATCAATTTTTAACATTTATTTTGTGGGTGGCCTTTTGTTTCAGTAGGGGCCTGGTGATTTCTTGCATTCCCTGTTTCTTCTTTTTTAAAGGAAAAATGTTTAATACATTTGCAATATTGATTTGATTCACTATGTGGTCGAGTCTGCCAATGGGTCTTCCAGCCAGTAGGCTCTGTACCATTAATGGGTGCATGAAACAACTGTTTCTGTGGTGTTTGTATATTTCAAACATCATGTTTTTTCCTACAAACAATGTATAGTTGGGCTAATGCCTTTGAGGGATGTGTGTTGCACAAAACGTTTTTCGCCCTGTTAATTTTCGTTTTTGGCATTGCTGGATTAATGCTGGGTTCTCTGTTTTACCATGACTTCTTTGTCTGGCCAAAGTGTGTGTGTGTGTGTTTTCCATTAGCCACCATTTGCCTTTGTTCACATGCCACGTGGCCACTGGCCAGGGGTCATTTTGTTTAGTCAGTGGACTGTCCAAAGGCCTGCATGCGTTCTTTGTTTTCTAGGACTCCTGCCTCTTGTTGTTGTCATGTGGGTGGCGGCCATTTTGTGCATCCAGTCAGCGTGCTTTTGCCATAGGCGTGCATGTCTTCTTTGTGGTGGCCATGCCTTCTCGCTGGTTGTTGTAGTTGTGACGATGTGGCTTGCGGCCATTTTGTGTAGGCAGCCAGTGTGCTTTTGCCACAGTCCTGCATGTCTTCTCTTTGTTGTGGCCATGTCTTCTAGCTGGTTTTTGTTGTGACCAATGTGGCTGGTGGCTATTTTAGGCAGCCAGTGTGCAATCGCCATAGACCTGCATGTGCTCTTTCTTTTCTAGGCTTTACACTTCTTGTTGTGACCATGTGGTTTGCGGCCATTTTAAATAGGCAGTCAGTGTGCATTTGCCATAGCTTGCACTTGTTCTTTGTTTGTGTCCATGCCTCCTTGTTGGTTGTTGTTGTTGTTGTTATGCATGTCTTTTTTCTTATTTTGTACAGGGAACATTTTCCACAGTTTTAGTACATTTTCACCATGTTTTCCAATACATGTGCAATATTCTTTTAGTTTAATTCACTATGTGGCCTAGTCTGCCAATGGGCCTTCCATCCATTAGGCCCAGTACTAGTCATCAGTGCATGAAGCAACTGTTTCTGTGTTGTCTGTTGGATGAAACAGCTTTTGTAGGGCATGTATGATAATGGATTAATGCAGAATGTCCTTGTTTAGGGTATTTATAGTTTCATTAACCTGCAAAAATGGGTAATGTCTTTTGGAGATTGTGTGTTGTTATAAACATTTTTTGCCCTATTCATTTTCGTTTTTGTTTTTGCTGAATTGATGCTGTGTTCTCTGTTTTACCATGCCTCCTTTGTTTGGCCACTGGGCAGTTTTTGTGTGTGTTTGCCATAGGCCACCATGTACCTTTGTTCCACATGCCATCTGGCCAGGGGCCATTATTTATACAGTCAATGTCCATGGGCCTGCATGTGCTCTTTGTTTTCCAGGCTCCACCCTTCTGCCTCTTGTTGTGACTGGCAGCTATTTTGTGTTGCCAGCCTGTGTGCCTTACTCATAAGCCTGCATGTGTTCTCTTTTGACCATGTGGTCGTGGATATTTTGTCCAGGCAGCCAGTGTGCTTTCCCCATAGGCCTGCATGTGTTCTCTTTGTTTCCAAAGTGTTCCTGCTCAGTGATGTTGTTATTAACAATGTGGCACTGGCCAGTTTGGCCCTTTGCCATACACTGCATGGATGGTTGAGCAATGCGATACCAGTTTTATAACTTATGATTATATTAATATATCTTTGAGGATAACTTTACTTATTTTAAAACATTTTTTTAATTATTTCCATTTTTTCATTAATTGGAAAATTATATGTTTTTAATATAGTTTCTATTTTTCTAAATATTGTTTTTGTTTTTTTGTTCATACCTTTTTTTCTACATCTGGCAACAATCAACCCCATGTCTGCTATAGCTGCGCAAAAGCATTCATTGTCTAGGGATTATTCCTTCCATTGTCATTTGTCAGCTTCACCTCCCTGAGTGCCACATTACACGTGAGTGATGTCATGTAATCTACATAAAGCAAACAGCTACATCTGTATGTTGTTGTTGTTTTTGCTCTTCTTATCCTTCCTGAGTGTTCAGTCAGTCACCATGAAAGTTTATGTTTGTGTGGTTTTATGGTTTATAAATAGATACACAGTGTTGTTTATTATTTATGATAAGAGTAACCAGTGTCCCAACTATATGATATTCTGTTTGTTTGTACTATTAATTGTACTACAACAATGTCACGTTTCACTGATGTCCTTCTTGCTTCTTTTGTTTTAGGTGCACAACAGACACCATCACCCACAATACTGCCAGAAAGAAGATACTGCGTCATCCTTACGCCTGCTATGAGGCAGGCATAAGGATTTGACGCAATGGCATCCTAGAAGTGGCGCACTGAAATCTCATAGATTTCAATGCACCACTTCTATGAGACAGGGATGCATGGGAACGCCCACCCTGAATACATTATACCTGACACAGGTATCATATAGCGCAGGGGTTTATAAAGTGACGCATCTGCCTAGATGCTACACTTTGTAAATAGCAAAAAACACAGTTGATGGACAGAATGTAGAACAATGTCATACATTCACCCCAGTACAAGGATCTGGGCCTAAATCCATCGTTTTTTTGCACTCCACACCACCCTGGGTAAGACACTGGCTATATGCAAATCAGCTCTGACCCTGTGCCTCATGGGAACAGTCCAGTCCGAACTACCAAGCCATGTCTTTCCCAGACCGGAATCAAGCATCCAAGGACCGGTTTCTGGCTATCAGCCTTCATTCAGCCTGGATAGCTTGACTCCAGTGGTGTGGAGAGCCTGGGACTCACGTCTGAGCATACCCAGCCCACTCGGGGTGAAAATTGCAAAAAACACAGTTGATGGACAGAATGTAGAATAATGTCATACATTCACCCCAGTACAAGGATCTGGGTCTAAATCCATCGTTTTTTTGCACTCCACACCACGCTGGGTTAGACACTGGCTATATGCAAATCAGCTCTGACCCTGTGCATCATGGGAACAGTCCAGTCCGAACTACCAAGCCATGTCTTTCCCAGACCGGAATCAAGCATCCAAGGACCGGTTTCTGGCTATCAGCCTTCATTCAGCCTGGATAGCTTGACTCCAGTGGTGTGGAGAGCCTGGGACTCACGTCTGAGCATACCCAGCCCACTCGGGGTGAAAATTCCAAAAAACACAGTTGATGAACAGAATGTAGAACAATGTCATACATTCACCCCAGTACAAGGATCTGGGCCTAAATCCATCGTTTTTTTGCACTCCACACCACCCTGGGTTAGACACTGGCTATATGCAAATCAGCTCTGACCCTGTGCCTCATGGGAACAGTCCAGTCCGAACTACCAAGCCATGTCTTTCCCAGACCGGAATCAAGCATCCAAGGACCGGTTTCTGGCTATCAGCCTTCATTCAGCCTGGATAGCTTGACTCCAGTGGTGTGGAGAGCCTGGGACTCACGTCTGAGCATACCCAGCCCACTCGGGGTGAAAATTGCAAAAAACACAGTTGATGGACAGAATGTAGAACAATGTCATACATTCACCCCAGTACAAGGATCTGGGCCTAAATCCATCGTTTTTTTGCACTCCACACCACCCTGGGTTAGACACTGGCTATATGCAAATCAGCTCTGACTCTGTGCCTCATGGGAACAGCCCAGTCCGAACTACCAAGCCATGTCTTTCCCAGACCGGAATCAAGCATCCAAGGACCGGTTTCTGGCTATCAGCCTTCATTCAGCCTGGATAGCTTGACTCCAGTGGTGTGGAGAGCCTGGGACTCACGTCTGAGCATACCCAGCCCACTCGGGGTGAAAATTGCAAAAAACACAGTTGATGGACAGAATGTAGAATAATGTCATACATTCACCCCAGTACAAGGATCTGGGCCTAAATCCATCGTTTTTTTGCACTCCACACCACCCTGGGTTAGACACTGGCTATATGCAAATCAGCTCTGACCCTGTGCCTCATGGGAACAGTCCAGTCCGAACTACCAAGCCATGTCTTTCCCAGACCGGAATCAAGCATCCAAGGACCGGTTTCTGGCTATCAGCCTTCATTCAGCCTGGATAGCTTGACTCCAGTGGTGTGGAGAGCCTGGGACTCACGTCTGAGCATACCCAGCCCACTCGGGGTGAAAATTCCAAAAAACACAGTTGATGAACAGAATGTAGAACAATATCATACATTCACCCCAGTACAAGGATCTGGGCCTAAATCCATCGTTTTTTCGCACTCCACACCACCCTGGGTTAGACACTGTCTATATGCAAATCAGCTCTGACCCTGTGCCTCATGGGAACAGTCCAGTCGGAACTACCAAGCCATGTCTTTCCCAGACCGGAATCAAGCATCTAAGGACCGGTTTCTGGCTATCAGCCTTCATTCAGCCTGGATAGCTTGACTCCAGTGGTGTGGAGAGCCTGGGACTCACGTCTGAGCATACCCAGCCCATTCGGGGTGAAAATTGCAAAAAACACAGTTGATGGACAGAATGTAGAACAATGTCATACATTCACCCCAGTACAATGATCTGGGCCTAAATCCATCGTTTTTTTTGCACTCCACACCACCCTGGGTTAGACACGGGCTATATGCAAATCAGCTCTTACCCTGTGCCTCATGGGAACAGTCCAGTCCGAACTACCAAGCCATGTCTTTCCCAGACCGGAATCAAGCATCCAAGGACCGGTTTCTGGCTATCACCCTTCATTCAGCCTGGATAGCTTGACTCCAGTGGTGTGGAGAGCCTGGGACTCACGTCTGAGCATACCCAGCCCACGCGGGGTGAAAATTCCCAAAAACACAGTTGATGGACAGAATGTAGAACAATGTCATACATTCACCCCAGTACAAGGATCTGGGCCTAAATCCATAGTTTTTTTGCACTCCACACCACCCTGGGTTAGACACTGGCTATATGCAAATCAGCTCTGACCCTGTGCCTCATGGGAACAGTCCAGTCGGAACTACCAAGCCATGTCTTTCCCAGACCAGAATCAAGCATCCAAGGACCGGTTTCTGGCTATCAGCCTTCATTCAGCCTGGATAGCTTGACTCCAGTGGTGTGGAGAGCCTGGGACTCACGTCTGAGCATACCCAGCCCACTCGGGGTGAAAATTGCAAAAAACACAGTTGATGGACAGAATGTAGAACAATGTTATACATTCACCCCAGTACAAGGATCTGGGCCTAAATCCATCGTTTTTTTGCACTCCACACCACCCTGGGTTAGACACTGGCTATATGCAAATCAGCTCTGACCCTGTGCCTCATGGGAACAGTCCAGTCCGAACTACCAAGCCATGTCTTTCCCAGACCGGAATCAAGCATCCAAGGGCCGGTTTCTGGCTATCAGCCTTCATTCAGCCTGGATAGCTTGACTCCAGTGGTGTGGAGAGCCTGGGACTCACGTCTGAGCATACCCAGCCCACTCGGGGTGAAAATTGCAAAAAACACAGTTGATGGACAGAATGTAGAACAATGTCATACATTCACCCCAGTACAAGGATCTGGGCCTAAATCCATCGTTTTTTTGCACTCCACACCACCCTGGGTTAGACACTGTCTATATGCAAATCAGCTCTGACCCTGTGCCTCATGGGAACAGTCCAGTCCGAACTACCAAGCCATGTCTTTCCCAGACCGGAATCAAGCATCCAAGGACCGGTTTCTGGCTATCAGCCTTCATTCAGCCTGGATAGCTTGATTCCAGTGGTGTGGAGCGCCTGGGACTCACATCTGAGCATACCCAGCCCACTCGGGGTGAAAATTGCAAAAAACACAGTTGATGGACAGAATGTAGAACAATGTCATACATTCACCCCAGTACAAGGATCTGGGCCTAAATCCATTGTTTTTTTGCACTCCACACCACCCTGGGTTAGACACTGGCTATATGCAAATCAGCTCTGACCCTGTGCCTCATGGCAACAGTCCAGTCCGAACTACCAAGCCATGTCTTTCCCAGACCGGAATCAAGCATCCAAGGGCCGGTTTCTGGCTATCAGCCTTCATTCAGCCTGGATAGCTTGACTCCAGTGGTGTGGAGAGCCTGGGACTCACGTCTGAGCATACCCAGCCCACTCGGTGTGAAAATTGCAAAAAACACAGTTGATGGACAGAATGTAGAACAATGTCATACATTCACCCCAGTACAAGGATCTGGGCCTAAATCCATCGTTATTTTGCACTCCACACCACCCTGGGTTAGACACTGTCTATATGCAAATCAGCTCTGACCCTGTGCCTCATGGGAACAGTCCAGTCCGAACTACCAAGCCATGTCTTTCCCAGACCGGAATCAAGCATCCAAGGACCGGTTTCTGGCTATCAGCCTTCATTCAGCCTGGATAGCTTGACTCCAGTGGTGTGGAGAGCCTGGGACTCACGTCTGAGCATACCCAGCCCACTCGGGGTGAAAATTGCAAAAAACACAGTTGATGGACAGAATGTAGAACAATCTCATACATTCACCCCAGTACAAGGATCAGGGCCTAAATCCATCGTTTTTTTGCACTCCACACCACCCTGGGTTAGACACTGGCTATATGCAAATCAGCTCTGACCCTGTGCCTCATGGGAACAGTCCAGTCCGAACTACCAAGCCATGTCTTTCCCAGACCGGAATCAAGCATCCAAGGACCGGTTTCTGGCTATCAGCCTTCATTCAGCCTGGATAGCTTGACTCCAGTGGTGTGGAGAGCCTGGGACTCACGTCTGAGCATACCCAGCCCACTCGGGGTGAAAATTGCAAAAAACACAGTTGATGGACAGAATGTAGAACAATGCCATACATTCACCCCAGTACAAGGATCTGGGCCTAAATCCATCGTTTTTTTGCACTCCACACCACCCTGGGTTAGACACTGGCTATATGCAAATCAGCTCTGACCCTGTGCCTCATGGGAACAGTCCAGTCCGAACTACCAAGCCATGTCTTTCCCAGACCGGAATCAAGCATCCAAGGACCGGTTTTCGGCTATCAGCCTTCATTTAGCCTGGATAGCTTGACTCCAGTGGTGTGGAGAGCCTGGGACTCACGTCTGAGCATACCCAGCCCACTCGGGGTGAAAATTGCAAAAAACACAGTTGATGGACAGAATGTAGAACAATGTCATACATTCACCCCAGTACAAGGATCTGGGCCTAAATCCATCGTTTTTTCGCACTCTACACCACCCTGGGTTAGACACTGGCTATATGCAAATCAGCTCTGACCCTGTGCCTCATGGGAACAGTCCAGTCCGAACTACCAAGCCATGTCTTTCCCAGACCGGAATCAAGCATCCAAGAGCCGGTTTCTGGCTATCAGCCTTCATTCAGCCTGGATAGCTTGACTCCAGTGGTGTGGAGAGACTGGGACTCACGTCTGAGCATACCCAGCCCACTCGGGGTGAAAATTGCAAAAAACACAGTTGATGGACAGAATGTAGAACAATGTCATACATTCACCCCAGTACAAGGATCTGGGCCTAAATCCATCGTTTTTTTGCACTCCACACCACCCTGGGTTAGACACTGTCTATATGCAAATCAGCTCTGACCCTGTGCCTCATGGGAACAGTCCAGTCCGAACTACCAAGCCATGTCTTTCCCAGACCGGAATCAAGCATCCAAGGACCGGTTTCTGGCTATCAGCCTTCATTCAGCCTGGATAGCTTGATTCCAGTGGTGTGGAGCGCCTGGGACTCACATCTGAGCATACCCAGCCCACTCGGGGTGAAAATTGCAAAAAACACAGTTGATGGACAGAATGTAGAACAATGTCATACATTCACCCCAGTACAAGGATCTGGGCCTAAATCCATTGTTTTTTTGCACTCCACACCACCCTGGGTTAGACACTGGCTATATGCAAATCAGCTCTGACCCTGTGCCTCATGGCAACAGTCCAGTCCGAACTACCAAGCCATGTCTTTCCCAGACCGGAATCAAGCATCCAAGGGCCGGTTTCTGGCTATCAGCCTTCATTCAGCCTGGATAGCTTGACTCCAGTGGTGTGGAGAGCCTGGGACTCACGTCTGAGCATACCCAGCCCACTCGGTGTGAAAATTGCAAAAAACACAGTTGATGGACAGAATGTAGAACAATGTCATACATTCACCCCAGTACAAGGATCTGGGCCTAAATCCATCGTTATTTTGCACTCCACACCACCCTGGGTTAGACACTGTCTATATGCAAATCAGCTCTGACCCTGTGCCTCATGGGAACAGTCCAGTCCGAACTACCAAGCCATGTCTTTCCCAGACCGGAATCAAGCATCCAAGGACCGGTTTCTGGCTATCAGCCTTCATTCAGCCTGGATAGCTTGACTCCAGTGGTGTGGAGAGCCTGGGACTCACGTCTGAGCATACCCAGCCCACTCGGGGTGAAAATTGCAAAAAACACAGTTGATGGACAGAATGTAGAACAATGTCATACATTCACCCCAGTACAAGGATCAGGGCCTAAATCCATCGTTTTTTTGCACTCCACACCACCCTGGGTTAGACACTGGCTATATGCAAATCAGCTCTGACCCTGTGCCTCATGGGAACAGTCCAGTCCGAACTACCAAGCCATGTCTTTCCCAGACCGGAATCAAGCATCCAAGGACCGGTTTCTGGCTATCAGCCTTCATTCAGCCTGGATAGCTTGACTCCAGTGGTGTGGAGAGCCTGGGACTCACGTCTGAGCATACCCAGCCCACTCGGGGTGAAAATTGCAAAAAACACAGTTGATGGACAGAATGTAGAACAATGCCATACATTCACCCCAGTACAAGGATCTGGGCCTAAATCCATCGTTTTTTTGCACTCCACACCACCCTGGGTTAGACACTGGCTATATGCAAATCAGCTCTGACCCTGTGCCTCATGGGAACAGTCCAGTCCGAACTACCAAGCCATGTCTTTCCCAGACCGGAATCAAGCATCCAAGGACCGGTTTCTGGCTATCAGCCTTCATTTAGCCTGGATAGCTTGACTCCAGTGGTGTGGAGAGCCTGGGACTCACGTCTGAGCATACCCAGCCCACTCGGGGTGAAAATTGCAAAAAACACAGTTGATGGACAGAATGTAGAACAATGTCATACATTCACCCCAGTACAAGGATCTGGGCCTAAATCCATCGTTTTTTCGCACTCTACACCACCCTGGGTTAGACACTGGCTATATGCAAATCAGCTCTGACCCTGTGCCTCATGGGAACAGTCCAGTCCGAACTACCAAGCCATGTCTTTCCCAGACCGGAATCAAGCATCCAAGAGCCGGTTTCTGGCTATCAGCCTTCATTCAGCCTGGATAGCTTGACTCCAGTGGTGTGGAGAGACTGGGACTCACGTCTGAGCATACCCAGCCCACTCGGGGTGAAAATTGCAAAAAACACAGTTGATGGACAGAATGTAGAACAATGTCATACATTCACCCCAGTACAAGGATCTGGGCCTAAATCCATCGTTTTTTTGCACTCCACACCACCCTGGGTTAGACACTGTCTATATGCAAATCAGCTCTGACCCTGTGCCTCATGGGAACAGTCCAGTCCGAACTACCAAGCCATGTCTTTCCCAGACCGGAATCAAGCATCCAAGGACCGGTTTCTGGCTATCAGCCTTCATTCAGCCTGGATAGCTTGACTCCAGTGGTGTGGAGAGCCTGGGACTCACATCTGAGCATACCCAGCCCACTCGGGGTGAAAATTGCAAAAAACACAGTTGATGGACAGAATGTAGAACAATGTCATACATTCACCTCAGTACAAGGATCAGGGCCTAAATCCATTGTTTCTTTGCACTCCACACCACCCTGGGTTAGACACTGGCTATATGCAAATCAGCTCTGACCCTGTGCCTCATGGGAACAGTCCAGTCCGAACTACCAAGCCATGTCTTTCCCAGACCGGAATCAAGCATCCAAGGACCGGTTTCTGGCTATCAGCCTTCATTCAGCCTGGATAGCTTGACTCCAGTGGTGTGGAGAGCCTGGGACTCACGTCTGAGCATACCCAGCCCACTCGGGGTGAAAATTGCAAAAAACACAGTTGATGGACAGAATGTAGAACAATGTCATACATTCACCCCAGTAGAAGGATCTGGGCCTAAATCCATCGTTGTTTTGCACTCCACACCACCCTGGGTTAGACACTGGCTATATGCAAATCAGCTCTGACCCTGTGCCTCATGGGAACAGTCCAGTCCGAACTACCAAGCAATGTCTTTCCCAGACCGGAATCAAGCATCCAAGGACCGGTTTCTGGCTATCAGCCTTCATTCAGCCTGGATAGCTTGACTCCAGTGGTGTGGAGAGCCTGGGACTCACGTCTGAGCATACCCAGCCCACTCGGGGTGAAAATTGCAAAAAACACAGTTGATGGACAGAATGTAGAACAATGTCATACATTCATCCCAGTACAAGGATCTGGGCCTAAATCCATTGTTTTTTTGCACTCCACACCACCCTGTGTTAGACACTGGCTATATGCAAATCAGCTCTGACCCTGTGCCTCATGGGAACAGTCCAGTCCGAACTACCAAGCCATGTCTTTCCCAGACCGGAATCAAGCATCCAAGGACCGGTTTCTGGCTATCAGCCTTCATTCAGCCTGGATAGCTTGACTCCAGTGGTGTGGAGAGCCTGGGACTCACGTCTGAGCATACCCAGCCCACTCGGGGTGAAAATTGCAAAAAACACAGTTGATGGACAGAATGTAGAACAATGTCATACATTCACCCCAGTACAAGGATCTGGGCCTAAATCCATCGTTTTTTTGCACTCCACACCACCCTGGGTTAGACACTGGCTATATGCAAATCAGCTCTGACCCTGTGCCTCATGGGAACAGTCCAGTCCGAACTACCAAGCCATGTCTTTCCCAGACCGGAATCAAGCATCCAAGGACCGGTTTCTGGCTATCAGCCTTCATTCAGCCTGGATAGCTTGACTCCAGTGGTGTGGAGAGCCTGGGACTCACGTCTGAGCATACCCAGCCCACTCGGGGTGAAAATTCCAAAAAACACAGTTGATGAACAGAATGTAGAACAATGTCATACATTCACCCCAGTACAAGGATCTGGGCCTAAATCCATCATTTTTTTGCACTCCACACCACCCTGGGTTAGACACTGGCTATATGCAAATCAGCTCTGACCCTGTGCCTCATGGGAACAGTCCAGTCCGAACTACCAAGCCATGTCTTTCCCAGACCGGAATCAAGCATCCAAGGACCGGTTTCTGGCTATCAGCCTTCATTCAGCCTGGATAGCTTGACTCCAGTGGTGTGGAGAGCCTGGGACTCACGTCTGAGCATACCCAGCCCACTCGGGGTGAAAATTGCAAAAAACACAGTTGATGGACAGAATGTAGAACAATGTCATACATTCACCCCAGTACAAGGATCTGGGCCTAAATCCATCGTTTTTTTGCACTCCACACCACCCTGGGTTGGACACTGTCTATATGCAAATCAGCTCTGATCCTGTACCTCATGGGAACAGTCCAGTCCGAACTACCAAGCCATGTCTTTCCCAGACCGGAATCAAGCATCCAAGGACCGGTTTCTGGCTATCAGCCTTCATTCAGCCTGGATAGCTTGACTCCAGTGGTGTGGAGAGCCTGGGACTCACATCTGAGCATACCCAGCCCACTCGGGGTGAAAATTGCAAAAAACACAGTTGATGGACAGAATGTAGAACAATGTCATACATTCATCCCAGTACAAGGATCTGGGCCTAAATCCATTGTTTTTTTGCACTCCACACCACCCTGTGTTAGACACTGGCTATATGCAAATCAGCTCTGACCCTGTGCCTCATGGGAACAGTCCAGTCCGAACTACCAAGCCATGTCTTTCCCAGACCGGAATCAAGCATCCAAGGACCGGTTTCTGGCTATCAGCCTTCATTCAGCCTGGATAGCTTGACTCCAGTGGTGTGGAGAGCCTGGGACTCACGTCTGAGCATACCCAGCCCACTCGGGGTGAAAATTGCAAAAAACACAGTTGATGGACAGAATGTAGAACAATGTCATACATTCACCCCAGTACAAGGATCTGGGCCTAAATCCATCGTTTTTTTGCACTCCACACCACCCTGGGTTAGACACTGGCTATATGCAAATCAGCTCTGACCCTGTGCCTCATGGGAACAGTCCAGTCCGAACTACCAAGCCATGTCTTTCCCAGACCGGAATCAAGCATCCAAGGACCGGTTTCTGGCTATCAGCTTTCATTCAGCCTGGATAGCTTGACTCCAGTGGTGTGGAGAGCCTGGGACTCACGTCTGAGCATACCCAGCCCACTCGGGGTGAAAATTCCAAAAAACACAGTTGATGAACAGAATGTAGAACAATGTCATACATTCACCCCAGTACAAGGATCTGGGCCTAAATCCATCATTTTTTTGCACTCCACACCACCCTGGGTTAGACACTGGCTATATGCAAATCAGCTCTGACCCTGTGCCTCATGGGAACAGTCCAGTCCGAACTACCAAGCCATGTCTTTCCCAGACCGGAATCAAGCATCCAAGGACCGGTTTCTGGCTATCAGCCTTCATTCAGCCTGGATAGCTTGACTCCAGTGGTGTGGAGAGCCTGGGACTCACGTCTGAGCATACCCAGCCCACTCGGGGTGAAAATTGCAAAAAACACAGTTGATGGACAGAATGTAGAACAATGTCATACATTCACCCCAGTACAAGGATCTGGGCCTAAATCCATCGTTTTTTTGCACTCCACACCACCCTGGGTTAGACACTGGCTATATGCAAATCAGCTCTGACCCTGTGCCTCATGGGAACAGTCCAGTCCGAACTACCAAGCCATGTCTTTCCCAGACCGGAATCAAGCATCCAAGGACCGGTTTCTGGCTATCAGCCTTCATTCAGCCTGGATAGCTTGACTCCAGTGGTGTGGAGAGCCTGGGACTCACGTCTGAGCATACCCAGCCCACTCGGGGTGAAAATTGCAAAAAACACAGTTGATGGACAGAATGTAGAACAATGTCATACATTCACCCCAGTACAAGGATCTGGGCCTAAATCCATCGTTTTTTTGCACTCCACACCACCCTGGGTTAGACACTGGCTATATGCAAATCAGCTCTGACCCTGTGCCTCATGGGAACAGTCCAGTCCGAACTACCAAGCCATGTCTTTCCCAGACCGGAATCAAGCATCCAAGGACCGGTTTCTGGCTATCAGCCTTCATTCAGCCTGGATAGCTTGACTCCAGTGGTGTGGAGAGCCTGGGACTCACGTCTGAGCATACCCAGCCCACTCGGGGTGAAAATTGCAAAAAACACAGTTGATGGACAGAATGTAGAACAATGTCATACATTCACCCCAGTACAAGGATCTGGGCCTAAATCCATCGTTTTTTTGCACTCCACACCACCCTGGGTTGGACACTGTCTATATGCAAATCAGCTCTGATCCTGTACCTCATGGGAACAGTCCAGTCCGAACTACCAAGCCATGTCTTTCCCAGACCGGAATCAAGCATCCAAGGACCGGTTTCTGGCTATCAGCCTTCATTCAGCCTGGATAGCTTGACTCCAGTGGTGTGGAGAGCCTGGGACTCACATCTGAGCATACCCAGCCCACTCGGGGTGAAAATTGCAAAAAACACAGTTGATGGACAGAATGTAGAACAATGTCATACATTCATCCCAGTACAAGGATCTGGGCCTAAATCCATTGTTTTTTTGCACTCCACACCACCCTGTGTTAGACACTGGCTATATGCAAATCAGCTCTGACCCTGTGCCTCATGGGAACAGTCCAGTCCGAACTACCAAGCCATGTCTTTCCCAGACCGGAATCAAGCATCCAAGGACCGGTTTCTGGCTATCAGCCTTCATTCAGCCTGGATAGCTTGACTCCAGTGGTGTGGAGAGCCTGGGACTCACGTCTGAGCATACCCAGCCCACTCGGGGTGAAAATTGCAAAAAACACAGTTGATGGACAGAATGTAGAACAATGTCATACATTCACCCCAGTACAAGGATCTGGGCCTAAATCCATCGTTTTTTTGCACTCCACACCACCCTGGGTTAGACACTGGCTATATGCAAATCAGCTCTGACCCTGTGCCTCATGGGAACAGTCCAGTCCGAACTACCAAGCCATGTCTTTCCCAGACCGGAATCAAGCATCCAAGGACCGGTTTCTGGCTATCAGCTTTCATTCAGCCTGGATAGCTTGACTCCAGTGGTGTGGAGAGCCTGGGACTCACGTCTGAGCATACCCAGCCCACTCGGGGTGAAAATTCCAAAAAACACAGTTGATGAACAGAATGTAGAACAATGTCATACATTCACCCCAGTACAAGGATCTGGGCCTAAATCCATCATTTTTTTGCACTCCACACCACCCTGGGTTAGACACTGGCTATATGCAAATCAGCTCTGACCCTGTGCCTCATGGGAACAGTCCAGTCCGAACTACCAAGCCATGTCTTTCCCAGACCGGAATCAAGCATCCAAGGACCGGTTTCTGGCTATCAGCCTTCATTCAGCCTGGATAGCTTGACTCCAGTGGTGTGGAGAGCCTGGGACTCACGTCTGAGCATACCCAGCCCACTCGGGGTGAAAATTGCAAAAAACACAGTTGATGGACAGAATGTAGAACAATGTCATACATTCACCCCAGTACAAGGATCTGGGCCTAAATCCATCGTTTTTTTGCACTCCACACCACCCTGGGTTAGACACTGGCTATATGCAAATCAGCTCTGACCCTGTGCCTCATGGGAACAGTCCAGTCCGAACTACCAAGCCATGTCTTTCCCAGACCGGAATCAAGCATCCAAGGACCGGTTTCTGGCTATCAGCCTTCATTCAGCCTGGATAGCTTGACTCCAGTGGTGTGGAGAGCCTGGGACTCACGTCTGAGCATACCCAGCCCACTCGGGGTGAAAATTGCAAAAAACACAGTTGATGGACAGAATGTAGAACAATGTCATACATTCACCCCAGTACAAGGATCTGGGCCTAAATCCATCGTTTTTTTGCACTCCACACCACCCTGGGTTAGACACTGGCTATATGCAAATCAGCTCTGACCCTGTGCCTCATGGGAACAGTCCAGTCCGAACTACCAAGCCATGTCTTTCCCAGACCGGAATCAAGCATCCAAGGACCGGTTTCTGGCTATCAGCCTTCATTCAGCCTGGATAGCTTGACTCCAGTGGTGTGGAGAGCCTGGGACTCACGTCTGAGCATACCCAGCCCACTCGGGGTGAAAATTGCAAAAAACACAGTTGATGGACAGAATGTAGAACAATGTCATACATTCACCCCAGTACAAGGATCTGGGCCTAAATCCATCGTTTTTTTGCACTCCACACCACCCTGGGTTAGACACTGGCTATATGCAAATCAGCTCTGACCCTGTGCCTCATGGGAACAGTCCAGTCCGAACTACCAAGCCATGTCTTTCCCAGACCGGAATCAAGCATCCAAGGACCGGTTTCTGGCTATCAGCCTTCATTCAGCCTGGATAGCTTGACTCCAGTGGTGTGGAGAGCCTGGGACTCACGTCTGAGCATACCCAGCCCACTCGGGGTGAAAATTCCAAAAAACACAGTTGATGAACAGAATGTAGAACAATGTCATACATTCACCCCAGTACAAGGATCTGGGCCTAAATCCATCGTTTTTTTGCACTCCACACCACCCTGGGTTAGACACTGGCTATATGCAAATCAGCTCTGACCCTGTGCCTCATGGGAACAGTCCAGTCCGAACTACCAAGCCATGTCTTTCCCAGACCGGAATCAAGCATCCAAGGACCGGTTTCTGGCTATCAGCCTTCATTCAGCCTGGATAGCTTGACTCCAGTGGTGTGGAGAGCCTGGGACTCACGTCTGAGCATACCCAGCCCACTCGGGGTGAAAATTGCAAAAAACACAGTTGATGGACAGAATGTAGAACAATGTCATACATTCACCCCAGTACAAGGATCTGGGCCTAAATCCATCGTTTTTTTGCACTCCACACCACCCTGGGTTAGACACTGGCTATATGCAAATCAGCTCTGACCCTGTGCCTCATGGGAACAGTCCAGTCCGAACTACCAAGCCATGTCTTTCCCAGACCGGAATCAAGCATCCAAGGACCGGTTTCTGGCTATCAGCCTTCATTCAGCCTGGATAGCTTGACTCCAGTGGTGTGGAGAGCCTGGGACTCACGTCTGAGCATACCCAGCCCACTCGGGGTGAAAATTGCAAAAAACACAGTTGATGGACAGAATGTAGAACAATGTCATACATTCACCCCAGTACAAGGATCTGGGCCTAAATCCATAGTTTTTTTGCACTCCACACCACCCTGGGTTAGACACTGGCTATATGCAAATCAGCTCTGACCCTGTGCCTCATGGGAACAGTCCAGTCCGAACTACCAAGCCATGTCTTTCCCAGACCGGAATCAAGCATCCAAGGACCGGTTTCTGGCTATCAGCCTTCATTCAGCCTGGATAGCTTGACTCCAGTGGTGTGGAGAGCCTGGGACTCACGTCTGAGCATACCCAGCCCACTCGGGGTGAAAATTGCAAAAAACACAGTTGATGGACAGAATGTAGAACAATGTCATACATTCACCCCAGTACAAGGATCTGGGCCTAAATCCATCGTTTTTTTGCACTCCACACCACCCTGGGTTAGACACTGGCTATATGCAAATCAGCTCTGACCCTGTGCCTCATGGGAACAGTCCAGTCCGAACTACCAAGCCATGTCTTTCCCAGACCGGAATCAAGCATCCAAGGACCGGTTTCTGGCTATCAGCCTTCATTCAGCCTGGATAGCTTGACTCCAGTGGTGTGGAGAGCCTGGGACTCACGTCTGAGCATACCCAGCCCACTCGGGGTGAAAATTGCAAAAAACACAGTTGATGGACAGAATGTAGAACAATGTTATACATTCACCCCAGTACAAGGATCTGGGCCTAAATCCATCGTTTTTTTGCACTCCACACCACCCTGGGTTAGACACTGGCTATATGCAAATCAGCTCTGACCCTGTGCCTCATGGGAACAGTCCAGTCCGAACTACCAAGCCATGTCTTTCCCAGACCGGAATCAAGCATCCAAGGACCGGTTTCTGGCTATCAGCCTTCATTCAGCCTGGATAGCTTGACTCCAGTGGTGTGGAGAGCCTGGGACTCACGTCTGAGCATACCCAGCCCACTCGGGGTGAAAATTGCAAAAAACACAGTTGATGGACAGAATGTAGAACAATGTCATACATTCACCCCAGTACAAGGATCTGGGCCTAAATCCATCGTTTTTTTGCACTCCACACCACCCTGGGTTAGACACTGGCTATATGCAAATCAGCTCTGACCCTGTGCCTCATGGGAACAGTCCAGTCCGAACTACCAAGCCATGTCTTTCCCAGACCGGAATCAAGCATCCAAGGATCGGTTTCTGGCTATCAGCCTTCATTCAGCCTGGATAGCTTGACTCCAGTGGTGTGGAGAGCCTGGGACTCACGTCTGAGCATACCCAGCCCACTCGGGGTGAAAATTGCAAAAAACACAGTTGATGGACAGAATGTAGAACAATGTCATACATTCACCCCAGTACAAGGATCTGGGCCTAAATCCATCTTTTTTTGCACTCCACACCACCCTGGGTTAGACACTGGCTATATGCAAATCAGCTCTGACCCTGTGCCTCATGGGAACAGTCCAGTCCGAACTACCAAGCCATGTCTTTCCCAGACCGGAATCAAGCATCCAAGGACCGGTTTCTGGCTATCAGCCTTCATTCAGCCTGGATAGCTTGACTCCAGTGGTGTGGAGAGCCTGGGACTCACGTCTGAGCATACCCAGCCCACTCGGGGTGAAAATTGCAAAAACACAGTTGATGGACAGAATGTAGAACAATGTCATACATTCACCCCAGTACAAGGATCTGGGCCTAAATCCATCGTTTTTTTGCACTCCACACCACCCTGGGTTAGACACTGGCTATATGCAAATCAGCTCTGACCCTATGCCTCATGGGAACAGTCCAGTCGGAACTACCAAGCCATGTCTTTCCCAGACCGGAATCAAGCATCCAAGGACCGGTTTCTGGCTATCAGCCTTCATTTAGCCTGGATAGCTTGACTCCAGTGGTGTGGAGAGCCTGGGACTCACGTCTGAGCATACCCAGCCCACTCGGGGTGAAAATTGCAAAAAACACAGTTGATGGACAGAATGTAGAACAATGTCATACATTCACCCCAGTACAAGGATCTGGGCCTAAATCCATCGTTTTTTTGCACTCCACACCACCCTGGGTTAGACACTGTCTATATGCAAATCAGCTCTGACCCTGTGCCTCATGGGAACAGTCCAGTCCGAACTACCAAGCCATGTCTTTCCCAGACCGGAATCAAGCATCCAAGGACCGGTTTCTGGCTATCAGCCTTCATTTAGCCTGGATAGCTTGACTCCAGTGGTGTGGAGAGCCTGGGACTCACGTCTGAGCATACCCAGCCCACTCGGGGTGAAAATTGCAAAAAACACAGTTGATGGACAGAATGTAGAACAATGTCATACATTCACCCCAGTACAAGGATCTGGGCCTAAATCCATCGTTGTTTTGCACTCCACACCACCCTGGGTTAGACACTGGCTATATGCAAATCAGCTCTGACCCTGTGCCTCATGGGAACAGTCCAGTCCGAACTACCAAGCCATGTCTTTCCCAGACCGGAATCAAGCATCCAAGGACCGGTTTCTGGCTATCAGCCTTCATTCAGCCTGGATAGCTTGACTCCAGTGGTGTGGAGAGCCTGGGACTCACGTCTGAGCATACCCAGCCCACTCGGGGTGAAAATTGCAAAAAACACAGTTGATGGACAGAATGTAGAACAATGTCATACATTCACCCCAGTACAAGGATCTGGGCCTAAATCCATCGTTTTTTTGCACTCCACACCACCCTGGGTTAGACACTGGCTATATGCAAATCAGCTCTGACCCTGTGCCTCATGGGAACAGTCCAGTCCGAACTACCAAGCCATGTCTTTCCCAGACCGGAATCAAGCATCCAAGGACCGGTTTCTGGCTATCAGCCTTCATTCCGCCTGGATAGCTTGACTCCAGTGGTGTGGAGAGCCTGGGACTCACGTCTGAGCATACCCAGCCCACTTGGGGGTGAAAATTGCAAAAAACACAGTTGATGGACAGAATGTAGAACAATGTCATACATTCACCCCATTACAAGGATCTGGGCCTAAATCCATCGTTTTTTTGCACTCCACACCACCCTGGGTTAGACACTGGCTATATGCAAATCAGCTCTGACCCTGTGCCTCATGGGAACAGTCCAGTCCGAACTACCAAGCCATGTCTTTCCCAGACCGGAATCAAGCATCCAAGGACCGGTTTCTGGCTATCAGCCTTCATTCAGCCTGGATAGCTTGACTCCAGTGGTGTGGAGAGCCTGGGACTCACGTCTGAGCATACCCAGCCCACTCGGGGTGAAAATTGCAAAAAACACAGTTGATGGACAGAATGTAGAACAATGTCATACATTCACCCCAGTACAAGGATCTGGGCCTAAATCCATAGTTTTTTTGCACTCCACACCACCCTGGGTTAGACACTGGCTATATGCAAATCAGCTCTGACCCTGTGCCTCATGGGAACAGTCCAGTCCGAACTACCAAGCCATGTCTTTCCCAGACCGGAATCAAGCATCCAAGGACCGGTTTCTGGCTATCAGCCTTCATTCAGCCTGGATAGCTTGACTCCAGTGGTGTGGAGAGCCTGGGACTCACGTCTGAGCATACCCAGCCCACTCGGGGTGAAAATTGCAAAAAACACAGTTGATGGACAGAATGTAGAACAATGTCATACATTCACCCCAGTACAAGGATCTGGGCCTAAATCCATCGTTTTTTTGCACTCCACACCACCCTGGGTTAGACACTGGCTATATGCAAATCAGCTCTGACCCTGTGCCTCATGGGAACAGTCCAGTCCGAACTACCAAGCCATGTCTTTCCCAGACCGGAATCAAGCATCCAAGGACCGGTTTCTGGCTATCAGCCTTCATTCAGCCTGGATAGCTTAACTCCAGTGGTGTGGAGAGCCTGGGACTCACGTCTGAGCATACCCAGCCCACTCGGGGTGAAAATTGCAAAAAACACAGTTGATGGACAGAATGTAGAACAATGTTATACATTCACCCCAGTACAAGGATCTGGGCCTAAATCCATCGTTTTTTTGCACTCCACACCACCCTGGGTTAGACACTGGCTATATGCAAATCAGCTCTGACCCTGTGCCTCATGGGAACAGTCCAGTCCGAACTACCAAGCCATGTCTTTCCCAGACCGGAATCAAGCATCCAAGGACCGGTTTCTGGCTATCAGCCTTCATTCAGCCTGGATAGCTTGACTCCAGTGGTGTGGAGAGCCTGGGACTCACGTCTGAGCATACCCAGCCCACTCGGGGTGAAAATTGCAAAAACACAGTTGATGGACAGAATGTAGAACAATGTCATACATTCACCCCAGTACAAGGATCTGGGCCTAAATCCATCGTTTTTTTGCACTCCACACCACCCTGGGTTAGACACTGGCTATATGCAAATCAGCTCTGACCCTATGCCTCATGGGAACAGTCCAGTCCGAACTACCAAGCAATGTCTTTCCCAGACCGGAATCAAGCATCCAAGGACCGGTTTCTGGCTATCAGCCTTCATTCAGCCTGGATAGCTTGACTCCAGTGGTGTGGAGAGCCTGGGACTCACGTCTGAGCATACCCAGCCCACTCGGGGTGAAAATTGCAAAAAACACAGTTGATGGACAGAATGTAGAACAATGTCATACATTCACCCCAGTAGAAGGATCTGGGCCTAAATCCATCGTTGTTTTGCACTCCACACCACCCTGGGTTAGACACTGGCTATATGCAAATCAGCTCTGACCCTGTGCCTCATGGGAACAGTCCAGTCCGAACTACCAAGCAATGTCTTTCCCAGACCGGAATCAAGCATCCAAGGACCGGTTTCTGGCTATCAGCCTTCATTCAGCCTGGATAGCTTGACTCCAGTGGTGTGGAGAGCCTGGGACTCACGTCTGAGCATACCCAGCCCACTCGGGGTGAAAATTGCAAAAAACACAGTTGATGGACAGAATGTAGAACAATGTCATACATTCATCCCAGTACAAGGATCTGGGCCTAAATCCATTGTTTTTTTGCACTCCACACCACCCTGTGTTAGACACTGGCTATATGCAAATCAGCTCTGACCCTGTGCCTCATGGGAACAGTCCAGTCCGAACTACCAAGCCATGTCTTTCCCAGACCGGAATCAAGCATCCAAGGACCGGTTTCTGGCTATCAGCCTTCATTCAGCCTGGATAGCTTGACTCCAGTGGTGTGGAGAGCCTGGGACTCACGTCTGAGCATACCCAGCCCACTCGGGGTGAAAATTGCAAAAAACACAGTTGATGGACAGAATGTAGAACAATGTCATACATTCACCCCAGTACAAGGATCTGGGCCTAAATCCATCGTTTTTTTGCACTCCACACCACCCTGGGTTAGACACTGGCTATATGCAAATCAGCTCTGACCCTGTGCCTCATGGGAACAGTCCAGTCCGAACTACCAAGCCATGTCTTTCCCAGACCGGAATCAAGCATCCAAGGACCGGTTTCTGGCTATCAGCCTTCATTCAGCCTGGATAGCTTGACTCCAGTGGTGTGGAGAGCCTGGGACTCACGTCTGAGCATACCCAGCCCACTCGGGGTGAAAATTCCAAAAAACACAGTTGATGAACAGAATGTAGAACAATGTCATACATTCACCCCAGTACAAGGATCTGGGCCTAAATCCATCATTTTTTTGCACTCCACACCACCCTGGGTTAGACACTGGCTATATGCAAATCAGCTCTGACCCTGTGCCTCATGGGAACAGTCCAGTCCGAACTACCAAGCCATGTCTTTCCCAGACCGGAATCAAGCATCCAAGGACCGGTTTCTGGCTATCAGCCTTCATTCAGCCTGGATAGCTTGACTCCAGTGGTGTGGAGAGCCTGGGACTCACGTCTGAGCATACCCAGCCCACTCGGGGTGAAAATTGCAAAAAACACAGTTGATGGACAGAATGTAGAACAATGTCATACATTCACCCCAGTACAAGGATCTGGGCCTAAATCCATCGTTTTTTTGCACTCCACACCACCCTGGGTTGGACACTGTCTATATGCAAATCAGCTCTGATCCTGTACCTCATGGGAACAGTCCAGTCCGAACTACCAAGCCATGTCTTTCCCAGACCGGAATCAAGCATCCAAGGACCGGTTTCTGGCTATCAGCCTTCATTCAGCCTGGATAGCTTGACTCCAGTGGTGTGGAGAGCCTGGGACTCACATCTGAGCATACCCAGCCCACTCGGGGTGAAAATTGCAAAAAACACAGTTGATGGACAGAATGTAGAACAATGTCATACATTCATCCCAGTACAAGGATCTGGGCCTAAATCCATTGTTTTTTTGCACTCCACACCACCCTGTGTTAGACACTGGCTATATGCAAATCAGCTCTGACCCTGTGCCTCATGGGAACAGTCCAGTCCGAACTACCAAGCCATGTCTTTCCCAGACCGGAATCAAGCATCCAAGGACCGGTTTCTGGCTATCAGCCTTCATTCAGCCTGGATAGCTTGACTCCAGTGGTGTGGAGAGCCTGGGACTCACGTCTGAGCATACCCAGCCCACTCGGGGTGAAAATTGCAAAAAACACAGTTGATGGACAGAATGTAGAACAATGTCATACATTCACCCCAGTACAAGGATCTGGGCCTAAATCCATCGTTTTTTTGCACTCCACACCACCCTGGGTTAGACACTGGCTATATGCAAATCAGCTCTGACCCTGTGCCTCATGGGAACAGTCCAGTCCGAACTACCAAGCCATGTCTTTCCCAGACCGGAATCAAGCATCCAAGGACCGGTTTCTGGCTATCAGCTTTCATTCAGCCTGGATAGCTTGACTCCAGTGGTGTGGAGAGCCTGGGACTCACGTCTGAGCATACCCAGCCCACTCGGGGTGAAAATTCCAAAAAACACAGTTGATGAACAGAATGTAGAACAATGTCATACATTCACCCCAGTACAAGGATCTGGGCCTAAATCCATCATTTTTTTGCACTCCACACCACCCTGGGTTAGACACTGGCTATATGCAAATCAGCTCTGACCCTGTGCCTCATGGGAACAGTCCAGTCCGAACTACCAAGCCATGTCTTTCCCAGACCGGAATCAAGCATCCAAGGACCGGTTTCTGGCTATCAGCCTTCATTCAGCCTGGATAGCTTGACTCCAGTGGTGTGGAGAGCCTGGGACTCACGTCTGAGCATACCCAGCCCACTCGGGGTGAAAATTGCAAAAAACACAGTTGATGGACAGAATGTAGAACAATGTCATACATTCACCCCAGTACAAGGATCTGGGCCTAAATCCATCGTTTTTTTGCACTCCACACCACCCTGGGTTAGACACTGGCTATATGCAAATCAGCTCTGACCCTGTGCCTCATGGGAACAGTCCAGTCCGAACTACCAAGCCATGTCTTTCCCAGACCGGAATCAAGCATCCAAGGACCGGTTTCTGGCTATCAGCCTTCATTCAGCCTGGATAGCTTGACTCCAGTGGTGTGGAGAGCCTGGGACTCACGTCTGAGCATACCCAGCCCACTCGGGGTGAAAATTGCAAAAAACACAGTTGATGGACAGAATGTAGAACAATGTCATACATTCACCCCAGTACAAGGATCTGGGCCTAAATCCATCGTTTTTTTGCACTCCACACCACCCTGGGTTAGACACTGGCTATATGCAAATCAGCTCTGACCCTGTGCCTCATGGGAACAGTCCAGTCCGAACTACCAAGCCATGTCTTTCCCAGACCGGAATCAAGCATCCAAGGACCGGTTTCTGGCTATCAGCCTTCATTCAGCCTGGATAGCTTGACTCCAGTGGTGTGGAGAGCCTGGGACTCACGTCTGAGCATACCCAGCCCACTCGGGGTGAAAATTGCAAAAAACACAGTTGATGGACAGAATGTAGAACAATGTCATACATTCACCCCAGTACAAGGATCTGGGCCTAAATCCATCGTTTTTTTGCACTCCACACCACCCTGGGTTAGACACTGGCTATATGCAAATCAGCTCTGACCCTGTGCCTCATGGGAACAGTCCAGTCCGAACTACCAAGCCATGTCTTTCCCAGACCGGAATCAAGCATCCAAGGACCGGTTTCTGGCTATCAGCCTTCATTCAGCCTGGATAGCTTGACTCCAGTGGTGTGGAGAGCCTGGGACTCACGTCTGAGCATACCCAGCCCACTCGGGGTGAAAATTCCAAAAAACACAGTTGATGAACAGAATGTAGAACAATGTCATACATTCACCCCAGTACAAGGATCTGGGCCTAAATCCATAGTTTTTTTGCACTCCACACCACCCTGGGTTAGACACTGGCTATATGCAAATCAGCTCTGACCCTGTGCCTCATGGGAACAGTCCAGTCCGAACTACCAAGCCATGTCTTTCCCAGACCGGAATCAAGCATCCAAGGACCGGTTTCTGGCTATCAGCCTTCATTCAGCCTGGATAGCTTGACTCCAGTGGTGTGGAGAGCCTGGGACTCACGTCTGAGCATACCCAGCCCACTCGGGGTGAAAATTGCAAAAAACACAGTTGATGGACAGAATGTAGAACAATGTCATACATTCACCCCAGTACAAGGATCTGGGCCTAAATCCATCGTTTTTTTGCACTCCACACCACCCTGGGTTAGACACTGGCTATATGCAAATCAGCTCTGACCCTGTGCCTCATGGGAACAGTCCAGTCCGAACTACCAAGCCATGTCTTTCCCAGACCGGAATCAAGCATCCAAGGACCGGTTTCTGGCTATCAGCCTTCATTCAGCCTGGATAGCTTGACTCCAGTGGTGTGGAGAGCCTGGGACTCACGTCTGAGCATACCCAGCCCACTCGGGGTGAAAATTGCAAAAAACACAGTTGATGGACAGAATGTAGAACAATGTTATACATTCACCCCAGTACAAGGATCTGGGCCTAAATCCATCGTTTTTTTGCACTCCACACCACCCTGGGTTAGACACTGGCTATATGCAAATCAGCTCTGACCCTGTGCCTCATGGGAACAGTCCAGTCCGAACTACCAAGCCATGTCTTTCCCAGACCGGAATCAAGCATCCAAGGACCGGTTTCTGGCTATCAGCCTTCATTCAGCCTGGATAGCTTGACTCCAGTGGTGTGGAGAGCCTGGGACTCACGTCTGAGCATACCCAGCCCACTCGGGGTGAAAATTGCAAAAAACACAGTTGATGGACAGAATGTAGAACAATGTCATACATTCACCCCAGTACAAGGATCTGGGCCTAAATCCATCGTTTTTTTGCACTCCACACCACCCTGGGTTAGACACTGGCTATATGCAAATCAGCTCTGACCCTGTGCCTCATGGGAACAGTCCAGTCCGAACTACCAAGCCATGTCTTTCCCAGACCGGAATCAAGCATCCAAGGATCGGTTTCTGGCTATCAGCCTTCATTCAGCCTGGATAGCTTGACTCCAGTGGTGTGGAGAGCCTGGGACTCACGTCTGAGCATACCCAGCCCACTCGGGGTGAAAATTGCAAAAAACACAGTTGATGGACAGAATGTAGAACAATGTCATACATTCACCCCAGTACAAGGATCTGGGCCTAAATCCATCTTTTTTTGCACTCCACACCACCCTGGGTTAGACACTGGCTATATGCAAATCAGCTCTGACCCTGTGCCTCATGGGAACAGTCCAGTCCGAACTACCAAGCCATGTCTTTCCCAGACCGGAATCAAGCATCCAAGGACCGGTTTCTGGCTATCAGCCTTCATTCAGCCTGGATAGCTTGACTCCAGTGGTGTGGAGAGCCTGGGACTCACGTCTGAGCATACCCAGCCCACTCGGGGTGAAAATTGCAAAAACACAGTTGATGGACAGAATGTAGAACAATGTCATACATTCACCCCAGTACAAGGATCTGGGCCTAAATCCATCGTTTTTTTGCACTCCACACCACCCTGGGTTAGACACTGGCTATATGCAAATCAGCTCTGACCCTATGCCTCATGGGAACAGTCCAGTCGGAACTACCAAGCCATGTCTTTCCCAGACCGGAATCAAGCATCCAAGGACCGGTTTCTGGCTATCAGCCTTCATTTAGCCTGGATAGCTTGACTCCAGTGGTGTGGAGAGCCTGGGACTCACGTCTGAGCATACCCAGCCCACTCGGGGTGAAAATTGCAAAAAACACAGTTGATGGACAGAATGTAGAACAATGTCATACATTCACCCCAGTACAAGGATCTGGGCCTAAATCCATCGTTTTTTTGCACTCCACACCACCCTGGGTTAGACACTGTCTATATGCAAATCAGCTCTGACCCTGTGCCTCATGGGAACAGTCCAGTCCGAACTACCAAGCCATGTCTTTCCCAGACCGGAATCAAGCATCCAAGGACCGGTTTCTGGCTATCAGCCTTCATTTAGCCTGGATAGCTTGACTCCAGTGGTGTGGAGAGCCTGGGACTCACGTCTGAGCATACCCAGCCCACTCGGGGTGAAAATTGCAAAAAACACAGTTGATGGACAGAATGTAGAACAATGTCATACATTCACCCCAGTACAAGGATCTGGGCCTAAATCCATCGTTGTTTTGCACTCCACACCACCCTGGGTTAGACACTGGCTATATGCAAATCAGCTCTGACCCTGTGCCTCATGGGAACAGTCCAGTCCGAACTACCAAGCCATGTCTTTCCCAGACCGGAATCAAGCATCCAAGGACCGGTTTCTGGCTATCAGCCTTCATTCAGCCTGGATAGCTTGACTCCAGTGGTGTGGAGAGCCTGGGACTCACGTCTGAGCATACCCAGCCCACTCGGGGTGAAAATTGCAAAAAACACAGTTGATGGACAGAATGTAGAACAATGTCATACATTCACCCCAGTACAAGGATCTGGGCCTAAATCCATCGTTTTTTTGCACTCCACACCACCCTGGGTTAGACACTGGCTATATGCAAATCAGCTCTGACCCTGTGCCTCATGGGAACAGTCCAGTCCGAACTACCAAGCCATGTCTTTCCCAGACCGGAATCAAGCATCCAAGGACCGGTTTCTGGCTATCAGCCTTCATTCCGCCTGGATAGCTTGACTCCAGTGGTGTGGAGAGCCTGGGACTCACGTCTGAGCATACCCAGCCCACTCGGGGTGAAAATTGCAAAAAACACAGTTGATGGACAGAATGTAGAACAATGTCATACATTCACCCCATTACAAGGATCTGGGCCTAAATCCATCGTTTTTTTGCACTCCACACCACCCTGGGTTAGACACTGGCTATATGCAAATCAGCTCTGACCCTGTGCCTCATGGGAACAGTCCAGTCCGAACTACCAAGCCATGTCTTTCCCAGACCGGAATCAAGCATCCAAGGACCGGTTTCTGGCTATCAGCCTTCATTCAGCCTGGATAGCTTGACTCCAGTGGTGTGGAGAGCCTGGGACTCACGTCTGAGCATACCCAGCCCACTCGGGGTGAAAATTGCAAAAAACACAGTTGATGGACAGAATGTAGAACAATGTCATACATTCACCCCAGTACAAGGATCTGGGCCTAAATCCATAGTTTTTTTGCACTCCACACCACCCTGGGTTAGACACTGGCTATATGCAAATCAGCTCTGACCCTGTGCCTCATGGGAACAGTCCAGTCCGAACTACCAAGCCATGTCTTTCCCAGACCGGAATCAAGCATCCAAGGACCGGTTTCTGGCTATCAGCCTTCATTCAGCCTGGATAGCTTGACTCCAGTGGTGTGGAGAGCCTGGGACTCACGTCTGAGCATACCCAGCCCACTCGGGGTGAAAATTGCAAAAAACACAGTTGATGGACAGAATGTAGAACAATGTCATACATTCACACCAGTACAAGGATCTGGGCCTAAATCCATCGTTTTTTTGCACTCCACACCACCCTGGGTTAGACACTGGCTATATGCAAATCAGCTCTGACCCTGTGCCTCATGGGAACAGTCCAGTCCGAACTACCAAGCCATGTCTTTCCCAGACCGGAATCAAGCATCCAAGGACCGGTTTCTGGCTATCAGCCTTCATTCAGCCTGGATAGCTTAACTCCAGTGGTGTGGAGAGCCTGGGACTCACGTCTGAGCATACCCAGCCCACTCGGGGTGAAAATTGCAAAAAACACAGTTGATGGACAGAATGTAGAACAATGTTATACATTCACCCCAGTACAAGGATCTGGGCCTAAATCCATCGTTTTTTTGCACTCCACACCACCCTGGGTTAGACACTGGCTATATGCAAATCAGCTCTGACCCTGTGCCTCATGGGAACAGTCCAGTCCGAACTACCAAGCCATGTCTTTCCCAGACCGGAATCAAGCATCCAAGGACCGGTTTCTGGCTATCAGCCTTCATTCAGCCTGGATAGCTTGACTCCAGTGGTGTGGAGAGCCTGGGACGCACGTCTGAGCATACCCAGCCCACTCGGGGTGAAAATTGCAAAAAACACAGTTGATGGACAGAATGTAGAACAATGTCATACATTCACCCCAGTACAAGGATCTGGGCCTAAATCCATCTTTTTTTGCACTCCACACTACCCTGGGTTAGACACTGGCTATATGCAAATCAGCTCTGACCCTGTGCCTCATGGGAACAGTCCAGTCCGAACTACCAAGCCATGTCTTTCCCAGACCGGAATCAAGCATCCAAGGACCGGTTTCTGGCTATCAGCCTTCATTCAGCCTGGATAGCTTGACTCCAGTGGTGTGGAGAGCCTGGGACTCACGTCTGAGCATACCCAGCCCACTCGGGGTGAAAATTGCAAAAACACAGTTGATGGACAGAATGTAGAACAATGTCATACATTCACCCCAGTACAAGGATCTGGGCCTAAATCCATCGTTTTTTTGCACTCCACACCACCCTGGGTTAGACACTGGCTATATGCAAATCAGCTCTGACCCTATGCCTCATGGGAACAGTCCAGTCGGAACTACCAAGCCATGTCTTTCCCAGACCGGAATCAAGCATCCAAGGACCGGTTTCTGGCTATCAGCCTTCATTTAGCCTGGATAGCTTGACTCCAGTGGTGTGGAGAGCCTGGGACTCACGTCTGAGCATACCCAGCCCACTCGGGGTGAAAATTGCAAAAAACACAGTTGATGGACAGAATGTAGAACAATGTCATACA
The DNA here is from genome assembly GCF_964261635.1 of Lissotriton helveticus. Lineage (NCBI taxonomy): Eukaryota > Metazoa > Chordata > Amphibia > Caudata > Salamandridae > Lissotriton > Lissotriton helveticus. Next base: position 338,803,476 of record NC_136063.1, on the reverse strand, counting down.
TTCACCCCAGTACAAGGATCTGGGCCTAAATCCATCGTTTTTTTGCACTCCACACCACCCTGGGTTAGACACTGTCTATATGCAAATCAGCTCTGACCCTGTGCCTCATGGGAACAGTCCAGTCCGAACTACCAAGCCATGTCTTTCCCAGACCGGAATCAAGCATCCAAGGACCGGTTTCTGGCTATCAGCCTTCATTTAGCCTGGATAGCTTGACTCCAGTGGTGTGGAGAGCCTGGGACTCACGTCTGAGCATACCCAGCCCACTCGGGGTGAAAATTGCAAAAAACACAGTTGATGGACAGAATGTAGAACAATGTCATACATTCACCCCAGTACAAGGATCTGGGCCTAAATCCATCGTTTTTTTGCACTCCACACCACCCTGGGTTAGACACTGTCTATATGCAAATCAGCTCTGACCCTGTGCCTCATGGGAACAGTCCAGTCCGAACTACCAAGCCATGTCTTTCCCAGACCGGAATCAAGCATCCAAGGACCGGTTTCTGGCTATCAGCCTTCATTCAGCCTGGATAGCTTGACTCCAGTGGTGTGGAGAGCCTGGGACTCACATCTGAGCATACCCAGCCCACTCGGTGTGAAAATTGCAAAAAACACAGTTGATGGACAGAATGTAGAACAATGTCATACATTCACCCCAGTAAAAGGATCTGGGCCTAAATCCATCGTTTTTTTGCACTCCACACCACCCTGGGTTAGACACTGGCTATATGCAAATCAGCTCTGACCCTGTGCCTCATGGGAACAGTCCAGTCCGAACTACCAAGCCATGTCTTTCCCAGACCGGAATCAAGCATCCAAGGACCGGTTTCTGGCTATCAGCCTTCATTCAGCCTGGATAGCTTGACTCCAGTGGTGTGGAGAGCCTGAGACTCACGTCTGAGCATACCCAGCCCACTCGGGGTGAGAATTGCAAAAAACACAGTTGAGGGACAGAATGTAGAACAATGTCATACATTCACCCCAGTACAAGGATCTGGGCCTGAATCCATCGTTTTTTTGCACTCCACACCACCCTGGGTTAGACACTGGCTATATGCAAATCAGCTCTGACCATCAACTGTGTTTTTTGCAATTTTCACCCCGGGTGGGCTGGGTATGCTCAGACGTGAGTCCCAGGCTCTCCACACCACTGGAGTCAAGCTATCCAGGCTGAATGAAGGCTGATAGCCAGAAACCGGTCCTTGGATGCTTGATTCCGGTCTGGGAAAGACATGGCTTGGCAGTTCGGACTGGACTGTTCCCATGAGGCACAGGGTCAGAGCTGATTTGCATATAGCCAGTGTCTAACCCAGGGTGGTGTGGAGTGCAAAAAAACGATGGATTTAGGCCCAGATCCTTGTACTGGGGTGAATGTATGACATTGTTCTACATTCTGTTCATCAACTGTGTTTTTTGCAATGTTCACCCCGAGTGGGCTGGGTATGCTCAGACGTGAGTCCCAGGCTCTCCACACCACTGGAGTCAAGCTATCCAGGCTGATGAAGACTGATAGCCAGAAACCGGTCCTTGGATGCTTGATTCCGGTCTGGGAAAGACATGGCTTGGTAGTTCGGACTGGACTGTTCCCATGAGGCACAGGGTCAGAGCTGATTTGCATATAGCCAGTGTCTAACCCAGGGTGGTGTGGAGTGCAAAAAAACGATGGATTTAGGCCCAGATCCTTGTACTGGGGTGAATGTATGACATTGTTCTACATTCTGTCCATCAACTGTGTTTTTTACACTTTGTAAATAGGGCGCAACATGTCCTACCTTTTACCCCGCCAGTGCTTCACAAAAAGTGATGCACCAGCGGCACAAAAGTGTCGCAAGGGCTCATAAATGTGCTCCAAAGTCTTCAGACAACTTCGAGTCCCGTCAATAAAAATACACAGAACTCTGCAAGCACCATTGACCTATACAAATCCTGATAGAAGGCACTAATACTGTGCTAGTAAAATAACATTTCTTTTCAGTGAAATACTTTGAAAAAGTTTCAAATAACGTTTACAAAAACAGCATGCTAACTTGTTTATCCGTGCAATCCGCAATCGTAGGGCAGGGGGCAGTTTGAGAGGAAACGTGCACGCTTGCATTGACAGCTTCTTCTCTTGTGGAATCTCTGAAAATGGACAATAGCTATTGACTACTAAAGCAAATTGCTGTGGAGAGAGGCCATTTGCGAATTAAAAAGGAATAATCTCGGAATCATGAACAATGCACAGTAGTAGTCGAGAGCCCCGCTGACTGATTGCATCGTTAACCTTTTTGGACATGTCTATATGTCCGAGGTACCAATTCAGTCAAAATATACTCTAAGGACAACTCATGACTTGTCAATACGAATCACTGTTGGGATTTTATAAGCTAATCCTGCACAGTATTTCATTAGCAGATTTATAAAACACAAAATTCAATTCGCATTAATTAGAGTAACAAACTTTTGCCTAGTGTGTCCATTGCAGTGTATAGCTCTAAGACATCTATAATGTTTGTTTGTGTTGTCAATTGCTTGAGATGTGATCTGCCAGTTCTTTGTTTTCAAGCTATTAAAGTTCCCAGTTATGGCTATATAATCAACTAAGCTTGCAATCAATGATTTCTTTAATTAATACAAATTGCACACACAATTCAAAGTGCGCGAGTAGTTCAAATTCTACAGCAAAAGTGAATTTGTAAGAAAGCGGGATTAAAGATGGTGTGGTAATTTTGCACAGTAATTGGGTTTTCCATGTGCAAGCCTCGCAAAAAAACACCTGGGCTAATGTGTGAGGGGGAAAACTGTAGGATTCTGAGTTTTCATCATGGAAAACAGGAAAAAATGGCTTTTCCGTGTGGGAAAACCAATCCCAGTAACTATTGCACCCTGCAGTGTCAGATTTGCCAGCCATCAATTTCCAAAATAATAGGCAGAATTTAACTAGGTCCTTAGGGCCTCATTCTGAGTCTTGCTGTAAATTCGATTACTCAAACATGACTAATACTGCACCTGGCAAACTCACCGTCCCGCAGTGTTGGTATATACCGGGTGCAGTTTACTTCCTCAAACAACGAGCCTACCTGGAATGAGGCACTAAAAAAAATAATGTACCATGTTGGTCACTGAAAATTAAACCAGATTTCTAGTTTTGGTTATGCCTTGTAAAAAGGAAAGTACTTAGTGGGGTGGAACAGTAACATTCTTCGTTGAGCTCGGATGCATTTCTTGAACACGGTCGCGTCTTACATTTTTCGGCTCCTCCTGTCTCAGTAAACAACATTTATATTTGATCACAACATTAAGTTCAAAACTCTTTCTTACTGTCAAAACGGTCCTTTCATACGATGAGAGTCAGAATAATTTGTTGGTCCTAAGAAGCTGTTACAAATTGGTTAAATGTAAAGAAATTGCTTGGAAAGCATTAGCAGCTGGTGTGTACTGAAGCATGTTTGAACCATATTGCAGCGAGTAAAACGAAACCGACCCCATTACGGGATAAAAGAAGGCAAAGGCTTTGGAATCTGCCAGACTTGATGAACTTGCTTCTCTTAAATAAGTCTGTTTAAGACGTCTGTGGTTCTAGTTTAAAATTCAATGAAATCATCACAATTAATGAAAATTACATTTGTACATCAAAGTGAAGTGAGTTTGCATAACGAAGCTTAATTATTACAATTATTCCACATTCAATGTAATGGTTACACAATATTAAGTTATTTTGGTAACTGTTGATGACTGGACACGAGTGAACATTGTTTCATGAACCGTTCACAAGGTTGATGAGAACTTTGGCCTGTAATTGCTGATTGTGAAAAGTGATTGCTGTCCCCAGCTTCAGTTCATCATTTTTTTGAAGTCAAGCTACCCTGGCTGATGAGGGGTGACACCACAAAACCGGTACTCAGACACTTGTTTCTGGTCCAGGGAGGACCTGGCCTGGCATTTTTAGGCTGGACTATTCCTATGGGAGGCAGGGTCAAAGAGGACGTGGATGCCCAGACGTGGGCACCACGCACGCCATCTGACTGGACCACGGGACTTACCATTTAAATAGTTGCAGACAGTATCTGCTGTTGGCCTTGCTCAGTGGGGAGGAAATTCGAGAATAGCAAGCTGCCATTTATGATTGCATTTTTAAGAGTCAATCATGGGTGCAAAATGCTTGAGTGTTTCGTCCTCAGGTATGGATATCTTACGCATTGATTTGGTCAAGGGTTTTTTAAATTCATTGGAGCCTCCCAAATCTCTCTTGCTGTAGATTATTTTTGTAGATTCATCCAAAAATTGCGGGTAAACAGTCTTCTTGAATTTCTTAATACTTTCCATCCTTATTAGGCTACCTACTGTGTCCTTTTTGGTTGGCCAGAGCTGGACTGAGGGTTTTTACTCATCATCTGCCCCAGGGTACCGAAAGGCCACTAGTCAATAGGGGAAACATAGCCCCAAAAATAAGGGGTTGGGTTAGCTCATGCAGGTATCCCTGTGTTCCCATCTGAAAATGGGTGCATCGTCTTTCTGCCCCCCCTGAGGGTGGATTGAGAATGTTCACACATAATCTGCCCTGAAGTACAGAAAGGTCACTAGTTCCCAGGGTAAAAATAGGCCCAAAAAGGTGTGAGTTTGGCTCACCTGTGGATTGCACTGTGCTCACACTCTAGACCAGGTATATTAGCCTTTCTGTCTTACTGAGAGTGGATTGGGGGGGTGTACCCACAATCTGCAATGGGGACTGGAAGGGCACAAGTCACTATGGGAAAAGTAGTCCCAAAAAAAGGGGGTGGGCCAGCTCATCCAAGCATCGTACTGTGCCCCCACCAAAGAATGGATGCTTCAGTCTTCCTGCCCCCCTCACACCCCCCTCTTGGGGTGGATTGGGGTTTCTATGCAAAATCTACCCCCAGTGGACTGAAACGTCACTAGATAACAGAGATTTGAAGATGGCACCTAAAAAAACAAAAAGATGGGGCAACTAATTTGGGCTTTGAACCAAAAAGCATAGCCCTGAAAGAGTAATAGAGTCATTCTGCCATCCTTGGGTAATATAGGAGGTGTATTTCCGATTCTGGAGCTTGCCCTTAATCTGCACCTTTGGGGTTCAAAGTTCACTGGACACAATGGATTTAATGTTTGGGTAATCAATAAAATGTGGGCTTCCCACCATGGCACAGGGCCATACCCCAACTGCAATTCAGTATTTCTGCCCCCCAGGGAGGCTGTGAGTGGGTATGACCCTAAGTGACCCATGGTCCGCTCAGAAAGCCAGTTGGATTCCAGGAATGTTTTTAATATAAAAATGGGGTAGGGCTTGGCCCATCCTGACAACAGGCGCAATCCCCACCCACACCTGCGCCCCTGGGCTAAAGCATTCCTGTCCCTATGAAAAGAAAGAAGACTTGAATTTTGAGTTATTTTGGGTTTATTTACATACAATGCAGCAGACTGGAGCTAAATCCTAATATTGTCCACTTCCCATGCATAATGACTGCACTTCTATGGCTCATTTTAGCTGCCACCTCAGAAAAAAACAGATATTTCAGAAAACTGGACACGTACGGGAGTCCAGATAGTCTGCTTTGCATGTATCCCCCATTTTTTCTTACCCACAATGCATTGCAAATACATTTGCATTTCCTTACATTTCTGTAACATACACTTCTGGAATATGAAGGGATCTGGAAACTTTTAAACACCTAGCGTTCCCCCTCTTGGCCAGATAAAAATGCCACCTCGCTTGTGTGGCAGGTCCTAGTGTCCACAACAGAAATTAATCAAAACAGGGACAATGGGAGTCTTCCCATTGTCCCTAGTTTACTGTCATGGGTGCTAGTCACACCCAAATTAGTGAAGTTACAGTTAGAACCTGATAGCAAATTTGGGGTTGTCCGCAGGTTTCGGAACTTTCTCTCACAGAAATAGGAGAATGTGTGTTTTAGCCAATATTTGATTTTGCAAAGGCTTCTGGGTAAGAAACCCTCCTACGATCCAGTCAAGTCAAGGCACACTGGACATCCCCAGTTTCTTAGTTTTCAGAAATTTGTAGATTTTAAAGATTTCCTGCATGTCGATAGAGCTCGAATCCTTACTCCACAGTTACCGAAATTGCAAATAAAGGTACTGTTTTGAGTGAAACAATTTGATTTGTTCATATTACAGTTTGTACTCTCCCTGTCACACGTGCTCGGCCCACCCATATGAGTGAGGCGCTATTTCCTGCACAAAAATATTAGGAATATCCATGTTTTAATCCAAAATTTGAGATTTGCTAGGGCTTATGGGTATGAAAACCTCCTGAGATTCATGGAAGTCATGCCACCCAGCGTTTTGCTGAATGTCCAGTTTTCAGAAATATATGGGTTGGTAGGTGTCCCTACATACTGGCTGAGCTACGGCCTAAAAATCACAGCTACCCACATTTTTAAGAGGGTTGATTTTGAATGAAACATTTTAATCTATCATTGTTGCATTTTGGGCACTTTCTTGTCATGGGTGCTAACCCCACTCACACAAGTGAGATATCACTTTTATCAGGAGATGTGGGGGAATGCTGGATAGCAGGAAATGTGTGGTTCCCTATAGGTTCCAGATCATTCCCTGAACAAAATGTGTGTTTTTAGTCTAATGTTTACAAGGGCTTCTGGGTAAGAAAACCTTGAAGCAGTTCCACCAAGAACTCCTCAGGTATCCAGTTTTAAGAACTGTCTTGGATTGGTATGTGACCATAGGCTGAGCTTGGCTGAAATTCTACAGCCATAACATTGCAAAAAGGGTTGGGTTTGAGTGTAAAAATTGATTTGTCCATGTTGTGTTTTATGTCATTTCTTGTAGAGGGCAGTAGGCCCACCAACATGTGCTGTACTGTTTTTATTGGGATACATGTAGCAACACAGAAGAGTAGAACATGTGCTATTACCATTTACAATTGGATTTGTTTGTATTTATGCCCAGTCACTAGGGATGGTGTCACCCGGTGTGGGTAACTCATGGTATCACCCCCTCACGACTTACCGCATGGGCCTCCTCCGCTCCGAGTCCGCCAGTGGATACAGTTGTCAAATAACGAGACCATACAGAATCCTTAGTAAGGATTGTAAATTTCGGTCCTATATTTACAAACGCCATAGAAGAAAAATTGAATTCAACAAGGTTAGAGGAAGAAGATTGTAAGAAGTTAAGAACTACATAGAAAATATGTTACTTTTTTATTTTTATTTTAACATTAAACTTTAAATTTTACTGTTACAGGAGATAAGGTTGTAACCGTTCTGTATTGGGTTTGCACAATCAGCAACTGCCCGAATAGTATGCAACAGTACACATTTGTAACATCTTGCAGATTCAAAAGGCTGTGTTCTGTGTTTAAACCATTCGAAGACTGCTAGTATTTTTAAACCATCTTTGCAATTCCATACAATTTACTATTCTTGACAACTACTTGCTAGCTAACCTACTAAACAAAGTGCAAAAGCTGTGATACAGTTTTTAATATATATTCAGGAGGCACTAGATGGATTAAAAATAACTAGCTGCTGTCTGTGCTTTGACAGCCAGGACAGGAATGCTGCATACCAGTGCAGGTAGGTGCAGTATAACCAGTGGTCAAAGTGGGGGAAAAAAATGTTGGGGAACTGTGGGTGGAAAATCAGAGGGTGGGAATAACCTGAGGATTAGATCAGTGGGCGGAGTTAGAGGTGTGGCCAGAATGCGCAAAACATCCCAATCTTTAGTATTTGTTTAGCATTTCACTGACCAGTTACAGCTTATTACATTATTCAATTTAACCAATGGATACACATGATTATTTAACGATTAATATGAGTTATTGACATTAAAATAAATTCACAAAGTGGGATATGTTTCTAAACAAAGAATGTCCCAAATATGTTAAAAGTGGAAGCACAAGCCATTTGTTTCCGAGCCATGAAGTTTCTGTCGTCAACAATATACACAGAGAAAATTAATTTTAGGTGTGTAAATCACTGTATAGGAAATGTTACCTAAGACAAAGGACTACAAGGTGTAGGAGTCACATGACAACCATACTAGTAGGCAGCATAGTTTAATAGTGATTGATCTGGAGAAACACAAACTCAGAATTTAGAACTTAATACCATGATTGGGGGTTCTCTTTAATAATCATAATCGATTTCTATCCAAATGAACACTTTTTGCAACATTAGGATAAACAAAGGCTTAGGGAAAAAACCATAACTCTCTAGTTTATATCTTGGAGTTTGTATGCAGGCCTTAGATGACAGTCAATAGCTCACTGTTCTTTGTTAGGATTTTAACTTATAAACTGCAAGTAACAAAAGGATCTCACTGACAAAAGCAGTAAACCCACTGACCTATTTACATTATGTGCACTTTGTGATGGGCATGGTATATTTTCTTTGCAGCAGGCACATTAACCCTCTGCGCTATCTTTCCATGAGACAAAACTTCCACTAGACAAAACTCCGATCTCGCTCTAGGAAGAAGTTTGTTCTCCGGAGAAATCATGACATTTTTATTATTTTCAAAAATTGCTGGAGGCCGGGAAGGAGGCAGCAAGTGCTTTTAAACCATAATATACAGGCCCGTACTCAAAGTCAGTGCCCGTTACGGTCAAACCGGTTGCACCGCCCAACAGCCAGCTCTTCTCAGGGGTCCTGTGACCTCAGTGTCAGATTGACTGTTGCTCTAGAGTCTGCTACTTCGTAGGCCTGTCCGCAAGACTGGAGGTGAACTTCAGTATGGATTGTGGTGGGAAAGCCTTCAAGGTGAACCCACATTTGCCACTGCCAGGGTCCACCTGCTAGGGCTAAGACACCAGGTCTTCTCTGGTTTTGCAGGGCCTTCTAAGGTCTAGCATGGGAATCTGCTCCCTCAGGAGAATGGTGTGGGGGACTGGTCATGAAGGCGGAACCTGGTTCCCCCAGTTCTAAATTCAGCAGCTCTGTCCACAGTACTACATCCGCTCCCTCACTGAACACCATACTGCCCCACTGAGAGAAGTTCACACTGTCTTCAACATTCAATCCAATTTGACCTGTCATAAACAACTGGATGGAACTAAATTCAAATTACGCACTAGGCAAGAGCAATATGCTGCCTAAAAGAAAAAGTAACAACATGCTGGAAAAAGCAAACACTCATAGGGTATGAAAGATAAATAAAGCATGTGAAATGTAAGCAGGAACAACATGATGAACTTAACGCTTTTACAGTCATTATTCAGAAATCAACAAGTATTTTTGCCTGAAAAGTTAAGGACATAATTACAGGGCCCAGAAAGGACCCATTTCAATGTCCACTGCTCATATGCTTACAAAACGTTAGTAGTATGGTCTAAAAAGACCAAATTAGTGAAAACAAAGTCGCCGTACACATTTTGTTTTCCAATCCTCCCACCAACCAGGTATTGCAGTACCTCTAGGAATGGTGCACTTCCCCACCAGGGAAATACAATGCTGTTCATAGAAAGACAAGAATACAAAAGTAGCGCTTCACTGGCAAACTCTGTAAAGTGATGCTAATGTGTTTGGGTGTGAATAAAAGCAATCTATTGGATGAGGTCCGCTGCACTCCACAGAAATTAAGGTAGTCTTGGAGGTAATCAATGGAGTTCAATCATTCAGGGTGCTCAGGGAGAACCCCTTCTGTCCGGGAGGGGCAGAAAGTTAATGTGGCAAGAAGAACCTTACAGGCGTAAGGTGAAAAACCTGAGCACTCCTATGTGCTAAGTGAAAGCAAGTTTACACGAAAATATTCCAATGTTCAAAGTTTTATTCACTTTGTAGTTTGGTGCATGTGATTCATCCTTCTGAATCAAAAGTAATCTTGTAGATAGAGATGACTCGAATTAAACAATGTGTAATCGTTCCATAAACACGAAGATTCAATACATCTTGATTGTAAATGGAAACATGAGTCAGTATCCCCGATGCATTTCGAGCTGAAGAGCTCCTCTTCAGGGGGTCAATATCTTCTAGGAAAAAGTAGGAAATGAGAAATAACTAATCAGGACCCGAGTGATGTAGGAGTAATCAAGAATATAAGAAAACGATGGTGATTTAGTCAGGTGGTTGCGTATAGCAGAAATGATGAAGAATAAATAGGGGAAGTGAGGTTAAAGAATGGAAATGGAGGAAGTGACGAAGGATAAATGAGGAACGTGAGGTTGAAGAATACGGTCTAAAAATGGTGCAGGGGAACTATTAATGACTATAAGTGCACCCGTTGATTACAGAAATTAGCAAGTGGCGTAGTGGTTAGTCCGATGTGAATGGTAGCATCAATGAACAGAAAAACCTCAAGTATGTGATGATTATGCCATGCGGGACGCAAAAGAAAATCATTAGTATTGTATGTCGACGATAAACAAGTGAGATAACTTCAAGTGCACGTTGGTGACTAGGTGCTCCTTAATTTAAAATCGTATCTTGCCAATGAAAATACTATGCTTACCATACGTGTAACGCGGCGAACGCGGAGATACAAAAACTGCAAACACGGTGAGACGCCACCCGGGAGTGCGGAAGTGCCGGAAAGCTCATGGGAACAGTCCAGCCCGAACTACCAAGCCATGGCTTCCCTGGACCGAAATGAAGCATCCTAGGACCGGTTTCTGGCTATCAGCTGTGTCAGACCTGACATCATTGGCGTGAGTCTCCCTTCCATTTTTGACGGATTGCCTCTTCTGTTTTGACCTATTTTTGCTGGTTGTATGTTTTGGGCCCTGTGCCACTGCCAATCAGTGTCACAGTGCAAGTGCTCCCTATGTTAGCTTGACTCCAGTGGCTTAGTGAGCACAGGACCCACGTCTGGGCATACACTTCCCACATATGGTGAATAGCAAAACACACAAGATGATGGACGTAATGTTACACAATGGCAAAACATTCACTGGCAGTCACAGATCTGGGTTTATTCCATCGTTATTTTGCTCACCAAACCACCCCAGTTCAGACATGGCCATATGCAAATCAGTCTTGACCCTGTGCCTCATGGGAACAGTCCAGCCCGAACTGCCAAACCATGTCTTCCCTGGACCGGAATCAAGCATCCTAGGAACGGTTTCTAACTATCAGCCGTCTTCAGCCAGGATAGCTTGACTCCAGCGGCTTAGTGAGCACAGGACCCACGTTTGGGCATACCCTTCCCACATAGGGTTAACAGCATAACACGCAAGATGATAAACGGAATGTTGCACAATGGCAAAACATTCACCACCAGTCACAAATCTGGGTTTAATCCATCGTTATTTTGCTCACCAAGCCACCTTAGTTCAGACATGGCCATATGCAAATCATTCTTGACCCTGTGCCTCATGGGAACAGGCCAGCCCGAACTGCCAAGCCATGTCTTCCCTGGACCGAAATGAAGCATCCTAGGACCGGTTTCTGGCTATCAGCTGTGTTAGACCTGACATCATTGGCGTGAGTCTCCCTTCCATTTTTGACGGATTGCCTTTTCTCTTTTGACCTATTTTTGCTGGTTGTATGTGTTGGGCCCTGTGCCACTGCCAATCAGTGTCACAGTGCAAGTGCTCCCTATGTTAAATTGATACACTGATTGGATTCCATGATTGGCTTATTTGATCTACTGTCAGCCCCTATTACAGTGCACCAGGTGTGCCCAGGGCTTGTAGAGCGAATGCTGCTGGTGGGCTTGCAGAACTGGTTGTGTCACCCATAGAAGCAGCTTGTAAAGGGTGTCTCAGGCCTGCCATTGCAAGGCCTGTGTGTAGTCTGTGACTACAATGTCGGCTTGGCCAGGTGCACCCACTTGCCAGTCCCTAAACCTTCCCTTTGCTTCATATTAGTCACCCCTATGGTAGGCCCAAGTGCAGGGTGCATTGTAAGTATAAGGTAGAACATGCTCTGATGTGTGTAGCATGTTCTAGTAGTGAATGACAGCCATTTTCGTTTTTCACTATTGAAGGCTACCTGTTATCATGGATTAGAATGGGCAGTGAAGATTGTTACATCCCTACAATCCTAACTGACTCAGGGAATATGGTAGAAATTCGAGTTTAGTATGCCTGAACCCAGAATTAAAAAAAAACATCTTTTGGTAAAGTTTAGTTTAATATTGTGTGTTTGCAAATACCACTTTTAGAAAGTAGGTATTTGCTTGCCTAACAATTTGAGCCCGCCTCTGCTGACTTGTGTATTCCTTGTCTGGGTTTGTGTGTGACAGGGCTGGGGAAATTCCAGGAGACAGTCTGGGACAGCCCAGTGGTGATTAGGGAGATTTACATCCAGATGGGAGGGGGTGAGTGCACCTGGGACCTGAATAGGGCTGGGCCTTCCCTCCACAATGCTGGCTCCACTCCCTGTGGCTTGTCTGATGTCTCTGCCCTGCACAGTGAAAGGAGAAGGGGAATCCTGTCAACAGAGTACTCCAGAGCTGCATCTTCCCTCTCCTGTGCTGGCTCCACCTCCTGTGGGGAGTCTGATGTTTCTGCCCTGCACAGTGAAAGGAAGAGAAGAGTCATGTAAACACAGTGCTCAGGAACTGGTTTAAACTAGGCGGACGCCTCTCTGCCTTCAGAGAACAAAGTATTTTTGGGTATAAATATTGGGACCCATTCCCACAGACTTTAGATCACTTCTGGAACAAGAAACCTTTCTGCCAAGGAGAAGAACCAAGGAAACTGTAGGAGTTTGGACTGCCCCTCTGCCAGTGTGCTCTTTGCTGGGTTGGCCTGCAGTGGTTGCTTCATTGCCAAGGGAAAGGAGTAGGAACTTTGTAAGGACTTTTATCTACAGAATATTCTCCAAGGGCTTGAACTGTGCTTGCCTCCTGCTGAAGTCTCAGGGCCAAAAGACTTCACCTCCAGCTCCCTACTGAATTTCCTTGCTGGGAATTCTGACTCCAGTCACTTGCGTGCCGCTGGGAGCTGGAAGCGTGACGCATCGAGAAGAAGCGTGTCGCCGCCGCAGCTGAAATCATCGCAACACCGGAGAAGCGAGAGTGCGTCGCATCTCCCTGGAAGCGTGTGTTCATTGAAGCTGTCTGCTGTCCCATCGCCGGAGAAGCGCGACGCATCAAGAGAGCAGTCATTGCATTGCCGGAGAAGCGCATCGCAGGGCCTGTCGCGGCTCCAAAGTACAGAGTCGTCGCAAGGCTACAAGGGCGTCATCGTCATTGCATTGCCGCATCAAGGGCGCCATCTTCTCGCATTGCAACTGGATCATCGCATCGGCATCGCATCGCATCATGGTGCCATCTTGCGCACCGCAACAGGTCGCGAATCTACGCATCACCTCCGCACCGGTAAGGCTCACGACGAGTCCCCTACTCTGCGCAGGCATTGAGGAAGGACGCAACCGTTCCCCCTGGTCACGGAACCGACGCATCTCCCCTTTTGGGAGCCTTTTGTTCACTTTGCATGCCGCATTCAAAAACTTTGTTGAGAACTTTGTCGCATTTACCCTCAAATTGAATTAAGAGACTTTTATCATTTTTCAAGTAACCTTTAGTATAGTATTGTGGATTTTTGTTGTTTGTGGTCTTGTGTTCAAGTCTATATAAAGAATACCTATTTTTATAAAACCTGTGTTGTGTCCATCTGTAGTGTTATCACTGTATTACTGTGTATATTCACAAATGCTTAACACACTGCCTCTGACATAAGCCTGTCTGCTCGTGCCAAGCTACCAAGAGGGTGAGCAGGGGTTATTAAGGAGAGTAATCGCCTTGTCCTGACTTAGAAGTAAGGGTCCCTATTTGGACAAAGGTGATAACCATTGCCAACTAGAGACCCCCAGTTCTAACAAGCTGTATTCAGCCAGTATAGCTTGACTCTAGTGGCTTAGTGAGCACGGGACCCATGTCTGGGCATACCCTTCCCACATAGGGTGAACAGCAAAACACACAAGATGATGGACGGAATGTTGCACAATGGCAAAACATTCACCCCCAGTCACAGATCTGGGTTTAATCCATCATTATTTTGCTCACAAAGCCACCTCAGTTCAGACATGGCCATATGCAAATCAGTCTTGACCCTGTGCCTCATGGGAACAGTCGAGCTCGAACTGCCAAGCCATGTCTTCCCTGGACTGGAATCAAGCATCCTAGGACCGATTTCTGGCTATCAGTCTTCTTCAGCAAAGATAGCTTGACTCCAGTGGCTTAGTGAGCACGGGTCCCACGTCTGGGCATACTCTTCCCACATAGGGTGAACAGCAAAACACACAAGATGATGGACGGAATGTTGCACAATGGCAAAATATTCACCCCCAGTCACAGATCTGGGTTTAATCCATCGTTATTTTGCTCACCAAGCCACCCCAATTCAGACATAGCAATATGCAAATCAGTCTTGACCCTGTGCATCATAGGAACTGTCCAGCCCGAACTGCCAAGCCATGTCTTCCTTCGACCGGAATCAAGCATCCTAGGACCGGTTTCTGACTATCAGCCATCTTCAGCCAGGATAGCTTGACTCCAGTGGCATAGTGAGCACGGGACCCACGTCTGGGCATACCCTTACCACATAGGGCGAACAGCAAAACACACAAGATGATGGACGGAATGTTGCACAATGGCAAAACATTCACCCCCGTCACAGATCTGGATTTAATCCATCGTTATTTTGCTCACCAAGCCACCCCAGTTCAGACATGGCCATATGCAAATCAGTCTTGACCCTGTGCCTCATGGGAACAGTCAAGGCCGAACTGCCAAGCCATGTCTTCCCTGGATCGGAATCAAGCATCCTTGGACCTGTTTCTGGCTATCAGCCATCTTCAGGCAGGATAGCTTGACTCCAGTGCCTTAGTGAGCACGGGACCCACGTCTGGGCATACTCTTCCCACATAGGGTGAACAGCAAAACACACAAGATGATGGACGGAATTTAGCACAATGGCAAAATATTCACCCCCAGTCACAGATCTGGGTTTAATCCATTGTTATTTTGCTCAACAAGCCACCCCAGTTCAGACATAGCAATATGCAAATCATTCTTGACCCTGTGCATCATGGGAACTGTCCAGCCCGAACTGCCAAGCCATGTCTTCCCTGGACCGGAATCAAGCATCCTAGGACCGGTTTCGGGCTATCAGCCATCTTCAGCCAGGATAGCTTGACTCCAGTGGCTTAGTGAGCACGGGACCCACGTCTGGGCATACCCTTACCACATAGGGTGAACAGCAAAACACACAAGATGATGGACGGAATGTTGCACAATGGCAAAACATTCACCCCCGTCACAGATCTGGATTTAATCCATCGTTATTTTGCTCACCAAGCCACCCCAGTTCAGACTTGCCATATGCATATCAGTCTTGACCCTGTGCCTCATGGGAACAGTCGAGGCCGAACTGCCAAGCCATGTCTTCCCTGGACCGGAATCAAGCATCCTTGGACCGGTTTCTGGCTATCAGCCATCTTCAGGCAGGATAGCTTGACTCCAGTGGCTTTGTGAGCACGGGACCCACGTCTAGGCATACCCTTCCCACATAGGGTGAACAGCAAAACACACAAGATGATGGACAGAAAAATGCACAACGGCAAAACATTCACCCCCAGTCACAGATATGCGTTTCATCCATCGTTATTTTGCTTATCAAGCCAACCCATTTCAGACATGGCCATAGTCTTGACCCTTTGCCTCTGGGAACAGTCCAGCCCGAACTGCCAAGCCAAGTCTTCTCTGGACCGGAATCAAGCATCCTTGGACCGGTTTCTGGCTATCAGCAGTCTTCAACATGGATAGCTTGACTCCAGTGGCTTAGTGAGCACGGGACCCACGTCTGGGCATACCCTTCCCACATAGGGTGGACAGCAAAACACAAAAGATGAAGGACGGAATGTTGCACAATGGCAAAACATTCACCCCCAGTCACAGATCTGGGTTTAATCCATTGTTATTTTGCTCACCAAGCCACCCCAGTTCAGACATGGCCATATGCAAATCAGTCTTGACCCTGTGCCTCATGGGAACAGTCCAGCCCGAACTGCCAAGCCATGTCTTCCCAGGACCGGAATCAAGCATCCTAGGACCGGTTTCTGGCTATCAGCCATCTTCTGGCAGGATAGCTTGACTCCAGTGGCTTAATGAGCACGGGACCCATGTCTGGGCGTACCCTTCCCACATAGGGTGAACAGCAAAACACACAAGATGATGGACGGAATGTTGCACAATGGCAAAACATTCACCCCCAGTCACAGATCTGGGTTTAATCCATCGTTATTTTGCTCACCAAGCCACCCCAGTTCAGACATGGTCATATGCAAATCAGTCTTGACCCTGTGCCTCATGGGAACAGTCCAGCCCTAACTGCCAAGCCATGTCTTCCCTGGACCGGAATCAAGCATCCTAGGACTGGCTTTTGGCTATCAGCTATCTTCAGCCAGGATAGCTTGCCGCCAGTGGCTTAGTGAGCACTGGACCCATGTCTGGGCATACCCTTCCCACATAGAGTCAACAGCAAAACACACATGATGATGGACGGAATGTTGCACAATGGCAAAACATTCACCCCAGTCACAGATCTGGGTGTAATCCATCATTATTTTGCTCACCAAGCCACCCCAATTCAGACATAGCCTTATACAAATCAGCCTTGACCCTGTGCCTCATGGGAACAGTCCAGCCCGAACTGCCAAGCCATGTCTTCCTGGACCAGAATCAAGCATCCTAGGACCGGTTTCTGGCTATCAGTCGTCTTCAGCCAGGATAGCTTGACTCCAGTGGCTTAGTGAGCACAGGACCCACGTCTGGGCATACCCTTCCCACATAGGGTGAACAGCAAAACACACAAGATGATGGACGGAATGTTGCACAATGTCAAAATATTCACCCCCAGTCACAGATCTGGGTTTAATTCATCGTTATTTTGCTCACCAAGCCACCCCAGTTCAGACATGGCCATATGCAAATCAGTCTTGACCCTGTGCCCCATGGGAACAGTCCATCCCGAACTGCCAAGTCATGTCTTCCCTGGACCGGAATCAAGCATCCAAGGACCGGTATCTGGCTATCAGCCGTCTTCAGCCAGGATAGCTTGACTCCAGTTGCTTAGTGAGCACGGGACCCACGTATGGGCATACCCTTCCCCATAGGGTGAACAGCAAAACACACAAGATGATGGACGGAATGTTGCACAATGGCAAAACATTCACCCCCAGTCACAGGTATGGGTTTAAACCATCGTTATTTTGCTCACTAAGCCACCCCAGTTCAGACATGGCCATATGCAAATCAGTCTTGACCCTGTGCCTCATGGGAACAGTCCAGCCCGAACTGCCAAGCCATGTCTTCCCTGGACCGGAATCAAGCATCCTAGGACCGGTTTCTGGCTATCAGCTGTCTTCAGCCAGGATAGCTTGACTCCAGTGACTTAGTGAGCACGGGACCTACGTCTGGGCATACCCTTCCCACATAGGGTGAACAGCAAAACACACAAGATGATGGACAGATTGTTGCACAATGGCAAAACATTCACCCCCATTCACAGATCTGGGTGTAATCCATCATTATTTTGCTCACCAAGCCACCCCAGTTCAGACATAGCCATATGCAAATCAGTCTTGACCCTGTGACTCATGGGAACAGTCCAGCCCGAACTGCCAATCCATGTCTTCCCTGGACCGGAATCAAGCATCCGAGGACCGGTGTCTGGCTATCAGCCATCTTCAGCCAGGATGGCTTGACTCCAGTGGCTTAGTGAGCACGGGACCCACGTCAGGGCATACTCTTCCCACATAGGGTGAACAGCAAAACACACAAGATGATGGACGGAATGTTGCACAATGGCAAAACATTCACCCTCAGTCACAGATCTGGGTTTAATCCATTGTTATTTTGCTCACCAAGCAACCCAGTTCAGACATGGCCATATGCAAATCAGTCTTGACCCTGTGCCTCATGGGAACAGTCGAGCTCGAACTGCCAAGCCATGTCTTCCCTGGACTGGAATCAAGCATCCTTGGACCGATTTCTGGCTATCAGCCTTCTTCAGCAAAGATAGCTTGACTCCAGTGGCTTAGTGAGCATGGGACCCACGTCTGGGCATACTCTTCCCACATAGGTTGAACAGCAAAACACACAAGATGATGGACGGAATGTTGCACAATGGCAAAACATTCACCCCGTCACAGATCTGGGTTTAATCCATTGTTATTTTGCTCACCAAGCCACCCCAGTTCAGACATAGCCAGTCAGTCAGTCAAAAATCTTTATTTCGATAAATGAATATCAAAAAAAAGGCACGGTACAAAAAGAAATATGCAATGACAGTAAAAACAGACATTATACAATATTAACCTCTTCAGTGCTGCGCGAATTTCGCTGCAGTGCTGAAGGGTTTAAAATCGTATTGGCTCATGACGGAAATGTTCCGTCATCAGCACCGGAGCACCGACGCTGATGACGGAACCGTTCCGTCATGAGCATGGAAGGGGTTAAAAAATATTAAAAAGCCCACGGCATGTTTACAAAAAGACAAAGACAACAAGAAGTAAAAAAATATTAAAATCATCACTAAATTCATAAGAATTTTATCATAAAATATTTTTTAAATTATCATTCCTCCAACAGCCTAATTTCTGATATAAAGTGCCGTTTTAACCAATAAAGTGCAAGGTGTAAAGCATCAGAACCATGTGACCAATTACCCATTCCCCATGAGTCTTTTCTTTGTGCGCACCGCACACACTAAATAATTGGCTACATGAGAGACAATGCTGGGGTTATTTAATAACTGCAGATAAAGAAGTGCTGGTCTAACTTGCAGAAACCCTGCCTTTTTAAGAATTGGCACAAGGTATTTCCTCCTTTCAACTATAAAGTGCCCACAAAACATGGTGAAGTGGATAGTATCTTGAATAGAAAAACTATCACAAGAACAAGGTGAAAATTCATCTGGTTTACACCACGTTGTATACTGACCTAATATCAGGTGTATCATGTTTAGGCGAAAACGAGTTAATAAAAACCTATGAAAAGGTTGGTTAACCAGAGTAAGGTAAAATTCTGGGCCAGGCGGATTCGCAACCAAAAGAAGCGCTCTAACAGATGGTTTTGTGAGCTCCTTTTCCTCTCTTATTAGGGACAACCTCATATGCATGTTATTTTTAATTTTAACAATATCGTTCCGGGATATTGACTCCGGTGAGAAAAAGAGGTTAAGTCTACCCAGGGCGCTGAAGCCATTTTTTATATAATTTAACCACTTGATTTTGTAGACATTATCAAGTGAGAGACAGTCTTTCAGGATGGCCTGATTTAAAGATAGTTCATTATTTAGCCAAATTTTAAGCCTCATGATTAAAGGGGCCACTCGAATTTTGTCCGTTATAAAATCGGCCCCAAGCTCAGAATGAACGGAGTAAGAAGGGGTAGACTGGGGCACAGACAGGACTGATCTGAAAAATTTGTTTTCAGAAACTTGAAGACAGTCTATCGGCCCGTAGCCCCATAGGGAACAGCCATAGGTGGCAACAGACAGGCACTTAGCATAGTAAATTGCCATAAGGGCTGAAATTGGCCTAGCCCCCAGCCTTCTGCTAAAACTTAAAATGGCAGAGGATGATCTTACTAGGGCACTATTTCGGTTTCTTATTTGAGGGCCCCAACTTCCCTTGTCTTCGAAAGTGACCCCCAAATATGGGAATGTCGATACTCTTTGCACTTCTGCTTTACTGCAGTAGAAAGTTTTAGCTTTCTTACAGCATTTGCCTTTACCCACTATCATCACTTGTGACTTTTTGGCATTTATTTTAAGATCTAGTGAGGTCATAAAGAGGCCAAACGCGTCTAATAACCGCTGAAGCCCTAGCCCTGTACGAGACAGAAGCACAGCGTCATCCGCGTATAGGAGGACAGGAACACAAGTCTCCCCGATACGCGGTATGTCCGGTGTTGCTGTCTTTAGTTCAGATTCGAGGGCATTGATGTAAACTGTGAAGGGCAGGGGTACCAAAATGCACCCCTGTCTCACCCCTCTCTTGGACTTAAAACGACTAGTTCGTCGCCCCCCCGAGTCAACCCTAACAGAGGCCTGGAGGTCTGAGTGGAGATCAGCAAGGAGATTTACCAGTGCCCGGTCAAGACCCAAATCGGCTAGAATATGCCATAATTTAGTACGATTTACAAGGTCAAAGGCCGAAGATAGGTCCATGAACCCTAAATATAACGACCCGTCTTTTGCACTGGTATATTTATCTACTAACAACTGCAGATTAAGGCACTGGTCCATAGTACCTCGTTTAGTTCTGAAGCCGTACTGTAGATTAGATAGGACCCCCCTATCGTCAAGCCATGCCTGGAGTCTTTGTAGGATGACCCTGCCCATGATTTTTACTGATGAATCAATAAGGGATATAGGGCGATAACAAGCTGGGTCAACCCTACTGCCCTTCTTAAAGACGGGGATAATTACAGACTCCTTCCAGGATACAGGAATACTGTTCCTGGTTAATGCATTGAAAACCCCACACAACACCCTCGACCAGAGCTTTGGGTCAGTTTTGAAGAAGTCAGCAGGGACTCCATCCGGCCCCGGGGCCTTGTTTTTTGAGGTCTGTTCGATGGCCTTTTCAACATCCCAAGCCTCAAAAACAACACCATGCTCTTCCTGAGAAAAAGGGAAACTATGTGACAGATCATCATCTAAATTGCTCGAGTATATTGCCTCAAAGTGATTGATCCAATCACCATCCGGGATATTTAATTCAAGGGAGGCTTGATCCTTGTCTGAAAAGAAAGGCTGGTTAACTACCCTCCAGAAGTCAGCACTGTTTTTAATGACCTCAGGGTCAGACAGTTGTAACCAGGCAGTTTCCCTGTTCTCCTTTTTCCTATTATGTATGGCTTTTTTATATAAAGATCTTAGTGAGGTTATTAATACGCGGTCTTTAGGGATCGCTTTAAGGGCCTTGAGCAAATCAGCGTGAGCTCTTGAACATGCATGGTCAAACCATTTTTTCTCCCTGGACCTGGACAATTTTTTGTTATTTGTTAAGGTGATGTCGATAGATTTACAAATATTGTCAAAAGCAGACATTACTTCGGGGTTTGATGCCCTTGTGTCCAAGCAGGTTAACACATCATTTTCAGTGCTATCAAGGACGGCGTGAAGAACGTTCTCTGGGACAACGCTAGACCACTTCAGTCTGCGACCCTGGTCCTTTAACACCAGATCTTGACTTCTATTCCCACCTGACCAGCCCTGATTTAAAAAGACAGTTGACAAAACCTCTACTACTACAGGGTTGTGGTCGCTAAATACTGAGACCATAGTACCATAGTGAACCACCCTCTCTAAAATCTGACAAGACATAAATATATAATCAATTACGGTACCGTCGCCATTGCCCTTAAAGGTAGGAGTTCTACTATCAACTACCCCACAACTAGATTCATACAAATTCCATGCATCCAAGTAAGATTCAAGTGCCTCACCCCTGTTGGAATGCTCAAAGTGTGTAAGTAATGAGTGGGGTGGCCCCTCTTCTGAAAGACTTGTGCATGGCTGGTTGCAGAGATGTATATTAAAATCGCCTAAAAAGATGATTTCAAACTCTTTTACCTTGGTTCTATAGACTGACAAAAAAGATTCGATAATATCCAAATTCTGCCTAGTATCATCATTAGGACTAGAATTATAAAAGTTAATGAACAAAATATTTGAGAAAGAAGGGGGACTAAATTCAACTATCATGCAATTTTGAGAGCCTGGATTATGTTGGATTAACACCCCTTTCAAGGATGTTTTAAACAAAGTTAACAAACCCCCCTTTGGTCTACCAGCCCACCACTGGTAGCAGGGACGAAAAAATGTGTGTAACCATCCATGGAAAAACTGTTAGTTAAGTCCCAAGTTTCCTGGAATGCAAGAATATCAAAGGACTTCAAAAGTTGGATCCATTCATCATTCCCGGCTTTGGCCCTAATACCAGTAATGTTCCAAGTCATTATTCGACAGTGTTGGTTTGATGAGCCCTCGTTAGTAGACAGTCAATCATTGTCGCTTAAAGATGATAGCGGTGAAAACCGGTTAAACAAGGGCAAAATTGGAACAGATTGTGGATTAGGCCTACACAGATTATAACAATATGAATCCATATTCACAGGCAGTTGATGTTCTTGTGGCATCCTAGGAAAGAAAGCCTGCCTTTGTGTAGGATAGGTAGGAGTCAAGTGGCCAGGATGAGAGCTTGGACTAGGGGTCACACTAAGATGATTGTAAAAATACCCCAGTGGGCGAACACATATATTATCCTCGGTGACCGGTAAGGAGGCTGCCCTTAACAATACGCTTGCGACGTGCTGCGGATGTCTTAAATTTACGATAACACAGTCGCCTCTGCATGATTTTCTGGAGGTGCCAACCCAATCAACCCTGCGCACTGACACCATATCATTCCAGAAAGCAATTGGGAACTGACAGTATTTATTTAGCCATGCAATGACTTTGCTACCTAGAGAGCTATTCAGCTCTTCCCGGGCTTCAAATGAGTTTGGGTCAACCTTCGGGACATTGGTCAGGACTACCGTGTATGGTGCACAATCAGGGGGTAAGTTGACTACGGGGTTTTTCCTCCCCAGTGCCCCCTCCAGGATTTTTTCACCTGACTTATTAGCTACAGTTTTCTTCTGTAAAATGGGAGCTATAGTGTCAGGCTTTGACAGAGGTTGGGCAGTGCTTACAGATGGCCCCATAGGTGTTCCGTTAACCACCCTGCTGCTGTTGGAACCAGAAGCCGCTACCATGGCAGCTGTTCCCGGTCCAGTATTCTCGGGGGGTTTGATCCGAGACAGATGTGTGGATAAAAGGCACCCAAGTTTAGAGACTTCCTTTGAGACTTGATTTAATTTGTCCTCAACCCCCTTGCCGTTAACTACAGCACCCTCAGAAGTATCCCTTAGATTTACGTTTATACTATTTTCTGCGATAGCTTGTGCAGGTGGAGACAGGAGAGTACTTAATCTAGCTACCTCTTTTGTCACTTTGTCAACCTTTACCATTAGAGGTTTAATTATTAACTCCAGTTTGATGGTCAGCATATCTGCAAGTAGCTGAAAGTGATCACTGTTAACAGAATCAGTACCCCCTCAATACTGTTATCATTTGTCATCTCCACCCGCATGGGCTGCGAGGTCGCGATTTTCTTCATTTTTCGTTGCCCCCCACGCTTATTTATCAGTCTTCTGCATGCCCTAACTGGGCGACGGACCAAAGATGGAACTGTCGTGGGAGAAGGTGGCAATAAATCTGTGCTAACAAGAATATCCGCTGAAATAGAAGCAGTATCTAAGGATGACTCCTCCGAGGGAGAAACAGATGGAACAGTCTCACTCACATTGTCGATATCATCTAGGACAAAAAGGTCAGTTGGTGGCAAAGCAGGGGGGCTAGCCATACCGAGTAGTTACAAAAAAGTGGTCGGATATATAACATTTCATAAAATAATTTCATCAATAAATGTTGAAAGGTACACACATAAACTGAGGAGATTAGAAACTGAATTTAATTCAGTTGTATTCAGTGATGTCCAGTACTTTCACAAGTATTATATTTCATTTCATACAATACATAACAATTGATGAAGTCATCATTCAATACAGTGCTCGGTGGGTGTCAAAGAAAAAGGGGTTAGATTCAGTAAGGTAGGGTGTGGTTGGAATAGGTAGGGGGACATGGAAAAAGGAATTGTGTCCTGTGAACAATTCTGCATCAATCTAAGAACATTTCCAGTCTTATATAGATCACACGGTTCCCTATATAAACATTACACGGGGGCCATATATGGCTAATTCTGTTGTAGCGTGTATGTTGAAGAAAATACTGTCGACGTTTCGACCCCTATGGTAAGGCCAGGTAGTACCTCAGTCTAGGGTCTTCATCAGGACTAAAGAAGTTATGAGCACCTACGGAAATAAATGCGAATGTCACTCAGTTGAATAATTAAAAGGGGCATCCTAAATGGCCCACAAACAGGTGTACCTACATATATTGTGGCGTTGGAGATGTCCCACTTCAGTTGGAGACTCGCGCCGTTACAAGGATTCTGTTGAAGAACAATTTTAACATTAGGAAGGATGACTTTGGGCGAAACAAGGAAGGACGAAGTTTAAATGGGACCACCAACACTTACTAGGTTCTTCTACGAAAGAGAACTGTAGGTGGATGTATGGAGTCCCAGGTGAGTTGAGAGCTAGCGTTGAAAAGGTGAATCTGTGGGTACAAGATATATGTATATGTATATATATATATAAACCCCAATCGGAAGGATAGTCAGCATATGAGACACTCGGTGGTTGAGTGTGTCGTGTGGCGCCATACACTTACTTGGAGAACCCCTTCAAAGGGGAATCGCTGTTCGTGTCCGGTCTTAATGTCCGTTAGTTGAGGTAGTAAGGTGTAGATCAGTCACACCATCTGAAAGAATTAATCAAAGAGACGATGGGGGCTTCGCTAAAAAATATATATACTCCAGTGGGCTTGCCTAGAACCCAGTAATTCTACTGGCGTGCGCAAATTAAAAAGGCTAGGTTGTGGAGCCCCGTCGATTCGTTAGTCAAGACGGGATCTAGAATTAAGATAACAGTCTTAGAACGCGTTGTTTGCTCGTATTCAGAGTGTCAGCCCCTTTTTTTCTTTGTATACAAATGGGAACTTAACTAGACGATATTTAGAAGTAACAGATTGAGAGATTGCGTGCTTAAACGCTGTCAGAAGTGGGACCCCATCTTAGCTGGTCAAACCCTCTATCTGTCTTAATGCTAAAGTGTGCATCTAGCGTTAGGGGGCTGGCATACCTGTATCCCTGCTGGAGTGAATCCTCAGCGGAGACCAACGGAGCCTTCGGGTTGCTGTTAGAAATGCTACACGAGGGGGCGTGTCTATAGGGACGTGTCGAAAAAACCACGCGGTGCTGCAGCTAGCTGCTGGCTGAGCGGCAGTGTCTACAATGCGCACGCGTGCTCCCGGCGACCTTCTCCTCGCGGTGCGGCAGCAGGCTGCTCACAGAGTGATAGTGTCTCAAAGGCGCATGTGCGCTACCGGAAACCTTCTCGTGGAGAAGTACGGAATGCGGTTCATAGTTTTAAAAAGAGATAACATTGAAATTAATAACGGCATGATATACTTATTGAACATTGAGATTAGTAACAACGTGATATACTTTAACAACATTCTCGCACAGATTATATCAGCATGTAACATTATAAGATGTTTACGAGTTCTCAGTGGCCGTTTGTCTCCGATGTTTTATATATATACATGCTCACTCGTTAATAAATATGAAAGAAGTTCCAAATCTATAACATGTTTCAAAAACATTCGTCATTACTGAATCTTACTGTAAAACACATCCCTGCAGACCATCGTGTCTGTGAAAGGCATTGTGTAAACATCAATAAATAAATCAAGAGTCAGGTGTTAGACCTGCTAATTGTGAATAAGTCGTATCAAGTTCGTTGAGACCATTGTCCACAGTGTCCAGTGTGTGCATCCATTTACATTCTCTCAGATTCAGTAGCGAATTAAGATCACCCCCTCTTGGTCCAATCACAATTTTCTCAACCACCAGCCATTTAAATGATTCTGGAGTATGGGCTTTGGACACAAAGTGCTCGACCAAAGGGGAACCAGGTGTTTGACATCTAATACGGCTACAGTGTTGGAGAATTCGTTTCTTTACATGTTGTTTGGTTTGTCCAATATATACCAAATCATAGCCATACCGAGTGACAGACGACGGGCAGAGTTAATTTTAGTGACCATTTTAACCATGTAATTATCCAAGGGTCCGGGTAGGGCTGGTGTTTTAGCGGAACGCAGTTTAGCCATTAGCGCAGTTAAGGTGTCAATAGAAACAGTGAATACGCAGAGTAAACAGGGTGTTAGGTACTCACTAGAGATGAATAAGTCCAATGTCTAGACTGCCAAATATCACGGACAGGAATCGTGGCCCTGCCCTGCCTCTCCCTGCCCCGGACGGCCACAGACGGCCCCGCCCTTGTCCCGGGCTTCTCCCGCGCGCGATTCGCGGGGCGAGAGGGCGGTGTCAGCCTTTCAAGCGCCTCCGGGCGCTCTCCACGCGTCACGGGCGCGCCGCACCAGAGGCTGCTGGGGGCTGTAGTCGCAAGGAGTCTCCCGGCGCTCCCTTCTGCCAAGTATCACTGCCGTTCACCCCACGGCTCTGCCCGATGGCTTCCCAGCGTCTGCACCCAAGGCTCAGGTCAGCTTTGTTCTCCCCGGGGCTCCTGGGGGGTGTCAGCCTTTCAAGCGCCTCCGGGCCCTCTCCACGCATCACGGGCGCGCCGCCCCAGAGGCTGCTGGGGGCTGTAGTCGCAGGGAGTCTCCCGGCGCTCCCTCCTGCCAAGTATCACTGCCGTTCACCCCACGGCTCTGCCCGATGGCTTCCCGGCATCTCCACCCAAGGCTCAGGTCAGCTTTGTTCTCCAGACATAGCAATATGCAAATCATTCTTGACCCTGTGCCTCATGGGAACAGTCCATCCCGAACTGCCAAGCCATGTCTTCCCTGGACCGGAATCAAGCATCCTAAGACCGGTATCTGGCTATCAGCCGTCTTCAGCCAGGATAGATTGACTCCAGTGGCTTAGTGAGCACGGGACCCACGTCTGGGCATACCCTTCCCATAGAGGGTGAACAGCAAAACACACAAGAAGTTTGGCATACCCAGAGCGTCAGTGCGGTATAAAGATATACTGCTTTTGTGGATTGGCCGACGTGAGAAGAAGTTACAGATGAAAATGTTGTCACAAATGGCAGTTTTTCCTAATCATTTTCATTATTTTTTTATTTCAACAATTAGGACCTGATTTAGATTTCTGAGGACGGGTTACCCATTCACAACGGTGACGGATATCCCGTCAGCAGAAGTATAAATCCCATAGGACATTATGCGATATATATTTCGGCTGACAGGATATCTGTCACTCTTTTGCAAGAGTAACCCATTCCCCAAAAGCTAAATCAGGCCCTTACTCTCTATGGGAAAACGTTCAGGGAGTTACACAAATGAGGCCTTTCTGAATTCAGAATTTTGGCTACTTATCAAAAATAGATGGCCTCTGGGAATACCCATCGGTTTCATAACAATTTCCACCCAAAACTGCTTGAAACCACAAACATTAGGAAAAATAGACAGTACAAAATATTAGATTATTGGTTGAGGGGGTGGAAGCCTATTCAGGCAACAACTACAAACCTTGTAAGGGTGAACCACAGATGTCACCAAAATAGCCTGTACTCAATCCTCCAGTAGCTTGGCACAAAAGCAGTCAGGCTTCACTTAGAAGCAATGTTTAAAGTATTTATACAGCTCACAAACATTAATAAACTAAAAATACCACACAAGAAAAATCCCAACCCAATTTAGGAAAATAGAGTACATTTTAATAAAACAAAATGATACCAGAATGACAAACATCCTATCAATTTGAAATGTTTCTGTGAAAATAGCATTTAAAAGAGCAAAGCGCGACCACAGTCAACTGGCTCCGCTAGACACGGGTGAGTCACAAGTTCAGGCCGATCGTAATGGAGAGCAGTTTGAATACACGGTCCAGGGTAGCCCAGCTGAAAAGTTACCTTTTCATGAAAGGCACAAAGATTTGCCGCAATGAGGAGGCTGTGAGTCATGGACAGTCATTCCTGTATTATGAAGAGTAGGCCAGGCGTCGTGGACTATCGGAGCTGTAGTCCAAATAGCCATTTGGAAGTCATGGATGGTTGTTGCTGTAGCTAGGCGTTGGCGGTCATCACAGGCTGTCGTTGCTATAGGGTGAAGGGCAGATTTTGCTTTGCTGCTCGCCGCTGGCTTTTGTCGGCATGAAGATTAGGTTTCACCTGAACTTGCATTGCCATTTTTCTCAGGAGGTGAATCATGATGCAAACGCATCTGTTGATCAACACAAATAGCCCAAACTTCAGTATTTTTATCTTTTCCTTAGGAGGCGGACAATTTAATCCAACCAAGAGTCTAGAACCTATGGGGCACCTTTTGGAGATCAGGAACTGACTCCAGCAGAGATTAGTAGGGCTCAGTCAGGTCCAGTTGTAAGTCCAGGCAGGTACTGTTGCAGCAGGTCAGCTGGGCGATTGCAGGGAGGCATCCATTGCTGGTTGGGTCCCTGTAGCTCACAAAGGAGGTCAGCCAACTAACCATTGGAGTCACTCTAGTTCACATGTGATGAAAGTAACTGGTCTTGTCTTCCTTCTCAGACTGCAAGGCAGTCCTTGAAACATCAGGGTAATCCTCTGGCAACTTCTACAGGTTCAGGAGTGTTCTGACGAGTGGCTCTAGAGGTCCAATATGTATAGCTAGTGCAAGCCTTTGTGTGAGGGCACTGCTAACAAATGCTAAAGTGATGTGTTCTCTCCTTTAAACATGGTAAAATTGGACTACAGTTGATTGGCACATTTAATATACCCGTAAGTCCTTAGTAAATGGTATTACCTCTGCTCATCGACTGCATATTAAATGCTGCTAGTAGGCCTGAGGACTCATTGATTCACCCACCAAAGCAGCTCTATAAATAATGTCTTGGGCCTGCCACTGCATACTATAGTGCTCTTCTAAGCTGACATTTTGACCTTGCTAAACAAACCTTTTGCCAATCCTAAATCTTTTTTTATACTTAAAAGTCAACCCTATGGTGTAGTGTCTTGTGTATTATAGAGCACAACGCCTATGGTTCCTAACGGACTCCTTAGTCTAGTGATGTAAGTGATTTGATGTGGTCACTTAAATTCTTGACGCAGTAGATGTCAGTTACCGGTTACACTCTAGAAAATAAAGACATGTAATACCGAGCTCCGTGTGGGGCGTAATTCATTTACATGCTACTGGGCTGTAAAGGATGCTACAACTGGTGATGACTTGGGGGATATGTCAACCCAACAACTCGAAGAGTCGAGAGTGCGCTCCCAGAATCTTTGCTGAGGTCATGTGCAATTCAGCCTAAGTCGAGAATCGACAGTTGGTTATGTGGATCAAAACGCAACTCTATAGAAAGTTTAATGTATCATCCATCAGATAATTGCTAATACAACTGAGATCAGATGTGCGATTCCACAACCTAACACAGAGCTGTCATTCATACAGTATAATAACAATAAGGGCAGTGACAACCATGTACAGAAAGCACAACAAACAACAACAGACAGGTGTAAAAGAATGTTGAGAGCTGTAGATGAGCACTAAGAAGTACTAAGAGGCAGAGTCAATCAGATGTAAGAAAGCGTTAAGGCACACCGAGTGCGGCAAACCTCAGAAACAATAAACAATCATCTACTTACCAAACATCTACAATAAAGTGAGTCATCCAAACTCAGCTCCAGGTGCAGAAACTGAGGCATGTGAATGGGGTCTGTGCTTGCAAGGCTGTTGAATTCTGCCAAACCAACAAAAGAGGCAGTGAACGGGAGTCAGCATAGAGCAATTTTGCAGCTGTTCCATGGCTGACGAAGAGATCACCCGATACGGGGCTGCCGCATTCCTAAAACCATCTACTTTCAATATTGCTAAGAAGCAGAATATTTGTGCAAAATGGACTGACTGGATTGACGCTTTTGATGACTTCATTGATGAACTGGAAGAAGCAGACGAGAAAAAGATCATCAAATATCTCAAAAACTTAGCAGGTTATGGAGTGAAGGAAGTGATAAAAAAATACCAAGAGGCAAAAATACTTCATACCGTCAAATTTCAATCTGATGCAGTACATTGACTATGACCCTTATTAGGAGTTTAGCGATCCAATGGACTGCCAAACCTGTGGTGGCAGTCTGCAGACTGGAAGTCTGCCTGCTGCATTAGAACTGTGGCAGTTGGACCGCTACAGGACCGCTGATGCCGCCAGGGATCCATGATCCATGGCAATGGCGCAGCGTCTGAGGCCCCTATATGCTGGTGGTGCGCTGCAGCACCTCCAAACATATTAGGAGTGTCCTCACTGCCACACTTTCATGAAGGTGCAACTTCATTGAAAAGTGCGGCGGTGAGGAAACAAAGGCCACCCTCCAGGGCCCTCTGGTGTCTCTGCGCCATGGGGTGCATGCAGGGGGGCACATGTTGTGCCTCCTGTGTGCATGCATCCACAATTCACAGTCCATACCCTGCAGGAACTGCCTACCATACTTCCATTTCTGTGCCTTTTTCAAAGGCACCAAGGTGGGACCACCAAAGAACCTCCCACCAGAGTAAAAATAAGCCGTGCTTTGGCGGGCTGTCTTTAATGACTTTTGCGGTCTCTGAGAGGTGCAGCAGCTTGACGGCTCCACTCCAAGACTACCAAAGTCAAAGTAAGGCCTTATGAAAGGTACATTTTTAATCAGGAGAGACTGGTGGCCCTTATTACGAGTTTGGCGGTCCAATGGATTGCCAAACCCATGGTGACATTCTACGGACCGCCAGATTGGCGGTACACTCACCGCTTTGGGATGTGGTGGTTGGACCGCCCCAGTACTGCTACTGTTGCCAGTGATCCACAATCCCTGGTGGTGGTGCAGTGGTTCGAGGCCCTTAATATGCTCATGGTGCCGCTGCGGCACCAACAAGCATATTAGGAGTTTCCGCACTGCCAAACTTTTCATGGCTCTGCGACCGCCATGAAAAATGTGGCAGTGAGGAAACTGTGCTTCTGCATCATGGGTTGCATGCAAGATGGCACATGTTTTGCCCCTCTGTGTGCATGTACCCCCAGGTCCTGCAGTGCATGGACTTGGCAGTTCATGTCCTGCAGGAACTGCCTTTGATGCTCCTATTGCGGTGCCTAGTGAGACTGCCAATGAAATGAAATGTCATGAAAAATTACATTTGTATAGCGCATAACTGCCCTGAGGCCTCGCAGCGCTTGAAGATTAAATGGCTTAGCGCAGGCTCAGGGCAGATCAGCAGGATTTTGCAAACAAATGCGTTTTCAAGGCCTTTCTAAAAAACAGGAGGTTGCTATTTCCTCGGATGGCGAAGGGAAGGGCGTTCCAGAGTCTGGCCGCCGAGTGGGAAAAAGAGCGGCCACCCCAGCGGGCTCTATTGATTTTAACAGAGGTAGCCAGCTGCAGGGTGCCAGAACGAAGGGAGCGGGCTGGAACATAGGGCGTAACCAGAGGGTGCAGAATCGCTGGGCCTACACGATGGAAGGATTTGTGCAGAATGCACAGAGCCTTGAACTGCACTCTGGCAGCCATTGGGAGCCAATGGAGGTCTTTCAGAGCCTTCCTCGCCGACTGCCGACGGGGCAGATTAAACAGTAGGCGGGCCGCACTATTTTGTGTGACCTGAAGCTTCTGAAGTACCGAGGCCGGTGCTCCCAGATAGAGAGCATTCCCGTAGTCCAGGCGGGAGAGGATCAGGGCCTGGACCATGATCCTCCTCGCCTGGAAAGGGAGCAAAGGGAGCACCCGCCGGAGCATCCTCATTAGTCCAAAGCAAGTGGCGGCGGTCTTGGTAGCCTGGACCGAGAAATCAAGGGCGGTGTCAAGCCAGATCCCGAGGCTCTTTATCTGGGACCTGGGGGCGGGGGGAACGCCTAGACATGGTGGCCAGACGGGTGCAAGAACAGACGGGGAGGAATTACCGAGGAGAATGATGTCTGTCTTCTCCCCGTTAAGTTTCAGACAAGAGGCTTGCATCCATCTGGCAACAGCCTCTAGACAGGGGCCTAAGGTGTTGGATGATCCATCTGCGTGGTCTAGAGAGACCACCAGCTGCGTATCATCCACGTAGGTGACAATACGCACACCAAAGGGATGGACTATCCTGTCCAGAGGTTCCATGTAGGCGTTAAAAAGGGTCGGGCTCAGGGAGGAGCCCTGGGGGACCCCGCACCTGAGAGGATGAAACTATCTCGCCCTCGAAGACCTGGAAAAAACGCTCGCTCAGAAAGGAGGCAAGCCAATCTAGAGCCGCGCCCGACACGCCCATGCCAGCCAGTCGATGTAGTAGCGTGGCATGGTTTACCGTGTCGAACGCGGCGCTAAGATCTAACAGGATAATGGCCACCTTTCCTCCCTGATCAAGCACGGCTCTTGCTTCTTCTGTAACCGCTAACATAGCGGTTTCGGTACCATGTTGAGGACGAAAACCTGTCTGGGAGGCACGCAACAGACAGTTGGACTCCAAATAGTCTGTTAAGATGTTATTAACGTGCCTCTCCAGCAGTTTACTCAGCCAGGGGAGCAACGAAATGGGGCGGTAGTTGGACAAGTTGCTCTGATCTAGGGTGGGCTTTTTGAGTAGTGCCCTCACCATGGCACATTTCCAGGCAGGTGGGACCGATTTGGACACAATGGAAGTGTTTAAGGTTTCCAAAATGACAGGACGAATAACGACCAAGGCCTTGACAAGGATCCGGGGGGGTGCCGGGTCATTGGGTGACCCGGAAGTGACTTTGGAGATTAATCTGTCCAGACCACAGGCATCAAGAAGCGGAATTGTGTCCAGCTTGCAGAGAACCAGAGAGTCAACTAATTTGTGTGAGACAGAGCAGGCGTTGACCATAGGATTGCTAAAGGAGGAGTATGTGGTCAAAATTTTCTTTGAGAAGAAGGCGGCCAGCTCATTGCAGCGGTCTTGTGCACCTTCGGCAGTAGGACGCTCAGCCGGGGGTGAGATAAGAGACTTAGCTATCCTAAAGATTTCCCTGGGCGCATTGGCTGCTGCGTTAATTTTCCCTTCATAGAAGAAGGCTTGCGCCTTTTTGATCTCTAATTTGTAAAGCTTCATTACAGCCCTATAATCATCTTTCCTAGACAGAGAATGGTCCTTCCTCCATGCTCTCTCAAGTTTACGACAGTCAAGTTTTAATAACCTTAGAGCAGGAGTATACCAAGGTGCAACTTTAGGTCTTCTAATAAGTTTACAAGGGCGTTTGGGAAGAACCTGGTTGAGGGTGCTGGAGATCCAGAGATCAAATTCGTTAGAGGCGGAGGCAGGAGTCATTGCCTTCCTCGGGGGATCTTGGACGAGAGCAGCTGTCCAGTCAGTGAGGGGGAGTGAGGACCATTTCCTACCCAAATGCTTGGTAGGAGCATCACAAGGGGAAGAGGAGTTGGAAAGCCAGGTGAAAGGTATCAAAAAGTGATCGGTCCAGGGTAGTGGAACAGGGGACTCTACATTAAGGTTGGTGTTACTGTATATGTGATCAAGAAGATGTCCCTTCTTGTGGGTCGCCTGATGGCCTCTCTGGCAGAGGTCTAACGCTTGCATGTTGAACCGTAAGTTATTGGCTGACGTATCATGGGGGTCATCCAAATGGATGTTAAAATCCCCAAGCAAAGTGAAGTTAGATCAGGTCAGTACTGCGTTAGCAGTGAGGTCCGTGATTTGCGTAATAAAATTATTAAGGGAACCTGGTGGACGATAGAGTAAGATACCGGAGAAGGTGGTGGTGGGGGAGAAATCAAGCGCAAAGTGTAAACTTTCGCAGGTCAGCGAGGGATTAGGAGTAACACGACACTTAAAACTATCCCTGTATATGATGGCCAGGCCCCCGCCTCTCCCCGACTGGCGGTCGAGGCGCTTAAGGGTGTAGCCTTGAGGTGTGGCCCAAGTTGTAGTCGGGTCATTGTCCATCTGGAGCCAAGTTTCTGTTAAAAATTGAGCATCAGGATTGAGCTCTTCAATCAACAGGTACAGCTCAGTGAAGTGTTTAGGTAACGACCGACAATTGAGGAGATACAGTCTCCAAGTCTGTCCCGGAGGGAGAGAACAGGAGGTGCAGGAGGTGCTCCACGTACAGTGTTTGCAATGATGTTCAGGATTAGTAGGAGAAAAAGAGTGACGACAGGCAATGAACTGCCCATCAGAGAAAAATAAGTTGTGCTGTGGTGGAAAGTCTTTAATGGCTTTGGCAGTCTTGGAGTTGGGTAGATGGCTGCGTGGTGGCCCCGCTCTGAAACCACCAAATTCATAATGAGGCCCCAAGAGATGGATGTATTTATTAAAAGAGTCAAAATGCTTATTAAACACCGTACGTTCAACAAATTCATATATGAAGAAGCCATTCATCTCAGAGTCATAGATAGTTGTCTCTGTGTCCTGCAGCCACAAAATGCTGATAGAAACACTCAGTCTGGAGCATGTGCGCATGGCATTCAGAGCTGAAGAACATGCCGACCAAAAAGCCACTGACATGTAGGCCAGAGGAGCCCAGAGTGAATCTGTGTTGAGTATGAAATACAAAAGAAAAACGAAGGTAGAAGACAGCAAAGTAATGTATCACTTTAGTGCATTTTTCTACGTTTTCGCAAATTACCATGAAGGTCAACTTCATGGTAATTTGCTCCCATTATTAGCGAAATCGCTATCTTTTTAAGTTTGATGCATTGCATTTAAGGAATCTCAATGTGAGATTCCTTAAATGCAATCGCAATTTAAGAAATCGCAATTTTGTGATTTCTTAAATTGCGAAAAGTACAAAAATTATGATGCATCCCAAAAGTTCAAATTGCCTTCGTAAAAGGCAGATTTTTGCAATTCGCACCATTTGCGAATGCAATTTTCAATGATGCATGTGCCCCTAAGAAACATAAAAAGATGAAGTTACAAGCCCTGATTTATGTCCCTCAGGGTACTTCTCGAGTGCCTATCCACTCAGCTTCAAAACTGCTGCTGACATGGGACTAACTTAGTTGAATTAAAATATAAATGCCCATCACAACATAGTCAATCGGGTTTCTATCATGGTTTCATGGATTATGAAAACTTAAGACAGTGAAAGTGCAGCTCAACATGATTGAGGATATACGTCCTTTTGCTCAACAACATCGTTGAATTGCATTTCATCCACAATAGGCAGTTGAAAAATAAACTGAGACTTTTCTATAATATGATATCATATAGCGCTCTACTGGTCCATTTCCATTGGTGTTGAATCAACCAAACAAGGGAATCAAAAGAGAACAACATCCAGCTTCGCACATTGCTGATATATTTACCCTGGAGAATGGTTCCAAACCTTTTCTCGCCTTGATATCAACAAAGGATATCATCAGCTAGAATTGGAAGAAAATTGAAGGTTTAGTATTACCTATTAAACTCATGTTGGTTTGTTCAGATACAAAAGATTGAGTTTCGGAGTGTCTTAAGCTGCGACCTTTTCAAAGATGTAATTTGTCACATTATACAGCCTGTCACCCATGCTTTCAATTACAGTGATGATATACTAGTATTTGGGGCCACACGAAAGGGACATGATAGAGCCCTCACACAATTGTACCATCCAATTGCTGCTGCAGGTCTAATATTGAAGCCTTTCTAATTTGTCGGCCCACGAAGAACTAGGGGTTCCGTTTTCGTGTTATACTTTAGCCTCGCGCCCTATTGTATTTTGTTTAAAATGTTGGCTGAATCCCGAGTTAAATCTATCTCACACTATAATGAGGGAGTGTTTGACTCTGGATAAAGCACTTCAAATTCCATGGCTTAATTATATCAAAAGAAGCCTGGAAGAGATAGGACGTGTAGAGCTATTTCATACGCCTGAAACAATCATCAAGAAGGATGTGGAGTCAGTAAAGTTAGCCTATCTGTCTTTAAAGGAACTTAAGAAAGTAAGTGCCTGCAGGTTCATAATGCTCAAAACAACCCCACTTACGGAGCCCTACCTCCTGGGGTCCCTTTCCACACACGAGAAGTTCCTCCTAACCAGGTTCAGGATGAATCTCTTCCCTCTTTTGCTGGCTAGACCGAAGGGCTGTCACAGAGGTCAAGTGTTAGCGTCCTGTGGCTGCGACGGTTTGTCTCCACAGGATTTGCTGCACTTTATGTTCTTCTGCAAATTTTACTCTGTTCCACGGAAACATTTACCGGGCCCTATCTGGAAAAAGTTGAATTTTAGACAAGCTCGCCCAGCCCTCTTGTACTTACAACTATTGAATGATGACTGTTTGTTCTTTGTTGTGGGGTATTTAAAATCTATAATGAAATCAAGGGCTTGTATGGATGTATAATGTGGGGGCTGTTGGTCTACGGGCAATTCATAGTATGTTGACCTAGCTTTCTTTAATGTGTAAATGGAAAGCAGGACCATTTTTTACTTTTTTACCTTTCATGATGTATTATGGGGCTTTTGGTCCTTATGATTTAGTAGCTTTGTACATCTTGATACTCTGGCACCTCGCACTTTATATTGAGTAGTACTTTTGAGTGGGCTTGTTTTTTACAGTGTTTTTAATATGTCTGAATCTTTCTAGGTATTGTACATTTTTTACTTTTATGGTTGCCTTTGTGTAACCGAAAAAAGTTTATTTTGATTATTATTAAAAATGAAAAGTGTGAATTTCACAATATAAAACAAAAATTCATTGGCCATATTTTCTCGGAAGGGGAACGACTCCAGATCCAGCCAATGTTCATACTTTGTTATCTACCTTCCCGCCACAAGATATAAACATGCTGTGTTCTTGTCTTGGTATGGCCAGCTATTGTTCTAAGTACATCCTTGACTTTGCCACTGTGAGTGCCCCATTGAGACAGTTAGTGAAACTGAATATTTCATTTCAATGATCACAGGAGTGTGATCAAAGTTTCAAGATGATTAAGCATGCAATTGAAAATGCTGCTGAATTGGCATACTTTGATCAGAAATTTGTTTTTTATTAACTGTATAATTAATTAAATCTTTACTGTAAAAATGAACAGTATAAACGAGCTAAAAACTGTGATTTCAAACCTTGGGACAGATTAAAATTTAACACCCCTCCCCAAGACCCGTGAGCGCATGTTCTTTGCGCCATTTGCACCCTGAAGATGATCTCGTTTGTGGGGCTCTTGAACTGTCCTTTGTGGCCTGCTGAGTGTCTCTCGAGGTGCACAGTTCTCTTCGGAGGCATGCAGGGAGGGTGCTGTTGGTACCTCATTGGGACATCATTGAGAAAGCCCATTAGCTTTCCTGCACGGGGATTACCATGCTCTTCCCCAGGGATTCGCTACTTTCATTGGCTACTTTTAAGGCAATCCTAATTTGGTGGATGAATTTCGCCGATCTCGCCAGTGCCGTGGTGTTGGTAGTTGGCAAACAAGGGGCTGATACTTCGCTGCACGACTTTATGCCTTTTTTTATACAGATTGGGGGTAGAAGTCGCCGACATTTCTTGTTAACATTAGAGCAGCAGTATAGGAGATGCAGCCAAGATTCCCTCTTATAGTGGCACAGCCTGCAAGTTCTGGATTTCCCTCTTCGGGCCCAGGCAGGGTTGAATTCCACAATCCCTAGCATGGTCAGCCTCATGAATAAAATTTTGCCTCAGGCCTGTGAAGTGAGGGCCTCACTTAGGTAAGATTGGGCTTTGCCTGCCGTGTAGGAGTTATTCAACGGATCTAAGTGAGCGCTTCGGCGGAGAGATTTAAGATCTCGCTTAAAGGAGATGTCTCGCACTTGTTTGTTTACTGCTCTCTTCCAGGCATTCAGGGGGATGTCCGGCCGCTTAAAGCGCTCTTCCTCTATCTTCAATACTTTGATTGCATTTCCAAGGCTTGTGTGCCAGCGGAGCCTGGCCCCTCAAAGATTGGTTTCAGGTGATTTTTTAGGGAATTAGCCGGTGCCCTTACTATCCTTAGATATGATTTTATAATCTCCCTCTGGCACATCAAATCAGGACATGCCAGACCTAGCTCCAATCTTAGCATTGTTTTTCTGGCTGTCCTTGGGCTGTATTAAGCAGGTCGTCCAGTTTCCCGGGAAAGGCAAGATGGCTATAATTAATAGCTGGCTTAGTTGTTTTAGTAGATGTATAACCTTGCTGGCTTTGGAGCTCTGCTGTTTTAGGTGTACATTCTCCTTAGTTCGTTCCGTCAGCCAGACCCCTAGGTAATTGTAGAAGGCCGCCGAGTTAATTTGCACGTTTCCCAGACTGTGGCCTACGTTAACTTAATTGTAAGATCAAGCACTCCTGCACCTGTGTCCATGGAGAAAATAAGTGCTGCTATCAATGCAGATAGGAATACCTTCATTCTCAAAGACATTATTATGCATCAATCCCTGAGAACACATGCTTAACCTCTTGATAACGACAGTGAATATCAGAAAATAAAGAATGTGAGTGATGAAATGTCAGTTACACAAGAAGGGATTATCTTGCGAGGGTCAAAAATTGTCATTCCTGAAATTCTACAAAAGCAAGTCCTTGAAACGGCACATAAGGGACATTGTGGAATTGACACTACAAAGCAAATCCTCCGGGACCGTGTTTGGTTTCCTCTTCTTGATGAGCTAGTTGGATCTTCCACAAAAAAAAAAAAAAAAAACATCTGGGAGTAAATTGCAGTTGACTTCTTTGGACCCTTTGAAAATTGCCATTACCTAATGGTAAATATAGATGAGTACTCCTGCTGTCCTCTAGGGAACTATTTTCGTCAATCACTCTTCCATGCTAAAGTCTGACAATGGCCCACCATTCAATGGTCAGGAATTCAAACACTTTCTTACTCATTTGAATATGAAAAATCAGGAAAGCACACCTCTATGGCCAAAAGCTAATGAAGCAGTTTAACGTTTTATGAGCAGTCTTAAGAAGGTAGTCCAGCGCGCTGCACTAGAGGGACTTGAGCTCAAATCAGTTCTTTATTCTACTCTTCCTTCCAACACTTCTACCCCCTTTTCAACAACCATTGAAAGCCCAGCCACCCTGATGTTTGGGAGAGCCATGGGCATAAAGCTGCCCCAGTGGCCCACTAAAAGGACAACTGATGCCAAGAAAATTCAACTCACTGATTCATCTCACAAGTACCGAATGAAGACTTATGCAGACAGGTATCGATGTGCATGGGTCATTATGTTTCAGAAGTGGGATCATGTCCTTGTCAAGCAGAGGTGAAAACGAAATATACAAATCTGATGCTCCATTTGACTGTGACTTGTAAGGGACACATGGTGACTGCTCACCATCATGGAAAATCTTTTAAGAGGGATTCTTCATATTTCAAGCACCTGCCTTGGAGTCTGTTGGTTCAAGACATCCGGAGTGAGACTCTGTCTTTAGAGGGCCAGGAGAGCCCCAGGGCAACCTCAGTGGCTAGCTCACCAATGCCTGCTGTGGTTGCTGCTCCTGTGTCTCCTCTGCCTCACACCACGAAATCTGGAATGGTGGTTTGAGCACCTCAACGACTCATTTAGGAACTATGATGTATATATGTTTTGTTTGTATTTTTCATTTAACAAAGGAGGAGAGGTAGTGTCTTGTGTATTATAGAGCGCAGGACCCCTATGGTCCCTAACGGACTCCGTAGTCTAGTGACGTAAGTGAGTGTGGATAATGAAATTCATGACTCATTATATGTCAGTTGCCAGTTACACTCTAGAGAATAAAGACGAGTAATACTGACCTGTGGACAGGATGGCCCATCCTGACAGGAAAGCTGAGGAGGAGCTGCGCCCAGTTTTACTTACACTTCAAAGAGCTTTGCCTCTTGCATTCGAAAAGGAACAAGATTCAGAAGAAGGACTGCCCTGCTGCCAGAGGACTGCATGGCAGTTTGGGATGGAAGATTGGACTAGTCTGCCTTCATCCAAGGCTACCCAGAGTGACTCCAGGGGTCAGTTGGCTGACCTTCTCTGTGAGTTACAATAACACACCAAGCTTTAGAAGTCTCCCTGCAACTTCCCAGATGACTAGCTGGAACTGGACCTGCCTGGATGTGCCAGAGTCTTGCTGCTGGCCTCTGCTAGAGTTAGTCCCAATCCCAAAGAGGTTCTCCCAGGTCCTGAACTGTTGTCTGGCATGAGTCAAAGCTCTTCTCAGAAGAAAAATGAAAATCCTGAAGCTTGGCCTCCTTGTGACAGCGAACGGGCCCATTTATGCCAAAACTCTGCTGCCA
This sequence comes from Lissotriton helveticus, assembly GCF_964261635.1. Taxonomy (NCBI): domain Eukaryota; kingdom Metazoa; phylum Chordata; class Amphibia; order Caudata; family Salamandridae; genus Lissotriton; species Lissotriton helveticus. The sequence goes on along the minus strand of NC_136063.1, from coordinate 338,763,704 downwards.
AGGTTACCATCCTCAGCGACCGTCAATGCGAGACCTGCACTTCATTATACAGCAATGACACCCCACAACAACTGCCATGCCGAACATCCAGCAACTACCAGATCTTGAGACCACAACAATAACCTTCTGATGCACTCGACCTGCTCTTTGTGCCAAAAGCCTCCTTCTTGCAAGCCTAGTCGAACACTAATGGAACTGTTTGCACTGGACTTGAGAAGTTAACTTTTCAGCGGAACTAATATGGTCCCTCCATCTGGCCCATGCTCCATTGTGGTCGGCCTGAACTTGTGACTTTCCCCTGGTCTATCACAACCAGATGACTACAAGGGTGCTTTCTGCTTTTATGCACTATTTCACTTAAGATTTCAAAATTGAAAAGCTCTGTTCTGTGATTAGATTTTTGTCATTCTGGTATCGTTTTCTTTTATTTAAATGTACACAATTTTTCTAACTTGGTTTGGGATTTTTCTCATGTTGTGTTTTCACTGTATTACTGTTTGTGTGCTGCATAACTATTTTACACATTGCTTCTAAGTTGAGCAATACTGCTTTTGTGCCGAGCTACCAGAGGGTTCAGCACAAGGTATTTGATTGACTTTCTGTTTATCCTGACAAAGATTGTGGCTGTTGCCTGAGTAAGCATATACCCATAATGACAAGCTAGTCCTCTCTGATCCAGAACACAAACAACCCAAAACCAGTTTTTTCCTGATTGTTGCTTGATATTTGGGTGTAGGTTGCTACTTAGGGCATTATATCAAACACAAAAAGTGATGGGAGGGATGCTTGCAATAAGCCTAAGCACTGGCAATCACTCAGTGTATCCTTCAAATCCATGGTTCTTTTTCCCCACCATGCAACCTCCAATTAGACTCAGTCATATTCAATGCAGTCATGGCTCAGCTCCAATAGGAACAGTCCAGCCCAAACTGATAAGCGAGGTCCTCTCTGAACCAGAACACAAGCTGCCCATGACAGGTTTAAGTCTGGTTGGAGCTCATCAGTTGGGTGTAGCTTGATTTCTGGTGCACAGTAGTTAATTCTCTCACCTGTGATCTTCAACCGGGAAATAGGACTCCAGGACATAATGGTGGCCAACATCTAGCTTCAACATCAATCATCGGATGAAATACCTCACCTCTAAAGAAGGCCTTAAGATACACCACAACATATGGAATTTATAATTTGCCTATGGCAATAAACAACTGCTGTATCCATAACTGATTTCTGAAATTATTCTAAGTGTTTTTGACTCTACTACTCACGAGTAGTACAAAATCACTGTGCTTTCACATAGTCACCAAATGTTGCTTGAAGATAAAAACTTCATACAAGGTGAAGATGCCACACACATGATACACCTGCTCTGAAAGTTAAAGCATTTCCAATTAAAGCAGCCTTTAGTTCTGTTATCATGGCAATGGTAATTTTCCATCTCACATAGAGGCAATGTACTGCTATCTCTCACTTCAGGAATCACAGAAATGTAGTAAAGAAAAGATAAAGGGCATCATGCGGTTTTGAAAAGCCAGCCCCAATATCTACTTCTGCAGGGTTTAAAGCTAGTCTTTTTAATTAGCATCTCATTGCAGTGTAATAGATGTGCTCCACCTCCCATCACCAACTCTCCCCACATTGTACTTTTTTTTATTGAGATCCATAAAAAATGTGCAAATTCATCCATACATCACAATATAAATTTCCGATAATAATGCGCTTCCAAACGGAAAGTACAGCATACATATTCAAGAGTACAAAAGAAGAGTACATGATCAGAATAAATTCCAGAATAACAATGGACTAAAAAATATTAGAGATTAGGGGCCAGATGTAGGAGCCCTAATACCGGTCGGAAACGGCCGATTTCGTCCGTTTCCGACCGGTTTTAGGGTTTTCAGATGTAGGAGGCTTAAAATTACAGAATCGGTATATTTACTGATTCGGTAAAATTACCGATTCGGTAAATTACCGAATCGGTAAATATACCGATTCTGTAATTACAAATGTAGGTGGCACACTTTACAGTGCCACAGGCCCTTAAGAGTCGGTATTTTACCACACAATCCTATTGTGTGGTAAAATACCGAATTCAGGTGTGCATGCACATCTGTGCATGCACACCTGTGCAATGTGACACACAGACATGCCCTTAGGGCATGTATGTGGGCCACAGGTCACACAAGCCTGTACTTGGGGTGCTAGAGGGTGTCAAAGTGACACCCCCTGCACCCTTGCAGGATTCGGTATTTACCGATTCTGTAAATACAGAATCGGTATTTCCCATTGATTTCTATGGGCTTCAAAGCCCATGGGAATCAATGGGAAATACCGATTCTGTATATACAGAATCGGTAAATACCGAATTTTACAGATTCGGTAATTCAGAATTTAAAATTACCTACATCTGCCCCCTTCCCATTTACAGACTCTTAAATACCGAATCGGTAAAATTCGGTATTTAAGAGTCTGTAAATGGGAATTACCTACATCTAGCCCTTAATACAGTATCAATTCTCTGTTTAAGAGTAAATAATTAAAGTGCTCATGGTGCATTAAAGTGCGAATCCGAATAAAGCATCAAGATATAGCAGAAGACAAGTCTTCTGTTAGTATTTGGCCATAAAAGCCATAAAAGACCAAGTTGTAGTGTAGTTCCTATAGTCCCAATAGGCTCTGCGCATTGGAATAATATCTTCAGTAGTGTAGACGTAGGACTGAGGTTAACTAGGTCTCTACTGACTATATTAGACTTAAGTTTTTTGCCAGCTAGCTCAGAGTTCACTAGAAACTTTCTCGAATAAGCGAGGAGGAGTTTAACCTCCCTGGATAGACAAGAAGGGATTTAGTTTCTAACAACCATAAAACATGACAACTTTGCTCTCCCTGATTAAGAGTATATCTCTATAGTCGTGTGAAAACAAAAGACAGCTATTTCACTCAGTCAAAGGTGCGTACTTAGTTTCACCAGATTGCAGAGAAAAAGATAGACGGGCGTTTTCAATAAAAGGTGTTATTTATTGAGCAGTCTCTTTCCTCATACAAGAGAAATGAATTGCTACAATTGCAATACTTATAGTTAATTAAAGTGCATACAGTAAAAGCAGGATTATGAAATAATACTGTAAAAGCATTGATATGGTTTCTTAGCCATATGATACTTTAAAATGGATAAAATAGATACATACATATATACATTGACTAATCGTACTCAACTTGTGCTTCTTACTACGCCTACCCCGGTGTACCTGACCTAAGCCTAATACGTGGGAAGGAGTAAGTAAGTAGCAGTTTAAGTTAAGTTTGTTTTGCCAAGGATCTGACTCAAGAATTCTCTGTAAGGGTTTAGTCAGTTCAGTACCTGGGTATTAGAAGGCAGGAGGGCTGGTATCTCTCTCTCAGGACTCGGTATCCCAGTCACCCGCAAGGGTAAGCAGGAAACGCCAGAGGCTGGATTTCTCGGCAAGAGAAAAGACAGCGTCTTTCTCAGCGCGTCAAAAGGGAGGGGCAGCGTCCATGGGCTCTCGCATCAGCTGGGCTCTCGGGCAAGTAGTAGCTGCTCCAGATTCATCACCACCGTGTGTTTGCGTAAGGCAACGTTGGTATATTTATACCTGAAAGGTGCCGGGTTTGACGTAAGGCTGGACATAAGACGTCAATAAAGATGTCACTAAGAACTGGTCGTTCTTACAGTGCTTTACAGGAGTTCTCGGGTGAAATCAAAACAAAGCAGCGGGGATTTCCCAGGTTGCTGGAGTCTTGGATTTGTTTAAGAACTCGGTGTGCTTTCTAGGGGGCTGGAGGAGTAGGCTTGCTTAATGTGACAGCATGCGCTATGACTGAATTATGAAAAGGGTTTCTATGCCTTTGTAGGGATATTATTGATTTATAACCGGACAAGGGCAAAGAATAGGAATATCGATTCAGGTACCTAGATAAACACACTACACCCACTCCACGAATTCATGTCCATAATTACTAAATTAAGCAATAGTAAACATATCTAACGGTGCATGTGTATACCGATCCACCCCAAAATACATTTACTTGCATCTGAAATGGCATATGCAAAATACACGAAAAATGAGTATAGGTACAGTATTTCAAGCAGAGTAATCATTCATAAATTAGGATGCAAATATATCAGTGGAATGATTTTGCGAAAATTACACATGAAATGGCTCTTAATACAGAAAAGAAAAGTGCGAGACCATTTCATCACATATAAATACAGTTATTTGTAAATATGCTAGAGGCTGAGGTAATATATTGTCTCTAGAGTTCCTAAAAATAGAAGCTCTGTTCTCTAAGAATAGTTCTACTTTAAGCAGAGGATGAGTGCCAAAAAAAAGTAAATATTATGGAATCAGGGAAAAAATTAATTTCGTTTTTCAAGGGAAGAAGTCAAAACAGTTCCAAATATTTCCAGAAGCTTTTGTTTTTCAAAGCTGAAGGCCAAATTCAGAGTTCAGGGAACGCTGAGTGCTCGTTTGCTTAAAAGTTATTCTTTTTGTTCAGGGGAGAACATCATTTCAGACAGACTTTCAAAAAAGCAGTTTACCGCTTCAGGTGAAAGTTCGACCAAGTTGGAAAATGCCGCAACTGTGCAGTCGTGAGAATGATTGCTATCATCGATGACAGGATCAGCAGTGCTCACAGAAGGTCGTACCTGGTTGATGCTGCTCTCATCTTGCACTTCACTACCCTTTAATCGCAGTGGTGAAGTCTCAACGAATGCCGTCATCAGGATGGGTAACCTCTGGGGACAACACGATGCATGAGCCGTTACAGGACTTAGCAAAGTATCTGTATCCAATGGTACTTCTGATTGTAGTGTAAGACAGACGTCCAACACGCATTGTTCTCCGCATGGCATAGATCTTAGCACAGGTAAGATACAGTTCTGCCAGATGGGTCTGAATGAAAGAAACCAGGTCATATTCAGATCTCTTAGCCGGGCTAATTCAAGGACTTTAGGTGTGCGGTCCCGATAGCGTATAGCTAGGATCGTTTCTTCCATTGTTGCTGGAGTATTGTCTGTGACATGGCTTGCCATAACGAAGCAGGAGTATAAATGCCTGCTACGAGTCCCAGCAGCAGTGGAAGGTCGCCAAAGATCGAATGTACAAAATTGGGAAAGATGCCCAGGACTGCTTTGAAAGGTGTCAACAGTCCCGAGAAAATTGTCTTAAATACACTCGCGATACCATTCGCATCTGAAATGTTTAAGATTTGGTTTATCATTTCTGCGAAATGTAAGGGGCAATTTGTTGATAATAGTGCATGTATCTTCGTTGTTGTCCTTGCAACCTGGAGATCATACGTTTCTTTTGATGACGTCAAGGGCACAGGCGTCTGTAGAAGAACAGACTTCATTCTGCTTAAAGTATCAATTCGAATAGAAGAGATTTTCAAACTGGGCCAAATTTTTCCCTCCCTGTCTGAAGTGTTGTTCGGATACAATACTTGCATACAGCAAGTGACCATGGAAGAAACGCTTACTAGATAAGCTTTTACTGGCACCAAGCCACAACATCTGTGGTCCACTATTAGAATGTAGCTCCCGTTCGAAAGCCGTCTAAAGAATGGCTCTATTCGAGTTGCAGGTGTGCCAAGCTGGTGACATGAAAGGTTATTTGAAGTCCCCTCACAGGCTCCATGTAGATTTATACCCTGACACAGAAGTATACCACTTAGTGATTTTTCACAATTATTACCACTAAGAAATACATTCTGTCCTTTTTCACTATAACATGTGTGTGTGTAAGGTAATTTCCATGTTGACTTAATGTATCCTTTACCCAACCTTTCATACTGGCCTGCCTGTATATACTTTTGGCAGTATCAAAATTGGAAAGTTGTTATCGGAATAGTTATGATTCCGTGTATTATCCATTCGATGACAGGTCGTTCTGACATTGTCAATGGTAATCTCTCAAGTTTTTCAATGCTCAGAATTGTATATTCTGCTCCTTTTTGTGCCAAGCTGATTTGTATATCAGTAAGGTTAAAGATAGAGAACAGTGACGTTGTGTTGATTAAACGCCAAGGCACGTAGCTTGAACGCAGATTTTGTAACGTCCAGCCAAGCTGTACAATAGAACACAATTGGGACTGACCATGTTGTAACATTAGTAAGTCCTGCTCTATTATATCGATTGCAGATGATACAATACTGTCCAGTGAATATATTCTGGAAGACAGAGTCATTAACCCATTGTCCACAACAGAAAGTGATTTTTCCAAATTAATACGATCAATTTCCCGTATTTTCTCTGCTGTTTCAATTTGAGTTTCTTTCCAAGCTTCGTTATAAGCTGCATATATAGAGGCCGCTATGAAACGTTTTGACGCTGTTTGCGTGGTCCCATAATGAAATTACGCAAGTCAGCACCTTCTTTAAGTAAAGTTAAGTGTTGCTTAATTTCTGCCAGTGTGGATGTCTGTAGCCATTCGAGGCAGAGTTTTCCTACACTGTATGTTGTTACTATCCCTGGATGTTGTCTCTGGGAGTATCTAGGGTCTGGCCTGGTCAATTTGAACCCCTGTATTTTGTTCAGGAATCTATCTTGACAGTTATTTGTGTCTGTGGGCCAGATCAACCATTTTTTCCAATCAGGATGTGTTCTGTTTTGGTTTAAAATATGGGATACGTCTATCTCAACATCTGTAGTGCTATTACTGTCAGGTGTTGGCTTTGGAATAGACGGTTTGTATAAGTCTTTAATTTTGGCTAGGCCAAGACAGGTTGTTTGTTGAATTGTGTCATTCAAAAATATATTTTGCTCTGGGATCATGCAGGCTCTGAATAATGATTCTATACCTTGGACTTGCCAATCTTTGATACCCCAGATGGTTTTTGTTTCAATGTTATTTTTCCAAAAATCAAAACCAAATGTATTTATTTTTTCAAAAACATGTTTCTGAATAGATTCATTTTGTATTTGTCATCATGGTTTTCATTCCTGTCTTATTTAACAGTTTGAAATAAAACGTTTCTGCTTCACTTGTGTTAAACCCTGAGAAGTATGGGAATTTCTCATAAAATGTTTTTGAACTACCTTTTGGTGGAGTTGCACAATGTTCCCATTGATTATAATTTAAAACATTTCTAGGTTGAGCAGATTTATGCAAATAATGGTTAGCATAGTGATTGTAGCAGTACATCTGTTCATAATTTGATGAACCTTGTAAATAATCATGTTGTTTAAATTTTGCTGACATAACTAAGTCTGACATCATATCATTAATACTTTCAAAGTCCCAATCATCAGAGAATGTGCTCGGTTTTACAAAGTCACTTAATGAAACCTTAAATTGATGAGGATACTTCAAGAGCTCGACCGGGCCATATATTTCGTAATCTGTTTTGTCCCATGCTACCCCACCGGGTATCGGACTGGCTGTGAAGTTTACTGAAGAAAGTTCTCTTTTCTCCATGTGTGAAGACTTGTGTGGTTTTAGGACCAGGTTGATATTCTGGCTTGCTGTGTCCATTGTAATATATTTTCCCTCAATGAAGTGTCCCAAGCATAGCACCATGATGAGCCAAAGCAGGAGGAAAAGTACACCTAGCACCACCCAAAATTCAATCCATGGGGAAATCAGATAGGTTTCTTGTAGTTGATGAAAGAGTTCTTTAGTTTTGTCTTTAAAAGTTTTTGTTGTTGTTGGCTGTTCCTCAGGTTCGCTCGGATCCTCAGAAAGGTCATCGAAATTGATGAAGTAGCCTGATGCAGTTCTGTCAATTGTTGGAATTGCTTCTGGATTTTTCTTTGTTTCATTAGCATAGTCTGTGGCTACATCGTTGTAGACAGGTGTTTCTTGACGAATTGTTGCAATTTGGGTTTTAAGAGTCATAAGTTCCATGGCTTTGTTGCATAGTCCTTGTTGATTCACTGTAGGTTTATCAAATGTGATTAGTCTCTCAGTTTGAACCTCTTGATTTGTAGCAAACTTTGCTGCTCTGCTATTTCTTGGGAGTCCACTTGGCCTACTACTTATTATTGGCCACATGATTGTGGTTTAACCAGGTCGATGGATACAACTCGGTTCTCCTTTTTACCAGCAAGGGGCAGTAGTACAACTGATCTTGTTCCGTTGACAGCTAAGACAGGTACTGCTTTTCTGTAAGAAGGCCCAAATTCCTTCTTCACCGCGATTTTCTCTCTGACCAGATCCCCAATCTTTGGAATCCAGACAGGCCTTGCTGGGACAGGTGGTTTCTCTTCAGCGGCTGTTGGCTGTTGTTTCAACTTTATGTTGCTCAGGTCTTTTCTTGTTTCATTTAAGTCCTGTAAAATAGCCAAACGATCTTTGATATCAAAGCATTTTCTTTCTACCACTGAAGTCTGACTATCGAGATCCTGGATATGCATTCTAGTCCCAAACAATAGTTTGTACGGACTGAAACCTTTTAGAGAATTTCTTGGCAGATTGTTAAGACTACGTTGGACACTTATTAAATGTTTGACCCACCCAACCCCCGAACCTAATACCTTTGCCGTTATAGATTGCTATATGTCTCGGTTTTTTCTTTCCACCATCCCATTTCCCTCAGGAAGGAAGTGATAAGATTACCGCAATGCAATGCCCATGCTGGTCATGGCCTCCTTATAAGCTCGAGAGCTAAAAGCAGGATCCTGGTCAGAATGTAGCATGCCAATTGCGTCTATGCCACTATAGACTCGCAAATCTTTTATAACAGTTCAGACGTCAGCCGAGAGCTGGGGTCTACATTTTAAGTGAAACTAGTCTCTTTAATAATATTAATGGGACGCATTTTTTCTGGGTTTTTTGTATTGATATTCTTACTCTATATAAAAGAAGGGTCCTGGCAATACTCCTCGCAGTTCGCCACTGCGATCTCTGTTGCACTTCTGACAGTTAAATGCAAATTTGTAGTTTTGCAGGCTCATTCCTGGCCACCAGTATATTGATTGTAATTCTTTCAGAGATTCCTTAATCTTAAGGTGTCTTAGACCCTCACCCATATGTGTGTCTGCTATTAACAATACTCTCCTGTTCGTGTTTGGAATTACCCTATCCCCCACTCCAGGGATTTGAGCAAAAGGAACGGAGTTTGCATCGATTATGTATGTATAATGGAATGGATAGTTGACGGGTAGCGCTGCACAGTCGCCTTTTGATGACGTTTTTACCGCCAGCATCGTTTCCCCGTCTATGTATTTTCCTGAATGCTTTTTTGTAGCTACGGAAGCCGGCTTAGTTGCTTCCGCTGTGGCTGTCTCAGCCAATGAATTCCCTGTAACGTGAACGCCATCACGTTCATGACTCAATGAATGTATCACGTGAGTCTTTGGTAGTTCTTTCTGTAAAAGAACTACTTGTTCCCAAAGTGATTTTTGCTTTATTGTGGCACCTGTGTCATCTTTGTAACCGTTTTGAACCCATTTCTGCAAGTCGTTATTGTATGATTTGACGCAGTAATGTGAATCATACACTATTAGTGTCGAAAATTCGCGATCGGCATTATCTAGCGCCATGTTTAACGCTATTACTTCAGTTTGTTTATCTGAATTGTTTTCTACAGAGTGTGATTTTGTTACCAGAGGTCTCAATTTACCTCCGCGCCACACGTTTTTAACCATCTGGCATGTGGCGTTATAGGCTTGTTTTCCCCAAACTGAGGGTTGTGCATATCCGTCTGTATATATTACACAGGTGTACTGTTGTATGGGCAGAATGTCGATTGGCAGAGGATATTCTCTTTCATATTTTAGATTTTTTAATCTTTTCATGTTTGGGCCAAAATAGTATTTAACTTTGTCTGTAGCAAGAGAATTTTCCCATTGTATCCATTTTGGATTTAATGCCACGGTAGTTAAATTACATGGGCTTGTTAACGCCTCAAAGGCTGATTCTGCTGTTATAACAGTAATCCGTCTGCCTTCGGCTTGGTCTCTTTCTTTTGCTACAGCTGTTTGAACCGCATGTACAATGTTTTCCTTAATACTGAATGTTTTTTCAGCTTCTGTGTACAAATGTGATTTGTATGCTATTGGTACCGTTTCTCCCTCATTAGAGGTTAGGTATGTGAATCCGCATCTTCCTGGGATGACCCGGATCACAAGGTTGCATGTGTTATCGCGTGTTTGCAATTTTGTTTTAGCTAACATGTCTGTTTGCAATGATCTCAAAATTTCTGTGTGTTTTTGAGTCCAATTGATTGTTTTAAAATCTGGTTTTATTAGTTCATAGAGAGGTTTAACTCTCTCTGCATAATTTAAAATGTAAGTTCTTCCGAAATTCAGGAAACCTAGAATTGATTGTAAGTTTTTCAGCGTTCTTGGTGCTTGGATTACAGCACATTTCTCTAAGAAATTGTCTGCCAGGCTTTTGCCTTCACTTGATAATTCATATCCTAAAAACAGGACAGTTAGATGGGCAATTCGTGACTTTTTAAAGTTGAATTTGTAACCCTCTGCTGCGAACCCAAGTATTATGGTGTACACTCTTTTCAAGTGAGTATCCAAGTCATCATCTGTTAGATAGATGTCATCGACATAAGATAATGCCTCATCATCATACATTTGTAGTAACTCTGTTACTCTTGCTGAGAATAATCCTGGGCTGTTCTTGAACCCCTGTGGGAGTCGACAGAATTTTTTTTGCTGCGAGCCCATTATTGAGAAAGCGGTCAATACCTGCTTTCAGGTGCTATATTTTGACAAAAGAATATATTAGAGATGTCTAATGTTGTTTTGTATTTTTTGCGCACGATGTTATTCATTAGTGCTGCACTATGTGAGTTTTGTACTGCAAAAGTTTTGCAACATGAGTTTAGATGTCTGTAGTCCAAAACTAGATGATATGAATCGTATGGCTTGGAGACAGGAAACAAAGGATTGTTCATTTGTGAGGTGCAAGTTTCAATCACCCCCTGGTATTCAAGTTGATCTAAGATCTCCCTAACCTGTTTTTTAGCTTCTTGCTTAATTGGGTACTGCCTCTGTGCAGTTGGTTGACATTTTAACTGGATTTTGTGAGGAGGAGAGTCCTCATCCCATCCAACATGGTTTTTATATAATGCAGGAGCGTGGGCTACTGCCCACTTTCTTGCAAGTGTATATTTTTTATGAATTGGAATGTGATTTGAGAAGGCAGGCATAATTATTTCTTCGCCATGAGGGCACTACCTGACAAACTCCGGTGGCCAGTCTTTTTCAGCTAAAAGGATGTCATAGGCTTTGGAGAGGTTATCCCAAAGTAGACCCCTTATTTTTTTTAGTCTTATCTCCCTCTATACGTAATGTTATTTCGTATATTTTATGAGGTTTGCTAACTCTGGTATCTGCAGTTTTCACCTGAATGTATTCATTCGTGTCCACTGTCTCCAGATGATTCATCAGGATCTTGTGAGCTATGCTCACTTCTGCTGCGCTGTCTAGCATTGTCTGAGCCCACTCTCCGTTTTTCAGCTGTGTCCTCAGGATCCTCGGCATGTTTGATTATTTTAATACTGGCTACCTTCTTTTTTGAAAATTGTAATTTTTTACTTTGATGAGCAGGTTCCTTGTCTTTGGACTTGACGTGCTCTTCCCTGTGTTTTGACCGTCCTCTTCTTTCCGATTTCTGCGAGGAAGTCTGAAAAGATCGAGAGGGACGTGTATCAATATCTTGATATCTATCAGGTTTCTTCAAATTATCCCTATTTCTAAGGTTGTATCTTTTCTCAGAGGGCTCCCTCTGGGGAGACTTGTGTCCTTGGTCCGGAGATCTTTCTCTCCGCTGAGGAGACTTTCCTCTGGACTGGAATCTTTTTTCTTTGGGAGTGGATTGTTTATTTCCATCCCAGCTCTTTTTTGGAGTGTTTAAATTATTTTTAATAAATATATTTTCAGGATTTTCAGTTAGTTGGGGTTTTACTGGTTTCCCACCCAAACTATCTCTTCCTAGCTCTTCATATGATTTTTCTATGATTTTGGCAAGTTCAAATGGTTGTTCTGCTATACTGTTTCTTTCAATTTCTGGCGGATCGTTATATCCTCCGTTGCCAATTGAACCAACTCTCTATATGCCTTTGTTAATTCTTTTATTTTAACTAAGAATTCTTCGCTAGACATTTTATCAATGTCAGGTTGTGGTGTGTAGCTGGCTAGAACCGGCCACGTTGCTCCTGGTCTACCTAGTGGACCGAGCCTGGTGATGTGATTATTATGTTTTAGGGCGCCTTTAAACCAGAGCAGGTGCTCTTGGTATTTTAATGGGATTTCCACCTCCTCGAAAGGAGTGTAATCATCCGGTGGTTCCTCTATTTTGTAATAGTGGAATTCATGTGTGGCAGCGTTTGTTGCTGGAAAGTTTATCCATGAATAGAATACCTCTGTCTGCCGATATTCATGTGCCTCATTTACGAATATGACTGTACCACCTCTCGATGTTAGTCCATTTTCTATAAGTTTAATAGTTATAGTTTTTCTTATGTTGACCGGGATCAGTATTACATCCGGGTCAGTCTGCAGGAGACTATTGTCATCCTCTAGGAGACGAGCTGATATTCTAGCTGCCTCCCTTTCTTCTTCAGTTTCTGACATTTTTACTGACAGAAAGTTTTTTGTTGCAGATCAAGTTTCAAGGAAACAAAGATTAGGTGCACAATATTTTGAAACACTGTATCCTTCAACGTTGAATAAACCAAAAACTATACATAGAAATCTTTTCCTACTAAGTTCCGGTGGATTTTAACCTTTGACCCACTCCAGACGTCTTTGGAGTATTTACGGGAGAAAGGGTCTGTGTGAAAAAGCACGACTGAGTTACCCTAACGTCTTGCGTTAGATTTATCGCCTTACCAAACGTTGGGTGCCATGTAGTGTAGTTCCTGTAGTCCCAATAGGCTCTGCGCATTTGAATAATATCTTCAGTAGTGTAGACGTAGGACTGAGGTTAACTAGGTCTCTACTGACTATATTAGACTTAAGTTTTTTGCCAGCTAGCTCAGAGTTCACTAGAAACTTTCTCGAATAAGCGAGGAGGAGTTTAACCTCCCTGGATAGACAAGAAGGGATTTAGTTTCTGACAACCATAAAACATGACAACTTTGCTCTCCCTGATTAAGAGTATATCTCTAGAGTTGTGTGAAAACAAAAGACAGCTATTTCACTCAGTCAAAGGTGCGTACTTAGTTTCACCAGATTGCAGAGAAAAAGAGAGACGGGCGTTTTCAATAAAAGGTGTTATTTATTGAGCAGTCTCTTTCCTCATACAAGAGAAATGAATTGCTACAATTGCAATACTTATAGTTAAGTAAAGTGCATACAGTAAAAGCAGGATTATGAAATAATACTGTAAAAGCATTGATATGGTTTCTTAGCCATATGATACTTTAAAATGGATAAAATAGATACATACATATATACATTGACTTATCGTACTCAACTGGTGCTTCTAACTACGCCTACCCCGGTGTACCTGACCTAAGCCTAATACGTGGGAAGGAGTAAGTAAGTAGCAGTTTAAGTTAAGTTTGTTTTGCCAAGGATCTGACTCAAGAATTCTCTGTAAGGGTTTAGTCAGTTCAGTACCTGGGTATTAGAAGGCAGGAGGGCTGGTATCTCTCTCTCAGGACTCGGTATCCCAGTCACCCACAAGGGTAAGCTGGAAACGCCGGAGGCTGGATTTCTCGGCAAGAGAAAAGACAGCGTCTTTCTCAGCGCGTCAAAAGGGAGGGGCAGCGTCCGTGGGCTCTCGCATCAGCTGGGCTCTCGGGCAAGTAGTAGCTGCTCCAGATTCATCACCACCGTGTGTTTGCTTAAGGCAACGTTGGTATATTTATACCTGAAAGGTGCCGGGTTTGACGTAAGGCTGGACATAAGACATCAATAAAGATGTCACTAAGAACTGGTCGTTCTTACAGTGCTTTACAGGAGTTCTCGGACGAAATCAAAACAAAGCAGCGGGGATTTCCCAGGTTGCTGGAGGCTTGGATTTGTTTAAGAACTTGGTGTGCTTTCTAGGGGGCTGGAGGAGTAGGCTTGCTTAATGTGACAGCATGCGCTATGACTGAATTATGAAAAGGGTTTCTATGCCGTTGTAGGGATATTATTGATTTATAACCGGACAAGGGCAAAGAATAGGAATATCGATTCAGGTACCTAGATAAACACACTGCAAAGTATGACATAAACTGCCTGTTTTAGGAGGAACTAAAGTGTCTATAGTGCAATAAGTCCGATAAAGTATTCAAAAATGTCGACATACGAGAAATCGGATAGTGTTTCACCATAATAACACAACATCGACTGCCTATTTGAAAAGGAGCTAAAGTGTCTATAGTGCAAAAAATTATGCAAATCTGTCGACATATGAGACATCGTATAATATTTCATCATATTAACAGTGCCTTTCAAAATGTAAGCTCTCTTTAGTATTTAGTAGAAATATGCCTCCCAAGACTTTTTAAAATGTCCTAATCTCCCCACTCGGTATTGCAAAGAAACATTCACTATTTCTAACCTGCGTCATTTTCCGAACCCAAGCATATTTTGTTGGTACCAGACCTGATCACCATCTTTGAAGAAGCAGCGGCCTAGCGACCGCCATTGCAATATATAATAGTTTAACCAATTTATCAGATAAGCCAAAACCCCTGAATTGAAGGGCGGAGTGAAATGATATGTGTCCAATGGGCTGGCGACTGACTTGAGCAATGAAAACACGGACTAGATTACTAGAATAAACCTTGTATAGAAAATGCGGGGTTCTATGTAGGAGCCATTTGCTAAAAAATAGCATCCGGCTCCAATTAGCCGCCCGTAACGTACTGAAATTAAATGTATTTACTACAGTCCACTTTCTTGCTGTTACATCCAATCCTTCATGTTTGTTCCCATTTTATTATTGCTTTCTGAGAAAGATCAGGACCTTTGATAGGGGCTACAAGTTTTTTTCACTCCCCGGGTTTCCTAACTATACTTTCTTCAAAATAGCGCGTGCGCCAGAATTTTACGCTCAAAAATCTCCATCAGATCCAGATGACTAAGGAACTTAATGAGCATGTTATAGAACCAGAGAAGAAGAAAATCATTTGGAATTAGATCAGACATTTCGGAAATATTTAGCCACCTATCAATCGTGAGAAAGTCTGAGATTTTACGGAATCCGACCGTGGCAAATTTTGGAGTAATTTCAAACGATTCTCTAATCCCGAATACCGAAGTGAGTTTGGATAAAGGGATTGAAGTATTGATTGCCCGGATTGTATATCTTCTGTAGAAGTCCTGACATTTTGAGCACAATGATGACATCACTACCAGGAAGTAGCCTGCTCCATGCTTCATTTGGATCACAGAGCTGGATAGAGGAGGAGGCAGAGCACTGAGCTCCAACAGACACACCCTGCAGTCCCAATACTGGGTACGTATTGATATCACAATGTCCCAGGAAGCTGCAGGACCAAGTGAAACAGGCAGGAAGCGCAAAATCAAGTTCTCTGAAAAAAAACTGGAGTACTTGATAGAGGGAGTCAGCAGAGACCATGACCAGCTGTTTGGGAAGCTAACCTGGAAGGTGCCCGAGGCTACCAATAGGCGTATCTGGCTACGCATCAAGGCCAAGGTCAACGCGGTGGGAGTCATGCACCGGTCCATCGATGACCTAAAAAAGAGGTGGTACGACCTCAGAGGCCGTGCCAAGGAGCGCATTACGGAGAGACTGGGGGAGAGACTGGCCACGGGAGGAGGAGACTCCACAGTCCCCGAGAACACACCAATGGAGGACCTAGTGGAGGACACCATCAACCCTGCAGCCGGCGTGGGGGTCACTCAACTGGACACCTCTCGTGCCACAAACCAATCACAAGGTAAGCCTGAGGAACCGAAATCTGAATTAGGCCTTGTAAAGTAAACCAAAGACACACAGTGTTACTTAGAAATTAGCGTGATATACCTATTTAGTCCAGTATAGGTGTCTGTGCAAAGTACACTTTGGATACATGGTAATTTAGTGATTGTTACACACCCTATATGAATTTCTGTCTACCGACGGGTACTATACTTTAACCCGACCGGCGCCATTTTGTGGCCTAGCCTACCTGTAGCATTAACAGAATCCACCCATTTGAGTCAGTTGAAGTCGTTCTCTCGAGAAATAGCATGACAACTGTAACAAACTGCTGCTCCTGCATGTTAGGCCTGTCAAGGTTATAGGTGGGGGTAGGCTGGATAAGCACATTCCAGGAGGCGCTGTGTGAACCCTCCTGAGACAGGCAGAAGGGAGTTACCCTCATTGACCTTGCTATAACGAGCTAAGCTAACTGAAGCTTCTTTGTATCCCATATATGGTCTTTCCTTCTCAGCAACCTGTACCAACTTGTATTTTTCCTTCTTATGTAACGGTTTTCAAAATGTAACAGTATATATGTGATCTATTGATCATGTGCCAGCAGTCTTCTCGGCGGACCTCGAGGGGTTAGGTCGCGAGAAGCTCCTCTGGCAGAGTTGTTGTATAATAAATGATTGTACTTTCTTCACTGCCAACTGACTGGTTATTGGTAATTGGTATTGGGGGCTATCAGTAAGTATAGCTCTATATGGTATTATTTATTTTTCGGTACTTCAGTTGGCGACTCCGCCGGGACTCTGTGTTGGGGTCGTCCCTCCGTAATCGGAAAAGAGCGGGACATTAGGAAGGGTGATCTTGGTCGAGGGGGTGGACTGACTGCGGTTTAAGGGTTGCTCCACCTTCCCGATCAGGAGAATCTCAGCTGCTAGTGGCCACACGCCGGAGTCCTCCGGGTGTAACTCAGAAGCAGACCGTGTTGGTCTTCAGGAGTTGGCAGTGAGAAACTTGCAATCAAACCTGAGTGCACCAGGTGAGTGATTCGTCTTGTTTTGTGTTGAATATCCTTTTGATTTTGGTTTTGAGTAATTGGTGGTTTGAGACCACGGAGAACTTGAAGGGGGTCCGACGGGGCAGTATTGAGACTGCACGGGCAGACGCTCCTGTTTTGGGCAAATTTGGTGAGCAATAGAGATATGAACCAGACGCCTAGGTGTGACTTGTGAACAAGTTTGCACCCGGCCGGACTGCTCTCGGAAATGCTGGCAGTCACAATTGGGTAGCCCTTGGACAGATCTGGAGCGACGCTTGAAAAGCGGGCTAAGCCAGAATAGTTTGGGAGGTGAGCCAGGAAGGCTGCCGGATGGGCTGTAGGTCGGTCTGTGGTTTGAGAACCTGTGTGGCTATCTCTAGGTAGTCTAAGGACAAGACTACTTGATTGTGGGCTTTCGTTAAAAACTTGGGAAGTACACGAGTTCTCCATAGGCAGGAGTCGACGGGCTCTGACTTTTGATTAGTACAAATTTGTTTCGTTCTTTATGTTGTCTGAAGATTGTTGTATGTTTATTGTATGTGCATAGTTGAAGTCGTTTGAACATGGCCATGTGTATGAGAGTATTGTAAATAACCTTTTTCTTTTTAGCCAACAAACTGGACTAGAGAAAGATAATGGCGTTCTTCATTCAGCTATGTTTCGGCTGTATTTGCCGGAGAGGCACGAGGCTGGACGAAACCCAACCGGCCTCTCCAGAGGGGAGCCCTAGTCATGATATATATTGCAAGCATGGGATGAGTTGGCTCGATGGGAGCAGGAGGTGGGAAGGTTGGACGAAAATAACTGTTGGGTTGATTTGACTGAAAAACAACGATGGCTGTTGCCAATGCGCTGCTACAGGCCGTTGTAACTATGGCTCATGGCCCAGCTCATATTGGGGCAAAAGGCATTTGTGTCTTATTAGACCCAGTATGGAATAACCCCAATATTCAAAAGACGGCGGTCCATTTGGTCCAATATTGTATGGTCTGTTTGCAACATAATCCAGGAAAGGGGGAAACTGTTTTAAGTGGAAATTTTGCACCCCGACCTTACTGTTTGAGGTGCTCCAAATGTATTATATCCACATGGAGCGCGTCAACAACTTGAAATACGTTTTGGTGGTGGTTTGTGCCTTTAGCAAATGGGTTGAGGCTTACCCAACTAAAGAAAACACTGCTTTGGCAACAGCAAAAGCTCTCATCAAGGAGTTTATCCCAAGATATGGATTGCCCCGTTTGATTTGGTCGGACAACGGGGGACATTTCCATGGGGCCCTTGTTAAACATATCTGTAATGGGCTGCAAATAAGACAGAAATTCCATGCAGCTCGACATCCTGGGTCAGCAGGATTAGTTGAGCAATATAACCGAATCTTGAAATTTAAAATGGCAAAAATCCAAGAGAGTACTAGCTTAAAATGGCCTGACACCCTGCCCTTGGCCCTAATGTCATTACGAGTTACCCCCCATTCACGTTCTGGCCTATCGCCCTATAAAATAATTTTTGGACGGCCTGCTAATGTATGGGGAATATCTAGACCGAGATCATTTAGAGATGTTGAATATCCTATGTTAATAGATTACCTGTACACTCTGACTAAAGATCTCCGTTCTATCCATCAGCAGGTAGCATCTGTGTTGCAGCCCCTGCCAGAGGGCCCCGGACATCGATTGGAACCTGGTCAATGGGTACTGGTTAAGAAATACGAGCGAGACACCAGCCTGGCTCCAAGGTGGTCTAAGCCAAACCAGATCCCCCCGACGGCAGTAAAGGTGGACGGGAAGAGACACTGGATACATGTGTCTCACCTGAAGAAGCTGCCCCTCCCGCTTCCTTATGATCAGCAGCATCCCGATGGGATTTTGACACAGGAAAGTGAGAGAGCCACCAGATTTGTTCCTTTTTCCGACGCCTGTGAAATAGAGCAGAGGCAAGAAGAAGGAGTAGTGGGATCGGGTGAGGCAGCACCAGGGGAATCTGCAATTGCCTCTGATCTGGTCGCTGTCACTTCTGTTGGTAGTGGCTCTGAAGAGGGAAACATACCTTCTCCTGTGTTATTTTCTGATCAGGAAGTCCCGGGTCATGTCCGTTACAATCTGCGGCCAAGAAAACATCACGGTACCTCAGATGATACGGCTAGGAGATAAGGAAAGACTTGAATGAATAGGGTTTGCTAGATTCTATTCTGAGGTACTGAGCGAGACACTAGACTGAACCCATTGAGAGCTGGAACTTTGATATTTTGCTCTGTCCATAAAGAAAGACGCTTTGCATATTAAGGCCCAGGTTGTACGCTTGATTTCCTCGCTGTATCACGAAGTACGACACAAATTGATGGGTTTTTCTGAGATGAACGATAGGAGTCTGCCTGTGAGACTCTAGACGGACACAGGGAAGAAGAACCCTCTGGCGGGAAGGTCTGCTTTGGCCGTGGGTAGTTTTGGACTTATAGCTAAGAATGTACCCCTTTGGTCGTATTGTGCCTGAAGAAGAACGACCTTTTGCTCCACGATATTTACCTTTTTATGAACCAATGTTTTCTGCTTGGACCATGCGTGTGAAAGTAGCCTTTGTAGTGGTGATAACAGTTATATTAATAACTTTTATGAGAGTATAAGCATCCAATGCAAGCAATGATGAAAACTACTGTTGCTCCTCCAGAACATTTGTTATTTTCCTTAGCTCCCCATAAGGAAAGACATCGTCAGACCTTTGCTAAAAATGTATTTGTAGAAATGCTTCATCAAACGCATAGTACTACTAACATTACAGATTGTTGGATTTGTGGTCTTTTGCCATCAGTTATGCACAAGCATGATTTGTTCCTTTCCTTGCCCTTGTCATATTTAGGAAGCTGTGAAGCATGGTTCCATATGTTATCAGCCATGTAAAACCGTTATGTGGAGAACCCTAAACAGTACACGGAGAAAGATTATAATATGATCTTAGCTCATATAGAGACACACCAGGGTTTTGATCCAGCAGGAAATGAAGGGGAGGGATCATTGGATCCAAATGCCTGTATGAACCTATACACTACCCATGAAAACAGTACCTGGTTGAAAAACGAACTTTATGATTTCGCTAACTTCAATCACTCGCAGTATTTTCAGCAGTTTATCACCAGGAATGTCACTAGTGAGCGAATTATGCCCATACCCATTCTGAATACCTCCTCTGCTTTCTGTGTGCAAGGAATGGGACATGTGCAGGTCGGGAATAGTGTTTGTAACTATACTTATAGAATGAAGATTTTCAGCAGCCCGCCATTATTGACTCCCCCAAATGTTTATTTTGTATGTGGGGAAAACGCTTATACCTGGTTACCTAGGGGATGGGCAGGCTAATGTTATTTGTCTTTCTTGTACCCTCCGGTGTATATAGCACCTTCAGACTATCATAAGACTCACCAATTATATGATTCTAAGGTAGTTCCTAGTAGACACAGGAGGCAGCTTGGAAAGACTGAAGTTGACCAGACTGATACTTCATTACAACAGTTTTATGATGTTGCCAAGGGATTATTTCCAATCTGGTGTCCAATATTCACTAGTAGAGAAGTTAGGCATTTGTCCAGGGTGGTGGAAAATGTCATCAATATTACTACGAATATTATGACAAATATGACGGAAGAGCTTCAGGCTACGAGGCTTGTTTCTCGTCAAAACCGGATGGTTTTAGACATCATCTTGGCTGTTCGAGGAGGAGCATGCCGCGTGATTGGCAGCTCCTGCTGTGTTTACATCCCAGACTCCGCCCCCACAGTTCATTTAGCGTTTAAAAGTTACATCGCATAGCCTCAGAAATACACACAGATAATGGGACCTGGTCACTCTCTGGTTTGTGTTGGGGACTCGTATCAGCATGGGGTTGGAAATTATTAATGATAGTGGCCGGGACTGCAGGCATTCTATTCACTTGCTGCCTTTGTATGCAATGTGGTCCTGCCTGTTGTTCTTATTGTGCTACTAAAATTACAGCTTTGGTTGTCCCTTCTCCCATCCCTTCCAAGACTCAGATGCTCCAACAGGAGATTTGTGAGTTGATGGCCATTGATGAGGAGGTTTTCCAGGATTAGTCCATAGTTAGTTAGCTACATCACGCTAAAAGGAGGGTTTGAGGAACTGAAATCTGAATTAGGCCTTGTGAAGTAAACCAAAGACACACAGTGTTACTTAGAAATTAGCGTGATGTACCTATTTAGTCCAGTATAGGTGTCTGTGCAAAGTAGACTTTGCATATATGGTAATTTAGTGATTGTTACACATCCTATATGAATTTCTGTCTTCCGACGGGTATTATACTTTAACCCGACCGGCGCCATTTTGTGGCCTAGCCTGCCTGTAGCATTAGCAGAATCCACCCATTAGAGTAGGTTGAAGTCGTTCTCTCGAGAAATAGCATGACAACTGTAACAAACTGCTGCTCCTGCATGTTAGGCCTGTCAAGGTTATAGGTGGGGTAGGCTGGATAAGCACGTTCCAGGAGGCGCTGTGCGATCCCTCCTGAGACAGGCAGAAGGGAGTTACCCTCATCGACCTTGCTATAACGAGTTAAGTTAACTGAAGCTTCTTTGTATCCCATATATGGTCTTTCCTTCTCAGCAACCTGTACCAACTTGTATTTTTCCTTCTTAGGTAAAGGTTTCGAAATGTAACAGTATATATGTGATCTCTTGATAATATGCCAGCAGTCTTCTCGGCGGACCTCGAGGGGTTAGGTCGCGAGAAGCTCCTCTGGCAGAGTTGTTGTTTAATAAATTATTGTACTTTCTTCACTGCCAACTGACTGGTTATTGGTAATTGGTATTGGGGGCTATCAGTAAGTATAGCTCTATATGCCGCTATAGACTCGCAAATCTTTTATAACAGTTCAGACATCAGCCGAGAAATGGGGTCTACATTTTAAGTGAAACTAGTCTCTTTAATAATATTAATGGGACGCATTTTTTCTCGGTTTTTTGTATTGATATTCTTACTCTATATAAAAGAAGGGTCCTGGCAATACTCCTCGCAGTTTGCCACTGCGATCTCTGTTGCAGTTCTGACAGTTAAATGCAAATTTGTAGTTTTGCAGGCTCATTCCTGGCCACCAGTATATTGATTGTAATTCTTTCAGAGATTCCTTAATCTTAAGGTGTCTTAGACCCTCACCCATATGTGCGTCTGCTATTAACAATACTCTCCTGTTCGTGTTTGGAATTACCCTATCCCCCACTCCAGGGATTTGAGCAAAAGGAACGGAGTTTGCATCGATTATGTATGTATAATTAAGTGGATAGTTGACGGGTAGCGCTGCACAGTCGCCTTTTGATGACGTTTTTACCGCCAGCATCGTTTCCCCGTCTATGTATTTTCCTGAACGCTTTTATGTGGCTGCGGAAGCCGGCTTAGTTGCTTCCGCTGTGGCTGTCTCAGCCAATGAATTCCCTGTAACGTGAACGCCATCACGTTCATGACTCAATGAATGTATCACGTGAGTCTTTGGTAGTTCTTTCTGTAAAAGAACTACTTGTTCCCAAAGCGATTTTTGCTTTATTGTGGCACCTGTGTCATCTTTGTAACCGTTTTGAACCCATTTCTGCAAGTCGTTATTGTATGATTTGACGCAGTAATGTGAATCGCACACTATTAGTGTTGAGAATTCGCGATCGGCATTATCTAGCGCCATTTTTAACGCTATTACTTCAGTTTGTTTATCTGAATTGTTTTCTACAGAGTGTGATTTTGTTACCAGAGGTCTCAATTTACCTCCGCGCCACACGTTTTTAACCATCTGGCATGTGGCGTTATAGGCTTGTTTTCCCCAAACTGAGGGTTGTGCATATCCGTCTGTATATATTACACAGGTGTACTGTTGTATGGGCAGAATGTCGATTGGCAGAGGATATTCTCTTTCATATTCTAGATTTTTTAATCTTTTCATGTTTGGGCCAAAATAGTATTTCACTTTGTCTGTAGCAAGAGAATTTTCCTATTGTATCAGAGCCAACCACAGCACCGAGACCGCCCTCATCGCAGCCACCGACGACATCCGGACCCTGCTCGACAAGGGGGAAACAGTGGCCCTCATCCTCCTGGACCTCTCCGCTGCGTTCGACACGGTCTGCCACCGCACCCTAGTCCAGCGCCTCAGCAACATCGGTATCCAAGAGAAGGCACTGGAGTAGATCATCTCGTTCCTCGCCGGAAGAACACAAAGAGTCCGCCTCCCCCCGTTTCGCTCCGAGGCCACCGAAGTCATCTGCGGTGTCCCGCAAGGATCTTCACTCAGCCCCACCCTCTTCAACATCTTAATGAAACCTCTCGCAGCCATCGCACGCCAGCACAACCTCAAGATCATCTCTTACGCCGACGACACCCAGCTGATCCTCTCCCTCACCAGAGACCCCGACACCTCCAGAACCTGCCTACACGAAGGGATGAAAGACGTCGCCGAGTGGATGAAGGACAGCCGCCTGAAACTGAACTCGGACAAGACGGAAGTCCTCATCCTGGGATCTTCGACCTCCGCCTGGGACGACTCCTGGTGGCCCCCAGCCCTGGGCACCGCACCCAAGCCAACCGACCACGCACGCAACCTGGGCTTCATCCTGGACCCCTCCCTCTCGATGACCAGACAAGTCAACGCCGTCTCCTCATCGTGCTTCAACACCCTGCGTATGCTTCGCAAGATCTTCCGCTGGATCCCGACCGAGACCAGGAAGACTGTCACCCAGGCACTCGACCACCAGCCGACTGGACTACGGAAACGCCCTCTATGCCGGAACCACAGCCAAGCTACAGAAAAGACTCCAGCGCATCCAGAACGCCTCCGCCCGACTCATCCTGGATGTCCCCCGACGCAGCCACATCTCCAGCCACCTAAGGAACCTGCACTGGCTCCCCGTCGACAAGAGGATCACGTTCCGGCTCCTCACCCACGCACACAAGTCTCTCCACGACCTGGGCCCCAAGTACCTCAACGACCGCCTGACCTTCTACACGCCCACCCGCTAGCTACGGTCCACCAGCCTCGCCCTCGCAGCCGTACCACGCACCGAAGAGCCACCGCCGGAGGAAGATCCTTCTCTTACCTGGCTGCCAAGACTTGGAACTCCCTCCCCATCCACCTTCGGCTGACCCAGGACCATCTCGCCTTCAGGAAACAACTCAAGACCTGGCTGTTCGAGCAGTAGCATACCCCTCCCCCCAAGCGCCTTGAGACCCTCCCGGGTGAGTAGTGCGCTATACAAATGGCATGATTGATTGATTGATTGATTTTGGATTTAATGCCACGGTAGTTAAATTACATGGGCTTGTTAATGCCTCAAAGGCTGATTCTGCTGTTATAACAGTAATCCGTCTGCCTTCGGCTTGGTCTCTTTCTTTTGCTACAGCTGTTTGAACCGCATGTACAATGTTTTCCTTAATACTGAATGTTTTTTCAACTTCTGTGTACAAATGTGATTTGTATGCTATTGGTACCGTTTCTCCCTCATTAGAGGTTAGGTATGTGAATCCGCATCTTCCTGGGATGACCCGGATCACAAGGTTGCGTGTGTTATCGCGTGTTTGCAATTTTGTTTTAGCTAACATGTCTGTTTGCAATGATCTCAAAATTTCTGTGTGTTTTTGAGTCCAATTGATTGTTTTAAAATCTGGTTTTATTAGTTCATAGAGAGGTTTAACCCTCTCTGCATAATTTAGAATGTAAGTTCTTCCGAAATTCAGGAAACCTAGAATTGATTGTAAGTTTTTCAGCGTTCTTGGTGCTTGGATTACAGCACATTTCTCTAAGAAATTGTCTGCCAGGCTTTTGCCTTCACTTGATAATTCATATTCTAAAAACAGGACAGTTAGATGGGCAATTCGTGACTTTTTAAAGTTGAATTTGTAACCCTCTGCTGCGAACCCAAGTATTATGGTGTTCACTCTTTTCAAGTGAGTATCCAAGTCATCATCTGTTAGATAGATGTCATCGACATAAGATAATGCCTCATCATCACACATTTGTAGTAACTCTGTTACTCTTGCTGAGAATAATCCTGGGCTGTTCTTGAACCCCTGTGGGAGTCGACAGAATTTTTTTCTTCGAGCCAATTATTGAGAAGGCGGTCAAATACCTGCTTTCAGGTGCTATATTTTGACAAAAGAATATATTAGAGATGTCTAATGTTGTTTTGTATTTTTTGCGCACGATGTTATTCATTAGTGCTGCACTATGTGAGTTTTGTACTGCAAAAGTTTTGCAACATGAGTTTAGATGTCTGTAGTCCAAAACTAGACGATATGAATCGTCTGGCTTGGAGACAGGAAACAAAGGATTGTTCATTTGTGAGGTGCAAGTTTCAATCACCCCCTGGTATTCAAGTTGATCTAAGATCTCCCTAACCTGTTTTTTAGCTTCTTGCTTAATTGGGTACTGCCTCTGTGCAGTTGGTTGACATTTTAACTGGATTTTGTGAGGAGGAGAGTCCTCATCCCATCCAACATGGTTTTTATATAATGCAGGAGCTTGGGCTACTGCCCACTTTCTTGCAAGTGTATATTTTTTATGAATTGGAATGTGATTTGAGAAGGCAGGCATAATTATTTCTTCGCCATGAGGGCACTCCCTGACAAACTCCGGTGGCCAGTCTTTTTCAGCTAAAAGGATGTCATAGGCTTTGGAGAGGTTATCCCAAAGTAGACCCCTTATTTTTTTAGTCTTATCTCCCTCTATACGTAATGTTATTTCGTATATTTTATGAGGTTTGCTAACTCTGGTATCTGCAGTTTCCACCTGAATGTATTCATTCGTGTCCACTGTCTCCAGATGATTCATCAGGATCTTGCGAGCTATGCTCACTTCTGCTGCGCTGTCTAGCATTGTCTGAGCCCACTCTCCGTTTTTCAGCTGTGTCCTCAGGATCCTCGGCATGTTTGATTATTTTAATACTGGCTACCTTCTTTTTTGGAAATTGTAATTTTTTACTTTGATGAGCAGGTTCCTTGTCTTTGGACTTGAGGTGCTCTTCCCTGTGTTTTGACCGTCCTCTTCTTTCCGATTTCTGCGAGGAAGTCTGAAAAGATCGAGAGGGACGTGTATCAATATCTTGATATCTATCAGGTTTCTTCAAATTATCCCTATTTCTAAGGTTGTATCTTTTCTCAGAGGGCTCCCTCTGGGGAGACTTGTGTCCTTGGTCCGGAGATCTTTCTCTCCGCCGAGGAGACTTTCCTCTGGACTGGAATCTTTTTTCTTTGGGAGTGGATTGTTTATTTCCATCCCAGCTCTTTTTTGGAGTGTTTAAATTATTTTTAATAAATATTTTTTCAGGATTTTCAGTTAGTTGGGGTTTTACTGGTTTCCCACCAAAACTATCTCTTCCTAGCTCTTCATATGATTTTTCTATGATTCTTGCAAGTTCAAATGGTTGTTCTGCTATACTGTTTCTTTCAATTTCTGGCGGATCGTTATATCCTCCGTTGCCAATTGAACCAACTCTCTATATGCCTTTGTTAATTCTTTTATTTTAACTAAGAGTTCTTCGCTAGACATTTTATCAATGTCAGGCTGTGGTGTGTAGCTGGCTAGAACCGGCCACGTTGCTCCTGGTCTACCTAGTGGACTGAGCCTGGTGATGTGATTATTATGTTTTAGGGCGCCTTTAAACCAGAGCAGGTGCTCTTGGTATTTTAAAGGGATTTCCACCTCCTCGAAAGGAGTGTAATCATCCGGTGGTTCCTCTATTTTGTAATAGTGGAATTCATGTGTGGCAGCGTTTGTTGCTGGAAAGTTTATCCATGAATAGAATACCTCTGTCTGCCGATATTCATGTGCCTCAATTACGAATATGACTGTACCACCGCTCGATGTTAGTCCATTTTCTATAAGTTTAATAGTTATAGTTTTTCTTATGTTGACCGGGATCAGTATTACATCCGGGTCAGTCTGCAGGAGACTATTGTCATCCTCTAGGAGACGAGCTGATATTCTAGCTGCCTCCCTTTCTTCTTCAGTTTCTGACATTTTTACTGACAAAAAGGTTTTTGTTGCAGATCAAGTTACAAGGAAACAAAGATTAGGTGCACAATATTTTGGAACACTGTATCCTTCAACGTTGAATAAACCAAAAACTATACATAGAAATCTCTTACTACTAAGTTCCAGCGGATTTTAACCTTTGACCCACTCCAGACGTCTTTGGAGTATTTACGGGAGAAAGGGTCTGTGTGAAAAAGCACGACTGAGTTACCCTAACGTCTTGCGTTAGATTTATCGCCTTACCAAACGTTGGGCGCCATGTAGTGTAGTTCCTGTAGTTCCAATAGGCTCTGCGCATTTGAATAATATCTTCAGTAGTGTAGACGTAGGACTGAGGTTAAATAGGTCTCTACTGACTATATTAGACTTAAGTTTTTTGCCAGCTAGCTCAGAGTTCACTAGAAACTTTCTCGAATAAGCGAGGAGGAGTTTAACCTCCCTGGATAGACAAGAAGGGATTTAGTTTCTGACAACCATAAAACATGACAACTTTGCTCTCCCTGATTAAGAGTATATCTCTAGAGTCGTGTGAAAACAAAAGACAGCTATTTCACTCAGTCAAAGGTGCGTACTTAGTTTCACCAGATTGCAGAGAAAAAGAGAGATGGGAGTTTTCAATAAAAGGTGTTATTTATTGAGCAGTCTCTTTCCTCATACAAGAGAAATGAATTGCTACAATTGCAATACTTATAGTTAAGTAAAGTGCATACAGTAAAAGCAGGATTATGAAATAATACTGTAAAAGCATTGATATGGTTTCTTAGCCATATGATACTTTAAAATGGATAAAATAGATACATACACATATACATTGACTAATCGTACTCAACTGGTGCTTCTAACTACGCCTACCCCGGTGTACCTGACCTAAGCTTAATACGTGGGAAGGAGTAAGTAAGTAGCAGTTTAAGTTAAGTTTGTTTTGCCAAGGATCTGACTCAAGAATTCTCTGTAAGGGTTTAGTCAGTTCAGTACCTGGGTATGAGAAGGCAGGAGGGCTGGTATCTCTCTCTCAGGACTCGGTATCCCAGTCACCCGCAAGGGTAAGCTGGAAACGCCGGAGGCTGGATTTCTCGGCAAGAGAAAAGACAGCGTCTTTCGCAGCGCGTCAAAAGGGAGGGGCAGCGTCCGTGGGCTCTCGCATCAGCTGGGCTCTCGGGCAAGTAGTAGCTGCTCCAGATTCATCACCACCGTGTGTTTGCTTAAGGCAACGTTGGTATATTTATACCTGAAAGGTGCCGGGTTTGACGTAAGGCTGGACATAAGACATCAATAAAGATGTCACTAAGAACTGGTCGTTCTTACAGTGCTTTACAGGAGTTCTCGGACGAAATCAAAACAAAGCAGCGGGGATTTCCCAGGTTGCTGGAGGCTTGGATTTGTTTAAGAACTTGGTGTGCTTTCTAGGGGGCTGGAGGAGTAGGCTTGCTTAATGTGACAGCATGCGCTATGACTGAATTATGAAAAGGGTTTCTATGCCGTTGTAGGGATATTATTGATTTATAACCGGACAAGGGCAAAGAATAGGAATATCGATTCAGGTACCTAGATAAACACACTACAAAGTATGACATAAACTGCCTGTTTTAGGAGGAACTAAAGTGTCTATAGTGCAATAAGTCCGATAAAGTATTCAAAAATGTCGACATACGAGAAATCGGATAGTGTTTCACCATAATAACACAACATCGACTGCCTATTTGAAAAGGAGCTAAAGTGTCTATAGTGCAAAAAATGATGCAAATCTGTCGACATATGAGACATCGTATAATATTTCATCATATTAACAGTGCCTTTCAAAATGTAAGCTCTCTTTAGTATTTAGTAGAAATATGCCTCCCAAGACTTTTTAAAATGTCCTAATCTCCCCACTCGGTATTGCAAAGAAACATTCACTATTTCTAACCTGCGTCATTTTCCGAACCCAAGCATATTTTGTTGGTACCAGACCTGATCACCATCTTTGAAGAAGCAGCGGCCTAGCGACCGCCATTGCAATATATAATAGTTTAACCAATTTATCAGATAAGCCAAAACCCCTGAATTGAAGGGCGGAGTGAAATGATATGTGTCCAATGGGTTGGCGACTGACTTGAGCAATGAAAACACGGACTAGATTACTATAGTAAACCTTGTATAGAAAATGCGGGGTTCTATGTAGGAGCCATTTGCTAAAAAATAGCATCCGGCTCCAATTAGCCCCCCGTAACGTACTGAAATTAAATGTATTTACTACAGTCCACTTTCTCGCTGTTACATCCAATCCTTCATGTTTGTTCCCATTTTATTATTGCTTTCTGAGAAAGATCAGGACCTTTGATAGGGGCTACAAGTTTTTTTCACTCCCCGGGTTTCCTAACTATACTTTCTTCAAAATAGCGTGTGCGCCAGAATTTTACGCTCAATAATCTCCATCAGATCCACATGACTAAGGAACTTAATGAGCATGTTATAGAACCAGAGAAGAAGAAAATCATTTGGAATTAGATCAGACATTTCGGAAATATTTAGCCACCTATCAATCGTGAGAAAGTCTGAGATTTTACGGAATCCGACCGTGGCAAATTTTGGAGTAATTTCAAACGATTCTCTAATCCCGAATACCGAAGTGAGTTTGGATAAAGGGATTGAAGTATTGATTGCTGGGATTGTATATCTTCTGTAGAAGTCCTGACATTTTGAGCACAATGATGACATCACTACCAGGAAGTAGCCTGCTCCATGCTTCATTTGGATCACAGAGCTGGATAGAGGAGGAGGCAGAGCACTGAGCTCCAACAGACACACCCTGCAGTCCCAATACAGGGTACATATTGATATCACAATGTCCCAGGAAGCTGCAGGACCAAGTGAAACAGGCAGGAAGCGCAAAATCAAGTTCTCTGAAAAAAAACTGGAGTACTTGATAGAGGGAGTCAGCAGAGACCATGACCAGCTGTTTGGGAAGCTAACCTGGAAGGTGCCTGAGGCTACCAAGAGGCGTATCTGGCTGCGCATCAAGGCCAAGGTCAACGCGGTGGAAGTCATGCACCGGTCCATCGATGACCTAAAAAAGAGGTGGTACGACCTCAGAGGCCGTGCCAAGGAGCGCATTACGGAGAGACTGGGGGAGAGACTGGCCACGGGAGGAGGAGACTCCACAGTCCCCGAGAACACACCAATGGAGGACCTAGTGGAGGACACCATCAACCCTGCAGCCGGCGTGGGGGTCACTCAACTGGACACCTCTCGTGCCACAAACCAATCACAAGGTAAGCCTGAGGAACTGAAATCTGAATTAGGCCTTGTAAAGTAAACCAAAGACACACAGTGTTACTTAGAAATTAGCGTGATGTACCTATTTAGTCCAGTATAGGTGTCTGTGCAAAGTACACTTTGGATACATGGTAATTTAGTGATTGTTACACACCCTATATGAATTTCTGTCTACCGACGGGTACTATACTTTAACCCGACCGGCGCCATTTTGTGGCCTAGCCTACCTGTAGCATTAACAGAATCCACCCATTTGAGTCAGTTGAAGTCGTTCTCTCGAGAAATAGCATGACAACTGTAACAAACTGCTGCTCCTGCATGTTAGGCCTGTCAAGGTTATAGGTGGGGGTAGGCTGGATAAGCACATTCCAGGAGGCGCTGTGTGAACCCTCCTGAGACAGGCAGAAGGGAGTTACCCTCATTGACCTTGCTATAACGAGCTAAGCTAACTGAAGCTTCTTTGTATCCCATATATGGTCTTTCCTTCTCAGCAACCTGTACCAACTTGTATTTTTCCTTCTTAGGTAAAGGTTTCGAAATGTAACAGTATATATGTGATCTCTTGATAATATGCCAGCAGTCTTCTCGGCGGACCTCGAGGGGTTAGGTCGCGAGAAGCTCCTCTGGCAGAGTTGTTGTATAATAAATTATTGTACTTTCTTCACTGCCAACTGACTGGTTATTGGTAATTGGTATTGGGGGCTATCAGTAAGTATAGCTCTATATGCCGCTATAGACTCGCAAATCTTTTTAACAGTTCAGACGTCAGCCGAGAGCTGGGGTCTACATTTTAAGTGAAACTAGTCTCTTTAATAATATTAATGGGACGCATTTTTTCTGTTTTTTTTTTATTGATATTCTTACTCTATATAAAAGAAGGGTCCTGGCAATACTCCTCGCAGTTCGCCACTGCGATCTCTGTTGCAGTTCTGACAGTTAAATGCAAATTTGTAGTTTTGCAGGCTCATTCCTGGCCACCAGTATATTGATTGTAATTCTTTCAGAGATTCCTTAATCTTAAGGTGTCTTAGACCCTCACCCATATGTGCGTCTGCTATTAACAATACTCTCCTGTTCGTGTTTGGAATTACCCTATCCCCCACTCCAGGGATTTGAGCAAAAGGAACGGAGTTTGCATCGATTATGTATGTATAATTGAGTGGATAGTTGACGGGTAGCACTGCACAGTCGCCTTTTGATGACGTTTTTACCGCCAGCATCGTTTCCCCGTCTATGTATTTTCCTGAACGCTTTTTTGTAGCTGCGGAAGCCGGCTTAGTTGCTTCCGCTGTGGCTGTCTCAGCCAATGAATTCCCTGTAACGTGAACGCCATCACGTTCATGACTCAATGAATGTATCACGTGAGTCTTTGGTAGTTCTTTCTGTAAAAGAACTACTTGTTCCCAAAGCGATTTTTGCTTTATTGTGGCACCTGTGTCATCTTTGTAACCGTTTTGAACCCATTTCTGCAAGTCGTTATTGTATGATTTGGCGCAGTAATGTGAATCGCACATTATTAGTGTCGAGAATTCGCGATCGGCATTATCTAGCGCCATTTTAAACGCTATTACTTCAGTTTGTTTATCTGAATTGTTTTCTACAGAGTGTGATTTTGTTACCAGAGGTCTCAATTTACCTCCGCGCCACACGTTTTTAACCAACTGGCATGTGGCGTTATAGGCTTGTTTTCCCCAAACTGAGGGTTGTGCATATCCGTCTGTATATATTACAAAGGTGTACTGTTGTATGGGCAGAATGTCGATTGGCAGAGGATATTCTCTTTCATATTCTAGATTTTTTAATCTTTTCATGTTTGGGCCAAAATAGTATTTCACTTTGTGTGTAGCAAGAGAATTTTCCCATTGTATCAGAGCCAACCACAGCACCGAGACCGCCCTCATCGCAGCCACCGATGACATCCGGACCCTGCTCGACAAGGGGGAAACAGTGACCCTCATCCTCCTGGACCTCTCCGCTGCGTTCGACACGGTCTGCCACCGCACCCTAGTCCAGCGCCTCAGCAACATCGGTATCCAAGAGAAGGCACTGGAGTGGATCATCTCGTTCCTCGCCGGAAGAACACAAAGAGTCCGCCTCCCCCCGTTTCGCTCCGAGGCCACCGAAGTCATCTGCGGCGTCCCGCAAGGATCTTCACTCAGCCCCACCCTCTTCAACATCTACATGAAACCTCTTGCAGCCATCGCACGCCAGCACAACCTCAACATCATCTCTTACGCCGACGACACCCAGCTGATCCTCTCCCTCACCAGAGACCCCGACACCGCCAGAACCTGCCTACACGAAGGGAAGAAAGACGTCGCCGAGTGGATGAAGTACAGCCGCCTGAAACTGAACTCGGACAAGACGGAAGTCCTCATCCTGGGATCTTCGCCCTCCGCCTGGGACGACTCCTGGTGGCCCCCAGCCCTGGGCACCGCACCCAAGCCAACCGACTACGCACGCAACCTGGGCTTCATCCTGGACCCCTCCCTCTCGATGACCAGACAAGTCAACGCCGTCTCCTCATCGTGCTTCAACACCCTGCGTATGCTTCGCAAGATCTTCCGCTGGATCCCGACCGAGACCAGGAAGACTGTCACCCAGGCACTCGTCACCAGCCGACTGGACTACGGAAACACCCTCTACGCCGGAACCACAGCCAAGCTACAGAAAAGACTCCAGCGCATCCAGAACGCCTCCGCCCGACTCATCCTGGATGTCCCCCGACGCAGCCACATCTCCAGCCACCTGAGGAACCTGCACTGGCTCCCCGTCGACAAGAGGATCACGTTCCAGCTCCTCACCCACGCACACAAGTCTCTCCACGACCTGGGCCCCAAGTACCTCAACGACCGCCTGACCTTCTACACGCCCACCCGCCAGCTGCGGTCCACCAGCCTCGCCCTCGCAGCCGTACCACGCATCCGAAGAGCCACCGCCGGAGGAAGATCCTTCTCTTACCTGGCTGCCAAGACTTGAACTCCCTCCCCATCCACCTTCGGCTGACCCAGGACCATCTCGCCTTCAGGAAACAACTCAAGACCTGGCTGTTCGAGCAGTAGCATACCCCTCCCCCCAAGCGCCTTGAGACCCTCCCGGGTGAGTAGTGCGCTATACAAATGGCATGATTGATTGATTGATTTTGGATTTAATGCCACGGTAGTTAAATTACATGGGCTTGTTAATGCCTCAAAAGCTGATTCTGCCGTTATAACAGTAATCCGTCTGCCTTCGGCTTGGTCTCTTTCTTTTGCTACAGCTGTTTGAACCGCATGTACAATGTTTTCCTTAATACTGAATGTTTTTTCAACTTCTGTGTACAAATGTGATTTGTATTCTATTGGTACTGTTTCTCCCTCATTAGAGGTTAGGTATGTGAATCCGCATCTTCCTGGGATGACCCGGATCACAAGGTTGCGTGTGTTATCGCGTGTTTGCAATTTTGTTTTAGCTAACATGTCTGTTTGCAATGATCTCAAAATTTCTGTGTGTTTTTGAGTCCAATTGATTGTTTTAAAATCTGGTTTTATTAGTTCATAGAGAGGTTTAACCCTCTCTGCATAATTTAGAATGTAAGTTCTTCTTAAATTCAGGAAACCTAGAATTGATTGTAAGTTTTTCAGCGTTCTTGGTGCTTGGATTACAGCACATTTCTCTAAGAAATTGTCTGCCAGGCTTTTGCCTTCACTTGATAATTCATATCCTAAAAACAGGCCAGTTAGATGGGCAATTCGTGACTTTTTAAAGTTGAATTTGTAACCCTCTGCTGCGAACCCAAGTATTATGGTGTTCACTCTTTTCAAGTGAGTATCCAAGTCATCATCTGTTAGATAGATGTCATCGACATAAGATAATGCCTCATCATCATACATTTGTAGTAACTCTGTTACTCTTGCTGAGAATAATCCTGGGCTGTTCTTGAACCCCTGTGGGAGTCGACAGAATTTTTTACTGCGAGCCCATTATTGAGAAAGCGGTCAAATACCTGCTTTCAGGTGCTATATTTTGACAAAAGAATATATTAGAGATGTCTAATGTTGTTTTGTATTTTTTGCGCACAATGTTATTCATTAGTGCTGCACTATGTGAGTTTTGTACTGCAAAAGTTTTGCAACATGAGTTTAGATGTCTGTAGTCCAAAACTAGACGATATGAATCGTCTGGCTTGGAGACAGGAAACAAAGGATTGTTCATTTGTGAGGTGCAAGTTTCAATCACCCCCTGGTATTCAAGTTGATCTAAGATCTCCCTAACCTGTTTTTTAGCTTCTTGCTTAATTGGGTACTGCCTCTGTGCAGTTGGTTGACATTTTAACTGGATTTTGTGAGGAGGAGAGTCCTCATCCCATCCAACATGGTTTTTATATAATGCAGGAGCTTGGGCTACTGCCCACTTTCTTGCAAGTGTATATTTTTTATGAATTGGAATGTGATTTGAGAAGGCAGGCATAATTATTTCTTCGCCATGAGGGCACTCCCTGACAAACTCCGGTGGCCAGTCTTTTTCAGCTAAAAGGATGTCATAGGCTTTGGAGACGTTATCCCAAAGTAGACCCCTTATTTTTTTAGTCTTATCTCCCTCTATACGTAATGTTATTTCGTATATTTTATGAGGTTTGCTAACTCTGGTATCTGCAGTTTCCACCTGAATGTATTCATTCGTGTCCACTGTCTCCAGATGATTCATCAGGATCTTGCGAGCTATGCTCACTTCTGCTGCGCTGTCTAGCATTGTCTGAGCCCACTCTCCGTTTTTCAGCTGTGTCCTCAGGATCCTCGGCATGTTTGATTATTTTAATACTGGCTACCTTCTTTTTTGGAAATTGTAATTTTTTACTTTGATGAGCAGGTTCCTTGTCTTTGGACTTGACGTGCTCTTCCCTGTGTTTTGACCGTCCTCTTCTTTCCGATTTCTGCGAGGAAGTCTGAAAAGATCGAGAGGGACGTGTATCAATATCTTGATATCTATCAGGTTTCTTCAAATTATCCCTATTTCTAAGGTTGTATCTTTTCTCAGAGGGCTCCCTCTGGGGAGACTTGTGTCCTTGGTCCGGAGATCATTCTCTCCGCCGAGGAGACTTTCCTCTGGACTGGAATCTTTTTTCTGTGGGAGTGGATTGTTTATTTCCATCCCAGCTCTTTTTTGGAGTGTTTAAATTATTTTTAATAAATATTTTTTCAGGATTTTCAGTTAGTTGGGGTTTTACTGGTTTCCCACCCAAACTATCTCTTCCTAGCTCTTCATATGATTTTTCTATGATTCTGGCAAGTTCAAATGGTTGTTCTGCTATACTGTTTCTTTCAATTTCTGGCGGATCGTTATATCCTCCGTTGCCAATTGAACCAACTCTTTATATGCCTTTGTTAATTCTTTTATTTTAACTAAGAGTTCTTCGCTAGACATTTTATCAATGTCAGGTTGTGGTGTGTAGCTGGCTAGAACCGGCCACGTTGCTCCTGGTCTACCTAGTGGACTGAGCCTAGTGATGTGATTATTATGTTTTAGGGCGCCTTTAAACCAGAACAGGTGCTCTTGGTATTTTAATGGGATTTCCACCTCCTCGAAACGAGTGTAATCATCCGGTGGTTCCTCTATTTTGTAATAGTGGAATTCATGTGTGGCAGCGTTTGTTGCTGGAAAGTTTATCCATGAATAGAATACCTCTGTCTGCCGATATTCATGTGCCTCAATTACGAATATGACTGTACCACCTCTCGATGTTAGTCCATTTTCTATAAGTTTAATAGTTATAGTTTTTCTTATGTTGACCGGGATCAGTATTACATCCGGGTCAGTCTGCAGGAGACTATTGTCATCCTCTAGGAGACGAGCTGATATTCTAGCTGCCTCCCTTTCTTCTTCAGTTTCTGACATTTTTACTGACAGAAAGGTTTTTGTTGCAGATCAAGTTTCAAGGAAACAAAGATTAGGTGCACAATATTTTGGAACACTGTATCCTTCAACGTTGAATAAACCAAAAACTATACATAGAAATCTCTTCCTACTAAGTTCCAGCGGATTTTAACCTTTGACCTACTCCAGACGTCTTTGGAGTATTTACGGGAGAAAGGGTCTGTGTGAAAAAGCACGACTGAGTTACCCTAACGTCTTGCGTTAGATTTATCGCCTTACCAAACGTTGGGCGCCATGTAGTGTAGTTCCTGTAGTCCCAATAGGCTCTGCGCATTTGAATAATATCTTCAGTAGTGTAGACGTAGGACTGAGGTTAAATAGGTCTCTACTGACTATATTAGACTTAAGTTTTTTGCCAGCTAGCTCAGAGTTCACTCGAAACTTTCTCGAATAAGCGAGGAGGAGTTTAACCTCCCTGGATAGACAAGAAGGGATTTACAGCCTGATTCATGTACGGGTTGTTTTGCGTGGCCCTAATAGCGAATCATAGCGACTCGCTATTGAGGACACGCAAAACGGCATTCATGTAGGAATTGCTAAATAAATAGCGATTCCTACATGTTCTTTATTTGCGAGTAGCAATTTGCTACTCGCAAAAACTCCCCATTCATTCCTATGGGCCAAGAGGCCCATAGGAATGAATGGGGAGTATCCCTTATTTGCGAGTAGCAATTTGCTACTCGCAAATAAGATAGCGATTTTAAGGGTGCCAGGGGTGTCCAAAGGACACCCTGTAGCACCCCTGAAATGCTAATTGAAACAGGTGTTGCGCACACACATGTCCAAGGGACATGTGTGTGTGTAACATGCAACTTAGAAAAATGCTTTTAAAAGCATTTTTCTAAGTTTTTGCTATTTACCGAGAGGTCTGACCTCTCGGTAAATAGCGGCTCAAAATTGCTAATTCGCAATTTTTAAATGTGTCATGAATAGCATTTAAGGAATCTCTAATAGAGATTCCTTAAATGCTAATCCTCGCATATTTGCTAATTCTTCATTAGCGATTTTTGCATTTGGGATTGTGAATCCCAAATGCCAAAATTGCACTCGCAAAAGGCAAGATTCTGAGAATCTTGCCCTTTGCGAGTGCAATTTAGCTTCATGAATCAGGTTGTTAGTTTCTGACGACCATAAAACATGACAACTTTGCTCTCCCTGATTAAGAGTATATCTCTAGAGTCGTGTGAAAACAAAAGACAGCTATTTCACTCAGTCAAAGGTGCGTACTTAGTTTCACCAGATTGCAGAGAAAAAGAGAGACGGGCGTTTTCAATAAAAGGTGTTATTTATTGAGCAGTCTCTTTCCTCATACAAGAGAAATGAATTGCTACAATTGCAATACTTATAGTTAAGTAAAGTGCATACAGTAAAAGCAGGATTATGAAATAATACTGTAAAAGCATTGATATGGTTTCTTAGCCATATGATACTTTAAAATGGATAAAATAGATACATACATATATACATTGACTAATCGTACTCAACTGGTGCTTCTAACTACGCCTACCCCGGTGTACCTGACCTAAGCCTAATACGTGGGAAGGAGTAAGTAAGTATCAGTTTAAGTTAAGTTTGTTTTGCCAAGGATCTGACTCAAGAATTCTCTGTAAGGGTTTAGTCAGTTCAGTACCTGGGTATTAGAAGGCAGGAGGGCTGGTATCTCTCT
Source organism: Lissotriton helveticus (assembly GCF_964261635.1). Taxonomy (NCBI): domain Eukaryota; kingdom Metazoa; phylum Chordata; class Amphibia; order Caudata; family Salamandridae; genus Lissotriton; species Lissotriton helveticus. Next base: position 338,726,028 of record NC_136063.1, on the reverse strand, counting down.
CTCAGGACTCGGTATCCCAGTCACCCGCAAGGGTAAGCTGGAAACGCCGGAGGCTGGATTTCTCGGCAAGAGAAAAGACAGCGTCTTTCTCAGCGCGTCAAAAGGGAGGGGCAGCGTCCGTGGGCTCTCGCATCAGCTGGGCTCTCGGGCAAGTAGTAGCTGCTCCAGATTCATCACCACCGTGTGTTTGCTTAAGGCAACGTAGGTATATTTATACCTGAAAGGTGCCGGGTTTGACATAAGGCTGGACATAAGACATCAATAAAGATGTCACTAAGAACTGGTCGTTCTTACAGTGCTTTACAGGAGTTCTCGGACGAAATCAAAACAAAGCAGCGGGGATTTCCCAGGTTGCTGGAGGCTTGGATTTGTTTAAGAACTTGGTGTGCTTTCTAGGGGGCTGGAGGAGTAGGCTTGCTTAATGTGACAGCATGCGCTACGACTGAATTATGAAAAGGGTTTCTATGCCGTTGTAGGGATATTATTGATTTATAACCGGACAAGGGCAAAGAATAGGAATATCGATTCAGGTACCTAGATAAACACACTACAAAGTATGACATAAACTGCCTGTTTTAGGAGGAACTAAAGTGTCTATAGTGCAATAAGTCCGATAAAGTATTCAAAAATGTCGACATACGAGAAATCGGATAGTGTTTCACCATAATAACACAACATCGACTGCCTATTTGAAAAGGAGCTAAAGTGTCTATAGTGCAAAAAATGATGCAAATCTGTCGACATATGAGACATCGTATAATATTTCATCATATTAACAGTGCCTTTCAAAATGTAAGCTCTCTTTAGTATTTAGTAGAAATATGCCTCCCAAGACTTTTTAAAATGTCCTAATCTCCCCACACGGTATTGCAAAGAAACATTCACTATTTCTAACCTGCGTCATTTTCCGAACCCAAGCATATTTTGTTGGTACCAGACCTGTTCACCATCTTTGAAGAAGCAGCGGCCTAGCGACCGCCATTGCAATATATAATAGTTTAACCAATTTATCAGATAAGCCAAAACCCCTGAATTGAAGGGCGGAGTGAAATGATATGTGTCCAATGGGCTGGCGACTGACTTGAGCAATGAAAACACAGACTAGATTACTAGAATAAACCTTGTATAGAAAATGCGGGGTTCTATGTAGGAGCCATTTGCTAAAAAATAGCATCCGGCTCCAATTAGCCCCCCGTAACGTACTGAAATTAAATGTATTTACTACAGTCCACTTTTTCGCTGTTACATCCAATCCTTCATGTTTGTTCCCATTTTATTATTGCTTTCTGAGAAAGATCAGGACCTTTGATAGGGGCTACAAGTTTTTTTCACTCCCCGGGTTTCCTAACTATACTTTCTTCAAAATAGCGTGTGCGCCAGAATTTTACGCTCAATAATCTCCATCAGATCCAGATGACTAAGGAACTTAATGAGCATGTTATAGAACCAGAGAAGAAGAAAATCATTTGGAATTAGATCAGGCATTTCGGAAATATTTAGCCACCTATCAATCGTGAGAAAGTCTGAGATTTTACGGAATCCGACCGTGGCAAATTTTGGAGTAATTTCAAACGATTCTCTAATCCCGAATACCGAAGTGAGTTTGGATAAAGGGATTGAAGTATTGATTGCTGGGATTGTATATCTTCTGTAGAAGTCCTGACATTTTGAGCACAATGATGACATCACTACCAGGAAGTAGCCTGCTCCATGCTTCATTTGGATCACAGAGCTGGATAGAGGAGGAGGCAGAGCACTGAGCCCCAACAGACACACCCTGCAGTCCCAATACAGGGTACATATTGATATCACAATGTCCCAGGAAGCTGCAGGACCAAGTGAAACAGGCAGGAAGCGCAAAATCAAGTTCTCTGAAAAAAAACTGGAGTACTTGATAGAGGGAGTCAGCAGAGACCATGACCAGCTGTTTGGGAAGCTAACCTGGAAGGTGCCCGAGGCTACCAAGAGGCGTATCTGGCTGCGCATCAAGGCCAAGGTCAACGCGGTGGGAGTCATGCACCGGTCCATCGATGACCTAAAAAAGAGGTGGTACGACCTCAGAGGCCGTGCCAAGGAGCGCATTACGGAGAGACTGGGAGAGAGACTGGCCACGGGAGGAGGAGACTCCACAGTCCCCGAGAACACACCAATGGAGGACCTAGTGGAGGACACCATCAACCCTGCAGCCGGCGTGGGGGTCACTCAACTGGACACCTCTCGTGCCACAAACCAATCACAAGGTAAGCCTGAGGAACCGAAATCTGAATTAGGCCTTGTACTTAGAAATTAGCGTGATGTACCTATTTAGTCCAGTATAGGTGTCTGTGCAAAGTACACTTTGGATACATGGTAATTTAGTGATTGTTACACACCCTATATGAATTTCTGTCTACCGACGGGTACTATACTTTAACCCGACTGGCGCCATTTTGTGGCCTAGCCTACCTGTAGCATTAACAGAATCCACCCATTTGAGTCAGTTGAACTCGTTCTCTCGAGAAATAGCATGACAACTGTAACAAACTGCTGCTCCTGCATGTTAGGCCTGTCAAGGTTATAGGTGGGGGTAGGCTGGATAAGCACATTCCAGGAGGCGCTGTGTGAACCCTCCTGAGACAGGCAGAAGGGAGTTACCCTCATTGACCTTGCTATATAAAGCTAAGCTAACTGAAGCTTCTTTGTATCCCATATATGGTCTTTCCTTCTCAGCAACCTATACCAACTTGTATTTTTCCTTCTTAGGTAACGGTTTTCAAAATGTAACAGTATATATGTGGTCTCTTGATAATGTGCCAGCAGTCTTCTCGGCGGACCTCGAGGGGTTAGGTCGCAAGAAGCTCCTCTGGCAGAGTTGTTGTATAATAAATGATTGTACTTTCTTCACTGCCAACTGACTGGTTATTGGTAATTGGTATTGGGGGCTATCAGTAAGTATAGCTCTATATGCCGCTATAGACTCGCAAATCTTTTTAACAGTTCAGACGTCAGCCGAGAGCTGGGGTCTACATTTTAAGTGAAACTAGTCTCTTTAATAATATTAATGGGACGCATTTTTTCTGGGTTTTTTGTATTGATATTCTTACTCTATATAAAAGAAGGGTCCTGGCAATACTCCTCGCAGTTCGCCACTGCGATCTCTGTTGCAGTTCTGACAGTTAAATGCAAATTTGTAGTTTTGCAGGCTCATTCCTGGCCACCAGTATATTGATTGTAATTCTTTCAGAGATTCCTTAATCTTAAGGTGTCTTAGACCCTCACCCATATGTGCGTCTGCTATTAACAATACTCTCCTGTTCGTGTTTGGAATTACCCTATCCCCCACTCCAGGGATTTGAGCAAAAGGAACGGAGTTTGCATCGATTATGTATGTATAATTGAGTGGATAGTTGACGGGTAGCACTGCACAGTCGCCTTTTGATGACGTTTTTACCGCCAGCATCGTTTCCCCGTCTATGTATTTTCCTGAACGCTTTTTTGTAGCTGCGGAAGCCGGCTTAGTTGCTTCCGTTGTGGCTGTCTCAGCCAATGAATTCCCTGTAACGTGAACGCCATCACGTTCATGACTCAATGAATGTATCACGTGAGTCTTTGATAGTTCTTTCTGTAAAAGAACTACTTGTTCCCAAAGCGATTTTTGCTTTATTGTGGCACCTGTGTCATCTTTGTAACCGTTTTGAACCCATTTCTGCAAGTCGTTATTGTATGATTTGACGCAGTAATGTGAATCGCACACTATTAGTGACGAGAATTCGCGATCGGCATTATCTAGCGCCATTTTTAACGCTATTACTTCAGTTTGTTTATCTGAATTGTTTTCTACAGAGTGTGATTTTGTTACCAGAGGTCTCAATTTACCTCTGCGCCACACATTTTTAACCATATGGCATGTGGCGTTATAGGCTTGTTTTCCCCAAACTGAGGGTTGTGCATATCCATCTGTATATATTACACAGGTGTACTGTTGTATGGGCAGAGGATATTCTCTTTCATATTCTAGATTTTTTAATTTTTTCATGTTTAGGCCAAAATAGTATTTCACTTTGTCTGTAGCAAGAGAATTTTCCCATTGTATCAGAGCCAACCACAGCACCGAGACCGCCCTCATCGCAGCCACCGACGACATTCGGACCCTGCTCGACAAGGGGGAAACAGTGGCCCTCATCCTCCTGGACCTCTCCGCTGCGTTCGACACGATCTGCCACCGCACCCTAGTCCAGCGCCTCAGCAACATCGGTATCCAAGAGAAGGCACTGGAGTGGATCATCTCGTTCCTCGCAGGAAGAACACAAAGAGTCCGCCTCCCCCCGTTTCGCTCCGAGGCCACCGAAGTCATCTGCGGCGTCCCGCAAGGATCTTCACTCAGCCCCACCCTCTTCAACATCTACATGAAACCTCTCGCAGCCATCGTACGCCAGCACAACCTCAACATCATCTCTTACGCCGACGACACCCAGCTGATCCTCTCCCTCACCAGAGACCCCGACACCGCCAGAACCTGCCTACACGAAGGGATGGAAGACGTCGCCGAGTGGATGAAGGACAGCCGCCTGAAACTGAACTCGGACAAGACGGAAGTCCTCATCCTGGGATCTTCGCCCTCCGCCTGGGACAACTCCTGGTGGCCCCCAGCCCTGGGCACAGCACCCAAGCCAACCGACCACGCACGCAACCTGGGCTTCATCCTGGACCCCTCCCTCTCGATGACCAGACAAGTCAACGCCGTCTCCTCATCGTGCTTCAACACCCTGCGTATGCTTCGCAAGATCTTCCGTTGGATCCCGACCGAGACCAGGAAGACTGTCACCCAGGCACTCGTCACCAGCCGACTGGACTACGGAAACGCCCTCTACGCCGGAACCACAGCCAAGCTACAGAAAAGACTCCAGCGCATCCAGAACGCCTCCGCCCGACTCATCCTGGATGTCCCCCGACGCAGCCACATCTCCAGCCACCTGAGGAACCTGCACTGGCTCCCCGTCGACAAGAGGATCATGTTCCGGCTCCTCACCCACGCACACAAGTCTCTCCATGACCTGGGCCCCAAGTACCTCAACGACCGCCTGACCTTCTACACGCCCACCCGCCAGCTACGGTCCACCAGCCTCGCCCTCGCAGCTGTACCACGCATCCGAAGAGCGACCGCCGGAGGAAGATCCTTCTCTTACCTGGCTGCCAAGACTTGGAACTCCCTCCCCATCCACCTTCGGCTGACCCACGACCATCTCGCCTTCAGGAAACAACTCAAGACCTGGCTGTTCGAGCAGTAGCATACCCCTCCCCCCAAGCGCCTTGAGACCCTCCCGGGTGAGTAGTGCGCTATACAAATGGCATGATTGATTGATTGATTGATTTTGGATTTAATGTCACGGTAGTTAAATTACATGGGCTTGTTAATGCCTCAAAAGCTGATTCTGCTGTTATAACAGTAATCCGTCTGCCTTCGGCTTGGTCTCTTTCTTTTGCTACAGCTGTTTGAACCGCATGTACAATGTTTTCCTTAATACTGAATGTTTTTTCAACTTCTGTGTACAAATGTGATTTGTATGCTATTGGTACCGTTTCTCCCTCATTAGAGGTTAGGTATGTGAATCCGCATCTTCCTGGGATGACCCAGATCACAAGGTTCCGTGTGTTATCGCGTGTTTGCAATTTTGTTTTAGCTAACATGTCTGTTTGCAATGATCTCAAAATTTCTGTGTGTTTTTGAGTCCAATTGATTGTTTTAAAATCTGGTTTTATTAGTTCATAGAGAGGTTTAACCCTCTCTGCATAATTTAGAATGTAAGTTCTTCCGAAATTCAGGAAACCTAGAATTGATTGTAAGTTTTTCAGCGTTCTTGGTGCTTGGATTACAGCACATTTCTCTAAGAAATTGTCTGCCAGGCTTTTGCCTTCACTTGATAATTCATATCCTAAAAACAGGACAGTTAGATGGGCAATTCGTGACTTTTTAAAGTTGAATTTGTAACCCTCTGCTGCGAACCCAAGTATTATGGTGTTCACTCTTTTCAAGTGAGTATCCAAGTCATCATCTGTTAGATAGATGTCATCGACATAAGATAATGCCTCATCATCATACATTTGTAGTAACTCTGTTACTCTTGCTGAGAATAATCCTGGGCTGTTCTTGAACCCCTGTGGGAGTCAACAGAATTTTTCTGCGAGCCCATTATTGAGAAAGCGGTCAAATACCTGCTTTCAGGTGCTATATTTTGACAAAAGAATATATTAGAGATGTCTAATGTTGTTTTGTATTTTTTGCGCACGATGTTATTCGTTAGTGCTGCACTATGTGAGTTTTGTACTGCAAAAGTTTTGCAACATGAGGTTAGATGTCTGTAGTCCAAAACTAGACGATATGAATCGTCTGGCTTGGAGACAGGAAACAAAGGATTGTTCATTTGTGAGGTGCAAGTTTCAATCACCCCCTGGTATTCAAGTTGATCTAAGATCTCCCTAACCTGTTTTTTAGCTTCTTGCTTAATTGGGTACTGCCTCTGTGCAGTTGGTTGACATTTTAACTGGATTTTGTGAGGAGGAGAGTCCTCATACCATCCAACATGGTTTTTATATAATGCAGGAGCTTGGGCTTCTTCCCACTTTCTTGCAAGTGTATATTTTTTATGAATTGGAATGTGATTTGAGAAGGCAGGCATAATTATTTTTTTTTCGCCATGAGGGCACTCCCTGACAAACTCCGGTGGCCAGTCTTTTTCAGCTAAAAGGATGTCATAGGCTTTGGAGAGATTATCCTAAAGTAGACCCCTTATTTTTTTAGTCTTATCTCCCTCTATACGTAATGTTATTTCATATATTTTATGAGGTTTGCTAACTCTGGTATCTGCAGTTTCCACCAGAATGTATTCATTCGTGTCCACTGTCTCCAGATGATTCATCAGGATCTTGCGAGCTATGCTCACTTCTGCTGCGCTGTCTAGCATTGTCTGAGCCCACTCTCCGTTTTTCAGCTGTGTCCTCAGGATCCTCGGCATGTTTGATTATTTTAATACTGGCTACCTTCTTTTTTGGAAATTGTAATTTTTTACTTTGATGAGCAGGTTCCTTGTCTTTGGACTTGACGTGCTCTTCCCTGTGTTTTGACCGTCCTCTTCTTTCCGATTTCTGCGAGGAAGTCTGAAAAGATCGAGAGGGACGTGTATCAATATCTTGATATCTATCAGGTTTCTTCAAATTATCCCTATTTCTAAGGTTGTATCTTTTCTCAGAGGGCTCCCTCTGGGGAGACTTGTGTCCTTGGTCTGGAGATCTTTCTCTCCGCCGAGGAGACTTTCCTCTGGACTGGAATCTTTTTTCTTTGGGAGTGGATTGTTTATTCCCATCCCAGCTCTTTTTTGGAGTGTTTAAATTATTTTTAATAAATATTTTTTCAGGATTTTCAGTTAGTTGGGGTTTTACTGGTTTCCCACCCAAACTATCTCTTCCTAGCTCTTCATATGATTTTTCTATGATTCTGGCAAGTTCAAATGGTTGTTCTGCTATACTGTTTCTTTCAATTTCTGGCGGATCGTTATATCCTCCGTTGCCAATTGAACCAACTCTCTATATGCCTTTGTTAATTCTTTTATTTTAACTAAGAGTTCTTCGCTAGACATTTTATCAATGTCAGGTTGTGGTGTGTAGCTGGCTAGAACCGGCCACGTTGCTCCTGGTCTACCTAGTGGACTGAGCCTGGTGATGTGATTATTATGTTTTAGGGTGCCTTTAAACCAGAGCAGGTGCTCTTGGTATTTTAATGGGATTTCCACCTCCTCGAAAGGAGTGTAATCATCCGGTGGTTTCTCTATTTTGTGATAGTGGAATTCATGTGTGGCAGCGTTTGTTGCTGGAAAGTTTATCCATGAATAGAATACCTCTGTCTGCCGATATTTATGTGCCTCAATTACAAATATGACTGTACCACCTCTCGATGTTAGTCCATTTTCTATAAGTTTAATAGTTATAGTTTTTTTTATGTTGACCGGGATCAGTATTACATCCGGGTCAGTCTGCAGGAGACTATTGTCATCCTCTAGGAGACGAGCTGATATTCTAGCTGCCTCCCTTTCTTCTTCAGTTTCTGACATTTTTACTGACAGAAAGGTTTTTGTTGCAGATCAAGTTTCAAGGAAACAAAGATTAGGTGCACAATATTTTGGAACACTGTATCCTTCAACGTTGAATAAACCAAAAACTATACATAGAAATCTCTTCCTACTAAGTTCCAGCGGATTTTAACCTTTGACCTACTCCAGACGTCTTTGGAGTATTTACGGGAGAAAGGGTCTGTGTGAAAAAGCACGACTGAGTTACCCTAACCTCTTTGTTGGTACCAGACCTGATCACCATCTTTGAAGAAGCAGCGGCCTAGCGACCGCCATTGCAATATATAATAGTTTAACCAATTTATCAGATAAGCCAAAACCCCTGAATTGAAGGGCGGAGTGAAATGATATGTGTCCAATGGGCTGGCGACTGACTTGAGCAATGAAAACACGGACTAGATTACTAGAATAAACCTTGTATAGAAAATGCGGGGTTCTATGTAGGAGCCATTTGCTAAAAAATAGCATCCGGCTCCAATTAGCCCCCCGTAACGTACTGAAATTAAATGTATTTACTACAGTCCACTTTCTCGCTGTTACATCCAATCCTTCATGTTTGTTCCCATTTTAATTTTGCTTTCTGAGAAAGATCAGGACCTTTGATAGGGGCTACAAGTTGTTTTCACTCCCCGGGTTTCCTAACTATACTTTCTTCAAAATAGCGCGTGCGCCAGAATTTTACGCTCAATATTCTCCATCAGATCCAGATGACTAAGGAACTTAATGAGCATGTTATAGAACCAGAGAAGAAGGAAATCATTTGGAATTAGATCAGACATTTCGGAAATATTTAGCCACCGTGAGAAAGTCTGAGATTTTACGGAATCCGACCGTGGCAAATTTTGGAGTAATTTCAAACGATTCTCTAATCCCGAATACCGAAGTGAGTTTGGATAAAGGGATTGAAGTATTGATTGCTGGGATTGTATATCTTCTGTAGAAGTCCTGACATTTTGAGCACAATGATGACATCACTACCAGGAAGTAGCCTGCTCCATGCTTCATTTGGATCACAGAGCTGGATAGAGGAGGAGGCAGAGCACTGAGCTCCAACAGACACACCCTGCAGTCCCAATACAGGGTACATATTGATATCACAATGTCCCAGGAAGCTGCAGGACCAAGTGAAACAGGCAGGAAGCGCAAAATCAAGTTCTCTGAAAAAAAACTGGAGTACTTGATAGAGGGAGTCAGCAGAGACCATGACCAGCTGTTTGGGAAGCTAACCTGGAAGGTGCCCGAGGCTACCAAGAGGCGTATCTGGCTGCGCATCAAGGCCAAGGTCAACGCGGTGGGAGTCATGCACCGGTCCATCGATGACCTAAAAAAGAGGTGGTACGACCTCAGAGGCCGTGCCAAGGAGCGCATTATGGAGAGACTGGGGGAGAGACTGGCCACGGGAGGAGGAGACTCCACAGTCCCCGAGAACACACCAATGGAGGACCTAGTGGAGGACACCATCAACCCTGCAGCCGGCGTGGGGGTCACTCAACTGGACACCTTTCGTGCCACAAACCAATCACAAGGTAAGCCTGAGGAACCGAAATCTGAATTAGGCCTTGTAAAGTAAACCAAAGACACACAGTGTTACTTAGAAATTAGCGTGATGTACCTATTTAGTCCAGTATAGGTGTCTGTGCAAAGTACTCTTTGGATACATGGTAATTTAGTGATTGTTACACACCCTATATGAATTTCTGTCTACCGACGGGTACTATACTTTAACCCGACCGGCGCCATTTTGTGGCCTAGCCTACCTGTAGCATTAACAGAATCCACCCATTTGAGTCAGTTGAAGTCGTTCTCTCGAGAAATAGCATGACAACTGTAACAAACTGCTGCTCCTGCATGTTAGGCCTGTCAAGGTTATAGGTGGGGGTAGGCTGGATAAGCACATTCCAGAGGCCCTGTGTGAACCCTCCTGAGACAGGCAGAAGGGAGTTACCCTCATTGACCTTGCTATAACGAGCTAAGCTAACTGAAGCTTCTTTGTATCCCATATATGGTCTTTCCTTCTCAGCAACCTGTACCAACTTGTATTTTTCCTTCTTAGGTAACGGTTTTCAAAATGTAACAGTATATATGTGATCTCTTGATAATGTGCCAGCAGTCTTCTCGGCGGACCTCGAAGGGTTAGGTCGCGAGAAGCTCCTCCGGCAGAGTTGTTGTATAATAAATGATTGTACTTTCTTCACTGCCAACTGACTGGTTATTGGTAATTGGTATTGGGGGCTATCAGTAAGTATAGCTCTATATGGTATTATTTATTTTTCGGTACTTCAGTTGGCGACTCCGCCGGGACTCCGTGTTGGGGTCGTCCCTCCGTAATCGGAAAAGAGCGGGACATTAGGAAGGGTGATCTTGGTCGAGGGGGTGGACTGACTGCGGTTTAAGGGTTGCTCCACCTTCTCGATCAGGAGAACCTCAGCTGCTAGTGGCCACACGCCGGAGTCCTCCGGGTGTAACCCAGAAGCAGACCGTGTTGGTCTTCAGGAGTTGGCAGTGAGAAACTTGCAATCAAACCTGAGTGCACCAGGTGAGTGATTCGTCTTGTTTTGTGTTGAATATTCTTTTGATTTTGGTTTTGAGCAATTGGTGGTTTGAGACCACGGAGAACTTGAAGGGGGTCTGACGGGGCAGTATTGAGACTGCACGGGCAGACGCTCCTGTTTTGGGCAAATTTGGTGAGCAATAGAGATATGAACCAGACGCCTAGGTGTGACTTGTGAACAAGTTTGCACCCGGCCGGACTGCTCTCGGAAATGCTGGCAGTCACAATTGGGTAGCCCTTGGACAGATCTGGAGCGACGCTTGAAAAGCGGGCTAAGCCAGAATAGTTTGGGAGGTGAGCCAGGAAGGCTGCCGGATGGTCTGTAGGTCGGTCTGTGGTTTGAGAACCTGTGTGGCTATCTCTAGGTAGTCTAAGGACAAGACTACTTGATTGTGGGCTTTTGTTAAAAACTTGGGAAGTACACGAGTTCCCCATAGCCAGGAGTCGACGTGCTCTGACTTTTGATTAGTACAAATTTGTTTCGTTCTTTATGTTGTCTGAAGATTGTTGTATGTTTATTGTATGTGCATAGTTGAAGTCGTTTGAACATGGCCATGTGTATGAGAGTATTGTAAATAACCTTTTTCTTTCTAGCCAACGAAATTGGACTAGAGAAAGATAATGGCGTTCTTCATTCAGCTATGTTTCGGCTGTATTTGCCGGAGAGGCACGAGGCTGGACGAAAGCCAACCGGCCTCTCCAGAGGGGAGCCCTAGTCATGATATATATTGCAAGCATGGGATGAGTTGGCTCGATGGGAGCAGGAGGTGGGAAGGTTGGACGAAAATAACTGTTGGGTTGATTTGACTGAAAAACAATGATGGCTGTTGCCAATGCGCTGCTACAGGCCGTTGTAACTATGGCTCATGGCCCAGCTCATATTGGGGCAAAAGGCATTTGTGTCTTATTAGACCCAGTATGGAATAACCCCAATATTCAAAAGACGGCTGTCCATTTGGTCCAATATTGTATGGTCTGTTTGCAACATAATCCAGGAAAGGGGGAAACTGTTTTAAGTGGAAATTTTGCACCCCGACCTTACTGTTTGAGGTGCTCCAAATGTATTATATCCACATGGAGCGCGTCAACAACTTGAAATACGTTTTGGTGGTGGTTTGTGCCTTTAGCAAATGGGTTGAGGCTTACCCAACTAAAGAAAACACTGCTTTGGCAACAGCAAAAGCTCTCATCAAGGAGTTTATCCCAAGATATGGATTGCCCCGTTTGATTTGGTCGGACAACGGGGGACATTTCCATGGGGCCCTTATTAAACATGTCTGTAATGGGCTGCAAATAAGACAGAAATTCCATGCAGCTCGACATCCTCAGTCAGCAGGATTAGTTGAGCAATATAACCGAATCTTGAAATTAAAAATGGCAAAAATCCAAGAGAGTACTAGCTTAAAATGGCCTGACACCCTGCCCTTGGCCCTAATGTCATTACGAGTTACCCCCCATTTACGTTCTGGCCTATCGCCCTATAAAATAATTTTTGGACGGCCTGCTAATGTATGGGGAGTATCTAGACCGAGATCATTTAGAGATGTTGAATATCCTATGTTAATAGATTACCTGTACACTCTGACTAAAGATCTCCGTTCTATCCATCAGCAGGTAGCATCTGTGTTGCAGCCCCTGCCAGAGGGCCCCGGACATCGATTGGAACCTGGTCAATGGGTACTGGTTAAGAAATACGAGCGAGACACCAGCCTGGCTCCAAGGTGGTCTAAGCCAAACCAGATCCCCCCGACGGCAGTAAAGGTGGACGGGAAGAGACACTGGATACATGTGTCTCACCTGAAGAAGCTGCCCCTGCCGCTTCCTTATGATCAGCAGCATCCCGATGGGATTTTGACACAGGAAAGTGAGAGAGCCACCAGATTTGTTCCTCTTTCCGACGCCTGTGAAATAGAGCAGAGGCAAGAAGAAGGAGTAGTGGGATCGGGTGAGGCAGCACCAGGGGAATCTGCAATTGCCTCTGATCTGGTCGCTGTCACTTCTGTTGGTAGTGGCTCTGATGAGGGAAACATACCTTCTCCTGTGTTATTTTCTGATCAGGAAGTCCCGGGTCATGTCCGTTACAACCTGCGGCCAAGAAAACATCACGGTACCTCAGATGATACGGCTAGGAGATAAGGAAAGACTTGAATGAATAGGGTTTGCTAGATTCTATTCTGAGGTACTGAGCGAGACACTGGACTGAACCCATTGAGAGCTGGAACTTTGATATTTTGCTCTGTTCATAAAGAAAGACGCTTTGCATATTAAGGCCCAGGTTGTACGCTTGATTTCCTCGCTGTATCACGAAGTACGACACAAATTGATGTTTTTTCTGAGATGAACGATAGGAGTCTGCCTGTGAGACTCTAGACGGACACAGGGATGAAGAACCCTCTGACGGGAAGGTCTGCTTTGGCCGTGGGTAGTTTTGGACTTATAGCTAAGAATGTACCCCTTTGGTCGTATTGTGCCTGAAGAAGAACGACCTTTTGCTCCACGATATTTACCTTTTTATGAACCAATGTTTCTTGCTTGGACCGTGCTTGTGAAAGTAGCCTTTGTAGTGGTGATAACAGTTATATTAATAACTTTTATGAGAGTATAAGCATCCAATGCAAGCAATGATGAAAACTACTGTTGCTCCTCTAGAACATTTGTTGTTTTCCTTAGCTCCCCATAAGGAAAGACATCGTCAGACCTTTGCTAAAAATGTATTTGTAGAAATGCTTCATCAAACGCATAGTACTACTAACATTACAGATTGTTGGATTTGTGGCCTTTTGCCATCAGTTATGCACAAGCATGATTTGTTCCTTTCCTTGCCCTTGTCATATTTAGGAAGCTGTGAAGCATGGTTCCAGATGTTATCAGCCATGTATAACCGTTATGTGGAGAACCCTAAACAGTACACGGAGAAAGATTATAATATGATCTTAGCTTATATAGAGACACACCAGGGTTTTGATCCAGCAGGAAATGAAGGGGAGGGATCATTGGATCCAAATGCCTGTATGAACCTATACACTACCCATGAAAACAGTACCTGGTTGAAAAATGAACTTTATGATTTCGCTAACTTCAATCACTCGCAGTATTTTCAGCAGTTTATCACCAGGAATGTCACTAGTGAGCAAATTATGCCCCTACCCATTCTGAATACCTCCCCTGCTTTCTGTGTGCAAGGAATGGGACATGTGCAGGTCGGGAATAGTGTTTGTAACTATACTTATAGAATGAAGATTTTCAGCAGCCCGCCATTATTGACTCCCCCAAATGTTTATTTTGTATGTGGGGAAAACGCTTATACCTGGTTACCTAGGGGATGGGCAGGCTAATGTTATTTGTCTTTCTTGTACCCTTTGGTGTATATAGCACCTTCAGACTATCATAAGACTCACCAATTATATGATTCTAAGGTAGTTCCTAGTAGACACAGGAGGCAGCTTGGAAAGACTGAAGTTGACCAGACTGATACTTCATTACAACAGTTTTATGATGTTGCCAAGGGATTATTTCCAATCTGGTGTCCAATATTCACTAGTAGAGAAGTTAGGCGTTTGTCCAGGGTGGTGGAAAATGTCTACAATATTACTACGAATATTATGACAAATATGACGGAAGAGCTTCAGGCTACGAGGCTTGTTTCTCGTCAAAACCGGATGGTTTTAGACGTCATCTTGGCTGATCGAGGAGGAGCATGCCGCGTGATTGGCAGCTCCTGCTGTGTTTACATCCTAGACTCCGCCCCCACAGTTCATTTAGCCGTTCAAAAGTTACATCGCATAGCCTCAGAAATACACACAGATAATGGGACCTGGTCACTCTCTGGTTGGTGTTGGGGACTCGTATCAGCATGGTGTTGGAAATGATTAATGATAGTGGCCGGGACTGCAGGCATTCTATTCACTTGCTGCCTTTGTATGCAATGTGGTCCTGCCTGTTGTTCTTATTGTGCTACTAAAATTACAGCTTTGGTTGTCCCTTCTCCCATCCCTTCCAAGACTCAGATGCTCCAACAGGAGATTCGTGAGTTGATGGCCATTGATGAGGAGGTTTTCCAGGATTAGTCCCTAGTTAGTTAGCTAAATCACGCTAAAAGGAGGGTTTGAGGAACTGAAATCTGAATTAGGCCTTGTGAAGTAAACCAAAGACACACAGTGTTACTTAGAAATTAGCGTGATGTACCTATTTAGTCCAGTATAGGTGTCTGTGCAAAGTAGACTTTGCATATATGGTAATTTAGTGATTGTTACACATCCTATATGAATTTCTGTCTTCCGACGGGTATTATACTTTAACCCGACCGGCGCCATTTTGTGGCCTAGCCTGCCTGTAGCATTAGCAGAATCCACCCATTAGAGTAGGTTGAAGTCGTTCTCTCGAGAAATAGCATGACAACTGTAACAAACTGCTGCTCCTGCATGTTAGGCCTGTCAAGGTTATAGGTGGGGTAGGCTGGATAAGCACATTCCAGGAGGCGCTGTGCGAACCCTCCTGAGACAGGCAGAAGGGAGTTACCCTCATCGACCTTGCTATAACGAGTTAAGTTAACTGAAGTTTCTTTGTATCCCATATATGGTCTTTCCTTCTCAGCAACCTGTACCAACTTGTAATTTTTCCTTCTTAGGTAACGGTTTCGAAATGCAACAGTATATATGTGATCTCTTGATAATATGCCAGCAGTCTTCTCGGCGGACCTCGAGGGGTTAGAGTTGTTGTATAATAAATTATTGTACTTTCTTCACTGCCAACTGACTGGTTATTGGTAATTGGTATTGGGGGCTATCAGTAAGTATAGCTCTATATGGTATAATTTATTTTTCGGTACTTCAAGCCATGCAATTGCGACCCCGTCCCCTAACAATGCCCATGCCCCCAGAGCAAGGCATATTTGTAACCCCAGTAATCCAGTTCCTGCCCTTCCCAAATGCCCAAATGCATTGTGGGACCTGTAGTGTGACAATGTGCCCTGATAGCCACACACAGTCAGAATAGTCAAGGGAAACATACCCCTAAAGCCAGTCAGGGAATGCAAGCCTGCATGCATGTTGCTACATCCCAGGTGCATGAATCATATCATTAATCATGCACTTATTTACATCACAGGTGCTGTAGATGCTGAGATGTCTGACAGTGAGAAACTCCACATTGTGGAGACACCTGATGAGACGGAGGGAGAGAGCCAGCCAGCACCAGCACCTGGACCGGCTCCTGAACCAGCACCTGGACCAGCACCTTCCTAAAGACACAGGGCCACCCCTGCAGCCATAGGTGGGGCACAACCTCACCAGTCGGCACGCATGGCAGTGGAGCAGATCCCACCCCACCCAGGAGGCAGACACGACACCCAGCAACTGTGCGGTCCTAAGCAAGCAGCAGGTTGAGGCAGCAGCGCGCTGTGGCCACCCCAGCAGGCGTGGAGCAACAGGCACATAACTTAGGCCTTGGTATTGAGGCTTGGATACTTGTTGTGCACCGCAAACAGGCACAGCACATGGCAGCAATGCAGCAGGACATCAAACGCAGACGCCACAGGCAGCTGCTGACACGGCTATCAGCCTACACACGCTCAAACCACCTGATTGGGAATGCCACTTCCCAGCTGTCGCGCAGGTCACTGGCCATGCAGATACAGATGGTCAAATGCTGAACAGATGTTGCATGGGCCCTGGAGCAGGTCACCACCGCTGTGGAGAACCAACAGGCGGCCAACCATGGCCATGCAAGTGGGGGGGATGATGCCAGTGAGGGGACATCTAGCCTCAGCAGCCTATCTGTGCCGGTGCAACCAGAAAGGTGCCGTAGTTCCCGTCCCAACGCTGCATCATGGCAGAACACTCCCAACATGGAGGGTGAGAGGCGGGAGGGTGCGTCCGGCAGGAGGCGTCAGTGACTGTACATTTCCGGCAGTGCCATGGTGAGTTAACCATGCACGCCTGCTCAGGATACAAGAGCCTGTATGTCTCCGTACAGTAGCACAAATGTTTGCTGATTTAAAGCACATCGAGAGCTCGTTAAATAAACAAAAGATTTATTTTGAACACAAATCTTCCTCATGTCAATCATTCATGTGGCATGCATGAGTGCAGTGTTGTGTGAGGGGTATGGGTGCACTAGAAATAGTTCAGTGTGATGTTGGCGCGGCGCCTGTGTCCTTCAGCAGGATTCTCCCCGTGTGCATGATGCACATGTGCAGGTGGCAGGTTGTCCCCCTCCGACTCACTACCAGACACCTCCACAGGTATCCTCCGCTTGGTGGCAATATTGTGGAGTATGGCGCACACGGCCACGATGCGGCAGCAGACCTCAGGCCGGTACTTGAGGGCCCCGCCAGTCTTGTGGAGGATGCGGAATCAACTCTTAACATGCCAAATGTCCGCTCTATCACATTTCTGGTGTGTATATGCGCAGCATTGTACCACTGTTCCTGTGGTGTTGCAGGATTGAGGTATGGGGTGAGGAGGTATTCACAGAGGCAGTAGGCGCTGTCACCTGAAGGGAGGAGCAGAGGGTCGGTGCCTGTTATGCGCTGCATCATGGTCTTAACATACTGTATGTGGGCATGTGTACTTACCTAGGAGATGTCCCTCGCCAAATTCACCCCTGGCCAAGCAGGTGTGTACGCCGCTGTGCCGGAAGATGAACGAATCATGCGTGCTCCCCGGGTATTGTGCCACAATGTCTGTGATGATGGTCTTCGCATTGCAGACCATCTGGATGACTTGCGGTTCCGGTCTCTGCGGGTGGACAGATATGAATGTGGGTGCAGTTGATGCATCCAATTACATGGGGGAAATGGGTGGTGTGTTAGAAATCCAGTTTTGTTTGCATTAAGTCCTGTTGGGTTGTTGGGAAGGTGATGTATTGGTATATCCGGCTCAGCATGGCGTCCAGGAAAGTCTGAAGGCAGCGTGACAGTGTACTCCCTCTGCATATGCGACTATACCCTGGAAGCTGCCAGAGGCCAGGAGGTGCAGGCAGCACAGGACCTGGACATGGGTGTGCACTGCATTGGTCCTCCGTGTTGGGTGCTGCATCAGGGGGTCAAGGTCTCTGATGAGCTTCTTTATCATTGCCCCATTGAGCCTGTATTTGGAGTAGATCTCCTCTTCAGTCTGGCCCAGGAGTGTAATCTGCAGCCGGAAGATGCGCTCCTGGATCCTGCGTCGGTTCTGGGTTTCTGCCTGGAGCCTCAGCCGCCTTGCCACGATGTAGAGACCTGGCATTGTGACTTTCCTCATGCTCCTACTCAGTCTCCTTAAGTGTGTTTGATTTATCCAACACCTGTTTCTTGTTTGCCATTTTTTTTTCACCAATTGGACTTCATGGTTACCACCTGGTTTTGCTTCTCCTTAAAGTGCGACTTGTATTTAGCGATTTATGGTATTTTCGCTATTTGCTATTTATGATGATGAATGGGAATAGCGATTTATTAGCGATTTCGCAATTTGATTGCGAATTCGCTATTGATTTTGCTAAATGTGTGGGAAATCGCTGTTAAGGAATCGCAATGGGGGTTTCCAAATGGTTTTGCGATTCTTTGTTTTGCGATTTCGCTATTTGCTGCTTTTGTACTTGATGCATTGCTTGAGCGGAAATTGCAATTGCAATCGCTGTTTTGCAGAGATTGCGATCGCAATATCGCTTGATGCATCTATGCCAAAATGATGTTACTGCAGAGTGCAGATAAGCAAGGAGTGTGCTGCCTTTTTAAAAAATGAAAGTGTTGATCTCTCGCCGTTCATCGCACTTCAGGACCAATGAGGTGACACACAGCTTGCATCTTCGAGCGCTATGTTTGTAAGCTAGAAGTAATCCCTAAAGGAACAAAATAATAGCTACAGCGTAAGGAAACTTAGTTGACTACTCCTGAGTAGAAAACGGAAACGATGAAACAGGAGTGCCAACTAATAAGGAGGCAGAGAATAAAAGTGACCCGCAAGTGAACCAATGGTAAGTAGAGGCGTGCGCTGATGCTCGACCTAAAAATGCTTAGTGCACCAGGCCCTATATTCCTTGTTTCAGCTAATACATTTTTTCAGCGCCATGAGATCTGCTGAATACAGTGAACTTAAAGAAATAACAGGAATGCTGGACCACATTACAAAGAGCAGGCCAGGACGGAACTCTTTTTTCCTACCTTAGAATCCATTCATCAAATTATATCATTGATTGTGAACTGCATAGGAGATGAGGTAACCTCAACTATCAAACGCCGAACGCCCTCATAACAAATAATCTATGGTATTCTGAGGTGCAGGTTTATAGGAGTACAAATTCTTCCCTGAATCTTTCCCCACAGTTTTGTCCTCCATTCTGGCCTGTTCTCCCACTGCATATTTTGACTGGGTTTTCTTAGCCAAATGTGCATAGGGATGAGACCTCAGAATGTGGTGTTTCCGATTCAGGTGAAATCTCGTTTCCACCCAAATCGGAATTACTAGCAAACTCAGTATGAGTGCCTTGAAAGGCTAGATCTTACATCAAATGATCTCTTTATAAGTAATGAGGGAAATCCACACCAGTGACTTCACACCCAAACTTACTAACGCCACCTGGCACTGTAATTCTGTGTGCAAAATGACCACAGTTTCTGATGTTTTCACTTAAGAATTTGGAATTGTCATGGAAATCACCGATTGCTCACCAAATCCCCCGAGACTTTCCATTTTTCTGACCTTTTTTCCGGTGGATATTTCACCAGGTATTTCTTAGTAAATGTATATGCGAAGAAATCGAAGCTGTGGTTTTCCTGCTACACATGTAATTCCAATACTGGCGTAAACCCGCCTCCCTGCCCCCCTCAAACGGAAGTAGAATGACATTTGTAATGGAGAACAAATGTTCCAAATCCCTGTAACGTATTAAAACAGTGGATGCATTTAAATTGAATCTATTATTATACTATAAAAATACACACTCTATATGTATTTCCCTTCTCTTTGCCTGCAGTGCACATGTTATTTTGAGCATGTTGTTGTCATTATTGCCGTGCATTATGTTTGCCTTGACAGATATTTGTTCTTTTGTCACAGTCTGTTGGGATTTCAGGAGAAGAAACAAGGGCCTGACTGTGCCTCGAAGTTGAATCAGAAGAACATGCAGGGGGAAATATAAAGTTATAGGACTATCTTAAAATGTAGTCTTTGTTACTACTAAGACCCTTTGATAATCATGTCCACGGGGATACATCTACCTTTTGACCTTTTCCAATTCAACTCAATCAGCCCTCAAGAAGAAAACCTTTTGCCTTGGGTGATGTTAGCTGTAAACCATATTGGAATGTGTGAATGCACTACAAGGCGGGAACAGATATGGAGTTAAATTATGGTAGGTGTTTGCCTGGGAAGTGGAAGTTTGCTGGTAGAATTACGAGGCAATTACATTGATGCATAGTCTCATTGGACTTAGGCACCCAAAAATATGGATTCATTTCAGAGACAGAGATTTGTAATGGCACCTCCGCTATTGGCATTTATACTCGGTTATGGATCAAATTGGATTGTTGTCTTGTCAAGGGCTGTACAATTCATAGACAGTAGCGTTTTATTTACTGTAACCAAAGCATCATAAAATAGTCTTTTTTAGAAATATTGAGACTGTTCTTCCGGCAGTATTGCTTTTATATCTGCTTAACACGTGTTCTTGGGTCTATCCACTAAATATCAACGTAAGGCAATCTTCGTGTGTAAATTCCACAAGCCATCCTCACTTGACATACGAGAGAAGGTTTACCATGCCCCTGAGTAAATCCTCTGTGGCCAAAATACACAAGTATGGAAGCACTCTGTCCCCAGTGAGGCGTTTACACATGGGATTCAGCATTCACAGGTACATCACCTTTCATCAAGTATGTGCATTCTACAGACGTTTAGTTATTATTATTATTTTTTAATAAAGTTAATTAAAAAGAATATTTTTTTTCAGTCCCACTATTGATCATGGTGCGGTTGGCAGGGATGTGCCTATTGTGCTCTCTCTTCAGGACTAGAGCTGCAGCCGGTGCAGAATGCAGCAGTCCACTTGCTAAATGGAATCAGGAAAACGGAAATGTGCTGTCAGGTTCACAAATCACCGGTACAGCAACCTGTACAGCAAGAAATGTACTTTAAAGCTTAGTTTGTAGACCACTGTGCATTTTATTAGTCACTTTCTCTTTTCTTACTGGCACATTAGGAACATTAAGCACAGGGTCAAGGCTGATTTGCATATAGCTGGGTCTGAACTGAGGTGGCAAAGTGAGCTAACGAATGATGATGAATTCAACTTAATTCTGTGACTGGGTGTGAGTGTCTGAAAAGTGTAAGCGCTCCGTCCATCGTCTCCTTGTGTTTGCTTTGTTCGCCCTAAGTTGGCATGGTATACCCAGACGTGGGTCCCTTGCTCACTTTGCCACTGGATTTAAGTTAGCCTGGCTGATGAAGGGTGTTACTCAGAATCCGGTCCCAGGATGCTTATTTCTGGTTCGAGGAAGACCTGGCTTGGCAGTTCGGCTGGACTGTTCCCATGAGGCACCGGGTCAAGACTGATTTGCACATAGCTGATTCTGAATTGAGGTGGTGGAGTGAGCAGAAGAATGATGATGGATTCAACGCGGATCTGTGACTGGGGGTGAGTGTCTGAAAGGTTTCAGCGCTCCGTCCATCATTTCCTTGTGTTTGCTCCATAAATATACATTCACATCTCCTTTATACGAGGAAGGCATTTTCAAAAGGATTTTTCGCAGGCTTTAATACTTTTACTTCTGTAGATTAATCTTCCACAAGCATAGATAAATCCACAGCAGTCATTACCAAGCAAGGGGTGGGGAGTGAACATACCAAGTCGAAGTCAGCCTCGTGCATACAGGACATTTCTATAGAAATTGTGGGGATTACCAAACTCTGATCTGGCTCTTTCCCAACAAGACAATGGTCGGAGATTTACTTCAGCCGGCGTTTGGAGTAACTCCTCTTTAAGAATGGGAAGCGAAATGGATTTCTCTAAGATTTGGTGGTAGTGTAGTGAAAGGTTTTTTTCTCCTTGTGTGAAAATGTTTCCTCACAGAGAAATCAACATTTAAAAGTGAGCATTTGCACTGACAGCTCCATTCTTCCTGTGCAATATTCTGTGCTATGCGCAATTATGAACAGCAGGAATACGAGCCCCAGAGATGTCACATGACATTCCCAGTAGTACACCTGGCCATCTACACCTAGCACAGCTTTCCAGGGATGCTGCTGAAAATATATGTGAATTGTGAAAGGTATAAAAGATGCAGCTCTCCACAAGTGTACATTTACAGTAACCCTCAGTGTAGTGGGCGTAGTGCGGCTACGCGAAGCACCACGAAGTGGGGGGAAATCTACGCCCACCCACACACTTCGCATAGCCCCACTATGCGCCGCCCGCCTCCCTCCCGCCCTTTTGTAAATGCCCTGGAAATTAATTAAAACATTGTTAAATGAATTAAAACGACTTACCTGACATGCGGCGTCCCGGGGCTCCTTCTTCCGAGTTTATCACCACTTCTTCCTGACAAATGCGCATGCGCGGGCACTTATCATTTGAAAAACATTTGAAAACCTTATAGGGGATATATACATACATATGGTACAAGACAAATAAATATTTACTACATACTACTATTTCCAATCACTACCCATTCCATTGTTCGAACATAATATATTCACAAGCATTCCAGCTACAATCAGACAATCACCACACTTAACACACATCACAAAGTCCTAGTAGGCCAATCTAGAATAAAAAAAAAAAAGCCCATACCATTAACCAAACACAGTACTATTTGGGTTATTTTAGAATGTGCACAAGTTGTTCATAAGAATGACATTTTTAAACAAAACAATTTTTGACAGTGCACTACAAGTCTTAATCAAAATAGAAAAACAATTGTTT
Source organism: Lissotriton helveticus (assembly GCF_964261635.1). Lineage (NCBI taxonomy): Eukaryota > Metazoa > Chordata > Amphibia > Caudata > Salamandridae > Lissotriton > Lissotriton helveticus. Next base: position 338,703,477 of record NC_136063.1, on the reverse strand, counting down.
GGTAGTAGCAACACAAATATGGTCTACGCGTTTCAAACCCCAAACACTTGAGGGGTTCTCATCAGGACCGGAAACCACAATCTAAAGTAAAAACCACCGCTGTGGACTTCCTACGTTTTTGATTCACAGTGTGGTTTTCCTCAAAAATATTTCAGGTGATGGTTTAAATTTCATGCATTCCAACGAATCACTCTATGCACCAATGGATGGGCACCTGCTTAATCGGGTGTTTTCTCGCGGAGTACCAATGATACCGCCTCCCCTTGCCGTAATTAGTTTCCAGGCTTTCACCTGCTCGGAATTCTACTTTCTAGTTCCTCACGCCGCCATCGATACAGTCTTTTTGGTTTGCTCACAGGCAATTAAAAAAATTCTAGATTGGCCTACTAGGACTTTGTGGTGTGTGTTAAGTGTGGTGATTGTCTGATTGTAGCTGGAATGCTTGTGAATGTATGTTTGAACAATGGAATGGGTAGTGATTGGAAATAGTTGTATGTAGTAAATATTTATTTGTCTTGTACCATATGTATGTATATATCCCCTATATGTTTTTCAAATGATAAGTTTTTGAATATTGAAAATTAAAAGCAATTAATAAGCATATGGGTGCTTGGCTTGGATATCCTTGCACAATTCATTCAGTGGTTTAAAATTACTATCAATATTGGCAGCTTGTTTGGTTTTTTGGTTTAGTGGACTCAGCCTTACTGATTAGAGTCAGACCCTTTTTTGTTATATAGTCTTTCTAAAAGTGGCATTTCTAAAATAGTAATCTTAAATCCAACTTTTCCAGCAAAGAGCATTTAACATTACAATTCCAAGGATGCACAAATGCCTTGCAAACTGATGACCATCATATCTTAGAGCGTTGGTTTTTACGTACATCCCTGCTCACTCATTGTGCTCAAGTGAGTCTAGGTTGGCAGTAATTCCTAGAATCAAGAAATCACGCTAATGAGGTTGTGCTTTATGTTTCCTTGGTCCGAGATTGTGGAATGATCTTCCTCTGAGATGGAGAGTGCGCCAGTCACTGTCTGTGTTTTATAAATCTTAAAAACCTGTCAGTTCCAATGCTAAGAATTTCCCTCAGTAGGGTCCCCTTTAGTGGACTTGCAGGTCCTATTTGTTTTGCAGATGAGCCTAGTTCTGGGAAACCTTTCACAGTTAGCCACGTGCTTTATAAGTTACGCATTATAATATGAATATTAAACATGAAAGAACTGCTCCTTATCAATCAGGAATTACAGCTTAAAAATTGAATTGGGAATTCCCAATATTAAACTATGAGAGGGGTAGGCCTCACTGTGGTGAAAGAATAATTTAGATCTTTTCCCCTACCAGTACGTACAAAACTTACGAGTACATTTCCTATATTTTACTTATACAGCACCTTGCCCTGTGGGCCACCTAGGGTCGACCTTAAGGGTGACTTAAAGTTTGGGGTAAACCACCCTATGACTGTCAGGATTAATATAAACTTACACATGAGTAAATGTACACGTATAATTTACCATTACATTTTTGGACAACTTTTGGGAGCGGGGTGTCATGTCCTTTAGGCTAGTCCTGTTATGTATACCCCTTTTTAGATACAGTGTCCCATCCAAACAACAATAACAGTTCTGAACAAGTGATCATTTACCTAGTAGCTTGCTCCTGTCTCTTTGACACCAGGCTGTTAGTATCCTATCAGAATCCCTGTACCTGACGTACATAAACATGTCCTCAGGCACTGTATAATTATTCTGTATAAAGGTCATCACTTTTTTCATCCTTGGTCAACAGGCCCGCTGTGCATGATCGCATTTGTTTGGAAAAACATTAAGGATTGTTTTTAAAACATTTATGATTGTTTTCAAAACATATTAATTCTAGAAGAAACCCAGGAGTGACCACTCTAATATAAACGTCCCTTAACCCCACCCCTGGAATTAAAGGAGAATTCCTTCCACGCTGACACGGGGTCCTGCATGCTGAATCTTCAACACGCAGTGGTCTGACATCCTTTGGGGGCTGTCATCCTCGGAGCAGAGACGGGGTCCTTCAGTCTCTACCATCAGGTGATGGGGTTGGTTCTTCCCTACTGGATCTTGGTTATATATTGATATACCTATAGATACATATAAATGCCACATCTACATATCTAGGCTAGGTACACTTAGGTAAATTATATAGGAGTATGCAAGATCTACTGTTTTATCTGAACTGTATATGTTCATCTTCTTAGCACTATTGTAGAAATGTGTCTCCTGTTTACTTTATTAGTACATGTGATTTCTTTGGTATGGTAATATCTACTGATTGTTGGAGCAAATATGTTTGACACAAGACTGACGCTGGACCAATAAATACTTGTTGAACGTCCAGTCACCATCCTGTGTATTTTCTGAGAATAAGTAAGCACGAGTGACTGAGCGAGAAGTACTGTTTTCCATGAGCACTGAGGAATCAGGTTTGTCATGTTCAGTGATTGCCAGAAACTACCTGTACCACTGTAGATACAGGGGGTGGAAGTGGCATTCTATTCTTGGGTTCAGTTCCAGCCTGCAGATCCACAGACTAAATTATTTCACACATACATTGTAGTTGTACCAGCGGAAGAATACATTCCATACAAAGACATTGAAGTCCTGTGAACTTACCAGCATTACAGCTACTGGCTTAAAGGTGCCTTCCCATACACCACATCTGTCATGAGATCAGTAATGGTAGCAATCCCCTCCAAACAGGAGCAAATTCTGTTCTGGATAGCACAAAAAAACGCACAGCTGTAAGCGGTATTTCCCCATATGGGTCCGCAGGAAAAACACAGAATGCTAACCATTTGCTTGCCAATGGGGATGGTTCCCTCAATTGACGATTGTACCACTTGGGGAACAATCTTTGCTTCAGTTTACATAAAAATATTTGTTACCTCTTCCATAGTAGTCATTCCAGAGGTATTGAAACAGATACAGAATGAGAACAGGACAGAACCTGCCCTGGACTTGTGGATGAAGCTAATGGATAGTTTTGTCCAAGTCTCTGTAATCATGCTGAGCAACATAATGCGGTACAGTGGCTATACACTACCGCATAAGGGAAATAGCTCCTTTAAATAAGGAGTGAGAGTTACCAAAAATTATCGAAGAAACCTATGCTGCATTAGGTAAAGATAGTTTGGGAGCCAAACCAGGGAAGCCATACATGGCGTATTGTCGAGACAAGGACAACTCGAAGCAGGCGCCCTCTTCTTCTAAAAAGAAATGAGATAACTAAAAATCTAAAAATAACAATACAGAAAAGAATTCACCATCAAGGGATGGTTCTCCCCAGTGGGAGTCCTCTGAAAAGAGGTATAACCTTAGGAATCGTGATAAAATTAGGAACCAGACAGGTATCAGGACACTGATACACGTTCCTTTCATTCCTTCCAGGGTTCATCAAAAAACTCAGAGAGGGACGGGTGATCAGAACAAAAGACTGGAGATTGACCAAAGACAAAAAAGGAAACACATTGTAATTACATTATCAAGCAGGAAGAACAACCTAAAGCAAAGCCTCAATTCAAAAAGAAGATTGTAGCTGGCTTAAAAAATAGACATGCACTGGTTACTGAGGACTCAGCTTCTGAACAGGGAATGTGCTCTGACAATGCTAGATAGTGTGGCAGAAGTAACAATAGCTCACCAGAACCTGAAGGATTTTCTGGTGACAGCAGTTTTGAATGAACATATCATGGTAGAAACACCTGTTAAGAGAGTTAGTGCTTCACATAGACTGTACGAAATTACCCTCCAAATAGAGGGGGGTATCTCAAGAAAAGTTAAAGGTCTCTTTTGGGAGAACTTAACATATGAATATGACATCCTGTTAGCAGAAATAGATTGCCTGCCATTTTGTCTGCTTTCTTTGACCTCATTCCAGAATCTTTAAAACATTCATACACGCTGGTTTGGGCACAAGCGCTACCTCCGGCATTATACCAGAAGCATGTAGGGTGGGGCGTGGAGTCCACTCACCACAAAGTCCCATTAAAATCTACTCCAAATCCACTGGGACAGTACACTATTAAAAACAATGCAAAAAGACAGGTCAAATAAATCTTAGACCAAATTTAATAACACGGTATGATTGAGACTTGCATCTCCCCAATGAACAATCCTTTGTTTCCTGTAATGTAACCTTACAACTCATATTGTCTTGTTTTGGACTACTGCCATTTGAACACATGCACATGAACATTTGCAGTTCAAAATGCACATAGAGCCTCATTAATAAATACAATTGTTTCGAAGAAATACACACAACATTAGATATCTCTAAAGGATTCTTCTGCCAAAATATAGCTCCAGAAAGAAAATATTTTACAGCATTGTCTGACCTCAACACTCAGCGTCACTTCTGTTGTTTGCCCCAGAGGTATAAGAACAGCCCAAGGCTATTCTTGGCAAGAGTATCAGAATTATTACAAACATGCGACAAGGAGGCAGTATCCTACGTAGATGATACCTACCTTATGGAGGATGAATTTCTTGAACACGTTTGCAGGGTGAAAAACATAATTGTGTGTTTCGCCAACTTGGGCTACATATTTAATTTCAAGAAATCAAAAATTGCTCCTCTTAATGTCCTATTTTTGGGATATAAGCTATCAAGTGAAGGCAAGAGCCTGGCAGCCAACCTTTTAGCAAAGTGCTCACTGCTTCAACCTCTGAAGACTCTAAAGGGTTTGCAATCCATTTTAGCTTTACTACATTTTGTCAGAACATACATTCTGGATTATGCAGATAAAGTAATACCTTTCTATGACTTAATCACACATTATTTCACAGCACTTCAGTGGACACATGAACATACAGATACTCTAAGTTCCGTTCAGGGTGACATGACAGCATCAAAACATTTGCACAGCTGTGTGAATTCAAACAACTTGGTTATCCTGGGTTTATCAGGGTATACATACATCACTTTCAATGAAAGTGAGACAGTACCAATTGCATAAAAAACACATTTATACACACATGCTGAAAAGCGATTTGCAGCCACAGAAAAAATACTGATAGCAGTACCGAATGCTGTAGTGAGAGAAAGAGCACTAGCACAAATGAAACACATAATCGTTGTATCCCCAGTACCCACTTTAGAAGCTCTTACCAAAGCGAGCCTTCCAAATGCAAAAGCACTGCATCCGCAATGGATACAATGGGCTAATTCTCTCAATGCAACAGACATAGATTACAAATATGATCCTACACTGAAAACCCAAGCATTTCTGAACAAGAATACCTCTCGTGAATGAAATCTTGCCTCTAAAGAAATATGAGTACATTATTTACACTAATGTTTCTGCTCAGCCTGCCATTGGAAGTAAACAACAGTGAAGGGGCGATGTGGGACGGTAAGTTCCATCCCAGAAATACGATGACACAATTTCTAGGAGAGCGTAAAGTGCAGCTGGCAGAACTAAAAGCCATGATACTAGCACTACTATATATGGATCGGGAACTCCCCACACTGATAGTATGTGATTCTTTCCACTGTGTCCAGTCTTATAATGAATATCTTCATTACAGGGGCCAGAATGGGTTCAGGGATTTCAAGGGTTGTACATTTAAGCATAAATTGTTATGGGAACAAGTGGCAAAGATGACGGAATGCCTACCACAGGCTCAAGTTATTCTCAACTTGAGTCATCAGTGTGTTGGCGTGCACATTGAAGGGAGTTCACTGGCTGATGAAGCCGCCAAGGAGACAGTGCAAAGGATATACAAAAACATACTGATAGCTGTCAACACCTCGAAATACAGTCTGCCATGCCAAAGGGCTTTCCTCTCAAATATTCCTATAAATTAGAAGCACAAAATATACCATATGCTCAAATTCTAGGAGTGGGGGATAGAGTTATACCAAATATAGATTTCAGATCAGGTTTAATTCTAGCTGCACACGAGGGTCTGGGATCAGCACACACCGGAGTCATTGCTACAAATTCATTGCTGTAACGGCGATACTTGTAGGTTGTCTAAATAAAATATGAGTTATGTCCTGAAGTGAAACATCTGTCAGCAGATGAAAGGTTCCAATGTAGCACGGCCGCCGCTAACAACATTACATTTTCAGGCACGAATCTCATATGAGTCTATTTGGACCACTGTGGCCTCTTAAATTCAGATGGGGCCTACAAGTACATCTTGGTGGCAGTGGATTCATACTCTAGATTCCTATGGGTTTGGCCTCAGCATTCAGTTGACGCTCAAACTTTTATAAAGGATTTGCAAGTCTTTATCAGGACATACGCAAACGGGACGTGACATTCTGACCATGGCCCTGCGTTTAGCTTGCTTGCTTACGGGGAAGCCATGGAAAGTATGGGCATGTCCTTGCGATACTCCTCCATCTACCATCCTGAGGGAACTTCGGTGGTGGAGAGAAAAATCCGGTACCTAAAGCAATGCTTACAGCAAGGGTATTAGGTGCGGTCAGTAGTTGTGTCAATCACCTATATGGTGTCCGGAGGACACTTAACACCATGGTAAATTCATGGCTTTATCGCACTGCCAACCTGATCATGACATTCCAGTTCCAATACTGCCTTAGATACCACCAGGTAGGCAGGTATGAAGCGTTGGGTAAAGGGTACATACAGGAAACCTGGGAGTTGCTGTACAGATATTGATGTTGAAATAAGGATACTGAAGTTTTCTTTAGTGGTACAGACTGTGAGAAGGTTTAAGTGGTTCTTTGGTGTGCAAGGAGGTCTTGCTTCATGGAGCGTGTATTGCTTCAATAGCGAACTTACCTTACTACTTGAAAGGCTCTCCAGCTGCAGTGATTTATGTTCTTTTCGAGTTACTCTCGAATGGGAGTTATTTAATGCAGAATGATCAAGGCTGTTTTAAGATGGTGCCAGGCATCGTATATCTAGTCACAGTAAACTTCAAGGGTATCTGTAAGTAAGTATTGTTTCCCCAAACTCGCATAATTAGGGAGGCACCACTGTTGCCTTCATTGATTGTTTCTAGTATAAGGTTTGATTCTCTGAGCAGACTGAAAGCCCTGTTGTTTCAACAAAATGTGGCCTTACCTTCAGCCTGAGAGACTTTTGATCTCCAGGATGCAAGGTCATTGGCAGAGACACAGGCCCATAAGAACTTCCTGATCCATTTTGGAAAAATGGTTCATCCTATCTTTAACATGTTTGATACGAGGGGAATTGTACATTTATTTAAGCGTCTTGAATCAGGTCTATTAACCACTTTTCATACCATCTTCGGAGTATATCCAGCTTTCATACACTCTGCACTTGGAAGCGTTTTTTGGAGGGCGTCCTCTGGTCCTACTTAAGTATGGGCGAAATTAGCAAATTCGCGGTACGCGAATTTGTGCGAAAGCAAATTTGCTTTCCGCATAATCCACGAATTTGTGTGAATTTGCGGATTTGTTTTGCGTGTTCCCACGGCGCTTTGCGTTTTCGCAGGCCTCTTTCAGCGCGCCGACCGTGAAGTTACCCATGCGGTCATACATGGGCACGGCCATCTTGTTTGCGTTGCGTATTTCAGTTTCTGGGCGCTAGTGTATTCTCGCGTTGTGCGTGGGGTGCAAATACGTGGTCGCAACAGTTTTTGCGTGCTCGCGGGGGAAATACCGTGCAAACTTACCCACGCGGTCCTCAATGGGCGCGGCTATCTTGTTTTTCATTCATTGCTGTGGTTCTGGGCATGCTTTTTCAATCCTCCCCTAATCTTTGCAATCCTTTGTTTCTTTGAACTTTTTTTTAATCTTTTTTACTCATTATCTATCCCTCTCTTTTTCTACATCTATATTTTGTGTTTCTTTCAACTTTTTGTTACTTTAAAAACTACTCTTTTTACCTCTTTTATTTTATTTACTGTTTGCCTATTCTTTCCTATTTTTTATTTAACTTTCCTGTCCAGGACCATGGCAAAGGGAGTCGGGAAGAACCAGAAGGGGAATGGTCCCGCACCCCGTACCCGGCTCCCATGCGGGCGCTTAAGGGGGGAGGCAGTAATAGCCCGGGAGATTTTCAGCGCAGTGGAGGTGGCTGCACTGGTTTTCTTCGTTCAACGTCACCTCCCCAAGACCGTCACGGCAATCGGCAGGCCCGGTACCGGGTACGGGCTCCGGGATCGTCGCAAGCTATGGGGGAAGGTGTGCCGGGCCATGTATCGGGAGTCTGGGGTCCGGCGCACCTACAACCAGGTGACACACCGGTGGTCGGACGTCCTGGACCGGTAACACAACCTGCTCGACCTGCTAGGCGTCGAGATCCCTGGGCTTGGTGAATGGTAGTAGCTATTTAATCACTACTCTGTTTTCTCCTGCTCTATGTTATCATATTGCAAATGTTTGTTTTTTCCGAAGAGCAAGAATGCTGCTGATTACATTGCAGGTAAATTATGTTTCAAAATCTTCTGTGATTGCAGGTGCTCGCCTGCTCAGTGGAGGTGATACTATGCTTACTTGTTTTTAATTTTGTGCTCATTTGGCCTGGGTGATGATTATGTATCAGTGTACTTTACAGAACTGCGTAATGCTAGACATTAGAGACTCAAGTCCAGTCCTTCCTTTGTACTCCTGTCACTAAGAAGAGATAGTGGAGGTGATCATGACAGACTGTGTCTGTCACTTCGCGTGCTGCGGAGTGCTGCCTGCCAGTCCTAGTATAACCTTTTTGTTGTTGGTTTAGTGAGTTACATAACTTTCCAAGTAGACGGTCCGCGAATCCAGCAATACTATATCCTATTAGACCACATCAGATAGGTCAATAAATTTAGTGCAATTGTCTATTTCCCCGAAATAATTTGTTATTGTTTTTTTGAAATGTTTGATTTGGTTGACAACAATCATCCATGTTTGTGTCTTTCTTTCATGTTGTACATCAGCTTCCCCCAGGGGCAAGAGTACACAGGAGGAGGTAGCCGCGCCGGCGGAGCAGGAACAACACCCGGAAGGCCAGGATAGGTCCACCGAGGGCTCCTCTGCTGGCCCCAGTAAGTTTTCTTGTAATATTAAAAATGATACTTCCCTATCTTTTACAGCACCTATTTTTTCCAAACGTTCCTCATTCTATTTTTTCCTAAATCATCTTTGATTTTCTTGTAGACTGTTTCTAAATTCTTATCCTGCCTCTACTATGACTCCCTGTGGTACTACTAGAATATTATTAGTCTATCTGTGTAGCTAACTAAGCTTGCACAGTTGGCAAAAGGTGTTAAACAAAACTCCTATTCTATTCAGCAATAGCTCTATGCACTGAGTGCAGTCCTCTGGGATGTCCATAATGTCTATTGAAGTCTTCTAAATGTTTATGCTTTGACAATTCCCAGAAATAAAATGTCAAAGGCCACCAAGAATAAGATACTAGTTTACTTTTTGATTGGATAGGAGGACAATCCATAATACTACTGTTGAAGGGACTATTCTGCACAAACAGAACTATGGACAGGAAATAGGGCATTGGTTATAAATTATAATAGGCGCCGTTAGACTTTCCACATACCTCAGTCATAACAGAAGTTGAACCCCCAATCTCCATACTGACTAGCTAGTGTGTCAGAGTCATTATTTAGCTCCCGAATGCAGCGATGAACCCAATGATTATGCAACCCAGAACATAAGACTACGGAGTGAGAGTCCCGACCTCTCAGAGCCACTGACTCATGCTTGCAAATTGCAAACCCTTTTGCTCACTCACTCATGGCCAAAAACCAGAGTCTATGTAAGTTTTAAAGCTTTATTAAAAGTAAAAACATTTATTAAAATCAACTTCAAGATAAACGGTGAAGGATTCAAAACTGAAAAGTGGCTGATTTCACACATTAATTGTGCGAGAGCCCTCACCTGGTTGGCACTTAAAGTCTTGGTGGGGATGACTCTGTCCAACATGATATGATGATGATCTTGCTCTTGTTCTTAGAAGGGAAGCTTCTGTCTGTTATGAGAAATATGGTGCGTGTTAAAAAGCAAGCATTCATCAGTTGTGCCAAAAAGTGTAGCATCAAATGGTATGGCTAAGCATAAATAAAAATACCCTTTCCTGAAGAAAGGAAAATTTGTAGTTTAGACTAGAGTCAAAAATTAGTAAATTTGTTTATGTAGTACTAGTAAAAAAATTTCATTCCTAGACAAAATAGGGAGTGGTGTATACGGCATCTAAAAATATGAAATGTATTTTCTAGGGCTGCTCCCGAATGCAGCGATGATCCCCAATGATTATGCAACCCAGAACAGAAGACTACGGAGTCAGAGTCCCGACCTCTCAGAGCCACGGACTCATGCTTGCAAATTGCAAACCCTTTCGCTCACTCACTCATGACCAAAAACCAGAGTCTATGTAAGTTTTAAAGCTTTATTAAAAGTAAAAACATTTATTAAAATCAACTTCAAGATAAACGGTGAAGGATTCAAAACTGAAAAGTGGCTGATTTCACACATTAATTGTGGGAGAGCCCTCACCTGGTTGGACCTTAAAGTCTTGGTGGGGATGACTCCGTCCAACATGATATGATGATGATCTTGCTCTTGTTCTTAGAAGGGAAGCTTCTGTCTGTTATGAGAAAAATGGTGCATGTTAAAAAGCAAGCATTCATCAGTTGTGTCAGAAAGTGTAGCATCACATGTTATGGCTAAGCATAAATAAAAAACCCTCTTTCCTGAATAAAGGGAAATTTGTAGTTTTGACTAGAGTCACAAATTAGTAAATTTGGTTATGTAGTACTAGTAACATTTTTTCATTCCCAGACAAAATAGGGAGTGGTGTATATGGCATCTAAAAATATGAAATGTATTTTCTAGGTGGAACATCGGCACAGCCAATCACCAGTGCCGGGGCCAGCACGGAGGTGGGCACTCCAGGGTCGGATGCGGTGCAAGAGCCATCAGGAACTGCTGTGGGGGATGCCACGGAAGTGGCGGGCAGTGGTAAGCAAAGCTATTATATTCCGTTACTTATTGAGATTGCAGACTGCAGAGTGGGCTCTCTGCAGGGGTGTATATGTTGTACAGTATGTTATGTTATGTTATAGTTATTTATTGAGCGCACAGCTGCTCCAGCAAAGGAGCGTCCGGGCGCCAGACAAGGTAAAACATAACAGCACTAAAGCAAACACAAGAAAAAGGAACAACTATGGGGCAGAATTAAAACAGGAAGGTTTTAATGGCCTAACGAAACTGCAGAAGATCCTCCAACAAACGGATCTCAACCGGAAGAGAATTCCAGGTAGCCGCGGCTCTCACTCTAAAAGATCGGTCCCCGGCACGGCAAAGCTTGAACCGGGGGACCACGGCGAGGGCCTGGCCCAAAGATCGGAGAGAGCGTGTCGGGACATACAAAGATAAAAGATTGGTCAGTATCTGAGGGGCAGTGCCTTTCAAAATTTTGAAGGCCAAACATAAGACCTTAAAATGAATTCTCATCCTCACCGGCAACCAATGCAGGGAGCGAAGGGTGTTATAGACGGGGCAAAATCTGGGCAAGCCAACTATCGCTCTAGCAGCAGCATTTTGGACGCGCTGCAGGCGAGTGAATTCTGCCTGATTAGCCCCCACCAGGAGAGAGCTGGCGTAATCAAGCCGGGAAATTACCGTCACCTGGATCACCAGCTGCCTGGTCGGGGCATCAAAGAATTTGAGAACAGGTCTTAAGCCCCGGAGAACACCAAAGCAACATGCCGCGGTTTTCTTAGTATGGCCAACGAAGCTAAGGCTAGAGTCCAGCCAGACTCCCAGATTTCTTAATTCCGAGACCGGAGTCGGAGATGGTCCCAATTCCGAAGGCCACCACCTATCCCCCCAGAGCTCCGCTCTCTTACCGACAATCATAATTTCTGTCTTACTTGCGTTAAGCTGGAGACAATTCGCCGTCATCCAGCTGGCCACCGCCTTCAGTCCGTTCTGAAACCTAGGGGCATCCAGCTCCGCATCCCCACTGAGAGTAACCGCCAGCTGAGTGTCGTCAGCATATGAGACCATAGTCAAGCCCCACTGCTTAACGACGTCAGCCAGCAGTCTCACGTAAAGATTGAATAACGTGGGACTCAGCGAGGATCCCTGCAGAACCCCCATGGCCAGAGGCTGGAATTTGGACTGGAAAGGTGGGATGGCCACGCAAAAAGAACGATTGTCGAGGAAGGAGCGAAACCACTGCAGAGCCAGCCCCCCAATGCCAATCTCCTCCAAACGGTGCAGCAGAATGCTGTGAGAGACGGTGTCAAAGGCGGCGCTGAGGTCTAATAATACAAGCGCCGCCGTCTGACCAGCATCCAGCACCGCCCGCAAATGCTCCACCATGGCATGGCAAGAAGGGCCGTCTTCGTGCTGTGGCCAGCACGGAAGCCATTCTGCGTGGGGTCCAGGACATTGGCCCGAGCGAGGTGGTCTGACAGGGCCAGGTTAACATGGGCCTCCGCTACCTTTGCCGGCCAGGGGAGTAATGAAATAGGGCGGTAGCTCTCGGGTTTTGAAGGATCCAAAGAAGGCTTCTTCAAAATTGGAGAAACCACTGCCTGCTTCCACTTGGTTGGAACCACACCCGAGGCCAGCGAGAGGTTAATGAGGGAACACACAGTAGAGCGTCCCAGAAAAGACTGGTCTCTAAAAAGAGCTGGTCTTAATGGATCCGAGGGAGAGCCGGACTTAATTTGCAGGGCCAGTTTATTAAACCCCTCCGGAAGTAACGGGGGGAAAGAGTGCAGGGTGGTGTGACCTTGAGCGCAATCTAGAACTCCCGACACTGGCCCGATACTAGGGAAGGCCTGGTAAATAACCTGGACCTTCTCCAGAAAAAAGGAGGCCAGAGCCTCACAATGAGAGATGGAACCGGCTGCCAGGGAGGAAGTCCTTTTCGCCAGAAGATCTTTAACGGCTTTAAAGATAGTCTTCGACGGGTTCGAACTGTTGCGGAATTCCAAGGCATAGAACGCCGCGCGAGCTCTGCAGATGGCCCGATGGTAGAGCCTGATGGAAGCAACAATTGCGGCTTTCTTGTCGGCCTCATATGACTTCCGCCATGCTCTTTCCGCCCGTCTACACGTACCCTTCAAAGCACGTAAGGCACTATCGTACCAGGGACTCGACTCTCTAGAGCTCAATTTGCTCGAAGTGATGGGAATCAGAGAGTCCAGCGCCCTGGAGATCCACCTACAAAACTGGTCATACCCCATTTCCACGTTGTCCAAAGGGCCTAACGGCTCTTCCTCTAGGATACGATGCAAGTCCTCTAGCCTGAGTTTAGTCCAGTGCCGCCTAGGGACCCGTCTCACCAAAGGAGTGGAAGGGGTCTCAGGTAGTGGGTACCGAATGGACACAAGGAAATGATCCGTCCACCGTAATGGGGAAATGGACAGAACACTAGCCTCGACTAAGTTTGTAAAAAAGGGGTCCAAAGTATGGCCCCCTACATGGGTAGGCTGAGATACCTGTTGGAATAGCTGAAGGGCCTCTAAATCAGCTAAAATACTACTAACCGCCGGGATGGTCTGATTGTCGAACTGAAGGTTCAGGTCACCCAAGATGGAGAAGTTGGCACAGCCCATAGCTAACGCACTAACGGCGTCAGGAAAGGCTTCTCTGAACACTACATCGCTACCCGGAGGTCGGTAGACAACCATCCCAGAAAGCGTAAACTGGGGGCTGATTGAGATCTTAAAAGAGGCACTTTCGCAACCAGCGATGTTAAGGCCCTTCCAATTACAGGGAAAACAAGATCTAACTATGAGAGCAATGCCACCACCTCTAGTGGGCCGATTCAAGGTGTAAATAGAGTACTCAGGGGGGCAGGCTAAGTTAATAATGGCCACATCCGCCTCCTGAAGCCAAGTTTCAGGGATGGAAAATATATCAGGAGACTCGTCCTTAATGAGGTCATAGATAGCTTGGTGGTGTTTCACCACCGATCTAGCATTTAAATTTAACACCCGAAGCGTGCGCACGGAGCAGTTGCTCCGAGGGACAGATGAAATGTCCCTCTGGCGAATAGGCACAGGGGGGTCGAGCATCCATCTCTTGCAGGTACAATAGTACGGACCGCATAGTGGATGGATTGGTGCTAGGTCACATCTCGGGACAGTCTGCCCAATAGACCAAAGGCTCTTTCTAGAGTAGGTAAGCATCGCGGTACACAAGGGGGTTTACCTCAAACGGCCACTAGCCCGCAGCGCCCCGCGCGACCTTAGCGCGGACGGGCGCAGACGGGCAGGACTCTGGCACGACTCAGGCACAGCGAAGGCACGACCGCTGCGCGATACCGCTGCGCGGGCAAGGGAGCTTTAAGTAGGCGTCCCTCTGGCTATCCTGAGCGCTAGATCGCTCTCAACTGGCTTCCCCTGCAACTCTGCACCACTCCAAGATGGCGCCCGAACTTCCCCCCCACCACCTGGGAACCGGATCCGCCAAACAGCGGTGCTGAACCGTTTACAATGCAGGTAAGGGGCCACACGAGTTTCCAGTTAAAAACAGGGGCAAGAACACTTTACTGTTAAGAAGACTTACAAATTTAGAACTAAGTTTTTGTCAACCAGGAAGAAGACATTCACCCTTGGCTTCCCATTAGCAATAGCATTAGCGGCGGGAGTTGATGAGTAACCAATGGCCTCCTCTAAATTTGACTTCAACTCAGCTGTGAAAGTTTTATCGAGAAGCCAAATCAGATCATAGATGAACTTAATGGATGGGATGAACGAAAAGGGAAAGAAGGGTGTAAGGAAGGACAAGCGAGTTAAAAGTAATGACTGGCAAAGAATGATACGTGTTCTTGAATGCTGCCCGAGGGGCCTTGGAATATGATGCATGGCCGGTTGAAGGCTGAAGCAAGGATGGGTGGAAGGAGGAAGGAAAGAGGACTGCCTGGGTGGGTGAAACAGAAACTGTATGTGTGCACAATATATCCTTTGGTTCAAATTCAAATGCGAATCAAGCATGGATGCATGGCTGGCGGTTTCCAAAATAAAATAAAAAGTTAGTTTTTCCGTGAGAAAAAGTAAGGTTTGTCCAGTTGAGAAATTAAGAAGAATTATTGACATTTACTTTGAATGGATGGATGCCTGGATCATGGTACTCGGGTGCAAGTTGACTGCGCTGGCATTATGCCGGCTTCGACAAGTTTACGTACCAATTTCGCTAAACAAGAGAGAAGAAGAAGTTTACTGGTGTACTGTCTGAGTCTAATGTAGTGAGTCCATATAGTGCTAGTAGAATTCCTAAAACTCCCACTAATGTTAGAGCAGAGGCCAACGAAGTGGGAGGTTAGATAGATACAGGCCTCAAATGTTATGTACTGTGCTTGTAAGTTGCTAGTGCTACTGTGACACAACTTTCTGCTGAATTATTTTGTGTTAATCTTAAAGAGCATTGGTTACAGTATGTTTTTCTTTCTTCATATAGATGCTCCTTCCAAACTAACATGGAAGGAGCTGGCTAGACGGGCACGGCAACGGAAGCTGGAGGCGATTGTCGCTGAATATCGGTGGCTGGTGGCCCAGGAGGAGGAGAACACGCAGTCTCAGTCGACATCTACAAAATCCACGACAGCTGCATCCTCCTCCCCTCACCCTGGGTCATCCACTTAGCGCAAGCCTTCAGCGGTACAGAGCCTTGCTACCGCAGTCACCCGCCACCACCAAGCAGCAAAAAAATCAGCTGCCCCCCACAGCAGGTGCAAGCTCGTCTGCACCGCTTGACCCTCAGGGTGTCCAACCTTGAGCAGGAGGTGGAGAGACTGAAAACCCTGCTCAAGGACCTCCGCAGGGAGCATTGGGACCACCTGGCGGCAGTAGAAGAGGAGAGACTGTCCCTTGCCCCTTTTTTAAAGACTTTTGGGGGGTGGAAATTGGGTGTCGGGGTTTTGGAACTTTTCATCGGGACATTTCATGGACTTGGTTGGGGTTAGTGAGGGGGGTGGGTCGGGTCTTGTGGGTTAGTTTATTTTTGTTAGGGTGTAAATAATTATTTATTTTCAACTTAAACATAGCATACACGTTTTTACAGTTTTATGGGGGAGGCAGGGAGGGTTAACTCAACTGTACGTTTGTTTTCCTGAAACTTAACTGGCTGGTTGATTCAAATTGTCTAATCGCCCACATTTTTAGAAAATTGCCACTGACAGAGTTAGTGAATTCAATTGTCCTACTACTTTACTAGTACTATCGTCAGTCTCTCCATTATTCTTCCTCCCCCAAAATGCTTATCTTACCTGTGATTCGTGTTTGAGAATAGCACTAGGCACAGGGCTGGGTGCATGGCAAATGGCGATTAAGGTTGAATCCTGGACAGATGAAATTTCATTGTTGTGGTGGTAGTAGTAGTAGTGGTACACTACACACTGGCAGTAGCAGCATATGAAAAAGAAGGAAATGAAACATTGGGCTGCCTGAGCGTAGCATTAGAACAGTGCGATAGATAGTACAGTATACAGTAAGAACATATCCTCGGATTCCTACACCATCCTAGAAATTTATTTTCTGTTGCTTTGACCTTATCCTCCCCAGCAAGTGTATGGAATTATTGTTGTAATTTAGTCATACCTCAATGAAAACCACACAGCCCGGGGGAAGAGGGTTAGGGTTTGAAAATTGTATGGGAATGTTTTTTTTTGGGGAAGGTTTTGTGTCGAGAGGAAAAAAAACACAGCATGGACAAACAACAAATGAAGAAAAACAAATCTTTGGATACGAAGATATGAGATATCCATACATCTTTCAAGGGACATAAAGGAAGTGCATGCATGAAGTTGTTAGCTAAATGGATGGTTCGGTTACTGAAAAGTAGTGCTGCTAACTACAACTTACTAAGTAGTACTAAACTATTAGACAGTACAGGGCTGCTGTAATTACGCAATTTCACTCAGAGAGAATGACTTAGTAGTACATTACATTAGTTTTAAAAATAGCAAATAAAGTTATGAAATAGCTGTAGGGATGAATTTGAAGCAGAGAGTCGCACTCATAGAAGTTCACAACAATAAGTTATTTAAAAGATAAGAAGTGAAGAGTATACTGTAACTGTATGTTGTTGTTGTCCTGTTCAATTTGGGAAGTTGCATGCATCCAGTCATTCCTCTTCTTCGCTGTACTCCTCCATTCCATCTGACGCTCTGTCGATCAATCTTGGTGACCAGACTCACTGTCCAATGCCTGCCTGGCGGATGCGGAATTGCGGATTGATGTTGTTCCCATGGCACAAGGTAAAAGCCGGCCTGCAATTGTTGATGGAAAAACAGGAAGGGATATTAAAACAGCACTGAGAAAAATATAAGGTACGATGTGTAGTGCAAAAATAACACTTTCAGAGGCGACACCTACAGGCATAATTTCTAAAGTGCGTACTCTGAGTCTCCTTTTCAAGGATAATAATTGCACACAGCAGGCCAGGGCCATGCAGATGGTCAAGGCAGGCACCTCTGAGTAAACCAAAATGTTGATGTAGCATACCTCTTTGACACAGACTGACAAAGCATATCTAATTTTATGCAGCAAGCCACATAGCCACAATTTTACATGAACTGCTGTCTGGTGTGTGGCATACACTACACTGGCTCAACCACTCCCATACCACGACTAGACAGACATGTAGGTCTGCTGTGGTTGTTGTTGACTTGTTTACCTGTTGTTTCCCTTGCCACTCACGAAACGGCCATATTTCTTCCGTAAACCGACAATGATGATAATCCATCAATCCCAGTGAGCGACTGTGTAAAGAATAAAGATATTATGTAACTTTAATCATCAAGATTCATCATCATCATGGTATGTTATTAGCAAACTCAATGCTGTCTACACACTGACCCAAGGACACAAGTAGTGGCTGGCCCCTGCAGTAGAAGTACAATTTGTATTAAACAAGGTAACAGAGTACATTTGAGTCACATTTAGTGTGTAAAAGATTAAATAATAATAACAGAACACATAGAAAGGATTCACTCCATGCACAACAAACAACAATTGCTTTCATCAGAGCCAGACAGCCAGTGTCACCACTGCATGCCATCACATCATTCATTACCTGTTCCACTTGTCATCATCTTATTTAAGTGAACGGCCACAGGTCAGCCTCTCGTGTCAATTTCAGAAGGTGCAGTCAGCATAGTTAGTCATTCCAGTCCCACTTCTTTTGAGGGGACTCGTGTATGGACTGAAGCAACAATTTCTAGATTTTGCGTCATCCGGCCATCTGCCTTGAGGGAAATGGATAGGGGGAGTCTAGAGGAGGAGGATAGAGGAGCATGACTGTGTTGTGAACTTCAGGAATGCACCTTCAATATGGAAAATAAGACGAAGACAGTGCTGCTGATGGATTTGTTGTGATTAAAGTTTTGTTGTGCTAAAAGTTGCAAATCAAAGAAAGACACGCAGAAATAAAAGTAAAAAAGGACGGAAGAAAACAAAAAGTACGTTTTTCAAGCCTCGTTGTCAGGGAAGTAGAGCTCGTCCTCAAACTCTGTGAATTGAACATGGAGTATATCAGCTAACAGAGAAGAGGTTCCGTCACCTAAGTCGGTGTCCTCTTCTTCCTGCGTGGATTCACGTATTTTGTAATCTGGTGGTATGAAGTGCTGGTTCATCTTGATCATTGTTAACCTCTCCACATTTTTGGGCGAGAGGCGGGACCTTTTTGAACTGACAATTGCACCAGCAGCACTGAAAATTCGTTCCGAAGACACGCTTGCGAGTGGGCAAGACAAATAATTTATAGCCAGCCTGCTGAGCAGTGGCCAGTGAGGGCTTTTCCCATACCAATACACCAATGGGTTAGGATCAATGTAGACCTCTGTTGGGTCATCCAGATAGGCCTGCACCATCCACTCAAGGGCCTCCCTGGGTGGTGCTCCACTTTGCGTACCATGCGTTTAATTTGCATCAACACTGGAGCGAGCAAACCCTTGTCGAGTTATCCAATCCGCTTACGACAATATTATCGCTGGGCCTGGTGCAGGTGATGATGACGAGGATACTGTTGCTGCTGTTGTTAATGGCTGTGTCACCACTGCATGCCATCTCATCATTCATTACCTGTTCCACTTGCCATCATCTTATTTAAGTGAACGGCCACAGGGCGGCCTCTCGTGTCAATTTCAGAAGGTGCAGTCAGCATAGTGAGTCATTCCAGTCCCACTTCTTTTGAGGGGACTCGTGTATGGACTGAAGCAACAGTTTCTAGATTCTGCGTAATCCGGCCATCTGCCTTGAGGGAAATGGATAGGGGGAGTCTGGAGGAGGAGGATAGAGGAGCATGACTGTGTTGTGAACTTCAGGAATGCAGACAGCGCCAGCGGCACCTTCAATATGGAAAATAAGACGAAGACAGTGCTGCTGATGGATTTGTTGTGATTAAAGTTTTGTTGTGCTAAAAGTTGCAAATCAAAGAAAGACACGCAGAAATAAAAGTAAAAAAGGACGGAAGAAAACAAAAAGTACGTTTTTCAAGCCTCGTTGTCAGGGAAGTAGAGCTCGTCCTCAAACTCTGTGAATTGAACATGGAGTATATCAGCTAACAGAGAAGAGCTTCCGTCACCTAAGTCGGTGTCCTCTTCTTCTGCGTGGATTCACGTATTTTGTAATCTGGTGGTATGAAGTGCTGATTCATCTTGAACATTGTTAATCTCTCCACATTTTTGGGCGAGAGGCGGGACCTTTTTGAACTGACAATGGCACCAGCAGCACTGAAAACTCGTTCCGAAGACACTCCTGCGAGTGGGCAAGACAAATAATTTATAGCCAGCCTGCTGAGCAGTGGCCAGTGAGGCCTTTTCCCATACCGATACACCAATGGGTTAGGATCAATGTAGACCTCTGTTGGGTCATCCAGATAGGCCTGCACCATCCAGTCATGGGCCTCCCTGGGTGGTGCTCCACTTTGCGTACCATGTGTTTCCTTTGCATCAACACTGAAGCGAGCAAACCCTTGCCGAGTTATCCAATCCGCTTCCGACAATATTATGGCTGGGCCTGGTGCAGGTGATGATGACGAGGATACTGTTGCTGCTGTTGTTAATGGCTGTGAGGGAAAGTGACTGCCTTCGGCCACAGAAGTGGACCTTGACGCTGCATGGCCTGCTGCTTCAGTAGTACTTGTGGTGTTTCCTTCAATTTCCTGCCGCTCTTTTTTGAACCGAGTGGCTGACACAGCTAGCCAATGTTTGTACTTTGAAACATCTTCTTCATCAAAAGGAATGAATACTTTGCTGGTCAGTGCCTTTTTGTACCATGGATCCAGAATAGTGGCACAAATGTAATGTTGTTCTGAATGTATTTTTTTAAGCCTTTCATTGACAAGTAGGCGGCTTAATAAGCTCTCCGCCAACCGATATGCGTCTTGTTTGGGAACACCAGCTTGTAACGTTGAAGACACCGCCTTCAGTTGTTGCTCTAGCATGTACAACAATGGGATAGCTTTGCCCAAACTACATTCCTCCCTGCTGACTTCACGGGTGAAGACCTCAAAAGGACGAAGCATGTCTGTCAGGCTTTGAACTAGGTCCCATTCCTCCGGCTCTAGCCTCATGTCTTACATTGGAGCAGACCGTATGTTAATGCTATTGACATACTCATTGATTACCTTGTACTGCTCAAACAGACGTTCAAGCATGTAGAAGGTTGAGTTCCAACGTGTTGCCACCACCTGGATGAGTCCTTTGACTGGCACTCCACGGCTACGTTGAATGATCCTCATCTCCTTCCGGGCCTTAAAAGAATGGCTAAAATGTTTGCAGATTCTTCGGCAAGTGGTCAGTAACTTGCTGACTGTGTTTTCTCTTTTCAGGAAATCTCGCACAACAATGTTAATGCAGTGCGCCAAACACAGCACTCTGAAGTAGCCACCATCATGCATGGCCTTAACTATATTACTGCCATTATCTGTGGAAACATAACCAATCATGCGACTTCTTGGCACCAGCCATTTAGACACCTTACTTTTAAAATCATCCAAAATGTTTAATGCAGTATGAGATTTCTCCATTGCAAACATGGCTACTGTTGCATGTTTACGACACGCTTCAAAAATTGTGGCAGGGTCAACACCTGTAGACATCTTTTCTCTAACCCCTGCAAAAGAGACCCAGTGTGCAGTGATGCACATGTAATCCACGGCTTGGCAACTGGTCCACATGTCTGTTGTCAGGTGGATAGTGTGAACAGCACTCTTCTGCAAAGCTGACCCAATCACTTCAGGCACATCTTCATGTAGTGCTGGAACCGCAACTCTGGCAAAATAGGACCGGCTAGGAACCTTCCATTTATGGCAGATGGTTGCCACAAATTCTAGAAAACCCACCCCTTCCACGAAAGAAAAAGGGAGAAGGTGAAGCGTTAGCATTTTAGCCAGCTTTGCGTTATACAGACGTGCCGTTGGGTGGTTGCGTTCAAATGGCGCCTCCGACCAAAACATTCTTTTAATGGTGGTCTGGACCGTTTTCATATGTGATGATGATGATCCAGACTTCTTCAACCCAGTTATGGTCATTGATGAACTTTTTCGCATTGGTGTCTCTCCCAGACTCTTAGTGTGCCTCATACATGTTGCTGGGGTAGAGAGTGTGGACGCTACCACTGCAGTGCTGCTGCCTGGGGTACTGGGTGTACCAGAAAAAATGTCTGTCGCTTCTTCACTTCCCCCCCTGCACGATCAGCCCCTCGTCATCATCAGATGAAATATGAATGGATACATTTGGATTTGTTGTACGTGTGGTTTCCTGGTTCTTCCTCATGTGCGCCTACCAAATGATAGTGTGGTGTTTTTGGAGATGACCTCGCTGGCCTCCGGTACCAAGCTTCCCCCGACTAACTACAGTTTTACAAATTGAACAAACGACCATGTTTTCCGCCTTTTTGCTAACAGTAAAAAAGTCCTAAACTGGGGACTGGAGATGTCTGCTGGTGGTGGATGTGCTACTTTCAATGCCAGATGAAGTGGAGGATGGGCGTGGCTGAATTTGACTCTGTTGTACACTTACAGCACCACTACTTGAGGTAATGGAGGTCGAGCTGGATGTAGGTCCCTGCTGGCCCTTCTGACGAGAAAATCTGGAAGCTGTAGATCGTGTTGGTGTAGTAGTTAACTGCATTAGTGGTGGTACCAGTGCCACGCCGCCCACATCACGCTCAGCAGCAATTCAGGATAGGGTAAAAATGTCTGTCTGCTGCATGCCCACAGGGCCTGGTGTGACAACTGTGATGACTGGGTCATCGTCAGACTGTTCATCAGCAGCAGAATACACCACTTCTTGTTCGTCGTCATCACCCATAAGTGGAAGCTTTGGGGAAACCTTCCTTTTAGGCTTAGCTACCTTTGTCGGCTCATGGTGTGCCTCACTCTCAGACTGCATTGGTGGGTTCCAATCAACATCAAGATCATCAGAAGGAAGGGGGCTTGAAGAAGAACTTGTATTAGCCCTCCTTGACCTTTTTCTTGCTGGGTATCTGGAACACAATGGATCATCATCAGGAGGAGTGGCTTCCTCGGATGATACCTCCGCTTCAGTCTCGATTTCCTGATGTGCCACTACTTCTGGAGGAACAAGCATTGTGGGCAGTTGTGCCGCTTCATGCACCTCTCGTTGCGCCTATCCTTGCGCCTCTCCTTGTGCCTCTCCCTGCGCCTCTCCTTGCCCCTCTCCTTGTGCCTCTCCTTGCGCCTCCACTTGCGCCTCCACTTGCGCCTCTCCTTGCGCATGTACTTGCACTTGTACTTGTTGCACCTGTGGTTGTCGTTGCGGCTGTCGTTGTTGAACACTCATCAGAAGAGTTACACCCTGCGTTGATTGGATGCTACTTTCTTGAGCCAACATCACTGGTCGATGGTGATTGAACAATTAAAGTGGCTGCCTCTGCAGCACTCATGGTCTTGGACCTAACTTGGCGTGGTGGCACTGAGCCCAATGAAGCGGAGGTGCTGCTCCCAGCTTGGTCCCCGGCGGACCTCACTGCTGCGCGTGTAGTTTTTTATTTGCCAAAAAAAGTGTCTGTAGGCACACCAGTCTCCTGGGTAAGAGGCGCCACTTGCTTCTTCTGCTCCTTCTTACTGGCAGTGGCACTGGCAACTTTCTTGGTGGAGGAGCTACGGCCACCTTTCTTTGGGCCCATCTTCTTCAGATGTCAGAACAGCAGGCCGCAGTTGCACGAGTTGCAGAGTTGTCTGTGTCCACACGTGACGTCACGTGATGTTGTGCTGCACACACCGGAGCAGGACTTCTTCCTGGCACTGATGATGAACAATGACTGATTTGTGGTTCTCTTGTGAACCTAAAAGCAAAGGAAGCCAGAAGAACATCAGTTAAATAAATGTTGCATATGTCGTGCTTCAATTAATATTTGCAACTAGGCATTTATTTTTACAACACACCCAAAAACTGAAAGACCCAAAATAAAAATTGCAATTCTAATCAAAAATGGATGTTTACATTAATAGAAGAGACACCCGACAGAAAGACTTGGCCCATGCACCACTGAGTACCCCTGGGCATAATGGATGAAAGCAAGGCAAACTGGGTGCAGGCCTGAGCACACTGCCTGGCTTCAAAATGGCTCCTTGACCTCCACCACATGGCCAGGCCCTGCCTGTATCAGGCCTCAAAATGGCCCCCACCCACATGGCCAGGCCCCAACAACCCACCAAAAAGTCGAAAAACACACAAAATCACCCCAATCCAATGCCATCCATGCCCTCAATGATGGTTAAATTCAAGACACCCCACAGAAAGACTTGGTCTATGCTCCACTGAGTACCCCTGGGCATAATGGATGAAAGCAAGGCAAACTGGGTGCAGGCCTGACCACACTGCCTGGCTTCAAAATGGCCCTTTGACCCCCACCACATGGCCTGGCCCTGCCTGTACCAGGCCTCAAAATGGCCCCCACCCACATGGCCAGGCCCCAACAACCCACCAAAAAGTCGAAAAACACACAAAAATCACCCCAATCCAATACCATCCATGCCCTCAATGATGTTTAAATTCAAGACACCCCACAGAAAGACTTGGTCCATGCACCACTCAGTACCCCTGGGCCTACTGGCTAGTGTGGCTTTACAGGCACCCCAAAAGTAAAAAAAAAATTCCACATATAACAGTGAGCTAAAATTCCATGACATAAATGAGATTTAAGTTCAACCAAACTCACAGAAACAGTTGTATCATGCACCCATGACTAACCCTGGGCCTATTGGATACTGTGACTACCCACAATATATATTTTCTTAAAGTTGTGAAAAAGTTTTAAAATTGTAGTTGCAGCAACTGCAATGCCCCAAAGAAACAACACCGACTTACTTGTAAAATCTCAAATCCAAAAGTGATCCAAACTCCAAATTCCCAAAAGTCCTCAAATACAAATATCCAGCAGCAGCCACAAAAAGAAATCCTTCCAGCTCCAGATCCCAATGAAAAGTGACCAGGACATGGACAAAGCACTGAAAGGAGCCTGCTGGACAGGAACAGGAAGTTGGAGACTCTGGGACACTTCCTTCCTTCTCACCCCCCCCCCCAAAATGGACTCCTTGCACAAAAAAGTGCAGCCAAATGTCAATCTGAGGAGTTATTCTGATCAAAATCATCATTTTCAGAAGGTTTTTGCTGCCTGCGGTGGATTTCTTGTGCAGAATTGCAATTTTTGCAAGTTCGGGAAAGCGAGCTGTTCAAATCTCCCGCCGGAAGTCAGCTGCACGCCGCATCTACGTGTTCGCAATTGTTTAACCCCGCGATGTGTGATCGCGGGCCCTTATGACGTACTAGCGTTTTCAAACTCTCGCTGTGCAAGAAGGCGGGCCATGATGACGTACTAGCGTTCGAAAAACTCTTGCGCGATCACGCAGCAAGATCCAAAATGGCGCAGCACATGCAAACAGGTAGAAAAACAACTCAGAGAACTCAGAATCACGGTAAGTCAACGCAGCGTACTCGCGATATTGTATTTTTCAAGCGCGACCAAGCAAAAAAATCCGCCAGCTTGCGAATTGCGAATTTTTGGGCAAATTCGCGTTATTCACGGACTGCGAAATTGCCAAAAATCCCCAAATTTCGCGAGCGGAACGGATTTTACGCCCATACTTAGATCAGAGGTGAGAATTCTTATTTTAATACTAATAATTCGCAATGGTCATCTCAATCCCTCAGGACATAGAGAGAACACTACTAGAGCAACGTTGTAGTGAGCGTATGGTGTTCTACCTGGGTACACCTCGGCTTAGATAGCGTAGTGAGCTTTGGTTCCTGTCTTTTAGGCCAGTTTGGCTAGACTGTGTCCTGCCTGTCTTCCACTGCCTCTTCTGAGGATTTGGATGTGTTTTGGACCTGTGTCTGACACTTCCATTGGTTGCGCCACCGGACTTGCAGGCCCACGTGTACAGTTGTCCACAGCATATTCCCATATTGATGACAGCATTTATAGACCCTCCAAGCAATGCTTCACTGCTCCAGAGGTACAAGCATTGGTTCCAGGCGTACAGGTATCTAATTCTTCCCCGGCGGCTGCTGTGGCAACCAGAGATGACCATCTTGCTCACTCAACATGAGATTGGAAGTGCTGGAGGGATTGCCACCTGCGTATACAATGTTCAGTGATGTTGAGTCTTCAGCACAGGATTCATAAACAATCGGGCCTTTCCTCTGCTGGTAACGATTCAGCACTTGTTAAACATTTCCCAAATTGAAGGGTGAAACTGCCTCTGTTTTATTTTTGCTTCTCTGCTCTAACTAAGCATAATGTCTTTCAAGGTGCTCGGTGTAAAAATAACCACATTTACAAGTTGAGAGGACCTTTTGAACGCTTTTAGGGAAAATTGCCTTTTCTTTTATGGACATTTTTACAGACTTTTTAAGAAATGCTTTTTAGTATTTTAGTTATAAACGATTTTTATGCTTTTAATGGCCTTCGCTTTATTATTCTCTCGCTGACCCAGTTGACCTTTTGATGACGAGTGGGTGTCACGTCCTTTTGGCGAATCCTGTCATGTATACCCTTTTTACATACATTGTCTCATCCACATGACAATAACGGTTCTGAACAAGTGACCTTTTACCTAGTAGCTTGCTCCTGTCTCTTTGACACCAGGCTCTTAGTATCCTATCATAATCCTTGTAACTGACGTACATACACATGTCCTCAGGCACTGCATAATTATTCTGTATAAAGGTCATCACTTTTTTCATCCTTGGCCAACAGGCCTGCTGTGCATGATCGCATTTGTTTGGAAAACATTTAAGATTACTAAAGGTTCCCTAGCAAACTTTTAATATTATCAATTAACAAGCTGGACAAAATCCCTCGGAGGGGGAGGTGAAACAGGCAACAAAGAACTGGAACAAAAATACAAGAAAATGGAATGTTAAAAAAAGTTTCAATTTGGTACTGGTCATTAATAGCAGCTGGGGAAGAATTTTTTACTTTACCTATGGAGATCTGGGGGAAGGAGCTGCAGTTGCTGAATGCACAAGAAACATGGCAAGTATCTATGTCTATGTGATGGTATACTATCAAATCCGCCTATCTCAGAAAAAAACATCTGTTCACCATACACAGAGCGCATTGGACACCGAAGAGACTTTCCAAATTGAATACACAGAAGACCAAAAGTTGCCCTAAGTGCGGAGATGAGATGGCGGACGACATACACATGTTTCTGCAGTGCTCCCAGCTCCACTGTTTCTGGAATGAAGAGGGTAAGATGCTCACCAAGGTAATGGATCAAGAAATAGAGGTAACACAGGTTTAGTATATTTGTGGTTAAATTGCATAATGAAGGTTCCCTCAGTCTATGTAAGAAGCATAAAAACCTTCTCTTTGTATTAATCTTATTAGCCAGACGAGAGATATGTATTAAATGGATACATCAAGAGCCACCTACTCAGTGGGAATGGCTAACCTCTATTCAGAAGATAAATAAACTAGCTGGAAGTGGGAGGCACAGTAAAAAAACAACGTTTTGGGACATTTGGGAGTAGAAAAAGATTTCACAGGGTTGAAATAATGATGGAACTTCTGGATGACCAATGATTATACAGTACGAGCAAGGGTCTTGCACTGTTGGCCATAGATGGCAATCTACCCGAGCTAAAAGGAACATGAACAAAAGGGAGTCCCATCAGAGGAGTTGGATCACCATACCACCCACGAAAATATTGAATGGATCCGAGATGGAACAGATAGATTTTGGGACCACCAAAACCTTCTACTCCAATTTTTTTTCGCACAATGAGGACAAAAAAAACTCCCAAAAACATTTATGATTGTTTCAAAACATTTATGATTGTTTTCAAAACATATCGATTCTAGAAGAAACCCTGGAGTGACCACCCTAGTATATAAGACCATTATTCCCCCTGCAAATTAGAGGAGAATTACTTCCACACTGACACATGGTCCTGCATGCTGAATGTTCGATACGCCGCAGTCTGACAACCCTTGCGGGTGTCATCCTCAGAGCAGAGACCGGGTCCTTATTATCTACCATCAGGTGAGGGGGTTGGATCTTCCCTAGAGGATTCTTGGCTATATACATATATACCTATATACATATACATTCTACACCTATATATATAGGCTAGGTACACTTAGGTAAATTGCATAGGGCGCACATTATAGGAGTATGCAAGTGCTACTGTTTTATCTGAACTGCATATATTCATCTTCTTGGCACTGTGGTAGAAATGTATCTTCTATTTACTATATTAGTACTTACGATTTCTTTCGTATGCTTCTGTCTCCTGTTTGTCGCAGCAAATATGTTTTATACAAGACTTACGCTGGACCAATAAATACTTATTGAAATGTCCCAATTGCCGTCCTGTGTATTATCTGATTTTACGTAAGCACAAGTGACTGTTCGAAAAGTACTATACTGTCTTTCACGATCCCTGAGGAATGAGGGTTGTCATGTTCAATGGTTGCCAGAAACTACCAATACCACTGTAAGATACAGGGGGGTGGTAGTGGCACTGTAGAGTTAGCTGGTCTAACAGCTGAAATATCCTGTGGGGGTGTCCGGGAGTGGTTTGGACACCAAGCTGTTAGTGTAGGTCATCCAAAATGCACAGGTCCTGGTGATTCCTAGGAACTACATGACGACAGTGAACTCCGCTCTGCCAGCAGAGTTCAAAACGTGTTTGCCACTCTGCACTCCAATTGGAGCGCGGAGTTTGGCAAAAACTCCTCCTACCACGTGTAACAGAGTTTACCACCCACAAGTTGATATGCAAAGTGAGTGGTGTCACTTCTCCTTGATAGCAACAACTCTGGCACTGTTCTTAGCCAGGGACAAGAGGCTCATCGGCCAATGAGTGTGGCGCTGGCTGTGCTGTTAAGTTCTTTGGGCTCACAATACTCTTAGAAACGCATGCTCAGGACTCCTTAATAGAGTTTCCTGGTAGGTGCAAGGCTGCAGCGGCCTGCATATAGAGTCCTCTATGGAGCCTGTCAGGCACGCAGGTCAACGTGCAGCATGGCAGGATCCATGGCAGAGAGCTTGTTGGGCTCGGACCACTCCAAGGCTGTCTTTCTGGAGTGCGGAGCAAGCACCACGTCACCGCAGGGCAGATACCCCTGCTTAGCTTCTATTCCCCTTTTGAGGGGCCCCATGGGGGCCCAGCCTATGGGGTCCAGGCCCTGGGCTAACCTATAGCCCACATGGACACCTGCACCAGCATACCAGCCCTTGTCTACCCTACCACCACCTGCATGGAGGGAGCCTAGGGCTGCAGGTGAGTGATGTGTTGTGGAGAGGAGGCCTCATGAAGGAATTAACAAGGGTTTAGGAGCCTCTCACTGGGATAGAGTATGCAATGAAGAAAGGTTCTTACTCTTAAGATTTGAAAGTTTGTCAGTGGTGCTGCTAGAGATTGGGTTGACACAGGGTGTTGATGTATTCAGTGTGGCTTGGTGGGATTGAAAACGTTTCTTTAGAGATGGTGGGAACTATGTTTTTGTGTGGAGGGGTTTTAAATAATGCTACTTAGTTTTTCCATGGCTATCTGGCCATGGCTGCAATCATGGACATGTTACGCAAACAGGGCTTGACCACTGCCAAACCATGCATCTGTTAAAAAGGAATAACTCTTAATTTGACATGTTGCAGAAAGAGACCAGCGTTGCTTTTGTTAAAAAAAATCCCTAGATTCCAGAAAAGGCTTAAAAAAAGATTCTTTTGATTTAACAGCACTTGCGTTTAAGCTAGTAATATATTTTAATTCTACCTGTCTGTTAAAGTCCAGAGGATTTCACAGAGTTTTTCGGCAACTACACAGAATTCTACGGAGTGAAACTCTGCAAACTACACCCAGGCCCACTAAATTTACCATTTGTTCCTAGATACCATTTACAAGTGTAAAGTTACTTAAAAGTGTAGACTTATATGTCTCCACCTGCTGAAACAGGGGTTGGAACAAAACATACTAGTGTGAAGTTACTGCAGCCAAAATGAAGCTCCAGAGAGCCCAGAGCAATGGGTGGGCAACAATTGAAACTGCAAAACACTCCCATAGAATATAACATAGGCACATACCTAAAGGAGAAACTTTAATCTGTTAAAATAACTTTTTATTATATAATATATAAA
Source organism: Lissotriton helveticus (assembly GCF_964261635.1). Lineage (NCBI taxonomy): Eukaryota > Metazoa > Chordata > Amphibia > Caudata > Salamandridae > Lissotriton > Lissotriton helveticus. Next base: position 338,673,939 of record NC_136063.1, on the reverse strand, counting down.
TGTAAACATTTTACTTGAGGTGGGATATTTTTAAATAAAGAAATAATGACAATTCAATTTTAGATATTTAAATCAATTACATATTTAATTCAAAATCAAGTTAATAGAGGCGTATTGTTCTAGTTCTTCATTTCAAGTTAATATATGCCATTAATTTCCAGTAATGTTTATTAGAAACATATTTTATACATGGTTTCAAGCTTAATAAACTTTGTAAATTATTCACATACTTTACATAATGAGATATCTGCTGCCCCAAAGCACAATTCTGCAGGGTGATCTCTGTCCTCCCTTGTAAAGCAGACCATCATACCACCTGCATTCTGAAAGATGGTGCAGCAGCTTCCAACAGCCTCTCTGCCTTACAATAATACACTGCCTGTCAGTTTTCAGTGTACTGTGATGAAAACATGGCCAGTTCACTCATGCTGTGGCTGCAGATATGCATCAACCACAAATCTGACTGTAAAGGATCTAAAATTGTAAAGGGGAGATACTATTAGAAATAAAAATGAGAAAATAATGGATATGACAGCTAGAGAAATCCTACGAGACTATAGGGAACTTATTTCCTTTTCAGAAGTTAACTTTAATGACTATTCCCAACAAGGAAACAGTGCTTGAAATGGAATCTGCAAGCATATGTTTGATGGAGATTGTTGTAAAAAACTGGAGTTTACATAAAACATATGGATGTCATTTTTAACTACAGAGTTTAAAATGAATTCTGTAAATACGGTGCGTATTAACATATATTTACCAAAATATGTTAGACCTATCAGCCTAAGGGTGGTCTTTCCCCATAATTTTTGCCTTCACCCTCCTATTTTTCTAAATTCATGTTTGGTGGCATTGGGGCTCTGTGCACTTTAACACTGTTAACTAGTACTAGAGTGTTTCTGCTTGCTCGCTCCCCAATGCGTGGTAAAATTGTCTTACACCTGATTGGCATACTTAATTTACTTCCACCTGATTGGCATACTTAATTTACTTAGAAGTCCCTAGTAAAGTTGTACAGCATATACCCAGAGTCTGTCATTTAAATGCTACTAGTGAGCCTGCAGCACCTATCATGCCTCCCACTTAACTAGCCCCTATGAGCATGCTCCAGGTCTGCCATTTCAACCTAAATGCAGTTTTAAATTGCCAATTCGAGTTGGCAAAATAACCTACATTTATTCAATATATGTTACCCCTAATGTGAGTTCTAGGAAGCTACATTTTAAGTAAATGGTTGGACATGTACTTTAAAGTTTTACATGTGCTGGTAGTGAACATTTCCTAAATTCATTCTTTTCTACTGTGAGGTGTCCCTCTTCTGTAGGACAACATTGTGCAGCCTTATTACATTTAATAAGTGCTAAATTCTGATTAAGAGCATTTAGGTAATTCATGTTTACTGTCTATGAAATTAAAATTTTAATTCCTCCTTAATGTTAAAGTCAGATTTTAAGTAACAAATTTGAAAATGCCACTTTAAGAAAACTGGCATTTTCCTGCCCCAGCTATTTTGTGTCTCCAGGATGCCTGGGTGTAGTTCGCAGTTGGACTTTGTCTATTCCTCCCAGACAGTCATACAATATAGGGATTAGTCAAACCTGATGGACCATCACTGGCAGGATGGAGGAGGGGGGTGAGCTGGGCACAGCCCAACTTGAAATTCAATAGGCAGTGCCCTGCCTTTATGTAAAGGATTTCATACTATCTCATTGTGCTTGTGGGGAGGGGCGAACCAGGGCAGGGGAGGCAGGAAATTCCAAGCACTTCGAAGGGAATTCTCTAGAAACCTCTCTTAGTGTAAAGAAGTTCCCAAGTATAAAAATATGACACTCCGACCCACTCTTCAGTTACTTTCTAGACCTGCGGAAGGACTATCAGAGACCTGCCTGTGCTGTGCCCTGCTGTGTACTTTAGAAGACTATTTTGCTGCACCAAGGAATCACTGCTCTGTTGCCTGAAGCTTGCCTTGGACCCTCAGAAGCCTGCCCTGCTGATTGAGCATTATACCGCCTTTGAACCCAGGACTACCCTAGTGACTCCAAGGGGCAAGTTGGCTGGCCTCTTGATTGGAGTTTCAAGGACAGAAAAGTCTCCAAAGTGAACCCACACTTGGACCTAGCTTTAGAGAGTCTGAAAGTAAACACCAACAGGGCACAATTCACTTGTGTCTTACCCACGCTCCATCGTAGTCAGCCATATTTTCCAATTTTGATCCGTTATCACCTGGCTAGATGTCATCGGTTAGGGCTTTGATCATTTAGGCACTAGTTTTTACCTTAAACTATAAAAATTATAACTACAGTTCTACAGATTTGATTTTTGTCAATCTGGTAGTAAATGATTTGATAAAAGTCACTCTATATTTCTAAAGTGGTGTGGGGGTTTTCTTGTGTTGTGTTTTCACTTTATTACTGTTTGTGTGCTGTATGCATTCTTTCAAATTTCCTCTAAGTTAAGCCTTGTTGCTTTTGTGCCAAGCTACCAGTAGATTAAGCACAGACTAATTCAATGACTTTTTGTGGTTCAGCCTACAGGAATTATGGGTGTTGCGTTACCATTGTTAATACTATGTCAGGTGGAATTTTGTATTCTGTTCATGGTATTGGAGGAATGTGGTGACTCTGCATTGCTCTTTTAATGCAGAGTTCCCCCCAAAGTCTTCCAAGCGTGATGAAAACTGGAATAACACAAGACTTCATTAAGCAAGCTGGCAAGCGTGAATGAGGTTTGGCATCCGCAGTCAGTCATAGTTGTCTATGGCTTATAACAGAATGTACTCTTCATGATGCTTGATTAGATGTACACATGATTTGTATATTTATTCTGTACTGGATAGCTCCTATCCTAGTTATTACATTAGTCTATCCCATCTGTTATAAGCCTAGACAACTATGACTAACTGCGGAGGTGACCAATAATATAGGCATGCGCAGAGTATGCTACTGATGGAACTATACTTAATTATACAGTTGTTTCTTGTAAAATGAACAGCCACTAGAAGAATCTATGTTCCGTAAGTGTGTTTTTATTATGTTCTCTTGGATAAGGTGTCTACTATGGAGTACTAGTTTACATAACAAGGTACATCCATGGAAGGGCAAATAAAGCAAATTGAGGTTTATCTGGTGCCCCCCTCAATAGTGACTTGATTTACCTTACAGGGTGGGGTTTCCTATACCTGAGTGGTTACCAGGTGAAGTGAGGTTTATATCTCATACAAGACAGGAGAGTGCATCTGTTAATATGGAAAAAGCCAGTAGTGTTTATCTGGTGAATACATTGGGGCGAGCATGTATAATTGTTATATTATTTTACAACAAGGATTTATTTCTTTCAGGTGTGAAGAACACTCCGCTTGTATCAAGGTATCATGTACAAGGCTGTATTTATTGACAACTATGAGCACTTTTACACAAACTTATGATTGCAGTAACTATCTAAAGTTTAGGTCTGGAAGAAAGCCTAGGCAAGTGGCCAGCAAGGCAGAAACCAGTCGACCCTTTTGAAAAGTGGCCTATTTGTTCAAAGCCGCTTTTGCACTATTTTAATGGGATTGGTAGAGATATTGTAATAAATGCAGTTTTCTCTCCCGAATCCTTTTTATGTTTCACTCACTTGCGCTGCACCAATATTATCCATCACCCAAGCAATAGATATCCTTTGTTTGTAATCTTGAAGTAGGTGACTAAATTGGTCATTCTTCTTTCACTCTCTCCTTTCCTATACTTCCTCTTGTCGGGATTTCAATGGCCTGCACGAAATCCGTACCACATGATTCCCCTCTATGCTCAAGAGGTGTTGTGGTAGAAAGGAAGGATATCCAAGTGATGACACTGACCTCGCTTGGTAATTGATGTAAATCCGATTATTTCGTTAAGGTCCTTCTTTCATATTTGGTTTTATTACGCTGTGTATATTTGCTGGGTGTTTGCACTCTTGTTTGTTGTAATTATTTGGTTCTTATGACCACCAAATTTGTTGGTAATGAGTACTAGTTGAATTGGGGATTAAATCTGGTATTTGGTCGTTAAACTTTCCCTAGGACCCTTTCTCCTTTTTGGAGATGTGTGGAATGTGTTTTTAGTTGTCCATCCCTCTTTGCTTGTTATTGTGAACATTTGGACAGCGGATATTTTATGCAGCCAGTGTGCTTTTGCCTAAGGCTTGCATGTGTTCTTTTGTTGTCCATACCTTCACCCTAGGTGGCCATGCAACAGGGCTGCCACTTTATGTAGCTAGTGTGCTTTGCTTTGCCATCGGCCTACATGTGTTCTTTGTTGTCCATACCTTCGCCCTCGGAGGCCATGTGGCAGGCCAGCTTTTTGTGTAGCTAGTTTGCTTTGCTGTTGCAACAGGTCTGCATGTGTTATTTGCTGTCCATGACTTTGACCTAAGTGGCCTTGTGGGAGGGTGGCCATTTTGTGTAGCCAGTATGCTTTGTTTTTGTCATAGGCCTACATGTTTTCTTTACTATCAATGCCTTCTTGCTTGTTGTTCTCAGCATGTGATAGGAGGCCATTTTGTGGAGCCTGTGTGTAAATCTTTTCCTTCCACTTTTCAAAGCAATTTTCTGGGGACATAGATAGAAGAGGCTGATGTCTTTTTATTTTTTGTTAATTTGTTTATTTTTTTCCCGTAGGATTTTTTATAGTCCCAGGGGAGACACCAGCAAATATTTTTTTCAATGATCTGATTTTTTCCTGCATCCTCTCCCTGCTATAAGCATCTAATAAGCCACAGGAAATCATTTTGTAAGAATCATTTAATTTTCCCCTGCACCCTCTGCCTGCCATAAGTGTCTCATAGCCCTAGGTTCACGCCAGCAATCACTTTTTTAAGGAGTATTCCATTTTCTGCTGCACCCACATTTGCCATAGGTGTCTCATATGCATATACCAGCAATTACTTTCTAAAGAATTATTTCATTCTCCCTTGTACCTCCTCTTTGGCTGTGTGATCATTTCCCTCCTGAGGCGGAGGCCGAGAGGTAGTTGTGCTGCGATTATCTGGTTTGCTTTTATAAATTACTGTTTCGGCTTGACTGACAAAGCTTTTTACTTGCCACCACCTCCCCCCTCCACCTCGCTACCTGGGCCACTCTCAGCCGAGTGTTGACGCTGAGCAGTCCGGTCCCAGGTAGACGAAGAAACTTAGCGGCCATATTGGGTGTGTGGAAGCGCGGTGACGTGCTCTAGCAGCGCATAAAAGGGGCATCCCCGAGCCCTGCGCTCGATTAGGCTGTGTGATCATTTCCTTCCTGAGGCGGAAGCCGGGAGGTAGTTGTGCTGCGATTATCTGGTTTGCTTTTAAAAATTACTATTTCGGCTTGACTAACAAAGCTTTTTACTTACCACCACCTACCCCCTCCTCCTCGCTACCTGGGCCACTCTCAGCCGAGTGTTGACGCTGAGCAGTCCGGTCCCGGGTAGACGAAGAAACTTAGCGGCCATATTGGGTGTGTGCAAGCGCATTGACGCGCTCTAGCTGCGCATAAAAGGGGCATCCCCGAGCCCTGCGCTTGATTAGGCTGTGTGATCATTTCCCTCCTGAGGCTGAAGCCGGGAGGTAGTTGTGCTGCGATTATCTGGTTTGCTTTTGAAAATTACTATCTCGGCTTGACTGACAAAGCTTTTTACTTGCCACCACCTCCCCCCTCCTCCTCGCTACCTGGGCCACTCTCAGCCGAGTGTTGACGCTGAGCAGTCCGGTCCCGGGTAGGCGAAGAAACTTAGCGGCCATATTTGGTGTGTGCAAGTGCGGTGACGCGCTCTAGCTGCGCATAAAAGGGGCATCCCCGAGCCCTGCGCTCGATTAGGCTGTGTGATCATTTCCCTCCTGAGGCGGAAGCCGGGAAGTAATTGTGCTGCGATTATCTGGTTTGCTTTTAAAAATGACTATCTTGGCTTGACTGACAAAGCTTTTTACTTGCCACCACCTCCCCCCTCCTCCTCGCTACCTGGGACACTCTCAGCCGAGTGTTGACGCTGAGCAGTCCGGTCCCGGGTAGATGAAGAAAGTTAGCGGCCATATTGGGTGTGTGCAAGCGCGGTGACGCGCTCTAGCTGCGCATAAAAGGGGACGGTCATGTCTCCACGCAGCGGACGCGACCAGCGGACGCACCGGATCTGTGCCGGAGTCGTGCCAGAGATCTGCCCGTCTGCGCCCGTCAGCGCCAAGGAAGCGCCAGGGTCCAGGGAGACTGACCCTATACATATCCAAGCCGCACGTGAACCATTGCATACCCTATCCGCCTTAAAATCCCTCAAACCTCCTTGGCAGTCTTGCCATTACACCTATGCCCCGGACTTGCTCATGACTGACCCTGACTGTGGTTGTAATAAGAGAGGCAATCACTATAACATCCCGGACACCATCTACAAGCGGGTTGCCCCTAAAAAGCTAGGTCCCCCCCCTCCCATTTATAACTACTCTGGGTTTCTTATTAACACCCGCTCGCTAGTCAAAAACAATGTCACTTTTAGAGAATTCATTCTGGAAAAAAAAAACACTTGGGTCTTTATTACCGAGACCTGGGCCACAGACTCTTCCGAGCCCCACCTAATAAATGCGATTCCAGAAGGCTATGCCTTGGCCAGAATGGACAGAGTTGGTCGTAGGGGAGGGGGGCTGGGGATCCTGTATCACAGCTCGACAAGATGCCAAATCTATCACCTGTCCTCCCTATCTGACCCCTTCCAGGCCTTATATTTTGCCTTAAACCCCTCCCCCACTGTGTCCTTTACTGGGATCCTGATATATAGGCCCCTGGGCCCCAGGTCCGCTTTCAGTCTCGGGCTTCTGAAGACCCTGGAACCTTACATGGATAGACCCAACCTCACTGTTCTTGGGGACTTCAATTTTCATTTGGAGAACTCCAATTCTTCTGATACTGTCCACCTGCTGGACGCCCTCACTTCCTGTGGATTGCCTCAGGTAGTGGGTAGCCCGACCCACCTAGCTGGGCACACTCTGGACGGGGTATTCACCAACGACCCCCGGCTTCAGATTGGCTCCCCCCTCCCCCTGTCTTGGTCGGACCATCTGGCTGTTCCCCTCGATCTTGTTCTTCCCCTCTCCACTGTGCCCCTGTTGGATAACAACAAATGGGAATCGAGGAGGAACTTTAGGGGGCTAAATAACGATACACTTTCCCCCTTTATGTCCAAAATCAAGCCTCTTTCAGGAAGCAGTGCCGATGCCGCAGCCCTTGATCTGTCAAACACTTTGGCAGGTGCCGTTGAATCCCTAGCACCGGCTAACCAATACTACTCTGCCAGGAAACGACCTTCTGCCCCCTGGTTTTCAGACTCCCTCAGGTTCCTCAGACAGGGATGTAGGAAACAAGAAAGACTTTGGAGGTTACATCTGGGCCCCATAGAGAAGGACAAACACAAAAGACTTCTCAAGGGCATAAAGCTGCGGTTTTGGCAGAAAAGAAGTCGCATTTTGCCAAACTGACTGCTTCACTCAGCTCCCCTAGAGACCTGTTTAAAATAGTTGACAACTTGTCCCTCCTTCAGTCACCTGACCTCATAGTCACCTCCCAAGAACTGTGTGACCAGATCTCCACCTTCTTCCATACTAAGATCATGGACATCTACACAGACCTGGAAGCCCTCAACCTTAGTCCTGGGAGCCCCGTCTCGATCGTTTCACCTCCTTTGGAAAGTCAGATGCCCGAACCCTCTTGCCTCCTCACTCACTTTCCCCTCCTCACTCCCGAGCTTCTTAGTCCGCTTCTACTACAAACTCAAGTCCGGATCCCCCCTTGACCCCTGTCCTTTGAAAATCTTCAAAGAGTGCAGGGAGGTAATACTACCCCCGCTTGCGGAGGTTATGAATCTGGCAATCTCTGAAGGTGTTTATCCCCTTCCCTGGAAATTGGCCATTGTCAAGCCCTTGCTGAAGAAACCTACTCTAGACCCCGGGACATTGAAAAACGTTTGCCCCATTTCTCTCCTTCCTGCCCCTGCTAAGCTACTAGAGGCACATCTTAATCATCATTTAAGTGCCTTCCTGGATAACTCCAGCTCTCTGGATCCCTCACAGCATGGCTTCCGGAAAGGCTCACAGCACTGAGTCGGCGCTCACAGTGGTTGTCGACAGTATCCGCACCAAGGTCGACAGTGGCCAGATTGCTTTACTGGTGCTGTTAGACCTTACTGCGGCCTTCGACACCCTGTCCCCTTCCATCCTAGCTAGCCGACTCAGTAAGATGGGAGTGGCCGGCCCTGCACTCAGCCTCCTAACATCCTTCCTTGACCAGCGGAAGCAAAGGGTGAAGCTGGGCAACTTTCTCTCGCCAGTCAAGCCTGTGAAGTGTGGGGTTCCTCAGGGTTCTTCCCTGAACCCCACGCTTTTTAACATCTATGTGGCCCGTCTCGCCAGGCTGGTAAGATCCTTTGGGCTGGAAGTTCTCTCCTACGCCGACGACACACAGATTGTGGTCTCCATATCACAATCGGTGAACATAGCGGCTTTAAATTTCAAAAACTGTATGGAGGCAGTCGCAGGCTGGATGGTTCAGAACTTCCTCAAGTTGAACGGGGAGATAACAGAGATCCTCATTTTTGGAGGCAAACATGAGACCTGGTCAGCGGACTGGTGGCCTTCTGCTCTAGGCACCTGTCCCACGCCTTCCACCTTGGCCCAAAATCTGGGTGTTATTCTGGACACCACCCTTACCCTTGACAAACAGGTCAGCAGGACAGTTTCTACCTGCTGTGGTGCCCTAAGAATTCTAAGAAAAATCTCCCACTATCTCTCCCCAGAAGCACGCAAACAGGTCGCGGTGGCTCTTATAGCCTCCCGGCTGGACTACTGCAATGCACTATATCTAGGCATTAACAACGGCTTGGTCCAACGCCTTCAGATTGTGCAAAACGCAGCGGCCCGCTTTGTTGTAGATGCCCCGAAGCGTGTGTCAGGCACTGCCATCAGGAAGAACCTGCACTGGCTTCCCATTCAGGCCAGGATTAGCTTTAAGGCCCTCTGCCTTACGCACCAAGCCCTTAATGAGACTGGGCCAGAAGACATTCCTCCCCTCATGTCTTTTTATGTCCCCGGCAGGGCTCTTCGCTCTGCAAATAAAAATCGGTTGACTGTTCCCCGAGTCCTCAAGGCCAGATGGGGTGGAAGGGCCTTCCGTTCCATACTGTGGAACTCGCTCCCTGATGATCTCAAGGGGCTTGCCTCTCACCCCCTTTTCCGCAAAGCACTTAAAACCTTGCTTTTCCGAGAAGCCTACCTATGATTTGCCCACCTCCTGTTCAAACAACCATACCATCTTCCAGCGCCTTGATGCCTTCGGGTTTAGTTGCGCTCTATAAATTTCAAATTAATTCATTCATTTGCCATAGGCATCTCATAAGCCGTAGAGGCACATAAAGTAAACATTTCAATCTGTGTGCTATTGAAATCATATGTTAATGCATGCTTTGGGATGGATACACTGTTAATTACTTGTGATGAGCTCACTAAATCATATTGTCTAAAGATTCAAACTGCATATGTCACTGAATGTTTTTCCTGTTTGTTTGCTTTTAGGTGCACATAAGAGATATCACACACAGTAATGCCAGACAAAAGGATGACAATGACACCACCTGAGTCCTCCTCTGCTTTCTCTTGTGCAGCTAAGTGGCAACTGCCAGAGCTAAAGAAAATTTTAAGATGGGCCCAAATAGGGTGTTCCTGCCCAGAAAGTGGCACAGTAAGGAGAATAAGAAGAAGGAGGTATCCTCCAAAAATGTGCTGCCCTCCAGCTTTTTCAGGAAATGTTATGTACCTGCTGCATTCTTCTATGAGCAGGAAAAGGCTGGGAGCAGCACTCTCACATCAGCTGTGACACCCGACCAAAGATTAAGCCCAAGGCCATGTCTCTAAGTGATGCATCCACTTCAGCCATGATGATGAGCAGTTGAGTAGGGAGTCTGAACTGACTTTGTCTCAGCTGCAAAGGGGACAATCATCACAGGAAGGTGGACAACATGAGCCGCAGCCAGCAACAGGTCTGAAGTAGGAGCAGAACAGGAGGTTAAGCTTCCTGTTAAGCAAGATGTTGCTCTGCAACCACTGGTATCCCGATCTTCAGCAAGAAAAAGAAAGGTCTTCCACCATCTTCTCCAAGTCCCATTATGATGATTTGGACATGGATTTTACTTCTGCCAAGTCTGAGACCCACCCAAGAGACAAGGGAAAAGGAAAGTTCCTGAAAAACTTAGAAATATGGAAGAGGCAGGGATGACGATGAGCCAGTGATTGTCAGTTTGGCGGACAGCTCAGAGGACACCAAGATGACCTCACCTATTCGCCGTGCTCAGAGAGATGTGGTTACACCACCACCACTGCCAGCTTCTATACTTATAAGACCCCTTCTGAGACTTGCATCTACCAGTCTCACAGTGGACATATGCCCCGCACGGAGGCAAATGACACAAACACCTACCTCTAGTTCTTCAGGTATTCACAGTGGCACGGTATAAAAGCTATCCTCCCTGCTTTGGCACTTCCTTACGATTAGCAAGCAGGAGGATGTTCGCCAAGGTAAGCCAGGTTCACATTACTGTACTGGAAGCCAAACAGCCTATCTGTAAAAACGTCACACAGTTCGGTAGGAGGGGCACCTTAAAAACAATAGGTGGTGGTGGTAATGAGAGAGGGGAAGCAGCTCAGTCCACAGTGATTGAAGAAGTTGGTCATGAAGAAAAATAAGGTGATGGCATTACATAAAGCAGCCCTGTCCCCTGTAGTGTTCCAGCGTCATTGTCACACCTCCCTAGCTGCAGTGCGCAGAGATTTGATGGTGAGAGACAGCGATGCAGTAAACGCCATCGCTGTGTCTCGCCGAAACTACATTTCCCATGATCCTTGTGGTTCGGGTCATACGCGCGCTGGGATGACGTGCATTCCCGGAAGCCACATTAGCAGGGTGGAGGCACTGGTGCGTGCTTCATATTCAAGGGACAACAGATGCCGGACCTGGAGTTTGGAATCTTTCAGAGGGATCTTGGTTTTGAGTTTCAACACTACAAGGGGGGTAAGGGTGATGCTGTCACCATTCTTGAGAGTCCAATCTCTGCTGCAAAGTACTAGTAAACCCAGGAGCTTGCTGGGGTTTCATGAAGTCTACAACCAGGTGGAGGTGCCCAAAGTGTCTTACAACTGTTTTAAGAAAATTCTATGTGTGTTTGTATCTGTTCCAACAACTATTAAGCATTTGCTACGTGACTTTATGTGGTATGACCACGGAAATATGGGGCTGTGATTTAGCAGTCGGTAATGTGATAGGCATGATCTTTTAATGCCTATCAAGTATTAACATTCAAGAGGTTTGATTATCTCAGTCAAACCTCGTTTTTTCTTTTCCTAGCAGGGGATAGTGGTGTGTGTCAAGTACTCAACCCCCCTGTTACGCATGTTCTGTAACATTGTGGTGGGTAAAGAGTGTGTGTGGATGTCTACTCTGGGTACTTTCACTACTGAGTGAAAGGAGTTTCTTTTTTAGGTTTAGAGAGCCTTCGGCTGAGAAGGTATTCCAAACAAGAATGTTCACACAATGCCTAGTTATTTTTCTTTACAGGTAGTAATTGCATTAGCATATGGGGGTTTATCAAGGTGTTAAAATATTGGCGTTCGTACTATCTTTTCATTGAGGTTTTTTGTGTTGTAGATCTCCCTCCCTGCTGTCTCCATCCTTTCCTTCCCTCACTTAATCATTCCAACCCTCTGCACTATTATAGCATCAGAGAGTGGGGCGATTGAGAGGTGGACCCATTTGAGCAACGTGCCGATCCTGGGAGTTTTGGAATAAAACCTTGACAGACAACTACATCAGCAACCTTTAAATGGCAGAAGACTAAGATGCAGAGACCACCACATATAGATATTATGGGAAAATTTCGGCTGGAGGGGCCCTACGAACATAATCAACCAACAGAATGTTTGTACAACTGAAAGCTTGCTAAAATGTTAGCACTGGACATCAGCCCCTTTTTCTTTTGTCAAAGGAGTGAGATTTTTTGAATTTGTGGCAGGCATCAGCCCAAAATAGAAGGTTCCCAGCCAGACCTATTTTGGCAGAGTTGCTGTTTAAGCACTGCATCATGATGTGCTGCAATTTGTTGACCAAGCTATGTAGCAGAGTGCTTTTTGAACTATCCACCAGGCACCAGAGCTTTGGAATGGTTGTCAAGCAACTAATTGCATGTGTATTACTACATACTGGATATCTTTTGTGGGGTTTAGGCAACAGCTATCTGCAGGTCTCAGCACTAAAGGAACTTTTAAGGGCATTTGTTGGCATGCAACAGTTGCAATGTTCACCATGGGAAAATCCCATGCAGCTGTAAATGTCTTGGAAGAGCAAGGTGTTAGAATGGCTTTGACCCAGAGGTCTCAGAATTGTAATTGCCAACATATGCAATGGCAGTAATATACTCAAGGCCATGGCACATAATGGATGTTTCAAGGTTTTGTGGTTGGTGCATTGCATCAACCTATTGTGTGGGACTTTCTGAAAAAAGAAGACACAAATTTAGATTTTGGCAGATGGGTTACTCTGTCACTGTTGGGATGGGTAACCCATCTGCTGAAATATGCAACCTATAATATCCTATGAGATTTACATTTCAGCGGATGGGATATCCGTCACCGTTGTGATGGAGTAACCCGTCCATCGAAATCTATATCAGGCTCAGAGTCAGCAACATACTGGCCACCTGCCAAACAATGTGCACTCATTTCAGTCATTATTTTAAAGTCTTGAAGTAGTTATGGATCAGCACTATGCGTTTTTAAAATACCCCTTACACACTACGAATAACTTCTAAAGAAACATATCGACCAAGTAGGGTAGAATTTCTCACTCCCCAAAACATACTTCCCCATTTTAACTTTTCCAGCTACGGAAGCGAATAAAATGTATTTTTCTACTAGCCAGGAAATGTTTTAATTAACCTACACATTCATTTTTTTAGTTTCACACACTCCCTACCACTCCCACCACCCACACCACACATAGCCTATTAAAAAAGCACGCCCCCCCTCCCGTAGAGGGACGGGAAAACGCCTATGATGAAGCATGACACTATGGGATTCATAGTATTTGAGGGGGATTTTAAAATATATAGTGCTTCTCCCTGACATTTCAAGGGACTAGCGTTACGCACCCACTTATGCATTACAAATAAAAAATGTAAAAACTTACAAACAAGATAGACTCCTTTTGTTTATACATAAATACTTTGGAGGAAGATTCTACCTATCAGCCTCTACACCCCCCCTTCTTTGTTATTTTTTGTAGCTATGGATCATTCATCTGTTTCAGCAGTGAGGACCAATCACTAACTATGTCCTTCAAAGAGGAGGGGATGCAACATGGAAAAGCAGGGTAATGGAAATAGGCAAATGGGGGCTAGTCAAGTGGATGACATAAATGATACTACTTTTTATGTTTCCTCATGGGAATTCACAAAGAGGACAGTACAATGCGCCAAGCAAACCTGTTGTAGTACCAGAAGCAAAGTTGGTTCAAAGGTTCGTCTGTGTGACCAAAGAAGTTGATTCTGAGCTATTTTGCTAGGCTCTTAATCCAAGGCTGCAGGGAGATATTGTGTCTTCCAAAGAGTGCATATATGCCACAACAATTCATCCATGATACAAAAAATATTGTCCACTCTCATTCCTTTTGCATAAGGGGATGCTTCACTGTACAAGATTTGGATTGTTGATCAGGCTAGAGACCTGGAAGAAGAACAGCTGGAAGTTACAGGCCCACAACAAAACTTGCACATATATCTTTGAACTGCTTTGAAAAAATATATGTACAAGAAAATATATATATTTGGTGCCTGACTTATGCTGCCCCATTTAGTCACATGTATGGAGTGGACTAGTTTGCATACAAGAATCCTCCATTTACTTTAAGGACATGAAAACAATGTATCTCATTGCTATCCTTCTTTTTTCATTACCTAACTGGGTTGCCAGTAAAGATAACCATTAATTAGACAAGACAGCACTTGTGTAATATTTCCCTGGGAAAAAAGATACAATGAATAGACAAATGTGCAACATGTTTGGACCAGCTAGCTATTGCACAAATGAGTGATATATTGAGAGATTGATGATTTATGTGGTGACAGGGAGGGTGCTGTAACACATTTTTAAACCTGCTTTGTAATGTTTGGGGCCCTGGGTGCGGGGGATGTGATTCTGCTTGAATGCGTGACTTAATTTCACATTTCTCTATAATTACTTACATGGCCCTTTCGTGTACTTCGGGTTCTTTTGAGGCCAGTCAGTTTAGGTATAAAACTACACAAATGGCTCAAAATCTTTCTCTACTTCACCAACAATACAGGTCTATCTCATTTGAGTCACATTCGGGACGGATGTTCAGATGGGACTACCACACCAGCCAGAAGAATGAAGTTAGAAACAACGCCTGTCTACTTCAGTGGGAAGCAACGTGGCTCAAAGACTAACAGCCTGATTCATCAAGATACCGTTTTGCGAGTCTCTAATAGCGATTCATAGCGAATCGCTATTGAGGACTCGCAAAACGGTATTCATGTAGGAATTGCTAAATAAATAGCGATTCCTACATATTCCTTATTTGCGAGTAGCAAATTGCTACTCGCAAATAAGGAATAACTCCCCATTCATTCCTATGGGCCAAAAGGCACATAGGAATGAATGGGGAGTATCCCTTATTTGCGAGTAGCAATTTGCTACTCGCAAATAAGATAGCGATTTTAAGGGTGCCAGGGGTGTCCAAAGGACACCCTGTAGCACCCCTGAAATGCTAATTGAAACAGGTGTTGCGCACACACATGTCCAAGGGACATGTGTGTGTGCAACATGCAACTTAGAAAAATGCTGTTTTTGCTATTTACCGAGAGGTCTGACCTCTCGGTAAATAGCGGCCCAAAATTGCTAATTCGCAATTTTTAAATGTGTCATGAATAGCATTTAAGGAATCTCTAATAGAGATTCCTTAAATGCTATTCTTCGCAAATGTGCGAATTCTCTAAAAGCGAATTTTGCATTTGGGATGATGAATCCCAAATGCAAAAATTGCACTCGCAAAAGGCAAGATTCTGAGAATCTTGCCCTTTGCGAGTGCAATTTAGCTTGATGAATCAGGCTGTAAGATGCCTACCCTGTAGACCGAAGAGAGGTGTATTGATTACGAAAATTGAGATTAGTGGCCACAATTTAAAACTCTAATTAAGTGGTTGTGGTCTGGATGGGAATGTCACCAGACTCATGTCACATGATGGACACCCACAGCAAAATAGTATTGACATTTGTAGGTTTGATCAGCCAGGTACATACAGCTACTTGTCTGGGATTGGTGGTAAGAGATTGTTCTCACTTCACAGTTAATCTTGCCACTGTACAAGCCTATGCTCTGCCCTCTTGATCCTCATCCACTGTGAAGCTCACCTTTCCTTGACTTTACAAAATGCACATCTACTTTTTGTATTCCATAGCCCTTCTATTATTCTGAATAAAAGCTCCAGAACAATCTTACTTGAACCAGTTCAGCCCTGCACTCAAGACGGACATCCCGAGAAACAAATGCAGCGGCATCATCTATTTTGACATGTTTAAATACTGCATCATATTTCTGTTCTTAACAAAAACTATTTTTAAAACTGTGTGAATCCTCCCTATTTAGTATTTTTCAACTGTAGGTAACATAACAATTAGATAACTTAATAATCTGGGGCTGAAGGCCTGTTTCCATTTAGTTACAGAACTGTCTTCTTCTTTCCACAACAGATGCGATGAGGATATGCTGCTCAACGACTTGATGAATAATGTGTTTGTTTGTGTCTCACTTTTCTCCAACTTCCCCTTTCCATCCATTGATGAAATGAAACCAATAACCCTCTTCTTCAAGGTTGTGTGATCTATTGAGTTGTATATATTTCAACAACAAGAGAGCCGGGGACATAGATGGTCACTCTCCTACCCCAATTCAATATATTTCAACAACAAAGGAGTGACTGTCAGTTAAATCACTGTGTGCTAGTGAAAAAACAAATAAATTAAACAAAGAGACAGAGAAACTCTATTCGTAATCAGAGTAACACTATTTGTAAAAAGAACCTTCACTCACCCTAGTGATGACATGCTTCATCATGGGGTTCCCACGGGGGAGACCGAATATCTCCCCCGTGTGCTACAATGCCTGCGATTGCAGCGGAGCAGTTTGATAGTGATGTCAGTGATATGTGCTCAGTGAATTAAGTGGGAAGTTAAAAGAGATCAACAGTGCCTTAAAAAACTTTATTCGTAGGTCTGTTGGTCACATTAAAAACAAGTGAGGGGACTGTGATATTTTTTGTAACAATCACTGTTTCCTATAGAACAAGGTCAACATGTTTCTGCTGTCAAAAATGCATTTTACGGCGCAGCTTTCATCAGGACCATAAGTGTATAATCCCCCGGGGGTCCGTACACGCTAAGGCACGTCCACACCGTGAGGATATTAATGTGAAAAGGAAAAAATATTAATCAAGTTTTTCTTTTTTTGTAAAAAAACGTACGGTTTTGTACCGTGTCGTCATGTACTCACGGTAAATCAACCGGAGCCCAACATCATATCTGTTTATAGACAAACACCATAGAAAAGCAGCGCGGCGCACTCTTCATGCTGCATGTCAATTGATCTACAGCGACTCGCCGCCGTCCACCTATTTCAGTAAACGCTGCTTATGGTCCTGATGAAAGCTGCGCCGTAAAAGGCATTTCTGACAGCAGAAACATGTTGACCTGAGAAGAAAGCTGCAATTGCCATGTGTGTTTGTATTCCGCCAGGAGTGCCACTATGATGCAGAACCCTCACTGGAAGACCTGTTCTGCTTGGAAGCCATCAAGCTATGGCCCAACTATGGGGATACTACTGGCAACAGACCAAGAAGGCCAAAGTGGACTTGCGTCACCTTCACTGTGACTGGCACCAGCATATGGAAGATAACTGATGACCACCTATTTGATGAATTACCTGGGTACTCAGAAATCATCTTCGCTAACCCTATCCTTCTTAGGGTAGCAGTATAGTGTGAGGCCCCATTGTGCCTTGCAGTGCTCACTACATGGCAGGACTTGGCTAATGTACAAAGACAATTTTGGGTCAAGGGGCCCTATAACGTAAGGCTTATAAACACCGTTCACCCACTGAGAATAACACTAAGTGAAGAGGCCCTCCTGCTACCCGTGCACCAGTATCTGCTCTTCAATGTGGCAAATGAGGTTAGAGTGCCCACAATATAGGCACTAGTAGACCAGGGGGTCCTCCACGTAGGAGTCTCCACATGCAATACCCCGAATTTCCCAGTTGAAACGAGCCAGGGAGGAATTTGGCACCTGATTCAGGTTCTGCACCCTCTCAATTGTATTGTGTTCCAGTGGTGGCTGGCATGTATTGAGGGTGATGAGGAGGGTGGCAAAAAAATTTTGAAAAATAAAACGCACTTACCTTGATACGTGACGTCCTTCTCCACCGGTCTTCTCTTTTCCAGGCAGGCTCCAATGCGGAACTCAGCCAACTTCCCTAACCAATCCTGGCATTGCTCTCACCAGAATGAGCATAGCACGAAGAATGGAGGGAGTGGTCTCACTCAGCGCTCTTGAGAGCACTGGAGGCCTGCACCTCCGCTAGACGGTGACAAGATGGCCAGCTGAACGGACATGCACATTTTAAACTTAAGTACACAGCTCCTTTTGCCGCTAAGAAGCAATAGCCTTGCTCTGTCCTTACACTCAGTTCGGGATGGGTTGGTTGCTGAAAAATAATATGGTAATAAATACCTTTATTACAATTTTATTTTTCAGCTCTGGCCTGGGGCTTTTCTTTGCGGGCGAGTCTCCTCCACTCAAAAGGAAGGGCCACCCCTGTTGTGGTCCCAGAATTTCCAGTTATACCAGATCCCTTTGTCATACTGACTAGCATACCAGCATACGCCTGCTATTTCTCCATGTTAGATATGAAGAATGCATACTACGACACACTGGCAGCTACTATTTTACAGCATTCATCTCCCACTGGGTCCAGCTGCTGTACCAGAGACTACCACAAGGGTGCTGTGAATCCCGCAGTATTTCCAACAGAATATTGAGAAAGGATCTCCCCAACTTTCAGTTGAGCAGCAGCCTCACATAGCATTCTGCTAATATCTTGGTCTGCAGCACGTACAAGGATCTATGCTGCCAAGAGATGATAGCCCTTCTAACAGCACTTGTCAGTGGGGGATACATGATAGAGAAAGGGAAAGTGCAATATGGGCAACATAGATTAGCTATATAGGTCAGCTCATCTCAGAAACTTGCTGTCAGATCACGCTTGAGGGGGAAAATTCCATACAGACCCTGCCACCCCCAAGAATTAAATACACTCATGCTTGGAGCAATGAGAAAGACAAAGTGGAGTGGTTATGAACATCCGAGATGAAAGAAAACTTTGACAAACTAAAAATTGAAATATCGCACTCCCATGTGAAATGTACGCTGATTATAGGAAAGAGTTCTTCCTATTCAGTCACAGTGACCTGTGAGCCATGCCAGCTGTTCTAAACCAAAAGTAGTCCCCGCTGCCATACAAAAAGGGAAGAGAACGCTAACCATGCAACAGGTGCTAGGGCGTGAACATATGCTCTCTAAACGACCCCTAAAAATAATCAGGTGCCATCTGGTATATCCTAGCACCTTCCTAGTGCACAAGGTCAGGGATGGCGAGGAGACCCATGACTGTACGACTCACTCCCCAAATGGGACCAGCCAGGCTGAGGGAGATCCTATCTCCAAAAATGACGTACTGTTCATTAATGGTTCCTCCACAATAGAACAAGAGACGGGGTGAGGTATATGGGGGCAGCTGTGGTGATGGCCCTCAGACAGCCTATGATTCACAGCACAATTGACTTTCTTCCCCACCTCTCACCACAGGTGGCAGAGCTAACAGCATTGATTGAAACACTCATACAGAGCTCAGGAAGAACATTGAGCATCTACTCTGACTCTGTGTAATACACCACCAAGGTGCAGTTAAGCATAGGAAGGTGGAGAAGGCGAGGATTCCTAAATTCAGACAGCAACCCCATTGTGCACTGAAACCTGCTAGAGCTGTAAATAGATGCACTAACTCTACCTAAGCACATAGCCATGGTGAAGTGTGCCACCCAGACCGGAGGCAAATATTTTGTGTCCCGGGAAAAAGCGTTAGCAGACCAGATGGCAAAGAGAGAAGAGTATGGGAGGGTTTGTGATACTCAGATGCTATCCTTGCAGCAGAAGAAGGAGATCAGACTATCACATGACAATCCATAAATGGAGACCGCACGTTTATATCTAAGGGTACTGCAGAAAATGACCCCTATATAAGAAAGGGAACCGTGGCTGGCCAGGAGCTACACACAGACATCACACAACTTCATATATTGACATACAACTCTTGAAAATATGGGATGCTCCAAAGACTAATCAACATAGCCTTAGCCCAACTGCATCTACATATGCACATGGTCAATGATAATATGGTAGCAGAGCTTTAAAGTAATAGGTTCATCCCCAACATTGTCAAGATAATAACCGTGTGCCTCAATGAATACACTGTCTGTCAACTGTCTTCTCCCAAACCCATGCCGAAGGTCTTCTCATCTGCCATTCCGTGAGCCATAGGGCAATTCAAAGCCCTATATATCCATTTCATTGACACGATAGACCAATGTGTGAGCTATCGATACCTGATAGTTGTGGTCTGCCATTACACCAGGTGGATCGAAGCCAACCCTTGTGTACAGTGTAAAACCAAGATTGCAGCCACATTTCTCATCAGGGAGGTGATACCCTGGCGGGGAGCACCTGAAGTCATCCAATCAGGTAACAGCGACCACTTGGTCAACTCATTGTTTGACCTCATCTGCCTCTTACTAGGTATCACTTATAAATTTGTCTCAGTGTATCAACGTCAAAGCAATGGTATTGTTGAGAGAATCAACTGCCTTCTCAAGAACAAAATTAGTAAAATCTGTCCCAGTCTCAATAAAAAGTGGCTCCACTGCCTCCACCTAGCCCTCTTTGCATTAAGGAGCACACCCAACAGCATCACCTCACACCTCACCAAATTGTGGGAGGCAGACTAATTGGGACATCCATCCCAATGACTAGGACAAAATCAATCACAGAAACAAGGTCCCAGGTACTGCGGAATGAGCTGCACGTTTACCTCATCAACCTAACTTAGACTGCTCAGTTTTTGACCAAACAGGTCCACCACTAAAGCGAATGGGGATCAGACACCAACCTACCCTAACAAACCCCTTAGCCAGGGAAAGAGGTCTTCATACATAGCTTTGTACCGAAGTGAAAGTAGGCCAAGTTGAAAGGGCCCTACTGAGTAATATTCTTAACTCCAACTGCAATCAAGATGGAAGGAAGGGAAGTTTGGGTCCATTGGGTTATTATTATTAAAGCTACGTAGCTGGGAGAGGGAGAACCCAAAATACAAAGTACATTAAAACAGTTTAGCACTCACTACCCCTCTAAAATTCTAGCACCACTTTAAAAGTTTAAACCTCACCCTCCTTCTAAAACCTTAGCAGTGCCTTTTCAGGACTCCATGAGGAAAAACTTGCTCTCAGTTAAACTATTGAGTGCACCAGAAAAATATAAATGCACGTAGTTTCCAGACAGCTGCCCAACCTACAAACTGCAGCTCTTATCCTACAGGTCTGTGGTTGAAAGTGCACCAACACGGCCGCAGGCCACCATTCCTTTGACCAAAGCTTAAAAAAAACTCTCTTTCACAAGACCAATCATTCAAGTAATACAGGACACATTGACTTTTGCAGCAACCCCTTGAAAGGCGTAGGGCCCAATGTGCAAATGTAAACTGAGGCGAAAGTTTAACTTTACGACTTTCAAAGGGCATTTACGAGTAGTAAAGTTACACTTATGTCTCAGTTTGGGTCTCAGTAAAACTTAAGGCCAAAACTTAAGTTTAACTGAGACAAAATTCTTACTTTACTAGTCGTAAATGTTCTTTGTGAATACCAAAATTTAGAAAGTTAGACTGTGAATCGGGCCCATTGTTTGCACTCTACCAAGAGAAGACAATAATGGGCTTCCAGGCTACAGACACCTCACACAAAGATGACCCTACAGCCTACAAATGCTTTCTAAGTTATGTATTTATGAATTTCAGTCCTCGCTCTATTTAGCCGGGTTGCTTTTGAACCTCTCTGGAGCTAGAAGTATGCCTAATGTCAGAAATGTTGCTTCTAGATTCTTGTTACGCATAGACCTCTCCCACCTTACATACTTACACACTGAATGAAACACTAGAATTCCTCAGGCACTACACAGCTCACTCCTACACAACACCTGGTATCAACACATGACCGCCAAGGACACACAAACTATGAACAAGTCATGCTATATATGTTCATTGATGTAGGCACAGACAGGAAGTAGCCCCTGAAAGAGCAAGATGTTCATCGATCTGTACCTATGTAGGATGAGGGCGAAGATCGAACCCCATTGAGGAGAATCCCATAGGTCACTGGTAAACATCACCTAACACGAGACCAACCCAACTCCAGGGCATCACTTCATAAAGCCTAGCGCCATCCAATCTGATGTAGACAAGATGCATAGAAGGGGCACCAGAAGGCAGGACACTTTGGGCCCGGGACTTCGTAGAAAAGAGATTTCTGGAGGTAGCAAGACCACCGCACCAATGCACAAATAAGTCCCAGGGTGGCCCTTAACATCTTTCGGGTCACCTTCTTTAATGACATGGACCCTGGACATGAAATTCTAAGGCATAACCACTCATCGTGGGGCAAAATGAGTAGGGAGGGGGTCCAACACTAGCAGAGAGACCCGGTGTCAGGAAATTTGGGATACCAAGATTAATAAGTACGCATGGTTGTCGAGGAAGGGGCGTCCCTTAATTGTACGGAAACTTACACTATACCCTATGTTCCAGAGGCAAAGGAACCATACCGTTGGGCATTAAGGAGAGCTGCAATGAGGTTGCTCTAGGTTGATGGCAATGTGGCGACTTTGCCTAAACCCAGCTCATTCCCGGATGGTGCGGCCTCTGCGCACTCGTGACCTTACTCACCACAATCCTGGTCATCCCTGGAGAAGATCTGTTTGGTTGTGAGTTTTCTCAAAATTCGTTACAGAAGAAAACAATTCTGTTGTATTAGGCTCAGAGGAAAATAACTGCTGATTATTTTGGCTGGGCTCAATACAAGGAACTTCCAGAAGAATTTAGACTGTTCACAGACACTCAAGTAAATGCCACAGGGTCAATTCCCTTCTTCACCATGCAAACAAAACCAAACGCCTGCTGACTGCAAATAACCAGGTGGGAGCTGCTGAAGATTTTTAATGATACTGAGCTTGGCCTAAATGCTATCAAGGGAGAACTGAGAGCCATCAGCCTTATGGTAATGCAAACATCAGTCGTGTTGGACTTGATGACCGCTATGTGTGTCATGTTCCTAACATTCCCATGCAGAAATGTTTGAAAGTATGTGACTTTAGTCCACGTTTGAGGATATTGGAGCATTGTGAGGACAAAAATATAGTGTTACTGACAACAAGTCACACAACCCTGGACTCCCTTGATTGTCAAGTTTTCAGAAATGTCTGGGTTTGTAGGTTTCCCTGGTTGGCTGCTGGGCCCTGCCCCAAATATGTCAGCCACACACTTCTCCAAAGTGGGTGAATTTTGATGGAGAATTTTTGATGCCTCAACATGCTGTTTTCTGACCCTTCCTTTTGACTGTGCTAGACTCAGCCACACAAATGGGTTACCATTTTTATCCAGATATGTCTAAGAATGCAAGGTGATAGGAATTTGCGACTCCCCTAGTCTCAAGAACTTTCACACACATATGTGTGAAAGAAATCTTATTTTAGGCAATGTTTAAGTGCATTTTGGTTGAGAAAACATTGTGCTATCCACACAAGCCACACCTACCAGTTGAAGTGTAGGAATTGCGGGTGGTGGGAATTTCATGAGCCCATACAAATTCTGCAACTTTTGCAGGGGGATCCTGGTGAAGAAAACATAGTAGGACCCCTACAACTCACATCACTCTGGACGCCTATTAGTGTCAGGTTTTTAGACGGGGTTTGGTAGGTTTCCCTGGGGGGAAAACAATCCTGGCCACACATTTTGCAACATCACATTTTCAGGCCTTTCCTAAGGTGGGCACTAGGTCCAACCACACAGCTTTGTTAACATTTTTAGCTGAGAGAAGTGTGGAAATGCTGGGTGGTAAGAAGTTTGTTGATTCCTGTGGATACCTTGCATTTTCCTTACAGAAATGTGAGGAAAAAGTGTGATTTTTGGCACAGTTTGAGGTTTGCATTGCATTGTGGGAAAGAAGAGATAATGGTCACATTGTTTTGGATTACCCTGTGTGTCTAGTTTTCATAAATGTCTGGGTTCAGCAGGTACCCACCACAAAAACTTTTTTTCAACCCTAAAATGTTATATCTCTGCATCATGTTTTTATCCCTTATCTGTCATGGCCTAGAAGGTATTAACAATACTTTTTGATACTTGACGAATATTGGTTAGCCTCCTACCTAAACAGAAGACCACAGCTTGTCCAATTAAGCACTGCAAGGAACTTGTATTTTCAGAGAAGTGTTATTTTAGAGTTATAAAATGTTTTATAAAATGAGTTAGATGGGAAGCAGACAATAATGCAACTTCTTATTTTTCAGATGTATTCACTAAGGGAATGAATAAGACTCCATTTTTAAATGCCAAAAGTGCATGCATGTTAAGACAGCATAATTACTGACATTTGTTTTTGCATTGTTGCCATTATCTTTTGTGTTCATTATTTTACAACCTTTTCAATGTCATTTTAGAAAGTAAAGTTTAGAGTCTTTCAGCTTTGAAGTGAAAGGAACGAAAGTACAGAGATGACTTTGACAGTAATGGAAGGAAAAATGCTTTAATGCTTCTCAATACCAATTGAAAAAAGTCAATCTTTATATAAATATGTTATGTTAGGTTTGCTTATAAAGCCACGTATCACCCCGGATGCGGTCTCTCGGTGCTATTGCAGTTCCAAAGATTCTGAAGGCTAAGAGTGAAAGAATGTCCGAAACTAGGAAAGCCAGTCCTTAAAAGATTTTTTGAACTGTTTAAAGTCCGCCTGCTCGTACATGTAAGGAAGCAAAATCCTGTTCTGGGGAGCTATATGTGAAAATGAATGACCACCATACCTTGTGGTACGAATACGCCGGGAAAGTCAAAGGAATTTCCCACTGGATCTAAGACTCCAAGTGGAGGCATACCACTGCAGCTTACCCTGTAAAAAAGGCGACCCACTTCCATACACGGCTTTATGGACCAAACAGAGGAGTTTAAGCACAGCCTGCTTTTTTATTGGCAGTCACTAAAGGATTCTGAGAATGGGTTCTGAGGCCGAGCTAGGTGGAAGATGACTGATGAGCTGTGCCACTATAGTTTGAACCACCCGGAGTATGGAAGACAGTTTCTCATTCATGGTTACCATTAGAATATTCCCATAGTTCCGGAGATTGAATATAAGGGCCTGGACAACGGATTTCCTTGTCTGCAACAGTAGCCACTGGAAAGCTTTCCTGAGGAGGTGCATGGCTCCAAAGCAGGACCCTGCAATATCATTCACATTTTCCCTCATGGAAAGGTTTTCATCTCGCAAGATTCCCAGGATTCTTACTGTTGCCCTTGCAGTAGGAGCTGGACACCAACTCTGAGGCCACCAGTTCTACGATCGCACGGAAAGGACTTTTCCAAACAGCAAAACCTATGTTTTGTTTGTGTTTAGTTGGAGACAGCCGGACTGCATCCAAGAGGCGATTTTATCCATACAGTCACGGAATATTTATTTGGTAGAGGCCAGATTAGGTCCAATTGTGATGACAAGCTGAGTGTCATCTGCATGAGAGATGACCTCAAAAACCAAATGATTTTATCACTTTTGCCAGTGGGGCTACATCGATATTGAAAAGCATGTGGCTCAAAGAGGAACCCTGTGGCACTTTCCTTTACAAGGCTATGGTTTAAGAGAAAATGGACTCTAGCCCTAACTCATGGGTGCACCCACTCAGGAAATTCCCCAGCCATGCCAGGGCCTTCCCACTGACACCTATCTCATCCAGTATTTGAATTAAGACTGGGTGGGAGGTGGTGTTGAATGCTGCAGAGAGATTATCATCACAGAGTGTCTGCCATCTAAGGAAAGTCTTATGTCCTCTAAGACTTCCTCCAGTGCCGTTTTCATGCTAAAAGAAGATAAAAAAAACTGACTGGGAGGGAACAAGCAGGAAATGACTTTCCAGAAAAGCTGTTAATTGGGTATCCATAACTTTCACAAGGAAAGGAAGTAGTGAGATGGGTCTGTAATTTGCTAATACTTTAGGATCTACTGTGTTTTTTTTACAATAGGTTTGACCTTTCCTGATTTCCACTTGAGCTACAATGTTTCCAAGCTCAGGGAAAGAATAAATAGATGAGTAAGAGACAAAAGTAGTGCTGGTGCCAAAGTTGCCATAATATACGGTGGTCCTGGGGGCTCTGGTGATCCCAACTTGATTCTGTTTAGCAGCATATTGACTTGGTCTGGGGTCACCTTTTTAAAATCCTCCAAAAGAACAGGGCAAGATGTTTCAGTGGGTTGGGGACAGCCTTGGTTACCCGTGTAGTCTCTTTTGCAAATGTACTGTAGATTCTGACCATTTTATCTGCGAAGTAGTTGCCAAGCTCTTTGGTGAGGGCCTGGGGGGCCACAACAGATTCAGAGCAGGCTGCAGTATCGGTAGATATCTGTATGTCGATGTCCTTATATGATGTAGTAATAGATGTGCAATAGTGAAATGTGAAGCAGTATATTCAATATGAACAATCATTAATGAATTGTCAGTGTATTACCTCATATAGCAACTTTTATGTAGCACCTCAATTCACTATGCCTGTTGAGGCTTGAACCAAAGAAAAGCGCTTAACTTTTCTATATGGCTGCTTTTGGGTTCTTTACCCCATAAGGTAGATACGCTATGATTTGCATTCTATTTTAATCATGCAAACACCAGGGACTATATATATTTACGTTACAATTAAAAAGTCAAAAACACACACAATAAAAACCACACAGGAAAAATCAGACTACAATTTAAAAAAATAGAGATTTATAAACTTAGAGAATATTTTATTGAACAAAATGAAAAAAATCTAAAAAGGGGGACAGGAGATATGCATTTGTGAAGTTTAAAAAAAAATAGTGCCAAAAGGTGCAAGTGCCTACCGTGGACAAAGGGTCGCACTAGACCAGGAGAATGGGTAGGGTTTAAGGCCAAACACTGAGTTTGGTTCTTCCCAGTCATACGTTTTACCTTCTGACTTGTTCTCTGGAATGGAAGTAATAAATCCTCAATGGGTCAAGGCAGCGGGTTGTGGCTGAGATTGGTTCCACGAGGCCGGATAGACACTAGACAACCTTCTGGTTGACTTTTGTTTGAAAGCTTTGAGCAGAAGAATTTTAAAAATCATAGCTGAGGGTGGACCCTCACTGGCAAGATACTTTTGGTACCTTTGCCATTCTGTACCTTCAGACTCAGTCACTGTTTTGAAGCTCAGATACCTCCTGCTTAGCAAGGCTGCAAGCTGTAGTCAACAGGGCTCCATGAGGGTGGATATCGTCATGCTTTAATGGATTTACTTCTGCAGAAAAGGTCAGAGCTGGAATCTTTTGCCCTGTGGAAACACACCTTTACTGGATTAACCAGGAAGATTTGTTCTGGTTTTCTATTGGTTCTCCAGGCAACAATACTTGAAAAAGACCCAGCTTTTAGGGTTAGGAAGTATCTATGAGGCTCATCCAAGTGCCCCAGGGCCTAAGGAACATTACTTAGGGGTTAGGACTCACCCCAGTAGAAGCCACCAGCATTGTCCAGGGTGGGTACAGTTGTAACTGGTCAGCTAGACCCTTCTAGAAAGTGGACTTTGTGCAGCCTTTGGGTCACTGACGTTTAACAGCCAACTGACCCTTGGAGTCCGCTTCTGGGTCCAAGTGGGAGCAGGTACAGCCCTTGGGGTTCTCCTCACAGGTCACAACAGCAGGTGCAGTCCTTGTTCTGTCCTCCCAGGTCCATCAGTGTTTTGAAGAGGGTACTGGAGGGTGCCACATTTAAGCCCAGGGCTATTCTGGAGGCTGGAGAACCTCGTGGCGACTCCCTAACCAATCTGGTAACCCTACCAACTTTTGCATCACTTTCTGGGAGGTGGAAACTACACTATAGTGCCTTTCTCTACCTAAAACCTACATGACAAATCCTTTCCTCCATATGCGCAGCTTCCTCTACCCACTCAGAAGTGTGACTATGATAATGGGAAAATCGCAAGCAACAATACTTTATTCGAAAAAAGATTTTCATAAAAGTACAAAATTCAACATAAAATACATTGCAATTTGGCATTTCACTAATAATAAACAAATTACTGAGCCAATTATACCAGAAAAAAACATCAATCATCAACTAGAATCAAGCATTTGCCACATATTTTGCCACCCCGCATACTATATACATTGAAGAGGCATTTGTTAAAATGACTCTCGTAGCTATTCTGTGATCTCTCACCCCGAGATCCCTACAAATAGGTTTCAACCATTTTGCTCTTGGTTGTTTATAAGCAGCACAGGCAAACAGGAAATGGCCTAACGATTCTTTCGGGCAGGGACAGCTAAGACATTTTAGGTCTATTCCACTACGTCCCTTCCAACCCTCCTTAAATGAATTAAGGGGTAATGTGCCATATCTAAGTTTCATAAATAGGGATCTGTCACGGGGTGCCTGGATAAAATCCATGAATGGTTCTAATTTCCTAAGAGGCTTATGGTCAAGGAAGGAGTTAGTAAGGGGACCCCAGTTTGGACTCCTAAGTACTTTAGCCACAATCCAATCCCAGTAAAGTTTTTTAACAACTAGTTTTGGAGGTGGCATTTGGGATGTCCAACTGTCCTCCAGACCTATAGATATCACCAGCCTCTTTAAGTTATTGAGCCATTTTATTTTATTAGCTACATTCAAAATGATCAATTCATCCAGAACTCTAGCATAATGAAAAAGTTCAGGGGTCCTTCTAAGCCGGACCCAAAATAACAAAGGGCGAATTTGGATCAGGTCAGAAATTGATTTTTTGCCCAGATCTAAGAATAATGGTTTCAGCGGGGTTGAAACCTGTAGTGAAACTATATTTCTAATAACATTATTTTCAGCCACTACCAGTGCTTTAATATTTTCCGCACCCCACAATTCTGAGCCATAAACAGCCGCTGGAAGCGCTTTACCTTCATAAACCACCAGAGTCGGAGCTATGGGTCTACTAGTAGATAGCCGCTGATTCTTAAATATTACTGGGAAAATCATCCTTTGTAGTAGCTCAGATCTGGTTCTGGGTACAGCTATTTTTTCAATGGGAGTGGAGCCTAACTGGTTAGTAGTGCAATAGAGAAGGGAGGCCCATGTGTGAGCTACACCTGCGAGTGACAAGGTTCCTTTGTAGTTAATTAAGTTCTGTGGCATAGCCCAGATGGCCATCCTGTCAGGGGAAGGAAAGTCACTCTCCCTTTGTCTCAGTTATGTGTTTTTCAAGGAGCAATTCAGTTTCTTAGGTGGCAGTACACTCTGGCAGAAAGGCAAATTTTGCTCAGGAAACAACAAAGAAATTCACCTATGTTAATCGGGGCACACCACGGCATCAGTCTGCATGCCACAACAAAGCTTGGAACAGTTTTAAGATGACTACAAGGTGTGCATTCTATCATTTTATTCATAAATTTTCTATATGTGCCATTTTCAATATAGCAATAAACAAATCTGACTTGACCATCCAGTTGGATTTTAAAGTGCTATTAAAATGAACTCTTGCATCATTGTTCTAGCCACTCCTAAGCTGATATTTAATATTATAATGTGTTATAATGTAATCTAGTGCTTTCCTAACAGAGACAAAGCCTTGCCAGAAGCTCTCTTTGGATTTAACCTTTTTGCTAGGTCTAAATGAAAGCAAACTGAATTTTAATATTGATCATTTTGACTAAGTTGTTTAAAAATGTTCTTTGCTTTTACATTGGGTGGTAGAACAAATGAATTGTTGATATTTGCATTTTTAAACGATTAACCAATCAATTAGATATTGTAAAACATAAAATATACATGTCCTTCTTTTTAAATGCCATACACCAGCTATGTAAACTTAAGGCCTAGCTTAGGTGTGACTTACACGTATTAAAAAAGAAGATTTAGGGCTGGTAAAAGGTTTATTTTGCAAGGGTAAATTGTCAGTTTTAAAATTGCACATCCAGTCTGCAGGAGTAGGCTTGGTGACATACGTTTCATTGTCATTTAATGTTGGAACAATTGTGCTGCAGTTCACTACTGGCTTTTACAGTTCAGGCCTTGGGTACACTTTTGTACCGCATACTAGGTATTTATAGGTAAGATAATTATGAGAATTTGGAGTGTAGCCAATTTCAACATGTTTAGAAGTCAGAGCACATGCACTGGGGCCTGGAGTCTCAGTGTAAAGATTTAAAAGGCACAGCAGTATTAGGCCAGCAAAAAATGGGGGTGGCCATACAAAAAGAGGCATTTTCATACACACTCCATTCATTTTCTTCTGTGATTACACCTGGTTTCAATTTGTGTATGGTCTTCATGCAAAACTCTGCAACACTATTCCATTATTAAGTATAGGTTTGTGTTCTCAAACACAGGTCTTCTTTTCATGCCCCGTAATTCCCACTTTCATACATTTTAAAGTGATTTATGCTATTCAAAATTAAGGTACGCTTGCTGAGGTTTATGGGGCAAAAACATTGTATGTGCACAAGATAATATATAATTTTGTTTGACACTTTGGGGCCGATTATGATATCAGTCGTAAAGCCTCCGACCTCAAGTTGGAGGCTTTACAACCTACATCGTCGGTTTCAATTCTGACCGGTTGATAACGATACAACCGGTTGGAATTGAAACCGGACGGTCATTCCGGCTTGCATCCGATGGGCTCAATGAGCCCATCGGCCAATAAGAACCTGTCTATAATCCAAATGGACGACGGTTTACGCCGTCCGGATTACGATGC
The DNA here is from genome assembly GCF_964261635.1 of Lissotriton helveticus. NCBI lineage: Eukaryota > Metazoa > Chordata > Amphibia > Caudata > Salamandridae > Lissotriton > Lissotriton helveticus. The sequence goes on along the minus strand of NC_136063.1, from coordinate 338,643,764 downwards.
ATGGTTTTCAACAGGGTTTCCATGCCAGCCCTTCCAATGGGGAAACACTGTCAGAAATCTTGTTTGGGGGGCCCCTCTTTCCCTTGTGCCCTCCGGTTGGGGGCTGAGGGGGAACCCATGGTTGCTCCCTGTTAATTCCTGCACCTTGTGACACGCACCTTGAGGTGTCTGCCACAAGATTAACCCAACCTCACATTTGCCTATGGGAGCATGTACTACGGCCGGTTTGCGGCTGTAACACATGCTACAGTGAAATTTGGGAATGTGACCGCACCATGTGTGTTCGCATCATAATCAGACGGTCGGTCCTGTTTCCATCATGGCAAACAATTTTGACACTTATTCAGGTTTACCTCTTGCTAATTTATGGAAATTAATACTTTGGACAATCCACAATTAGGTAGATTGTCTGTAAAACAAAGTTGAGGATTTGGGGATGAAAAGCTGGTATAATGCATCTTGCATAATTCAATCTGTGCATTTGTGGGTATGCGCAAGCATTTTAATGTTGATTCCTGCCCTGAAAATGTATGTAAAATGTATTCTACATATGGCTGTGGTAAGTACATTTTTGTGTGATAATGGTATCAGGAGCTCTTCCTCGATATCATGGCGGCAAAATGAAAATATTTCTTTACAGGTAAATATATTTTACCTGCAGAGTAAAAAAGAGAACCATTTTAAAAGTAAAGCACCAATGATAGTCAATGGTCAAGGTACAATTTCAGGCCAACCCTGATGGAGCCCGGGTCAGATACACCAAGTGGAATGATCAATGTGAAAGTCTGGAAGTAAGAACGTTTGAAAAATAGCCAGGTCAGGTGGCTACGTGGACTAATGCATCCACTTTAGTGGCAAATGTTCTGCCTCTTGGTCGGTGGCTCCACTCAGCCTTTCATCCTTCTGAGGCTGATAAAATGAGTATCATTGAGTTAAGTAACAATAAACACCTGTTATTCATCACCAGGATACCCTTGGGTGAATGTGTGCTTCAGAAATACACATATTATATCCCACTGGTCTGGAGGAAAAGCTTTCAAAAATATCCTACATGTATTCTGGTGCCCAAACAACCACAGGAGTACACATCTAAAGCTCCCCAGGGCCTCAGAGGTAGCACTTAGAGACTCACAGGGTGTCAGGCAGAGGCAAACACCAAGGCCCAGTCCATGTCAAATTGCGACTAGTCTGATGGTTACCTATAGGAAACGGCCTCCCGCAGCTTTTTTTCTCCATGTAGCCACACTGGAGGTCAGCCAACTGAACTCTGAAGTCCACGTATTTGTCCTAGAGCAGGTCCAGTCCTTCAGGAATCATCTTTGGTCACAGACAGAAGGCCTAATCCTCTTCTGATCTTTTGCAGGTCAAGAAGTGGTCTGTCCAGGTACCGTGGGGTGACATATTTATTCTTGGTACTCTGTCTTACGTAAATTAGACTCTTTATTCTGTTACTTATCTATTAAAAAATACTACACTGAAAAACTAAAGGTTAAAGTAATGTTATAGGTAGGTTATGGTGATAATATTATACATAACAATAAAAAATAACTCAGAACTTCACTGAAAAAAACAAAGGTTAAAGTTACGCTATAGTTAGGTAAATTTTACACACAAAAAAACACTGAAATTCACCAGTTACAGTTAACTGAATTTACTATAATGCACACCCACACCATGCACTGCTTGTTATCTCTGATATTATATCACTCATGAAATGTTCTGTGACTTCATTGCTAACATCAATGCATTAACTGAAATGACATTATTGATGACAACAGTGTGCATGGCGAGGGTATGAGCTAACTTCCTTCAGTTGACTATATCTGGTGAATTTCACTGTTTGTACTTTAAAATGTAATGTTTTACCTGACATTTACACCTAACTATAATGTCACTTTGGTTTCTTTTCAAAGAAAACAATAGCCAGTGTGCAGGCGCAGCACTTGTGGTCTCTCTTTTGCACTCTCTGGCCTGAAAAGCATGAGAACTTTACCTAAAATGGCCCACTCTTATATGAGACTCATTAGTTGGTCCTTTGCCCATAGAATGTTGACAGCACCTCCATACTTCTTTTCCCCCTCCTGATTCTTATTCCATTTCAAATCGTGATATGTCACAGTCTCATTCATGCATCCAAACATAGATTAAGCCCAGTGTTATTGCTGAAGAGGCTGAAATGATGCTGGAAAAGGTCAGTAGGCACTTAAAATTCTGACAATTATTGTGGTTGATGGATCTATATTGGACGCTGTTAAGAATATCATAGATCAAAACACTAAGCGGCAGATTTCAAGTATGTGTGTGGCAGCAGTCTGCATCCGAGGAGCATTGGTCAATAAGTAAAAGGCTGTTCAAATAAAGAATGTTTGAAAACACATTTGTGAGTTTATAAGGCTAGTGATTGTTTATAGCTAAAAAAAAAAGTAGATGCCGATGCGCATTAGTGAGTTTCTCTAAAAAACTGTTGGCATACCATTGGATTCCCAGCAAATATATTCTATTTCAATAATAATTGGTTTTATACCGTTCTCACGGGAACAATATTCCAAACATGTTTATTTATGCCCTGTCAAGTTGTTGAAAATTGAAGTTTTCTCTTTTTAACCATTTCTAATGTGAAACAATGATGGAAGACCTTTTGGGACTTTGTTTCTGAATAGATCAACCTGCCATGGCACCGCTATATGATGACTACTATATATTCAACAGCGGTGTGGCAGTGGCTTTCTTATCAAATTACACGTATGCTTATTTGCTGATAACTAATCTGGCAGCCAGTACTTCTCAATGATGCACATCATATGCAAGGCAAAAAAACAGGTTTCAAGCTATTCCAGGGAGAGGGACAACAGTGTGAATGAGATGAATTTGAATAACCAAGGCCCAGCAGCAAATGCAGAGGAAATTTGCAATTCTATAAGCTGCCTAAGTGTACAGGATTATTGTCAATGCATTAAGAAGAACAACACATCACAGCAGATATTTACAAACTACGTTTTATTTTTTGCTGGGTTTTAATGTTTTAATGGAGGCCTAAGGATATTTGACAAGTCTTATAAAAAATAATTGTTCTATGTAACAAGGTAGAACTCGACAATAGCAGGCAGGTGCTAATTCTACTTTAAATTCGTATATTTTCTATTCACATAATGTTTACTTTCAGTTCAGACAGCATGAAAATAATGATTATTTTCATACCACTTTATTCTGCTCTTGTGCATATTTCTGCTATTCTAAGTATTGTACAAAAAATATATTTTTATGTTTGATACAATGTTATTTTATTAGAAATATACATTACGATTTATAAAATAAACATAAACACAATATAAGAGAAGAAATCCAATAACATGAAAAGCTATTAATAGATTTCTGTAAAAATTCAGACCCGTAATATGTGGATCAAAAGACGAAAATATAAAAATACAAAACCAGGACATGAAAAGGACAAGGACATAGAGAATGGATGTCGTTGAAAAATACAGGTCTAGGAGAAATTGAATATATCAAAATAGCTATGTAATGAAACTGAACATGGAGGAGAAGATTTACAAAGACTTTCTGTGATGTTTCTGTTACTTTTAATGCAAACCTGGCACAATTCAACAAAAAGTAATGCAAAGCTATGCAAAGCTTTGCGTTTTCTTGCTTCTCATCAAGGGGGCATTCCATGGGTAGTGCATGAGTGTTCCCAAGAACTGTAGACTATTTGCGCCAAAATCCTGTGCATCGCTGAGGCAGGCGTAAGAAGGAGGAATATTTTCATTTGTCCTTGGGTTTCCATTTTTGCATGTGTGCTGTATACTACAGCACACATACAAAGAGGGAAATGCTTTAAAGTCAAATTATTGGTCAGAAAGAGACTCCTTTCCTCCCAACAACTATGCTTACCACAACGCAGACACCTTTGCACCACAGTGAAAGAGTGTCTGCTTTGGTTCATGGCAGTTTAAATTGTGCTAGCACAGGAAGATAGCAGAACAGTGCCACATCATGGTGGACGCGTGTCTATTCTGCTTTCTCCAGTTCACGCAACGCAGCACAACAACTTTACTTGCTGCCCTGTGTTCTGTGAATTCTTTGAAAATCTGAGGCCAAATTCTTTCTAGATTCTGATTTGAGTTCACAGAAATTAACATCTTCATAGAAGCTTAGAAACGTAATCATTTGCAATTGTACAAGAAACAGAAGACAAAGATGTTACTAGTAAATTTTCTGTAAAGTGTAACCACAATTTGCAATTTTTTAAGAACGTCTGGATCGATGCAGAATTACTGATGTTACTTTTATGCCTATGACATATTCGATTTCACTATGCTTTATAGAAACGTTTGGAATACTCTTTCTAATTCAATGTGATTTGTCATAACCCAGTTGCAATACATATATCTAATAACTTACCTTTCTTTGGGATGGATAAAAAAAACGTTCACTATACTTCCAAGATCAATATTTTGCAGGGAGCATTAATTTGCAAAATAATACTAATCTTTTCACAGACAAGTTTTCAAAATTGCTGAACCAAACTACATTAAAAAAAAGTTTTTGTGAATATGTAGATAGCATGAACATGACCAACGACAAGAGGGCATTGGAGTGTTACATTTATTAATAGATAATCGAGTAAAAAGGCTTGATTATGAAGAAAATACAGAGTTTCAGTGATATTGGCAGCATGTGAGATTGCCATAAACTTTGTACAGTTATTTTCTATATTAAAGGTGAAAGAGATTTATTTAGGTTCTCCCATTCGGCCTCTATATTGGATTAATATCAATCCCTGAAGCATCATTTAATTATCGCAAAAATGTTGATGCTCTATGGGAAAAACTAAAATTACATATATTAATAAAACTCTGCATAGGGCTAAAAGGCATCGACATAGATACCCTTTGATAAAATGTAAAAGTAGCTTCGACATTATTACAGAGTTGATTGATCGAAGTTTGATACAATCAATACATATTTATAAAATAGGTAATGCTAATGAATTAGGGCTATTTGAAATAGAAATAAAAACAGAAAAGGAAAAAGGTGCAATGAAGGATCTCACCAGCTCCATCCAGATCGGAGATTCATACACAAGTGGCATGTGTAACTAAGCCCAAAGCTGTATAAGGGAAAAAATATCATGATAAGAAGAAAAACTAGGAAATTTAAACCTTCATCTTTCTTTGTGTTTTGAAAGTATTCAATGTACTAGTCTTGAAAGCATGGAATGCAGGTTGGTTTTGCAAGATTGCAGCTCATGACCCTTAGAATATCACTTAGGTTACTTGCTAGCCTAATCTCCCTGAGCCATCATACTAGATGTGGTTTATGTTCACTAGATGGTTTACATTACCCCCAGGTCCCTCCTGACCTCGTCCCATTCCTTAAAATATGGAGATAACCATCTCCACGACAGAAAAAAAAGAAAAGGAGCATGCTGGGATACCCTACCTGTTCCCTCCCACTGGGAGTACATAAGCGGTACCAGCCCAGCATTCAGCCTGTTCTTTTTTTCTGTCTCCGACAGAATGGATGTTCGAGTGTGCTGTGATATATAATACTTGCTGCACCTGCGCCTGCTCCTGCTGGGCTGGAGTGGCGTGCTGGTCCTTCTCTGCTTCCCCTGCCCGGCTGCCTGGCTTCGCGGGCAGGTGTGCTGTTTCCTGGTGTGTCTGCCTCCCGGCCTGCCTGGCTTGCTGGGTCGCGTGGCTACTTCCTGCCTGCTTTCTGGTTTGCCGGCCCTTTGCGGCTGGTGCGCCGTCATCCCGCTGTTCTTCCGGGTCGCCTGGGCGCGTCTCCCCGAGCTTGGCCGGGTGGGAGATGCGCTGCTCCTGTGACTTGAAGGCGAGGCGCTGGATGGATTCTGGTGCCGGATGGGTGTGTGGGGCATTGTTTCATGGTGCTGCGGCCCCCACTACGGGTGAGTCCCGCTTTGCGGTGATTGACTCTTTTCTTGTACGGTCCATGTCTGTAACGCCGCAGCCTTCGCTCGCAATTGCGGAGACCTGGCTGCCAAATTCAGGCTGTGCATTTCCCTTTCCGGCTGGACACAGACTGGTTGCCTATGCTGGTGTCTGTGTTGAGTGGCTGCTTGGGCACCTCCTGGTGATCTGGACTGCGCCCACCCGGAGATTGCCAGGTAGATGAGACTTAACTGGATGTGGTTTGCTCTGGGATGGCACTGGGACGGGCGCTTCCACGTTGGTGGCGGGCGGACTTGGGTAATTTGATGTTCCCTGCTGTTCTGGCTCGTGGGTTCTCGTTGGCGGCCACATACACTGGCGCCATGTCTCCATTCCTGGTTCAGCCTCGCTCTGCCTCTTGTTGGCCGGTCCTTTCCGGTGCGTCCTCACTTGGGGCTGCTGTTTGTCTTCCCCGGATGTGCAAGTGGTGTGGTCTGCTCTGCCTGGCACTGTTGTCCTGGGGGGCGCCTGGGCGGTTTCTTGGGGGGCGTGCCTTCTGCCCTCCTGGTGAGTATGTGGAGAGGTATGGCTCGATGGTTTGAGCGGCTGACCCTGCTGCAGTGGTCTGGTCCCAGCCCAGGGTTCGGTTCCCTGCCTTGGTGTCAGGTCTTGGGCTCCTGTTCCTTCTCGCCTCGGTGCCTTTTTCCTTTCATGTACAACGGCTTGCTTCATATCAGCCTCGGCCCCCACCACACTTGGGTTGTCCTGGCCTCCGCTATGGGTGTGCCCGGGTGACATGGGCATTGCGGTCCCTGTATCTTTCTTTTCCAGGTTCCTCCGGGGCCTGGTCCTTGGCTCACTGCCTGTGGCCGGTGTGGCTCTTGCTGTGGCCTCAGCGGAGCGCCCTTCTCTGTCCGGTGCTGGTGTTCTGGTGGGCGCCTGGTCTGTCTGTTGGGGGGGTGCTTTTGTGGCCCTCTTCCTGCCCTCTGGGTGAGTCCCGTGTATCGGCAGTCTCTATTTTCTTTCCCGTTCGCTGTCCTTGTACCCTGTGGGGTGGTTGTGGCTGTGTATTCGCGGGTTGGCCTTGCTGGACGTGGTTCCGTCTTTTGTCCTGCTGTTGTCCGTGACTGTTGCTGCAGGGAATCGTCCTCTGGGCGTCTCCCTGCCAGTGGAGTGGGGTGTGTGCTGTTTTTCTGCACTATTTCCTCTGCTCCTGTCCGCATGTCACTTGGTCTTCTGTGCTGCCTTGGCTCTTCTGCTGCTGGGGTTGCTGTTCCGTGCTTGCTGCCTTGGTTTAGCCTCCCCGTGCCTCCTCGGCTGGTTGTGTTCTGTTGGTCGGGGCTGTGAGCTGGTGGTGCATTCTTCCTGCCACTTTGGAGTGTTGTGGCTTTGGAAGGGTTCTGGGGTGTTTCTCCTGGGGGGGGGGGCCCCTGCTTCATTCCGGTTGGCCCCCTCCTTTTGGCTCTCTCTGGATGTCTCCGGCCCGTGCTTTTTTTGCTGGGCGGGTCCCCTGTTGCGCGGGCCCCCCTCCCCCTGCTCTGCGGTTGTTCCACCCCTGGTGGGGTGCGCTTCTGCCCTAGGTGTGGTGTGTGTTCCCCCTTTTTTTCCTTTGGGTCCCTGGTCCCCTGTGTTCTTTTGTGTTCCGGGGTTGCTTCTGTTTGCCTTTGGCGTGTCCCTTGGTTGGCTTGCCCTTGCTGCGTGGTTTGGGCTTTCTTCCCGTTCCCCTGGCCTGTGCGCTGTTTTGGGGTTCCGGTTGGGCCTTGCCGGGCTCGTGTTCTGTCCTTCTCCTGCTGCTGCGGCTCCCTATGCTTTCTGGTTCCGGGGTTCTGGCTGGCTTTCTTTGCTGTTTCCGTCTGGCCTGTCCCTCTGGTGCTTGCTGCTTGTGGCTGGTCGGTTGCCACGTGCGCTGTGCTCTGCGGCTGTGTTGCTCTATGTCTTTGGCTTCTGGTCCTCCTGCTGCCTGGCCGTCCCTGGTGGGGTTTCTTCCTGCTGAGCCGGGGCTCGCTTTCTGCCGCCTTCTGCTCTTTGGTTCCTGGCATTCCGGTTGGTTAGTTCCTGGTTCGTGCCTGTCGGGTTCCTGTGGTGTCCGCTGCTGGTCGCCTCTTGCTCCCTTTTGGGTGCTTTGCTTGGCCCGTGCTCGGGGCTTCTGGCTTTCGGCGGGTTTCCGTGTCCTCCCCTTGTTTCCTTGTTGGGGGGTCTGTTGGGCCCTTCCTCTCTCCTGGTGGCGCCTTGTCCTTGTTCGGCTGTTGGCATGGGACCAGGCTGGTTGTGCTGCTGCCTGGTGGGTCCTGTTGTTGGGGGCTTTGCTTCTCGCCTTCTGCCTGGTGGAGTTGGGTTTCCTGTTGTGCTTTCCTTCTCCCCTATTGTTTGTCTGGCCGGCTGTGCCCCGCCCTGTCTGCCGGTTCTGGCTGTGCTGTGCCATTTCCCTGCTGGTGGGTTTTGGGTGTCGGTCTCCCCGGGTGTGTGGCCTCTCTGCATCTTATTTCTCCCCTCGGTTCCTGCCCTTCTGTTGGTTCGTGCGGGATGGGTGCCCTGTCTGGGTACAGGCCTGCCTGCCTGCCTCCGTTTTTGCTGTTGGGCGCTTCTGGCTCCCTTCGGGTGTTTTTTGCTTGCCCCGTGCTCGGGTGTCTGCCTTCTGGTGGTGTCTCCCCCTGGTTTCCTGGGTGGGGGGCAGGGGGGTGGATTTGTGTCTGGTCTACTCTGTCTGCTTTCGGACTTTTTGCAGGTTCGGGCCTGGTTGGTTCCTGGTTGGGGGACCGCCTGGGATTGCATGGTGCTGTGGTCCTTCCCGCTCCCTTGTTGTGTGGTGCGCCTTGGGCTTCTTCGGGCTCCTCTCCTTTGCTTTCTGTGCCGGGGTTTTTTCCTTGTGTGCTCTGGGGGCCGAGTCTCTGCCTCTGTTGATTTTGCCTTTTCCGGTCCTTGTTTTTGAGTCCCGTTCGCTTTGCGTTTGGGTCGCTGGTGCGCCTCTTGGATTGGTTGTGGGGGGCTTTGCTTCGGGAGTTTGGTCCCTGCTGGGGTCCTTTCCTGGCTGCTCCTTCTCTTGAGGTTTGTCGCGGTCCTGGGTTGGTCTTCGGTCCTTTCTGGGTCCGCTCCCTTCGGTTGGCTGTGGCGCTGGGTCCGTTGTGTGGGCTCTGGGCTTCCTTCCTCTGGTTCTCCTTTCTCGGGGAGGTCTGGCTGTGGTTGGCTGTTGGGCCTTTCCTGTGCCCCTTCCTGGTTGGGGGTTCCTTTTTGCCTCTTGGCTGGCTGGCCTGCCTCTTCTGCGGCTGGTTTCTTGGGGTTGGGCTGTGGGCCTTGTTGTTGGCCTTCTGCTTTTGGGGTTTCGCCTTCGGTCGTTCGGTGGTGTCTCCCTTTTCCTCCTGAGGGTCGGTTCCTCCTTTCCGGTTCTGGGGTTTTGGTTTCCCTGGTTCCGTGGGGGCCTTGGTTGTCTTTCTTGGCTGCACCCTCGTTTTTGACGGGTCTGTTTTTGGGTTGGGCTTTTTGCTCTCCCTGACCTTTGTTTTGGTGGTTGCTGGATTTTTTGTCCTGGTGCCTCCTGCTTTGGGGGTTTGCCCCGGTCTTGGTCGTTTCTGGGGCGCCGGGTTCTTCTCCCGGTTGGTTGGCCTTTTGGCTGCTGCTGCTCTTCGGAGTCTCTGTGGGGGTTGGCCTTTGGTCGGTCCTGCCCTTTTGCCTGCTTCCTCTGTGGTTCCCTGTTGCTGACCGCTTTTTCGGTTCTGCTGGGGGCTTCCCCTGCTGTGTTGGGGTCGTCCCTCTGCTTTGTTCCTTCCTGTTCCTTCGGCTCGTCTGCCCTGTGCGGGCTGTTCCTTTCTGCCCTTGTCCTTTGGGCTGGGTTGGCCTGTTGGTTCCTGGTTGTTTGGCGGCCTGGGTCCGGGGGCTCCGCCCTTGGGGGTTTCTCGCGGGTTGGTTCTCCTTTCCTGGCTCTGTTCTCTGTTGGGGCGCGCGCGCTTCTCCTGGGCTTCCTTTGGTCCTGGGGGGGGGGGCCTTGGTTTTGGCCCCTCTGCTTGCTCCCTTGGGGGCTTGGCTCTGGTTCTGTGCCTCCCTTCTGGCTTGCCGGGTTGGTGGTTCTTGTTTCCGGGGCCGTCCCCTTCTGGCCTTTTCGGGTCCTGGTACGGGCCTGTGGGGTGCTGTTTTTTTTGGTCTGGTGCCCTGGTTGTTGGTGGGGTTCCGGAAGGCCGGGTTCTCTGCTTTGGTATTCTCCATATTTTAAGGAATGGGACGAGGTCAGGAGGGACCTGGGGGTAATGTCCTATTACTTACCGGTAATCTTCATTACTCCTGGTCCCGTTGACCTCGTCCCATTCCTTACTTCCCTCCCTCCCTCCCTTGCGGCCAGCCTTCCTGTTGTTTGCTTGGTGTTTTCTGGCTGCATGCTGGGCTGGTACCGCTTATGTACTCCCAGTGGGAGGGAGCAGGTAGGGTATCCCAGCATGCTCCTTTTCTTTTTTTCTGTCGTGGAGATGGTTATCTCCATATTTTAAGGAATGGGACGATGTCAACGGGACCAGGAGTAATCAAGATTACCGGTAAGTATTAGGACATTAACGTCACACTTACAGATCATGTACATGCTAGATCTTGCAAATGCAAACTGGTGGACGATATTGTTCTCAAATAGAACTTTTCACCACAAGCTGGACATTTGAATTGTCATGTTCCGGAAATTGATTTTGCAGGCAAGAACAAGTATAACACAATTGAGATAAATAAATAACTGTCTTCAGTGGCCATGGTTAAATGCAATTAAGTTAAGGTGCAAGCATGATAAACAAAAAAATAAATATATATTTCGTTTAATTTTATGAAGGATCTGTATCCACAAATGGGAAAAAATATTGTATTTGACCCAACATGGAAAAGATGATAGATTGTACTAGGGGGATGATCCAATATCTGTTAAGATCATCCAGATTCAGGCGTGCTTTTGACATTCAATGATAATAAACTGTCCTCCACAGAAGTCGTCACTCTTGAAGTAAAAAAAATTGCAGAAAGAATCAATTGATAACTGAGTACTTAAATACCTCTCACACTTAGGTTGTGAAACTATTGTGCTCCGACCAGGGGGACCCATGTTAAAATATCGATATCAAAAATATCGATGAAAAAAATATCGATTACAAAAATATTGCCTTCCTATACTCAAAAAGGTAAGTACAGTAATATTGACTCAAAAATATCGATGTAAAAGATATAGATGTAAACAATGTCGACTTTAAAAAATAACATAACTTAAATTAAATTATTTAAATAGTATTATAAATATTAACAAATTAAATACATTTTAAAATATATTTTAACTAATTATAACAAATAAAATACATTTAATTAATATAAACACAAAAAGTGTACACATACATAGATTTACTTAAATACATTTTATTAGCTATTGTCTTTATATAATGTATAAACTTTATTAATTATATAAAAATAAAATAAAAACATATATAAATAATTAAAAATAAATACAAATATTTAATATATTCTATATTTAATTAACACATTAAACTATTAAAAATATAATATATACATTTAAAAACAAACTGAAAACAATAATATTTAAAACAATAGATAGCGGGAGGGTAAAAATTACTCTTCCCACTCCAGTGAGTGCAACAGTAGGGAAAACGCTGGATAGCCTGGGGGTAAAAATTACTATTCACACTCCATTGAGTGCAACAGTAGGGAAAGCGCTGAATAGCGTCGGGGTAAAAATTACTATTACCACTCCAGTGAGTGCCACAGTAGGGAAAGCACTGGATAGCGTAGGGGTTACATTTACTATTCCCACTCAAGAGAGTGCAACAGTAGGGAAAGCGCTGGATAGCATAGGGGTAAAAATTACTATTCCCACTCCAGTGAGTGCAACAGTAGGGAAAGCTCTGGATAGCGTAGGGGTAAAATGTACTATTCCCACTCCAGTGAGTGCAACAGTAGGGAAAGCGCTGGATAGCGTAGGGGTAAAATTTACTATTCCCACTCCAGTGAGTGCAACAGTAGGGAAAGCACTGGATAGTGTAGGGGTAAAGTGTACTATTCCCACTCCAGAGAGTGCAACAGTAGGGAAAGTGCTGGATAGTATTGGGGTTAAAATTACTATTCCCACTCCAGTGAGTGCAACAGTAGAGCAAGGGCTGGATAGTGTAGAGGTAAAATGTACTATTCCCACTCCAGTAAGTGCAACAGTAGGGAAAGCGCTGGATAGCAAAGGGGTAAAAATTACTATTCCCACTACAGTGAGTGCAACAGTAGGGAAAGCGCTGGATAGCGTAGGGGTAAAAATTACTATTCCCACTCCAATGGGTGCAACAGTAGGTAAAGCGCAGGATAGCGGAGGGGTAAAAATTACTATTCCCACTCCAGTGAGTGCAACAGTAGGGAAAGCGCTGGATAGCGTAGGGGTAAAAATTACTATTCCCACTCTAGTGAGTGCAACAGTAGGGAAAGCGCAGGATCCAAAAACAATAAAAAATAAAAAATATCAACATTTTCAATAATTAAGATATAAATATAAATATATTATTATTAACAAAGATAAAAAAATATTTAGCACCATAAAATCCACAAGAAATACCTAAAATTAATTACACAATTAAATTTAATATTTACTAATTAATTATTATATATGATTTTATTATTATTTATTAATTAAACAATTAATTGCTTACCAGCTTTCACACCATTTAGACATATAAACAGCACAACACACACCTAAAATTAATTACACAATTACAATTAATAGTTACTTATTAACTATTTAAAATTAACTTTTTATTATTTATTAATTAAACAATTAATTACATACCAGCTTTCACACCATTTACACATATATACAACACAACACACACCTACCCAATTAAAATTAATAATTACTAAATAATTAATAGAAATTACTTTTAAACTATTTAATAATTAATCAATTAAAAATGTATTACTTTTCACCCTTCACACCATTTACATATATGAACACCACAACACACGCCTAAAATAAATTAAACAATTAACATACTTAATTAATAATTAACTTTTTAAAACGAATTTACAACTAATTATTAAACTATAATTAATTAATAAATTAACACATTAATAAATTAATTAATTAATTTTACATAATTAAATTACTTCCCACCCTATAACCCACAACCCGCTACGGAACTAATAACGCAAAATTAAACATAAAATAAATTACTAAGTAGAACAATTCTAAAACATTTAATAAAATGTCAAACACTAAAATACATAACATTATTAAAAATCGATATTTTAGTAAACTATATTTTTGTAAACGATATTTATTACAACAATATTTTTGTAATCAATATTACTTACCTGTCAGTTGATATTCTTGTCATCTATATTTTTGTGGTCGATATTTCTTCCAAACGATATTTCTGCTGCGATATTTTTGTCCCACGATATTTCCCCGTCGATATTCCTGCTCTGCACCGACCAGGTTACTTCAATCTATAGACTGGTTACTCCATAGCCACTTGCATGATCCATCACAAATAAACTAGAATCAACATAACTAAAATGAATGAACTCATTTCTATCCCAAAGTTTGCTCCATCCTCTCTTTTTTCAAAGACAACAAGTATATTCATAAACAGCATTTTCTAGTACATGTAGTAGTGCTCCTTTAGTACTACTACCGTATTACAAAATGCTTTTCACATACCAGTGTGCGAAGCTCTACGATTCTGACTCTCCGATCATTTATGTGCCTAGATCTCCTGGCTGTGGAGATCTTAGCATATGTAAGAAAACTTAAATTATTGCCAGAGGGATTGCACTTCGCCGCTTGAAGTTTCATTAGTCTGGAGAAGAGCCTTTTCCTTTCCTGCAACCTATTTGTTTTTGACACATAAGAAAATATTTTAGTAGTAAATGTGGGAGGAACAGAGGGGAGTGAATAGAAAATGGGGAATATCCTCTACAAAAGGGAAGATGTTAAGGTAGAAGCAAGCAGGGGTAAGAGTATGGTTAGGGAGGGGTTTAGGAAGAGACATACACACCCACAAAAGAGTGAGCCTATTGCTGTTCACAAACTGCCCTTCTATAGTCACTACTGCAAAAAATGACCCTAACAGTAGTAAATGTGCTCTAGTTCACAACTTGTGTAAGTCTTGCCCACACATGGCCAACCACAGGTACTGCAATGCCCTCCAATAGAAAAAAAATGGAAGTTGGAATTTTACAATTAAACCTATAGGAAGTAATATTAATAGCAATGTAATTATTTAAACTATTTAAAAATATAAATATGTTTAATGTTGAAAACCTATAAATCTGTTTTATTTATTTTTTAAGTATTTTAATAACCTGTTTTTCATTTAATGCAATAATTACTTTTAATTAATTCTAAACACCACTTTTAATCATTTTACATACATAAAAAATCTATTTTCTTAATGTAACCGTCAGGCAAATATTTGTATTATTATAGCCTTATAGCCCGCCGTAGAGGGCTATATCGGCTATTAAAGGCCCTTTCCAGCGTTATAGGCCCCGAGCCGAAGGCCTTTAACAAGGGAGAGGGACTTTAATAGCCGGTATAGCCCAGCTACGAAGGGCTATAAGGCTATTAGAACATTCTGCCACTAGAGGGCAGAATGTTCTAACAAAAAAGAACAAAGCCTTATGGGAGCGTGAGGGGATTGGAATCCCCTCAGGGTCCTTGAAGCCTTTGTTCACAGCCAGAGCTGTGGACAAAGAAACATTGGAATGTTGGAACTCCAGACTTATACCAGCCATTATAAGCCCGGTACACTCCAGTGTTCTCAATGGAGCTCCCAACATTCCAATGTTCTAATATTTAATATATTCAAAATAATGCAGGGTCTAACCTAAAATTAAGTTATGAATGCCCTAACATTTTATCATACGATTCTACATTTAAAATGCATCTATGAAGTTAACATTTAGGATTCAAATATTTTTCTCAATTCTTTCAGAAATGTAATTAACTTTGAAACTTTTACCTATGCTTCACCATACGGACGTCTCCACTTGGATTTCAGAGGTCCTTGAGCAGTGTGGTGAAACTTGAATTACCATTGTAAAGTCACTACTAGTGGTAATGTTATGGTCATATTTGACATTTTTACTGACTTCAACGGTCAAGCAATTATGGCACGTTTGAATAACTTTACACTTGTAAATGGTAAAAAGTTAGTGTAAACAGTATCCTATGCTGCACAACAGCTCAAACTCCTAAAAACACCACAGGATATCATGAAGCAACCTTCACAGAAAATAATGAATGCTTCACAACAGAATCTCAACATGAAAAAAGTTCCACACAAAAAGTTTGCCATTTTCTCCTAGTTTATACCCTGCCTAGTTCCTCATTTCAAGCAATGACAGGCACTACAACAATCTAATACTAGGGATGGACCTGAATGTTACTGCATGGGCACGCACCCTTAACCTGAGTGCACAATTGCTTGTGATGCTGGTGCCCTTACATTTATTTGGCATCCCTAACCTAATGCATGCACAGAAGCCTGGGACTGTCTCTTTTAATCCAAGACCCAGGGCCGACCATGTGACCTGGAAGAGTGCACAGCGTTGACCTTATAGCTTTTGGGTGGTTAACCCCAGTTTTTCATTTTGTTTGTGAATCACCTGTTGGTAATTTTGAACTCTGACACTGGAACACTGCTATCCAATGCTCAGTGTATGTATGTGATATTACCCTAAAAGCATGATGAAATTGGCTTAAAACCTGATTACCACATATAACTTTCCTATAAGGCAAGGTTGTATGGTGCATTTATACATTCCGAGCATGGAATATTAAATGCCACTAGTGGCCTGTAGCATCTATTGTGTCGTCTACTACAGAATTGGAAACATACTTCAGGCCTACTCTGTGTAGTCTAACAGAAGCATATTTAACCCTGCTGTCCAGACCTGTCGAAATCACCCTTTAGACAGGAAGGAACATCTGATTTTACATTTTAAATATGTCATCCCTAATCACACCTTGCTGCCCTGTATTTGGACAAAATATTGAATTATAAATATCATGCTACACAAATATCATGTTTTTAATATTGTGATACATAACTATCGTGAAGGATAAATATTGCTGACAAGAATATCAATTATTTAGGTAAATAATCTCGTTTTCAAGAATATCTGTGTTTCTAATATTATTTTCAATAATATAGGGCCTGATTATGATGCCGGATGGACTGCATTTGGCGGCCCTGTAGGATGCTGTCGATCTGACTAGTGATTTAAGATGCATCCAGGCTGTACTCTGACTGACTGCTAAAACATCGCCACTCCGATGCCTTCCTCCAACCACCGACCTGATGGTCAGAGAGGAACAGCAGCCATATGGCAGTACAGTGAGATCCGATTGCTATCCGGATTACGATGTGGGTATCCGCCACAACCACCTCCCTCGAGTCATTGGAAACAAAGGAAATAGGGGGAATACTCAGCTAATTCCCCTTTTCACCTGGCGGACTCTGCTGTGTATTCCTTCCTCCAAATACCCCATGCACCTCATCAGCCACACACTGGAGTGGACGGTCCTGTGGGTGGCATAATCTAGGTAAGTTCTCATGCGGTATGTATCCCCATTGACTGGACTGTGCACACTCCAACAATGGGGTACATGGTGCACAAGGCATTTCCCCACATAAGTCATTCATGTATGTACAACTGCACATGTTTCCTGTGCATTTGTACCCACTTGAAGTGTCATTTCTGGGGAGTTTGGCACTGCCGATGATGGTCATATGTGGTAGCAGCGGTTGCATCCTCATACAGCAGGGCAGAGGTTTCCCAACCTTGGCATTTTGAATTGGACCGCAGCCACGGCGGTTGGATCGGAGGTCCAACTGGCAGCTTAATCAGGTCCATAGCTGTTAAAAATATTGTTGTTTAATTATCTTTATGTGTTTATGTCCATATATTAGTTACATATGTTAAATATTGTTTGTATAATTCTTTAAAATATTCATGAATATATTTTCTTTTTTTAAGCTATTTATAATTTTCAATGTAATTGATATTAGTAATTTATAGTGCTGTAGTGGGTTGTAACGTTTGTCAGGGTGGAGGGTGGGAAGTTAATTAAGTTTATTAATACGAAGTTTTTTAATTCAGTAATAATTGCTTAATTGCCTAATTGATCATTTATTATGTAAATTGTGTAATTATTATATTTTGAAGGCATATTTTAGGTGTGGGTTGTTGGGTTTGCAGGAGGAAGTTAATTAAGTAATACTTGATTAATAAATAATTAATGTATTATGAATTATTTAATTGATTGTTAATTATTAAAATTGTGTAAATATTACATTTTTATGTTATATTTTATATGCAGGTTGTTGGTTTTGTAGGGGTATAGGCTGGGAAGTTATCTAAGCAATAATTGATTTATAATTGAGTATTAATGTATTATTCTTTATTTAATTGATTGTTAAGTATGCAAATTGAAGAAATATATTATATTTTAAAGTTTTCTTTTAGGTTTGAGTTATTGGGTTTGCAGGGTTATAGGGTGGGAAGTTAATTAACTTATAATTCATTATGTTGTTGTTGTAGTACTTTATTCGATAAACATTTATCATAAAAGTAAGAAACATACTCCAGTACATACAACCCTTAACATTCATAGTTATAAAAATACAGCTCATAAAAACATTTAAAAAGGCTTATATACAGTTAAAAGGGAAAGGAAAAAAGGGCTCCAGAGGACATAAAGAAAAAATGACGGTTCAATCTGTAGTGTAGTTCCTATCATCCCAATAGGCTCTGCGCATTGGAATAATACCTACAGCAGTAAAGGCCTAGACCAGACGTTAACTAGGTCTACTACTGTCGATACTAGACTTAAAGTTTTGGGTTTGCCAGCTTAGCTCAGAGTTCACTAGAAACTTTCTCGAATGTTCAAGGAGGACTTAACTTCCCTGATTAGACAAGAAGGGATTTAGTTTCTGACAACCATAGAACATGACAACTTTGCTCTCCCCTAATCAAGAGTATATCTCGAGAGTCGTGTGAACAAAAGGCAATTTATTTTACTCAGTCAGTACGTGCATTCTTAGTCTCATCAGATTGTAGAGAAAAGGAAGAGACGGGCGTGTTCAATAAAAAGGTGTTATTTATTGATCAGTCTCTTTTCTCATACAAGAGAAATGGATCGATATTATTGCAATACTTATAGTTAAGTAAAGTGCATACATTAAAAGCAATAATATAAAATAATACTGTAAAAACATTGATATGGTTTCTAAGCCATAAGATGTTTAAAATGAATAAAATATATTACATACACATATACATTTGACTAAACGTACTCAACTGGTGTTTCTAAATACGCCTACCCCGTGTACCTGACCTAAGTCTAATACGTGGGCGGGAATAGAAAGTTACAGTTTAAGTTAAGTTTGTTTTTGCCAAGTGAATAACTAAAGAATTCTCTGTGAGGGGTTATTCAGTTCTGTACCTGGAATCTAGGTTGAATGAGGGATGGTATCTCTCTCTCTGGTCTCGATATTCCAGGCTGCCTGCGAGGGCTACCCGGAAGCGCCGGTGCTGGATCTCTCGGCAGGAGAAATCAGCGCGTCTCGTTCTCAGCGCGTCAGGAAGGCGGGGCTGCGCCAGCGGGGTCTTCTCTGCTCTTCGCTTCGGCAAGTATGGCTGCTCCGTCTCGTCACCACGCGTGTGTTTGCATAGGGCAATATCAGTAATATTTATACCTTTAAGGTGCCGAGATTGACGTAAGGATGGACATAGATACGTCAATAAGGATGTCATACGACTTGCTCGTTAGCACATTCTTTTACTGAAGTTCTCGGTGAAATCAAAACAATGGCCGCAGGGTTTTGCCCAGGTTGTCATAGGTTTGATTTGTTATGAGAACTCCGTATGCCTTATCAGGGGCTGGAGGAATATCGCTTGTCTAATTAGATCGCAAGCGTTATGACCTAATCAGATAACACGTTCCTGTGCCGTAGTGTGACTGCGTCAGATAACGGTATCTGCATCATGGGGGTTTTCTGCCTCATGGGCTGACTGCTAGTTAACTTGTTGGTTTGTTTAACCAGAATAGGGTCAGGAATAGGGGGATCGATTCAGAACCTATAGAAATACATCACACCCACTCCACGCTAACTATGGTCATATTTACTAATCTATGCATAGTATAACATAGTACAACATACTATAGAGTATAGTGTATACCTTACCACCCCAAAATACATAAATGCATTTTGAAATTTTCAAATATACGGAAAAATTGCAGTCATATGTATTGTATGCACTCAAGCTGTAGAAAAATGCCAAAGTAATCGCATTTGTATACATTATTGCTATTTTGTATATGAGAATTACACATGAAATGGCTCTTAATACAGAAAAAAGTTTGAGACCATTCCATCACAGAATAAAATATTTATGAACATACCAGCGGGCAGCTAATGTCTATAAGCTATGTCTATAAGCTATCTAAAATTTAGAAACCTTAGTTCTCTAAGAATAGTTCTTACTTTAAGCAGAAGATAGTGTCCCGAAAAATATGCAAAAATATTCTGGGGCTGCTGAAAAATTGCTGTCCGTGAACTGGAGGGAAAATTGTTCATGTGACTTTATTTTTAAAGTTGAAGGCCGAATTCAGGGAACGCCGTGTGCGAGCTTGTTCAAAAGTCTCTATTTCTGTTCTGGCGAGAACATCATATCATTTAGGCTTTCGAAAAAACTGTCAACAGCTTCCTGGGAAAGTTCCACTAACTCGGAAATAGGTGTAATCATGCATTCGTGCGCATGATTGTCTCCATTGACATTCTGATTCGCATTGCTGACAGAAGGTCGTACCTGATCGATGCTGCTTTCATCTTGAACTTCACTACCCATCAATCGTAGTGGTGAAGCTTCCACGAATGCCGTCATCAGGATTGGTAGCCTTTGAGGGCAGCACAAAGCATGAACCTTGATCGGGCTCAACAATGTTTCTGCATCCATTGGCGCATCCGATTGTAGCGTCAGACAGGTGTCTAACACGCATTCTTCTCCGCATAGCAGACACCTTAATACAGGTAAAACACATCTTTGCCACATTGGTCGAAATGATAGAAACCAAGTCATGTTCAGGTCTCTAAGCCGGGAGAGTCCCAGGATTTTTGATATCCGGTCCCGGTATCCAATGGCTAGGATTGTTTCTTCCCTTGTCGCAAGAGTTTTGTCTGTGACATGGGTTGCCATAACGAAAAATAAGGACTAAGAATAGGATTCCTGCAATTAGTCCCAAGATCAGGGGAAGTCCGCCAAAAATCGAATGGACGAAATCTGGAAAAATACCCAGTATGGCTTTGAATGGTGTTAATGCCATCGAAAATACTGTCTTAAATACCTTTGAGACCCCATTGGTATCAGAAATATTTAAGATTTCGTTCAGAATTTCCGCGAAATGTATGGGGGAATTAGTTGATAACAATGAATGTATCTCTGCAGTCGTCCTTGCGACTTGTAGATCATACGTTTCTTTTGATGACGTGAGCCTTGTAGGCGTCTGAAGAAGCACTGTTTTCATTCTGCTTAAAGTATCTATTCGAATAGAAGTAATTTTCAAATTGGGCCATGCCCTTGCCTCCCTGTCTGGAAAGGAGCTGGGGAACAATGAGCGTCCACAGCACTTGACCTTCGCAGTCGTAGTTACTAGATAAGGAGTCCCGGGCATAAGACTACAACATCTGCGATCTACAATTAGAATGTAACTCCCATTATAGAGTCTTTGAAAGAATGGTTCTATTTCTGTTGCAGGTGTGCCTTGCTGGTGACATGAAAGGTTGTATGAATTCCCTTCACAGGCTCCATGCAAACTAATTCCGTTACACAGAAGTGTGCCACTTAGTGACATCGCACAATTGTTGCCACTAAGAAACACTTTCTGTCCTTTATTACTGACACATGCATGTGAATAGGGCAGGTTCCATGTTGTTTTAAGGTACCCCTTTCCCAATTTCTCGTACATGCCAGCCTGTATATATTTTTGGCAGTATTGAAACCTGAAGGTTGAGATTGGAATATTTATTATCCCATGTATTATCCATTCACTGACAGGTCGTTCTGACATTGTCACTGGTAATCTTTCGAGTTTTTCAATGCTCAAGATTGTATAATCAGCACCCTTTTGCGCCATACTTATTTGTCTATCAGTAAGGTTAAAGATTTGGAATAGTGACGTTGTGTTGATTAAACGCCAAGGCACATAGCCTGAACGTAGATTTTGTAACGTCTAGCCAAGCTGTACAATAGAGCGCAATTGTGACTGACCGTGTTGTAATAACAGTAAGTCTTGCGACAATATGTCGATTGCTGAAGACACAATGCTGTCCAAAGAAAAAAGTCTGGAGGACAGAGTCATTAACCCATTGTCCACTACAGAAAGTGATTTTTCCAAATTAATACGGTCAATTTCCCGTATTCTCTCTGCTGTTTCAATTTGAGTAACCTTCCAGGCCTCATTGTATGCTGCATATACAGAGGCTGCTATGAAACGTTTTTGACGCTGTTTGCGCGGTCCCATAATGAAATCACGCAAGTCAGCACCATCAGTAAGTAAAGTTAGGTGTTGTTTAATTTCTGCCAGTGTGGAAGTTTGTAGCCATTGAAGGCATAATTTGCCCACACTGTAGGTTGTTATTATCCCTGGGTGATGTCTTTGGGGATATCTAGGGTCTGGCCTGGTCATTTTGAACCCCTGTGTTTTGTTCAGGAATCTGTCTTGACAGTTATTAGTATCTGTGGGCCAGATCAACCATTGTTTCCAATCAGGATGTGTTCTGTTTTGGTTTAATACATAATTTACGTCTATCTCTTCATCTGTAGAGCTATTGCTGAGCATTGTTGGCTTTGGAATAGACGGTTTATTTAAGTCTTTGATTTTGGCTAGGCCAAGACAGGTGGTTTGTTGAACAGTGTCATTTAAAAATATCATTTGTTCTGGGATCATGCAGGCTCTAAACAAAGATTCTATACCCTGCACTTGCCATTCTTTTGTACCCCAAACACTTTTCAATTCAACATTTTTGTCCCAATAATCAAAACCAAAAGTATTCATTTGTTCAAAAAATGAGTCTGAATATATCAATTTTGTGTTGGTTATCATGGTCTTTGTCCCTGTCTTGTTTGATAATTTAAAATAGAATGCTCCAGCATTACTTGTGTTAAAACCTGAAAAGTATGAATATTTGTCATAGAAGGTCCTTGAGCTTCCTTTTGGAGGGGTTGCACAATGTTCCCATTGATTATAATTTAAAACATTTCTAGGTTGTGCAGATCTATGTAAAAAATGGTTACCTTAGTGGTTATAACAGTACATACTATCATAATTTGTAGAACCCTGCAAATAATCATGTTTGGTAAATTTAGCAGACATTACTAAGTCAGACATCATATTATTAATGCTTTCGAAGTCCCAATCATCAGCAAATGAGCTTGGTTTTGCAAAGTCACTCAAGGAGATCTTAATTTGGTGTGGATATTTCAGGATTTCGACCGGACCATAAATTTCATAGTCAGTGTTGTCCCAGGCTACCCCACCTGGTATCGGATTGGCTGTGAAGTTGACTGAAGAAAGTTCTCTTTTCTCGATGTGTGAAGATGTGTGTGGTTTGAGGATCAAGTTGATTTTCTGACTTGCTGTGTCCATTTTTGCATATTTTCCCTCAATGAAGCGTCCCAAAGTTAGTATCATGATGAGCCAAAGTATGAGGATAAATGCACCAAAACCCACCCAAAATTCAATCCATGGGGAAATCAGATATGTTTCTTTCAGTTGTTTCAAAAGTTCTTTAGCTTTATCTTTAAAGGTTTTTGATGATGGCTGTGTCTTTGATTCACTGAAGCCTTCAGAGGAATCATCGAAGTTTATGAAGTAGCCAGATGCTGTTCTGTCAATTGTTCCAATTGCTTCAGGATTACTGTTTCTTGCATTTTCACTTGGTACTTCATTATAGATTGGTGTGTCTCTGCTAAATGTTTTTATTTGGGTTTTCAGAGGTCTGAGTTCTATTGCATTGTTGCATAGTCCTTGTTGTTCTTCTGTAGGCGTTTCGAATGTGATGAGCCTCTTCGTTAGGACCTCTGTACTGGTAGCCAACCTTGGTGTTCTGCTACTTATTGGGAGTCCACTTGGCCTACTGTTTGTTATCGGCCACATGTTGTGGTTTTACCAGGTCGATGGATACAACTCGGTTCTCCTTTTTTCCAGCAAGTGGCGGTAGTGCAACTGATCTTGTCCCGTTGACAGACAAGACAGGAACTGCTTTTCTGTAAGAAGGCCCAAATTCCTTCTTTACCGCGATCTTTTCCCTGACTAGATCCCCGACTTTTGGAATCCAGACAGGTCTTGCTGGGACAGGTGGTGGTTCTTCAGTGGTTGTTGGCTGTTGTTTCAACTTTATGTTGCTCAGGTCTTTTCTTGTTTTGTTTAAGTCCTGCAAAATAGCCAAACGGTCTTTGATATCAAAGCTTTTTTCTTTCACCACTGAAGTCTGACTATCAATGTCAGAGATCAACATCCTAGTTCCAAATAATAATTCGTACGCACTGAATCCCTTCAGAGAATTTCTTGGCAAGTTATTTAGACTACGTTGGACACTTATTAGATGTTTGACCCACCCAGCTCCCGAACCTAATATCCTTTCCGCTATAGATTGCTTTATGCCTTGGTTTTTTCTTTACACCATCCCGTACCCTCAGGAAGGAAGTGAGAAGATTCCCGCTGGGCTATGCTCATTTGGTCATGTTTCCCCTCAGGCTGTTGGGCTAGAGTGAAGACAATGGTCAAACGTAGCATGCTCTTAGCGTATATGCCATTTAGACTCGCAAATCTTTGTATAACAGTCCAGACGTCAGCCGAGTGCTGGTGATCTACATTATAAGTGGAACTAGCCTATATATGTTAATCGCAACCCTTCCTTTTTACTCCCGATCTTTCCTGGAGTAAACCGGCGAGGTATTAAACTGTTTCTCTCCCCACTGCGATCTCTGTTGCAGTTTGGGCAGTTTTTTACAAACATGGTGTGACGCAGGCTCATGCCTGGCCACCAGTACCGTGATTGTAATTCTTCCAGAGAATCTTTTAGTTTGAGGTGTCTGAGACCCTCGCCCATATGTGCGTCTGTGATTAACAAGTTTCTCCTGTCCATGTTTGGAATCACTCTATCCCCCACTCCAGGGATTCGAGCAAAAGGGACGGAGTTTGCATCGATTATGGATGTATAATTGAGTGGATAGTTGATCGGTAACGCTAAGCAGTCGCCTTTTGATGATGTTTTCACTGCCAGCACTGTTTCACCGTCAATGTATTTTAATGTACGCTTTTTTCGATCTACGGGAGCCGATTTAGTGGCTGCCGCTGTGGCTGTTTCAGCCAATGAATTCCCTGCAGCGTGAACGCCATCACGCTGATGACTCAGCGTATGTATCACGTGAGTCTTTGGTAGTTCTTTTTGTAAAAGAGCTATTTGTTCCCAGAGCAGTTTCTGCTTTATTGGTGCATCTGTGTCATCTTTGTAACCGTTTCGAATCCATGTCTGCAAATCCTTGTTATATGATTTGACGCAGTAATATGAATCTGACACTATAAGTGTCGGGAATTCGCGATCCGCATTATCTAGCGCCATTTTCAAAGCTAATATTTCAGTTTGTTGTTCTGAATGAGTTTCTACTGAGTGTGTTTTTGTTAATAGAGGTTTTAGTTTACCTCCGCGCCACACTTCTTTTGTAATCCCACATGTGGGGTTGTATGCCTGTTCGCCCCAAACGGGGGGTTGAGCATGCCCGTCTGTATAAATTACACAGGCGTAATGTCGTAAAGGCAGAATGTAGATTGGCAGAGGATATGTTTTTTCATATTCTAGATTTTTTAATTCTTCTAGTTCTGGATCAAAGTAATAGTATACTTTGTCCATTGTGATTGAATTCACCCATTGTATCCATTCCGGATTCAATGTTGTTGTTGGTAAATTACACGGTGTTGTTAGTGCCTCAAAGGCTGATTCTGCTGTTCTGACTGTGATATGTCTTCCGTCAGCTTGATCTTTTTCTCTAGCTATTGCGGTTTGAACTGCATGAACAATTTTTTCTTTGTTGATGAATTTCCGTTCAGCTTCTGTGTACAAGTGTGATTTGAATGCAATTGGTACCTTTTCTCTCTCATTAGAGGTCAGGTATGTGAATCCGCATCTCCCTGGGATGACTCGAATCACAAGATTGCGTGTGTTATCACGTGTTTCTAATTTTGTTTTAATTAGCATGTCCGTTTGTAGGGATCTCAAAATTTCTGTGTGTATTTGAGTCCAATTGGATCTTTTAAAATCTGGTTTTATCAGATCATAAAGGGGTTTGACCCTTTCTGCGTAATTTGCAATGTATGTTCTTCCGAAATTTAGGAAGCCTAGAATCGACTGTAGGTTTTTTAGTGTTCTAGGTGCTTGGATTACGGCACATTTCTCTAGGAAATTGTCTGCCAGGCTTTTGCCTTCACTTGATAATTCATATCCTAAGAACAGGACTGTCAGATGGGCGATTCTGGATTTTTTAAAGTTGAATTTGTAACCCTCTGCAGCGAACCCAAGTATTATGGTGTTCACTCTTTTCAAGTGAGTCTCCAAGTCATCATCTGTTAAGTAAATGTCATCGACATAAGATAATGCTTCATCATCATATAGTTGTAGTAATTCTGTTACTCTCGCTGAGAATACTCCCGGGCTGTTCTTGTACCCCTGGGCTAACCGACAGAATTGTTTTTGAGTGCCATTTATTGAAAATGCAGTTAAATATCTGCTCTCTGGTGCTATGTTTTGACAAAAGAATCCATTAGAGATGTCTAATGTTGTTTTGTATTTTTTGCGCACTATGTTATTCATTAGTGCAGCACTATGTGAGTTTTGCACTGCAAAAGTTTTGCAACATGTGTTAAGGTGTCGGTAATCCAAAACTAGACGGTATGAATTGTCTGGTTTGGAGACCGGAAACAAAGGGTTGTTCATTTGTGAGGTGCAAGTTTCAATCACCCCCTGGTATTCTAGCTGATCTAGTATTTCATTTACCTGTTTTTTAGCTTCTTGCTTAATTGGGTACTGCCTTTGTGCAGTAGGTTGTGATTTTAACTGGATTTTGTGAGGAGGAGAGTCCTCATCCCATCCCACGTGGTTTTTATATAAAGCAGGAGCTAGAGCTACTGTCCACTTTCTAGCAAGTGTGTATTTTTTATGAATAGGAATTTGATTTGAGAAGGCAGGCATAATTATCTCTTCGCCATGAGGGCACTCCCTGACAAACTCTGGTGGCCAGTCTTTTTCAGCTAGAAGGATATCATAGCCCTTGGAAAGATTATCCCAAAATAGTCCCCTTATTTTCCTAGTCTTATCTCCCTCTATACGCAATGTTATTTCGTATATTTTGTGAGGTTTGCTAACTCTGGTGTCCGCAGTTTCCACTTGAAGATATTCATTCGTGTCCACTGTCTCCAGATGATTCATAAGGACTTTGCGAGCTATGCTCACTTCTGCTGCGCTGTCTAGCATTGTCTGAGCCCATTCTCCGTTTTTCAGTTGTGTCCTCAGTATTCTCGGCATTGTTAACTACCTTGATACTGGCTACCTTCTTTTTTGGAAATTGTAATTTCTTTTTTAGCTGAGCAGGTTCCTTGTCTTTGGACTTGGTGTGCTCTTCTCTTTGTTCTGATCGTCCTCTTCTTTCCGATTTCTGCGAGGAAGTCTGAAAAGATTGAGAGGGACGTGTATCAATGTCTTGATATCTATCAGGCTTTTTAATATTATCCCTATTTCTAAGGTTATATCTTTTCCCAGAGGGGTCACTCTGAGGTGACCTGTGTCTTTGGTTCGGAAATTTTTCTCTTCGCCTAGGAGACCTTCCTCGGGACTGGAATTTCTTTTCTTTAGGATTGGATTGTTTGTTTCCATCCCAGTTCTTTTTTGGTGATGTAGAATTATTATTAAAAAATATTTTTTCAGGACTTTCAATTAGTTGCGGTTTTACTGGTATTCCACCTAAACTATCTCTACCTAGTTCCTCATAGGATTTTTCTATGATTCTGGCAATTTCAGCTGGTTGGTCTGCTATATCTGTCTCTTTTAACCTCTGGCGGATCGCCACGTTTGCTGCTTCTCCTTTTATGTTGGCTAATAGTATAGCCGAGACCTGCTTGAAGTCTTTTAGTAATTTCATACCAAGAGTTAAAGCGGGTTCAGGACCATATTCATCTTGAATTTGTTTTAGCACATCTGGTATTACTGAAATGGATGGAACACCGTGCGTTTTTGTGTAGATGGAAGCAAAGACTGTACCCCAAGTGTCACAGTCCTCAATGTGTGGTGCGATTCCCATTGGAAGACAGATAGTCAGAATCCTGTGCTTTTCTAGCGGGGTGGTGTCTGGAAACACCGCCTCTATTTGGGTGATTTTCTGCGCTAGCCAGAATGGTATTTGTTCCCGTTTAGCCGGTACTTTACCTAGGCAGGACTGGATGTTCTGTGGTGTAATTTTATTTGTGTTCCCCTGGTGAGGGGTCAGCTGTGGGAGTTTAATCGCTGGCTGAATTGTTGAAGTCCGCATCACATATTGGACTAATTGTCTATGTATTTTTATTAATTGTTTTAGCTGTGTTAACAGCTCTGCTGCAGACATCCCATTGATGTCTGGATGTGGTGTGTATCCGGCTAGGACCGGCCACGTTGCTCCTGGTCTACCTAAAGGACCGAGCTTGGTGATGTGATTATTGTGTTTTAGGGCGCCATCAAATAAGAGCAAATGCTCTTGAAATTTGAGTGGTACTTCCACCTCCTCGAAAGGAGTGTAATTTTCAGGAGGTTCCTCTATTTTGTAATAGTGGAAGTACTTTGTTACAGGATTTGCTGCTGGAAAATGTATCCATGAATAGTATACCTCTGTCTGCCGATATTCGTGTGCCTCAATTACGAATATGACTGTACCACCTCTAGGTGTCAGTCCATTTTCTATAAGTTTTATGGTTATAGATTTCCTTTTAATGACCGGGATGAGTATTATATCCGGGTCTGCGTCTTGCATGGTAGCATCAGCTGCTGCGAGTTCAGTTGCTAATCTAACTGCCTCTCTTTCATCCTCATTGTCTGACATTTTACTGACAGGATGGTTATTTTTTTGTTTGTTTGCAGATCAGGTTTCTTATGGAAACAAAGATTAGATGCACAATATTTTGGAACAGTGTATCCTTCAACGTTGACTTGTACCAAGAACCATACATAGGAGTTCCCTCCTGCGAGGTCTGGCGGATATAACGTTTCACCCACTCCAGACGTCTTTGGAGTATTTGGGAAAAGGGGTCTGAATGAGAAAGCACGACTGAGTTACTCTAAATGTCTTACGTTAGTTTTATCGCCCTTTCCAAACGCGTTGGGCGCCATGTAGTGTAGTTCCTATCATCCCAATAGGCTCTGCGCATTGGAATAATACCTACAGCAGTAAAGGCCTAGACCAGACGTTAACTAGGCCTACTACTGTCGATACTAGACTTAAAGTTTTGGGTTTGCCAGCTTAGCTCAGAGTTCACTAGAAACTTTCTCGAATGTTCAAGGAGGACTTAACTTCCCTGATTAGACAAGAAGGGATTTAGTTTCTCACAACCATAGAACATGACAACTTTGCTCTCCCCTAATCAAGAGTATATCTCGAGAGTCGTGTGAACAAAAGGCAATTTATTTTACTCAGTCAGTACGTGCATTCTTAGTCTCATCAGATTGTAGAGAAAAGGAAGAGACGGGCGTGTTCAATAAAAAGGTGTTATTTATTGATCAGTCTCTTTTCTCATACAAGAGAAATGGATCGATATTATTGCAATACTTATAGTTAAGTAAAGTGCATACATTAAAAGCAATAATATAAAATAATACTGTAAAAACATTGATATGGTTTCTAAGCCATAAGATGTTTAAAATGAATAAAATATATTACATACACATATACATTTGACTAAACGTACTCAACTGGTGTTTCTAAATACGCCTACCCCGTGTACCTGACCTAAGTCTAATACGTGGGCGGGAATAGAAAGTTACAGTTTAAGTTAAGTTTGTTTTTGCCAAGTGAATAACTAAAGAATTCTCTGTGAGGGGTTATTCAGTTCTGTACCTGGAATCTAGGTTGAATGAGGGATGGTATCTCTCTCTCTGGTCTTGATATTCCAGGCTGCCTGCGAGGGCTACCCGGAAGCGCCGGTGCTGGATCTCTCGGCAGGAGAAATCAGCGCGTCTCGTTCTCAGCGCGTCAGGAAGGCGGGGCTGCGCCAGCGGGGTCTGCTCTGCTCTTCGCTTCGGCAAGTATGGCTGCTCCGTCTCGTCACCACGCGTGTGTTTGCATAGGGCAATATCGGTAATATTTATACCTTTAAGGTGCCGAGATTGACGTAAGTATGGACATAGATACGTCAATAAGGATGTCATACGACTTGCTCGTTAGCACATTCTTTTACTGAAGTTCTCGGTGAAATCAAAACAATGGCCGCAGGGTTTTGCCCAGGTTGTCATAGGTTTGATTTGTTATGAGAACTCCGTATGCCTTATATGGGGCTGGAGGAATATCGCTTGTCTAATTAGATCGCAAGCGTTATGACCTAATCAGATAACACGTTCCTGTGCCGTAGTGTGACTGCGTCAGATAATGGTATCTGCATCATGGGGGTTTTCTGCCTCATGGGCTGACTGCTAGTTAACTTGTTGGTTTGTTTAACCAGAATAGGGTCAGGAATAGGGGGATCGATTCAGAACCTATAGAAATACATCACAAATCAGGAGCAAGTAGTCTGGATTATATCTTAATTTTTTCTCTCAGGTTCTTCTTTATCTGCTTTGTACGTATCTGCCAGGCTTTT
The DNA here is from genome assembly GCF_964261635.1 of Lissotriton helveticus. Classification (NCBI taxonomy): domain Eukaryota; kingdom Metazoa; phylum Chordata; class Amphibia; order Caudata; family Salamandridae; genus Lissotriton; species Lissotriton helveticus. Next base: position 338,613,977 of record NC_136063.1, on the reverse strand, counting down.
CCCAGAAATTTTGCAACCCCACAAACAATGGTCAGAGATGTTACATCTGTTGTGAGTAGACGCAGGGCCATAGAATGTTGTCTAACGCCCAGTTCCCTGCATATCGGCTTTAGCCACCGATCTCTGGCCCCCCTATAGGCTTTACAAGCAAACAAAAAATGGGATAGAGACTCTGTAGAGCATGGGGAACATGGGCATGTCTTTTGATCCTCCTGTGAGGTTTTCCAATTCACAGTAAATGATTTTAATGGTAGTGTTCAATGCCTGAACTTTACAAAAAGAGTTCTATTACTGGGGGATTGGACAAAATCCAGAAATTGTTCAAGCTTCCTAGCAGACTTATGAACCAGAAATTGATCAGTTAGGGGCCCCCACTTTTGCCCCTCAAATTCCTCCTTCTCCACCCAATCCCAATAAATTTTCTTCACCGTCTGCTTCGGTGGGGGGGGATTGGGACCGCCAAGATTCACCCATCCCTATGCGTATGACCAGCTCCCTCAACTTGCTCAGCCACCGGATCTTACTGCAGCCGTTCAAGTTGATGAGTTCGTCAAACACCGCTGCATAGTTACCCAATTCTGATGAACTTCTTAGGCTCACCCAGAACAGTAGTGGATGGAGGCGAACCATGTCCTTGATTGAGCGCCTACCCATATCAAGAAAGAGGGGCTTTAAAGGGGTTGAGGCTTATAATTCATTAACAATTCATTATTAATTTGATAATAATTATTTAGTTTATTATCACTTATCAAAAATTGTATAATAATTATATATTGTCTATGTTATATATTATGGTGGGCTATTGTTTTTGTAGTGCATAGGCTGGGTAGTTATTTAGGCCATAAATAATGAATGATAAATTATTCACGTACTAATAAATATTCTAATTGATCATTAAATATGATAATTGTATTATATTATATATTTTAGGTATATTTTAAGTGTGGGCTGCTAGATTTGAGGGAGTATAGTGTGGGAATGTAATTTAATAATTTATTTAATTGTGTTTTTCATTTTATATATATATAATGTTTATATTAAGTGGTGTATATTTCTGGTCAACTAATAGAGTTATTAAGATATGTTTAGTGTGTGTGGTGAAATACTTTCCTTACTGTTGCACAGACTGCAGAGGGAATAATACATTTTTAGAGCTCTGAAATCCAACACTTTCCCACCAGTTGCACAGTCTGAAGTGGGAATAGTAAATGTTACCCCTCTAAAGTCCAATGCTTTCCCTACTGTTGCACAGACTGGAGTTGGAATATAAAATGTTACCTCTCCGAAATTCAATGATTTCCCTACTGTTGCACAGACTGGAGTGGAAATAGTAAATGTAACCCCTCCAAAGTCCCACGCTTTCCCAGCGTTGGAACGGTAAATATAACCCATCCGAACACCAAAGCATTTCCTAATATTGCACAGACGGGGGGATAGTACATTTTACCCCTTTTATTTCCAGAGCTTTCTCTAATGTTTCACAGATTATAGTGGGATTTGTGAAATATTTATTTTCTTACTTAAATACTGATTTAATACTTATTGTTTTAATTGTTAAAATTGTTTAATTGTTTAATCCTAGATCATTTGTTTATATATAGATTTTTCTACATGTTTGTAATATGTTTAATCATTTTTTTTATTTTATAGTGTGTTATCTTTAATTATTTTAGTAATTTAGCTTAATGTTTGTACTTGTGTTTTAATATTGTTTATGTTTCATTTAAGTATCTAAATATATATATATTGCAATATATTATTGCTTTTTATAATAGTAAAAGAAATCATTTAAAAAATGTATTATGAACTCAAATAGGTAGATTTACATTATGTATAAGCATATATATATATATATATATATATATATATATATATATATATATATATATATATATATATATATATATATATATGTATATATATATGAATATATATTATATATTACATACTGACGGTCGCCAGTAGGTAGGTATAGTTAGGACCTATTTTCAATAGAAAAAAGCATTTTATGATTTGCCAATATCTTTGGCGCCGTTTGATAAATCTTCGTGAAATTTTCCAAAAAACAGAGTTGGAGCGCTTTGTTTGTTTGCTGAAAGTTTCAGGGTGATTCATCAAGAGGGACCGAGGAGGCTTGGCTTGGGTGCCGAGGCGGGCAGAGGGGTGAGCGCTGAGCTCCGCCCGTGATCCCCACTGAAATCCTGAATATTGACCCCCTGGATTCCCCCAGACGCCATCAAGGGGTGGCCTGGTGAAGAGGAGCTGGCCCGGAGCATTGGGGGCTCGCCAGACGGAGAAATCGGAGGTCCTAGAGCGGTTTCCCTGGGCGGCGCTGAGCGCTGACAAAATGGTGGCTCCGTCGGATTGAAAAGGGGCCTACGGACGCAGCAAGTGATGGCTGCTTCGGGCTGCTCTGAGTGGTCCGCTGTCCTGCCTATTGGAGCGGCGCCGGTGCCTGGGTACGTGGGCACACCGTGTTGCGGGTGCTGCACCTCATCGGTTGGGCTGCCCCAGGGAACGACTTGCGTGCTGGGCCGCGTGGCGTATGTTGAGCCAGCGGCCAAATCCTGAACAGTGGAGCGGGTCGGCCCTCATTGTGGGGCAACTGATGGTGGTGGATCCCGGCTCACAACGTTGGAGAGGGGAAACGACCTGAGCTGGCTGGCACCTGGGCCTGCTGGGCCTGAGATTATACTGCGAGGACCCAGAGCGCTTGGAGGACTGGTGGCTTGGCCTGACCTGGCTTTGAGGTACACTAGTGGACTGGTGGCGCTTGGGACGGGGGACGGGTTTTGGAGCACCCTGAGGCCTACATGAGAGCTGGAACTTTGTCAGGGGGCGCGGATAGGTGGTTCCTGAGGCGGAGGTCGGCGGACACATTGACGGCTCATTGAGACAGGGTCTGTGGTTCACACTTTGGATCTCTTACTGGTCGCAGCGGAGTGACCCAGGTGACCCAACCCGCTGCTGCATGGGGCAGAATTCATGGAGATGGGCCAGCAAAGCGCGCACTAAGGAGGTTCACGCCCTGGGGTACCGCCCGTTGTCTCACGGCGTGGACTTCTGTCCAGAACAGACAGAACAAGTGAGCAGCCTTCCATGAGGTGGAGCAGGAGTGCTTGGCCTGTGCAGGAGGGTGGAGGATGAGACCACTGTGATACATTGGACCTGGAGTGGACCTGTGGGTTATAACGTTTGAACCGCCAGCCTTGTAGCCACGTAGAACTGAGAAATACCGAGTGCGGGTAAACTGGCCGGGGCCTATGTATATGATGCAGTGAACAGAGGGTGCTGGCTGGGGGCATCGGAAACGCGTTGAGCGTCCGATGGGAGCTTTGGAAGGCCTGCTGATCTATGATTTGGACCTCAGGCCCACCTGATACATGCTGCGAAACTGCGGCTTGGGGACCCCTAGTGGGAGTTTGGCCCACCGACGCTATGGGCAAGCCCCGAGGGAAGAAGGAAGAAGGCCCCCTGCCTTCTGACGCTGAGTCTCCGCCTCGGGATATCCAGGACGCACAGGGCCAGGTGAATGAACCTGGATTGCAGCAACAGCTGGATAAGATCCTCTCCACCATCGCGGATTCACGGGCTGCCCTACAACAGGACATTGCACAAGTAGCGACGGGGCTGGACCTACTGCGGGCAGATCACTCGAAATTATCGGATCGGGTGAAACAGACAGAAGATGGTCTCCAGGAGGTAGTGCCTGCACAAGCCACATTGACTACAATGCTGACAAGCGCCCTGGACCGGATCACGGCACTGGAAAAATGTGCGGATTATGCGGAAGGAAGGAATAGGTGGAACAACATTCGAGTAGTGGGTCTACCAGAGAAAACGGAGGGCTCAGACATGGTGCGATTCCTGGAGGACTGGCTGAGAACGGAGGTGGCCCCTGAGGGACTGTCCGCCTTCTACACTTTTGAGAGAGCACACCGCATCCCTGCCAGACCCCCGCAGCACGGACGTCCTCCTCGACCAGTGGTGGCGCACCTGTGGGGGGCAGAGACTTGCTCCTTCAAAAGGCCTACACAGATGGCCCATACCAGGTTGGCAATAGTAAGGTTACCCTATTTCCGAACTACTCTTTTGAGACTCAGCGACGGCGAGCAACCTTCCAGGCAGTCAAGAAGGAATTGAGAGCAGAGGGGATACAATACTCCCTGCTATTCCCGGCCAAACTTCGCCTTATACTGGATGGAAAAACCTGTTTTCACAATACGCCGGAGGAAGCGTGGACGTGGCTGGAATCTTATCGTGCTGGTAGGGATGGACAGGAGCGAGAGGCGAGGGCGATGGCCGACGAATCGCTGCCCCGGAGGTCACAGCATATAACACGCCGGTGGCGTGGGCTGCGGAAACCATCGACCTCACAAACTGAGTTGGAGTGCCAAGGGGCACTAGCAGCGATGTCAGCGATTTCTGGGGAACTGTTACTGACTTCGCCAAGAGGCTCAGAACTGGACAATGACAAGGACGCTTCGGAGACGGACACCTCAGCATTGAACAGTGTGAATCTACCGCTGGTCTCGCCGGGAACAGCGGACGGCCTGATGGATGAGTAGATTCTGTGTATTCTATGAGGGTGGGGGGCCTGAAATGGCCTGACCAGAAGAGCGCTCGGGGAAAAGGATGAACATTATGAGCTGCTTGGGGATCTGTGTAGCGCTGAAGTGCAAGGGGGCCCCGGGCTTGGTTTAAGTTGGGCGGCACTGACTAGAGCCTGGGCCATTGTGATGTGTGGATTTATGCTTGGGAGGGAACGGGGCGGGGTGGTTGGGGGATCCAGGATCGGAGGTTGGGTGTTGCACCGATTACTCGCTGATTGTTTGGTAGGTCCTGTCCAGCCCCCACCGGAAGGTCCCCAGTTAATTGGCCTGACTATAATCTAAGGCAATCGTTGGGCTAGTTTGCATGGGATACACTACGTTAGTGCCTGTACCTGATGTGAAATGTGTGACTTGGAATGTACGGGGATTGCACTCCAAGCAGCGTAGATATAAAATTCACTCCTATTTAGTGTGTAGAGGCGCGCAGATAGCCTTCCTACATGAGACTCACTTGACTAGAACAGAGGGGTTGGCACTGCAGCGCTGATGGCGAGGTCAGCATTACTAAAACCACTTATTTAGCATTTGCAAGAGGGGTGTTGATTTGGCTTAGGGCTGGGGTCCCCTTCCAGGTGACTGATCAACTGGTAGATTCTGAGGGCCGCTATGTAGTGGTTAGAGGACGCCTTTATGGGAGGGAGGTGACCCTCTGCAGTGTCTATGCCCCTAATGTGGAGCAGGCACACTTCCTGGAGAATCTGTCTATCACCCTCACGGATTATTTTACGAATCCAGTGGGGGGGGACTTTAACTCCATTGCGGATGTGGCCATGGACAGGTCCCACCCTCCACTACCGACAGCTTTGGTTCATAAACTAGCGAAGGTCAGGGCTCAGTGGCAAGATAACTGAGGATTTATTGATGTTTGGCGAGCGCAGCACCCGGACGATAGAGATTATTCATACTTTTCGGCTTTGTATGACTTACATGTGCGGCTGGACGCGCGATTTTGTATAGTCCTGGCCTGGTATCATTGGCGGTTGGGAGCGAATATTTATCGCGCACCATTTCGGACCGTAATCCGTTATTGGTGAGTTTCTGTTGGGTTGCGGAGCGCCCCATTGTACCGACCTGGAAACTGCGTCTGGAGATGCTGGAGGACCAGGCCTTTCGCGCGGAGTTGGGAGATAGGGTGGAGCAATACTTTGCGGAGAATGCAGGCACGGCCACGACAAAGGCCCGGGAATGGGACGCTTTCAAAGTGGTGGTTCGCGGGATATGTATTGCTAAATGGGTGGGAGTAAGGAAGCTGTTATTACCGGAAATCGAGGCTGGCGAACTGGCCCTTAGGGAGGCCGACAGAGCCCACTCTGACGGTTCTGAGACGTGTGACACGGTCCAGTCCCGGAAGGAAGCAGTAGCGGTGGTTGTGGAACGCTTAAGGTGCTTCGATCATAGAGCTTACTTGGCCCGTGCACATGCTGAAAGGGATAAGGTGAGCACACTGTTGGCTTGGCTGGCTGACCCTGTTCTTAGATGCGTACCCATATTGGCGCTGAACTCATCCTCGGGACGTTTAGAATACACGCAACATCAAATAAATGATCGATTTCTGTCTTTTTATGCGAGCCTATAAACGAGCCAATTGCAAACTGGGGAGGCAGACGTGCAAACGTTTTTGGAGGAACTGGAGCTGCCTACTGTTGAGGCGGAAGAGGCAGAGTCCCTTGGCCAGGACAACATCACATTAACTGAAATTCGCTGCGCCATTAAGCAGTTGGCGGCGCAACAAAACTCTGGGCAGTGATGGACTGCCTATCAAATTCTATTTAGCTTATATTGACCTCCTGGCTCCCAGATTGCTGGCAATGCATAGAGAGGCGGGACAGAGGGGCGTACTGCCAACCTCCACTAGGGAGGCTCTCATCGTTCCCCTCCTTAAACCAGGGAAACCTCCGACAGATCCAACCGCGTATAGGCCTCTGTCTATGCTCACCACTGATTACAAAATACTGAGTCGAGTGCTAGCTACTCGATTCCTCCCCTTCATGACACGGTTAGTCCACTCTGATCAGGCCGGTTTTATCCAGACTCGCAATACTGCTAGCAGCATACGCAGGCTGATACGAATATTGGATGGAGACTATGGAGCGGAGGGGCAGGCGATGGTCCTCTCAGTTGATATGGCCAAGGCGTTCAACAGCCTGGAATGGCCCTCTTTGTTCTCAGTCATGAAAGTACTCGGGCTTGGAAAAGGATATGTCCGCTGGACTGAAATATTGTTTTTATCGGCGACTGCTAGGGTGTGGGTTGGTAGAGTCGTTTCCTCCTCTTACCCTGTGGTGCAGGCTACTAGACAGGGCTGCCCGCTCTCCCTGCTGCTGTTCCCCCTAGCAGTGGAGCCTTTAGCAGCTCGCGTCATGGATGGGGAGGGCATTCCAAGGCTTGCGACTTAACGATCGGCCACACTATATATCACTGCATGCGGATGACCTCCTATTGTTTCTGAGAGATGCGGGGGAGGCCCTGGAGGGAGCGTGCTCCCTGCTCAGCCAGTTCGGAGGTATCTCGGGCTTGTGGGTCAACTGGGCGAAGACTTGCATATTTCCAGTGACCAGAACGTGCGACTCGCCTGCACTGCCACCTGACTTGATATGGGAACCTAGGTGTCTCCCCTATCTGGGGACGCATGTGTATCATACTCAGGAAGATCTCCTTGAAGGCAACATGGCGCTGAGGGGCCTGAAGGGTAGTATGCATTTCTGGGAGACTCTACAATTGTCGGTGGCGGGACGAGTAGCGCTGTTGAAGATGGTGGCGCTTCCTCGGCTCTTGCATTCTTTCCGGACCCTGCCAATACGAATACCTATTGCAGTTTTTCAGCAACTCCGTTTTGCGTTGGGGGGGCTTTATCTGGGGTGCAGGGCAGCATAGAGTAGCATTGGATACTCTGGTACGGCCACGGGTGGAAGGGGCCTTGCCGTCCCAGATTTTGAATTGTATTATTTAGCTGCACAATTCCAACACCTTGCACAGGCAGTGGCACTGGAGTTTCGAGGGCCGGAGAGGGAGTCTGAACCAGATGTGCCGCGGCATGTTCTGTCCTTCGTGGTCCTACAGCAGAGATTGCGGACTACTGGTTTGTCGACAGTGGAGTGCGCCCTGAGGCATTGCTGGAAACGATTCCACAATAGAATTGGGGTGCAACAACCTTACGCTCTGGAAATACCGCTGGGCATGTGCACGGCGTTACCGCATGGTGGGGATTGGTCTGCCCTCGTGGAGTGGGAGGCACTGGGCCTACAGATGGTGGGTGATCTATTTGAAGACGGCGCACTATTGCCCTATGGTACATTGCAAGAGACTTTTGGCCTCCCGTGAGCCCATTTCCTAATACACGCGGCCCTGGTTGCCGCTATCCAGAAGCATTGGGGCACCGGCCTCTCTGAACCGCCAACAAGCGGGGCGTGCCAATATGTGGTGATGGCAGCGGAGACGTATAAAGCGGTTACTTGCTTGTACAAACGTATGCAGGAAGGCAGCACTCCGGAAATTTCACGCACCGTGGGTGACCAACAGTGTTTTTCTGCACATCTTAGGATACACGCCTCCTCCTCTCCTACTTGGATTCTGGGACAGCGAGTCCCCTCTCAGTGGCACGAGGGCATCGTGACTTGCAGGCAGGCAGCACTCCGGAAACTTCCTGCAACGCAAGAGACCAACAGTGCTTTTCTGCACTTTTCGGGATACACCGCCTCATCTTGACTTGCAGGCAGACAGCACTCAGGAAACTTCCCCTTATCTATCTATCTATCTATCTATCTATCTATCTATCTATCTATCTATCTATCTATCTATCTATCTATCTATCTATCTATCTATCTATCTATCTATCTATCTATCTATCTATCTATCTATCTGTCTGTCTGTCTGTCTGTCTGTCTGTCTGTCTGTCTGTCTGTCTGTCTGTCTGTCTGTCTGTCTGTCTGTCTGTCTGTCCGTCCGTCCGTCCGTCCGTCCGTCCGTCCGTCCGTCCGTCCGCCCGCCCGCCCGCCCGCCCACCCACCCACCCACCCACCCATCCATCCATCCATCCATCCATCCATCCATCCATCCATCCATCCATCTATCTATCTATCTATCTATCTATCTATCTATCTATCTATCTATCTATCTATCTATCTATCTATCTATCTATCTATCTATCTATCTATTTATCTATCCATCTATCTGGTCACCATTAGGTAGTTATAGTTAGGACCATGTTTCCATAGGAAAAGTGTTTTTACTTGCTTATATATTTGGCTCCAGTTGATGAATCTTCACTAAATTTCCCCCTAAAATGTAACACTCACATCAGCCGGTATCTGGAAAGTGTTGGGTTGGCCCAACAAGTGGGGGCTGAGAAAAAAGGGGGTCCCAAAACGAGTTTTCCCCATGTTAATTCCAATAGAACCTTTGAACAAGCCTACAGCCCTAACCCCTGGACGGAATTACACCAAAATTGTCAAAAATATCGGTTTTGGTCCACAGATTGTGCTTTTTGTGATTTGTTGTAGATCCATTTAGTAGTTTGGGAGATAATCTCTGGAAAACAAATTTGTATACATAGGGACGTGGACCCTCCGCGGATCCAATTCGCAGATTCACGTGCCATAGCGAAGTCCTGATTGGCTGGACACACCATTGTGTTTGTTGGGGAAATGGTCCCAGGGGCTTAAAAAGTGTTTGCAAATTGAATGAAACGGTCAGGTGAGATGCTTCCTGACCCCTTGTACATGTTCTAAAAGAGGGCTGAGCATGAATCCTGGGGTCAGAAATGCGAAAAACATACTTTTTTGCCACTCATGAGATCTGCGGATCTCTCACAGTACTCAGCACGGCCCCTGTGTAACTCCACGAGGGATCCATGGATTTGGTGTGACTGACAAAATAATACTTATATATATGTATTTACATTCTGTCTTATTCTCACAGCTTGTCACATAATAACCATACAGATATTGACACACCAACTCACATACCCATGCAGACACTCTCACATCCACTCTTACACCCATACAGATGCGGTCACACTCATTCACAAACCCATACAGAGACTCTCACACCCACACTTACACCTATATAAACACTTTTTCAGCTACGCACATACCCATGCAGATAACGTTACACCCATTGAAATATCATACACACACTAATACACCCATTAAAAAACATATACATACCCTCTCACACCCAGAGTTACACCTAAATAGAAACTTTCTTAGCCACTCAGATACTGATGTACAGACTCTCATACCTAGTGGTATTCTCATACAGATACTGTTGCAACTGGTAAGATATGCATTGAGACACTTATGCACCTAGAATCATACCCATGTATTCTCTGTTACACCCATTGTGAGATCCATTTACAAAAGCTACTATAAATATTAAATGCACTGTTTTGCATCAAATGCATGCTTTTGGTTTGAGGATCCGTGATGGATCAGTGGACATTGTGTTTATTTGATGACTTCATAAAGCAGCGAATGCAGAGTTTCAAGTTGCTCAGAAATACTCTGTTGCCTTTGTCCGAGAAGTGAACACCATCTTTAATGTATATTCCATGCATGCGCAGGTTAATATTGTAGACAGAGCCCATGTTATGGTGTCTGAGAAATGCTGAAACTGTTTTATTAACATGTTTCCTGGTTTCTCTATCTGTGGTCAAAATTCAGATGACCACTACCATTTCTGCCTCTGGCATATGTTAGAAAAGACCAAGGCACAGTGAGGGAAACGTTGCATTAATTGTTCAAAGGTATTCTTCATTACGATTTCCAGTCCTACCCCAGTCAGTATGCCCCGGCCATTGGCACCAAAGTGCACAATTATGATGTCTGGATGTTGCCAATCCATAATGCTTATAACCAATGAGAGCAATTTCTGCCACTTTAACCTTCTCTGGACAAACCAACTAATATCCTCATTAGGCAAGCCAAGGTCTCTGTCAATCCCACTCTTTCTAGAAAACTCTCTAGCCTATAGAATAAAGCTATGACCTTCAATCCACACTCTAATAATTTTGGAGGATGGAGCAGTAGCACACAGGAAAAGGCCGAAGAAGGCTACAGCTGCATAAGGCAGTTTTCAAAATGAAGTCAGTTAAAAGAGACCGTAGCAAGTACATTTTAAAATATCACATTCGATTGGATGTTGTAATTATGGTTTTGTTCAAAACTAGGTTGTGGTATTCATTTAAAGTAGGTATATGTCTGATTGGCTACGTGGGATATGTTTGAAATTGCATACAGGAAAACACACCTGCTGTCTTGGGTTTAGGAATTAGCATGATGCTGTATAGACTGTTGTGATCTTGTGACCTACTTCTAGCAGAGAACATTAGAATTTTGGTCACCAAGGAAACAGCGCTACAGTAGTATGGGGAAAAGGAACAAAAATGCTCATATATATCAATGTGAGGAGACATTGTTCAAAAAGAAATAATATTTAAACATTGGGTCTAAATCTAGGGATTTGTAGGCAGAGGTATGTAAGTGGTAGTGTTTAGGAATAGTTTATAAAAAAGATTTCAGTTTGCCACGGGGATCTGCGGATCCACCGCATGGTTACACAGGGTGCCTCATATTAGCAGAGTGGATTTTTTCATGGATCATCAAAACCTGCCCAAACTTGCTATTGAACTGGGCTCTCTTTAGAGGAGTTAAACAAAGGGTTAAGAAATGTGACAACTCATAAGTTAGGTATGGTTAGTAAGGAAATTAAATGAAAGCAGTGTTTCTATTTATTTGCAGCATCCGTAACCATGAAAGCAAAGTTGAATAGGTTACCATTTAAGGGTTGATTGTATAACAGAGTTTTTTGTGTGCTTTTTTGAGACAAGTTTGAGAACCTGATACAGAACGAAAAGTACTCACCACCAATGACATTTAACATATATGTGTATTAAGCTTAGCATAAACATTTATACAGAAAGACTGAGTGTGAGTAAGGTGGATGAAAGTGAGGAGGATGTTTGAGAAAAGTAAAAGGAAATGTTGAAAGTGAGTAGAAGATGCAAATAATGTAAAGCGTATTGATCTGGAACTATGAATTAATAGTGGTGAAGAAAAACTAAACACCAATGTAGGGGGGAGTGACACAAGGAGTGACATGCTAATGTATGCAGTGAGATATTAAGGCATTGTATTATGTATACATTTATACAATGAGATATACACAGACATGTAGATTAAGATGAGCTGGTTCACACTGATGCCTTTGCTAATAGAGCATGGTTTAGGTAAATATGATTAGTTTTCACACCTAATGATATAGCTATGCATATAGTAACAAATGAAAGGGTGCGGTGATGCATATATTTAGATAGTGACCTCCAGTTTCCACAAAGCAAAAAAACCACGTTTTTGCCCAAGCACTCCACTCCAATATAATCACCACTTCCCCGTTGTTGTTGCAAAAAGGAATTTGTTTATTCCAGCATGTTAAAGTCAGGGGATAGAAAAACTCAACGCGTTTCAGCGATCACCTCGCCTTGGTCACGGGTGATTTAACACACGGAGCTAAGTGCAATAAATAAAATTAAGTGAAAGAAAATATGTGACATCACAGTGTTCATCAACATAAACATAGGACTTAAAAATCACAAACCAACCTCGCGGCCATTTATAAACGTGCATTTTGTGCCATAATAACATATCTTGATACTAAATGCTCTGGATCAACTTATAATATAAGCTTGTAGTTAATTGTCCCAAATCAATATATCCTCCTAACAACTTTAAAGGAACAAAATTATGCGGAGAGTATAAATCATAAACTACGATGCGTGTCATCTAATACACTGTATGGGCAGATCTAAACATTTCAAGCTCAGACTTGCATCACATCGCTGTACATAAATTCCAACCAATTGCGCTTGCTTCTTAAATGCGTGTCATATCTCAAGTGAGAAAAATACAAAAATTAAATATTTAAGCAAAAGAGTTGAATACATCGCCCAGAAATTGCAACATAACTCATAAGTCCCTCATAAGGTGTCTAACAATAAGATTGTGACCAAACTGTTCAGGAAATCCACCGCTGGAAACACCCTGCTGCATGCAGACAGTGGTCATCCAAAGTCCCTTATACGCATTATACCTTTTTGAGATTTCCTTCAGGCTCGAAGGAATTGCAGCCTTGAACAAGATTTCATCAAAGAGGGAGAATGTATGACAGAGCGCTTCCTAGAAAGAGGCTACCAACCAAATACAATCAAGGAGGCGTTCCTTAAAGCCAGCAGGATTCCTCATGCTGACCTCTTAATTCCCAAGGAAGAAATGATACCTACAAAGGACACAAGTGTAGTCAGATTTGTTTCTACTTATCACTCTAATTCTTGGCAGGTACAGAAATGTTTGAAAAAACATTGGAGAATACTCAAGACTGAGTCTACTCTTGATGATGTTTTGGGGAGTAATCCAAATGTCACATTTCGTAAGGCAGACTCATTGAGGACTAAACTGAGCAAGAATGATATCAGCATGGGAATACACAAGAAGCCTGACATACAAGGCTTTAATACGTGCATGGCATGCAAGGCTTGCAAGTTCAGTTCCAATGTCAAGAAAGTTTTTTTATCCTGTGGAAGAGATTGAGAAAACTATCAGTAAACATCTCTCATGCCTGTCTGACTACTGTGTGTATATTCTGGTTTGGCCCGTGTGCTAAGAAGTATGTGGGGAGCACCATGTTTCCGGCAAAAAAACGTGTTCTGGAACACATGCGGGCAATCCAGAATAAAGACCAACATTCACTAGTAGCAAGACATTCCGAAGAGCTTCACAATAGTAACCGGAACTTAGTGAGGTTCTTTGTAATCGACAGGATCCCCCCAATGAAGAGAGGTGGTGACAGAATACGCAAGCTACGACAAATGGAGAGTAGATACATTTTAGATCGTGACACTAGGATCCCGTCTGGGTTAAACTCAGCAGAGGAATTGGCCTGGCACTTGGGTGACTGATTTCCCTTTGTTGGGATCAATTCAGGTTATGTAATCTATCAAAGTGCATGAGTTAGAGCAGGTAGTCGTGTCTCTGAGCCTGCTGCTCTTGGAGCTCTTATTTGTTTTTAATTCACTTAATGTAAATACTCTCACTGTTTGTTATGTGTCACTCTATACAAACCTTGGCCTTAATTTAGACTTTCTGGGAAGCTTTGATGGTAGTTATGTCTTTCTCTTTTACGTTTAGGAAACACAAGCATGAAGTCATATGTGTGGAGATTCTCAAGGATACATACCCACTGGGGTTGAAGAAACTACTGGGTGTCATATTGATCTAATTCGCATTGCAGTTTTCAGTGATTCTCCACTGGGACTTATGAGTTATGTTGCAATTTCTGGGCGATGTATTCAAGTCTTTTGCTTAAATATTTCATTTTTGTATTTTTCTCACTTGAGATATCACACGCATTTAAGAAGCAAGCGCAATTGGTTGGAATTTATGTACAGCGATGGGATGCAAGTCTGAGCTTGAAATGTTTAGATCTGCCCATACAGTGTATTAGATGACACGCATCGTAGTTGATGATTTATACTCTCCGCATAATTTTGTTCCTTTAAAGTCGTTAGGAGGATATATTGATTTGGGACAATTAACTACAAGCTTATATTATAAGTTGATCCAGAGCATTTAGTATCAAGATATGCTATTATGGCACAAAATGCACGTTTATAAATGGCCGCGATGTTGGTTTGTGATTTTTAAGTCCTATGTTTATGTTGATGAACACTGTGATGTCACGTATTTTCTTTCACTTAACTTTATTTATTGCACTTAGCTCCGTGTGTTAAATCACCCGTGACCAAGGCGAGGTGATCGCTGAAACGCGTTGGGTTTTTCTATCTCCTGACTTTAACATGCTGGAATAAACAAATTCCTTTTTGCAACAACAATGTGGAAGTGGTGATTATATTGGAGTGGAGTGCATGGGCAAAAATGTTTTTTTTTTGCTTTGTGGAAACTGGAGATTGGCTACAGGATAACCTCTGACCCTGTACTTGCACCGCTGTCATGGTGTCCCGGCATTTTCAGAGGAGGTGAAACAAATATATTTAGATAGTGAGAAGGAAGTTGATGTGTGCATCCTTTCCCATACTCATTCAGAGCTCCTCTATTCTCAAACACATACTTATACAGACAGTGGTTACAGAAACAATGACATTCTTTCATATACCCATAGGAGACTCTCATATCTTTTCACATACCCATACATACACTGTCACACCTCATCACATACCCATTTAGAACTCCTTTATTCCCATCCACATACTCATACAGACAGCCTGACACCCATACAGAGAGTCACACCCTCTCATACACCCATACAGAGCCACTCAGATCTTTTCACATCCCCATGTAGACATCCTTATACCCATTCACATACCCCTACAGAGACTCTCACACCCTGTCATTTATCCCAAAATAGACTGTTACACTGTCTCACAAACCCATATAGATAATGTTATAACCGTTCTCATACCCATACAGAGAATCTGATATCCTCCCATATATGGACTTTCATTATTTCCTATACTCATTAAGATCTTGTTTATTGCTATTCACATACTTATACCAACAGTGTGAAATCCATTCACTTATTGATACAGAAACTCATACACACTCTCACATACTCAGAGACACTGTTATACTCTTTAACATACTGATACAGAGACTCTAACATCCTGTTTATACCCATAGAGAGAATCTCATACCTTCTTACTTACCCATACATAATGCCACACCCTGTCACATATGCACTCAGACATCCTTTATCCCAATACACAAAGACATACAAACGGTCTGATACCCATTTACATACTCATCAATTGTAATACAGTGTATGCATCCATTCCAAGACATAGTTCATATGGAGCCAAAGAATGAAAAATTGCCTCCAACTGAGCTCCAGAGAGGACTAATAGGAAAAATTATGTATTTCTCTTTAGATTTTAAACATAATATGGAAATCATGGCAGTAAATAAAGATATTGCAG
Source organism: Lissotriton helveticus (assembly GCF_964261635.1). NCBI lineage: Eukaryota > Metazoa > Chordata > Amphibia > Caudata > Salamandridae > Lissotriton > Lissotriton helveticus. The sequence continues at coordinate 338,598,380 of NC_136063.1, read as the reverse complement.
AACCTCTTATTATTTTTGCAAATGGTTTTCCAACAAAGAGTAGAAAAATATGGCAAGAGTTAGTAGATATTAATTAGGTTAAAAAAACACTATACCTAGAAAAAAAATATTTACTATAGAAATATTGATGTTGCTGAAAATATAAGTTGTATAGAATATAAGTTGTATAGAGGATGAGGTGTTAGCATCGTGTGTACAGATTAAAAAAGTTTATTCATTGAGATTTGAACAAATTTATGTACACAACAGCATCCCTCCCCCGCACTGTAAAAACAATCATTGGTGATGCTATTGAGCTGCCTCGAATGAAATAAGCAAAAAGGAGCTCCCATAAGTGTATGGGAAAACATTTTAGAGGCTTGCAGTTTTCCTCAACTGTTTCGCACTAGAGAAGGAGGCCCCTATGATGACCGTGCTGGCTGGACAGATACCTGCAGCTGAATACCACTCCCCACTACAATATTCAGAGGATCAAAGATTTAATCAGCTCATTCCATATAAATTCCATCTTCTGTTTAAAAATGAGTTGTTTGGACTTTCGTATGCTGTGAATCTTATATTGAAGACAGGTGTTAATCTCAAAAATATCACAGCAAAGGAATTCGCTGATAACATTTTTAAAAATAAGATGAAAACTTAGAATACAATTTAATTAATTTGATGGCACACCAACGTGGCATCAACGAGTATATATCAACAAATTGAACTGCATCCTGAGAAATCTGGGTGCGCAAACTTTGTTTGTTACACTTAGTTGTTCTGTATGGGATGGCCTGCTTGAATTTTTAAGAGAGGCAAATGCAAACATTGAGGACATTAATGTAAAGACAGCAGGAGAACTTTGCTTTTTAGATCCTGCTAATGTTTGCAGATATTTTAACCTCAGGCTCCAAGCCATGTTATTTTTTATCTGCAACAAAATGAAGCCTCCTCATGCTAAAATAACTAATTTCTACTGAAATAAAAAGGACCAAGCGAGCAGTGTTTCTCAAATTCAATGCTGTTATGGATAAAATATGCTCCCAAATTTGGAACAGATAGTAATGACTCTGTGCTGTCTTTCATACAATCCTATGTGAAATGTGCTATTCCCAAACATACTACTGACAAAGGCCTCAGAGAAAAAGTTCTGTAATTCCAAACACTTGGATATGGAAAGTACTATTGTCGAAATACAGATTTTACACAAGATGTTGTTTTGGCTTTCCACGACCAGGTATTTTGCAAGGAAAAGTCAATAGCTTTTTGTCTCCGGTGAGACATATAGTAACATGGAAATCACTGAAAAATACGTACAACCTTAGAAGAACTGAGGCTTCCAAGTTTATTAATGATTATTACACTGTAATTCTTATAATGTGGAATGCAAATATGGACGTTCAATTTATTGCAGACAACTTCATTGCTGTTGCTCATTATGTGACTTTGTACATTATAAAATCAAAGAATGCTGAAATTTATGAGATGTGGCAGGAGATTTCTCAAGAAAAGAGTTTCATTAAAATGTTGTACAGCTTCAGTTTAAAAATGCTGTTGCATAGGAAGATTGATTCTTATGAATGCTTGGATAGATTGAGCTCGGCAAGTTTGTATTATAAGTCTTGGGGAATAGTTTGGGTAAGTGTGAAAGTCTTTTCCATGAATTCAGTATATAGCAGAGTTTGGCCCGGATAGTACAGACATAGTAAAAACAAACATGCTGGATACATCCCACCCAAGAAGAAGTGTACGCTTGGAAAAGATGTGCCTATATGAAATCATTCAGTAGTACAGCTATAGAACCAATGTAAAAGATGGTTGTTTAGTGAAAAACGCAAAAGGAAATCTCATTAACCACAGGAAACTTAGTTGCCAAACTCAAGACAAAGGAGAGTTTTTCTATTTGGCACTTCTTAAACTTTTCAAACTTTGACGTGCAGAATCTGAGTTACTTGGAAGGTATGATTGATATGAAGATTTGTTTAATGCTGTAAAAGGGATTATTCAGTGTTCAGTCTTCCAACGTTATATCTCTATGTTAAGTGATGAGATTCAGTATGAAGAAACAATTGCTGCAGAGGTAGCTAAAAACAGTTCACAAAGTTGTCAAAGTTCTGCCCACTCAGTCAAGATCCTCTTGGACCACCTATTATTAAAAGTGAAGCTGCAATAGGTATGAATGAGGTGGAAATTGTAAGGTAGCCAAGAAACTACACATCTGGAACAGTTAGTTGCACTACCCAGCAAGAACAGAATGCGATTTATGTGGATTTAATAGATAAAATAGAACATGGATTACTCCACGAGAACAAATAATGCCATTGATCTTCCTCTAAACCAATTCTATTAAACATCAGTTGTCAAGCTGGCAATTTTCACTGCTTATCTGCAGAGAACAACACAATCAAATGTGTCATGCATATTAACAGCACCAACTGGATTAGCTGCACATAATATTAAAGGAATTACTCTATATTGGCTATTACCTGTAGAACATAATAATAAACTGGAATACCAGAAGTTATTTGGTGAGGCATGAGGTAGCAAGAGCTGTGAAAAAAAATTAAGCTTGCAATCATTGATGAGCTAAGCATGGTTTCAAATTAAATTAAAGGCTTTCCTTTGTTCACTTAAGAATGTAACAGATTTTAAGAACAGACAACACCGTCCTCTTTGGAGGAAAGCATTTAATTGTGTGTGGTGACTTACTGCAACTAACCACTGTGAAAGGAGAGCCTGGATGTTGATGGCTTTTTTGATGTTTTTGGCTGGGAAGGGAGCAGGAAGATGGGCCTGAAGTTCTTGATGTCAGTTGGGTCAGTGTATGGTTTCTTCAAGAGGGGGTTAATCTCATCGTGTATCCAGTCATCGCGGAAGGTGGCAATCTTGAGGGAGCATTTGATGGTTTGGCATAGCTCGGGGTGATGAGCAATGCGGCTTTATGGAATATGCAGTGCGAACAGGGGTCCGAAGGGGCTCCGGAGTGGATGCTTTTCATGGTCTTTATGGTGTTGTCTGTGGTGAGTGGTGATAAGATGTGCAGAGTCGGTCGGGGTGGTCAGCATCGGTTGTAGTGGTTGCTCATGCAGTGGGGTGGTCCTGAGTGTCGAAATGGTCATAGATAGTCATGATTATGCAGTAGAAGAAGGTGCTGAGACTGTTGCAGATGTCCTGAGAGGATGGAACTTCTGTGGTATGCTGTTGGGTTTGACAAACTCCTTCATGATGCTGAAGAGTTCTTTGCTGTTGGGTGCATTGTTGGTGATTCTGTCTCAGAGGGCCTTCTTTTTTGAGGTATTGATGACGTGGTGGTGTGCGGTGGTGACTGCTTTGAAGGCGGCATGGGCTTTCGGGGATCTGTTGTTCCTCCATGTCTTCTCGAGCAATTTACAGGTGCATCTGGACTCTTGAAGTGCGGGGGTGAACCAGATTGCTTTCTTGATGTGTTGTTTTCCAGTGGTTTTCTTGAGGGGGTAAGGGTGTCAGCACAGTTTGTAATCCATTAGTGGAGGTTGGGTGCTGTGGTGTTGATATTTGAGGATGTCAGTGGTGATATGCTGTTGAGGAAGGTGGTGAGTAGATCTTCTGTGACTTTGCTCCAGCTTCTGTGGGGTAAGCGGTGGGAATGCTGGTGTGTGGTGGGTTTATAGAAAGAGAAGTGAATGCAGTAGTATTCGGTCCAGAGGAGTTTGGTGGTGTAGCTGTATGATTCCAAAGCAATCCTAGCACCAAGACGTCTCTCCTCACTGCCACAGATGACATCTGTTCTTTCCTCTACCAGGGCAAAACTGCGGCCCTCACCCTACATGACCTCTAGGTGGCCTTGGACACCATCTTCCACCGCACCCTAGCCATAAGACTCCATGATGCTGGTATCTAAGACAAGCTCCTCAACTGGATCTGCTTCTTCCTTACCGGTAGAACACAATGGGCTAGACTCCCTCCGTACCTCTCAAAAGTGACAGAGATCAGCTGCAGATCACCCCAAGGTTCCTCCCTCAGCCCCACCTGCTTCAACGTCTACATGGTACACCTCGTAGGCCTCGCCAGGAACCATGGGCTCAACATCGTCTGCTAACATCAAACTCCTCACCTACGCATACAAGATCCATCACAACAACAGACCAGCATAACTGAATCACCGCCTCACATTCCACGTACCCAACAGATACCTCTGCTCTGCACAGCTTCCCTGGGTACCGGCCAGTGAATCTGCAAGACCAGAACGGAGGAATGTCCTTCTCCTACCTCACCACCAAGACATGGAACACCCAGCCCATCCACCTCAGGAAATCACCAAGACCTAAAGACATGGCTCTTCGGATGAACTCATCACTTAGTCTGACCTGATGTTCCCCTACCCCCACAGCACCTTGAGACCCTGACTGGAGAGTAGTCATGCTTAAAATCCCTGATTGATGAGTGCATGTTTTCAAGACACTTTAGCATGAACAAACTCATAATTCATTAGGCAATATTGGAAATGTAATTTTATTTACAAGGAACTACTGAAAAATATGCGTCAAGCATCTGATGAGATACATGGTAATATTCTGAAGGTTATTAGAGTTGGACTTCTGACAAAGGACGGTAACAGTACCTTTGAAACTCAAAAAACTATTTACATCTAAGAAAACAGCAGCACTCAAGAAGGGAAATCAATAGTTTGTTTAATGCCTACACTTCAAGAGTGTGCCAATTACTGAAACTGAAGAACAAAGATATTTTGGAAGTTACAGCTAATGACGAAATAGACCACCAGGGAGTAACAATAGTCCTAAATTAAAAACTTCAAGGAAAACTGGATTCATTAGAAAAATCTGTATCTAAGACTGCTGGATTAGAGAAGTGTATACATGTGTGTAAAAAGCTGTAAAGTAATGTTTGCAGCATAATTTAAATGTTGAGGAAGGATTAGTAAATGGTGCGATGGCTAAAGTTATTGATTTTATTAATTTTCCAAACAGGAATGAGGTTGATTACTTGGCTATAAAATTTGATCAGATAAATGGCATCAAATAGATTGGTCGATATGTTGTACGTTTTTTGCTAGTGAAATAATTATATATGTGATGCCAGCAGTTCCCTCTCTCCCTCTAGCGTATGCTGTAACTAATCATAAATCACAAGGTTTAAGTGTAGATGCAGCGTGTATTAATATTGTAAGTTCTGTATTTAAATAAGGTATGTCAAATGTATCATTGTCATGAGTTAGAACTAAGGGGCCGATTATGATCGTTGACGGACTTGAGTCCGTCCACGACCCCTGAGCAGGAGGGAACGTCCGCAAGGGCTGCGGCGTTCCCTCTGAGCAGATTACGGTGTGACCGCCAGGGTGGCAGTCACATCCTCTATCTTTAACATTGCGGCGGGTGCAGCTTCAAGCTGCACCCGCCGCAAGGTTAAAAATGCATACATTGCATTTGCATGCACAAAGCGTCAGGCACCACGCGGTGCCTGCTGCTTTGTGCACGCAAATGCAGGGGGGTACCATAGGTACCCCCCATGTGCACCCCCCACCCCCCCTTCACCCAGGGAGCCCGCAACGGGCCCCCGAAGCCAAAGTGCGTATGCTTTCCCAAGGCGGAGAAGCCGCCGCGGAAAAGCATGACTTTTACACCATCCTAATATGGCTGGTGGTGTCTGATAGACACAGCCAGCCATGTTAGAGCTTTTCCGCCGCAGTCGGAAGGCAACCGCGGCGGAAAAGCTGCGGACAGAATTCAAGACCCACCAGCCATCCTAATATGGCAGTGGGTCTTTGGAGGCTCCGCGGCGGTTTTCCCGCATCCTCCGGCCGGCGGTGGCTTCCGCTTCCGCCGGCCCGGAGGATGCAGGAAACCCGCAATCATAATCGGCCCCATGGTTTGGTTTGTTTTTGGTTGGTTTTGATGATAAGAAAGTTAGTGCTGTTACTAGTTGTGTTACAGAATACAACCGGTTAAGAAGTGTGTACACCCTCACTTTGGACAATATCCTATTTATGAGAAACAAAAACTCTGTCTTAAACAGAAGCTTAGTAAGTAACCAATGGATGTTCCGGTAATGTAGCAAAAAAAGACTAGGAAGAAGGTGTTAAGATGGAAATATTGTAGGGTTTCATCTGGAAAACAGTAATGTGTCGACTGCTTTGCAAATGTGATTCTCAATGCACTCTCCCATTTACCACATTTTGTAAATGAAGTTCAATATAAAGGAGACAACAAAATCTGCTCTCATCTGTGGACTTTGCTGGAACTTTTATTTAGTGATAATACTGTAGTACATTCAGCTTCAAGTACTTGGGATGTAGTAGACATGCATAGGTGATCTGCAGTATTTTCTCTTAACAGTCAACAAGACGCTCAGAAATGTATTACGGTGATACTTGGAAGAAAAAAAAGTTAATAGTGATTAATTATTTGGACTGAGTTACACATGTCACCATGATTGTAAGGATTACTCCTTTACAACTATTTCTCAAATCAATTCAGAAAGATGTATCTACTTAACAAAACCAGATTATATGACCTGCTCAATTTGTAAATCAGATTGTATGTCTACCTTTTGGATACGGAAAATTTGAAAATACATTATATTGGTGCTACAACAATGCAGACATGATGGGTCAAAAATAAAACTGAAATTAAAAACTTCAAAGCAGGACTTTAAATTTCTGGAAGAACATATACAACAATGGCTATTATCTTTCATGAAGGACTTTGTATAACTTCAGGACTCTACACAGGGTATTTAAAAAATTCAACTGGATGGACACAATGCAATGCCAGCAAGCTCACATTCAAACAAAAACTATCAGTACACAATGTTTGTATTTTGTGGATAATCAGTGTGTAAAATATAGTACTAAACAAACACAAGAAGATGATGGACGGAGCACTGAATCTTTTTAGACACTCACCCCCAGTCACAAGTCAGGTCTACCCTGAACCGGCAACAAGCATCCTGGGACCAGTTTCTGGGTAACACCCTTCATCATCCAGGCTAGCTTGAATCCAGTGGCAGAGTGAGCAAGGGACCCACATCTGGGCATACCCTGCCAACTTAGGGTGAACAAAGCAAACACAAGGAGATGATGGACAGAGCGCTGAAACTTTTCAGACCCCACCCCTAGTCACAGATCTGGGTTGAATCCATCATCATTTTTTAACTCACTTCGCCACTCAGTTCAGAGTCAGCTATATGCTAATCAGTCTTGACCCTGTGGCTCAAGGGAACTGTCCAGCCTGAACTTCCAAGCCAAGTCTTCCCTGACCAAGAAACAAGCATCCTGGGGCCGGTTTCTGGGTAACACCCTTCATCAGCCAGCTAGCTTGAATTTATTGGCAAAGTGAGCAAGGGACCCACGTCTGCGCATACCCTGCCAACTTAGGGCGAACAAAGCAAACAGATGAATGAATGAAGTTAAATTTCTATAGGGCATAGCTTCCTGAGGCCTCCTAGCGCTTATGGACTAGACAAACAGAAGGCACATCTTGTTACTGGGTAGTACTAAAAAGATGGGTTTAAAAAAGTTTACGGAAAACCAGTATGTTTGGTTCCCCTCGAAGAGTATGGGGAGAGAATTCCAGAAGTTTGAAGCATTCAGGGAGAAAGAGCGTCCACTCCATCTGGCTCTTCGTACTTTCCTTGTCGTGGTGAGGCAGGCGGAGCTAGAACTAAGACTCCTGGAATGTTGGTACGAGGTGACCAGGGACTGGATGATGGCTGGGCCAGATTTCCAAATGGCTCTATGGGCCAGGCATATGGCCTTGAATTGTATCCTAGCCCGAATAGTGAGCCAATGAAGATTCTTCAGTGCAGGTTTCACTGATTGTCTCCGAGGAATCTGGAGAAGTTGGCGAACCGTACAATTCTGGATCACTTGAAGTTTCTGCATTGTGGACTGAGGGGTGCCCAGATACAGAGCATCCCGATAATGCAGGCGGGACAGTATGAGGGCTTGCACCATAATCCTTCTTACCTGGAAAGGAAGCAGAGGAAGGATTTTTCTTAACATTTTCATTAGGACAAAATATGTAGCAGAGAGCTTGTTGGTTTGATGATTGAAACAGAAGGAGCTGTCAAGCCACATACCCAAGCTCTTAATCTGCTGCTTTTGGGCTGGAATAGGGCCAAGACCGGTCGGCCATATGAGTGCCGAAGAGGGTGGGGCTTTTCCCAAAAACATCAATTCTGTCTTGACCCCATTTAGCTTAAGGTGAGATAGTTCCATCCATTCAGCTAACGCCTCTAGGCAGGTACCTAGAGAGCAGGATGATCCCTCAGGGTGGTTTAATGCCACAACCAGTTGAGTATCATCTGCATAGGTGATGATCTTTATGCCGAATGGAAGCACTATCTCTGCCAATGGGGCCATATAGGTGTTAAAAAGCGTGGGACTCAGGGAGGAACCCTGAGGAACCCCACAGCTAAGAGGCTACCGATTTGATGTGGCAGTACCCTTGAAAGAACCGGTCCCTTAGAAAGGACTGGAACCAGGCGAGTGGCAGGTTTGTCACTCCAACATTTTTTTATCGCTCAAGCAGGATGTTATGATCAACAGTGTCAAAGGCGGCACTGAGATCTAAAAGAATAATTTCTGCTGAGCTGCCCTAGTCCCGAAGTCTCCTTGCCTCCTCTGTTACTGCCATAAGGGCCATCTCTGTCCCGAGCCGAGGACGAAATCTTGTTTGAGAGACATGGAGCAGGTTGTTAGACTCCAAATACTGTACCAGTATTTGTCTCTCAATCAGCTTGCTTAACCAGGGAAGGAGAGAGATGGGTCGATAATTGGCCATGTTGGAGTGATGAATGGCAGTAATGACTAGAGAGAGATGCTGCGTAGGAGCGGGGGTCCATGGGAGAGCCCGAGGTTACCCTGTAAATTAGTGCATCCAGGGAAACAGCATCTAACAGAGGAAACTCTGCTAGAGAGCACTGTAATGCGGGGAGCAAACTACTGGTACTGGGGGCTCTAGACTCAGTCTGACGAGGAGGGAAAGACAGACATATGAGGCAAATTTTTTGATCAAAGTATTCAGTCAGATTGTTACAACAAACTGGTGCATCCTCCATGTTAGGAGGTTTCTGCGGCATGGTGGAAAGGGCATGGTGGAAAGGGATTTAGCGATGCGAAAAATCTCTTTAGGTGAATTAGCAGCTGCACTAATCCTCTTCTCAGGGGAGGTTTGGGCGGTTTTGATTTCTGCAAAAAACACAGTTGATGGACAGAATGTAGAACAATGTCATACATTCACCCCAGTACAAGGACCTGGGCCTAAATCCATTGGTTTTGATTTCTGCCTTATAACTCCTAATTGCCTCTCTGTAAACATTTTTCCTATCTTCTGCAAAACTCTGTCTCCATCTCCTTTCAAATTTCCTGCACGTTTACTTAAGCTCCCTTAGTTTGGGGGAAAACCATGGTGCCGATTTTTGTTTGAATCACTTGTAGGAAAGTTTTTTGGGAAGTATTGTGTCCAGTGAGCCTTGGATCCAAAGATTGAAGTAATTATTTGCCCTCTCAAGGTTAGGAGCACAGTATGGTCTGGTGGCATCCAAAACTGTGGTCCATTGGCTGATGGAGAGATTCAACCATTTCCTTTCCATCTTCAGAAAGACGCTCTGAGGAGGAATGGGAGCCACAGTTTCCCAGACCAGGGGAATTAATGAGTGGTAAGTCCAGGGGAGGGGGGTGGGAGTGCCTACCGAAAGACTCTGCTCATTACTAAACACAGGATCAAGGAGATGGCCCTTGACATGGGTGGGGCAAAGCCTTTCTGCTTAATTTGCAGTGCCAAGAGGCTTGTTAATAACTCATTGGCCAGCTGATTAGAGAGGTCTTCCAAGTGAATATTAAATCCCCCAGTATTGTGAAGTTAGCTGGGGTTAGTGCTAAAGTGGCAACGAGAGTAGGGAGTGCGCTGAGAAATTGACCTATGGGTCCTGCGGGGAGATAAAGCAATAAGCCGAAGAAGGTGCTGGTAGGTGAGAATTCTAGGGAGAAGTTCATGCTCTCGCAGTCTAGTAGCCCATCCATAGAAGACCGGCAACAGAAATTGTCTTTGAAAATTATAGCAAGACCCCCACCTCTTCCAGTTTTGTGGTCCACTCTGTGTATGAAATGCCCAGGTGGCAAGGTTTGGGTGACAACTGGGTCAACTTCATCTTGTAACCAAGTCTCAGTCTGGAATAAGACATCTGGTTTGAAGAGAGTGACAGTTTAGAAAGAAGAGTTTTAGGTGAGGGAGTAGAGGAGGTGCATACTTACTCTGAGGTTAAAGTACAGTAGGAGCAACAGGAGGGACTATTAGAGATGTTTAGTGAATGTAGGCAGTTGATGCCAGTGACCTCTCTCATATGAAACAATGTCTGAGCACTGTAGATGAGATTATTTTTTTGAAAACTGTATGGGTCATGGCCCCTTGTCCCGGCCGGGCGTGGACGAGCACAGACAGGCTTGCCTTTGGCGTGCCTTCGGCGTGCTAGCGGCACACCCGCTGCGCGCGTCCACTGCACGTAGGGTCTGGCATGCTGCCTAAGTACTGCCCAAACTAGCAGGCTGATCTCCTGTCTCCGCCCCCAACATGAAGTAAGGAGACCACCCACACCCTCCACAACAATCAGGTAAAGCCTGCGGTGGACCAGGGTGTGGCAGAAACCCTAATGCGCTGCCAGGAAATACAGGTGAGTATAGAAGCAGAGGGAAGTAATTTAAAATGCGGCGAAGTGAACAAGTGAGCAAGTTAAAAAGAAATAGCAGGTGTGCTTACAAGTGTGTCCTCCTGCTTGCACGCATCCGCTGCCCTGCGGGTCTGGTGACCTGCCTAAGTATTGTCCCAACTAGCATGTTGACTCCTGTCTCCACCCCAACGGAAGTGACAAACCGCCTACACCCTCCACAACAATCAGGTTAAACCTGCTTTGGACCGGGGTGCGGCGGGAAGGCTAATGCGCTGCCAGGAAATACAGGTGTGTGTATAAGCAGAGGGAAGTAATTTAAAATGTGGTGAAGTGAGCAAGTGAGCAAGTAAGAAAGAAATAACAGGTGCACTTACAAGCGTGTCCTCCTACTTGCATGCGTCTGCTACCCTGAGGGTCTGATGTGCTGCCTAAGTACTGCCCCAACTAGCACGCTGACCTCCTGTCTCCGCCCCCAACCGGAAGTGAGGAGACCGTCTACACCCTCCACAACAATCAGGTAAAACCTGCGGTGGACCGGGGTGTGGCGGGAACGCTAATGCGCTGCCAGGAAATACAGGTGAGTGTAGAAGCAGAGGGAAGTAATTTAAAATGCGGCAAAGTGAGCAAGTTAAAAAGAAATAGCAGGTGCGCTTACAAGCGTGTCCTCCTGCTTGCACGTGTCCGCTGCCCTGCGGGTCTGGTGTGGTGCTTAAGTACTGCCCCAACTAGCGCGCTAACCTCCATGGAGAGGATGGAGGGAGCACTGTAACCTTTCAGACACTCACCCCCAGTCACAGATCTGGGTTGAATCCATCATCATTCTTTAGCTCACTTCACCACCTCAGTTCAGACCCAGCTATATGCAAATCAGTCTTGACCCTGTGCCTCGTGGGAACAGTCCAGCCCGAACTGCCAAGCCAGGTCTTCCCTGAAACGGTAAACAAGCATCCTGGGACTGGTTTCTGGGTAACACCCTTCATCAGCCAGGCTAACTTGAATCCAGTGGCAAAGTGAGTGAGGGACCCACGTCTGGGCACACCCTGCCAACTTAGGGCGAACAACGCAAACACAAGGAGATGATGGACGGAGCACTGCATTTTGTTCAGATACTCACCCCCAGTCACAGATCTGGGTTGAATCCATCATCATTCTTTAGCTCACTTCGCCACTTCAGTTCAGACCCAGCTACATGCAAATCAGTCTTAACCATGTGCCTTGTTGGAATATACTAGCCCTAACTACCAAGCCAAATCTTTCCTGAACCGGAAACAAGCATCCTGGGACCGGTTTCTTGGTAACACCCTTCATCAGACAGACTAGCTTGCATTGAGTGACAAAGTGAGTAAGGGACCCATGTCTGGGCATACCCTGACAACTTAGGGCAAACAAAGCAAACACAAGGAGATGATGGACGGAGCGCTGAAACCTTTTAGACACTCACTCCCAGTCAGAATTCTGGGTTGAATCCATGATCATTTTTTAGCTCACTTCGCCACCTCAGTTCAGAGCCAGCTGTATGCTAATCAGTCTTGACCCTTTGGCTTGTGGGAACAGTCCAGCTTGTACTACCAAGCCAAGTCTTCCCTGACCAAGAAATAAGCATCCTGGGACTGGTTTCCGGGTAACACCCTTCATCAGCCAGCGAGCTTGAATTCAGTGGCAAAGTGAGCAAAGGACCCACGTCTGCGCATACCCTGCCATCTTAGGGCAAACAAAGCAAACACAAGGAGATGATGGACGGAGCGCTCAAACGTTTTAGACATTCACCCCCAGTCACAGATCAGGGTTGAATCCATCATAATTCTTTAGCTCACTTCGCCACCTCAGTTCAGACACAGCTATATGCAAATCAGTCTTGACCCTGTGCCTCTTGGGAACTAACCAGCCCGAACTGTCAGGTCAGGTCTGCCCTGAACCAGAAACAAACATTCTGAGACTAGTTTCTGGGTAACACCATACATCAGCCAGGCTAGCTTGAATCCAGTGGTAAAGTGAGAAAGGGACCTACATTTGGGCATACCCTGCCAACTTAAGGTGAACAAAGCAAGCTCAAAGAAATGCTGGGCGGAGCGCTGAAATTTTTCGGACACTCACCGCCAGTCACAGATCTTGGTTGAATCCGTCATCATTCTTTATCTCACTTCGCCACCTCAGTTCAGATCCATCTATATGCAAATAGGTCTTGACCCTGTGCCTCGTGGTAACAGTCAGCCTGAATGTCCATGTCTTCCCTGACCAAGAAACAAGCATCCTGGGACCGTTTTCCGGGTAACACCCTTCATCAGCCAGCCTAGCTTGAATCCAGTGGCAAAGTGAGCAAGGAACCCACGACTGGGCATACCCTGCATACCCTGCCAAATTAGGGCGAACAAAGCAAACACAAGGAGATGATAAACGTTGATGATGGGTAGTGTCTGGGTGGATGGATGAGTGTGTGGGTAGTGCCAGATATAGTAGATCATATAGTTGTTAAGTTAGGGCCCTTAGCTCCAGCATATATTTTAAACTACATGTTCAAATGCAAACATACGCCAGACATGGAAACTGTCAAGCATTCAAATGTTCAAAATACACTTTCAATTTCAAGCACAGATATCACTATGTATGACTACTTCCAGTATTCCTTTGTGGAGACTAATACGGACTAGCAATGGGGTAAATATACTTGTCAACATGTTTCAAAACTCACATTTCTATAATCATTTCTTTAAGCAGAAACAGCTTGCAATAGAGGTCTAATGCAAAATAAAAGGCCAACCATTTTATGACACTTTTATTTGAGTCAGCAGATTCTCAGAAAGTGATTGTGTTAGTGCTTGTCAGAAGTAGAATGACACTTTTAAAGTAGTCTATAAGTAGTAGACTGTGTTGGATGTAAATGACTTATTCGTACATGTTAAACGATTGTCCAGTTTATCATGAATATTAATTACATCATATATTGTTACCTTTGAAGTAATTTAGATAGATCATTTAGTTAATCTGAGTAGTATTGTCCTAAACAGTATGAAAGCTGTTTTGAATGTTGAACAGTACCTGCTATTAAGAAGAAAAAGAAAAAGTATTATATAACCATATTATATTAGAAAAATCCTAATAATATTATGTTTATCCAAACATAACATTATCTTATAATTAGATATCAGTTTCAGTTCACCTTTTCTACTGCTCTCAGATTGCATATAACTTCATCATACACCGTGATTTGAATGTAGCATCATCATTGAACAGTGGGGGAAAAAACAATCAAATGGAACGTATTAAAAAACAGTATAGTATATCATTATCAATATGTGTAACTATGGGTTATGCAAACTAAATTTTCTTAATCACTTCTTTCATCTACAATAACTCTACTAATATAGATTAAGAAATTAAAAAAAATGCAATTACTATTACACCTGGTACAGTATTGAGAACATATATATATATACTACTTTCTTTTTTAAAGTAATTCTTCAAAATGCTATATCTATTTGGCAAAATAATAATCAAAACACAAATTATAAATACTAATGGAATCTATTGTTTTTTGTTTTTTGTTGACATCAACCCCAATATGCCAAAGGATGTCCTTAGAACTTTGGCTGGTGAAATTTGTTAATTGAGAAGGCAATCTAGCGGCAAGATGGCGGCCGAGCGCTCGGTTGAGTGAGCTGGCGTCTCTCGTCTGGAAGAATCACCCCCTCTAAATGCTTCAGCTACAGGATACCCTTAATAGCGAGATCTGACAAAACGAGTGGCATGATTAGAATCATTACATGCTTACCGACCACTGAATCTGGCAGGGCGTACAGGCTTTGGCGTCCCCCGGTCCTGTATCTGCCGGCAGCTTAGCGGTACGCTGCTCTACTCAGCGCATGCATCTCCTGGAGGCGTTCCTCTAGCACCATGGCCCCGAAGATCACAGCTAATGCAGTGGCAGCAAGGGCTCGGTCTGCCGTCATTGCAGTGCGAACCAACAGTCCAGGAGAATTGGCTGATGCAGTGAAAGCCCCGCAGCAGACAGTACCGGCTCTCTTCAAAAACTTGACTGTTAAATCCAAAATTTCGGCTGATATTGGAGTTAGCAAGCAAGCATATTCAGGCTCCATAAAAACTTTTGAAGGTGTGCAAACAGCAGGGGATGTGTCAGCCACACCGGGTCCCATGCGAGTGGTTAATGCGCTTTCTGTTAATGGGGGGCCTGTGCAGGTATCCCTGACTGATCAAGGTCATCCTCTGCAACAAGGTTTTGATATGGAATGCCCAGGTGTTATTACCCACGAAGATGATTCGGGGACTAAAATCCTGCAACCTGGGTCTAACTTTCCGGTGAATGGGATTATGGGAGATGTAGTTCAGTCAAAGGAAAATGCTGCAATCTCTGTGTATCCCCTCCCAGCTGTAAATATTCCTGAGTCCAAGGCTACTACTATCCATTCTGTCGATGGTAATGAATCCTCTAGGGAGCATGAAGGGGATACATTTTTTTCCCTATCGGAACACACTGGTTCGTCAATGGATAAAGAGGATGGTCATGACCCAGAATGGACTGACGATGGTAGTGACATTGGAGATTGGTGGCTAAATGAAGTCCTTAGTGAGAAGATATCACCCCGTTGCCCCCGTACAGTACGTAAAGCAAATGGTTTAAAGGCTGAGGGTGCTTTAAGAGAGGGGGCAGATGTTCCTGGATTACCGTTTAGTGATAACTCTTTCTCTGTGGAGCAAGACCCAGGGGGCGGTATGTTAGCTGGGGGCTCTATTACACCGCATAGCCAGTCTGATCTGACACCCGGAGAGATTACACTTGCCGTTATCTACCAGACTATCGTGGCGCATCGTGAGGAGTCACGTCAGGAGAGCGTTCGTACACAGGAGGTGTGCCTGAGAGTCTAAAACTCCATGGCAGAGTCACTAAAACCTTTACGGATATTGCAACAAGAATTGAAGAGGCCGAGGACATGATTTCTAATTTGGAGGGTGCCCTAGCAGTGCAGAAGGGTATAACGGATACGATTGGTGTACAAAAAGAAAACATCCTTTGGAAGCTGACTGACTTAGAAAATAGGGTCAGAAGGAACAATCTTAGGATCCTCAGTCAGCTCCCCTGTATGAATTAACCCCAATGCTGGAGGAGGGAAGCTACTTTTATTTGGCTGATGTTACATTGCCACATCACAAACATATTTTATTAAGATTTTGCCTATATTTGATGCCATTGATTGTAGGATATCCAGGGAAGAAATATAAACATTCTGATCTTTCCCTGTGTTTCTGTGTTTGTGTGACAAATTATCACCACAAAATGATCATCTTTTATTCTTTTGTGGTTTTTACCGCCAGGAATGACATAATTTTATTGTACTGATTTGTAAGCGTTACAATTTTAAATTGTGTCATGGAGCATTGTTTTTTCTCAAATCCTTGCAGAATTTTTTTGTGTGTTTCTCGCTAGCATCGATTTTATGGGCATGTTTGAAAAAGAGGAAGCAGGTTAGCTCATAAGACAATTTAGGACTGGTTCACAAACTCTTATTGTATTTGTATATGTATATAGATGATATGGATTTTAACCAAATTGGATGTTAGCGCATTTTTAAATATCAGGACTTATGCTATTTTTATCTATATCTTTTCTTAAACTGTGACTGTAAATACTTTTATGAACTTATGTGTAAGATCGAATAAAGGATTTGAAATGAAATGAAAAAATTAGTACTTCAACAACAAATACAAACATAGTTTGGTTTTTCAGAGGAAACTGTGGTGAACTTTGTAATTTCTATTGCAAAATCAACAGTACTAATCTCGTTGTCCTGTTCTACTACACCTAAAGTTATCAAGTCCTCAGTTTCTCTACACTCTTCTCCAGGACTAAAATAACAAAACTGTACATCCTCTCAAACTTTCTGTACATCTGCTACAAAACCTTGCAAAAGAGCTCTATTCATTTCACTTAGACATAATGCAGGAGTTTCTACATAGGAAAGTCTCCTTACTAACTTCCACTTTTCAGGGTGGTGTACAATTAACACTCTCAAATGATGAAAAGTGCTTTGGCACACTTTTCACGAAAGACAAGACAGATAATGACCCTGCAACTTCGTATATTTTCAAAATTTACATGGATCTCTTCCATGCAACATCTTAATCTTTAGTTTAACAATTTTTTTTGCATATTCCCAGAAAAAGTCATGATAGTTTAACAAAAGTTAGTTCTATTAACCAGTCTTTTTTTGTGCTTTTCACCGTCATAAACACCATTGTTTTATCCTATGTTCTCATTCTCTTCAATATTAAGTTAAATCATTTTCGTTCAACTGAAAAGCTCCCACTGCCACATTTTCACTGTTACTTTTTTTCTTATAAGCTGCTGATTTTGTTTTACATTGTTTTACATACTTCCAAACATTCTTCTTTTTATAACCTTATACTGTTTCTGCCTTCTTGTGAGATGTTTTTTTTTTACAATTTGAAGTTCTCTCAACATGACTAATTCTCTTTTGTTTCTGATTTGTTGATAAACTTTTCTTTTTCTTTTCAACATTTTCCACAGTTTTCAATCTTCCTAATAGTGTTTTAAGAAACTGTTTAATTCTCTTACCAGAAGATTGCTTTCCTCTATAACATTGTGTGTGTCATCTAATTTCTTCTTTTGCTCTTCTTTAAGTAGTACTGTTTTTTTTGTTCTTTTCTCTTTTCATGTTTTGTTGCTATCTTTTAGCTTTTTTCATCAAGTAAAGTAAATATTTATAAAACAAAGAACAGTTTCAATAATATGTTACATAAATTAATAATTTTAAATTAATTACATAATATTATTCATGATAATCGCTAGCCAGTTATTTAAATTGGCAAAAAGAGGGTCTGAGGAGAAGTGTTCTTCTGAACTGCATCATTTATACCGGGAATCCATTGCTTTTTCATTGCCATCTTGTGTCAAACACTTCCACACGACTCACCTGGTCATTTCTGCTGATGCCTGAGAAAATTCAAACTGACACTACAAGAACCATCTTGCAGCCTGCATTTCTGCCCAGGAACTGTCGCACACCCAACCCCCCCTATTCTTTGCAGTTCAACTGAAAGCCACGAGACACTAACACCCTGAATAAATGATTTATTTTCCATCTCCTGCTCCCAGCCTGGTAAACATCCTTGACACCGTGACCAGGTTATCTGGACAATGGTCTAACTACTTGCCCTTGATCAGGGTGATTAAACAATGACTTTAAAGACCAGGCGTTGATCAGGGCAATTGAACAATGACCTGACAGACTGAGCCTTGATCAAAGCCGAATGAACAATGATTTGTGTACCAAGCCTTGACCAGGTCACCATCTACAAACATCGTCTGGATCTGGTTATCAACTGCAAACACTGCCCTGATTAAACAATGAACTAACAGCCAAAAGATTGGGATGAAAAAGTATAAAAGGCTTGTAAGCTGCAGAGTGAAGCAGCAGCCTCCTCTGTCTTGTCTCTGTCTAGCTTGGGACTCTGTTCCATAGCCCGGGCTATTGAATAAATCTGGGTTCCTCCTGCAGACGAAGGCTCCTGTGTCTCCTTTCACTAAGTATGGAGGGAATGGAAGACTTGTGCGGTTACCCCGTCGCCAAGACGCAGTAAGTGGGTTTAACCTGGTTCTTCAGATATAAGGAAAAACATCCAGCAGCAATTTGAAAACTCAGTTGTCACTAACAGTCTCATTAGAGGGGTAGGCCTCTGAATGCCAGTCCTATCCCAAAATGAAAGGCCAACTGCCATCATGTAAATCTTCTGAGTGTCAGCATCTATCTAGAAACCTCAATTAGTGTGTCTGTGCCTTTTTAGAGGCAAGATAATACATTGAAACAACTGTATACTTACTACACTACCATTGTTCCACATGGGAAGCTTTCTAAATGTGTGTTTGAAGAAGCTCACTCAATCACTTTCTGCTCGAGTCATTACACAGGACAGCCAGGTATGAAAGTGTGCGTTCAAGTGATTTTGTGATCCCGGCCTAGGAAAGAGATCTCTACTTCTGGGACTAAATGCTCAAGAAACTCTGATACAGTGTGTGCAGTGATATGATAAACTGCATCATTTTTAAGCTACACAACATATATCAGACTACATGTAGAACTTTACACATACCTGAGACATGGTAGCAGTCAGCCATTCAAATTTGTCACAGTATAATTTTAGTTTAAAGTACATACTTTACTATATGTCACCTACTCCCAGTATACCTATGCAGACACACAGATGGACTAGGAGAGAGGTTAGTACATATATGACCATGCATAAAACCTCATGTTTCTTTACCAGTTTCATTGGAGAGGCAGAAATCACAATGCCAGGCCTAAGCCAAAAGAAAAGGCCAATTCCTGTCATACCAGTTTGATGAATGTGAGTCTCAGGATCTTTCTAAACACCTCAATAAGGTGCATATTTACAAGCCTCAATCGCTATCACAATGTCACTTTCAGTAACATTGTGATGGCGATAGGCACTTCATCTTATTTACAAGGCAGTGTTAAGCCACTTAACGTGGCTTAATGCTGCCTTGCAAATAAGGCCCCCTTTCACGCTACACTTAGCAGAAAAGTGGAGGGCAATGGGTGTTGTGGTGGGCGTTCCACCACAACACCCATTGATTTTGATGCTGTCCCTTATTTACAAGGGTGGCATAAATAAGAGGCAGCGTCAAAATTAAGACCAGGTAAAACCTGATCTTCAACGGGCGATACGAGGAAACATGCTTGATTTCTTCTAGTTTTTGCTGTTTCCATATGTGCTGCGTTGTGCATCACCCATTGAAACAGCAAATTGCCATTGATTGTTTATGTGCAACTTCTATATGTGCTGCATTAGACAACACACATAAAAATTACAAAACATCATTAAAGATTGTTTATGTGCAGTAAGGGAGACCTTTCTGGACAAAAACAATATTCCCCTCAACGCAGACACCCTTGTCGCGCTTTATTTAAAAAAAAATCTGTGGGATTCATGGATCCACCACCACTCTTGCCAAATTCTTTAAAAAAATATATTTTTGGGCCCTCGGTGGTCCCACTGGAACCCCCCGCCCACCAGGAGACCTCGTGGATCAGGGTGTTTCTACCCTGCCCCATTTTCTTTTTTTCCACTTTTTTTGGTGACTTGGTTCAACCGAGTCACAAAATGCCTACTTTCCCGGTTTGAAGTGTTGGCAACCAATCAGATCTCAGGCACGAGATCGGGAGGGTTCGCGGATCCACGCGGTCACAGCTGTATTTCTTTCTCAAAAGCTACTGAATGGATTTACATAATTTAACATGAATAGTGCTTTCTGGACAAAGAGCTACCTTTTTGCCAGATTTGGTGTAATTCTGTCCAGCAGTTCAGGCTGTAGCCGTTTCCAAACTTTGCTATGGTGTCTGCGCCTCTGCTGAATTTTTCCATTTAAGGATGCTCAGTTATTTAAGCTGTCTCTGGTAGGTATGAATTTTTAAAGTGCGGCAAGCAAGAGATTTCTGCATGCTCGCTATACAAACTGTCAGGATGAAGCCAAACAAACAACTTGTAGATTAAAAAAAAATGTATGCCTGAAGTATTCTGTTGCATACAAAGGAAATAAAGGTGTATGGAGGCATTTATCGTACAATTATGAATGATGAAGGAGGAATACCTGGGCTGCCATTTGGAATGTTATAAAACAATATCATGAGAAGAAAATCTCCAGACAGTGATCTGGAATAACCCAATGCACTACGACAGGCGTCAAAGACGTTTCAACAATCATGAACAATAAGCATGTATTCAATTATTGGCTCAGTACATCATAATCCAAACAGCATCAAGAATGAAACATACACAGTATACAAAAGCAATTCACAAAATGGCACGTCTTGGTATCTTGTATCCGAAGATTGATGCATTTTAGTCCTTCCAGTAATCGACTGTTGTTACTGGTCCCGATAAACACAGCGTTTCGTATTCACTCTCGTGATGGCTAATGCATGTTTCGAGCTGCCGGTTCCACGGAGTTGCTGAGTGTTTCATTTAGGTAAGCACATGTTGTTTTGTAAGTTATTGCCTAGAGGAATGCTGTGGTTAATGGTAGGGCTAGTTAACGGTATCGTTCGGTCTTTGTTTGCCAGCTGGTTCTTTGACTGACGTCGCACGCGAACATCTTTTTCACGAATTTCACCCCTTTCTGTGAAGACACCAACACCTAATACTGTTGGTGAGTACAAATCATTTTTTTCGTGACGGCACTTCCGTTATTG
Source organism: Lissotriton helveticus (assembly GCF_964261635.1). Lineage (NCBI taxonomy): Eukaryota > Metazoa > Chordata > Amphibia > Caudata > Salamandridae > Lissotriton > Lissotriton helveticus. Next base: position 338,577,492 of record NC_136063.1, on the reverse strand, counting down.
TTTGAATGCTTTCTTTTCAATTAGAGTAACACAGAGCTTTTACGTTTGCAGCGAGCTTTTTTGAATACATTGGACGTCGAGTTATTGGTTCTCCAGTGAGTTTCTCTGATTGTTTTTTGATTTTATCATTAGACTATTCACTTTTTTGATTTCAATTTCACTCTTCCTTTTCTTGTGAGGTGGTGCACTTTTCGACATTCTGTAGTTGACGGTAACATGGCGTAGAATGCATGGCTGAGTTTTGTTTTGCATGTTATCTCCAAGCTTCATTTTAACACACCTGCACCTCTTTCTCTTGGTGGTGTGACACGTTCTAGTTTCTGCGCTTGGCCACATTGCTCTCACATTGAGCAGGGTCTTCTTTCCTTTTTGATGAGTTTTCTGTAACACTAATGCTCAGGACTAAGATTATAAATAATTTTTTGTTGATAGATTCCCCTGATGAAGGGCCATCCCGTTATGCCCGAAATGCATTGGGATTTTTAAACGTTTGGATGCTGATGTGAAGCATTATATGTTCTACTCTACTTACCTTGAAGAATGTGAATTAAACTTCTTCGGATACAAGATACCAAAACGTGCCATTTTGTGAATTGCTTTTGTATACTGTGTATGTTTCATTCTTGATGCTGTTTGGATTATGATGTACTGAGCCAATAATTGAAAACATGCTTATTGTTCATGATTGTTGAAACGTCTTTGACGCCTGTCGTAGTGCATTGGGTTATTCCAGATCACTGTCTTGAGATTTTCTTCTCGTGTCTAGTTACAGCAGGCTTGCAGGGTCTCTTACCCTTTGCACACATTACTATGAAAATTGTCGATTCATCATGTTAAATTTATTGTATGTTGATTATGTTTGATTACTGAGGGTATTAAGGCTGCTATTATCTTGATTATGAAACAATATCATGACATCATGGCGATCATCATATTTGATGTTCCAAGTGAGAATGTATAGTCCTTCGCTGCTGCCCATGATGTTTGAACTACCAATAGGAGGGACGTTGATGTATTTTAAATTACATTAATTTTGCATGCATTGTGGTGTTCTTATTGGGAGATCATTGAAAAAGGCATTATTACTAAAACATGTTTCTTCAGATAAAAGTAGAAAAGAACATAACTCGTGAGTGCACATATATTTTTGAGCTGTGGATATTTAATGAGCCCTATGCTCATGTCATGGTAGCACCGGCTGAGTGGGTTTTGGAGCAGAGTGTGTTTAAAAAGGTGCCTGAACCGCCACAAAAAAGGATGTCTGCGCCTCAGCTGAATTATTTAATTCAAGGACATTGGGTTATTTAAGCTGACTCTGAAAGGTATGAATTTATAAGTTGTGGCAAGCGAGAGGTTTGTACATGCATGCCATACAAAGTGACAGGACGGACCCAACCTAACAACTTGGAGATTAATAAAATTGTTATGCCTGAAGTATTTTGTTGCATACAAATGAACTAAAGGTGAATGGATGCATTTCTACTACAGTTGTGAACGATGAAGGAGGAATATTCAGGCTGCCATTTGGAATGTTAAGGAACAATATCATGCCATCACAATGATCACAATACTTGATGTTCTAAGTGAGAATGTATAGTCCTTTGCCGCTGTCTATAATGTTTGAAGTACCAATAGGAAGGACATTGGTGTATTTTGAATGGCATTAGTTTTGCATGCAATGAGTTGTATTTAATTGGAGAAAATTGAAAAAGGTATTATTGGTGAAACATGTCTGCTCAGATTAACGTAGCATTGGATATAACTTGTGAGTGTACTTTATCTTTTTGAGCTGTGGATAATTCAAGAGTCCTATCCTCACGTCTTGAGAGTTCGGCACCTATTTGGTAGGTTTTGGAGCTGAATGTGTTTAGAAGGGTGCCTGAACCACCACACACAAAGAATATGTGTGCCTCAGCTGAATTATTTAATTCAAGGATGTTCATTTATTTAAGCTGACTCCGGCAGGTATGAATTTTTAAGTTGTGACAAGCGAGAGGCTTTTGCATGCATGCTATATAAAATGGCAGGATAGAGACAACCTAACAGCTTAGAGACTAATACAATTGTTATGCCTGAAGTATTCTGTTGCATACAAAGGAACTAAAGATGTAGGGCGGCATTTATCCTACATTTGTGAGCGATGAAGGAGAAATACTCAGGCTGCCATTTGGAATGTAATGAAACAACAACAAGCCATCATTGTGATCATCATATTGGATGTTCCAAGTGAGAATGTATAGTTCTTTGCCGCTGCCTATGATGTTTGAACTACCAATAGGAAGGACATTGATGTATTTTAAATGACAATATTTTTGCATGCAATGAGTTGTATTTAATTGGAGATTATTGAAAAGGTATTATTGCAGAAATGCATCTGTTCAGATTAAAGTAGCAACTGACATACCATGTGGGAGCACCATATCTTTTGAGCTGTGGATATTTAGTGAGTCCTACCCTCATGTCATGGTAGCACTGCTGAGAGTTCGGCACCTATTTGGTGCGTTTTTGAGCAGAATATATATCTATATATATATATATATATATATATATATATATATATATATACATATTCACTGAAGAAAACATAGGTTTTACAGACGTTATAGTTAGGAATTAGTATTAGAAAAAACCTTAGACATTCACTGAAAAAAACAAAGGTTTCAGGGCCGTTATAGTTAGTTGGACATTTGACTCATATAAAATTAGGGAAATTCACCTGTTATAGTTAGTTGAGCTAACAATAACTTGAGCTCCCACAATGTACTGCTGATGTTGTCACATAATATATTACTCATGACATGGTCAGTGACATCACTGATAACATCACTGATTACAGCTCAAATGACATCACTGATGACATCATCCACGTGACAATCTGATCCACCTCCTCACACTGTAATATAACCTTTCATACACCCACTGTACCAGTTACTAAATACACACTCACTGATTCCTAAGTCTACATACACATACACTCAATTACCCATAGAAATGCTCATTGATGTAGTCACCCATCAATACAACACTATCATAAGCACTCATACATGCATACAGAGACTCGCACACCACTACTCAGCCAGACTTACTCACACACCTACTCAGTCATGCAAAGAATCAATCACAATTCCATTTCATGACCTATACAGTTATACACACAAAACATCAGTTATTCAAACAGAAACAAATCCATACTTACTCTTTTCTACAATCACTGATACAAGTGCACACTCATCCATGCGGCGACTCTCACAATTACTGACTGTCATGCATAGACATTACTACACTTCAGCTTTCACATACACAACCTTTTATGTATGTAGTTACTTGGACATGTAACATTCAGACATCTATTCTCTCACTGAAACACCATACACACACACTCACACTCATACAGCTGTTTCCACATGCACTCTTGAACCCATACACACAATGAATCAACCACTCAAACATCTATGCACAGACTCACACACCTCTCACGCATTCACACACACACACACACACAGGCACCCATACAGATACTCAGACAACCAATAAATAACCCATATAGACACCCATGTAGCTACTAAGCCATGCAGCCACTTACACGCCAACTAACAGACCAATAAAGACACACAGTCTAGTCTCTAACCCATGCATTCAGTAATACACATTTAATCACTCACTTATTCAGTCAGTCACATGCCTACTAAATCATCCATTCAGATACTCATACACCCACTTATACTTCAATACACCTTGGCATATATGTTATATATATATATATATATATATATATATATATATATAACATATTTTTATACTTTACAGAAACACACATTCACTGGATGATGTCATTTGAGATGTCATTTGAGATGTCATCAGTAATGTCATCAGTGATGTCACTGAGCATGTCATGAGTGATGTAATATGTGACGTCATCCGCAGTGCATTGTGGGGCGCAAGTTATAGTTAGGTCTACTAACAATAGCGGCCGAATTTTTAAGGTTTTGTACGAGTGACATCTCCAACTAACCATAACATCCCTGAAACCTATGTTTTTTCCAGTGAATTTCTAAGGTTTTTTAGATGCTAATTTGTATCTATAAAGTCCCTGAAACATAAGTTTTTTTCAGTGAATATATATATATATGTATACATATGTATATTCATATATTTAAATATACATATCACTTTCTTCCGTCTACAGCTGCATAGCTCCAAGAACGGACATGGACCCAAAGTAAGTGCAAATAATTTTTACTCCATGGTCGTTATAACGCTTTTGGATCAACGAGCCTTGTGCACATGACATGCCGTTAAAGTTTTGTGCGCATTTATAAAGTGACAGTGCAAATAGTTAAAACATCACATGACTTGAAATAATTTCTTTATTTACATATAAAGAAACTGGCTCATCTTTCATCAAACCCACTGGAGGGGAAAAATAGCGAAAAGAACAGGATTGCCGGCAGCCGCTGCGAGACTAAGTTAATGAACATTGAACCACAAGTCCCGGCATGCCTGCAGGCTGAACACCAGAATCAGTCCACCTGGGGGCAGGTATTGCAGACAAAAGCGGAACTTGTAGCGAAGCAGTTGCCCTAATCAGTTCCGGTCCGTGATCAAGAGGCAGGAGCCTCGAAACGCATAGGACCTAGTACATATAACTTTGGAAGGATGCCGGTTTCTCATGAATTAAAAAGGACCTCTTAGCAAAAGAAGAAGAGAGTCCCACTCGTGTTTTTGTGTGTGCCCCAAAGCTAATGGCAACCTTTTGTGGATATATATATATATATTATATATATATATTTATACATCAGTAATGTAATTTGAGATGTCATCAGTGATGGCACTGACCATATCATGAGTGATGTAAAATGTGACATCAGCAGCAGTGCATTGCGGGGGTGTGACTTATAGTTAGCTAAGCTAACTATAGCGGCTGAATTTCACATGTTTTGTACAAGTGAAATGTCAGCCTAAATATACGTTTCTGTAATTTGTGTTCTTTTCTCTGAATTTCTAAGATTATTTACATTTTAATTCTTAACTATAACGTCTCTGTAACCTCTGTTTTTTTCAGTGAATTTCGGAGTTTTTTTTATCTAGAAGTCACTTTTGCAGTGGTGGAGAAAATTAATGGGCCTCCAACCTGCTCTCAGGAATTCCACTGCGTAGGACTTAGAAGAGCTATGAGGAGGGCTTCTTGGCCCCCTATGTCCATCTGGAGTAAAGTGGACTTCATCCCCCAACCAATAGTGCACTAGGAGGTGGGTTTGCAGAGTGGTAGAAAAAGGGGTGTGTGGCCTCCAAAGACCTCTTAGCAATCCCACTATGTGGGACTTACTGGAGGTAACAAGAGGGTTAGTGGGCCAACTACCCCTTCTATAACCTTAAGTAAGTCCCACACAGCAGGATTGCTGAGTTCTGATAGCAGGTTACGCCCCTTTCTCCACTAGTCTACAAACGCGCCTCCTGTTGCACTTTGGTTGGAGGATGAAGTCCTCTTCGCTGCTGGGGGTCCTTAGGGGCCTACTACCCTACTGTTACCTCTAGTAAGCCCCTCACATGTGGATTGCTGAGAGGCGCTCAGAGGCCTCCAACCCCCTCTCAGTAATCCCACCATGTGAGACTTACTGGCGGTAACAGGTGGCTAGTTGGCAGCTAAAGACCCTAAAGAGCGAAGGGGACTTCATCAACCCAACCAAGACCACACCAGGATGTGCGTTTGCAGAGTGGTGGAGAAAGGGGGCAGGGCATCCGGTGAGTTGCCGGCTTCTGATTTTTTTGTACTTTAGGAACGGAGGCAATGTGGCCCCCTTTCCCTTGATCCTTTAGGACCCTGGGGAGATGGCGATTCCCGGTACTGCGTGTGGGCAGAAGGCCCCACACATTGGTTTTTATTAATATGGTCCCGCAGCAGTGGCGGTGTTTGGGACTGCGGGGGGCCTCGCAGCCCCCCACATTTAGTGTATAAGCCCCGGGGAGGTGGCAGTCCCTAGGGCTGCTGGGGCCAGCATGGGCCCCCACATCTCTTTTCATCCTTGTCCCCGTGACCTGGCCCACCCGAGGGCTTAAAGGAAACAAAGCACAGTAGCCTACTTCATTTAACAAAAATGTCTTGAACAAGATGCACGGGCCCATAGCGAATCCTGCTGAATAATTTTTAAAAAAATGCTTTTTTTGGTTCTAGGGTCCCGCCCTGAGCAGGTGTTTCTACCCTGCTACCTTTTCTTATTTTTTATAGTTTTTTAACCTTTCTATTTGTGTCCCAGTTCAACCGAGTCACAAGATGGCTGCAAACACTTCCTGGTTTGAAGTGTTGTTAGTCAATTAGATTGCAGGCTTGAGAACTAAAGGATTCACGGATCCTCCGTGTCCCCAGTTGTATATCTGGGAAATGCTAAAATTTCTCAGGAACTGCTGAATGGATTTATACCATTTATCAAAAAGAGTGCTTTCTGAACCAAGAACTACCTTTTAGTCAAATTTGGTGTAATTCTGTTCAGCAGTTCGGGCTGTAGCCTTGTCTTAATTTTCTTATGGAAATTAAAATGGAGAAAATGCATTTTGGAAACCTCACTTTTCTCGGCCCCCAGCTTGACGAATCACCCGAAATTTTCAACACAGCAGCTGACCTATCCACCCCATTCATTTTGAAGATTCATCAAATGACGCTAAAGATATTGACAAATCAATACATTATTTTCCTATGGAAACTAGATCCTAACTATAATTACATACTGACAACTACCAGTAGGTATCATATATATATAGAAGGTTTCTACTTCCCTGTAAAAATACTTACATTTTCATGGTAAAGGCATTCATAGTAAAAGCATATTTGTGGTAAATAATGTAGTTGTAAAGACTTTCATGGTTAATATGCTTTTGTTGTTCCGGCATTGTGATTAAGGCAATTTGTGGTTTAAAGAGTTGTGGTTCCATGACATAACAGCCAGCGACAAACAGTTTCCAACATTAAGAAATTAAAACTTTCACAAGTCTCAGGATTAGGTGAGTGAGCAGTATTGCCAATCTAAATGTTTCGAGGAGAAGATTTGAAGTGCCAAAAACTAAGGTGTGAATATGTGAAGATTGGAGTGTTTATGTTTTAGCTTCTTAGCCAGGAGACAAACATACTATTCAAAGTTCTCAGCCTTAGAGGACCAGAATGAAAAGAACACCTTACTCTCTCCTAACCCTTTGAAACTCATTTTACTTGCAATTGAAAGTACAAGCAGAAGGATCTTTGGGGAAGGAGGAGGCCTGAGAGCAGTATACGACATAATGTGGACACCTCATTTACGTAAATGATCAAGGAAGTTTTATTTTTTTCATCTTGACTTGTTTCCACTGTCCCTTCTGTGATGATGTACCCGGTCTAGTAGTTGGGGTGGGAGGAGTCTAAGGGTTGGGGGAAGAGGAGGAGCATAGGCAGGAAAGGGGCAGTTAGAGTAGGGACAGGGACCTGAGCAGAAGCAGTTAATAAAGCTCCATAACCAAGATATATTTGTCTGTCATCATTGAAGCGAAGACACGACAACTGGCGACGAGGGTGGGATGGTGCAATCTGCCACCCACAGAAACCCACGAAGAAGTGTCCCTGTCACTAGCAGCGTGAAGGAAGAAAACGCTGTGGAGACAAGTATGTTCAAAGTGGGTCCGCCGCCCTGATTCAGGGGCCAGCGGTAGTTATCCCTGCTCCGCGACATGCTGGTCGCGTAAGAGCCCAGAGGAGTTAGACGCCATCGAGTGCCGGAGTGTATTGAAGCCGGGCGCCGGTTCGTGCCAAATCGCGGCTCACTCCCGATGTGTGCAAATCGGCACGCGACGAAAGAAAAGAAGTCGGGTGCCCACCCCAATCGTGCCAGCTGCTCCGGTGCCCGCGGAGCGTCTGTAGTGCTGCCCAGGACGAGTGGAAGTGTCCTAACACGGAGCGCCTGTGCGCGCGAAAATACCCAGCTCACCTCGATGCGTGAGGAATAGTGCCCCAATGACGAGCTGCAGCGATAGATGCTCTCGGATCGTACCTGAATGCGTTTGAAGTTCCAAGAACGTAAAGGGACCAAAGAAACGTGACCGCATGCTGCCGATGAGTCCTGGAGAACATGTGTGCCTCGAAATAATGACAGTGAATGAAGTCTCGTGGGGCTGAGAGCTGGAGAACGGCGGCCATCTTAAAGTCAGGCGCCTGTCAGGACGACCTCCATGTGCAACTTACTGGCGGCCATTTTGAAGTCAGGCAGCACAAGGCTTAATCCAATAAGCACTGATAATTGCAAAACAAGCATTGGACATTGCAAAAACAAGCATTGACGACTGCAAAACAAGCATTGGACATTGCAAAACAAGCATTGATAACCGCAAAACAAGCATTGGGCATTGCAAAAGAAAACAAGCAGTGATAATTGCAAACCAAGCATTGGTTAGTGCAAGTCCAAATAGTGACAATCGCAGAGACAAGCATTGGACGTTGCAAAAGCGAGCCCTAGCCAGTACAAAAAGGTGCGTCGCTAGCGTTCGGCCCAGCAATGTCGAACTCGCCCAACCGGAACGGAGGTGGTGCAGTGGTGGCTACCCCTGTCGTGCCCATCGTCTCACACCTACGCCCCCCAGAGCCGCTGAACCTGGTGGCGGGCGGAAGCATGGGCCCGTGGTGGCAGGAGTGGCTAGAAGATTTTGAAGATTACCTAGAAGGGTCAAAAGTCACAGGAGACAGAGACAAACTGATTGCACTTCGCAATCTTGTTGGCAAAGAAATTGGAAAGGTGATCAAAGAACTGCCGACGGATGACAAAGGGACATATGACAAAGTGCGTGATGCACTCAACAGGAAGTTTGTGCACAAAAGAAACGTGGACTACGAGAGGTACGTGTTTCATCAGGTGCGTCAGGACAAAGATGAAATGATGAGCACCTTTATATCACGACTACGCCGACTGTCACAGTATTGCAATTTTGACTCATTTTCAACGGAGGATGCCATCCGACTGAGAGTCATTGAAGGCTGTCATTCCGAGACACTCCGAAGGCGATTGCTAGGAAAGAGCTATGATCTTGATGAGATCGAGGAAATGACGAGAGTATATGACCAGGCAGAAGAGCACGCAAAAACCATGGAGACAGGAGGAGCAAGAAAAAGGAGCAAGCATATTGGACTCAAAGTTCCAGCACTCAGAGAAGATCAAGTGATCAGCAGGGAAGGTCTCGTCCAGCGTCCAGACACACGCACCGTAGTCATCGGCGCTACGAATCAAGAAAGAGAGAAAAGAGATCTAGTTATGCCAAAAAGCCAGAACGTCAACGGAAATGCTACCGATGTGGGTATGACTTCCCACACACAGACACCTGTCCAGCAATGGGCCAACAGTGCCGGAAATGTGGTCGCAAGAACCATTTCGAAGCCATGTGTGGAGTATACAGCATGGAGAGAAGGAGTGAGACAACCAGATCTTGACCAGAAGAAAAACGACATCACGCAAAGGCTGTACAAGACCGGGCACTGTCGTCTTCTGGCTTGTCACATTCAAGCAGAGAATCTCACAGATCCCAATGGACCAGACGGTCACCGTCGAGGGAATCGAGGTCGACTTCTCAAGAGACAGCATTCACTGATGAATACATATGTATGGTGGCTGACCCGGACCAGCTAAAAAAATATCCTCCGCTAGACATTAAAGCGGGGACTCATAACACCAAATTCGTGCTTGACAGTGGGGCATCATTGAATTACTTGCCTGTGACCGAATATCACAAGATGAAACCACCGCCTGTCCTGAGTCTCGCACATGTCAGAGTATTTACCTGTCTGGGCAAGTTTGCTACGAAGCTCAAGCACGAGTCCACAGCCGTACCGGCTTACATTCACGTCATTGAGGGACCAGAGGCCGATTGCCTTCTCAGTCTGCCCACGGCAGAGAGACTCAGATTGGTTGAAATTTTATACAGGGTCCATGACAACCCAGACATTGTACGGAAATTTCCCAAGTTGTTCAGTGGACTCGGCAAAATGAATAAGTGTCTAATTCGCCTACACATCAATAACCAAGTGCGCCCTGTTGCTCAACACCTGAGGCGAGTGCCGTTCCATCTTCAGCAGGCCGTTGAGGACGAAATTCAGGAACTTCTTCAAGCGGACATTATCGAGAAAACGGATGGACCCACACCATGGGTGTCACCGGTCGTGATCGTCCCCAAAAATGGTACCCCGGAGAAAGTAAGGCTATGTGTGGACATGAGGGTTCCCAACACGGCCATAGAACGGGAGCGACATCCAGGACCTCACCTGAGTGACATGATATCGGCACTGAACGGTGCCAGGGTACTTTCGAAGTTAGATCTCAACAAGGGATATCATCAGCTGGAGTTGCACGAAAAATCAAGGTACATTACGACATTTGCCACTCACCTGGGTCTGTTTCGGTACAAAAGGCTGAGTTTCGGCATCTCCTCTGCAGCGGAAATATTTCAAGAGGTAATACGCTAGACCATCAGACATATCCCGAATTCCTTAAATTACAGTGATGACATTTTGGTAAATGGATCAAACACACAAGAACATGACAAAGCCCTGGATCGAGTATGCCATGCTCTCCTGGAAGCGAATTTAACTCTGAGCAAGGATAAGTGTGAATTCCATCAGTCCACTCTCAAATTTTTTGGTCACGTGTTTTCCGGGGCTGGAATTAAACCTGACCCCGACAAGGTTACTGCGCTTAACACCACCAAGAGTCCACAAGACGTCAGTGATGTCAGATCCTTCCTGGGCATGGCCAGCTATTGCTCCATATACATCAAGGACTATGCAACGATCAGTCACCCCCTTCGTGCCCTCACGAAGCAAGGACAACCATTTGTGTGGAGCCCCCAGTGTGAGCGGGCTTTCCAAGAAATCAAGCTAGCAGTGGAATCGGCGAACAATTTGGCCTATTTCAACACCAAAAGGAAGACGGAGATTACGGTGGATGCCAGTCCAGTGGGTTTGGGTACCATCTTGGCTCAGTATGACAGTGACACTGAGCGGCGTCACATTGTGGATTAAGCCAGTCGGAGCCTCTCCGACACTGAGAAGGCTTATTCTCAGCCCGAGAAAGAGAGCCTAGCGGTCGTGTGGGCGTGTGAACACTTCCACGTATTCATTTTCGGCAAACATTTCACCATGATCACGAATCACCAGGCCCTTGTCACCATTTTCGGCAATCCCAAGGCCAAGATGCCGCCCCGCATTGAAAGATGGGGTCTGCGCCTGCAGGAATACACGTTCACCATCATTTACAAACCCGGGAAAGGTGAAAATCCGGCGGACTACATGTCCAGACACCCTCTAGCATCTCTTGACTCACGTCCGTCAATGGCTGAGGAATATATACACTTTGTGGTAAGTGTAGCCCGACCACCGGCAGTTCCGCACAGGACAACATCCTCCAAAAGGTTGCGCGCAGATTACACACACATCGCTGGAGACATGGCAGCAAGGATGAAGCAAGTGACCCCCAGGTACGTCAGGAAATGCAAGCTTTCCGACATATCAGTGACGAGTTGTCAGCGACCTCAGAGGGGCTCCTGCTGAGGGACCATCGGATTGTCATCCCGCGGCAGCTCCGTCAAGGAGTGGTCAACCTTGCACATGAAGGGCATAGGGGAGTTGTTGCCACAAAGAGAGCTTTAAGGGAGAGAGTATGGTTTTTTTTTTTTTTTTTGCAGAGTTTTATATAGCGCGAACTAGAACCGAACCGAATCAGTTATCAGAGCGCTTTACATAGCACCATGGTTCCCGCAACTAGATCAAATGGTGGAGCTCACCCTGGAGGATTGGCGCCAGTGCCAACTGGTGAAGTCGGGAGAGCCTCCAGCTCCCCTTCAAATGACTCCATTGCCCAAAGGGGTATGGCAGGAACTTGCCATGGACTTTTACGGACCCCTCCAGTCGGGCAGGTATGTGGTGGCTATCATGGATGAGTACCCAAGATTCCCGATAGCTCAGTTTGTGTCCTCCACTAATGCCTCCAGCACAATTGCTGTGCTAGACGAAGTGTTTGCCGCCTGGGGTGTTCCCAAGGAACTCAAAACAGACAATGGTCCTCCATTCAATGGCCATGAATTCAGTGAGTTTGCAAAGCATCTAAACTTTCGACATAGAAAGATTACACCGTTGTGGCCCCAAGCCAATGGCACTATCGAGAGGTTCATGGCCACCCTGAAAAAGACTTTTCAACAGGCCACTTTGGAAAAGAAAGACTTACAAGTAGCTCTGAACGAAGAGCTAAGAGCGTATCGGACCACCCCTCACGCCACCACTGGAAAATGTCCTGCCACGCTCATGCTGGGGCGGCCCATCAGGACAAGGATCCCGACATGGGAAGGGGCTCTGATACCAGTGTCTTCAACACTCCTCCATAGAGAAACTGCAAAGGCTGACCGAGCAGGAAAGAGCTGGATGAAAATGTATGCAGACACCAGACGGCGTGCCAAGTCCCCATCCCTTCGGACAGGAGATTGTGGTCAAACAAGAGCAGACCAAGAAAACGGATTGTCGATTCAAGGAAGAACCATTGACTGTCACTCAGCAAAAGGGCACCATGATAACTGCTGAATCTGAGCAAAGAAGGATCACTCGAAATCTGTCCAATTTTCTAAGGGTTTCGGGGAAGAGGAGGAGCATAGGCAGGAAAGGGGCAGTTAGAGTAGGGACAGGGACCTGAGCAGAAGCAGTTAATAAAGCTCCATAACCAAGATATATTTGTCTGTCATCATTAAAGCGAAGACACAACACCTTCTGACATTTATCCCATAGTAGAAGTTAAGTTCAATTAGGCTCACACTGAGAAACTGATTTACAAACTTTATTTGACGCAGCAGGGGAATAAACAATGTGCCACTTTGTGGCCAATTTACAACATGACGCACTTAGGGAGATGCAGCACCTTGTAAAGCCATGCGCCACATTATACCTATGTCAGGTATAATGCATGCAGGGTAGGCATTCCTACACGGGAAAGCCTCATAGAAGTGACGTAGTGAAATCTACAAGATTTCATTGTGCCACTTCTAGAATGCCCCTGTTTCAAAATCCTATGCATGCTAGGAGCAGATGTAAGGAGGGATGCAGTGTATTAGGAATAGGCCTCCCCATGCATTGCTGGAGTTGTGTCGTACTTGCGACATGACTCCAGCAATGCATACTTTTTCGCCGACATGCTTAAAGATTTTTGTTGCACCTGTCAATCCTTGCGCCATGGTGCATCATATTGTAAATACGGCAGATCCATAGTGGCGCAAGGGTTTTCGAAGCAGGCGCAGGGAAACTGATGCATCTGTACAGATGCATCAGTTTACTGTAAGTAAGCCCCTGAGGTTTTTGGTTCAGAAACTAAAAAAACATTCTGCCAATGGTAAACATTCAGGCATAGAATCATTAAACCTTATGCAATGCAGTAGGGGAACTTGCTGCTGTGAGTTGCGTGAACAGCAGAGCAGAAATTAGCTATATTTATAATTATATAGCACACTGCTCTTTCCTTATGCTAGAGTACTTGTGTAACACCAACACATACATCTTAGCGCTATGATGTGAAGTGTCTGTGTTGTAGTCAGAATAGTTTTTGTACAGGATGGGATACCTTCCTGTACAAGATGATTCTTAGAGGTTTATTCATCTTCTATGTGTGAATCAAAATGTCCATGCTGTTAACAACAAGGAGCTGAGAAAGCTCATTGCGCTCGCTGCAGATATTAACGTAATGTAGATATTAACGTAATGTAAGTTTTAGCAAATATAGGCAGTTCTCACTCAGCTTTTCATGGTCTCACGTAATACATGAGTTAACAAGTGAATTGACTAATCATTACTTATTTTTAATGCAGTGCAGTTTTTAGGGATCACTGAGGAATTAATAAAAAAAATGTCCTTATTGTTATAATTTCTTGTCAGATGAAGCTTGGATTGTCTTGCTCTAGGATACTACAGAATTAAGCTAGTAGGTCGATATTTGCATTTACATTCTATCCAGTTGTATATAAATGTTGGTCAGCAGACAGATGTACAGATGTACAGGTTACAATATTTCGAAGCACAGCTATCCTGTATGAAAAGGGTACATATTTAGAACGGGGTAAGAAATGCCAGCAGGGAAAGACATTTTTTTAACAGGTGTTCCTTTTAATATTTTTTAGAATAAATCTACGTTTTTGTGCTGGCTGCTAGCTTCTCTAAATCATTCCCTTGCTGTCAGCCCAGTTGTGTATACATTTAGCTTTGAATCCTGTGCACTCTGACATTCCTCTGCATGGCACATGCTGGAGTCGGTGGTCTCCCTCTGGCCACCTTTAAAAAGCTATTTGCCTCTGGCCATCTTTAAAAACCTAGCTTGCAACCTCTAACAAGGTTTAGGTGAGTCACCATGCATTGGGCTCGGTAACTAAAATACAATTGTATATTCATGATTTTCTGCTCCAGGTGTAGATTTCAGTGTATCGAAACTTATATTTTGAACGTAAACATGTCAAATGGAACACAGCAGCCTATACCTGGTGGGGAGAAGTGAATTGCACTGTTGCTCTGCCCTGTCACTCTGCCCTGTCAAAGCATGCCCTACTAAACTATTTGTGTAAGGCAAACGTGTAGTGCTGCTTCTTTTTCATGCACCGATTCAGTGTGTTGGTGTGACGCATGCACTGCTTATGTGGTACTTGTGAATGAAGCCTAAAACTTTTCACTGTATGAACGTGGGAATATTAGGGCCCAGATTTACCATTTTCTCATGCAGCTCAGTGCAGCAGCCGCAAATGCTGTGTGAGAAGACCAGGAGAGTGACATTTACAGAACTATTGCACTCTCCTTCGCTCTCCCTAATGCCTGCACAGAAATGTGCGCCCGTGAACCAAAAAGACAATTTGCACCTTCATGCAAGGGTGTCTCCCTGAGTCTAGCATAGGTCTTGTACTTAAAGGGCCCCTAATCTAAATTGTACATACAATTTCCTGACCAAAGAGGGTTGAATAGAATCCAGAAAATGTTCCTTGCTGTATGCTGATTGTTTACTGACTCTCGGACGGTGGATCTGTTGGACGAGCGTTGAGTGCCTCTCCGGTTTAATGGTGATCTGGGGAGCTGTAGTCGTAGAGGTGGTTCCCGCGATTCAGTTGAGGGTGTGTGACACGCCCAGGTGTGTGTTTAAATACACGCCCTTGGAGAATATACTTCATTAGACCTAGAATCGATATTTTTGGAGTATCAAGGAGAGCCCGAATTGTTTGTCCCGTAAGAAGAGGTTGGCTGTATCCCCAGGGTGGTGTCCCCTCTTGGGGGGACCGCTTGATCATCTTAAGTACCCTTGTCCTGATGAAGCCACAAGAAACTACTGGCGGAAACGCGACCGCGACTGCGTCGACAGAAAATTGATTGTGTTTTACCCTTTTTTCTTTTGTTTAGGGTACATCTTTGTGTATATATAATGTATATATTGCAATTATAAGGTTTGTTTGTCTTTTGTCTGTTGTATATAATCTGGCCACCTGGTCTTGTGATTCATAACATTGTCCTTCTTAAATTATATCATTTAATGATGACAAAAACACTGTAGAAAACAGGATAATAAATTGTATCCTGTTTTGAAGTAGCTTTTGCTTTATTTTTTCCTTAGTACCACTTACTCTACTTTTTCATCCTTGTGATGCTCCTTGCCCAGGTATGAGAGGGTAATTTGGGCAGAACCCCTGCTTACTACATAGTATGCTGATTACCAGCAAATGGACTAAAGACCAAAAAGTGGATTGTCCTGCATGTAATTATAAGGTGGAGTCTGAAATACACGCCATGTTCCTCTGCCCAGCCTATTGGTTGCCGCACAAGCGTTGGCTAATCCAACTTTGTAAGAACTTGGGCTTTGTGCTGTGCAGAGGCTTACACAGTTTTAAAGTACGACACCCATCCACCAACAGTCTTTGCTGTATCCCGATTTTTAAATTGTATGTGGCATACCCGATGAGCTATCTTAAAGTAGTACCTTTGGGGAAGTAGAAATGTACTGAAAGTAGACTGGTTTATTAACTCTATCCATGCTTTGGGTTCACTGTCCTAGTCTCATATTTCTAGTTTTGCAATAATTTTACAGCGCATCCCTCCTCCAGGTAGCTGTTTTTTTCTTTTAATGGGCTGAAAATTGTATCATGAAGCTTTTTCCTTTTCTGCTAGATTTTGAACTCCTGTTTGTCCAGCGGATTATTATTGTTCTAACACATGAATTTGGGAAATCTAAAACTTTTAACTATAAATGTATAAAATTTGTTGTATTGCTACCTGCACTTTGATGGCCCTAGTGGCCGAAATAAAGTTATTGAACAGAACAGAAATAAATCCCTTTTTTGATGATTTGTTGCTGCAAAACAAAAACAAAAATGCTGGCCAGTCACCGTACATTACCTGGAAAAAAACGAGCACACATAACCTTCAAACACATATATTAGCATATCTACATCCATTCATACCCACTGTTTAACTGCTTCTATAACAGAAGAGGTTATAGAGGAGATCCCTGCGACGAGCAGTGTTCTATTCTAGTAATGTATGAACATGTGCAGTCTTGTGGAATGAAAATAGCTTTGTGTAAATACTATAGGTGCAGATTAAAAAAATACAGCACAACCTTGTCTGGATGATATATTAAAAGAGCAACTACAGTGAGAGACTGTTATCAGAAGGTTGCTGAGAATCATTCGAGCCTGAACTAATTAGTAATCAGGTCAAGCAGATGGTCGCCATGGAGACATCTGTGGTTACTCTTGTCTTCCTCTTAAAGCATCTGTCCTTTTTTGTGATCCTACTAGAACTGGGAAATGAATTTTAAAAGTACATCGCCATCTGATGATGAAAATGATACTCTAGCCAGGCTTAGAGTCTACAAATATTTACGGTGATAGGAGAGTCCAAATCTGCCGCTAAGCTGCTTAAAGTTTTCCTCCCCCCAAATCTGGACCTTACAGTTAGCTGCTGAGCAGAAAGATATAGAAAAAATAAACGGGTTTAATCTATTTTGTGCAACCTCTGTTTTTAAGCATTGCATGTTAATTTTAGTGAATGAGCAAACAGGATCTTTTCAAACCATGTTGGCATTTCTTAGAAAACTGAAATGTAATATCAGTGTGTCAATTCCAATTTAGTTTATAAAATTGCAAAAAAAAGTCCCAGTTCCTAATATAGAAAAATAATGATGCTATATATATTTTAACAAGAATAAATATCGGTCTTGGCCAAAGGAGGTTTTCGCATTCAAGTAAGTTATGATCTTATAAAACATTACATTTTGGTCTGGGTCCTACATAATTGACAACGCACGAGTGTGTGCACGTGCATGGACCTGATATTCATTGTAGTGAGCTTTTATATTTGTAACGTGCTATTTCACTTGAATAGTTTTTCAAATTTGGAGAAATAATCCTGCATTTTGGTGACATTCTAGTGTCTTTTTAAGTCCTAAACAGATTATACACGCTTCCATTTCCTTTTCTCTACCTATGTCTTTGGTACCAACTCAAGTGACTTCCAAATAGGAGAGAGGTATGGGAAGACAATCATGTCAGTCAGTCAAGAAATCATGTCAAAATTACATATCTACAAATATGACACATTTTTAAGTGCATAGCACTCAGGGGCATATTATCAAGGGGGTTTATCTCCGCTTTTTTGGCTTTAAAAGCCAAGAAAGCGGAGATAAAATTATCTCCCTATTACCTAGCTGTCGCTAACACCAGTTAGCGACAGCTAGTAGGAGATAGCGACCATCTTGGGCCCCGCTTTGCATGTCAGTGAAATTTATCACTAATGACATGCAAAGTGGGCGTGCCAAGATGTTAGCGACTGGAAACAGTCGCTAACATCGCTATCTCCTATTACCAACTTTTGGAGATATTCGCGCTAAGCGCGAATATCTCCAAAAGCTAACACCTGCCCTGAGCAGTTCTTAGCCATGTTATCCAATGGTAGGTGGATAACATGGCTAAGAGCATTAGCTCGGTAATGCATGAATATCGCTGACTTTTCAGCGATATTCATGCATTTCGGCCGATTTTTATCGCTTAGGAGATAAACCTTGATAATAGCAAGGTTCCTAAGCGATAAAAATTGCCGCAGCACGGCGATAAAAATATTGCCGCTAAGCCAACATAGCGATAATTATCGCTAGTTGTTGGTAATATGCCCCATAGTTATTAGACTATAACTTACACCAGAATTAATGAAACATATTTAAGAACCAATATGATACATGGTGCAATCAATAGACAAAACAAATCAGATAAACAGCAGACTGAATACATTACTTAGCGATTGATATAAATAACACACATGCTAAATTGAATAATGCCTATACTAAACTATGTGTCAACCATACAGAAATTATTGACATTCACGAAAAAGAATGTAGCAAGCAGTGAAATGAATATGACTTGCACTAAAATAGAATATGACACTAAATAAATGATATTACATTGATTAAAATGCCCTGAAATTAATATGCCGTTCAATTAAAGGAATTTGAAACATTTAAAAAATAAATATATTGTATTTTGCAATTATTTAATACAGGTTCAAAAGAAAACTATGAAATGAACTTCACACCTATTGCGATAAATATGACCGGTATTGAAATGAATATGACTTGTATTAAAATGTATATGGGACACTTTAAAATATACCATAGCACACATTAACATTAATACACACCATGTTGAAATGAAAATAAGTCACGTTTCTTAGAAGCTGTTGTGGAAGGCAGATACATAATGGCCTACTAGATGAATCTCAAATGCATATTGTGAATGGACATGCCCTTGATACTGATGGCAAATACTTTTTGGGGGTTTGAGTGTTATAATTCGATATATAGATGCCCCCAAATTTGGTCAAGGGATTTTAATTGTGTGATAAAGGGACAAATGGATAGGTAGCCACCCAGAAAACAAGTGAAACTGCAGTAACCAGAGTATTAAAAGAAGTAATGGACAATTAAACTATATAGATTTCTGGAGGGTGTTACATCCAGAGCAAAAAGCACTTTATACTATTCCCCCAAACACAACACATTCATATGATTGGATTGTTGGAGGTACCAGCATCTATGAGCCAGGGCTTAATAATAATAGTATTTAAACCAGACAAGGTACCCTTAAATTTAGTATCATATGATAAAAGTGTGAATATAAATTATTATCTAAGTCCTTAGCCAATGGATTGTTCCATAGGACATAGACATAGGAGTCTAAGGAAAAAGTATGCTGTGTGACCCCCTTATGACGCTATGGAAAGACAATGATGATGTGTATTTTATCTCTCTGATTTTATTGTGTGTGATCTGTTTGTTATTCGTTTTTTACTTTGTGCTTTTATGGTCTTTTAGACCGAACAAAGAGTATTTGATCATGATGACTATCAATATTTCTTCATGCCAGAGCATCGTACCCTCATGAATCCGAGGCAACTTAATCATATGATGCACATGTTGGAAGGCACAGAGATGGAAGGCGCTCTGTCTGCTCGAAATCGAACTGGGGGGATAATGTCAGAAAGCTTAAGGATATAGAGGGAAACCAGGTGCCCCTTGCTCCTTCATTGTTCACAATTTCGATCTAATATCTTGCCATATACTTGAGCAGGGTGAAGCAGGGATGGAGTAGATTTGGAAACACTCAAATTAGATTGGACTGAAGGGGGCATAAGGGTGTCATACATGGAAATTCCTCATGTGGCAGCATAGGCACATCATGCAGTTTGGTAGTGCAATATAAAGGATTCTTTGGAAAATAAACTATTGGCTGGCATTGTAAATGATGATGAGATTCCTCTATACCCCTTGAGAAACCCCAAATGAAGTTATAATAACAAAACAATAGTCCAGTGGGACTCTTTTTCAAAGGCAGGATGCCATTCTATACCAATCAGCGCAGATGGCTTGTCCCAATGAGATCCTGTAAATACCTCGAAGTCAAAACGTTGACAATGAGATCCCTTGATCTAGAGTTTCTATTTTGATGAAATGTGAGATGGTAAATTGTAACAGGATCCGACTAGATGGTTGTAAATGCTAGAGATAATAGCAACGAGTTATGTTTTAATTTGTATATAGTCACTTTGTGCACCTTCACACATTGGGGGATATTCTCAAGATCGTGTGATAACCATCGCAAAAGTAATTAAATGCAACACTTAATATCGCAGTCTATTGTGGGAAAATAATGCTGTGTTAACTAAGTATTCACAACATGGTGGTACTATCCGATAGTCTCCAGATAACGCGTAAAATTACTGCGATAAAACCAGCACCTCGCCGCAAAAATGCAAAACACAAACGCAAAAAAAGTTGCAATGAGGCCAATCACGATACAAAAAGCAGAAAAAAGCAGCAAAAACCAGCAGCAGGCCTGAAAATCCCAAGCGTCTGGTAGGATAATGCACTATAAAAGCTACAAAAACAACACAGCAGAAACAATCCAAAGTGCGTAGCAACATGGATGAACCCTGACCAAGCGCAGAGGCCAACGCGAACCCCACAAGCCCCACAGACCACCAGCAAGGAACAACAGGGTCGGGGAAGGCTAAGGAGAAGAGGGAGAGGAAGATGGGGTGCCATCTGCAGGGAAACCAGATCAGCATCACGGAGGTGACAGAACACTACCATCGACTGACCCACAATTGGACTACCGGGAATGCAGTCGGAATGTCGAGGAAGGCAAGAAGCGCTGGCATGATATGAAAAGCCACACAACGCACAAACCTGCTGCCAACAGGAAGGCAGCAACGGCGACAGAAGGTGGGAGTCCTGCGCCACAGGAGGAGCTGCAGGGAATGGAGGACACAGTCATCAGTGTGGAGACGGTGCAAGGAGGTGGGAGTCCAGACACAGGTTGACAGGACCGGACACAACATCAACAGAGTGAGCAACAACCATGGACTGGGGGAACGGAGGGTGATGGGCACAATGGCACACATGCACTACGATGTGTAGCACACTGTACACCCACAATGACCTTGGACCATGTCCCTGATCCGTCCGTTTTAGTTCTGCTCTGCTAACTGCCTTTGGCCGTGAACTACGGACATCAGGACGGGCTGTTGAGCGAGCGTGCACGAGCGTGTGGGCAGTGGTGAGGACGCAGGCTGTGGGCGGAGCGGAGTGCAGGCGGCTTCAGCTGCGCAGGTGGTGGCGGCGGTGAGGGCGGTAGAGGCAGCGAAGGCAGGGAGGGCAGGGTGACGGCGGGGACAAGTAAGTCGACCGAGAGAGTGGTTATTGAGTAGCTGACGTCCGGCTGTCACAGTCCAATGAACCAAGGTGAGTCCCGAGATGATCTTAGGACTGCGGACTCCCTGTGCGGTTGTGCTGCTCTGTGGGTTAATGACAGTCGGCATTGAGTCGGCATCGAGTCAGATCCCGTCCTCTGTACTCGGCGCATCATGTTCCCAGCCAACCCTGACCCTTGCTTTTGCCCCCACGTGTCCCCAAATTGCCTCTGACCCATCTCGGTTTCTTGCCCAGCCGCACGCCCTGGTGCAACGTCATCTGCCTGGGCCGTTATTCATGGCCTCCCCCAGCTGCCCCAGCCCCAATCCCAGTTGCCCCTAGTCTCTGCTCTGCCCCCTTCTCCGCCCCCCATCCTGCCGGCCTGCTGCTCACGGGTGCTCACTCGCCCGGACCTGTCACCCCTGTTCTGCTCCCCCCGCCCCCACCTACCCATTCCTGTCACTGCCAGCCCTACTGTCCAGACGGGAACTGGCCCATGGCGGCTCACTCGGTACTCCCCATACACTGCGTCTCCACCTGGTCTTGGCTTTGGCCTGCTAGCTGTGGATGCAGCACTGGGATTGGGGGCCTAGGAGTCAGGCCTAGAAGTCAGGCCTTTGGAGTAGCCTTAGGAGTAGCAGATAGGTGGTTCTGGGCAGTGAACGGCGAGGGGTTGTGTCGGGACAAAGTGAGCGGGGGGGGTGCCTGAACTCGTTTTTAATTCACAGGCCTGGAATAACTACGCACAACAACGGAAGAAATCAAAACGGCTGGCCACAGACGTGGAGGGTGCCCCAGTGAACCTCACGAATCCACTGACCCCTATGGTCTAATTGAAGGCTCCTAACTCTTTGTCCAACGGATGGCAACATAGCAGCGACATGCATCCCTCTCACGTACCATCCCCGAACGCTTTACAATCTTTCTCTCTTTTGGATTACTTCAAAAAAGCACCTGGTGGAGTCAAGGACCCTTCCCCCCTCAAGTCTCCGAGGCAACTAAGTTTTGTGACCCTCACCAAATTACTGAGCCAAGCGCGCTCTTGCTTGAACCGCCTCAAATGTCAACCAACAAGCCTGCTTTATTACCGGATGTCTTTATCTTTCGATCATTAGTTGATGATCAGAACACCGCTTCGGAGTGCTTTACGAGGGCCACTCAAAATTTTTCACCAAGTCACCAACCTTCACCAAGTCACTCTCTTCCCTCCCATGACACCTGCAAGCAAGAGGCCCGGTCTAACCAACCATCCTCCGCGACTCCCACTTACAACTCTAGTCCCCAATCATTGCAATCATTGCAAATAGAGAAATTTTCGACTACGTTACCACAAAATTCTATTTTTAATTTTTCCACAAATTCATACACAAAAAGATTTTTTACCCAACTCCAACATATTTAGTCCTCGCTCACTACAGGGGTCAAGTCCCCTTGAGGGGAGTTCAGAGTCAACTAAGCTCCAACAGCGACCAAACTCACCTCCAGCAGCAGTAACAGTTTTTTCAAAAGTTCCCACAAAAAAAAACCATATGATCAACTGCTATCGGATTTGTCCTTCTTTCTTAAAAATTCTCAAAACTCACCCAATCCTACACTAAAATCCGAGTCACACCCCGACCACTCCACAACAACGAGTATCTGGCCTCAATTACTCCAAACTTTCCAATTGACAGTCACTGCCTTAAACTATCATTCCAATAAATTGGATATGCAGATTGATCTATTGAATACCTTAGCTCTGTTTACAGCAGGCATCGATAATAAGCTGGAAAAATTGAATAATCTAATAATAGGAGCGCAATCGTCCTCAAAATTAGTACAGTCAGTCTGCTGCTGCTCGCCCATCGTTGATTCTCTCTCCTCGCTTCCAGCTTTTTTAACCAGTGTTATAAACTAAGTTAAGCTGTTGAAGGGAGGCCGAGTAACTGAATGCCTCGACCAGTCATCTCAAAAAATCTCCAACACACAACTCAGAATCGGCTAACTTTCTGACTTCACCCGCAACTGGGACTTTGGTGAGTGGGGAAGTAAAACCTTCCACCAAACAGACTGACCACCTCCAAGACCTCCACCAAGACCAAGGCCCTTTATCCTCAGTGGCATTTATTCCATCATCGGCTTTAAGCCCTCAGACAGCGAGTGGGCAAACTCATACAATTGGTAACAACGAGGTAGGGTTTTCTGTTAAACCAGCTGCTGTTGCAGCACCCAACCCCGAAATACTTCCTGTTCCTTTGCCAGCCTGCAGCAAGAGAGAGCGTAAACGTCAGCGCAAACAAAGAAACAAATTAAGACTAAAACCAACAGTCGAACTACCAAAATTATTCCCACTGTTTTCAACCATTGCTAATAAAAAAGCCTTAAGTGTCACACAACTACCACCAACATCAACAAGTTTCTGTCAAAGCCCCCCGTGGCCGACTTAGCCTTAAATGCCAGTCAACAGATTTCTGTGTGCTTTACCCGCGGAAATAGTGGCACTAGAGCCACAGGTTGGTACTGAAAAAATAAGTGGTAAATCTAACGCACCGACCACAAGGAAGATGACAGATACGACAACTCAACCTCAACCAGCTTCCCCTTTAAGTCTTCCTCACCCTGAAAAATTAAACACTGGATCCAATCGCTAAAAGTAATTTTTAATAACATATCAATTCCATTCAAAGACACCCAGACATCCAGGCAAGGTTCACAAGATCCTCCCCAATTCCACCTGGGATCAGACTTATGCTCTTTAACTGATAAATGTACTCTGCCTAACTTAAGCCCTAGCACTCAGACTGCCAAAAGTGACTTACAGCATTCCAAAATACTTCTTGCTCCTAAATATAAATCAAAAGGTCAGCACGATATCCTCAACAGATCAAACATAATCAAATTAGTGAACGGTGCCCCGGGTTTTGAGGCTCTGACTTCCGTCGCAATTGAGTCCATTGAATTTCTTCCACCGAGAGGCTTACAACCCTCTGAGGTAACCCTGGTGACATTAGATCCGTTATTTGGGCACGAGTATTCTTAGCCCAAAAGGATATTTTTCAGCAATGGGGAATTAAAATCCACCCTTATTCTACCCTAGGCTATCCCACAGTGCTACTAAAGCAGCCAGCCATCCCAACAAGAGCGCAATGCCCTAGGATTGGTGTTAAAAACAGGTCTTATTCAATCCTAAAAAAATGCCTTAGGCACAACACAACTGACTGAAAATTCATGGGCTAAAACTCCTAACCCTGAAAAAACTCCAGATTGGGGTTGGCTTCCGGCCGCCCTGTCCCGCAAAAAAGCAGACTGACCACTTGGAAAACACTCTGCAGACCCAAATTGCAATGACTTGGTGCAATTAAGACCCCAATTATCACCTCCTATAAACCTTTTAAACCCCCAGTCCCAGTCATCTTTTACACTGTGTTCATGGAACATCAGTGGTCTCCACCAGAAAATGACGAACTTAGAGACGCATAACTTCATATTTGGCCACGATTTAATAGCTTTTCAGGAAACATGGGCCACCCAAAATTGTCCAGCGATAGGCTTTATTGAATACTTGAAACCTGCAATTAGAGACCGTATTTACGGCCACCCCAAAGGTGGTCTGTCGATCTATGTTACAAACAATCTAAAAGGCCCGACCGAGCTATTGAATTTTGATGAGGACTGGTTACTCGGAGTTAAAATCAGTTCATGGAGCAAACAGCGATCGCTTTTACTTCTTAATGTTTACATTAATCCGAGCACGCATTCGAAAAAGGAGCATTTAACACGCTTAATTAAAATCGTATGTGACCTGGCTGTGGATTATCCTCATTCAGACTGTATGATCATCGGAGACTTTAACACCAACCTCTTTCAGGGAAACCCTGCTGACTTTGAAGGGCTTTTACCATCCATATCAACAGAAGTAGAGGCACAGTCCAAACCACCAAACCAAGCATATTGTGGTCTAGGAGAGCTTTGTGTGTTGCAATTTTGCAGTGCCGGCTTTTTGGTAATGAACGGTAGGTCTACGAAAGATATTCCACCAAAGTGGTCTTGGACAAACGGTTGCAAACATTCCTATCTTGATTATACCATCTGTAATTTAGCCCTGTTACAACACTATAGGATTCACCCCCGATCGGAAAGCGAGCATCGGCCACAAGTCGCCACCTCTAATGTAAAGCCAGTGTATCATAAATCTGCCTCAACAACATGCAAAGGAACTTACACCGAAAACCTTAAACGAGTAAGATGGAGCGAAGACATCTGCACTAACGTTATGAAGGAATGTTCGGCCTTTACAAAAGGAGGCACTGACTTGGCAGCCTCCCCCACTGTTTCCTGGTCCATCTTCTGTTCCCATTTGATAAGCCTTTTTCCATCTAAACAGCATTCCCATAAGGCTTCTTCCAGTCCCCAGTTTTCGATCTCAAGCCAAACTATGGCACTGAAGAAATCTAGAAACAATGCCTTGCGCACCTTTAAGAAATCTCCTGGGAACAGTGAGCTCTTGAATGTGTACAAAACCGCCCCAAAAAAAAGTAGGCAGGCTCAACAAAAAGACAAACAACTTTACCTAGGCCAATTCTGGTGTAAACTACTATGTAAACTACTATGGGAGAGCAAAAATCGCAACCCAAGAAAATTTCGGGCCTTAATCCATCGTCAAAACTCGAGATTATTCTCCTTTGGGTGTGCAAACATTGCAGAAGCCGACTGGTCTGCATTTTTGATTGACCACTTTAGGGCCACAGAGGGAACAGCCTCTACAGACATATGTGCTCTCAACCCGACGAAAGTAAGATTTGCAGATCTCCCAAGAAATGGTCACCAAAGTACTAATAAAAGCAAGATCAGATGGAGCACCTGGCCCAAATGGCCTACCACAGATTTTGTTTAAAACAAATTGAAACCTTTGGTCAGGATATTTAACCAATCTTTTCAACTTTGCATTAAGAAGTTCAACCATACCGCAATAATCCACCCAATCTACAAGTCAGGCTCTCACGGGTCTCCAAACAACTACAGACTAATCGCCCTTTTAGACATTGAGGCAAAGTATTACGCAGGTATTTTACTGGAAGAGCTGAGAACCTGGGCAGGGCAGAACAATTTTATCCCAAGGAACCAAACTAGCTTCACTGCAAATTCTGGTACCATGACTAACATACTGACACTGTCTATAATTGTTGATAATGCACTTATTACATCTAGGGCTGTTTTTTGCTGCTTTGTAGATTTTAAAGCCGCCTTTGACCGGGTCCCCAGGGCTGCTCTTTGGGTAAAGCTAAAAAATTGGGGGACCCCAGCTAAACTCCTGGAGGCAATTATCCAACTGCACTCCGGGACATGGATACAAGTCAAGCTGGGAACTGGCACACATCTCTCTCAGAAAATCATGACAACTAGAGGTGTCTAAGAGGGATGTGTGCTAGCCCTATTACTTTTTAATTTGTTTAGAGCAGATTTATCAGCCACCCTAGAAGAAATAAACAACCACCCTCCCAAGATTGGTGGTGCGTCAATAAGTAACCTTTTATACGCTGATCACTTGGGTAGGGCTGCAAAGGCTACTAAACAAACTACACAGCTATATGATCATGAATACTTTAGAGGTTAATCTAAAGAAAACCCAAGGGTTATCTTTGGTAGAAAACGTAACCACGGTGGTGGATGGCTATACAACAATATGAGTCTTACAATAGGAAAAACATATAAATATTTAGGGGTCAACCTTGACTCTAGGGGTACCTTCGCCAAACAACGTAGCAAAATATCAATAAAAGCCATGAACCTTCAGGTGAACCTTTCTAAGCTCTCAAAAAAAACTGTCTGGTTTGAGTTTATCACCACTGTTGGAAGTCATGAGAGCAAAAATCGGGCCTATCCTGTCGTATAGCATTGACATTTTTAGGGGAAAACTAAACGCCAACTTAAACCAACATGTGACCAAAATTGACAAAAAAGTCCTTCACATGCCTAAAGCCGCCTCTGCCGCACAGATTAGATTACAACTGGGCTTACTAAACTATGAAATTTCAAACACTGGCACGCATTTGAATCTGTGCCACAAACTTAGGCAAGCAGACCCAGGTTCCTTGGAGTCATTACTTTTGTTAGACATTTCTCAGAAAAACCCAGGTGGCTCTTATGGCTGATTTTTTAAGGACTTCATACAGCAAATGTCTGCGGGCGATTTATGGTATCTCAACCCCAGCAAGGCAGTTTTTAAAATCAGCATTAAGAAACGCATTTGAATGAGGTCCCTAATCACTGATAAAGCTCACTTTGCTAAACGTAGACACGCATGGGCAATAATGAATTCTTATGGGCTGGCCTCTCCTCATCTGTCCTGCACTTATCCCTTGTACTTAAAACTTAGCTTTATGGCTCTTAGATTGGGTGACTGGCAATTTTTGAAGGATTTACCCTCCTGGCACCGAATGTCAGAGGATCTATTGTGCAGAGGGTGTGGTAAGACGGCTGAAACTTTGGAGCATGTATTATGTCTTTGCCCCGCTCTTCTGCCACAGCGCAGACAAAAATTGAAAATTGAGTGGAACAGGCTGGGATTCCGGACCCGTAGACAGGCAATTATCACAGCTCTGACTCCTGAAAATACAGCTTTAAACATAGGCCTTACAATTTTTATTCGCTATGCATACCGTAATTTCACTCAGTAACCGGGAGGGCCTGCCAATGCTTTTTTAAAGAAACCAACATGGGACAAAGCTAGATTTTAGAACCAATATTGATATATTTTTCTTTTTTCTTTCGCTTCTTTAAAAAAAAAGCAGTTCCATCACATTTGAGTTATTTTAACTGTTTATTTATGTATATGTCCCTGATCCCCGAGGCACACTGCAGCACAGACACATAGAAATAACAACACATTCCACGACAATGCTGTACAAAATGCAATACCAACACTGCAGAACAGGTGATACAAATGGTTCCGCTCATGCGCAGAAACATGCCAAACACATTGAACAGAGCAGGAAAACGTTAGATTCATACGTACGCCTACAACCTCTTTTCCATCATGTAGTCCAAAAGTCCACTGCCCCACATCAATTTGGCAACACCGCCCAAACAGTCACAATGTACATTGTCATACAGTCTGCATGTCAACAAAAACAATGTGCAAACATACATGTCAACACAATGTCAACATGCATCTCCCCATCACATTGCAGAGGGACAAACAACGCCTCCAGCAGACTAGACTAGACAACCCATCAGTGATGCTGGAGAGGACCACCACACCTTCGACACTGACGCCCTACAACAGCTCATGGACATTCTGGGCAACCCACCACAAGGGAAGACAAGCTACATAGAGGAGAACCCAGCCCCTGCAAAGATCACACAGCAGGAAGCACTCGCAAGCACGGCTGGCTCCCAACACACCACTGAGGCACACATCGCATACAAATGCCAGGTGTCAGAATGCCGAAAGGAGTTGCCCAAACAGGTGCGTGTGGGGTCAGGGCTCATGGAAGTTTAATAACATTACTTACAGGATCTCAAAATCCCATCAGGGCAAACCTGTACCCCACGAAGGAGACCCACACTGCAACAGAGACACATGCATTTGCACATTTCCTGTACTGAACCACACCCAGAGCCCTGGAATTACCATTCACACACCTATTCTGGACCCCCGTACAACAGCCCAGTACACTCCCCATTGCTGTTTCTACTGTACACAGCACAATGTAATGTTGTAGGGCCCTGGGCCCTCATGCACACATCATGACCACACGGACACTCGCATATAGTTTGTGGAACTGGCTACGGGCACGTGCATCTGGCCCCTTCATTTGCAGGGTCACATGTACAGTGATGCCTGTGCTAGATGTGTGTGGGGTGAGTGTAAACCAGCCCTCACGGAGTGGTTGGTGCTGGCAACAGTGAACAACATGAAGACGGAAACACCAGCATTACTGAGGCAACAGCTGTGCATTATAACACCGGAGCTAGTACAGAGGCCCTCCAATGAGCAAACTGAAGTGTCCATGAGTTGCAGTGCACTGAGTTTGGGGCACCAGAACGAAATGTCTAGGATCGGGTCCCTTGGGGATATTCCTGATACAGCTGCAGTGGGGGGAATCACACATGTAATGTCTTACCCATCATTGTCCCAAGTCTACCACACTGCCAGAGGAACTCACCACAGCACATAACCAAAACAGTAATGGACGATGACTTGTGATGCACTGAGCTAGTGGCACCTGGAGTGCTGAGCATGGTATTAGGCAGACAATGGCATCCACGACAGGTGTGAGGAACTCCATTAGTCTGCCAGTACTACTGTTTTGACTCTGGCAGATGGTGGTTGGAGTTGGTCCTGGCGATGGTGGTGCGTGCCTCCTGCGGTGATGTAACGTCCGGGCCGGTCAGGGCTCGATTTGATGTGTGAGCCCTGGTGGGCCTTAGTTGAGGCTGGTGGCACCAGACAGCACAAGGGCCACATACACATGGCGTCGATGACCCCAAGGCCATCGTCTCAGAGCCCATCCAATATCTCAGAAAGAAAGGGTCCCTGACTTGACCAGCACAGAGTTAGTAGCCCCGGATGCACAGCTGCCAGCACAGGCACCCCGCCACGGGACGGTGCCTTGCGGTGCCCTGAGGCAGGTCCACGCAGACTGAGCCAGTTCTCATCGATGTCTGAGGTGAATGTGGTGGAGGGTTGCCGGGGACAGTGGAATATGTCCCACAGGGCAAGATGCAGAGGGCATAAGCCGTCCAGAAGCAGCAAATGGAGGAATGGAGTGCTACAGCCTCATTTCCACCAACATTTTGGTATCAGCTACATGGGGATGAAGACAACCCCCCAGTCCATTGACTCAGACACCACCAAAGTTCAACCACAGAGTGTCGATGAATGCTGGGGAACAGACTTAGAGGCTGAGAAGGGTTGCAGTCTGCAATGATGCCGGTACAATGATATGGACTCCGCCATTGCTAAATCAAGACTTACTCCCAAATGTGTGACCTACTCAACCGCAGTGTACGCTGGAGGCAGCGGTCAGCAGTTGCCCACAGCCACATGTCGTTGGCTCGCAATGCACAGAGTCATTGACACCAGGGCAGTTGTCAGTAGTGTTCGATCACCTTCGTAACGGAGATCCTTTTTTCCTTCTGACTGCAACGCCTCATCCTCTTACACCTTTCCTTGCGTGCAATGATATGTACTCTGCCATTGAAAAATCTATGCTCAGTTCCAATTGTGTGATCTACTCGAGCGCGGCATAGACTGAGGGCAGTAGTCGGCGTGGGCCCACAGAAACGTGCGGTTGTGATGCACTACTAAGACCTGGTGGCACCACATCAAAGGGAGTATAGAGACATCAAATCAGCCATAAATATTGTTCTCTGCCACCATAGTGTAATCAAGACTCAGTTCCAAATGTGTGACCTACTAGTCCGCCGTGTATGTAGAGTACGTCAATGAGAAAGAAGTACTGCGGCTTGGCTTGCGGAGGCCGTGGTGGTCGTAGCAGGTTGCCAGGTATGCGTGCCTCGGGCTTGGAGCTTGCACCAGCACATGGTGGGCCCTCTTCGACACATGCCGGTGTCTGCAGGTACGCAGGGAGGTCTGGGTGCGCAGGGGCGGGCAAGTTGAGTTTGGAAACCAGCAGCCTGGGGTGCTGCAGGTGTACAGGATCACAGGCCACACCACTCACGGTGACGGCCTCGTGGGGGGCTGAGCAGCACCGCCCTGGCAGAGACGTTGGGCATTCCGGAAGAGAACCATGTCCAGAGCTACGTGCTTTATAGTCACACCCCTAGGTTGGCCTGGCATACACCTGGCCAATGCACTACGCTCATGCTTACCGGGGGACGTAACAAGCTACATTGCCACAAGCTCCCCCAGTGGCTGGTGTGACATGGTTGCGTCCACTGTTAAATACACTCCATACGAACCCAAAGGGGATGATGGATGGTGCGTTGGAGCAAATCAAACACTCACCCCTAGTCAACTGATCTGGGTTTAATCAATCATCATTCTTTAGCTCACTCCACCACCCCAGTTCAGACATGTCATATGCAAATCAGTCTGACCCTGTGCCTCATGGGAACAGTCCATCCCAAACTGCCAAGCCATGTCTTCCCTGTACAGGAAACAAGCATCCTGGGACCGGTTTCTGGCTAAAACACTCCATACACCAACGGTGCATGTCGACATGGATATCTATGTGGTCTGCATACTGCAGTCTGGCCATCACATCCACACCATACTTGGCAATGAGTACCTTCTCATTCATGCGTCACTTGCCGCCTTCACACATGCCTGGTTCCCACCTCTCTCTACATTCAGCTGTTGTGCGGCTGAGGTGCCATGATGTTGATGGCTCATGTACATGGCTGGCCCGGGTACCCTCAGTAAGTTGTGCTGTTGTGTCTAGTGGGTGGGCATGTTGTTTGGCATGTTGTATGTGAGTTTGTAATGTGTGTTAAGGTGTGTGTTGTGTTTATTTGGTACTTGCCAACGAGCAGTGCACTTCCTTAGGTACCCTTTTGCTAGCGCTGGTTGCTGATGGACTCTCAGGAGAAGTAGGAATCATGCACACTGCCTGGGTTGTTGTCATCGACGTTGGTGGAGATTTCCCAGGGGACCGCTATTGCCTGCACATGGATGGGATGTGTGTGCTTTCTGTTGCGGTTATTGAGTGCAGTGTTGCCAGGGGTCACCAGTAGGACACATGTGCAGTCAATTGCTCCCACAAAGTGTGGGAAGCCAGCAATGGCGTAGACGCCATGCTTGGTCTCCAGCTGTTCCTGCGCAGTGTGGGGAAAGTATAGGTACTGGGGTACCAAGCTTATGATGGCATCCAGACAGGTTTGAGGAACTTTGATAGGGCTCCTCTGACTCAGGCAGTTGTTGGTTGGTAGGTAGCAGAGGCCATCAGGCGCAGCAGGGCCAGCAGCTTTGTTTGAGGTCGGATGTTGGTTGTCCCTTTGAGCTTGTGGTGTGTAATGTCATTTTCTGGTGTTGGGTGTGTGAGGTTGGTGCATTTATAAGGGGTTGCTGGCTTCGCCTGTGCTGTCACAGTGTTGGTCCGGGGGGGTGGTGGGGTTCCTGGGTGGTTGGGTGTGGTCCTGGGTGTGGTGGCGGTGGGTGTTGTGGCCCTCTTGGGTGTCCGGGCTGCTTGATCAGTGTCTCCTTGGCATTTATTGCCCTTCAGGTGTTGCTCTGTACTGGACTCCCTTTTGTGGTGCAGGCTGTCGTCCGACTTTACACCAAGCTAACCTGCCTTATTGCATGTTTTGTGGTCTTTTCGCTGATCTGGCTGGTCGTTGAGAATGTTGAGGAGTGGTGTTCTTGCGGCTTTTGGCACGGGAAAGCCTACTCTGCATCTCATTAGCGATCGTTGCCGGGGTCATCTGTGGTGATGATTTTTGCGGCTGATATCGTGGGTAAACTGGTAATATGGGCTGTTATCACCTGCTTGTGAATAGGGCGTTAGTTTTATCGCAACTTTGGCTGCGATAAAGTGCCAATAATGCAATATCACTATGCAACAATTCCATGTTGTCTACCTACATAATGATAAGATGTGTATGAAAATACAAACAAGGAGTGGTTCTATCAATACTGTATTAATCATGGTCATTGAATGCATTAACTCAGATTACCTTTGATTGGTATGCAATGGCAAATTGGGTTGGTCTTTGTTATAAATGTTACCCACTTAAGGTATGACAGATATCTTTGTCTGGGAATTAATGATGAGCAGAGTCTTGAAGCATTCACCATTTGCCAAGTAGCTGAACATCTGGTGGTTGCAACTTTCAGACAAATAAAGCAGGACATGCCCATGGCATTGTGGCAGGTAGGAGGGTTTCAAACAGTGGGCGATCTGTACTCAGGTGAGGTATTCACTAGTTTAAGGAATCTCAACAGTTATTTAACAAGGGCCTGGGTCGGTTGCACAACTTAGCCAAGTTGACAAAACTGTATGAGAGATCCAGATGGATTTCCCAGCAGCATTTAAGCCAACCGTGACTTTATTTTTTGCACCATACCTACTTTACACCATTGACAAGTAACAGGTTATACACAAATGGAATGGTAATCTGTCTGAGATGTGGAAGTGCGGCTGCCTCATTTCTGCTCACGACCTGGATATGTTTTTTATGGTATATTACTGAAAGTCGATGATAGTCAAACTTTGTCATATATCAGGTACGAAGTTTAAAGTTGCAGAGAGGCACTGACTATTGGGAATAATAGCTGGGCCAGAAAAAAAGAAAGTTCAGAGTAGATTTGCAGCAGGTAGGATAGCCATACATTGGGGCTACCCTACAAGGCCGAGGATTCGGAACTGGATCAGAGATATGTCAGAGTGAGCAGCTACTAAAGAGTGGTGTATGAAAGGGTTGCGGACAGTGGAGAATGCTGAAGAAGATTTGGAAATATTGATGGAAATTAGTTTGTTGATAATGAACCAAGAACAAGGTCCCTCACAGGCTGGTAAAGGAACACATAACAGTCAGAAGTCAAATGGTTGTGTCAGAGTAGATGGATGTCTGCGCGGATTGAGAAACAAGGCAAATGTAATGTTTTGCTATACCTTCAGGAACAGGCTGATTATGTTTATGGCGCTATATTTATATTTATGTGTATTTTTTTGGTGATACTGTCACTCCTTGAAATGTACTTTAAAATAAGATATATAAAGATGTTTAAAAAAAGTATAAGTGCTAAAATGAGTGGGATATTTGCTAAAATTATTGTGACATTCATTCAAATTAATATGGAATGCATTGAGTAGAAAATGACACACCTTAGAATTTGTAAGGCAAGCGTTGACATGAATGTGAGATGCATTCAAATTATGTAAAACACTTTAGAAAAAATGCATGGAAATTGCTAAGATCAAAGTGATCTATGCTTATATTAATATTACACATGTTGAATTGAATAAGACCCCTTTTAAAATATATATGGTATACATTTGATTGTTTATGATAAGTATTGAAATTAATATGTCCCCTCAACACAAGACATGCAGTAAAAGAAATCTGGTTTATGCAGATATAGATAATATACTACACACTGAAATTAGCATGGAATGCATTGAACGTAACTGGACTTCAGTTAAAAATAATTCCGCAGGCCTTAAAATGCAACATGACCTACACTGAAATGAATAGAATTTTTTTTAAACAAATGGATAGGACACAGTTTGAAGTGAATAAAACATGCAATGAAAAGAATATGAAAAGAGTTCAAAATTAATGTGACACATTGAAATGAAAACAGCATCTTCGGAAATCAAGATTGCCCTCGTTAAAATGAATAACATGGGGCATATTTACAACGAAGTGGTGGAGACTGGCTTTAGCCTCCTTGGCTTAACGCTGCCCTGTGCCGATTCAGAAACGCAGGGCTGCACCATATTTACAACAATACTGTGCGGCCCTGCGTTTCTTCCTGCGCTGGTGCTAACTTTAGCAGCCTAGCGCTAACGCAGGCACCCTTGAACCATAGTGCAAGGATGTCTGCATTGAGGAGAAGATTGTTAATGTGCAGGAAGGTGTCTCTTCCTGCACATAAACAATTTTTAAATGGTGTTTTATAACTTGTATGTGTGCTGCTTAATGCAGCACACATAGAAGTTGCAAAATGTCATTTTTGTTGGTTAATTGTTTATGTGCAGGAATGGTGACTTTTCTGCACATATACAATCAATGGCAATTTTCTCTTACCATGTGTGCTGCACAATGCAGCACACATGAAAACAGCAAAAACAAGGAGTAATACAGCATTTCTCCTAGTTTTGCCTGTTTAGGACCAGGTTTTAGTGCTGCCTCTGACTTACACCACCCTTGTAAATAGGGGCAGTGTCAAAATGAATGGGTGTGGTGGTGGAACCCCCCCTGCAACACCCATTGCCCTCCCCTTTTACGCTAAGTACAGTGTGAAAGGGTGCCTTATTTAAAAGGCAGCGAAACTCAACTTAAGTGGCTAAACAATGCCTTTAAAATAAATAAGGCGAAGCCCCTATCACCACCATAACGTTGCTAAAAGTGACACTGTGGTGGCGATAGGGGCTTGTTAATATACCCCATGTGTGTTATAATAAATAAGACAATTTCTGAAGATAATCTAAAACCTTGTGAGGTCAATGTGCATTGCAATGAAATGCACAAAACACATGTTGATATAAATATGGCCCATATATAAATGATTATGATGTGGTATAATGATGCTTTTGAAATAAATTTAACCTAATGAAATGTTTATTACATGCACCAAAATGGATATGACAAGACCCAAAAGTAACATAGCATGCACTGAAAAAAGAAAGAATCACTTTAAAATGCAACATATGGACATTCAGCATGAGGAGGTTGTGGTATAAGGATGTTGAGTCTGAAGAGTTTGGGGCACAAAGATAGAGAAACACTATGGCCCTTACTATAAGGTGTGGGGAACAATATCACAAATTGTTTTGTGATGATACCACTATGTCCAATATGAGGTATCACACAGTGTGATATAAAAGTCCCTGTATAAGTTGAGGATGAAGCTGCTTGACAGGTACAAATACCAATGAAAAGTTTCACCTGCTTAGATTCGGTTGCATATGATGGCTAATGACAAAAATATGTTACCACAAAACCTATGGCAGCTGCAGGTAGATTACATAATTGGTACTCTTGCATAAAGAAAAACAACTAACAAGTCCCACTTGGACAGTCACTGAAACCCTATGCGAGTACTAAAGGAAGGGAATCCTCACACACAAAATTGTGTCATGCCTCATCGTCGGCAACCTCTCCCAACCCTGAAAGAAGAATGCCTCCAGGGCAGACTCAACCTCGTGTTGGACTGGGGCCAGGAGGGAGCTCTTAGAAAAAAAGTTACTGGACAATAAACAGATCCAGGTATGAGAATTAAAAATACCTTAATGTGTCCCAGCTATTTGCCTTTATTATTGGTTACATTAGGTTAAGAAACTGGTGGGACAGTGATATAAAAACAATGACTCACAACGCCATACCAATCAGGCTTGAAATGTGTGAACATAAAGCATTACATTTAATGGAAAAGCATCCCATACAATTAAAAAAAGTCATACTGATGACTACATTGTCTATGTGCCTGGCAGCCCCAATCTATATCCCCTCCTAGCCCCATCTATCTCATCTCAGGATCACACTATTCAACCTCACCTACTCCACAACCAACTCAAAGAAAGCAAACTCATATACGTCTGATCAATAGCTATATCTAACTTATTTCTAACCACCTCTAGAAACCCAACTATCTAACAACCCAAGAGGAGAGTGAGGACTATTTCTGAACTTTCTAGCTAGGTCTACCCAGCCCCAGAAAGATTCACAGTTCCTGCAAGGACTGATGGGAGAGACATGTTGGGAAGCATGTGAAGGCAAGGAGTTGCATTGAGCTGGCAGTGCTGCTGCTCTGGGTCAGACACATCAATCTTGGGGTGCTTAAGAATTTATCTCCAATATTTTTCATACTTATTTGCCTTTTTCTTATAATCAATCAGGTCCATCTGGTACAATCAAAAAATAAAAAATAGACAAATAGACAACAGAAAACGTAATCAATACAGGTCACAGCACAAAATAACATACAACTTTGGGAATTCAAAGAAGACTACTTCGGTGAACCTTAGGGAGTTGTTGCCAATAAGTCCAGACTAACAAACTCTAGCAAATTATCCTACCCCTTTATTTATTTATTTTATTTATTTATTTATAAAGTTTCATATAGAGCAAACTTAATCCCGAAGAATATCAGAGGGCTTTACAATTTGAGGCAAAGGTAACAAATCTGTGAGGAGCTCCCAGTGCTGGGGATCCCACTCGGGCATTATCCCTGTTAGCACCTACCAGCACGACGGAACGAAAGGAGAAAGAAGAACGGAACGAAAGAGTAACTGGATCGAGTAACTGGATTGACTAATGACCCCTGAAATGCCCCGATCGGACTCGACTCTGACACCCTCATCGCTAACGTGGTGCTGCTGAGCCGACACCGCGGACCACCCTGACACCAGCTCTGCACTGATCCAAGGCGGCATAAGAGCAGCGCTTCAAAAGGGGCAGCTGAAACTCCAGGAGCCTGTTCCAGACAGCTCGTCGACTTCGGAGGGCTGGAAGTGGTCCCCCGCTACAAGGCGGAGGAAGGCACTGGAGCTCGGTTGAAACTCCAGGAGCCTGTTCCAGACAGCTCGACGACTCCGGAGGGCTGGAAGTGGTCCCCCGTTACAAGGCGGAGGAAGGCACTGGAGCTCGGTTGCTGATCCATCCCTAGAAGCCCAAAGGCACACACGGCTGAATCGGCGGGCACCCTCGGCAGCATAGGATCGGTGACGCTGAGGAAGGGGGTCGGCGCTGGCTGAGCCGGCGCGGGTGAACAAGCGCTCCCCCCTCCAAGGATTCCCTTCAGAACGGAGCGGTCGGCGTCAGGAGCGGCTCCGGTGTGCCCTGTGGTGTGTCTTCAGTAGCGATTCGACGGGAGGCCTCCCCCCCCTCCCCCCCCCACCGTCCAGTGGTTCGGTGAGTACGGAACGGGGGCATCTGGAACGGCTCAGGTTTGGGGCAGCATTTTGGCGGGAGGCTCCCCCCCCTCCCCCCTCACAGTGCCGGTATGCCCTGTTTACCGGTGTGTTGGGGGCAACCACTGCGCAACTTGGGAGAAGCCTGATGTGAGCAGCAGCGTCAGCGTCAGTGGTGTCTTGTAAGGTAACTGCACGCAGAGCTATTTACCAAAATACCCATGCAGGTCTTTTCTCTCTCTGCCTGGAATACAGCACACAAAACTACTTGAACAGCTTCAGGGGCGACTCGAAGGGCAACTACTCGCAATCCCATCATCTTAAACACTCATGCAAGTTTTTTTTTTACGCTTTGCCCGGACTTCTATACTGATTTCTTTGTGACTGGTATTTTCGCGGGCTTTTTCACTCTCCATTGGCTAATCTGGCTGGGGCCATAAAGCTGGAACCATAAATCGCCCCCCTGCCCACCATGAAGCTACATACCAACGCGGTCAGGGAGCAGCAAAACTGAGATAAGCCACCATCTAGCAGCATAGAAGCTGAACTCTGCTCCCCCCCTCAATCAACATGGAAGATGGACTAGCTCGACATTCCCAGAGTAGAAAGGGAAACCAAACTCTGTAATCCCCACATTTTGGCTGCCATCTTAGACTGGTCTCTCTCTCTCTCTCTCTTTGTTGGCCATCCTGGACTAGTCTTTCTCACTACTTGAACACACCCTAAGAAAGCCTCATTAGGCTAATATTAATTAGCGAATGTCTGCTATTATTGCAGTATCATACCTCCAATTGCTTTTAATGCACCGATAGTTAGCTCATACAGCATCCTAAGAAATGGCCTTTTTAGACTACTCCTTTTATTGCAGTATTATATTTTTACTTGTTTATAATGCACCGATCGTTAGCTCATATAGCACCCTAAGAAATGACCTCTTTAGACTATTAGCAACTAGCGAATGTATGCCTTTTATTGCAGTATTATACTTCTACTTGTCTTTAATGCACCGATCGTTAGATCATATTGCACCCTATGCATGATTTACTTGATTGTACTGTTTGCTCCTTCCGATTTATTTGTCTGACGATGTATTGTTTGCTCATCTGATTTACCCGTCTGACTATGCTCCCTCATGTACTACTTCTATGTAAAGCGCTCTGATATCCGCAAGGATCTTGTCCGCGCTATATAAAACTTTCAAAATAAATAAATAAATAAATAAATCAAAACAAGAGTCTAATACGGGGAATCTAATAAGCATTTATTCAACTAGTACGAACATAACAGTTTAATATAAACCTGAGTATATGAATAGGAATGGGCTATGCGATGGAGCATAGAGAGATAAGGGGACAACGTACAATCATATACAGGAATAATAACCATTACCCTAAACAATAATCAAAACAAAGGTCAAATGTGGAGTCTAAAAGGCATTGAATCAAATGTTGAACATCTAACATATTATTTATACACCTGGGTGAACGAAGAATATGCTAGACGATGGAGCATAATGACTTAAAGGGAGTAGATTTAATAATCATGTGCAGGAAAAATAACCAAAACAAAAATAATGATCATATACAAGAATAATAAACAATACTAAAGTATGTCCGATGTGCTTAGAGCTAAAAATTGCCGTTCCTGTTAAGGTAAGAACGTGTTCATGAGGAATTTTTTCCTTGGAGGAGATCCTCCGAATTTCCGGTGGAAGAGAGTTCCAAATTTTAGGAGCGGCGCCAAAGAAGGCTCGTTGGCATGGTCTCTTTTTGCAGAAGATCTGTGGTTTCAAGAGGCGGGAATTAGCACTCCTTGACAGTCTACCCCCCCCCCCCAGATAGTTCTAGTTGTTGAGCAAGGTAGATGGAGGTTTTGAAGTGGAGGGTTTTGTGTGATAGGCAGGCAATCTTCAGTTGAATTCTCGCTTTGTGGGGTAGCTAGTTTAGCGATTTTATAACCAGAGAGATGTGTGCATTACGCTTGGCGTCCGGTATCGGTCTAGCCGCAGCGTTCAGAGAAGCTTTTAGGGGGGCCAAAGTGTATTTGGGGAGGCCACATAGTGTAGCACTGCCATAGTCAAGTCTCGGCAGAACAAGCGCTTAGACCACTTGTTTGAAATCTGCTTGAGGTAGGAAAGGTTTGAGATTGCTGAGTGTTCTCAGAAGGACAGTAGAAATGAGAGAGATGAAGAGTGAGAGAAGAGATTTGAGTGATTAAGAATGATGGATAAGGAATGAGGGCCAATGAAAGAGCGATAAAGAGAGAGGAATGAAGAGTGAGAGAGAATCAATGGAAGATGAGTATTGATGAGTAAAGTAGGATAGAAGTATGTAATCATAATGACCTAAAAAGAAGTTTTATAGTGGCCATACATTTTGTGTATTTTAACAGATTTCTTTGAAATATAGTGCTGTTAAATGCATCTGATCACCCAATTTGTAATTCAGTTTTCATTGAGAGCTGGCAATTTCCTCATAATCCCTCCTAAAACAGGCCTTAAAGCCTCAGTATGAGTGCCCCAGATTTAGCCATGTTAAGTCGGTGCACATACATAATATCAAGTTTTTACTTTTGAACTACAGAAATATCGAAGGGACAGAATATTGACATCAAGAATATCGGTGACCAGAATATCAACCTGAGGGTAAGAAATATTGTTTTTGTAAATATAGTTATTAATAATATCGATCTTTATATTAGCGTTATGTATTTTAGGTTGTTTTATATATGTATGTGTTTCTATATCTTTTGTTATTTATTGTATTTTTTTTAAATATATGTATTACATTTTTAGAAGTTAGTTATTTTTTTTATTGCATTTTTGTACCGTAGCAGGTTGTGGGTTTATAGGGGAATAGGGTGGGAAGTAATTTAATTTTAGTAAATTAAAATATAATTTTTTGAAATGATTAATTATTTTTAATTACATTTTGCATTTTTGCTCCAATGTGGGTTGGGGGTTTATAAGGGAATAGCATGGCGAGTAATTTAATTATAATACAGTAATTCTTCATTTGTATTTATTGTTATCGATAATTAATTTATTGTTAATTAATTAATAATTGGACATTAATTTTTATTAATTGATATATTGTTTATTATATTAATTGTGTTCACTTATTTTAGGAGTAGGTTGTGGGTTTACGGGGGAAAAGGGTGGGAAGTAATTACATTTTATTAAAGTAATTAATAATTTTAATTTATTTGTATTCATAATTAATATATTGTTAATTAATTATGAATTGGTATTTAATGGAAAAAAATGTGTAATTGATAGCATGTTAATTTTAACCCTCTGCTATCCAACATTTCCCTACAGTTACAATATATGAAGTGGGAATAGTAATTTTTACTCCTACGGTATCCAACACTTTCCCTCCTGTTGGACTCTCTGGAGTTGAAATAGTAATTCTTACCCCTACGCTATCCAACCCTTTCCCTACTGTTGCACTCTCTGGAGTGGGAATAGTAATTTTTACCCCTACGCTATCCAACACTTCCCTACTGTTACACTCTCTGGAGTGAGAATAGTCATGTTTGCCTCTACGCTATCCAACACTTTCCCTACTGTTGCACCCTCTGGAGTTGGAATAGTAACTTTAACCCATACACTATCTAACATTTTCCCTACTGTTGCACTCTCTGGAGTGGGACTAGTAATTTTAACCCCTACCCTATCCAACACTTTCCCTACTGTTGGACTCTCTGGAGTGGGAATAGTAATTTGTACCCCTTCGCTATCCAACACAATCTCTGGTGCTAATACAAAGGTGTACATCCTTAGTAAGTTCCCTGGGATCAGTGAGCTTACAATCAACAAGGTGCTGAGCAAGTGCACCCTTAGAATTATATTGTACAGCCAAGTAAAATCATTCACATTCCTGCCCCTGTCTTGCTGGAGTAGTCTGGGAAATCAACTGGCTTAAAAGTTTCTGGTTGTCCCTGATGCAATATTTCTCAGTTTGCATCCCGAACTTATAGAGCAGATTTTCTTTCCTGGAAGTTTAGCACATCTGGTTCCTCACTTATAATGTAGGAAGGCTATCCCTCCTCACTGTGGGCATATATTTCCACAGGCTAGCTCCCCAATACTCCTGTGGGACTATGTGCATTCTCAAAGCTATCTCATAGGCAGAACACCATTGATTTATATAATCTCTGACCCCAA
The DNA here is from genome assembly GCF_964261635.1 of Lissotriton helveticus. NCBI lineage: Eukaryota > Metazoa > Chordata > Amphibia > Caudata > Salamandridae > Lissotriton > Lissotriton helveticus. Next base: position 338,535,553 of record NC_136063.1, on the reverse strand, counting down.
TATTCGGCAACAGATCATGTGGCATTCAGACCCTCACCTCTCCGTAGGGCACTGGACTGCTGCCACCACTGATGCTGGATTCTGTTGCTTGCATGACCTTCAGGCTTCTCTCTTGACTCTCAGGAACCAACTTCTTTTCCTTTAGAATCATTCTCTTTTCCTCTATTTTAAGCTTGGCCCTATGCAGCCTGAATGCTCTCTTAGCTTTCCTGTCCACTGCCTCATCAGGGGGCAGGCTGTGAGAGGACACACTGTTCCCTGGTTTGGAGGGAGCTCCATTTCTGTGACTAAGTAGTCTGTTCCTCAGACTGCTGTATCTCAGGGTCTATGGCCAGATCCTCCTCCTCATGGCTGTCCTTCTCATGCTCCTCTGGGGTGGGCTACAATCTCTTGACATCCTCATAGGCACAGAGGGATATTTGGAGGTTCACTGTTGTAGCCTTCTTTCTTGCATTCAGTCTAGTCTTATTTTAAAGCTCCCACAGTTTAGTCCTGCTGAGGTTGTAAATCTTGAGCAGCTCCATCTCCGCTGTAGCAAAAATGGAGATGGGGTCCTCTGAGAGCACAGAACAGGCTTCAGGCAGAAGGTCAGTCCTCTTGGTGCAGCAGGGCAGTGCTATGACATACACAGCAAGCAACCGGCAGCAGGGCATTTCTCTGAGAATCCTTCCATAGGTCCAGTATTATACTGAATAGTAGGTATGAGGGTACTATTTTTATACCTGATGCCAGCTTTTAAGTGGAAAAAGCGTCAGATGTTTTCCTCCACAGAAGTGTCTGTAATGTCCTACCTTCCTGCCCAGGCCCTAGTCTGTCCGGGGATACAAAAGGCTAGTGTGAATTTCTTTGTGTGTGAACTGAGGAAGTGTCTTTGTAGTACAAGTAGGGCTATGCACAACTCCGGGTTCGAATGGCCAATCCTGCCAAAACCCAGCCCCTCTATTGTTTGGCTGTCTGGGAGGAATGCACAAAGCCAACCGCTAACTACACCTAGTCATGTGGCCCAGTAAACAGGCTGCAGGCACTTTCAAAATTGCGGCAAGAAATCTGACTTTACCATTAAAGATGTTACATTACAATTTCATAGACACTAAACACGACACGTTCACCTGCCAATCAAAAACTATCACTTATTAAATGTAATAAGGTAACCCAATGTTATCTTAAGAGATAAGTAGTCCTTACAGTAATGAAAAACCAATTTGTGAGTTTTTCACTACCAGGATATTTAAAGCTTAAAAGTATAGCTCCAGATTTTTAAATGCAATGCACCCTTCCATATGGGGTGTTAAGTGACTATCTTAGGGGTGACATATGTATTAAAAAGGGAGTTATAGGTCTGGTAAGGGGTTTAGTTTGCCAAATCGAATTGGGAGTTTAACACTGCATTCAAGCTGCAATCATCAGGCCTGAAACATGTTTAAGAGGGGACTTACGTGGGTTGCACAATACAACCTGCAGGCCCACAAGTAGTATTTAACGTACCAGCCCTAGGTCTATGGTATGTTACTTTTCTAGGCTATTATAATTAAAAATTACATTAAATATGGCAATCAGGTACAAAACAATGTTACCATGTTTTAGGGATTGGGCGCCACAAGCACTTTAACCTGGTAAGCAGTGGTAAAATGCACAGAGCCTTAAGGCTGACAAAAACAAGTTGAGCAAAATAGGAGGGGAGAAGGCAAACAGATTCCAAATCCAATAATAGTCCATCTCTATCATGAGTGTGTGAATACTACAGCACATTGGGTAATGGATGATTGGGGAAGGACCTTTTTGGAAGACTCATAAAGCATTGCTCAAAAGACAGTTGATGATGGACACTTTATTGACAAATGTTATTCTCAAAAGGCCACCTAATATTTCTTCAGAATTTGCGATTTTGGCATGGAAGTTTACTACCTTTCTTGCAGAAAGAACTGATCCTATAACCAAGGATGAAACATTTCCAGGCAGCAGAATCCTTGTTCCCCTAATCTGTGCATGTTGAAGCACAACACATGTAGGACAATATCCAAGTGGGAACCACCTCATAAAAGATGCAAATATAATTCCAAGGAGTTTTGCCATTCATAGAAAATGCAATGGATATTCAATAAAATGTCAGTCATTCAGTCGCCTACTGAAACTGTGAGATAAAATCCAAGCACTGGTATAGATATGAACACCTATCAGCTACTTAGAAGAGGCAAGCTGATCTTTAATTTAGCAAAGTTAGTGGATCTCCTTATGTCTAAAGGAAACCCTTTTACCACTGCAGTCCTGCAACTAGGATTGATTTTTCCCCTAGAAGTGATATTTTTGAAACCTGAGATTGTACACCATATCTCAGGATTGAAGAGCCAAGAAAGGTGCATAAATGCCTTTCCTAGTTTTACATTTGATTACTCGTTTTATATATATAATTTCCACATCACTATTTGGACTATTTCTAGTAAAAGACTGTGGCTTTAGAGAAAAATTCCAAATAACCTCATTTTCAGAAACCAGAACTGGATTAATCTAGTTGTAGGTGTTGCTTAGACACCGAGGGCCTGATTTAGATCTTGGCTGTATTCCCAGCCATTGGCAGCGGTTTTAAATACTCCGTACAATTGATGTAGTCCCGCCTGCTATATTAAGATGTATGCAGGCTCTGTTGGCTCATTAGCCATCCAGCTAATGGTATTCCGCTGATTTAGATGTTCTTGTTGTGCTGGCATTGTCCTGGTTGCAGATGTATCACAGTGTAGGTCCTGATGGAGTGGAGACAGGTGAGTACAACTTATTTTCATGTCAATACACATATATGTTGTGTTTACCTCAAAAACAAATATAGGTGATGTGTTATGCCCCTTTTTGTTACATATTGCATGCCACTCAAACAATTGACATACACTATTGAATGCACACTCACAGGAATCACAAGCCCAACACACCCAAGCACCACAACAACAATAATTTTTTAAGTCCCAATACAGTTGTGTTCACTTTATCTAGATGAGTGAGAAAATAAACGCTACTTCATTACACAAAAGTAAGATATTGCATGTTGGAGCAATGCAAAAGATATACAAGCTACAGCAAGTGTCAATACTTAAATCATAGAAGAACAATTGTACAAGTAGCTTACCTTAGATCCCGGCGACAATTGAGTCATTTGGTATAATGGTGGAGTTGGAGCACCAAGGGAAGTACCTACATGATGAGGTAGAAGATAGAAACGGAAGAGGAAAAAGGGTGAGTTTTGATTTATTTAGATTCCACCAACTCAAAGAGGAGGTATTTTTACTACAGTTGCCTCGACGGAAAGGTACATAGTTATTTGCTCAGCGGAATCCTTGCCTGACTCCCTCTGCCAGCTGCTTCTGCCTATGTAGCTATTGACTCGAGTAAATATTCCTGGCAGAAGCGGAAGGACTCTGGGAGTCTTTCACCCAAGGACTCCAGACATCTAAATAGGGTGGACTGGCTGAAAAGTCAACGGGCGGTGAATCCGTCAAAATAGCAATGGCGGGACCTTTGCCAGCAAGATCTAAATCAGGCCCTAAGTCTTTATTACAAGCTGGCAAGACTTTGCCAGGCATACCAGAGAGTTAGAATTAAGTTTATTTAACAGTATTTTAGCTGCAAAGTCTGCATACTTTTCCCCCCAAAAAGGGGAATAATTGCAAGCACTCACAATTACCATGTGTTTTACTATACAGTTTTTCACCATTTTGAGGAAAAAATTCACAAATTGTCCACCTGCTCCGAGCAGACATAAAGTGTATGCAGGAATTCTGGTAGGGGGATCAGGGTGGGGTGGGGAAACAATGGTACACTTGTGTCTGTCTAAGGGAAGCCATGTATGCTACCTCAGACTTCTGCAAGGAGTGAGCAGGGGCTGAGCAATGAAGATATATGCAGGCCCTTTTCCTACAGCTTCTTCGAGAAGCGTGATGTCTCGGAGACCGGAACTATGACCAGAGTTTTCAGACCAGATTCCTGATCCACATATCATTTCAACATTCATAATCTCATGCAGAGGTACCACTTCAATCAATCAATCGATCAATCAATCAATCAATAAATCAATCGGTACTCTTCTAAAGCCCCACCATTCACCTTTGAGTGTCTCAAGGTGCTGGGTGGAGGGGCTGGGTCTGCGGGTTAGTCGAAGAGCCAGGTGTGAGGTCCTTCCTGAATTGAAGCAGCGATGGTGATTGCCTGACGTGCAGAGGCAGTGGGTTCCTGGTCTTTGCAGCGGGATCAGAGAAGGATCTTCCTCCAGCAGTAGCCTTGCTGATCCATGGTGTGGTATGGTGGCCATTGCCAGTTGGGAGGAGCTGAGATGTCTGGTGGGAGTCTAAAAGAAGTGGCAGTGGTTGAGGTATGTAGGTCCGGCATTGTGGGGGGCTTTATATGTGTACGTGAGAAGCGTGAAGGTAATTCTCTTGTTGAAAGATAGCCAGTCAAGTCCTCTCAGGTGGGCGGTTATGTGGTTGCAGCGTAGGATGTTCAGGATGAGTTTGGCAGAGGCATTCTTAAAAGTCTGCAGTTTTTCTGGAGTTTCTGGGTGGTGATGGCATAGAGTGTGTTGCTGAGGTCGAGTCTGCTGCGGACTAGCGCATGGTTTACCATTTTATTGGAATTGGTGGGGATCCACTTGAATATCTTCAGAAGGAGGCAGAGCGTGTAGAAGCTGGAGGATGAAACAGTGTTGATTTTGTAGTTCATTGAGATCAAGGAGTCCAGGATGATGCCGAGGCCGTGTGCCTGGTCCATGGGTCTGGAGGCTTCAAAAGGGTCAGCAGTTTAGGACCCCTAACCAGTGTGAGTGAAATTTTAGGGACTTCTCTGATCACTATGCACAGGATTATGCTGGCACGTCTCTGTTAACCAACAAATAATCCTTGAATGTGGAAAAATACATTTCCAAAAAAGAAGACTGTGCCTAAAAGGTAATGAAACGACTGATCTAGGGTCAAGAGGCTAGCCTTTTGCTACCTTTAAGAGGGGCATAAAAAGTAGGACTACTGAATTCAAGAAGTCCCCGCTGACCACTGCAGACTAGACCATGCCGGTGTCCTGGCTAGATAGATGGATGGTACATAGAATTGGGCCCTAAGGACCTGAGGCCTGTATCATTGAGTGTTGCTCCTGCACAAAACATTTATTTTTATTAATTGATTTAGCTTCCTGCTATGACCTGCTGGTGGATTTTAAGAACCAAAATATGACTATCCAAAGGTAAATGTACACCACCTGTGAAGTAATCTCTGCAGTTATAAAATCCATCTTTGTCCCCAAATGAGCTTTTGATGTTAAAAAGTCAGGGTCTCAGCTGGAGCTCAGCAACAATAAATATGACTTTGAGGTACCTTCTCTGCATTCAGCGGTTTGCCTTGTCATGCTGGAGTACTGGGAATTAGAGAACTGTTCTAAGGTAGATGGTAATAATTTGACCAGTGTGACACTGTGATCTTACTGGACCTCTGCTTCAACACAATTGGCTTTAAATCATGACTAAGTACCTGTCAACTGTGAAATTTGAGTTTCAACTGCCACTTTAATTACCAAACTGTACTTTGTGGCACGGGAAGTAGTACCACAGTATTATTACTCACATACTACAAAATTAGGTTCACTAATCTACATGCAAATATCTTTTTTCTGTTCTGTCATTCCTATCTTGTTTGTGTGGAGGTATTCATCAAATGTGTGGAGCTTTCCACACACAGGACACATTTTAGTAGCAAACTTGGGAGGGATGGGTAGTATCTTGAAAATGGAGAATATTTATATCTGAATGGAATGGGCTTTGGGAGGACTAAGAATGTATTTAAGGAAGGGTGTACAATTACAAACTCCCACCCAAAAGAGTAAACCCATTGCTATTCACTAACTAGACTTCTAAAGTTACTACAGCCAAAACGTCCCAAAACAGTTGTAAATGTACAACAGTCCAATCCACACATGGTACCACAAAATACGTCTTCAGAAAAGAATGGAGGCAAGTACTTAAGGTAATGTCCTTATGAAAAATACTAAATGATAAAATGATTTAAAGTTTGAAAAGGGACCTACCTAGTTTCCATAGGAAGAGAATTTTCCATTTGCCAATAATGTTGGCATTGTTTGACAAATCCTTGCAAACTTTTCAAAACTAATATGATACTCACTTTAGCTGCTGTCTTGAAAGTTTCATGGTGATCCTTCAAGTGGGTGCCAAGAAAAAGGAGGGTCCCAAAACATGCTTTCCCCATGGTAATTCCTATAGGACCTTTAGACACGCCTACTGCTGAACGGAATTGCACCAAATTTGACAGGAAGGTAGAGATTGGTCCAGGGAAGTGCCTTTTCCTGACTTGGTGTACATCTGTTTAGGAGTTGCATAGTTAATAAATTAAAAGAATTTCAAATTTGTATACATAAGGATGTGGAGGATTCTCAGCCCAACTCGGTGCTACACAAACCCACACGCCAGGAGGAGTGCTGTAGTTAGCTGGCCACAAGCTGTCTAAAAAAGTTATGGCCACCATTTAATGAAGCAGGACATGATCCCGGAGGATAGAAATAAATGTATAAACCACTATAGAAGTGGTCAGGGCAGGTGTACCCTGACCCCCAAGGGATATTGTAGGGGTCTCTCAGTTTTATGGTATGAAGTTTAGAATGACAAAATCATTTTTTTTTCATGTGGATGGAGTTGCGATCCAATAGTGGTACACAGTGCGTCACCCCATGTAACATGGTGAAGTCATAAACATTATTGAAGCAAATAAAAAATATATGTATTCGAACATGCACTCACTGTCACACAGACACTCCCACATCCACTCAAAGACCCACTCAGATACTCACATACCCACTGACAGAACCACTCAGTCACTCAAGCACTCACAGACTCATGCACCCACTAAAAGACCAACTCACACACTCACTCCCAGACCTACTCTGAGATTCATGCACCCACTCACAGACCTACTCAGACAGTCATGAACCAACTCACAGACCCACTCAGACACTTACATACTTACTCACAGACCCACTCAGATATCCACATACCCACTGACAGAACCACTCAGTCAATCACCCACTCACAGACTCATGCATCCACTAAAAGATCAACTCACACACTCACTCCCAGACCTACTGTGAGATTCATGCACCCACTGACAGACCTACTCAGACAGTCATGCACCAACTCAGAGACCCACTCAGACAGTCATGCACCAACTTACAGACCCTCTCAGAGACTCATGCAATCACTCTCAGACCCACTCAGACAGTCATGCACCAACTTACAGATCCACTCAGAGACTCATGCATCCACTCACAGACCCACTCAGACACTTATGCACTCACTCATAGACCCACTCAAAGGCTCATGCATCTACTCACAGACCAATTCAGACACTGATGTACCCACTCATAGACCTACTCAAACACTCATGCACCTAGCCACAAAACAGTCAGATAGTCACAGAACAACTCAGTGATCCGCTCACAGACGTATTCACCTACTCACAGACCCAATTAGAGATTTATACATCCACCCACACATCTACTCAGAGACTTATGTCTCACAGACACATTCAGACACTCACAGACCCTCCCAGACACTCTTGCAATCAAACACTCACTCAGAGACTGACACACTTAGTCACACACACCTATTGAGAGACTCATGCACCCACTCACAGACCCACCAATATACACATGCTTCTACTCAGAAGCTTGTGCACCCACTCATAGACCCACTATGATTCTCACGCTCCAACTCAGACACTCATGCAGCCATTAACATGACCCACTCAGCGACTCACGCACCCACTGACAGACCCACTCAGGCACTGATACACCCACTCAGAGATTTACTCACAGACTCATGCACTTACTCTCAGATCAAGTTACATACTCATGCACACACTCAAAGACAGTCTGACACTCATCAATCCACTCAGAGATCCACTCAGATATTCATGGATTCAGTCAGAGACCGAGTCAGAGACTCATAACCCACTCACAGACCCATTCATACACTAAGGCACCTAGAGAGAGGTCTACTTAGAGACTTATACACCCACTTAGAAAGTCAGTCAGACAGTCATGCACCAACCTAAAGACCCATTTAGATATACATGCACCCAGTCAGAAGTCCACTCACACATCCACTCACAAACTCACTCAGAGACTCATGCATCCACTCACAGAGCCACTCAGACACTGATGTAACCACTGTATCTACACCCTGTTGCCTTCATCTGTATAAATTCCATGCCGGTTTAAATACAGAATGTTGTTGTAGATAGAGCCCATGTTATGGCCTCTGAGGAATGCAGAAACAGCTTTATTAACATGTTATTAACATGTTGCCTGACTTTGTCAACTTGTGAACAGAATTGATTTGACCTCTCCCATTTCTGCCTTTGGCATCTGTTGGAGTATTGATAACAAGCTTCATAGCACACGCAATTTTCTGTAAATCATCAGTCTTTTCAGTTTTAATAAAATTCAGATTCTTCTGCCAGCCAATGCATGTTTTGTCAGTGGGTGTGTCACCCAATGATTTTCTCGAGCTGGAATATTAAATGAAAGCCTAGCTTACATTATTATCCAATGTTAACAAATTAAAATAACATTTTTTATACAGTGTGTGTCTCCTGACCGTTTCCCAGTATTAACAGTGGGTGGAGAGCTCTGCTCCGCCCGCGGAGTGTGCGGAGATTTGCCTACTTCGCTATCAGTGGAGAACGCAGAGTAGGCAAATCTCTGCACACTCCGGGGTGGAGCGGAGTTCACCAGTCCCTGCCTCCCCCGCCCTATTAACAGTTACGTTTAACTTTTAAAAAACGAGTTAAAGTAAATAAAAAAACACCTTACCGTAGCTGCGGTGTCCCCAGGGTTCCCACATCTGCTTCATCGCGTTCTCTGTAAAAAGTGCGCATGCGTGCGCCTGCACATGCGCATTTCTCGGATGCGCATTGCTCGCGAGAAATGTGTATGCTCGAGCATGCGCGCATGTGCAGTTTTCACAGAGACCTTGATGAAGAGGAGGAGGGCAGCCAGGGACACCGCAGCTAAGGTAAGGTGTTTTTTTATTTACTTTAAGACATTTTTTAAAAGTGAAAAGTAATAGTTAATAGGGTGGGTTGGAGGCAGGTGGCGTAGTGGAGCTCCATGGAGTTTGTTATAAACTCGGTGGCCCTCCGTGTAGCCCCGCTACGCTGACTACGCCAGGGGTTACCCAGTGTACATTGATGGTTTGTGGTGGAAACATACACTTGCCACATTTGAAGTATGACCTTGTTCATTACCATTAGGGTGCATTAATATGCAACATGCCAAGAGCTTCTAAAGCACTTTTCTTTTGATTGCCACTACAACTAGTATATGAAACCATATAATTTGAGTGCTGTAAGCTGAGTACAGTGACATGGTAGTGATATTGTCACAATGCCGCAAAATACATTACAACAATATTTAAAATATATTCCAAGTAGAAATATACTATTTTTACAACTGTAATAGTAAACCTGTGGTTGTAGTCATAATTGGATATATATGTATTTTTGAACTATAAAAGTCACGCCAAAGTCGCAGACCTACCGCGTACCCGGAAATACATGTGACGGTGCGCAGATGCATCGCAACTCACTTACATCTTTTAGAAAGACTTTAGAAAGTTTATTGTTTTTTGATGACATTGTTTTGTATTAGTTTGCTAGGAACCTACATACATTGAACAAATCCTACATATAACATGTAATACCTATTTTACTTTCAAAAATGCACTCTAGACCTGCACACCTGATAAAACGTGGTGCATGGAGGCATTTTAGCACATAAAAAACATGTACAACCACCTGACCATGCCATGAGTGATGTAATATGTGAGGTCGTAAGCAGTGAATTGCAGGGGCATAAGTTATAGTTAGCTCAGGAATCTATAACTGAAGCATTTCTCTGGTTTTCTAAGATTTCAATGTGAGCCAACGTATAACGTCCCTGTAACCTTTGTTTTTAGTGAATATATATATATATACATGTATATATTACCTACTGTCGGTCTCCAGTAGGTAGTTATAGTTAGGACCTTGTTTCTATTCAAAAAGCATTTTTTCTTTTGCCAATACCTTTGGCGCCGTTAGACGAACCTTTGCAAAATGTTCAAAATTAATGGTTTACTCAGGTCAGCTCCTGTTTTAAAAGTTTCAGGGTGATTCATCAAGCGGTGGCCGAGAAAAAAGGGGGGCCCAAAACACTATTTCCCCATGTTAATTTCCATAGGAAACAGCCCGAACTGCTAAACAGAATTACACCAAATTTGGCAAAAAGGTAGCTCTTGGTCCAGAAAGTGACCTTTTTTTAAATGGTGTAAATCCGTTCAATAGTTGCTGAGAAATTAAAAAAATAAAAATGTATATATCTGAGCACCGAGGAGGAGTCGCGACACCTCACGAGCACAAGCTGACTTCTGATTGACTGCCAACACTCCACACCAGAATGTGTTGGCAGACATCTTGTGACTCGGTAACCGAGTCACAAGAAAACAGTACACAAAAGGTGAAAAACAATAAAAAAAAGGGCAGGGTAGGAATACCCTGACTGCCTAGGCCTACTCAGAGGGTCCCGTGAGGAACCGCAGGCCCAAAAAAGCATATTTTAAAAAAAAGAAATCAGTCAAATTCATGCTGGGTGTGTGAATCCAGTCGAGAAAATAAAAAACAGAAGTGCCTGTTTTCCTTAAGCCCCCGTTTGGTCCAGGTCCCGGGGGCAATATGCAATTATGTAGCGTGAGCGCGGGGGGGAGGCCCGCAGCCCTGGGGACGCCACCTCCCCGGGGCTTAGTTAATTATATGTGGGGTCACCCCCCCACAGCCCCAGGAGCGCCACCTCCCCAGGGCTTGAATAAAAAATGCATGGGGCCTCCAACCACCCACGCTGCCCAAGGGACCACCACCTCCCCGGTGCTTTCATATATTTGAGGTGGGGGGCCTCGTGGGCCCCCAAGCCCTGGGGTCTACCACCTCCCGGGGAATTCATAATTAAACTTGGGGGTCACACAGCCCCGGGGGCCTCCACCTCCCCGGTGCTCTGGTTTAAAAAAACAAAAACATCTGTGGGGGGCCTTGAGCCCGCAGACCACCATCTCCATAGGGCATATGAAAATGAAGTACAGGGGTCTGTTGTGGAACCCCGGGCCCCAGGGACCACCATCTCCCTGGGGCTTTAAAGAGTACGGAGGGGGGCCATGTGGCCTCCTGGAGCCCCCGATGGCCCTTCGGGACTGCCACACCCCAGAGCAAGCTCCTGCAAAGTCCCAGCGTGCCCACTCCCGGGAAATTGCCATTTGCTATGACAGGGCAGGAGCACTCTGCCTTGATTCATTGAAGCGAGAGCAGGAAACCTGTTCTTGCTTCAATGAAGCAAGGCAGAATTGCGTTTGGGCAAGGGGAGCAGCATGTTAGCAGCTCCCCTTGTCCAAAAGTAATGCTGGCTCCCGCAGGAGGCAGGGAGCTGGCAGGGACCGTGGGGGCATAAGTACTTCCACAATGGTCCCAATGCTGAGGGCAAGCCAACCTCCCCTTTATATTTTTTATTTTTTTTCAAAGCAAGGCCGGCCCTGGGGATAGGGTCCCGGGGCCATAATTGGCCTTAGAAGGGTAGCCAAGCAGCCCCCCTCCCCAAAAAGAAATCCAGGCTGGGCAGGCCCCAGGGGATGGGGTCCCTTTGGCCACGTGTGGCCCCCCTTCCAGACAAAAAAAACAAGGCCTGGTCCTGGGTGATATTGTCCCCAGGGCCAGAAGTGGCCCAGGGGAGGGGGGTATTGCGGCTCCCCTCCAAATTAAAAAAAAAACTAGGCCAGGCCCATGGGGCGGAATACCTGATCCTTGTCGGAGGCCCAGCACCCTTTCTCCACCACTCTGTAAACGCGACTACTAGTTAAAAAAAGCATTTGCAATGTAATAGGTTTTGCATTTGCGAGAGTTAGAGCTATTGGTGTTGTAAATGTAAATGTTTTTTAGTAATGTTTTTTATGTAAATGTATGTTGTGTATAGTTGAATTATGTGGAATGTTGTACAGTGAAATTAAGTGAATATAAATTATGTGGTATTTATGGTGTAAGAATTACGTGGAGTGAGATTATGTGTTGTGGAGAGTAATTATGTGGTAATGTATTCTGTGATGTGGAGTGGTAATCTCAGGTTTAGTCTTTCTCGTTTCCATAAAAGCTAAACCATAAAGTCAATGAAACACAAAAAAAGAGGAACCACTGATGAGCACTTCTGGACCTCGTCGGAGGTATGAGAAGGGCCACTGGAATTATGTGACTGTTCGGCTGCACCAATTTTCACATAATTAAACATTTTCCACATTTGCCAAATGTTCCATTATCTGCTGCCTAATCCGCAGATTTGAACAAAAAAGCCTTGTTCCTAGCTGAAATGTCTCAAATGTTCTCAAAAACGAAGCGTCACGTGTTACAGCATGTTGAAAGACACTTTGCAAAGCTGGAATGGTCATGTGTCACTTATTGCAACTTGTGGGTGTTAAACTGGTACTAATGGTACTAAACCTCTATTCCTTCTGTGCCTTTCATGTCTCTTGCTGCATTTCTCTTGCTTCTGCACTTCTTTTTCCCGTTTTTGCACCTCACTTGCCTCTTTCTGCACCTCTGTGGCTTTTATCCACATATCTCTTGCTCCTTTCTGTACCTCTCTTGCCTATTTCTGCACCTCTCTTTTCTCTTTCTTCACTTCTCTTGCTTTTTCTAGACCTCTCTTGCTTTTTACTGCAGTACCCCTGCTTCTTTCTGTACCTCTCTTGTCTTTATGTACGTCTCTGTCTTCTTTTTATACCTCTGTTGCTTCTTTCTGCACCTCTCTTGATTCTTTTTGCACCTCACTTGCCTCTTTCAGTACCTCTGTTGCTTTTTTCCCCATATCTCTTGCTCCTTTCTGTACCTCTCTTGCCTATTTCTGCACCTGTCTTTCCTCTTTCTTCGCTTCTCTTGTTTCTTTCTAGACCTCTCTTGCTTTTTACTGCAGTACCCCTGCCTCTTTCTGTACCTCTCTTGCCTTTTTGTACTTCTCTGTCTTCTTTTCATACCTCTCTTGCCTCTTTCTGCACTTCTCTTGCTTTTTTCTGCAGTACCCCTGCCTCTTTCTGTACCTCTCTTGCCTCTTTATGCACTTCTCTGTCTTCTTTCCATACCTGTGTTGATTCTTTCTGCACCTCTCTGCCTTCTTTTTGCACCTCACTTGCTTCTTTCTGCTGCTCTCTTGCTTCTTTCTGCACTTCTCATCCTTCTTTCTGACCACTCTTGCCTCTTTCTGTACCCCTCTTACCTCTTTTTGCACCTCTGTTGGTTCTGTCTGCACTGCCCTTGCTTCTTTCTGCACCTCTTTTTCAAATATCTGCATCCCTATTGCCTCTTTCTGTACCCCTCATCCCTCTTTCTGCACCTCTCTTGCCTCTGCACACCTGTCCCCTCTTTCTGCACCCATTTTTCCTGTTTCTGCAACTCTCTTGCCTCTTTCTGCAGTTCTCTTGCCTCCTTCTGTATCTCACTTGCCTTTTTCTGCACTTCAATTGCTTCTTTCTGCACCTCCCTTGCTTCTTTCTGCACCCTACTGTATTTTTCTGCACCCCTGTTGTCTCTTTCTGCACTCGCCTTCCCTCTTTCTGCACCTCTCTTGCTTCTTTCTGTTGTTCTCTTGCCATGTTCTGCACCTCACTTGCCTCTTTCTGCACTTTTCTTGCTTCTTTCCACACCTCTGTTGCTTCTTTCAGCAAATCTTTTGCCTCTTTTTGTACTTCTCTTACTTGTTTCTACACCTCTCTTGCATCCTTCTGCACCTCTGTGGCCTCTTTCTGCACCTCACTTGCGTCTTTTTGCACTCCTTTTGCCTCTTTTTGCACCCATTCTTTATCTTTCTGTACCTGTATTGCATCGTCTTTCTGCACCCCTGTTTTCTCTTTCTGCACCTTTCCTGCCTGTTTCTGCACCTTTCTTGCCTATTTCTGTATCTCTGTTGCTTCTTTCTACACCTCTCTTGCTCTTTTTCCACCCTTTGTGCCTCTTTCAGCACCTCTGTTGCTTTTTCCTGTACTTCTCTTCCTTCTTTATGTAACCCTCCTGCCTCTTTCTTTACTTGTCTTTCTGCTTTGTTCACCTCTCCTACTTTTTTATGCACCCCTTTTGCCTCTTTTTGCACCTCTGTTGGATCTTTCTGCACTGCTCTTGCTTCTTTCTGCACCTTACGTGCCTCTTTCCTGTACTTCTCTTGCCTCTTTCTGTACCTCTGTTTCTTCTTTCAGCAATTCTCTTGTCTCTTTCTGGATTTCTCTTTCTTCTTTCTGTACCTCTCCTGCCTCTTTCTGTTCTTTTATTGCCTCTTTGTGCATCTCTCCTTCTTCTTTCTGCATCCCTCTTGCCTATTTTTGCACCTCTGTTGGTTCTTTTGCACTGCTCTTCTTTTTGTGCACCGTTTTTGCAAATTTCTGCACCCCTCTTGCCTCTTTCTGTACCCCTCTTCCCTCTTGCTGTACCTCTTTTGACTCTGTCTGTACACCTGTTCCCTTTATGCACTCCTTTTGCCTGTTTCTGCACATCTCTTGCCTCTTTCTGCAGTTCTCTTGACTCCTTCTGTACCTCACCTGCCTCTTTCGGCACTTCTATTACCTCTGTATGTCCCTCTCTTGCTTCTTTCTGCACCTCTATTGTCCCTTTCTGCACCCCTGTTGTCTCGTTTTCCCTCGTTCTGCACCTCTCTTGCTTCTTTCTGTACCTCTTTTGCTTCTTTCTGCACCCTTTTTCCTTTTTCTGCATCCTTCTTTCTGCTGTTCAATGTTCGGGCCTGAGGTGGTATTGGTCCAGGTTTCGTGAAGAACACTACGACCTGCGTGGTGCTGTCGAGGAGGTCCCAGATTTTGGTGGCGTGTTTGTGGAGGGATCGGACGTTGAGGAGGATGTATTGCAGGGTCTTTGGTTTGGGTGTGAGTTTGGGGGAGAGTTGTTCTGGGTCTGTGTTCCTTGCAGTGCTGTAGGTTTGTTGGCAGTGTGTACAGCTGAATGTAAGCCAGTGAAGTTATTTTGCAGTTGTTGTTGCGGCCCGGGTTGGGTTTGTGGAGTGCTTCTGGGTCATAATGTTGGCAGTGTGTAGGTCCAGAGTCCCTGGAGCTAGTAGCAGTCGGGTCATGGACGGGCGCAGAAAGGATTGACTTTGGCGCACCAGTGGAGAGCTGGCATTTTATGGGGGAGGTGGGAGGGAAGGTGCAGCTGGGAGGTGGGAGCAGGAGTTGGCGGACGGGAGGGGCCACGGGGGCAGCAGTGGCAGGTGGTGGCATGGGAAAAAGACACAGAAAATGGCATGAAATGGGAAGGAATGAGTGCGAAAACAAGTGGCAAAAATTCAAGAAATGTCACATCACAGGGCAAAACAGACAATGTGGGCAGAAATTTGTGAACAATACAGTAAAAAAATACAATTCAAGGTGCAACAGGGGTGGAAACTAGGCTTGAACCCCTACCAGCCTTCGGCAGAGGCCCAGCACAGCAGACGGGAGCTACGGGGGAGAGAGTAGGTCCCTGGCAGAGGTCTTTCTACACCCTCTTCTCTATTTCTCCACCTCTCTTGCTTCTTTCTGCACTTCTCCTGCATCTTTCTGCACTGCTATTGCTTCCTTCCGCACTTCTCTGGCAAAGTTATGTATCCCTCTTACCTCTTTCTGACCCCTGTTCCCTCTTTCTGTATATTTCTTACCTGTTTCTGCGCCTCTCTTGCCTCTTTCGGGACCTCTGTTGCTTCTTTCTGTACTTCTCTTGCCTCTTTCTGAACCCCTCTTGCCTCTTTATGCACCTCTTTTGCTTCTTTCTGCACTTCTCTTGCTTCTTTCTGCACCCCTCCTGTCTATTTCTGTATCCCTTTTGCATCTTTGTGCACCTCTCCTGCTTCTTCCTGCACCTTTCTTGCCTTTTTCTGCAGTTATCTTGCCTCTTTCTGCACCTATTTTGCTTCTTTCTACACTTGTTTATGCCTCTTTCAGCACCTCTGACTTAGAGGTAGTTTTAATTCCCCTGCCCTATTATGTGCTAGGGCCTTACAGGAGAGGTCATGCCAATCACAGGGGTACCCCTACCCAGAATGTACCCTAGTGTATGGAGGTATTTTCACTGTATTCTAAGTGTCTTTCAGCATAGCACTGGCTCTAGTCAGAGTCAGTTACCACCAGTACCAGTCAGCAAAAAGTTGGGGTCACAGGATGACTTTGCAACAAGGCCTCTTTCAGCACCTTTGTTGCCTCTTTCTGCAATTCTCTTGCTTCTTTCTGCACCTTTCTTCCTGTTTCTGCAAATGCCCTACCTCTGCAGGCATAGTTAGAAATGAGCATTTAAAAAACCTTAGAAATTCACTGGAAAAAACATAGGTTTCAGGGATGTTATAGTTAGAAATTAGCATTTAAAAAACCTTTGAAATTCATTGAAAAAACCCATAGGTTTCAGGAACGTTATAGTTAGAAATTAGCATTTAAAAAATCTTTGACATTTACTGAAAAAAAAATTGGCTTCGGGGATGATATATATATATATATTCACTGAAAAAAACATAGGTTTCAGGCCTTATATAGTTAGGAATTAGCATTTAAAAAACCTTTGAAATTCACAGAAAAAACCATAGGTTTCAGGAGTTATATAGTTAGGAATTAGCTTTTAAAAAAACTTTGAAATTCACTCAAAAAACTATAAGTTTTAGTGGTGTTATAGTTAGCTGGACATTTTACTCATACAAAACCATTGAAATTGCTCCTATATAGTTAGTTGTACTAACTATATTTCGCGCACCCGCAATCCACTGCTGATGATGTCACATATTAGATCATTCATGACATGGTCAGTGACATCACTGATGACATCTCAAATGACATCACTGATGACATCACTGATGACATCATCCAGTGAATGTGGTTTGCTTCGTTATTTAAATATGCATTATATATATAGCAATTTGCATTGAAAAATGAGTGGATATATATAAATAAATATTTGGATGGAGGATTTACTAGCAGTGTAATTGACTGTTTACTTGACCAATTTATAATGTCTCACTAAATATAGTGGATAGTGACTAAACTGTGTGAATATCTGTATCACTTTGTCAGTTGTTGTGTAAACTGATTCTACAGTTGGTTACTAGCTATGTGAAAGTCTATATTAGTTATTGATTAGTTAACTGAGTATTTGTATGGGAGTGTGAAAGTGTGTGTGGTTCGGTGGGGGGGGGGGTGTGACTATCCAAAGATGTGTGAATAGTTGATTCAGTAGATATATGAAGTTAAAACTACATGTTCTAACAGTTGTTTGGGTGAGTGAATAACTTTATGGGTGTGGTGATGAGCAAATATATTTCTCAATGGTACAGGTCCAACAAACTAGAAAAATAAAAGGCAGTGTATGTGTCAGTTGTTGTATATAAATAAGTATACATAAGACACAATGATTGTGTGAGTGACTGTATGGATAACTGTATACTTGTAATATTGATTTTATAATTCACTAAGTATGACTTACTATCTAAATGAAGAGAAGAAGTTGTGTTTGTATAAGTGTTTTGCTAAGTAAATATGTAAGTATGATCCATTGTTTGCATAAGTGAGTAGGATGACTTCATATGTGAATAGGATGCGTGCTGTTGTTTAATGTCGATATAGATGTATAAGTATTTTTGATAGTGTTCTATTGTTCATTGACTGCATGTATGAGTGAATCCATAGGTAAGTGATTAGATGTGTGTATACATCTATGAATCACTGAGTGGATTTTTAGATACTTGTATTGCTGTGACAATGGATTTAAATATGATACTCTGTATTTTACAAAGAGTGATGAAAAATTGTAATAGTGTATGAAAAGGTGTATGTGATTGTCACGTGGATGATGTCATCAGTGATGTCATCAGTGATGTCATTTGAGATGTCATCAGTGATGTCACTGACCGTGTCATGAATGATCTAATATGTGACATCATCAGCAGTGGATTGCGGGTGCGCGAAATATAGTTAGTACAACTAACTATATAGGAGCAATTTCAATGGTTTTGTATGAGTAAAATGTCCAGCTAACTATAACACCACTAAAACTTATAGTTTTTTGAGTGAATTTCAAAGGTTTTTTAAATGCTAATTCCTAACTATATAAGGCCTGAAACATATGTTTTTTTCAGTGAATTTGCAAGGTTTTTTAAATGCTAATTCCTAACTATATAAGGCATGAAACCTATGGTTTTTTGAGTGAATTTCAAAGGTTTTTTAAATGCTAATTCCTAACTATATAAGGCCTGAAACCTATGTTTTTTTCAGTGAATTTGCAAGGTTTTTTTAAATGCTAATTGCTAACTATATAAGGCCTGAAACCTATGGTTTTTTCAGTGAATTTCAAAGGTTTTTTAAATGCTAATTCCTAACTATATAAGGCCTGAATCCTATGTTTTTTCAGTGAATTCGCAAGGTTTTTTAAATGCTAATTCCTAACTATTTAAGGCCTGAAATCTATGGTTTTTTCATTGAATTCGCAAGGTTTTTTAAATGCTAATTCTATTAGCGGATAACGTTTTTATATATTAAAACGTTTTTTAAATCTCAAATGCCTGCTTTGCTAACAGAGTTTTTAAGCACAGGCTCTTTTGTCTCTGGTGGCCATCTTGGGAGACTGCATATCAGAATTTTTTAATGAAATATAAGAGGATTTGAGAAGTCACTCAAAATGTGCCCTAATTTTTCTTTCTTCAGCACTAATCATAATTTGTATGGCAAAATGAACCCCCTCATTTTGTTCCTTTGCAAATTAAATATTTTAAGTGTTAACACTTTATTCCAATCAAGATGACTTCAGGTGTGCCATACTTTTGTCATAAGTAAGACTGTTAGCGCTCTAGTTGTTCTTTAGAACACTCTGGGACATTCTGTCATTGGGCTATAGTTGGGCTACATCTGGCTGATATTTGGGCTACATTTGTTTTTTTTGTCTCTGGTGGCCATCTTTGGGCTACATTGGGCTACATTGGGCTACATTAGGGCTCTAACATATATATAGCCCAATGTAGCCCAATATATATTTTTTCAAAGTTAATTTTGTTAAAAACCACTGGAGCACATATCTTGAGACATAGCAAAGGCACATCGGGCTACCAGTCCCTACAATTTTGCCAAGTTTGGTGGAAAACCATTCAGCCATTCGGGCTAAAAGTGAGTCCAACCGCCCTATGGAAATTAACATGGGGAAAACACGTTTTGGGACCCCCCTTTTATCTTGGCCCCCGCTTGACGAATCCCCCAAACTTTCAGGGAAGGACCGGAGCGCCGCGAGGCAAAGTTAAGGAAAATTTCAGGAAGATTCCTCAACCGGCGCCAAAGTTATTCCCAATAGAATGTTGCGATTTCCCTATGGAAAACAATCCTAACTATATATACCTACTAGCTATCGCCAGTAGGTAATATATATATATATATATATATATATATATATATATATATATATATATATATATTACCTTCTGGCGGTCGCCAGTAGGTATATATAGTTAGGATTTTTTCTCTATGGGATTTTTGAAAATTCTATGTCTAATAACTTTGGCGTTTGTGGACGGAATTGGCTGACATTTTCAGGAAAATGGCACATTTTGTTTCTGAGCAGCCCCTGAAAATTTTGGGGGGGTTCGTCAAGGGGGGGCCGAGAAAAAAGGGGGGTCCCAAAACGCGTTTTTCCCATGTTAATTTCCATAAGGCGGTTGGCCTCACTTTAAAGCTGATTGGTTCTTCGGCGTCTGTAAACATTCCAAACAGTCCGTAGCGGCCGCCATCTTGTCTCTCGGTAGGATCGAGAGACAAGAGGAGGCCAAAGCGAAGGGGCAAATGACCATAAGGGGGCATAGTAGATCGTCCCTGACCTCCTAGGTTTGATGTGGAGGCTTTGAAAGGGTCTCGCAGGGCAAAAAAAATATATACCGTTTTTTTAGTTTTTTTGCGTGGAGTGCGCCCGGTTCGCGAACCGGGAAGCGTTCTGGGGAGCGTACTTTCTTGAAAATTAGTGAAAAAAGTTAGAGTAAAATAATAATTGTGAGTGATCAGATGTAGGGTAGCTCTGAGAAGAGCTTTTGGGTTTATGGTACATTTAGGTACTTATAAGTAGGTACCAATGCACAGTCTTAAATTCAAAATGAAAACTCTGTTGCCCTCATCTGAGAAGTGAGCTCCATCTCCTCTGTAGATATCTTGCATGTAGTAACGCAAGTTATTGTTGTACAGGGAGCCCATTCCATGGTCTCTCATGTAAGCTGAAACAGATTTGTTTACATGCTTCCTCGACTTCTCAATTTGTGGACAAAATTGGTTTGACCACCTCCATTTCTGTCTTTGGCATATATTTGAATATACCAAGGCAGTCTGAGGAAAAAGTGCCATCAATTGCTCAAAGGTGTCCTTTAAAAGCATTTCCAGACCTACCCCAGTCAAAGTGCCCAAATCATTACCTCCACAGTGCACAATTAACAGGTCAGGTTTTGGCAAATGCATAAAGGTTTTCACCAATGGTATCAATTGGTGACATTTTAATCCTCTGTGGCCAAACCACTTAATTTCCACATCTTGTAAATTGAGGTTAGGTAAATTCCTGTTTTCAGCGTACCTTTGAGCCCAATAGATATAACTATGTCCAACAATCCAGACAGAAAACATGGCGAGAGAAGGTTCTCCTGCAGTCAGATGAAGTGTGGCAATGAAATGGCAGTTGAAAAAATGAGAGTGTAAAATGAAAAAAACTGAGGAGTTTCTGTGTTAATGAAGCAGTAAGAGTGATTGGTGGATTTTGATTGCTGAAAACAGAAAGTTAGTGTGCATGGATGAGTTCGTTGAAAGATGTATTTTGAGTGGCGAAGAAAAAATCATTAAATGAAAGAATGCTCTGGATATGCAGGTGCACTGAGAGTTCAGAGTTCAATTGCAACATTGCTGTGTGAACTTGGAAACACCAGAGGTCTTGCAAGAGGTGGTTGCTATGCAGAAAAAGCAGAGAGGGGGCAGAGGGGGGAAGGGTTTTGCTTTGAAAAAAAGTGAGGGAAGAGTTTTGATTGGGTGACATGAGAGATATGTGTGAGGAATTACAGCATTTCTGTGCTTTTGATAGCTGCAGACTGTGGAGTGCATACCTTTTGCTGTGCTGAAGACAAATTGGTGTGTTTCTGAGACTGTTTTGAAACTCAAAGTATTTGCTAAGGTGAGAAAAGATTTCTTTAATTTAGATAGAAAATAGTGTGCTTTAAGGAGAAAATTATGAAGAAAGTTGTGTTTTTCAAATGTTGCTTTGTCTCAAGTGTTTTACAAATAGATTTTGTTTCTTTGAGAAATTGTAATTGGAGAAAATGTGAAGTATTAGTACTGACAGGGCTTTTATGTGCATAGGAGCTGTGGAGTGTTTTCAAATTATGACTTGTAAATCGTTTTTGAGAAAAAGCAATGGTTTTAATATTGATGAGAAGGACATAATGGTGTCTGCTTCTTTATAAGGTAATTGAGAGTCTCTGATGTTATTTTTCCCATTTCAATGTAAGAAGTTTGTCTGTGGAGCAAATTGCTTGTAAATATGCTCCCACCTGTGCATGGCAAATTTAGATTTTGAATGTTTGCGTTACATAGGCATGTTAAAGGTGACTGAAACATGGTGCAAAGGCAATCAAAAAACGCTTTTATGTGTCTTAAGGACATTTTAAGTCATTTCCCATGTGCAGTGTTTTCAAATTATGAGTTGAAAATCGTTTTTGAGGTAAAGGAATGTTTTCAAAATTTATGTGCGCCATATGCCCCCAAATTTCTTTTTCAGGGGTGCAGCAGGGTGTTCTTGAGACACCCCTGCACCCTCGGAAAAATTCGTAATTTGCGATGAGGTAATTGCTAATCGCAAATTGCACCTTCATTCCTATGGGCCTCCTGCTGCATGGAAATGAATGGGTAATTTGTAATTAGCAAATAGGTCATCGCAAACTAGGAATGGTAAAGAATCGCTATTTATTCCTTAAAGTTCGCTATTTAGGAAATGCAAAAAACTTTGATGATACATATGGCGGTTCATCTCTAACAAGATAAGAAGCATAGGGATAGATTTATGATGACTGGCGCATCACCAGGGATGTGTTAGTCATTCTGTGCCGCTGTTCCGTCACCTATGGTGTGCTGCATTTACAATGCGGCGAGTCATGGGGCAAAAACAGCACAGATGCGTGACGTATCTGTGCCGTAAAGGTGGCGCATTGCTGGAGTTGTATCGCAAGTGTGATGAAGCTCCAGCAAGGCTCAGGGGTGCCCCTGTCGCAGGGTTTCTGTTCTCACACAGAACTGTGGACAGAGGATTGGAACCTCGGCGAATTAGGGTGTCCCAAAACTCACCTTAGTAATCAAAACCCCTTAGCAAGCTAGGTACAGTGTCACATTGGATATAACAAACTCTCAATGTTTAGACAATCCAGAATATGAACTTATAGTACCTCAGGATACGTGGAACTCATGAACAGTCGGTCGTTATATAGTTCTTAGAAACCAGAACATGGAGTTAAGAAGAACACATGTGTATTTGAAATGTTTATTTACTAATGCCGTCTTCTCAGGCGTAGTATCTTAGATAATACAAGTACACATATTATCAGTAGCAAAATTACCAGCATAGTTAGTAGTACATAAAAAGCGAATGGTGACAGTATGTTAACATGCTGTAAATGAATAAGAGTTAGCAACACTTATAAGCAGCCGCGGGCCGTGGAGGGAGTTACGGTGGGGCAGGGAGGCGGGGAGGGGGAGGGGCAGGGTGGAGAGGACTCCACCCTGCCCCTCCCCCTCCCCGCCTCCCTGCCCCACCGTAACTCCCTCCACGGCCCGCGGCTGCTTATATCTCACCCTCCCTAATACACATAATATATTATTTGCTAAGAAGGTCTCTTTGTGTTGGTTTAGGGCGTGCCGATACTTTAGTGTCTTAGATTTGAAGGAATCACATCAGCATACACCAGCTCTCTCTTCATGTGAACCGCATCAAGTGTTGTGTATGTGTGTTCGGCAAAGCAATATAAAACCCGCCTCATGCCCAGAATTGGCAGAAGCTGCACTTATGTTATGAGTATGAAGTCGTGGAGATCAGACCTCATAACAATTCTGTATCGTGTTGTTCTTGAAACTTCAGCACTCGCTGTACAGATATAGTTTAACAAGTAAAGCAGATAGTAGAGCAATAACATATTATTGTCATGTAAATCACGATGAACTATTAGGTTGAAAGCTAAAGCAACAACTAAGTGTCGTGTGCAGAAGTTGCAAAAAAGGAAAAAATGGCGTTTAAACCGGTAATGAGTCCATGCTAACTTAACACGGTGTAAAGATATCGAGGACCTAGATGACACCTCCGCATGATCCGGAAACGAACTGAATAAGATAATAGAAGTGCCATCTCATGAGAGCAGATTGCAAGTTTATATGTGGACGGTCCGCAAGGTAAAACATTAAAAACTAGGAAAATTTAATGCTAAAGAAAAATAAAACAGCCAAGTACTTTATCGAGTCTTAAGCCAATAGGCAAGCTAAATATTAAAAACTTGACAAATAAGTCAATGAATTGTCAATGAAATGCTAGTACTCAGCATATCAAACATGAAAAAGGTCTATGACATAACTGTGTATGCAAAATAAGCTGCAACAGCCTCCAATAGGAAGTCACCGTCTTCATCCGAAAAGAGTTCAGACCAATTAGTCCATGCATCAATGCCACAGCCATAATCCTTTCGCCAGGACAAACCAACTCGTGAGTAATGATAGGAGTCATCAGCTGATTAAAGTCGACGTCAGGAGAAACCGGTCCGCAGAGACACAAATCAATGGCCCAATTGAAATCACAGGTCAGGCAGTGAAATACAGGCTGGACACAGGTGAAGTAGGAGAATCGAAAAGATAATCCATATGCCGTGCTTAATATCGCCAACGGCATTGTGCCATAATATTCTAGCATGCGATTGCGGAACAGTGTCAGCAGCTGCAGGGCGGGAGCTTGCACAGGAGGGACATCCATATTTAAAAATGTAAAAAAGCACAAGAGCGTCCGCTGGTAATGCAAGTAAAAATGGGAATACACGAAGCAGAGTGGAAAAAATAGAATGAAAGAAAGCAGGGATGACTCCAAAGATTTTCTCAAATGAAGTCACGAGACCACTGGTAACAACTTTAAAAAAGTGCGCCAGGCCCTTTGTGGAGGACGCGTTAGAGATAGTCCGAACCATCTTGCTGAAATGGAAAGGCGAATCTGTATTTAAAAGGGTCTGCACCTCTGTACGGGTGTTCGCTATGTGAAGCACGAACGTTTCACGGGCCGAAGTCAAGGCCACCTCTCTCTGAGACAAAAGAGCTCTTATTCTTGTCATGCCGTTGAAATGTGCTCCCAAGGTTGGTATTTGTGGCCAGATTGAAAACTCCCTATGTTCATGTGTGGGAGGAAATAGAACATTTCTGCAGCAAATAACCCGTTCATTTACTGTTACGATAAAAGGAATACTTTTAATTAACCCAGAACAATCTTCATTATTGAGCATCAAATAACTACCATTTTCCAAGAACTTGAACGTGGGGATGATAGCAGGAACTGGTGTGCCTTGCAACACGCAAGCCATATTTGGTCGGTGTTTGTTGCATGAACCGTGTAACTGTATGTGCCTACACATTAGTGAATGATCTGGCGTCTCAGTGCATTCCTCTCCATTCAGATAAACTTCTTGATCATCTTTGAAAATCTGTATGTGTATGGAAGCGACCAGACCTCATGAAGAAAACCACTACCTAAAGGTTAATAACGACCTATTGGTATATATTTCATACAATTTGAAAACTTATATAAAGCAAAAGGCAGCGTTATTAAACCGTGGATAAGGCACGTTACCAAAGCAATCAACCTTTTGGATTTATACTGGAAATGTTAAAGGAAGAATTACGGAGTAGGGCCTGTAAATCTTTAATGGACAACGAGTAAAATTACTCCAACCATCATATTCCTCTAACTCCGGGATAGTAGGGGTGTTTAATTTTTTAGTAGTAGCCAATCCAAAGCATTTGGTCTGGGAAATTGTTTCATTCACAAACAACATATGATTTGGGATGAGACATGCATGGTGGAAAGCCTCAGTGCCTTGTACCTGCCAGGTTCGTGAACCCCAAACTGATGTAGATCCTGGATATTTTTACTCTGTGTTAAGTTAGCATGGGCTCATTACTGGTTTAAACGCCATTTTTCCTTTTTTGTAACTTCTGCACACGACACTTAGTTGTTGCTTTAGCTTTCAGCCTACCTGCGTCAAGATCTATGCCTGCTTCAAGCAGGCGCAGGGTTTTGATGTAGCTTTGTCCTATCTGATTGTAAATGCGGCACACCGTGGGTGGCAGAGCAGCGGTGCACGTTAACTGGTGCATCCCTGGGGATGTGCTAGTTAATATAAATCTGCCCCTTTACATTTAATTATGTGCAGGGGACACAGAGTAGGTGAGGTTTATCCAAGGTTAAGAAGAGATGAGTCCTGTTCAGTGAAAAATTGGAGATAGGCTTCAGTATATTATATACTTAAGTAGTGTGTTAAGTTTTTGATGACTGTTATTAATTTACTGTTGGGTAATAGTGGTTAATAACATTTTTTATTATATTTTACCACAGATTCAACTGCAGATTATTTCAAGATTTTAGGATGCCAAGCAAAGAAAGAGTGAGAAAGGCTGCAAAACGTCAAAGACAGCAGGACCATGGAATAATGCAGCAGTCCTCTAACAAAAAGATTTGTCAAGTCACCAAGAAAGCACTGGGTAAGAGTCCAAAAACAGTCATAAGAAATATGTCTAGTAAAAAAAATATTACTACAGAAAATGTTTCAGTCCAGAAAAGGAGAAACAATTCAAATGGTAAGGAAAGGCCAATGAGAAATGTTACTGCTAGAGTAAGAGATAACTCTATGCCTGAAAGTAGAAGGAAACAACAGTTTAGGGACATTCGTAAACGAATGTTCCGCAACAGGATAATTGGGAATTTGTTAAAAAATATTAAGAAAGGTCAACAGAAAGTGGTTTTTTATAAGAGAAAAAAAATAGTTGAGAAAGTTATTGATCAGGCATTTGAAATTAAACGTAAGTTATTTATTTTGACAATCCATAGAATTAGGAAGCTAAACAAGGCAATTTATGATTTCAAAAGAAATAGTAGATGGAAGAGAATAGTTAAACGTAGTAATTTTTGTGAAGTTTTTTCTGGAGAATGGATGCATAGTTCAAGCTCTGAGGCATTTTTTAATGAGGAGAGTTATTTCCAGGATAATGATTTGGTGCATGCAGTTGACACCAGTGGTCGAGCTTATGAAGTGAAAGATGGTTGTCCAGTTGAAAAAGAAAAACTTGTGAGAACAGAGATAGAAGAGGTGTTAGGTAAGGAGGTTTTAGGGAGACGTCCTAAGGGTCCTGTGTACACCTGGAAGTGTAGTAGTATTTGCAGTGTACGACAGGATTCCATCAATTTGCTTTGTGATTTTATACGGTCATTTAATAAGAAAAGTTTGAAGCAGAAAATGAAGTTGTTGCAAGAATTAGATCCTTGCAGAGTGAGAGAAGTGATAGGTTTGCATGGTCATTCACTGGCTTGTCTTTCCAGGAGAGTATGCCAGAGTGTTTTTCATCATTTCAGGATGCTAGCAGTGCATCATAATAAAGTGAGGAAATTAGTTAGAATGTTGTATTATGCTAAGAGTCCAGCAATTATGCTTAAACAATTATGCGCTGCTCTTTTGCATGGTTCTGAAATAGATGTGAAGAATATATGTGAAGAAATTGAGTTTTGTTACTTTGGAAGTAAAGAGGAGAATGTTGAAATTGACCAAGAAGAAGAGAGTAATGTGGAAGATAGTGTACAGGTTTCCAGTACAGATAATTTCCAGAGGGAAATTGCGACGTTTGAGGTGAAATCAAGTGAGAGGCCAAATTTCACTTGTGTGTGTTGTCGACGCACTTATTATAAGAATCAGACTAAGTTAGTGGATTTATATGGAAAAAGTGAAAGGGAAAATAATAATGAATGGAAGGATTTTACAACATACTTGATGGTAGAAAATTGTTTTGATTTGGGATTGGATCAACGTGTGTGTACTTATTGTTGTAACAAATTAAATCAAAACCAGATGCCTGCTAGAGCAGTTCATAATAATCTGGAATTGGTTGAGATTCCTTCTGAATTGAAGGATTTAAATACTTATGAATCTATTTTGATTCAAAGTATCCATCCCTTTCAGGCTATTGTAAGAATGGAGCCAAAGACAGGGAAATTGCCTCCATCAGATTTACAGAGAGGATTAAAGGGAAGAGTTGTTTATTTGCCTCTAGATTTGAAGAAAAACATTAACACAATTGGAGTAGAAAAAGTGGAAGAGGAACCTCTTGTTATCTTAGTTAATGGGGTTCCGACAAAGAATAAGAAAATATGGCAAGATTTAGTAGATGTTAGGAAAGTCAAAAGGGCAACATTGTATTTGAAAAAATATAATAAATACTATAAAAATGTATATGTTGCAGAAGAGGAAGTAAGTGAGGAAGAGGATAGCGATTTGTGTGCTGGTCAAATTGAGAAAGTAGAACCCTGTACTATTGAAGAAATATATGAACATTATAGTGTTCATCCTTTGCATTCCAAGGAACTCATGGGGAATGCTATTGAGTTGTTTCAAATGAAACAAGCGAAAGGGAGTCCCATTAGTGTTTGGGAGGAAAGTTTGGAAGCTCGGTGTTTCCCACAGCTTTTTCCAACAGGTCAGGGAGGAAGATATGATGAGCGACCTCATCAAATTCCTGCTTCTGAATACCGGACTTTGCGATTGTATGCAGGAGATCCTAGGTTTCGACAATGCATTCCTTATTTGTTTCATCTCCTGTTTGAAAGCGATCTGTCTGGACTGTCATAAGCAGTGAACCACATCTTGAAAAGTGGTATACACATGCAAAACATCTCGGCAAGGGACTTTATGGATAAAGTCAATGTCCAAGACAGTATTTTGGATTCTCACCTGATTAATCTCATGGCGTGTCAGCGTGGTACTAATGAGTACTGGTACCGTCGTCATGGTGATTTAAAATGTATGCTGAGGAACTTAGGAACTCCCACATGGTTCCTCACTTTGAGCTGTGCTGAGTATGGCTGGGAAGACTTACTTGAATTTCTACGAGAGGCAAATGCTAACGTAGAAAACATCGAATTCAAGACACCCGGAGAACTGTGCTCTTTGGATCCAGTCAATGTATGTAGGTACTTCAATCATAGATTTGAAGGTATGATGTCTTTCATCATGAATAAGAAGAATCCACCTCTTGGAGAGGTGTTGGATTTCTTCTGGAGGAAGGAGTACCAAGCAAGAGGTGCTCCTCATATACATATGTTGCTGTGGATCAAGGATGCACCTAAATTTGGAACGGATGCAGAAGACTCAGTGATGAGTTTCATAGAACAGTATTCTACGTGTGCTGTTCCAAACGCAAAGGAGAAAAAAAGCCTAAGAGAAAAAGTTCTACGTTTCCAAAGCCATCGATGTGGAAAGTACTGTCGTCGTAAATTCCGGAACAAAGACAAGTTCTACACCAAATGTCGTTTCGGCTTTCCACGACCGGTGATTTCTAAAGGAAGAGTGAACAGTTTGATGTCTTCGCTGCGACATAATGTGATGAAGAAATCACCTAAAAACACATACAATTTGAAGAGGAACGAAGAGTCTAAGTACATCAACGACTACAACCCGGTGATTTTGTCCATGTGGAATGCTAACATGGATATACAGTTTGTGGCTGATAACTGTATGGCTGTGGCTCGGTATGTGACATCTTACATCACCAAAAAAGAGAAGACAGAATTGAAGGATATGTGGGAGGACATTTCCCATGAAAAGAGCCTCAGCAAGAAGTTGTACAGTTTCAGTCTGAAGATGTTGTCGCATCGAGAAATCGGAGCTTACGAATGTTCTGACCGGTTGTCTTCAGCAAGTCTCTATGCCAAGTCCAGGAGTATCGTTTGGGCGAGTGTTGGTCTTGCTGCAACGCGTAATCGAGTTCTGAAACCTGTGCGGGAAATTGAGTATTTGGCGGAAAAGGAGCCAAACAGTACCGACATTTTGAAGAGCAACATGTTGGATACATATTATCCAAATCGAAGCAGTCACCTCGAGAATGTTTGTCTGTATGAGGTTCTGCAAAATTACATATTCAAGAGGAACATCAAAGAAGATACTGAGAAAGGAGTGTATGCTGTAATAGGAAGTGAGGGATGTCTGGTCAAGCAAAGAAAATGCCACTTGATAAACCATCGAAAATTGAGTGGCGAATCTCCTGAAAAAAAGGAGTTTTTCTATTTAGCACTTTTGCAACTTTTTAAGCCTTGGCGTGCAGAAGAGGAACTGCTTGGAGATTTCCTTTGTTACGAAGACTCATTCAATGCTGCCAAGGAGACCATAGAATGTCCTGCTTTTCCCAAATATGTAGAAATGTTGAATGTGGAAATTGAGCAGGAAGCAACGATTGCAGCCGAGATTGCCAGAGATAGTTCTCAGGACAGTCAGAGTTCTGCTTCATTGAGTCAGGATCCACTAGGAGGACCTCTTATCGAAAATGAAGCTGCCACTGCTATGAATGAAGTGGAAAGAGCCATGGCACATGCTCAGGAGGATGCGGTTAACTTAGAAGAGTTGGAAAGACAACTCAACGTTGAGCAGAGGAAAATATATGACGAACTTACCATGCAAATTGATCATGGATTAAGTCATGACAAGAAAGAGTGCTCATGTACGTCGTTGAAGCCTGTCCGACTGTACGTGAGTGGAGAAGCGGGAACTGGAAAAAGTTTCCTTATTAAAGCAATTTCATGTTATTTGCAGGAAAGGACAGAGTCATCGCTGTCTTGTGTTGTCACCGCTCCAACTGGACTGGCAGCACATAACATTAAAGGGATTACTTTACATCGTTTACTGATGCTGCCAGTGGAGCATGACAACAAATTAGAATATCACAAGCTATCTGGAGATGCTTGTTTTGAAGTTTCAAGAGTCTTGAGGAAAATGAAACTTCTTATCATTGACGAAGTAAGCATGGTTTCCAATGTCATGCTTGCCTTTGTGCATTTGAGAATGCAAGAAGTTCTCAAAACAGAGTATGATGTGTTATTTGGTGGCAAACACATCATTGTTTTCGGAGATCTTCTGCAGCTGACACCAGTGAAAGGGCAACCTGTGTTCAAAATGCTCACGCATGAAGATACCAGGAAGTGCTTAGGGAGCATTGGCAACGTCAATATATGGTTAAACTTCAATTATGCTGAACTGCATGAAAATATGCGTCAGGCAAAGGATGAAGTTTACAAGACTATTCTACAAGATGTTAGAATTGGAAAAGTGACCGAGCATGGGAAAGAAGCTTTACATGCACGATTACTGACAAATTTATATCCAGATGAAGATGTTGTGCCTGAGAATATTTTTCAGAAAGTTACTGAGAAAAAATCTGGAATATGTTTGATGCCAACTCTTGCAGAATGTGCCAAATTCAACAACAAAATGTTGCATTTAGAAAAGCAAGAGATTGTGAAACTGGAAGCTATTGACAGAGTAGAGCATATGGGATCAACAATTATTTTGTCTGAGAATCTGAAAACAAAATTGGCTTCATTAGAGAAGAGTATATCTAAAACTGCGGGTTTTGAAAAGACTCTGAATGTGTGCTTCAACTGCCGTATAATTTTAAGAAGGAATTTACATGTTGAAAGAGGTCTGGTAAATGGATCAATGGGTAATGTTGTTGATTTTGTGAAATACAGAAATAGAGATGGAATTGAATTTTTAAAAATTAAATTTGATGGCATTGAGGAAGTACAGCTAATTGCTCGTTGTTCTGCTAGATTTTTGCTTGTAAAAGACTTATATGTTCGTCGTAAGCAGTTTCCTGTTTGCTTGGCATATGCGGTGACAATCCATAAATCGCAAGGTTTAAGTGTAGACTGTGCATTGGTGAATATTGGCAGTTCTGTGTTCAAGGAGGGTATGGCATATGTGGCATTGTCACGAGTTAGGACTTTATCGGGATTGTACTTGATTGAGTGTGATGTCACAAACATTTGTGCGGATCTAGATTGTGTTAAGGAATACAATAGGTTGAGAAGAGAGTATGCGCCACATTTGCCTCAGTATCCTTTGTTTGAGAAACGTGTGGTAGGCCGGAAACGAAGAAATGTGACCAATACTGGGGAGGTTGTAGCAAAAAGACGAAAAGTCGATGAACCTGAAATTATAAGCAGAAACAAAAAGGATTCTGTTGAAGATGTTGTTGGTTTTCAATTTGAAAACAGTTCTGGTGTCAACTGCTATGCTAATGTAGTGGTTAATGTTTTGTTTTCTCTAGAAAATGTAAAAGAAGAGATTGTGGTCAATTCTGATCAAAGATTTTGCAGTTTGTTAAATTCTGTGTTAGAGAAATGTAGCACTGATAGAACAAACATAGAAAGTGTGTCTGAAATTCAAAATCTGTTAGACAGATGTTCAGGCCAAACACAATTCTCTCAAAATAGTCAGCAAGATTGTCAGGAGTTTTTAATGTATATGCTTGATGTATTGCATGATGAAGGTGTAGATGTAGATCACCTGTTTGGGCTTTCTTATCAATGGCAGCATGACTGCGAGAACTGTAGGGTATCAAGTACTACTAGTGTAGACTCAGAAAGATTTATATATTTAACTTTGCCAGACAGTAAATCAGTCTCTTTTAATAAGCTAGTAAAAGCAGCTGATCACAACATGGAGTGTAGCCAATGTAAATCTGAAATGATGTCCACATTATTTATACAAACATATGGCCAGTATGTCATTTTAATGTTCCAACGATGTAGGCCTGATGGAACAAAATTGACAACTTTAATTAAAAATTTTGTGGCTTCACAGTTGTCAATATCAGGAAGGACTTTTGTAACTGTAGCAATTATATATCATGATGGTCCTTCAATAACATCAGGACATTATACAGCTTATTTAAAGTGTAGAAATGGCTGGTCATTCTGCAATGATTCTGTTTTAATTTTCAAAAAAAAATTGCCATATGACCTTAAAAACTCTTACCTGGTGTTTTTAAAACCAAAATTTTAGGGAAAGAATCTCGGGATGTGCTCTGAGGAATTTCAAGAAGTTCTCATGGCTCCTACACTATTTGGCCTTGAGGATAAGTGTAGTACAGAGACATAACTTTTTACCATAACACTGGACGTCATGGAGAAATACGTGCACTTTGAATGAGTTCAGAAAAACTATTTCTTTTTATAAGCTAATTGAAGCAGCCAATCAAAACATGGAGTAGAGGGAATGTAAGTCTGCAATGCTGTCTACTGTTTTACATTGCTTTGTGATTAAAAGTGATGTAGAGAATTAAATAATTGTACTAGTCATAAAGGTAGTGTAAGTCTGCTTCATAGTAAGCAGTATCAGTGTGATAGGAAATGTAGAACATGATTGAGCAAGAAGGGGAAGATATTACTAGTCCAGGATTGTGTAAATGATCTTCAACATTTTAATTCTGAAAGTTGCGGAAATGCGAAAAGACGGGATTGGCTTACAAGAAATCCAAGAGTTATAAATGGGTCTGACAAGATTTGGCCTTGTGGAAACTTGTGGTAGAGAGCAAGAAGTCATTTATTGTATGTAACATGTTTTTGAAAACGATGGAGGTTTTCTTTCAGAAAGTGGCGGGTTGAAAGTAATAACAGCACAACAGAGTGTAAGCTGTTCATAGGACATCCTTGGCCGTCATGGAAAGTAAGTTAACTTTAAGGAGTTCTGAATTCTGATTTGTTATGTTGTATGGGTTTTTTAAACACAATCATTTTGATTGTGTTTTTTTTTCCCCGCTGTTATATGATGAATACCTTCAAGTCACTGTTTTTAGTGAAATTTGATACATTCTGAGAACAGCAAAAATAAACCATTTAACATGTATAATTAATTCTGTTCTGTTTGCATTTATGATGTACATGTAGAACTGTGTAGGAGGCATGGAGAAGGTGAGGCTTCTGTAAGTGTCAAAGTTGTTGCATACAGTGAACACATTCACACATCGGTCCACTCTTCCTTGGATGTGGTGGAGGTGGTGGGGAAGCACCAGCTGAAGCTACTAAAGAAGCCATTGCTCACTGGTAACAAAGGGTCTTTCTCTCACAATGATGAAAGTCAGAGTGAGGAAAGAAAGAGGGATTTTCATTTGGGAAGAACAATAGTTCTCAACCAATGAAAAGTGTTATTACCAAGTCACATGAGCTGCTGTGTTTACGTTACACGCTTTGCAGGGCCTCCCGGTTTGCTTCCAGAAACCTGTGCTTTGCGACTCGGTAAGCGTACCAGTTCGCTAACGTAGTACGTCATATGACGTATCACGCGACAACGCGAAACATCATGCGGACGGGAGGCGTCACGATGTTGTTTTCTAACGCGGCAGTTGCGGTAAAGAAACGTTTACCGGCTCGCGGTCTATTTCGCGGCATCAAGGTCAGCTAACGGGAAGCTTCCCGATTCGCGAAGCGGGAACGAAGAAAAAAAAATATTTTAAAAAAAAATTATTCATAAACATATAAAATATATTTTTGGATTTAAAAAAGAATACATTTTACAGCTACAGATATTAGCTGTTAAAAAACCAATGAAATTCACTGAAAAAACCATAGGTTATAGACCATATATAGTTAGGAATTAGCATTTACAAAACCTTGAAAATTCACTGAAAAAACCATAGGTTATAGACCATATATAGTTAGGAATTAGCATTTAGAAAACCTTATTTTACTCACACAAAACCATTGAAATACCATATATAGTTAGTTGCACTAACTATATATCGCGCACAAGCAATCCACTGCTGATGATGTCACATATTACATCATTCATGACATGGTCAGTGACATCACTGATGACATCACTGATGACATCTCAAATGACATCACTGATGACATCACTGAAAACAACATCCAGTAATTTTATGTTTCTGTAAAGTTTAAATATGTCTTACATATTGAAGAATGAGTGGATGTATAAGTGTCTGGATGAAGGATTTAGTAGGTGCATGACTGACTGTATGAGTGACTGATTAAATGTGTCTCACTGAGTTCATAGGTTAGTGACTAAACTGTCTTAATTTGTGCATCATTATGTCTGTTGTTCTGTAAACTGCTGCATGTGTTGATCAGTAGCTATATGATTAACTATATGGGTTATTGATTGGTTGCCCAAGCATTTGTATGGGAGACTGAGTGTGTGTGTGGGTGGCTGGGAGGTGTATGACTCTCTGCATAGATGTGTGAGCAGTTGATTGACTAGATGTATGGGTTCAAAAGTGCATGTGGAAACAGCTGTATGGGCAGTTGACTGTGTGCATGAGTGCATTGGTGAGTGAATGGATATCTCACTGCTACATGTTAAAGTAAGTACATATGTAAAATACAGTACATGTGAGAGTTGACATATATAAATAACTGTGCATAAGAGCCAGTGAATGTGTGAGTGGCTGTATGGATCATTGTGAACTTGTATCCAGGATTGTATAAGTGAGTAAATATGTTTTAGTATATGTTTGAATAAGTAAGGTGTGTATAACTGTATAGTTGAGGAAATGGAGGTGTGATTGATTCTTTGTATGACTGACTAAGTGTCTGAGTAACTTCATGG
Organism: Lissotriton helveticus; assembly: GCF_964261635.1. Taxonomy (NCBI): domain Eukaryota; kingdom Metazoa; phylum Chordata; class Amphibia; order Caudata; family Salamandridae; genus Lissotriton; species Lissotriton helveticus. Next base: position 338,500,801 of record NC_136063.1, on the reverse strand, counting down.
ATGAGTGACAGTCTATGAGTGTCTGTTTACACTGATTGTATCTAAGGTTATATTAGAGTCTGAAGAGGTTCATCGTATTATCACATGAATGATGTCATCAGTGATGTGATCAGTAATGTCAAATGAGATGTCATCAGTGATATCATCAGTGATGTCATTTGAGATGTCATCAGTGATGTCATTTGAGATGTCATCAGTGATGTCATCAGTGATGTCATTTGAGATGTCATCAGTGATGTCATCAGTGATGTCATTTGAGATGTCATCAGTGATGTCATCAGTGATGTCACTGACCATGTCATGAATGATGTAATATGTGACATGATCAGCAGTGGATTGCGGGTGCGCGATATATAGTTAGTACAACTAACTATATATGGAATTTCAATGGTTTTGTGTGAGTAAAATAAGGTTTTTTAAATGCTAATTCCTAACTATATATGGTCTATAACCTATGGTTTTTTCAGTGAATTTTCAAGGTTTTGTAAATGCTAATTCCTAACTATATATGGTCTATAACCTATGGTTTTTTCAGTGAATTTCATTGGTTTTTTTAAAAGCTAATATCTATAGCTGTAAAATGTATTCTTATTTAAATCCAAAAATATATTTTATATGTTTATTAATAATTTTTTTTAAATATTTTTTTTGTTTCGCTCCCGGTCCGCGAACCGGGAAGCTTCCCGTTAGCTCAATTTAATTCCGCGACCCGATCCGCGAACCGGTAAGAAATCAACATAGTGACGGTATCGCGTTGCCGCGTAATGCGTCTTATGACGTACTGCGTTAGCGCACCCGGAAGTGCCCCGGGGCGCGGACCGAGGCGCGAAACGCAGCTCCCCGGAAGCGATCCGCGGCGCGAAAGCGCGACGTATCGCGTTGCCGCGAAATGCGTCTTGTGACGTATCGCGTTAGCGCACCCGGAAGTGTCCCGGGGCGCGGACCGGGGCACGAAGCTTAGCGACCCGGAAGCTAACCGGGGAGCGTTCCGCAGCGCGTAACATGAGCGTGAGAGGTCATGTGACTTGTTAATAAAACTTTTCATTGGTTCATTTCACTTTTGGTTTCATAATGATGGAAGGCTAGGTCAGGTGACTTAAAAATAACACTTTTCATTGGTTGAGAAGTATTGTTTTTTCCCAAATGATGAAAACCCCTCCTTCTTTCCTCACTCTGACTTTCATCATTGTGAGAGGAAGACCTATTTTGCTTGTTGGAAAATGGCTTCATTGGTAGCTTCAGCTGGTGGACCCCCACCACCACCACCACCTCCTCATGGGAAGAGAGGACCACCTCCCCAGGTCCTGACCAACACTGAGGAGGAAGAGGAAGAAATGGATGAGGAGGGAGAAGAACCACAATTTTTAGAAGAGTTGCCCCGGGTTTCCAGAAAGAAAGCCAGTTTCATCTGGCAGTTTTTTTCAATACCTCGTGGCCAAAAAAAAGTCAACGCGAGGTATGTCACCTGCCTGATATGCAAGGAACAATTGTCCAGAGGGAAGGACAAAAAATATAGCTTTGGAAATCATACAATTCACAGGCACATGACGAGGAAACATCCCCTAAATTACAGCCGGGCGGAATTAAGGGATATGCACGACAATCCAAGACCAACTCCTGTGGCCAGACCAACAATACCGGTTTCTTTAACACCAGAAGAGGCACGGGAAACTGTGCCAAATATTCAAGAAAATTTTGGGCACATGATTCACTTATGTATGCACTGTCGTGCATTATTAGCTTGTGGCAACATGAGCATCAATGCTATAAACCTGGCGTATGAACACCATGATTGCCCTAACCGCCCCCAGTAATTTTTTTTGCTCCTGTTGAGCCCTTTTCAACGCCTGTTTTTTGTTGTTTCCCCCCCACAAAAAAACCCCCAAAAAAATATAAAATCGTTCAAAAAATACAAAAAATGTTCAAAAAATAAAAAAAAAATATAAAACAACAAAAATATAAAAAAAAAAGTTCTTTTCAGTACTACCTTCCCTTTCCAAAAAAATTGCTAGAATGTTTAGCACTCTGGCAAGCTCTAATTCTTTTGGTTCGCTTCCGGGTTAGCTTCCCGGTACGCGGACCGGGAGCTAACCAAAAAAATTAAAAAAAAAAAAAGTGTAAGTATAAGGAAAGGAAACAGAGAGTGATGTTAAAAGAAAGACAGCTATACGGAGTAAAGAAGAGATACTGTTTAATAGATCTATTTACCGAAGAAAAGACAGAAGAGGGTATAATTGTGAAAAACAAAATAGATAACGAAGTGAAAGAAAAAAAAAGAGAGTATAACATTAACAAAGAAGAGTTTCTTGGAGAATGTGAGTGAATGTTCAAAATAAGATTAAAACATGAGGAATAACAGAGAGAAAAAATAGAAAACAGAAAACAAAAAATAACAGAAAAAGATTAATTGAAACAGCAAAGAAATGTAAGTAACATAGAGCCATATCATCAACATAGGCAATAAAAGTTTTGCAGCTTTTATTGGCAGAAATGTGTCGCTAAAGCTGCTTTTGTGGCAGAAAACTGCCACTAAAACCACTTTTGCACCAGTTTTCTGCCAATAAAAAGAGCAATAATTTTATTGGCTGTGTTCATAATATTCCCCTTAGTGTGCTTCAACTACACAGAGAAAGCATTATGAACAAGTAGTGATAGAGTGATCAGTCAAAGACACTAAGAGTAATAGAGACGCAGTGAGTGAACAAGAGTGAGGAACTATGAGAAGAGAGGGACTGAGAAAAAGAGTGGAAGGAGTTGAGTAAGTAGGTAATAGAGAAAGGAATGAGGGAAGTAGCAAAGGCAGGAAACTGAGGGTTAAAGAAATGAAGCTGTCAAACTACTAGTAGGTGAATGTGATAGAAATGTAACGAAAAGAGTACAAAACATTTACCTTATAATTGTCATTAACTTACTCACTTTTTGTTTTTATACTTTCAATCTGTGAAAGAGAGAACAAACATTTGAAAAATATTAAAACATGTATTTAAAAATTAGAAAAGACAAGGGAAAAGATTGAAGGACAAACAGTTTTTCAACAACTTTGACACTTACAGAAGCTTCTGCTTCTCCAGGCCCCCTACACAGTCCTAAAGATATACATTTTAAACTAACAGTATCTTGATGCAGATGAAGTGAGGCCTATCTTAAAACATGGTGCATCTTTTGCATTGCTGTTGTTTCAGAAAAGTGTCGCAAGACACTAAAATTTTAAATAATTGCTTCAGGATGCCAATAAGATGTCTACTATCCAGAGGTTTGTTTCAGGTGAGGCCTACTCAGGGTTGCAGATGAGATTTACACTTGTTGAAGAGTACAGAGGAGATAATACATGTGAAGGTCTACCAATGAAGTGAGTCATGTCCACTGCACTCTTCAACAAAGTTCAAACCTCCTATGTTTCCCTGGACAGACCTAAACTTGATCTGCACAATGTGATTCGTAATGATAGGAAACACAGGTGATGTAAATGAAATACGTGCAATTTATTTTGCTCATTTCACAATCACATCACTTGTGTTTCCTTTGCTTAGGTATCTCATTGTGCAGATGTAGTCTATCATATGAAAGAGTACGCAGAAGTGCAGCACTGCATGCAACAACTTTGACACTTACAGAAGCCTCAGCTTCTCCATGCCTCCTACACAGTTCTACATATACATCATAAATGCAAACAGTACAGAATTAATTATACATGTTAAATGGTTTATTTTTGCTGTTCTCAGAATGTATCAAAATTCACTAAAAACAGTGACTTGAAGGTATTCATCATATAACAGCGGGGAAAAAAAAACACAATCAAAATGATTGTGTTTAAAAAACCCATACAACATAAGAAATGAAAATTCAGAACTCCTTAAAGTTAACTTACTTTCCATGACGTCCAAGGATGTCCTATGAACAGCTTACACTCTTTTGTGCTGTTATTACTTTCAGCCCGCCACTTTCTGAAAGAAAATCTCCATCGTTTTTAAAAACACGTTACATGCAATAAATGACTTCTTGCTCTCTACCACAAGTTTCCACAAGGCCAAATCTGGTCAGAGCCATTTATAACTCTTGGATTTCTTGTAAGCCAATCCCGTCATTTGGCATTTCCGCAACTTTCAGAATTAAAATGTTGAAGATCATTTTCACAATCCTGGAATAGTAATATCTTCCCCTTCTTGCTCAGTCATGTTCTACATTTCCCATGACACTGATACTGCTTACTATGAAGCAGACTTACACTACCTCTATGACTACTACAATTATTTAATTCTCTACATCACTTTTAATCACAAAGCAATGTAAAACAGTAGACAGCATTGCAGACTTACATTCCCTCTACTCCATGTTTTGATTGGCTGCTTCAATTAGCTTATAAAAAGAAACAGTTTTTCTGAACTCATTCAAAGTGCACATATTTCTCCATGATGTCCAGTCCTATGGTTAGAAGTTATGTCTCTGAAATACACTTATCCTCAAGGCCAAATTGTGTAGGAGCCATTAGAACTTCTTGAAATTCCACAGAGCACATCCCGAGATTATTTCCCTAAAATTTTGGTTTTAAAAACACCAGGTAAGAGTTTTTAAGGTCATACGGCAATTTTTTTTTGAAAATTAAAACAGAATCATTGCAGAATGACCAGCCATTTCTAGACTTTAAATAAGCTGTGTAATGTCCTGATGTTATTGAAGGGCCATCATGATATATAATTGCTGCAGTTACAAAAGTCCTTCCTGATATTGACAACTGCGAAGCTACAAAATTTTTAATTAAAGTTGTCAATTTTGTTCCATCAGGCCTACATCGTTGGAACATTAAAATTACATACTGGCCATATGTTCGTATAAATAATGTGGACATCATTTCAGATTTACATTGGCTACACTCCATGTTGTGATCAGCTGCTTTTACTAGCTTATTAAAGGAAACTGATTTACTGTCTGGCAAAGTTAAATATATAAATCTTTCTGAGTCTACACTAGTAGTACTTGATACCATACAGTTCTCGCAGTCATGCTGCCATTGATAAGAAAGCCCAAACAGCTGATCTACATCTACACCTTCAGCATGTAATACATCAAGCATATACATTAAAAACTCCTGACAATCTTGCTGAATATTTTGAGAGAATTGTGTTTGGCCTGAACATCTGTCTAACAGATTTCGAATTTCAGACACACTTTCTATGTTTCTTCTATCAGTGGTACATTTCTCTAACACAGAATTTAACAAACTGCAAAATCTTTGATCAGAATTGACCACAATCTCTTCTTTTACATTTTTTAGAGAAAACAAAACATTAACCACTACATTAGCATAGCAGTTGACACCAGAACTGTTTTCAAACTGAAAACTAACAACATCTTCAACAGAATCCTTTTTGTTTCTGCTTGTAATTTTAGGTTCATTGACTTTTTGTCTTTTTGCTACAACCTCCCCAGTATTGTTCTCATTTCTTCGTTTCCGGCCTACCACACGTTTCTCAAACAAAGGATACTGAGGCAAATGTGGCGCATACTCTCTTCTTAACCTATTGTATTCCTTAACACAATCTAGATCCGCACAAATGTTTGTGACATCACACTCAATCAAGTACAATCCCGATAAAGTTCTAACTCGTGACAATGCCACATATGCCATACCCTCCTTGAACACAGAACTGCCAATATTCACCAATGCACTGTCTACACAAGCAAAAATCTAGCAGAACAACGAGCAATTAGCTGTACTTCCTCAATGCCATCAAATTTAATTTTTAAAATTTCAATTCCATCTCTATTTCTGTATTTCACAAAATCAACAACATTACCCATTGATCCATTTACCAGACCTCTTTCAACATGTAAATTCCTTCTTAAAATTATACGGCAGTTCAAGCACACATTCAGAGTCTTTTCAAAACCTGCAGTTTTAGATATACTCTTCTCTAATGAATCCAATTTTGTTTTCAGATTCTCAGACAAAATAATTGTTGATCCCATATGCTCTACTCTATCAATAGCCTCCAGTTTCACAATCTCTTGCTTTTCTAAATGCAACATTTTGTTGTTAAATTTGGCACATTCTGCAAGAGTTGGCATCAAACATATTCCAGATTTCTTCTCAGTAATTTTCTGAAAAATATTCTCAGGCACAACATCTTGTTCTGGATATAAATTTGACAGTAATCGTGCATGTAAAGCTTCTTTCCCATGCTCGGTCACTTTTCCAATTCTAACATCTTGTAGAATAGTCTTGTAAACTTCATCCTTCGCCTGACGCATATTTTCATGCAGTTCAGCATAATTGAAGTTTAACCATATATTGACGTTGCCAATGCTGCCTAGGCACTTCCTGGTATCTTCATGCGTGAGCATTTTGAACACAGGTTGCCCTTTCACTGGTGTCAGCTGCAGAAGATCTCCGAAAACAATGATGTGTTTGCCACCAAATAACACATCATACTCTGTTTTGAGAACTTCTTGCATCCTCAAATGCACAAAGGCAAGCATGACATTGGAAACCATGCTTACTTCGTCAATGATAAGAAGTTTCATTTTCCTCAAGATTCTTGAAACTTCAAAACAAGCATCTCCAGATAGCTTGTGATATTGTAATTTGTTGTCATGCTCCACTGGCAGCATCAGTAAACGATGTAAAGTAATCCCTTTAATATTATGTGCTGCCAGTCCAGTTGGAGCAGTGACAACACAAGACAGCGATGACTCTGTCCTTTCCTGCAAATAGCATGAAATTGCTTTAATGAGGAAACTTTTTCCAGTTACCGCTTCTCCACTCACGTACAGTCGGACAGGCTTCAACGACGTACATGAGCACTCTTTCTTATCATGACTTAATCCATGATCAATTTGCATGGTAACTTCGTCATATATTTTCCTCTGCTCAACGTTGAGTTGTCTTTCCAACTCTTCTAAGTTAACCGCATCCTCTTGAGCATGTGCCATGGCTCTTTCCACTTCATTCATAGCAGTGGCAGCTTCATTTTCAATAACAGGTCCTCCTAGTGGATCCTGACTCAATGAAGCAGAACTCTGACTGTCCTGAGAACTGTCTCTGGCAATCTCGGCTGCAATCGTTGCTTCCTGCTCAATTTCCGCATTCAACATTTCTACATATTTGGGAAAAGCAGGACATTCTATGGTCTCCTTGGCGGCATTGAAAGAGTCTTCGTAACAGAGGAAATCTCCAAGCAGTTCCTCTTCTGCACGCCAAGGCTTGAAAAGTTGCAAAAGTGCTAAATAGAAAAACTCCTTTTTTTCAGGAGATTCGCCACTCAATTTTCGATGGTTTACCAAGTGGCATTTTCTTTGCTTGACCAGACATCCCTCACTTCCTATTACAGTATACACTCTTTTCTCAGTATCTTCTTTGATGTTCCTCTTGAATATGTAATTTTGCAGAACCTCATACAGACAAACATTCTCGAGGTGACTGCTTCGATTTGGATAATATGTATCCAACATGTTTGTCTTCAAAATGTCGGTACTGTTTGGCTCCTTTTCCGCCAAATACTCAATTTCCCGCACAGGTTTCAGAACTCGATTACGCGTTGCTGCAAGACCAAGACTCGCCCAAACGATACTCCTGGACTTGGCATAGAGACTTGCTGAAGACAACCGGTCAGAACATTCGTACGCTCCGATTTCTCGATGCGACAACATCTTCAGACTGAAACTGTACAACTTCTTGCTGAGGCTCTTTTCATGGGAAATGTCCTCCCACATATCCTTCAATTCTGTCTTCTCTTTTTTGGTGATGTAAGACGTCACATACCGAGCCACAGCCATACAGTTATCAGCCACAAACTGTATATCCATGTTAGCATTCCACATGGACAAAATCACCGGGTTGTAGTCGTTGATGTACTTGGACTCTTCGTTCCTCTTCAAATTGTAAGTGTTTTTAGGTGATTTCTTCATGACATTGTGTCGCAGCGAAGACATCAAACTGTTTACTCTTCCTTTAGAAATCACCGGTCGTGGAAAGCCGAAACGACATTTAGTGTAGAACTTGTCCTTGTTTCGGAATTTACGACGGCAGTACTTTCCACATCGATGGCTTTGGAAACGCAGAACTTTTTCTCTTAGGCTTTTCTTCTCCTTTGCGTTTGGAACAGCACACGTAGAATACTGTTGGATGAAACTCATCACTGAGTCTTCTGGATCCGTTCCAAATTTAGGTGCATCCTTGATCCACAGCAACATATGTATATGAGGAGCACCTCTTGCTTGGTACTCCTTTCTCCAGAAGAAATCCAACACCTCTCCAAGAGGTGGATTCTTCTTATTCATGATGAAAGACATCATAGCTTCAAATCTATGATTGAAGTACCTACATACATTGACTGGATCCAAAGAGCACAGTTCTCCGGGTGTCTTGAATTCGATGTTATCTACGTTAGCATTTGCCTCTCGTAGAAATTCAAGTAAGTCTTCCCAGCCATACTCGGCACAGCTCAGAGTGAGGAACCATGTGGGAGTACCTAAGTTCCTCAACATACATTTTAAATCACCATGACGACGGTACCAGTACTCATTAGTACCACGCTGACACGCCATGAGATTAATCAGGTGAGAATCCAAAATACTGTCTTGGACATTGACTTTATCCATAAAGTCACTTGCCGAGATGTTTTGCATGTGTATACCACTTTTCAAGATGTGGTTCACTGCATATGACAGTCCAGACAGATCGCTTTCAAACAGGAGATGAAACAAATAGGGAATGCATTGTCGAAACCTAGCATCTCCTGCATACAATCGCAAAGTCCGGTATTCAGAAGCAGGAATTTGATGAGGTCGCTCATCATATCTTCCTCCCTGACCTGTTGGAAAAAGCTGTGGGAAACACCGAGCTTCCAAACTTTCCTCCCAAACACTAATGGGACTCCCTTTGGCTTGTTTCATTTGAAACAACTCAATAGCATTCCCCATGACTTCCTTGGAATGCAAAGGATGAACACGATAATGTTCATATATTTCTTCACTAGTAGAGGGTTCTACTTTCTCAATTTGACCAGCACACAAATCGCTATCCTCTTCCTCACTTACTTCCTCTTCTGCAACATATACATTCTTATAGTATTTATTATTTTTTTTCAAATACAATGTTGCCTTTTTAACTTTCCTAACATCTACTAAATCTTGCCATATTTTCTTATTCTTTGTCGGAACCCCATTAACTAAGATAACCAGAGGTTCCTCTTCCACTTTTTCTACTCCAATTGTGTTAATGTTTTTCTTCAAATCTAGAGGCAAATAAACAACTCTTCCCTTTAATCCTCTCTGTAAATCTGATGGAGGCAATTTCCCTGTCTTTGGCTCCATTCTTACAATAGCCTGAAAGGGATGGATACTTTGAATCAAAATAGATTCATAAGTATTTAAATCCTTCAATTCAGAAGGAATCTCAATCAATTCCAGATTATTATGAACTGCTCTAGCAGGCATCTGGTTTTGATTTAATTTGTTACAACAATAAGTACACACACGTTGATCCAATCCCAAATCAAAACAATTTTCTACCATCAAGTATGTTGCGAAATCCTTCCATTCACTATTATTTTCCCTTTCACTTTTTGCATATAAATCCACTAACTTAGTCTGATTCTTATAATAAGTGCGTCGACAACACACACAAGTGAAATTTGGCCTCTCACTTGATTTGACCTGAAACGTCGCAATTTCCCTCTGGAAATTATCTGTACTGGAAACCTGTACACTATCTTCCACATTACCCGCTTCTTCTTGGTCAATTTCAACATTCTCCTCTTTACTTCCAAAGTAACAAAACTCAATTTCTTCACATATATTCTTCACATCTATTTCAGAACCATGCAAAAGAGCAGCGCATAATTGTTTAAGCATAATTGCTGGACTCTTAGCATAATACAACATTCTAACTAATTTCCTCACTTTATTATGATGCACTGCTAGCATCCTGAAATGATGAAAAACACTCTGGCATACTCTCCTGGAAAGACAAGCCAGTGAATGACCATGCAAACCTGTCACTTCTCTCACTCTGCAAGGATCTAATTCTTGCAACAACATCATTTTCTGCTTCAAACTTTTCTTATTAAATGACCGTACAAAATCACAAAGCAAATTGATGGAATCCTGTCGCACACTGCAAATACTACTACACTTCCAGGTGTACACAGGACCCTTAGCACGTCTTCCTAAAACCTCATTACCTAACACCTCTTCTGCCTCTGTTGTCACAAGTTTTTCTTTTTCAACTGGACAACCATCTTTCACTTCATAAGCACGACCACTGGTGTCAACTGCATGCACCAAATCATTATCCTGGAAATAACTCTCCTCATTAAAAAATGCCTCACAGCTTGAACTATGCATCCATTCTCCAGAAAAAACTTCACAAAAATTACTACGATTAACTATTCTCTTCCATCTACTATTTCTTTTGAAATCATAAATTGCCTTGTTTAGCTTCCTAATTCTATTGATTATCAAAATAAATAACTTACGTTTAATTTCAAATGCCTGATCAATAACTTTCTCAACTTTTTTTTTTCTCTTATAAAAAACCAGTTTCTGTTGACCTTTCTTAATATTTTTTAACAAATTGCCAATTATCCTGTTGCGGAACATTCGTTTACGAATCTCCCTAAACTGTTGTTTCCTTCTACTATCATGCACAGAGTTATCTCTTGCTCTAGCAGTAACATTTTTCATTGGCCTTTCCTTTCCATTTGAATTCCTTCTCGTTTTATGGACTGAAACATTTTCTGTAGTAATATTTTTTTTACTACACATATTTCTTATGAAATATTTTGTGCTCTTACCCAGTGCATTCTTCGTGACTTGACAAATCTTTTTGTTAGAGGACTGCTGCTTATTTTGTTTCACCTGCTGTCTTTGACGTTTTGCAGCCTTTCTCTGTCTTTCTATTGTTGGCATGGTGAAATCTTGAAATGATCTGCAGTTGAATCTGTGGTAAAATATAATAAAAAATGTTATTAACCATTATTACCAAACAGTAAAACAATAACAGTGATCAAAAACTTAACACACTACTTGACATTTTAAATAGAAGATTTTTTAGTCCTTGCAAATTTACAATACAGAAATAGCAGAAAAGAAATGACATTTATATTTATGTTACCTGTGCTATTTTATATGTGAATCTGATCTAATTTTATGAGCATATTTTAATATTTTATTGAAGACACTACACATAACCTGCTTTTGAAGGTGTCTTTATTTTTAAATTAAACGGTTTACCTTTTTACTTTTTATTAATTATAAATTTTAAAAATAAATGTTTATATTTCCATAGGCTCAAGCAGGTCAGCTTCCCATCCTATGTCATATAATTCGGACAAATCTGCATCCTCATCACGCTCTTCTTCATCCTCAGGATTTAAATCATCCAAGGGATCAACATCCACTGATGTTTCAATTACAAGTTCAATGATGAGGTCAAAATCAACTGATTGCAGATTGTCGCTCATGTTGAGGTTGTCTTTATCTTTAAAGAAAGATAACAACAATGAGATGTTGCAGAGTAAGAGACAAATCTCAGAGATTATAATAGTAAAATTGTTTAACAAGAGTAATATTTTGCAGCTATTATTTAGCCATGTCCAGCAATGCTGAGCAGGTGAAGACTATGTCTAAATTTTCAGTGAACAGGACTCATCTCTTCTTAACCTTGGATAAGCCTCACCGACTCTGTGTGTCCTGCACATACTTAAATGTAAAGGGGCAGATTTATGTTAAATGGCACATCCCCAGGCATGCACCAGTTAACGTGCACCACTACTCTGCCACCCATGGTGTGCCGTATTTACAATCAGATAGGAGAAAGCTTCCTCAAAACCCTTCGCCTGCTTTAAGCAGGCATAGGTCTTGATGCAACATTGTGGAGATGGGGCACCCCTGAGCCTTGCTTGAGCTGCATCGCACTTGCGATACAACTCCAGCAATCACTACCTTTACAGCACAGATACGTCACGCATCTGTGCCATTTTTGCCCCATGATGCCCCGCATTCTAAATGCAGCACACCATGGGTGGCGGAACAGTGGCGCAGGATGACTGACACATCCCTGGTGATGCACCAGTCATCATAAATCTATCCCTAAGCTTCTTATCTTGTTACAGATGAACCGCCATATGTAGCATGAAACTATTTTGCATTTCCTAAATAGCGAATTTTAAGGAATAAATAGCAATTCTTTACCATTCCTAATTTGCAATGAGCAAATTGCTAATTGCAAATTAGCACCGCCGCTGCATCATAAAAGTGATGCACAGTGGCACAAAAGAGGCATACACCTATCATACATCTGTCCCTAGCATTTTAAATGATTAATCCAGGATGACAATAAGGTGTGGCCTATCCAAAGGTTTGTTTAAGGTGAGGCCTACTCAGGATTGCAGATTAAAGTTACGCTTGATGAAGAATACAGAGGAGATAATACATGTAAAGGCCTACCAATGAAGTAAGTAATGTGCACTTTATTGCGCCAGTCATCATAAATGTATCCCTAAGCTTCTTATCTTGTTACAGATGAACCACCATATGTACCATCAAACTATTTTGCATTTCCTAAATAGCAAATTTTAAGGAATAAATAGCAATTCTTTACCATTTCTAATTTGCAATGAGCAAATTGCTAATTGCAAATTAGCACCGCCGCTGCATCATAAAAGTGACGCACAGTGGCACAAAAGAGGCATACACCTATCATAAATCTGTCCCTAGCATTTTAAATGATTAATCCAGGATGACAATAAGGTGTGGCCTATCCAAAGGTTTGTTTAAGGTGAGGCCTACTCAGGATTGCAGATTAAAGTTACGCTTGATGAAGAATACAGAGGAGATAATACATGTAAAGGCCTACCAATGAAGTAAGTAATGTCCACTTTATTGCGCCAGTCATCATAAATGTATCCCTAAGCTTCTTATCTTGTTACAGATGAACCACCATATGTACCATCAAACTATTTTGCATTTCCTAAATAGCGAATTTTAAGGAATAAATAGCAATTCTTTACCATTCCTAATTTGCAATGAGCAAATTGCTAATTGCAAGTTACCCATTCACTTCCATGGGCTAGGAGGCTCATAGGAATGAAGGTTGCAATTTGCGATTAGCAATTAGCTCATCACAAAATAGGAATTTTTTCAAGCGTGCAGGGGTATCTCAAGAACACCCTGCTACACCCCTGAAAAAGAAATTTGGGGGCATATGGCACACATACATGCCCTAAGGACATGTATAGGCGTCATATGGCACCTTTTGTTTTTTGGAAAAAAAATGCTTTTTGAAAAGAATTCGCAAATTACCACAAACTAGAAGTTGGTGGTAGTTTCCAAATCCTTAATATCATTTTTTACATATTTTTTGTTTGATACATTGCATTTAAGGAATCGCAAAATTTGCAAATCCTTCAGTGCAATCGCAAAATAAGGAATAGCAAATTTAAGAATTAAGGACATTTTAAGTAATTTCCACATGTGCAGTGTTTTCAAATTATGATTTGAAAATCGTTTTGGGGGAAGAGTAATGGTTTGCAAATTTATGACAAGGACATAATGGTGTATGCTTCTCTATAAGGCATTTCAGTGTCTCTGATGTGATTTTTCCCATATTACATTATAAGACCTTTCCCCATAGAGCACATTCCTTGTAAATATGCTCCCACCTGTGCATGGTGAATTTAGATTTTGACTGTTTGAGTCACATAGCCATGTTAAAAGTCACCCCAAAAAATTGCAAACGCTTTAAAAAAAACACATTCATGTGTCTTAAGGACATTTTAAGTCATTTCCCCGTGGACAGTGTTTTGTAAGTGGCGCAAAAGAGGCATACACCTATCATAAATCTGTCCCTAGCATTTTAAATGATTAATTCAGGATGACGATAAGGTGTGGCCTATCCAGAGGTTTGTTTAAGGTGAGGCCTACTCAGGATTGCAGATTAAAGTTACGCTTGATGAAGAATACAGAGGACATAATACATGTAAAGCTCTACCAATGAAGTAAGTGATGTCCACTTCATTGCGCCAGTCATCATAAATGTATCCCTAAGCTTCTTATCTTGTTAGACATCAACCGCCATATGTATCATATAACTATTTTGCATTTCCAAAATAGCGAATTTTAAGGAATAAATAGCGATTCTTTACCATTCCTAATTTGCGATGAGCAAATTGCTAATTGCAAATTACCCATTCATTTCCATGGAGCAGGAGGCCCATAGGAATGAAGGTGCAATTTGCGATTAGCAATTAGCTCATCGCAAATTAGGAATTTTTCCAAAGGTGCAGGGGTGTCTCAATAACACCCTGCTGCACCCCTGAAAACGAAATTTGTGGGCATATGGCGCACATAAATTTTAACAACATTCCTTTACCTCAAAAACGATTTTCAATTCATAATTTGAAAACACTGCCCACAGGGAAATTACTTAAAATGTCCTTAAGACACATGAAAGTGTTTTTTTATTGCCTTTCCAGCATGGTTGGGTCACTTTTAACATGGCTATGTAACACAAACATTTAAAATCTAAATTTCCCATGCACAGGTCGGAGCATATTTACAAGCAACTTGCGCCACAGAGAAAGGTCTTACATTAAAATGGGAAAAATAACATCAGGGACAGTCAATTGCCGTATAAAGAAGCATACACCATTATGTCCTTGTCATAAATTTAAAAACAATTCCTTTTCCCCAAAAACGATTTTCAAATCATAATTTCAAAACACTGCACATGGGAAAATTACTTAAAATGTCCTTAAGACACATAAAAGCGTTTTTTGATTGCCTTTGCAGCATGTTTGTATCACTTTTAACATGGCTATGTAACACAAACATTCAAAATCTAAATTTTCCATGCACATGTGGGATCATATTTACAAGCAATTTGCGCCACATAATTCATAATTTTCTCCTTAAAGCACACTATTCTCTATCTAAATTAAAGAAATATTTTCTCACCTTAGCAAATACTTTGAGTTTGAAAACAGTCTCAGAAACACACCAATTTGTCTTCAGCAGAGCAAAAGGTATGCACTCCAGAATCTGCAGCTATCAAAAGCACAGAAATGCTGTAATTCTTCACACATATCTCTCATGTCACCCAATCAAAACTCTTCCCTCACTTTTTTTCAAATGAAAACCCTTCCCCCCTCTGCCATTTCATGCCTTTTCTGCATGGCAACCACCTCTTGGAAGACTTCTGGTGTTTGCAAGTTCACACAACTTTGTTGCAATTGAACTCTGAACTCTCAGTGCACCTGCATATCCAGTGCATTCTTTCATTTAATGATTTTTTATTGACCATTCAAAATACATCTTTCAAAGAACACATCCGTGCACCCTAACTTTCTGTTTTCAGCAATCAAAATCCACCAATCACTGTTACTGCTTCATGAACACAGAAACTCCACAGTTTTTTTCATTTTAAACTGTCATTTTTTCAACTGCCATTTCATTGCCACACTTCATCTGACTGCAGGAGAACCTTCTCTCACCATGTTTTCTGTCTGGATTGTTGGACATAGTTATATTCACTGGGCTCAAAGGTACGTTGAAAACAGGAAATTACCTAACCTCAATTTACAAGATGTGGAAATTAAGTGGTTTGGCCACAGAGGATTAAAATGTCACCAATTGATACCATTGGTGAAAACCTTTATGCATTTGCCCAAACCTGACCTGTTAATTGTGCACTGTGGAGGTAATGACTTGGGCACTTTGACTGGTGTAGGTCTGGAAATGCTTTTAAAGGACACCTTTGAGCAATTAATGGCACTTTTTCCTCAGACTGCCTTGGTATATTCAAATATATGCCAAAGACAGAAATGGAGGTGGTCGAACCAATTTTGTCCACAAATTGAGAAGTCGAGGAAGCATGTAAACAAATCTGTTTCAGCTTACATGAGAGACCATGGAATGGGCTCCCTGTACAACAATAACTTGCGTTACTACATGCAAGATATCTACAGAGGAGATGGAGTTCACTTCTCAGATGAGGGCAACAGAATTTTCACTCTGAATTTAAGAATGTGCATTGGTACCTACTTATAAGTACCTAAATGTACCATAAACCCAAAAGCTCTTCTCAGAGCTACCCTACATCTGATCACTCACAATTATTATTTTACTCTAACATTTTTCACTAATTTTCAACAAAGTACGCTCCCTGGGGCGCTACCCGGTACGCGAACCGGGAGCTAACCTCGCGAAATTTAAAAAAAAAATGTTTTTTTTTCGCACATATGGGCCTCCTCAGCCACCCTCACAAAACCTAGGGGGTCAAGATAAGTCTACCGTGCCCCCTTCTACCTATTCTGAACATTATTTGCCCTCCATCTTGTATCTTAATTCGACCGAAACACAAAATGGTGGACTCCCGTTACGCTTAAGGTTCGCGTACCGGGGCGCTCACCGGTTCGCGTACCGGGTCGCTCCCTGGGAAGCGCACCATCAAAAAAGGTGGGAAAGTAGTTCACAGAAAATCCACTGGAGACAATTTCACCAAATATAGATTAGCTCATACTACATACCAATCCCTACCATTTTCACAAATTTGATTGGAATTCCATTTAGTCATTTAGCCTGTAGACCTCTCTAAATACCCTGAGGTAAATTACTTCACAAAACACATCTGAAGTGTTGGAATTGACAACCAATGAAAATGTTACTTTCATTTTCTACTTTTTTTACCTGACATTTCATTGGTTATATACCTGAATATATATAAAGGAAGAGAAGAAAACACAGCCATTTTGACTACTACTTCTTGCTGTACATTTCAATAGTATTTTCACTAATTCCTTCAACTTCTTTCTAAAGGTAAGTTTTTATTTTTAAAACTGAAGTATATTGTGCACTATAAGTTAATATGGTAAACTTTTTCTGATAGATATATACTATCCCTCTGTAGTAGTTATAGATTTAGAGAGACTTCTCTGTTATAGTTATGGATGGAGTTAGGCTTCTCTTGTATAATTATGAATATACTTACGTTAAATCACATACACTTTTTTAAATTCCTACTTCCACTCTGATACTATACACTGCCCAAAGATAAATTCACTGATAAAAAATGCCTATCTAAAATTATTCCCAACATTGCCCTATCTCTACTAATATATATTTGTTTAATCCAAATTTCAGGCAAAATGGAAGGCGAAAACCAAGTTTCTTTTGAAATGGACCTGCAAGAGAGCAGCCAAGAATTGATTGATACAATTGATCAAATTGACATTGAATTTTTCGATGAAACTTGGGACAATGAACTACTGCAATGTGTACAAGCAGTAGATAACCTCCTTGCAAATGAGGACATTTTACACCCTCAGAGACTACAATGTATATTCCATGATAATTATGAAATTTCTGACAATGAAATGTTAGAAAGTTTAATAAATTATGAAACACAATCACAATAAAAAAAAATGCTTAAAAAATAAAGAAAATAAAAAATAATCAACAAAACCAACAATCAATTAACATACTGCATTTGAAAAGTCTCTCATTCTTTTTTCATTGTAGTACGCTGCCCAGAACGCTTCCCGGTTCGCGTACCGGGCGCTACCCACGCAAAAAAAACAAAAAAAAAATTATTTTTTTTTGCCCCGCGGGGCCCTTTTAAAGCCTCCACATTAAACCTAGGGGGTCAGGGAGGAACTACTATGCCCCCTTATGGTCATTTCCCCCTTTGTTTTGGCCTCCTCTTGTCTCTCAATCCTACCGAGAGACAAGATGGCGGCCGCTACGGACTGTTTAGAATGTTGACAGACACCGGAGAGCCAATCAGCTTCGCTACGCGAAGTTCCGGTACGCGCCCCGGTCCGCGAACCGGGGCGCGGACCGGTCCGCTGTTACAGATATATATCTTTTTTTAAACGTTAATTTCTCAAAATCCACTGGAGCACATATATTGAGACCTACAAAAGGCACATCGGGCTACCAGTCCCTACAATTTTGCCAAGTTTCATGCAAATCCATTCAGCCGTTCGGGCTAAAAGTGAGGCCAACCACCCTATGGAAAACTCAATGTTAAAAACACGTTTTGGGACCCCCCTTTTTTCTCAGACCCCCCTGGACGAACCCCCCCCAAATTTCCAGGGGCTGCTCAGAAACAAAATGTTCCATTTTCCAGAAAATTTCAGCCAATTCCGTCCACAAACGCCAAAGTTATTAGACATAGAATTTTCAAAAATCCCATAGGGAAAAAATCCTAACCATATATACCTACTGGCGACCGCCAGTAGGTAATATATCTATATATATATATATATATATATATATATATATATATATCCCACAACTTGGCTCCGCTTGGTCGACCCCTGGCGCTCTACCACCGGTGCGTTTTCCTCGGCAGAGCCCTGCCGAATTTCAATTCCAAAACACCCTTGCAGGTAATAAAAACGCACTCGAGCGATCTTTTTTCTTTTCAGTTATTTATTGCGCCACAGTTCTTGCAGTTACGAACGCGTTTCACCGCCCACAGACGGCTTGATCACGGTCAATACTCTTCCACTTTCAACCACCTATAAGGTGTGGTTGTGCAAAGTCACATGACGTTCAACACTTCCTGTCAATGATAGAGGATTGTGGATAACGTAGTTCCCTAGTATTTACAATTTGCTACAGATATTATACAGAGCGCCACTTGCAGCGCTTATACTTTTCTCTTTGATGTATAGTTTTGACACCAAAAAAAAAAGGGAAAATTATCAATCTCGCCCTCTAGTGGGCCACATATACATGATATGTTCGGTTTGATATTTTCCCTTTTTTTTTTTGGTGTCAAAACTATACATCAAAGAGAAAAGTGTAAGCGCTGCAAGTGGCGCTCTGTATAATATCTGTAGCAAATTGTAAATACTAGGGAACTACGTTATCCACAATCCTCTATCATTGACAGGAAGTGTTGAACGTCATGTGACTTTGCACAACCACACCTTATAGGTGGTTGAAATTGGAAGAGTATTGACCGTGATCAAGCCGTCTGTGGGCGGTGAAACGCGTTGGTAACTGCAAGAACTGTGGTGCAATAAATAACTGAAAAGAAAAAAGATCGCTCGAGTGCGTTTTTATTACCTGCAAGGGTGTTTTGGAATTGAAATTCGGCAGGGCTCTGCCGAGGAAAACGCACCGGTGGTAGAGCGCCAGGGGTCGACCAAGCGGAGCCAAGTTGTGGGATACTTTGGAGGCAGACCCGGTGAACGCCAAATGGAAGCAATGAGCAGCGCGGATATGTGCAGGGAGGAGTAGTGAGCGGACCGGCGGACCGACATCGGAGGGTGAAGGTAAGCACGGTTACAGTTCCAATCTCTGAACTGTGCATCAGCGCGCATTATCCAGCGAGCTACGCATAAATTTGGCTCATTCCGAGCAGAAAGGGTGAATCGGTTGCACTGGACAAAAATCCACTATCACATTTAATTCTGAGACGATTGCAAGTGGGGGTAATTGCAAACAGTAGCGACAAAGAAATTCAGCCTCTCGGGAGAGATCTAAATAACAGTCCACAGGAGAGGGAAGTGGGCCACAATACTACTCGATTCAAGCACCCAAGATAAACAGTAATTGCAGTTAAAGTGTAAAATGGAGAAGAGAGAAGCAAAGCGGAGTGAACAATTGGTTTCTCTTTTTGATGAAAGTGCAGTAGTACAGCAGAAAGACTTAAACAAAGGCAATACACAGAAATCAGACACTAGGAGCAAATTGAAGGTATGGGAAAAAGTGAGCAAAAAGGAGATAAATAAATGGTGGGAATTGATCACAATAAAAAAATATCTGGAAGTGAAAAGAGTGCCAAGAGGCATACGGCTGTCATTAATGCCTAGTCAGCAAGATGTCTCGGATGAACTGTTGAATGAATGGGGGCAACATCTTTTGGAGTCCTCGTTGGGGCTTATGATTATATTGGTAAAACATCTTGAAAAATCATTAGCAAAGATCAAAGAAGAATTACAGGAATTAGAAAAAGAGCTGGCCAAAATAGAAATGAATGAAGAAATGACTAAACTAAAAACGGACCTGGAGAAATATGTGGAAAAACATGAGGACACTGTGAGAAACCGTAAGGAAATGAAATATCAAAGGGACAAGGAAGATTATATTCATGGACGGATATTCACATACGCAAAAAAATTTGATATATTTCAAGGCCAGAAATCAAATCAGAAAAATTCGGGAAATCGGTCAGGTGCCACATCATTGACATCGGTGGGGACTGATGAAGATGCATCAGAAGAGAATATGGACCAAACTACCCGTGATTTTTTAGGGGATATGAGGCTTGTTCTCAGCCAAAGAATGTGGGAACAAAATCAAAATCAGAGCCAAGGTGGAAGAGCCAGAGGCAGAGGACGCAAATGGGTGCCCAGATCAGGGGCCTCGGTAGCATCAAAAAAACCAGGAGAGGCAACAGGAGGAAGTGGCTCCTCCGAGGAAATCGGAACCAAAACCAGGAGCATGCGTCAGAAAACCTTGAAGTAAATTGGCAGGAAGCGAATACAACAGATGATTTGGTGATAATAAATCTATCATCACGTCCCCTAAACCCAAATGAACAATCACTATTAAAGTATGGCATCAATTTCTGCCCCACGGAAACAATGGATATGGCGCAAACACGTATAGATATATACAAATATATCCGGAAAATCAAACTGGCAAAGATATTTCAGGATAATCTGGAAATGTCAAACTTTGCGAAAAGGAAAAGAAATAAACAAACAGAAATGAATATGGAGGCGTATGGCCTTACAACAAGCAATCTTCCAGCACTGTTAACACTTGTAAATTTGGACGTCACGGAGGAAAGTGACATGATCCCTGAAGAAGTGGTCTGCCCCCAAAAAGGAGCTGGCCTCAGTGGAAAAAAACCTCAGTCTAAGTTTTACCCGCAGTTGCCACAAGGAAACAAGATCGACCTATTTCAGGATGCGGTAATCCAAGACATCTATAAAATCAAAGGCACGAAATATCGGGATAATTTAAAAAAAGAAGAAAGAGCTGCTCTAAAAAACCTCATGGAGGATCAGAAGATAACAATAAAAATGGCCGACAAGGGTGGGAACATTGTTATTTTGGACAAGAAAGACTACATAACTGAAGCACATTCTCAGTTAAAAAACAAACAATACTACAGGAAATTAGAGCGAAATCCCACCCAACTTTTCAAAACAAATCTGGATAAGAAAATAATGGATTGGTGCAGTGAAGATCTAATTGACATGGATGAAAGCAAATTCCTAACAACAAAACATCCGGTAACTGCAACCATCTACTTCCTACCTAAAGTTCATAAGAACCCACTGAAACCACCAGGGAGGCCGATTGTTTCGGCAAAGGGCTCGCTCATGGAACCTGTGGCGAACTATATTGACTATTTCCTCATGCCGTTCGTTCTGAACCTGAGTTCATATCTAAGAGATACGGGGGATCTTTTGAAAAACCTGCAAGAACTATCATGGCAACCTACCTATATGTTGATCACAATGGATGTAATTGCTTTATACTCCAATATAGATCACAGCATCGGCATAAATGCTTGCGCTTTCTTTCTGAAAGAGAGGAACATACAATTCAATAGGCACAACCAGATGCTTTTGGACATGATTGAGTTATGCCTTACTCAAAATATCTTTCTTTTTGGCGAAGAGATATATCAACAAATTAGGGGGTGTGCAATGGGGTTTTCCTTCAGCCCAGCTTTTGCATGTCTCACAATGGGATGGTGGGAGCAACAAGTGGCCTGGCATCCGGACAACGATCATCACGTGAACAAAATAGCAAAATGGCTGAGGTATATAGATGACCTCCTGATAGTGTGGGATGGAACAGCGGAGGAATTTGAAATCTATTTCAAAATATTGAACTCCACAGACACAAATTTGAGATTCACCTAAACTATCAACCGGCAGGAGGTAACCTTTTTGGACACAAAAATTTACATCAATGAGAACAAAGTGGAGACCACGCTCTACAGAAAGGAAACATCAACAAATGCCACCCTTCATGCCGAAAGTTTCCATCAACCCTCAGTAAAAAACAATATCCCATATGGGGAATTTCTGAGACTTCGCCGCATTTGTTCACAGGAAAAAGATTGGACAATGAACAGTTGCGAAATGGCTAAAAGATTTGCTAGACGAGGGTACAATAAAGGTGCTATCATGAAGGGTTGGGCAAGAGCAAATGAGACGAAAAGAGAGGATATATTACAAACAAAACCCAAAAAGATTGAGACTCAAAAAGTAAGACTAATCATGGACCATTCAAGAGAATCCAAACAAATTGTCAGCATTCTAAGGAAAAACTGGAAAATCTTGCACCTGGATGAAACTGTGGGGAAAATCATGGGCAAGCATCCAGATGTGACATATAGAAGAGCCACGAGTTTGAAGGACAAATTAGTTCACAGTCACCACCAAAATCCAGAAACAAAGAAAAAAGGTATACAATGGCTTAAAACGAAAGGCTTTCAAAAATGTCAACAATGCAAAGCTTGCCAAATTGCGGTGAATAAAAAAGAAGTGGTATTGCCTAACAAAAAAACTTGGGTCATCAAACAACTAATTAATTGCAAAACAGAATACGTTGTATATGTGATTGAGTGCCCGAGCGCATTGAAGTACATTGGCAGCACAAAGACAGAATTAAAACTACGAATTCTGGAGCACATAAGGGCAACGGCAAATAAAGACAGAGCCAACGCCGTGGCCAAGCACATGAAAACATCACACAACGGAGACTGGAAACTTCTAAAATTCTACGCATTGGAAACCATTGTTCCTCATGAAAGAGGTGGAGACAGGGAACGTAAACTAAGATGCAGGGAATCCCGACAGATATTAAATTTCAGAACATTACATCCGGAAGGTCTGAACCAGAGTGAAGAGCTTTATGTTCATTTGTAAATGCAATTGTAAATAAGTAAGAATCTGAACTGCAGCAGTATCGAATTGGGACTTTGTATATATGTAGATAAAAAGTTTTTTTCTTCCGTTAATGTCAATGCAATATAGTAACAGCTCATATGATATAGAAGGATATGATGGTTAGGTGGATACAAACCCTTATGTTGTAACAATTGAAGGATGTATATAGCATGTAAATACCGCTAAGCCCACTGGAGGGCAGGAAATCAACCGAACATATCATGTATATGTGGCCCACTAGAGTGCGAGATTGATAATTTTCCCTTTTTTTTTTGGGTGTCAAAACTATACATCAAAGAGAAAAGTATAAGCGCTGCAAGTGGCGCTCTGTATAATATCTGTAGCAAATTGTAAATACTAGGGAACTACGTTATCCACAATCCTCTATCATTGACAGGAAGTGTTGAACGTCATGTGACTTTGCACAACCACACCTTATAGGTGGTTGAAAGTGGAAGAGTATTGACCGTGATCAAGCCGTCTGTGGGCGGTGAAACGCGTTGGTAACTGCAAGAACTGTGGTGCAATAAATAACTGAAAAGAAAAAAGATCGCTCGAGTGCGTTTTTATTACCTGCAAGGGTGTTTTGGAAATATATATATATATATATATATTTTTCTTCAACAAAACTCCAACACTTTTTGGAAAAATGCAGGACACTCGTAGTTCAGTGGTATCAGATTTATTCCGCAGATGAAAAGTTACGACGCGTTTCGCCAATACGGCTTGATCACGCTCGTCTGCCTATAAACACAGCCATTTTTTTATACATACAACACCCTAGTGCATGGTTACAAACTTGGGGAATAAGCAGCCATCTTGGAATGGTAAATTGTCAACAGTAAATATATAACATTTGATAACCCCTCCGGGTCGTTGTTCCTGAAATTCATACAATTCATATAGAACGTATAACATGAATTGTGTATATATCTAAGCCCAAAATATTATTTGCTGTCAAAAGAATCATGTTTGATCAAATTAAGTAATTTGAACTTACAAAAATATTCTTAACATGTCAGAATCTCGCAAATGCGTAATTAATGCATCATTACACATGAAATTCCTGATATCATCCTCGGGAGAAACAGCGTGAATGATAGTATTTCATTCGCTCCTCAATTATCTTACACGCCATTGGTTGCACGTTGTTATGGCAGCGTGTTGTCAACAGTCGTATTATTCGACCATGTGAAACAATTATCTGCCCCAGTGGGCTATGAACCTCCCAAGTATCAAAGTCACGTGAAATGATATAAACCCCAGTGGGTAATTCCGTTCAAACACTAATACTGCAATGATAGATTCTTCCAATATAGTCCAATATCTTCTGCTACCCCAAGTTGTGTGAAATCTAAAAACAATACAAAGATTGTGTTAAAATCAAGAAGACTACGGATACAATGTTACAGTGAATTAGCTACAGTCTATATGTGGACATATTTTCATTCATATAGATGTACAGCAAGTTCTTCACTCATATTAAATCCTTTCGGAGTAAGACATTCGAAATCCACAATATATTTTGATTCGAGTTTCCTAAGTGACAACTCGCGATTGCCTCCTCGGATCCCCAAATCAACACTGTCAATAACCACTAACTGCACCAATTTCTCATCTTGCATGTGTTCTGAGAAGAAATGTCGCGCTATAGGATATTGTCTATTGTTGTTGTGTATTGCGCGAAGGTGCTCCAGTACTCTCTTTTTAGCCTCATGTTTGGTACTTCCCACATACCATTTATTACATGGACAGATGAGCACATATACACTATATGGTGTATTGCATGTTAGATGTTTACGTATTGTGAAAGTCTTTTTTGTCGTAGGTACAAGAAGAGTCTGGCAATCATGACTAAATTTACATGCTTTACAACGCCTGCAACATTTAAAGCCAACATCTTGATTGGTTGTGTCTGCTGATGTGACATAATTTCTGCTCAATTCATCTCTTAATGATCTCCCTTTCCGGAAAGTTATTTGTGGGTTGTCACTCAAATACTTTTTGAGGTGTATGTCAGTATGCAACACATGCCAATGTTTGTTGAATATTTTGCGCACCTCACGTGCCTGACCAGAGAAAGTAGTGATAAATCTCACTTGGTTGGCATCATCCGATGTGACTCTAGGAATCAGTAATTCCTCTCTGTTTTTCAGTGCTACTCTTTCCTTGGCAGTGTTGATCATATTCGGACTATACCCCCTATTCTGGAATCTTAGACACATTCTCTTCTCTTCATCAAGAAATGCACTCTCGGTACTGCAATTCCGTTTGGCGCGGAGTAGCTCGCCGTAAGGAATGCTGTAAACCAAGCTACGGGGATGGCAACTGTTCGCATTTAAAATGCTGTTACCAGCAGTTTTTTTGCGAAACAGCTTGGTGACCAGCTGTTTATTCTCAACCTCTACAAGAACATCGAGAAACTCAAGCCTTGCAGTTTCTCGATGTTCTTGTAGAGGTTGAGAATAAACAGCTGGTCACCAAGCTGTTTCGCAAAAAAACTGCTGGTAACAACCAATGGCGTGTAAGATAATTGAGGAGCGAATGAAATACTATCATTCACGCTGTTTCTCCCGAGGATGATATCAGGAATTTCATGTGTAATGATGCATTAATTACGCATTTGCGAGATTCTGACATGTTAAGAATATTTTTGTAAGTTCAAATTACTTAATTTGATCAAACATGATTCTTTTGACAGCAACTAATATTTTGGGCTTAGATATATACACAATTCATGTTATACGTTCTATATGAATTGTATGAATTTCAGGAACAGCGACCCGGAGGGGTTATCAAATGTTATATATTTACTGTTGACAATTTACCATTCCAAGATGGCTGCTTATTCCCCAAGTTTGTAACCATGCACTAGGGTGTTGTATGTATAAAAAAATGGCTGTGTTTATAGGCAGACGAGCGTGATCAAGCCGTATTGGCGAAACGCGTCGTAACTTTTCATCTGCGGAATAAATCTGATACCACTGAACTACGAGTGTCCTGCATTTTTCCAAAAAGTGTTGGAGTTTTGTTGAAGAATTTTACGTGGCTGGCTGGTAGCTTGATGCAGGACCGCCCGTGACAGCTGACCCCTTCTACCAGCAATAGTGGAGTGCATATATATATATATATATATAAGAACAGTCCCTGCTTGCTCTCGCCCGGAGCCCAATCCTGGATACCACAGCGCAGCGGAAGAAGAGAGGAGACCCAAGTGCAGGTGAGCAGTGTATTTATTTTCTCGGGGAGACGGCACACCACAGCATGACGTTTCGGCCTTCACAGAGGCCTTGATCACATGTATATATATATCCCAACACTCTAGTTGAGCCCTCTGTGGGAAGCAGCAACACAGTCGAAAATTTGCATCCATTTGATTCAGGATCAGATGCAGCAGGAGACGCACTCGGGCACAGACATCTCTCCTTCATCTTGCCAGACCGGTTTCGGGATCATCATCCCTTCATCAACCTCTGAACCTACTCACTTGAGGTATTATCATAAGCACTATAAGAACCAGAATGCCGTTTGGACACGCCCACAGAGGCAGGCTCTTTAATAAGGAAGTGCACGCAAGGTTCCCAGAGTGAACAGCTGCCATTGATGAAGGGATGATGATCCCGAAACCGGTCTGGCAAGATGAAGGAGAGATGTCTGTGCCGGAGTGCGTCTCCTGCTGCATCTGATCCTGAATGAAATGGATGCAAATTTTCAACTGTGTTGCTGCTTCCCACAGAGGGCTCATCTAGAGTGTTGGGATGTCCAGCTGCGGGAATCAAAAATGCCGCTTCAGGGCGGACCCGTGATGGCGCCACCCGGTGTCACCTTGACGGGAGGTCGGAGTCCTGTGATAAGATGACTAAACACAGCAGGATGCCCAACGCCACAGTGCATCAGCCCACAGGGGTTTTACTAACTTTTAATTTTGCTTCCACTCTGAACCTACTCACTTGAGGTATTATCATAAGCACTACAAGTACCAGAATGCCGTTTGGATACGCCCACAGGGGCAGGCTCTTTAATAAGGAAGTGCAAAAGGTTCCCAGAGTGAACAGCTGCCATTGATGAAGGGATGATGATCCCGAAACCGGTCTGGCAAGATGAAGGAGAGATGTCTGTGCCCGAGTGCGTCTCCTGCTGCATCTGATCCTGAATGAAATGGATGCAAATTTTCGACTGTGTTGCTGCTTCCCACAGAGGGCTCAACTAGAGTGTTGGGATGTTTGCGGCTCGAGTCCAGCCGCGGGAATCAAGCATGCCGCTTCAGGGCGGACCCGTGATGGCGCCACCCGGTGTCACCTTGACGGGAGGTCGGAGTCCTGTGATAAGATGACTAAACACAGCAGGATGCCCAACGCCACAGTGCATCAGCCCACAGGGGTTTTACTAACTTTTAATTTTGCTGCCACTCTGAACCTACTCACTTGAGGTATTATCATAAGCACTACAAGAACCAGAATGCCGTTTGGACACGCCCACAGGGGCAGGCTCTTTAATAAGGAAGTGCATGCAAGGTTCCCAGAGTGAACAGCTGCCATTGATGAAGGGATGATGATCCCGAAACTGGTCTGGCAAGATGAAGGAGAGATGTCTGTGCCCGAGTGCGTCTCCTGCTGCATCTGATCCTGAATGAAATGGATGCAAATTTTCAACTGTGTTGCTGCTTCCCACAGAGGGTTCAACTAGAGTGTTGGGATGTTTGCGGCTCGAGTCCAGCCGCGGGAATCAAGCATGCCGCTTCAGGGCGGACCCGTGATGGCGCCACCCGGTGTCACCTTGACGGGTGGTCGGAGTCCTGTGATAAGATGACTAAACACAGCAGGATGCCCAACGCCACAGTGCATCAGCCCACAGGGGTTTTACTAACTTTTAATTTTGCTGCCACTCTGAACCTACTCACTTGAGGTATTATCATAAGCACTACAAGAACCAGAGTGCCGTTTGGACACACCCACAGGGGCAGGCTCTTTAATAAGGAAGTGCACGCAAGGTTCCCAGAGTGAACAGCTGCCATTGATGAAGGGATGATGATCCCGAAACCGGTCTGGCAAGATGAAGGAGAGATGTCTGTGCCCGAGTGCGTCTCCTGCTGCATCTGATCCGGAATGAAATGGATGCAAATTTTCGACTGTGTTGCTGCTTCCCACAGAGGGCTCAACTAGAGTGTTGGGATGTTTGCGGCTCGAGTCCAGCCACGGGAATCAAGCATGGCGCTTCAGGGCGGACCCGTGATGGCGCCACCCGGTGTCACCTTGACGGGAGGTCGGAGTCCTGTGATAAGATGACTAAACACAGCAGGATGCCCAACGCCACAGTGCATCAGCCCACAGGGGTTTTACTAACTTTTAATTTTGCTGCCACTCTGAACCTACTCACTTGAGGTATTATCATAAGCACTACAAGAACCAGAATGCCGTTTGGACACGCCCACAGGGGCAGGCTCTTTAATAAGGAAGTGCACGCAATGTTCCCAGAGTGAACAGCTGCCATTGATGAATATGATGATGATCCCGAAACCGGTCTGGCAAGATGAAGGAGAGATGTCTGTGCCCGAGTGCGTCTCCTGCTGCATCTGATCCTGAATTAAATGGATGCAAATTTTCAACTGTGTTGCTGCTTCCCACAGAGGGCTCAACTAGAGTGTTGGGATGTTTGCGGCTCGAGTCCAGCCGCAGGAATCAAGCATGCCGCTTCAGGGCGGACCCTTGATGGCGCCACCCGGTGTTACCTTGACGGGAGGTCCGAGTCCTGTGATAAGATGACTAAACACAGCAGGATGCCCAACGCCACAGTGCATCAGCCCACAGGGGTTTTACTAACTTTTAATTTTGCTGCCACTCTGAACCTACTCACGTGAGGTATTATCATAAGCACTACAAGAACCAGAATGCCGTTTGGACACGCCCACAGGGGCAGGCTCTTTAATAAGGAAGTGCATGCAAGGTTCCCAGAGTGAACAGCTGCCATTGATGAAGGGATGATGATCCCGAAACCGGTCTGGCAAGATGAAGGAGAGATGTCTGTGCCCGAGTGCGTCTCCTGCTGCATCTGATCCTGAATGAAATGGATGCAAATTTTCGACTGTGTTGCTGCTTCCCACAGAGGGCTCAACTAGAGTGTTGGGATGTTTGCGGCTCGAGTCCAGCCGCGGGAATCAAGCATGCCGCTTCAGGGCGGACCCGTGAAGGCGCCACCCGGTGTCACCTTGACGGGAGGTCGGAGTCCTGTGATAAGATGACTAAACACAGCAGGATGCCCAACGCCACAGTGCATCAGCCCACAGGGGTTTTACTAACTTTTAATTTTGCTGCCACTCTGAACCTACTCACTTGAGGTATTATCATAAGCACTACAAGAACCAGAATGCCGTTTGGACACGCCCACAGGGGCAGGCTCTTTAATAAGGAAGTGCAGGCAAGGTTCCCAGAGTGAACAGCTGTCATTGATGAAGGGATGATGATCCCGAAACCGGTCTGGCAAGATGAAGGAGAGATGTCTGTGCCCGAGTGCGTCTCCTGCTGCATCTGATCCTGAATGAAATGGATGCAAATTTTCGACTGTGTTGCTGCTTCCCACAGAGGGTTCAACTAGAGTGTTGGGATGTTTGTGGCTCGAGTCCAGCCGCGGGAATCAAGCATGCCGCTTCAGGGCGGACCCGTGATGGCGCCACCCGGTGTCACCTTGACGGGAGGTCGGAGTCCTGTGATAAGATGACTAAACACAGCAGGATGCCCAACGCCACAGTGCATCAGCCCACAGGGGTTTTACTAACTTTTAATTTTGCTGCCACTCTGAACCTACTCACTTGAGGTATTATCATAAGCACTACAAGAACCAGAATGCCGTTTGGACACGCCCACAGGGGCAGGCTCTTTAATAAGGAAGTGCACGCAAGGTTCCCAGAGTGAACAGCCGCCATTGATGAAGGGATGATGATCCCGAAACCGGTCTGGCAAGATGAAGGAGAGATGTCTGTGCCCGAGTGCGTCTCCTGCTGCATCTGATCCGGAATGAAATGGATGCAAATTTTCGACTGTGTTGCTGCTTCCCACAGAGGGCTCAACTAGAGTGTTGGGATGTTTGCGGCTCGAGTCCAGCCACGGGAATCAAGCATGCTGCTTCAGGGCGGACCCGTGATGGCGCCACCCGGTGTCACCTTGACGGGAGGTCGGAGTCCTGTGATAAGATGACTAAACACAGCAGGATGCCCAACGCCACAGTGCATCAGCCCACAGGGGTTTTACTAACTTTTAATTTTGCTGCCACTCTGAACCTACTCACTTGAGGTATTATCATAAGCACTACAAGTACCAGAATGCCGTTTGGACACGCCCACAGGGGCAGGCTCTTTAATAAGGAAGTGCAAAAGGTTCCCAGAGTGAACAGCTGCCATTGATGAAGGGATGATGATCCCGAAACCGGTCTGGCAAGATGAAGGAGAGATGTCTGTGCCCGAGTGCGTCTCCTGCTGCATCTGATCCTGAATGAAATGGATGCAAATTTTCGACTGTGTTGCTGCTTCCCACAGAGGGCTCAACTAGAGTGTTGGGATGTTTGCGGCTCGAGTCCATCCGCGGGAATCAAGCATGCCGCTTCAGGGTGGACCCGTGATGGCGCCACCCGGTGTCACCTTGACGGGAGATCGGAGTCCTGTGATAACATGACTAAACACAGCAGGATGCCCAACGCCACAGTGCATCAGCCCACAGGGGTTTTACTAACTTTTAATTTTGCTGCCACCCTGAACCTACTCACTTGAGGTATTATCATAAGCACTATAAGAACCAGAATGCCGTTTGGACACGCCCACAGGGGCAGGCTCTTTAATAAGGAAGTGCACACAAGGTTCCCAGAGTGAACAGCTGCCATTGATGAAGGGATGATGATCCCGAAACCGGTCTGGCAAGATGAAGGAGAGATGTCTGTGCCCGAGTGCGTCTCCTGCTGCATCTGATTCTGAATGAAATGGATGCAAATTTTCGACTGTGTTGCTGCTTACCACAGAGGGCTCAACTAGAGTGTTGGGATGTTTGCGGCTCCAGTCCAGCCGCGGGAATCAAGCATGCCGCTTCAGGGCGGACCCGTGATGGCGCCACCCGGTGTCACCTTGACGGGAGGTCGGAGTCCTGTGATAAGATGACTAAACACAGCAGGATGCCCAACGCCACAGTGCATCAGCCCACAGGGGTTTTACTAACTTTTAATTTTGCTGCCACTCTGAACCTACTCACTTGAGGTATTATCATAAGCACTACAAGAACCAGAATGCCGTTTGGACACGCCCACAGGGGCAGGCTCTTTAATAAGGAAGTGCACGCAAGGTTCCCAGAGTGAACAGCTGCCATTGATGAAGAGATGATGATCCGAAACCGGTCTGGCAAGATGAAGGAGAGATGTCTGTGCCCGAGTTGTCTGTGCCCGAGTGCGTCTCCTGCTGCATCTGATCCTGAATGAAATGGATGCAAATTTTCGACTGTGTTGCTGCTTCCCACGAAGGGCTCAACTAGAGTGTTGGGATGTTTGCGGCTCGAGTCCAACGGCGTGAATCAAGCATGCCGCTTCAGGGCGGACCCGTGATGGCGCCACCCGGTGTCACCTTGACGGGAGGTCGGAGTCCTGTGATAAGATGACTAAACACAGCAGGATGCCCAACGCCACAGTGCATCAGCCCACAGGGGTTTTACTAACTTTTAATTTTGCTGCCACTCTGAACCTACTCACTTGAGGTATTATCATAAGCACTACAAGAGTGAACAGCTGCCATTGATGAAGGGATTATGATCCCGAAACCGGTCTGGCAAGATGAAGGAGAGATGTCTGTGCCCGAGTGCGTCTCCTGCTGCATCTGATTCTGAATGAAATGGATGCAAATTTTCAACTGTGTTGCTGCTTCCCACAGAGGGCTCAACTAGAGTGTTGGGATGTTTGCGGCTCGAGTCCAGCCGCGGGAATCAAGCATGCCGCTTCAGGGCGGACCCGTGATGGCGCCACCCGGTGTCACCTTGATGGGAGGTCGGAGTCCTGTGATAACATGACTAAACACAGCAGGATGCCCAACGCCACAGTGCATCAGCCCACAGGGGTTTTACTAACTTTTAATTTTGCTGCCACTCTGAACCTACTCACTTGAGGTATTATCATAAGCACTACAAGAACCAGAATGCCGTTTGGACACGCCCACAGGGGTAGGCTCTTTAATAAGGAAGTGCACGCAAGGTTCCCAGAGTGAACAGCTGCCATTGATGAAGGGATGATGATCCCAAAACCGGTCTGGCAAGATGAAGGAGAGGTGTCTGTGCCCGAGTGCGTCTCCTGCTGCATCTGATCCTGAATGAAATGAATGCAAATTTTCGACTGTGTTGCTGCTTCCCACAGAGGGCTCAACTAGAGTGTTGGGATGTTTGCGGCTCGAGTCCAGCCGCGGGAATCAAGCATGCCGCTTCAGGGCAGACCCGTGATGGCGCCACCCGGTGTCACCTTGACGGGAGGTCGGAGTCCTGTGATAAGATGACTAAACACAGCAGGGTGCCTAACGCCACAGTGCATCAGCCCACAGGGGATTTACTAACTTTTAATTTTGCTGCCACTCTGAACCTACTCACTTGAGGTATTATCATAAGCACTACAAGAACCAGAATGCCGTTTGGACACGCCCACAGGGGCAGGCTCTTTAATAAGGAAGTGCACGCAATGTTCCCAGAGTGAACAGCTGCCATTGATGAAGGGATGATGATCCCGAAACCGGTCTGGCAAGATGAAGGAGAGATGTCTGTGCCCGAGTGCGTCTCCTGCTGCATCTGATCCTGAATGAAATGGATGCAAATTTTTGACTGTGTTGCTGCTTCCCACAGAGGGCTCAACTAGAGTGTTGGGATGTTTGCGGCTCGAGTCCAGCCGCGGGAATCAAGCATGCCGCTTCAGGGCGGACCCGTGATGGCGCCACCCGGTGTCACCTTGACGGGAGGTCGGAGTCCTGTGATAACATGACTAAACACAGCAGGATGCCCAACGCCACAGTGCATCAGCCCACAGGGGTTTTACTAACTTTTAATTTTGCTGCCACTCTGAACCTACTCACTTGAGGTATTATCATAAGCACTACAAGAACCAGAATGCCGTTTGGACACGCCCACAGGGGTAGGCTCTTTAATAAGGAAGTGCACGCAAGGTTCCCAGAGTGAACAGCTGCCATTGATGAAGGGATGATGATCCCGAAACCGGTCTGGCAAGATGAAGGAGAGATGTCTGTGCCCGAGTGCGTCTCCTGCTGCATCTGATCCTGAATGAAATGGATGCAAATTTTCGACTGTGTTGCTGCTTCCCACAGAGGGCTCAACTAGAGTGTTGGGGTGTTTGCGGCTCGAGTCCAGCCGCGGGAATCAAGCATGCCGCTTCAGGGCAGACCCGTGATGGCGCCACCCGGTGTCACCTTGAAGGGAGGTCGGAGTCCTGTGATAAGGTGACTAAACACAGCAGGATGCCCAACACCACAGTGCATCAGCCCACAGGGGTTTTACTAACTTTTAATTTTGCTGCCACTCTGAACCTACTCACTTGAGGTATTATCATAAGCACTACAAGAACCAGAATGCCGTTTGGACACGCCCACAGGGGCAGGCTCTTTAATAAGGAAGTGCACGCAAGGTTCCCAGAGTGAACAGCTGCCATTGATGAAGGGATGATGATACCGAAACCGGTCTGGCAAGATGAAGGAGAGATGTCTGTGCCCGAGTGCGTCTCCTGCTGCATCTGATCCTGAATGAAATGGATGCAAATTTTCGACTGTGTTGCTGCTTCCCACAGAGGGCTCAACTAGAGTGTTGGGATGTTTGCGGCTCGAGTCCAGCCGCGGGAATCAAGCATGCCGCTTCAGGGCGGACCCGTGATGGCGCCACCCGGTGTCACCTTGACGGGAGGTCGGAGTCCTGTGATAAGATGACTAAACACAGCAGGATGCCCAACGCCACAGTGCATCAGCCCACAGGGGTTTTACTAACTTTTAATTTTGCTGCCACTCTGAACCTACTCACTTGAGGTATTATCATAAGCACTACAAGAACCAGAATGCCGTTTGGACACGCCCACAGGGGCAGGCTCTTTAATAAGGAAGTGCACACAAGGTTCCCAGAGTGAACAGCTGCCATTGATGAAGGGATGATGATCCCGAAACCGGTCTGGCAAGATGAAGGAGAGATGTCTGTGCCCGAGTGCGTCTCCTGCTGCATCTGATCCTGAATGAAATGGATGCAAATTTTCGACTGTTGCTGCTTCCCACAGAGGGCTCAACTAGAGTGTTGGGATGTTTGCGGCTCGAGTCCAGCCGCGGGAATCAAGCATGCCGCTTCAGGGCGGACCCGTGATGGCGCCACCCGGTGTCACCTTGACGGGAGGTCGGAGTCCTGTGATAAGATGACTAAACACAGCAGGATGCCCAACGCCACAGTGCATCAGCCCACAGGGGTTTTACTAACTTTTAATTTTGCTGCCACTCTGAACCTACTCACTTGAGGTATTATCATAAGCACTACAAGAACCAGAATGCCGTTTAGACACGCCCACAGGGGCAGGCTCTTTAATAAGGAAGTGCACACAAGGTTCCCAGAGTGAACAGCTGCCATTGATGAAGGGATGATGATCCCGAAACCGGTCTGGCAAGATGAAGGAGAGATGTCTGTGCCCGAGTGCGTCTCCTGCTGCATCTGATCCTGAATGAAATGGATGCAAATTTTCGACTGTGTTGCTGCTTCCCACAGAGGGCTCAACTAGAGTGTTGGGATGTTTGCGGCTCGAGTCCAGCCGCGGGAATCAAGCATGCCGCTTCAGGGCGGACCCGTGATGGCGCCACCCCTCTTGAGGCACAGCCGGGAGAGGATTAAAAAAAAACGCTGCTAAAACTGCTCTTTGCACATTTTGGAAAATTGCTTTTAAATTGAAATGTAATAACGTGTATTTTACCTGCTTCACTCAGAGCGGAGCTAGCGCTCAGAGGGAGTGTCTGAGAGAGCCCTCCTCAGCCGCCATCGGCTATGAGGAAACGAGGGACACGCCCCCCCTTGTAGCCACGCCCACTTCTTTACTTATAGCGCGCTGAACCACAAGCTCGCTGCATACCACATCCCTCTTGAGGCACAGCCGGGAGAGGATTAAAAAAAAACGCTGCTAAAACTGCTCTTTGCACATTTTGGAAAACTGCTTTTAAATTGAATTGTAATAACGTGTATTTTACCTGCTTCACTCAGAGCGGAGCTAGCGCTCAGAGGGAGTGTCTGAGAGAGCCCTCCTCAGCCGCCATC
This sequence comes from Lissotriton helveticus, assembly GCF_964261635.1. Taxonomy (NCBI): domain Eukaryota; kingdom Metazoa; phylum Chordata; class Amphibia; order Caudata; family Salamandridae; genus Lissotriton; species Lissotriton helveticus. The sequence goes on along the minus strand of NC_136063.1, from coordinate 338,465,583 downwards.
GGCCACGAGGAAACGAGGGACACGCCCCCCCCTTGTAGCCACGCCCACTTCTTTACTTATAGCGCGCTGAACCACAAGCTCACTGCATACCACATCCCTCTTGAGGCACAGCCGGGAGAGGATTAAAAAAAACGCTGCTAAAACTGCTCTTTGCACATTTTGGAAAACTGCTTTTAAATTGAATTGTAATAACGTGTATTTTACCTGCTTCACTCAGAGCGGAGCTAGCGCTCAGAGGGAGTGTCTGAGAGAGCCCTCCTCAGCCGCCATCGGCCACGAGGAAACGAGGGACACGCCCCCCCCCAAACCGTCCCAATAAATATGTGCATGCACAGGAAGCGCAGCGGACGAGCGCAGCGGACGAGCGCAGCGGGCGCGACGAATGCGCGACGAAGGCGCGCATAAGGCAAGCTCGTCTGTGCTCGTCCGCGCCGAGTCCGGGCCAGGTGCCAGTTCCCCTGCCCCCCCAACAATCCGCCGCATTTACTATAGCGCTGACTCCCTCCATAGTTTGAGGGCCCCCATTGACATACACTGCTGTCACAGTTTTGTCGCCGACAACCTACCTCAACTATGTCCGGAGTGCCGCAAACCCCTCAAACCTACTATAACCGCCAAACCACTCGACAATTTTCGGATGTTTTTGCTGAACTGCCGTTCCCTTCCCAAACATTCAGCCGAAATAATGCTGTTAATAGAGGAACACTCACCTGACATTCTGTTCCTTACAAAAACCTGGCTTTCCCTGGAAGCTGACCCAGCCGTAATAGCCGCGCTTCCCGCAGGGTTTCAAATCCTACGCCAGGACCGCCTAAAAGGGAGGGGAGGTGGCCTGGCTATAATACATAAAGAACAGCTCAACTGCAGAGTGGCGACGGAAACTATTCTAGACTGTGAAAGTCTTACTTTTAATATAGAACTATCCCCCAACCAGAGCCTTTCGGGCACTTTGATTTATCGACCACCAGGCCCCCCGAGACAGTTTCACGTCAGCTTACCCACTAATATATCTGAACGTATCATTTTTTCTCCCAACTTTATCCTGCTGGGTGATTTTAACTTCCATTTTGATTCACCCTCCGACCTTACGGCTTCGACTTTAACAAGCGACCTAGCAGCTATGTCACTCTCACAACGGGTTACTCTGCCCACACACGAAAAAGGCCATTTACTCGACCCAGTCTTCACCAATTGCACCAATCTCCTTACCAACCGCCACATACCTCTCCCATGGACGGACCACTTCCTGATCCTCATCAACTGGACTATACCTAAGCCCCCTGACCACACCCCCATCACTAGATCCAGGAGAGCTTGGTCTCATCTAGCAATTGATAGGTGGACCAATGCACTCACAGAGACCCGTCCCATGATCACGGAGAACCCCGACTCAGCAAATCTGGCCTACGTCAACTGGATCTCCCAATCCCTGGACATCATCCTCCCGAAAAAGGAAATGACGCTCAAACGCCCCCACAAAACTGCCCCGTGGTACACGGAGAATCTGAGAGAGGAAAAACGGCGTTGCAGGCAACTCGAAAGACGCTAGCGAATTGACTACTCGGCAGCAGATAAAGCCCGTTACCGAGAAGCCATCAGCAATTACAAAAACCTGATAAAGGAAGCCCAGGCCGCCTACTTTTCGGACAAAATTGTCCTTGCCAAATCAAAGCCGAAGGAAATTTTCAAAATCATCAATCTACTTACTAAACCACCCCCCAGTCCATCAGTGGATAAGCCCGTTTCCCACTGCAACAAGGTCGCAGAATTCTTCCATCAGAAAATCAGTTCCATCTACTCGACCTTCCCCCGAACCAACTCCCCTCCGTCAATCACACCTCCACTTCCTGTTGAGCCAACGTTTAATTCCCAATCACCCACGCTGCACCACTTCCCGCCACTGGAACCTGCCCTGTTGGAGTCCTTGGCACGCAAGGTCAAATCCGGCTCCCCCAACGATCCTGCTCCCCCAGAGATAATAATGTCAGCCGCCCAAACCATCCTACCCACACTGAGGGAAGTACTAAACACCTCCATCTCCGAGGGCACAGTTCCCACAGTCTGGAAGCAGGCCATGGTGAAGGCCCTGCTGAAAAAGCCCAGTCTGGACCCCTCGGATATGAGCAATTACCGCCCAATATCCCTGCTTCCATGGGCAAGCAAGGTCCTGGAGAAGTATATAAATTTCCAACTTACCAGCTTTTTGGAAACACACCTTCTGCTGGACCCCACCCAAACTGGCTTCAGACCCAAACATGGGACCGAGACCGCCCTCCTCATGGTCACCGAGGAGGCAAGGAAAATCCTAGATCAGGGAGGATCAGTGGCAGTGATCCTCCTTGATCTCAGTGCGGCCTTCGATACGGTCAGCCATGTCACCTTGCTGGACCGTATGGCCCAGGTTGGGATTAGGGGCAAAGCTTGGTCCTGGTTCCGGTCTTTCCTGGAGGACAGGTCTTTCCAGGTGTATGATGGTGACTCAGTCTCCACTAGCATCCCCCTGAACTGTGGTGTACCCCAGGGATCCTCCCTGAGCCCGGCTCTTTTCAATCTGTACATGAGGCCACTGGCTGATGTCGTCCGTCCGTATGGGATTAAGATCATTTCCTACGCGGACGACACGCAGCTAGTGGTCTCCCTTACACAGGAGACCAATCCATCTGTACAGAACGGACTCAGGGAGTGCCTAGAGGAGGTAAAATCCTGGATGTCCCTCTCATCCTTAAAACTAAACGGAGACAAGACCGAGCTTATGGTCCTCGGCAACTCGGTCTCCAGCCTCCCGACCAATCTTTGGCCTCCCATCTTGGGCCCTCCACCCACCCCCAAAAACAGTATTAAAAGTCTGGGAATTTGGATGGATAAATCACTCTCCTTCGATGTACAATCCACCAAACTCTCGGCCACCTGCTTTGGCATCATGAGGATGCTTAAGAAAATCTTCCCCCTCCTTCCCATGGAAGCCAAGCAAGCAGCGATCCAAGGCCTGATCCAATCCCGCCTTGACTTTAATAACATTCTCTACCTCGGAGCCCCAGAATCCACTCTGAGGAGGCTGCAGACAGCACAAAGTTGCGCCGCATGTCTGCTACTTGACATCCCTCGCAGACAGTCAGTCAGGCCTGGGTTGGCCTCCCTCCATTGGCTGCCTGTGCGTCAAAGGGTGCTGTTCAAGGCCTTATGCACAGCCCACCAGTCTTTCTGGAACTCTGGCCCCAAGATCACACAGGACCTAATCCATCACTACAGGCCCAACAGGAACCTAAGGTCAGATCAATCTTTTTTAGCAGTCACCCCGAGAGTAAGGAGATCCAGAGCTGGAGGCAGATCTTTTTCCTACAATGCGTCGAGGGCCTGGAACACCCTCCCACTGCATTTAAGATCCAACTCTAACCTCACTACATTTCGTAAACAATTGAAAACCTTCCTGTTTCATTCAACCTAAACTCCCCCCTTTTCCCGTGCCTCCCCCCCTCTGTCGGACCTGGTATTCTCAGCGCTTGGACGCCTCCGGGCAGCAATTCGCGCTATATAAATCCGCATCAAACCTTGACGGGAGGTCGGAGTCCTGTGATAACATGACTAAACACAGCAGGATGCCCAACGCCACAGTGCATCAGCCCACAGGGGTTTGATTAACTTTTAATTTTGCTGCCACTCTGAACCTACTCACTTGAGGTATTATCATAAGCACTACAAGAACCAGAATGCCGTTTGGACACGCCCACAGGGGCAGGCTCTTTAATAAGGAAGTGCACGCAAGGTTCCCAGATTGAACAGCTGCCATTGATGAAGGGATGATGATCCCGAAACCGGTCTGGCAAGATGAAGGAGAGATGTCTGTGCCCGAGTGCGTCTCCTGCTGCATCTGATCCTGAATGAAATGGATGCAAATTTTCGGCTGTGTTGCTGCTTCCCACAGAGGGCTCAATTAGAGTGTTGGGATGATTGCGGCTCGAGTCCAGCCGCGGGAATCAAGCATGCCGCTTCAGGGCGGACCCGTGATGGCGCCACCCGGTGTCAGCTTGACGGGAGGTCGGAGTCCTGTGATAAGATGACTAAACACAGCAGGATGCCCAACGCCACAGTGCATCAGCCCACAGGGGTTTTACTAACTTTTAATTTTGCTGCCACTCTGAACCTACTCACTTGAGGTATTATCATAAGCACTACAAGTACCAGAATGCCGTTTGGACACGCCCACAGGGGCAGGCTCTTTAATAAGGAAGTGCACGCAATTTTCCCAGAGTGAACAGCTGCCATTGATGAAGGGATGATGATCCCGAAACCAGTCTGACAAGATGAAGGAGAGATGTCTGTGCCCGAGTGCGTCTCCTGCTGCATCTGATCTTGAATGAAATGAATGCAAATTTTCGACTGTGTTGCTGCTTCCCACAGAGGGCTCAACTAGAGTGTTGGGATGTTTGCGGCTCGAGTCCAGCCGCGGGAATCAAGCATGCCGCTTCAGGGCAGACCCGTGATGGCGCCACCCGGTGTCACCTTGACGGGAGGTCGGAGTCCTGTGATAAGATGACTAAACACAGCAGGATGCCTAACGCCACAGTGCATCAGCCCACAGGGGTTTTACTAACTTTTAATTTTGCTGCCACTCTGAACCTACTCACTTGAGGTATTATCATAAGCACTACAAGAACCAGAATGCCGTTTGGACACGCCCACAGGGGCAGGCTCTTTAATAAGGAAGTGCACGCAATGTTCCCAGAGTGAACAGCTGCCATTGATGAAGGGATGATGATCCCGAAACCGGTCTGGCAAGATGAAGGAGAGATGTCTGTGCCCGAGTGCGTCTACTGCTGCATCTGATCCTGAATGAAATGGATGCAAATTTTCGACTGTGTTGCTGCTTCCCACAGAGGGCTCAACTAGAGTGCTGGGATGTTTGCGGCTCGAGTCCAGCCGCGGGAATCAAGCATGCCGCTTCAGGGCGGACCCGTGATGGCGCCAACCGGTGTCACCTTGACGGGAGGTCGGAGTCCTGTGATAAGATGACTAAACACAGCAGGATGCCCAACGCCACAGTGCATCAGCCCACAGGGGTTTTACTAACTTTTAATTTTGCTGCCACTCTGAACCTACTCACTTGAGGTATTATCATAAGCACTACAAGAACCAGAATGCCGTTTGGACACGCTCACAGGGGCAGACTCTTTAATAAGGAAGTGCATGCAAGGTTCCCAGATTGAACAGCTGCCATTGATGAAGGGATGATGATCCCGAAACCGGTCTGGCAAGATGAAGGAGAGATGTCTGTGCCCGAGTGCGTCTCCTGCTGCATCTGATCCTGAATGAAATGGATGCAAATTTTTGACTGTGTTGCTGCTTCCCACAGAGGGCTCAACTAGAGTGTTGGGATGTTTGCGGCTCGAGTCCAACCGCGGGAATCAAGCATGCCGCTTCAGGGCGGACCCGTGATGGCGCCACCCGGTGTCAGCTTGACGGGAGGTCGGAGTCCTGTGATAACATGACTAAACACAGCAGGATGCCCAACGCCACAGTGCATCAGCCCACAGGGGTTTGAATAACTTTTAATTTTGCTGCCACTCTGAACCTACTCACTTGAGGTATTATCATAAGCACTACAAGAACCAGAATGCCGTTTGGACACGCCCACAGGGGCAGGCTCTTTAATAAGGAAGTGCACGCAATTTTCCCAGAGTGAACAGCTGCCATTGATGAAGGGATGATGATCCCGAAACCGGTCTGGCAAGATGAAGGAGAGATGTCTGTGCCCGAGTGCGTCTACTGCTGCATCTGATCCTGAATGAAATGGATGCAAATTTTCGACTGTGTTGCTGCTTCCCACAGAGAGCTCAACTAGAGTGTTGGGATGTTTGCGGCTCGAGTCCAGCCGCGGGAATCAAGCATGCCGTTTCAGGGCGGACCCGTGATGGCGCCACCCGGTGTCACCTTGACGGGAGATCGGAGTTCTGTGATAAGATGACTAAACACAGCAGGATGCCCAACGCCACAGTGCATCAGCCCACAGGGGTTTTACTAACTTTTAATTTTGCTGCCCCTCTGAACCTACTCACTTGAGGTATTATCATAAGCACTACAAGAACCAGAATGCCGTTTGGACACGCCCACAGGGGCAAGCTCTTTAATAAGGAAGTGCACGCAAGGTTCCCAGAGTGAACAGCTGCCATTGATGAAGCGATGATGATCCCGAAACCGGTCTGGCAAGATGAAGGAGAGATGTCTGTGCCCGAGTGCGTCTCCTGCTGCATCTGATCCTGAATTAAATGGATGCAAATTTTCGACTGTGTTGCTGCTTCCCACAGAGGGCTCAACTAGAGTGTTGGGATGTTTGCGGCTCGAGTCCAGCCGCGGGAATCAAGCATGCCGCTTCAGGGCGGACCTGTGATGGCGCCACCCGGTGTCACCTTGACGGGAGGTCGGAGTCCTGTGATAAGATGACTAAACACAGCAGGATGCCAACGTCACAGTGCATCAGCCCACAGGGGTTTTACTAACTTATAATTTTGCTGCCACCCTGAACCTACTCACTTGAGGTATTATCATAAGCACTACAAGAAGCAGAATGCCGTTTGGACACGCCCACAAGGGCAGGCTCTTTAATAAGGAAGTGCAAAAGGTTCCCAGAGTGAACAGCTGCCATTGATGAAGGGATGATGATCCCGAAACCGGTCTGGCAAGATGAAGGAGAGATGTCTGTGCCCGAGTGCGTGTCCTGCTGCATCTGATCCTGAATGAAATGGATGCAAATTTTCGACTGTGTTGCTGCTTCCCACAGAGGGCTCAACTAGAGTGTTGGGATGTTTGCGGCTCGAGTCCAGCCGCGGGAATCAAGCATGCCGCTTCAGGGCGGACCCGTGATGGCGCCACCCGGTGTCACCTTGACGGGAGGTCGGAGTCCTGTGATAAGATGACTAAACACAGCAGGATGCCCAACGCCACAGTGCATCAGCCCACAGGGGTTTTACTAACTTTTAATTTTGCTGCCACTCTGAACCTACTCACTTGAGGTATTATCATAAGCACTACAAGAACCAGAATGCCGTTTGGACACGCCCACAGGGGCAGGTTCTTTAATAAGGAAGTGCACGCAATGTTCCCAGAGTGAACAGCTGCCATTGATGAATATGATGATGATCCCGAAACCGGTCTGGCAAGATGAAGGAGAGATGTCTGTGCCCGAGTGCGTCTCCTGCTGCATCTGATCCTGAATGAAATGGATGCAAATATTCGACTGTGTTGCTGCTTCCCACAGAGGGCTCAACTAGAGTGTTGGGATGTTTGCGGCTCGAGTCCAGCCGCGGGAATCAAGCATGCCGCTTCACGGCGGACCCGTGATGGCGCCACCCGGTGTCACCTTGACGGGAGGTCGGAGTCCTGTGATAAGATGACTAAACACAGCAGGATGCCAAACGCCACAGTGCATCAGCCCACAGGGTTTTACTAACTTTTAATTTTGCTGCCACTCTGAACCTACTCACTTGAGGTATTATCATAAGCACTACAAGAACCAGAATGCCGTTTGGACACGCCCACAGGGGCAGGCTCTTTAATAAGGAAGTGCACGCAAGGTTCCCAGAGTGAACAGCTGCAATTGATGAAGGGATGATGATCCCGAGACCGGTCTGACAAGATGAAGGAGAGATGTCTGTGCCCGAGTGCGTCTCCTGCTGCATCTGATCCTGAATGAAATGGAAGCAAATTTTCGACTGTGTTGCTGCTTCCCACAGAGGGCTCAACTAGAGTGTTAGGATGTTTGCGGCTCGAGTCCAGCCGCGGGAATCAAGCATGCCGCTTCAGGGCGGACCCGTGATGGCGCCACCCGGTGTCAGCTTGACGGGAGGTCGGAGTCCTGTGATAAGATGACTAAACACAGCAGGATGCCCAACGCCACAGTGCATCAGCCCACAGGGGTTTTACTAACTTTTAATTTTGCTGCCACTCTGAACCTACTCACTTGAGGTATTATCATAAGCACTACAAGTACCAGAATGCCGTTTGGACACGCCCACAGGGGCAGGCTCTTTAATAAGGAAGTGCACGCAATTTTCCCAGAGTGAACAGCTGCCATTGATGAAGGGATGATGATCCCGAAACCAGTCTGACAAGATGAAGGAGAGATGTCTGTGCCCGAGTGCGTCTCCTGCTGCATCTGATCCTGAATGAAATGAATGCAAATTTTCGACTGTGTTGCTGCTTCCCACAGAGGGCTCAACTAGAGTGTTGGGATGTTTGCGGCTCGAGTCCAGCCGCGGGAATCAAGCATGCCGCTTCAGGGCAGACCCGTGATGGCGCCACCCGGTGTCACCTTGACGGGAGGTCGGAGTCCTGTGATAAGATGACTAAACACAGCAGGATGCCTAACGCCACAGTGCATCAGCCCACAGGGGTTTTACTAACTTTTAATTTTGCTGCCACTCTGAACCTACTCACTTGAGGTATTATCATAAGCACTACAAGAACCAGAATGCCGTTTGGACACGCCCACAGGGGCAGGCTCTTTAATAAGGAAGTGCACGCAATGTTCCCAGAGTGAACAGCTGCCATTGATGAAGGGATGATGATCCTGAAACCGGTCTGGCAAGATGAAGGAGAGATGTCTGTGCCCGAGTGCGTCTCCTGCTGCATCTGATCCTGAATGAAATGGATGCAAATTTTCGACTGTGTTGCTGCTTCCCACAGAGGGCTCAACTAGAGTGCTGGGATGTTTGCGGCTCGAGTCCAGCCGCGGGAATCAAGCATGCCGCTTCAGGGCGGACCCGTGATGGCGCCAACCGGTGTCACCTTGACGGGAGGTCGGAGTCCTGTGATAAGATGACTAAACACAGCAGGATGCCCAACGCCACAGTGCATCAGCCCACAGGGGTTTTACTAACTTTTAATTTTGCTGCCACTCTGAACCTACTCACTTGAGGTATTATCATAAGCACTACAAGAACCAGAATGCCGTTTGGACACGCTCACAGGGGCAGGCTCTTTAATAAGGAAGTGCATGCAAGGTTCCCAGATTGAACAGCTGCCATTGATGAAGGGATGATGATCCCGAAACCGGTCTGGCAAGATGAAGGAGAGATGTCTGTGCCCGAGTGCGTCTCCTGCTGCATCTGATCCTGAATGAAATGGATGCAAATTTTTGACTGTGTTGCTGCTTCCCACAGAGGGCTCAACTAGAGTGTTGGGATGTTTGCGGCTCGAGTCCAACCGCGGGAATCAAGCATGCCGCTTCAGGGCGGACCCGTGATGGCGCCACCCGGTGTCAGCTTGACGGGAGGTCGGAGTCCTGTGATAACATGACTAAACACAGCAGGATGCCCAACGCCACAGTGCATCAGCCCACAGGGGTTTGAATAACTTTTAATTTTGCTGCCACTCTGAACCTACTCACTTGAGGTATTATCATAAGCACTACAAGAACCAGAATGCCGTTTGGACACGCCCACAGGGGCAGGCTCTTTAATAAGGAAGTGCACGCAATTTTCCCAGAGTGAACAGCTGCCATTGATGAAGGGATGATGATCCCGAAACCGGTCTGGCAAGATGAAGGAGAGATGTCTGTGCCCGAGTGCGTCTCCTGCTGCATCTGATCCTGAATGAAATGGATGCAAATTTTCGACTGTGTTGCTGCTTCCCACAGAGAGCTCAACTAGAGTGTTGGGATGTTTGCGGCTCGAGTCCAGCCGCGGGAATCAAGCATGCCGTTTCAGGGCGGACCCGTGATGGCGCCACCCGGTGTCACCTTGACGGGAGATCGGAGTTCTGTGATAAGATGACTAAACACAGCAGGATGCCCAACGCCACAGTGCATCAGCCCACAGGGGTTTTACTAACTTTTAATTTTGCTGCCCCTCTGAACCTACTCACTTGAGGTATTATCATAAGCACTACAAGAACCAGAATGCTGTTTGGACACGCCCACAGGGGCAAGCTCTTTAATAAGGAAGTGCACGCAAGGTTCCCAGAGTGAACAGCTGCCATTGATGAAGCGATGATGATCCCGAAACCGGTCTGGCAAGATGAAGGAGAGATGTCTGTGCCCGAGTGCGTCTCCTGCTGCATCTGATCCTGAATTAAATGGATGCAAATTTTCGACTGTGTTGCTGCTTCCCACAGAGGGCTCAACTAGAGTGTTGGGATGTTTGCGGCTCGAGTCCAGCCGCGGGAATCAAGCATGCCGCTTCAGGGCGGACCTGTGATGGCGCCACCCGGTGTCACCTTGACGGGAGGTCGGAGTCCTGTGATAAGATGACTAAACACAGCAGGATGCCCAACGCCACAGTGCATCAGCCCACAGGGGTTTTACTAACTTATAATTTTGCTGCCACCCTGAACCTACTCACTTGAGGTATTATCATAAGCACTACAAGAAGCAGAATGCCGTTTGGACACGCCCACAGGGGCAGGCTCTTTAATAAGGAAGTGCACAAGGTTCCCAGAGTGAACAGCTGCCATTGATGAAGGGATGATGATCCCGAAACCGGTCTGGCAAGATGAAGGAGAGATGTCTGTGCCCGAGTGCGTCTCCTGCTGCATCTGATCCTGAATGAAATGGATGCAAATTTTCGACTGTGTTGCTGCTTCCCACAGAGGGCTCAACTAGAGTGTTGGGATGTTTGCGGCTCGAGTCCAGCCGCGGGAATCAAGCATGCCGCTTCAGGGCGGACCCGTGATGGCGCCACCCGGTGTCACCTTGACGGGAGGTCGGAGTCCTGTGATAAGATGACTAAACACAGCAGGATGCCCAACGCCACAGTGCATCAGCCCACAGGGGTTTTACTAACTTTTAATTTTGCTGCCACTCTGAACCTACTCACTTGAGGTATTATCATAAGCACTTCAAGAACCAGAATGCCGTTTGGACACGCCCACAGGGGCAGGCTCTTTAATAAGGAAGTGCACGCAAGGTTCCCAGAGTGAACAGCTGCAATTGATGAAGGGATGATGATCCCGAGACCGGTCTGACAAGATGAAGGAGAGATGTCTGTGCCCGAGTGCGTCTCCTGCTGCATCTGATCCTGAATGAAATGGATGCAAATTTTCGACTGTGTTGCTGCTTCCCACAGAGGGCTCAACTAGAGTGTTAGGATGTTTGCGGCTCGAGTCCAGCCGCGGGAATCAAGTATGCCGCTTCAGGGCGGACCCGTGATGGCGCCACCCGGTGTCACCTTGACGGGAGGTCGGAGTCCTGTGATAAGATGACTTAACACAGCAGGATGCCCAACGCCACAGTGCATCAGCCCACAGGGGTTTTACTAACTTTTAATTTTGCTGCCACTCTGAACCTACTCACTTGAGGTATTATCATAAGCACTACAAGAACCAGAATGCCGTTTGGACACGCCCACAGGGGCAGGCTCTTTAATAAGGAAGTGCACGCAAGGTTCCCAGAGTGAACAGCTGCCATTGATGAAGGGATGATGATCCCGAAACCGGTCTGGCAAGATGAAGGAGAGATGTCTGTGCCCGAGTGCGTCTCCTGCTGCATCTGATCCTGAATGAAATGGATGCAAATTTTCGACTGTGTTGCTGCTTCCCACAGAGGGCTCAACTAGAGTGTTGGGATGTTTGCGGCTCGAGTCCAGCCGCGGGAATCAAGCATGCCGCTTCAGGGCGGACCCATGATGGCGCCACCCGGTGTCACCTTGACGGGAGGTCGGAGTCCTGTGATAAGATGACTAAACACAGCAGGATGCCCAACGCCACAGTGCATCAGCCCACAGGGGTTTTACTAACTTATAATTGTGCTGCCACCCTGAACCTACTCACTTGAGGTATTATCATAAGCACTACAAGAACCAGAATGCCGTTTGGACACGCCCACAGGGGCAGGCTCTTTAATAAGGAAGTGCACAAGGTTCCCAGAGTGAACAGCTGCCATTGATGAAGGGATGATGATCCCGAAACTGGTCTGGCAAGATGAAGGAGAGATGTCTGTGCCCGAGTGCGTCTCCTGCTGCATCTGATCCTGAATGAAATGGATGCAAATTTTCGACTGTGTTGCTGCTTCCCACAGAGGGCTCAACTAGAGTGTTGGGATGTTTGTGGCTCGAGTCCAGCCGTGGGAATCAAGCATGCCGCTTCAGGGCGGACCCATGATGGCGCCACCCGGTGTCACCTTGACGGGAGGTCGGAGTCCTGTGATAAGATGACTAAACACAGCAGGATGCCCAACGCCACAGTGCATCAGCCCACAGGGGATTTACTAACTTTTAATTTTGCTGCCACTCTGAACCTACTCACATGAGGTATTATCATAAGCACTACAAGAACCAGAATGCCGTTTGGACATGCCCACAGGGGCAGGCTCTTTAATAAGGAAGTGCACGCAAGGTTCCCAGAGTGAACAGCTGCCATTGATGAAGGGATGATGATCCCAAAACCGGTCTGGCAAGATGAAGGAGAGATGTCTGTGCCCGAGTGAGTCTCCTGCTGCATCTGATCCTGAATGAAATGGATGCAAATTTTCGACTGTGTTGCTGCTTCCCACAGAGGGCTCAACTAGAGTGTTGGGATGTTTGCGGCTCGAGTCCAGCCACGGGAATCAAGCATGCCGCTTCAGGGCGGACCCGTGAAGGCGCCACCCGGTGTCACCTTGACGGGAGGTCGGAGTCCTGTGATAAGATGAATAAACACAGCAGGATGCCCAATGCCACAGTGCATCAGCCCACAGTGGTTTTACTAACTTTTAATTTTGCTGCCACTCTGAACCTACTCACGTGAGGTATTATCATAAGCACTACAAGAACCAGAATGCCGTTTGGACACGCCCACAGGGGCAGGCTCTTTAATAAGGAAGTGCACGCAAGGTTCCCAGAGTGAACAGCTGCCATTGATGAAGGGATGATGATCCCGAAACCGGTCTGGCAAGATGAAGGAGAGATGTCTGTGCCCGAGTGAGTCTCCTGCTGCATCTGATCCTGAATGAAATGGATGCAAATTTTCGACTGTGTTGCTGCTTCCCACAGAGGGCTCAACTAGAGTGTTGGGATGTTTGCGGCTCGAGTCCAGCCGCGGGAATCAAGCATGCCGCTTCAGGGCGGACCCGTGATGGCGCCACCCGGTGTCACCTTGACGGGAGGTCGGAGTCCTGTGATAAGATGACTAAACACAGCAGGATGCCCAACGCCACAGTGCATCAGCCCACAGGGGTTTTACTAACTTTTAATTTTGCTGCCACTCTGAACCTACTCACTTGAGGTATTATCATAAGCACTACAAGAACCAGAATGCCGTTTGGACACGCCCACAGGGGCAGGTTCTTTAATAAGGAAGTGCACGCAATGTTCCCAGAGTGAACAGCTGCCATTGATGAATATGATGATGATCCCGAAACCGGTCTGGCAAGATGAAGGAGAGATGTCTGTGCCCGAGTGCGTCTTCTGCTGCATCTGATCCTGAATGAAATGGATGCAAATTTTCGACTGTGTTGCTGCTTCCCACAGAGGGCTCAACTAGAGTGTTGGGATGTTTGCGTCTCGAGTCCAGCCGCGGGAATCAAGCATGCCGCTTCAGGGCGGACCCGTGATGGCGCCACCCGGTGTCACCTTGACGGGAGGTCGGAGTCCTGTGATAAGATGGCTTAACACAGCAGGATGCCCAACGCCACAGTGCATCAGCCCACAGGGGTTTTACTAACTTTTCATTTTGCTGCCACTCTGAACCTACTCACTTGAGGTATTATCATAAGCACTACAAGAACCAGAATGCCGTTTGGACACGCCCACAGGGGCAGGCTCTTTAATAAGGAAGTGCACGCAAGGTTCCCAGAGTGAACAGCTGCCATTGATGAAGGGATGATGATCCCGAAACCGGTCTTGCAAGATGAAGGAGAGATGTCTGTGCCCGAGTGCGTCTCCTGCTGCATCTGATCCTGAATGAAATGGATGCAAATTTTCGACTGTGTTGCTGCTCCCCACAGAGGGCTCAACTAGAGTGTTGGGATGTTTGCGGCTCGAGTCCAGCCGCGGGAATCAAGCATGCCGCTTCAGGGCAGACCCATGATGGCGCCACCCGGTGTCACCTTGACGGGAGGTCGGAGTCCTGTGATAAGATGACTAAACACAGCAGGATGCCCAACGCCACAGTGCATCAGCCCACAGGGGTTTTACTAACTTTTAATTTTGCTGCCACTCTGTACCTACTCACTTGAGGTATTATCATAAGCACTACAAGAACCAGAATGCCGTTTGGACACGCCCACAGGGGCAGGCTCTTTAATAAGGAAGTGCACGCAAGGTTCCCAGAGTGAACAGCTGCCATTGATGAAGGGATGATGATCCCGAAACCGGTCTGGCAAGATGAAGGAGAGATGTCTGTGCCCGAGTGAGTCTCCTGCTGCATCTGATCCTGAATGAAATTGATGCAAATTTTCGACTGTGTTGCTGCTTCCCACAGAGGGCTCAACTAGAGTGTTGGGATGTTTGCGGCTCGAGTCCAGCCACGGGAATCAAGCATGCCGCTTCAGGGCGGACCCATGATGGCGCCACCCGGTGTCACCTTGACGGGAGGTCGGAGTCCTGTGATAAGATGACTAAACACAGCAGGATGCCCAACGCCACAGTGCATCAGCCCACAGGGGTTTTACTAACTTTTAATTTTGCTACCCCTCTGAACCTACTCACTTGAGGTATTATCATAAGCACTACAAGAACCAGAATGCCGTTTGGACACGCCCACAGGGGCAGGCTCTTTAATAAGGAAGTGCACGCAATGTTCCCAGAGTGAACAGCTGCCATTGATGAAGGGATGATGATCCCGAAACCGGTCTGGCAAGATGAAGGAGAGATGTCTGTGCCCGAGTGCGCCTTCTGCTGCATCTGATCCTGAATGAAATGGATGCAAATTTTCGACTGTGTTGCTGCTTCCCACAGAGGGCTCAACTAGAGTGTTGATATATATATATATACATATATATCAATGCTCGAAGGTGTCCACCTTTGAGTAGCACGCGAACAGCAGCTTGGTTTATTTAAAGGTGAGGACGGGGATCCACTCGTAGACGCCGCTCCGTACGGGATCTGCCCGACACGTTTCGAAGCTCCATATGCTTCTCTTCAGGGACTTTAACGGAAGCGGTGTGCGCAACCGCCGACCCACTTACCCATTTTATATATAACACACCCACCGATGGGAGGCTCAAATGAGACTGTGTATTCTGGGAAGTGTGGTCCGGGAAGCACACAATCAAGTCCTGTATGGACTCCACAAGTGGGCCCGTCCTCGATTCCAAGAACAACTACTGCTTCACTTTCGCGACCCCCAGGGTACCGGGGTGGTGCATACTCCGCGGCTGGACGGCCACGTATAAATCAATGCTCGAAGGTGTCCACCTTTGAGTAGCACGCAAACAGCAGCTTGGTTTATGTATAGGTGAGGACGGGGATCCACTCGTAGACGCCGCTCCGTGCGGGATCTGCCCGACGCGTTTCAAAGCTCCATATGCTTCTCTTCAGGGGCTTTAACGGAAGAATGTGCGCAACCGCCGACCCACTTCCCCATTTTATATATAACACACCCACCGATGGGAGGCTCAAATGAGACTGTGTATTCTGGGAAGTGTGGTCCGGGAAGCACACAATCAAGTCCTGTATGGACTCTACAAGTGGGCCCGTCCTCGATTCCAAGTACAACTACTGCTTCACTTTCGCGACCCCCAGGGTACCGGGGTGGTGCATACTCCGCGGCTGGACGGCCGCGTATAAATCAATGCTCGAAGGTGTCCACCTTTGAGTAGCACGCGAACAGCAGCTTGGTTTATGTATAGGTGAGGACGGGGATCAACTCGTAGACGCCGCTCCGTACGGGATCTGCCCGACGCGTTTCGAAGCTCCATATGCTTCTCTAAAGGGGCTTTAATGGAAGCGGTGTGCGCAACCGCCGACCCACTTCCTCATTTTATATATAACACACCCACCGATGGGAGGCTCAAATGAGACTGTGTATTCTGGGAAGTTTGGTCCGGGAAGCACACAATCAAGTCCTGTATGGACTCCACAAGTGGGCCCGTCCTCGATTCCAAGTACAACTACTGCTTCACTTTCGCGACCCCCAGGGTACCGGGGTGGTGCATACTCCGTGGCTGGACGGCCGCGTATAAATCAATGCTCGAAGGTGTCCACCTTTGAGTAGCACGCGAACAGCAGCTTGGTTTATGTATAGGTGAGGACGGCGATCCACTCGTAGATTCCGCTCCGTACGGGATCTGCCCGACGCGTTTCGAAGCTCCATATGCTTCTCTTCAGGGGCTTTAACGGAAGCGGTGTGCGCAACCGCCGACCCACTTCCCCATTTTATATATAACACACCCACCGATGGGAGGCTCAAATGAGACTGTGTATTCTGGGAAGTGTGGTCCGGCAAGCACACAATCAAGTCCTGTATGGACTCCACAAGTGGGCCCGTCCTCGATTCCAAGTACAACTACTGCTTCACTTTCGCGACCCCCAGGATACCGGGGTGGTGAATACTCCGCGGCTGGACGGCCGCGTATAAATCAATGCTCGAAGGTGTCCACCTTTGAGTAGCACGCGAACAGCAGCTTGGTTTATGTATAGGTGAGGACGGGGATCCACTCGTAGACGCCGCTCCGTACGGGATCTGCCCAACGCGTTTTGAAGCTCCATATGCTTCTCTTCAGGGGCTTTAACGGAAGCGGTGTGCGCAACCGCCGACCCACTTCCCCATTTTATATATAACACACCCACCGATGGGATGCACAAATGAGACTGTGTATTCTGGGAACTGTGGTCCGGGAAGCACACAATCAAGTCCTGTATGGACTCCACAAGTGGGCCCGTCCTCGATTCCGTCCAGCCGCGGAGTATGCACCACCCCGGTACCCTGGGGGTCGCGAAAGTGAAGCAGTAGTTGTACTTGGAATCGAGGACGGGCCCACTTGTGGAGTCCATACAGGACTTGATTGTGTGCTCTTTTCAGCAGGCTGAACACATGGAAGCATGAGCTAACCGTGTCGGGCACATACTCCTTCATAGTCTAAGCCTGCTCAATGTGAACCCATAGATGTTTTACAACTATCTTTGGTGCTGAAGCGATCCCCAGCTATCCTGGCCACTAATATGGTGTCCACAGCAGTGTAGCCTCTCCAAAAGACATAATCTCAGTCTTTCGGGCATTTAGTTGTAGAAAGTTATTACGCATCCATTAAGAGATTGCCAGCATGCTGGAAGAGATGGTGGCTTGAGCTGCCTTGAAAGATCTATTGAAAGAGAGGTAAGTTGAGTGTCATATGCATATGATTTTGGGATGAACCTGTAGTTTCTTAGAAGTGCAGCCAAGGGAGCGATATAGATGTTAAACAAGGTGGGGCTCAGGCAAGAGCCTTCTTGGTCAGTTCTTTAGGTTTAGAGTGATACGGCCCCAGAATTACTGTCTGGGAGCGATTCGTGAGGAAACTAGTTATCCACTGCAGTGCCACTCCACCAGTACCATATTCCTCCAGTCTCCTGACAAAGTCTGGTGGTCGACCGTATCAAATGCTGCAAAAAGATCTAATAACACCAGGAGAGTGGACTGGCCACTATCTAGTGCTAGCCTGTGACAGCCACCAGGGCTGTTTCTGTACTGTATTTCAGCCGAAAGCCTGATTGCGATGGGTAAAGGCAGCCTGCCGATTCGATACAGTCCGACAGATGTTTATTAATGTGCTTTTCCAGCAGTTTGCTCATGAGAGGTAGAAGGGAGATTGGACGTAAATTAGAAAGATCTTCCCTAGAGGTCTTGGTATTTTTGCGATGAATGATCTGTGCCGACTTACATGCTAATGGCAGCTGGTTTTCCTTCAGTGATAAATTAAGCAGAGTGCAAATTCCAGCTGACAGTTGTTTAACAAGAGTGGAAAAGATTCTGGCAGGTATAACCTGAAGCAGTGACCCTGATTTCACATTGCACATCAAGGTTTCAACCTCCTCCTGAGTCAAAGGAGGGAAGCTCATCAATGGATTTATCTTTGAGCGAGGTGAGGGTTCTGTAGTAGTGACAACCATTCTGCGAACTACCAACAGAGGTGATCTTATTATAGATAGTATCAATTTTCTGTATAAAATAGTCAGCTATTTTATCACAGAGGGTTTGAGATGAGGTTTCCTCTAGATCGCAGGCTTTAGGATTTGTGAAAACTTTCAGAATCCGGAACAAAGCTTTAGGTGTGTTCTCTGCCTGACTTAGCTGTTGGGCAATATATGATTTTCTGTGCCAGCTTTATGTGTTTGTGATAAAGGGTAAGGGCCTATATTTCTCTTTATCATCAATAAGATGGGTCCGTCACCATAGCCTTTCCAAATTTTTGCAAATTACTTTTTACGTTATGAGGCTCAAGTGTAAACCAGGCTGCCTGGGCTTGCCTGGATTTACTAGATCAAGTTCTCAGTGGGGCGATCTGATCAATGGCGGCTTTTGCCACATCATTAATATGAGCTAGGCCCTCCTCAACATTCCTGGGTTCAGTATCCCATGGTGATGTGAAAACCGCTGAGAAAGAGTCAGGGGTAATTTTATGCCATTGCCTAAAGAGGAACTGGTAGTCTGGGTTAGGTGACTCCTGCCCTTTGGGTCCTTGCATTTGGAAGTTAATGAGTGCATGGTCTGACCAACTAAGTGGCTGTGGGGCTTTACAAGAGAGGTAAGTTGGAAAAGATAAGATCTAGAGCAGTGTTTCCCAAACTGTGGTCCGCGGACCCCCTGGGGTCCTTGACACATTCCCAGGGGGTCCACAGGCAGCAGTTTTAAAAGCACTTCAAAGTTCCTTGCAGAATTAGCAGTTTTCGAGCAACAATAAAAGTGTCAAGATAACACCAGTGATTAATGTACCTGCTGGAGAGAGAGAGAGAGAGGAGAGTTTTGTCCAGTGGCAGCTTTAACTTATCTAATGTAGCACAGAGGGTTAATATGCCTACTGCAAAGAACATGTACCATGCATTTAATTTCTTTTAAATTTTATGTGCATATGTCAGTCGGATACTTACTGCTTTTTTCAGTAACTTATTTTTCTTCCCAGATTGTCGTATCCTGGTGCATAATAAGGTCTTCATTTACTATTCTTTAAAAGCTAATAAAATTCAATATGTAATGACAACTGTGTTGTAGACTGCACCATTGTTTCCCAAAAACGTTTTGGGGGAGAGCATTCCAAAGCCCCCTCTGTAATGGCCAGGCTCACTCATTGCACTTGCTATGCACCATATGGGGACTGGTCTGAAAACATTTTCTAGGGCTGCTTTTGGTTTCCAGGCTGGCCCTGGTAGGAGCAGGAGCCTCGTACTGCAAAATAAAACCAGCCATGTAAAAGTGTGTTACTGTAATGCAGCACCAATCTTCCCATTAAATTATTTAGTTTTTTGAAAATTCTTTTAATATAACATTTTAAGAGGGATATTTACAACAGAAGTGGAGGAGCGTGTCATTAGCTTCCTTGGCTTAATGGCAGGGTCCACCACTTCGGAAACGTAGGGCTGCACCATATTTACAAGAATATGGTGCAGCCCTGCGTTTCCCCCTGCGCTGGCACTACACTTAGCAGGGTAGCGCCAATGCAGGCACCCTTGCACCATAGTGCAAGTGTGACTGCGTGCAGGGGAAGATTGTTTATGTACAGGAAGATCCTCCTTCCTGAACATAAAAAACCCAAGGTGTTTTGCTTTTTCCATGCGTACTGCATAAGGCAGCACACATGGAAAAAGCAAAATCGAGGAGAAATAAAGCATCTCTCCTCGTTTCGTCAAGTTAAGTCCAGGTGTTTCCTGGATTTAATTTTGGTGCAGTCTCCTATTTACCCTGCCCTTGTAAATAGGAGGCAGCGTTAAAAAATCAGTGGGTATTGCAGTGGAACGCCCATCGCAACACCCAATGCCCACCTCTTTCACGTTAAGTATTGCATGAAAAGGGGTCTTATTTGCAAAGCAGCGTTAAGCCACAGTAAGTGGCTCAATGCTGCCTTGTACATAAGGCGAAGCCCATATCGCCACGGGAACATCGCAAAAAGTGACATTCCCGTGGGGATAGGGGCTTGTAAATATGCTTAGTTAGTAATTTGAGTATTTCTTTTGTGTACACCTGTGTTTATTTTGTTCGAATTACTGTTTTAATGTATGAAATTTAAATCCTACAAATTGCTCGGGGGTCCACAGGAGTGAAACGTTTGGGAACCACTGATCTAGAGCATGTCCAGCTTTATGGGTTGGACCATCATTAATTTTAGTTAGATCCAATGCAGCTAGGTCAGCCTGAAAGGACACCGTCTCAGCCTTGTCCTGACACTCACTATGCACATTGAAATCTCCCAGCAACATAAAGTTATTGGAGATCAAATGAGGTGCAATCAGTTCCATCAGTTGAAGCAAAAATTCAGCAATAGGACCCGAAGGCCGGCAAACTAATGCACCTTTCCAACTGTACTCTATAAGAATATCAGATTTTCGATCTTATTATCACTACGTTGCTCCAGTATAGTGATTTTTGCTTTATCACTATAGATTATGACTGTCTCACCGTCCACTTTAGTCTGCCTATCTAGTCTTTGAATACTGTAACCGTCCGGGATTGCTACGGTAATTGCAGGGGTGGAAACCGGTTTTACCAATGTCTCAGTTAAAAAAAGACTAGATCTGGTTTCTCTTGAGTAAATCCCATATCTCGATCATGTGTTTTGGGAGTGATCTAGTGTTGCCCAGGAACCCCTTCCAGCAGCTCTGCCTGATGGTGGCAAGTGCCTGTCCTGGTTATTGTCTTATAGATTTCATGACGGGGAAATTTCTCATCTTGATACAAGATTAACCCAACAGTGTAGGAATGTTGGGTTTTGTGCCTCTTGATCAGGGTCTATACTCTGGTACCTACAATATATATACATGAAAAAGGGCCTTCGAGGAAATTGAGGTGATTCACCCCCTCAAATAAGTGAGAATGGCACCAATATGGGAGTGTTTCCCTGATGTTCAGTAGGTCTTTACTTGAGTATCGTAGCCTAGGGCCAGTACCTTGATTTAAGTTAGAACAAGCAGGGGTCCTGGCGATGGTCAGGTGCGGACGGGTGCAGACGGGTTTCCCTTTGGCGTGCCACTGGCGCACCCACTGCACGCTTCTTTCTGCATCCAGTTATATGAAGGAAGTTGCCTCCCTCCACACAAACGAAAAAAAAAAACTGTGGTGGACCGGGGAGAGCAACCAGATAAAATGGCACCAAATGTGAGGATAAAAAGTTTTTCAAGGGTTGACTGCGTCCACGCACTTATTAAGGTACACTTTTAAAACTTTAGCGACGTAGTAAAAATAATTGGTGCAATTTTATTTTTAGATAGCACAATTTAAAATATCAGAGTGACAGAGTCTCAGAGCCCCCGCAGCTAGCGACGAGTGAAAGCAGCATACTCATGCGCATTATAGTTAGAAATTAGCATTTAAAAACCTTTGAAATTCACGGAAAAAAACATAGGTTTCCTGGACGTTATAGGTATTAATTAGCATTTAAAAAACCTTGGAAATTCACTGAAAAAAACGGATTTCATGGACGTTATAGTTAGTTGGACACTTCACTCATACAAAACCAGACAAAATCGGGTGGTATAGTTAGTTGAGTTAACTATAACTCGCGTCCCACAATGCTCTGCTGAGGATGTCACATATTACAGCCACATGGCCATCCCTCCATGCTTTATTAGGCCCCAGGAACTCCATCCCCTTGTTGTGTGGTGTTTTAAGCTCCGAGTGAATTTTCCCGATTTATGCCCTTATATAGGTACAATTCACATTGCCCCTATATAGGCATAGAAATCAAGCCCTTATTTAGGCATAGCCCCTGCTACCCAAATACAGGCATGGCTACTTCCACCCGTACCAAACGTCACATGACTTCTTGGAAAACCAGCTTAAGCAGTTAGGGAACTTCCCCTTGCTTGAATATTGATTTGTCCAAGAACTCTGTTACTTTACAAAGAACAACTATTCTCTAGGTGTTCTTTCCTGACGTTCACATGCCCGACTTTATGTCAAACTATGGCATTCCTAAACACCTTCAAGGTATAAATATACCTACACTTGCTCTAGCAAGTGACGGTGGTTCGGACCAGTTCGAAGACCTACTTGCCGGATGCAGCTCGCTACAGCAAGTGCAGAAGGTAGCCAACTCTCCAGCTGACACACTGATCAGGAGGCTGCCCTTCTCCTGCCGAGAATCCAGCTCCAGTGTTTCCAGCTCCCCTTGCGGGGTGTTGGGAAATCGAGTCCCGAGACTGAGATACCAGACATCCTTCATTCTAACCAAGGTATGGAGCTGATTAGAACCTAGAGAAACCTTTGGTAGATTCTTGGCAAAACTAAACCTTTGCAAAAGACAATACTTACTTCTTCCCTCGTACTAAATTTAGATTAGGTACATTGGGGTAGGCGTATTTTAGAAGCACCAGTTGAGTATTTTAGTCAATGTTATTTATGCATGTATTTTTATATGGCTTAGAAACCATACAATGCTCTTACAGTATTATTTCATATTACTGTTTACCCTGTATGCATTATACTTTGCAGTCGGCATAACGATTGTAACAGTTCACTTCTCTTGCATGAGAAAGAAGACTTTTTATGGAAAACGCCCGTCTCACTATTTCTCTGCAACTCTGTAGAAACTAAGCATATGCGATTGACTGAGTGAAATACTTATCTATTGTTTCCGCAACTCTGAGAGATATATTCTTATTCTTGGGAAACAAAATTGGCATGTTTATGCGGTTGTCAGAAACTAATCCCTTCTTGTGTATTCAAGAAAGTTTCTAGTGACCTCTGAGTTAGCTGGCACACACACAATTAAGTTTAATATATCCGATAGACACCTAGTTAACCTCAGTCCTACGTCTAATCTATAGGATATATTAATCCAATGTGCAGAGCTTATTGGGAATATAGAAACTACACTACACCCTGGGGCCGTAATTTATTAAAAAGATGAGATGGGCTGTGTGGGTCCTTCAAAGGGCCCCTGGTACCCCATCCCCGGAGATCATGCCTTATTTAAAATGGAAGGGGGAGGTGCTGCTACCCTTCCTTCCAGGGACTATTTTGGCCCTGAAGACCTCATCCAATGGGGACTTCATTATTTATAGATGGGTGACCTGGTCACCACCTTAGGAACCCACCGCGCACAACGTTGGTGTGGGCGCTGGCATTGCACCTGCCCAGAGGGAGCAGCTTTTTATGTTTCTCTCTCTGAGTGGGAGAAATATGTGTTCTGTTTCCCTGTCCACGTCAGTGAAGGCAGGGAACAGAACCAAAGTTTACTCCCATCCAGAGGGAGCATTTTTAAAGCATCTGCCTGTTAGGAACATAATTAGTTTTCCCTGAAAGCAGAACCAATGATCCAGATATACAAATATTTTTTAACTTTAATTTCTCAAACACTATTGAATGGATTTAGACCAAATCACTAAAAGCACAATCTGCATAACAAGATCAAGGTTTCTGCCAAATTTGGTGTTATTCTGTTCAGCAGTTTCTGAGGTAGCATTTCTTAAAGAAGTCTATGAAAAATGAAAGGGGATTTTGCGCTTTGGCACCCCCCTTTTTGTTTTGGCCACCACTTGACAGATCACCCCAAAACGTTCCATGCACTAACTAGGCAAAAATATAATTTTTTTGGTATGTTTCTTGAACATTCATCAAATGGTACCACCGTTATTAACAACATAAAAATGTATTTCCTGTGGAAACGCTGACCCTAACTGTGACATATACATATATATATATATCCAAAAACTGCAACTCCTGCTACTTCCACCAGCAGCGACGAAGAAGGAGAAATGGACCACTTCATTCAGGCAAGATGTTTTATTCAACCATTACATCCAGTACAGCTACGGTAGATGACGCGTTTCGGTCTAGAGAGCCCTTGATCACATAGAGACTGTGTGTAAATTCGTCATTGTTGAATGCTGCTACGTATCCACCCAGATCACAAGATACAATCACGTGGCAATAGAGCTAAAAGGCAGACTTATGGCATTAAACAACAAAATAAAGAGTTTTTCCCCCCCCGTATTTGTATGTTTATATGTCTCCTGCCGTACATTCTCCTTGCTTTATAAAAGGTGTATATAAAACAACATAGTGAAGCACACAAAACAGACATCCAATCTGATTGTAGTATATTGCACAATCCTTGCTTAAATGCATTTTTAAATATACAATATGTCTACAATTCATCGTGATTAGACAGATCTTAATTGGAAAAATAAATAAACCAATAGAGTTTTGGATGACTCGTATCTACGGCATGCAGATTGCTAGCCAGATTTATACCCGGTTAAATCCGAGGTTAATGCAAGCCACTTTCTGTCTATTTCTTGTGGATTTTATGTACTCAATTGCCATGTACTAGACTGTAAACATAGAATGATGAACATCGGGCTTTTTAAGGATGTGCAAAGCAATGCATAGCAGCAAAAGATAATGTGTGCAAAACAGTGCTAATATGATCTCTATAATTTAGAGAAATAAAGTGCTTTAGTATGAGACGATATGATCAAATAAATATAGATAAAACAAGTTATATATAAATTTCATATTTGTTACGATCTTTATATAAAAACAATTCATTCATACTAAAAACATAGTGCAATAGTGTATTGTTTTTTTAAAAACAAACCAACATAGCAGAGTTTTGGTATCAAACTAACGAGGAATTACATTGAAGCTTTCTACGAATGCATATAAATATCCCACACTAAGACAGAGGCAAAGAGCTGTTATTAGTGTACTACAGCGGATATAAGTATTATTGTAGCATATCCATAGATTGTATCATTGTCCACTAAAGTGCTATTATTTAAACATATTTTTTACCTATTAAAGAGCAGAATACAGATCCAAAAATAGCAAAACAGCACAGGACTGGGCCAGTCTTGGAAAGAACAGCTAGAGAAAGGTATACATATCCTCTGAGTTGTTAAGGCCATTGGGGCATTTACTGTCAAATTCAAGAATTAGCCTAGTCTCTAGTTGTCTTAATAGCAACTCTCTATTTCCCCCTCTACATTGTTTTGGTACAGAGGCAACCATAAAATATTGCAAACAGTTCACATTGTTATTGTGGACTTGCTTAAACTGACGAGCCACTGGATAAGTGGGATCAGTGTGCAAGATTGCTCAAAGATGCTGCAAAATCCTCACGTGCACCTGCAACTTAGTACTTCCGATATAATTCAAGCCACAGGAGCACGTGAGGACATAAACAGCAAATTCGGTTTTGCAATTGAAACTTCCCATTATTTTGCTACCAATAGAGCTGAAAGGCGTGTGGTATTCGTTTTTATTAACACCAAATGTACACGATCTGCAAGACGAGCATTTGCGGAAACCTGGAATAGGTTTCAACCAAGTGGAATTGGTTCTAATTTCTGGACTGGATTGATCCAGAATAGAACCCATGTTTCTAGCTCTACTGAATGTGATGGTAGGAGTCAACGGTAAGCTGGTACGCAAAACCGGATCTGTAGGTACAATTGCCCAATTCTTTTTCATTATGGATCTGATCTTACGCTCATTTTCACTATAGGCACTTATGAGTTTGGGGCATTGATTATCTGGAGTTTCTGCATCTGAAGCACTAAGGTCTTGAGGCTGTATGTTTTCTCCAGAAATGTTTGGCAATAGGCTATCTCTAGACCTTGATTTGGCTTTGGACATGGCAGCCTTAAGCATCTTATCAGTATAGCCACGAACCTTGAGTCTTCGGAGTAATTCTGTTGCACATGTTTCAAAGTCACTGTCTAAACTGCAAATTCTTTTTAGGTGTAGCAACTCCCCATAGGGGATGCTGGCAATAAGATGCTTAGGATGGGAGCTAGAGGCATAAAGTGTCACATTTCCAGGCTTCCTAAACAAAGTAGTTTCTACTTTGTTCTTTTTTATGTACAACTTGACATCCAAGAATTCTATGCTGGTCCTATCTATATGGGATGTGAAATGGAGATTAAGATCATTAACATTGATGGCTTCAATGAAATTGAGTGCTTCCATTTCACTTCCCCTCCACACAATAAAGATGTTGTCAATGTACCTAAGGAAGCATATTACGTTTTTATCTATATGTGCTTTGTGTTCTTTTTTCAATACCTGTTCCTCCCACCAGCCCACATGCAAGCACACATAACTGGGGGAGCAACAGGCTCCCATAGCCACGCCTCTAAGCTGTCTGAACAGATCCTTGCCAAAAAGGAAAAAATTGTTGTTAAGACACCAGTCAATCAGGTTAATGATCGTTTTGTTATGTTGATAAAACTTGCTGGGTCTTTGATCTAAAAAGTATTTAACTGCCGCTAGACCCGCACTATGATTGATGCTCGTGTATAACGATTCTAAGTCTAGTGCGATTAATAGCATTTCATCAGTCCATGGAAAATGTTTAGTTTTGGACAAAAAGTCCCCCGTGTCTTTGATGTAACTAGGCAACATTTTGACCAGATCTTGCAAGAAAAAGTCTATGTATTGGCCAACCTGTTCCGTTACGCTTCGCATGGCAAAAATGATCGGTCTACTTGGTATGGGAGAAACAGCTTTATGAACTTATTAAATACAATACTGGTAGTACTGGACTATCGTTATTCATAAATTTGAATTCATCTTGAGAGATAAGTCCTTCCCTATGCCATTGCATTAGCTGTTTTTTCAAAATATCAGTAGCTTTCATGTAGTTTTTATGACTTGTTTTTTCATAACATGCAGAGTCATTTAATTGGATCTTGGCTTCTCTGATATAGTCCTCTTTAGGCCAGATAACCAGGTTACCTCCCTTATCAGATTTTCTAATTATGATCTCATTGTTATCTTCCAGTTTTTTCATCAGGTTAGCATCTTCACGCTTTTTTTGTTGTATATGCTTCTTCTTTTTTTACATTTTTGGATTTTACTTGCAAGTATAACTTTTTGATGTCTTCAACTACACAATCGTGGAAGGTGTCCACAGAATCTTCGGGCATCATGGGAATGAAGCTTGATTTATTCTTAAAGGGGCTGATCCCAGCCCTCTTCTGTAGTAGATTGATTCTTCTTAATCTTGACTGAGTAGATTCATCGTTGTCAGGGTCTGAATTATGAGATTCACTAGCGTTAAGATCGTGCAAAGTTAGTAATACAGGAATGTCAGCAGTTGTTAAGGTGGGATTCTGTTCATCATTTCTTTCACTGTGTTCACTGCTGTTTTTTTCCTTATCTTTTTTCAGCACAAAATACTTTTTCAATTTCAGTTTTCTGACAAAGCGAAAGATGTCAATTCTACTTGAGGCATAATTGAAAGGTTGGCCAGGACAAATGTTCAACCCCAATGACAAAAGTTGTTTTTCAGCCAATGAAAGTTCTACAGTTGAAAGATTGATAATAGATTTATCCAAATCTATTTCTTCCATTGCCATGTATTTTTCTTCTTTTTGTTTTGTCCTTTGCTTACATCTTTGTCTCCTTTCATTTCTCCGTTTGTTTTTTCTTGTGTTTTTTGCCTGTTTTCTTGCCTCGGTCTCAAGGTTCGAAGTCTTTCCTCCACTAAAAAATTCAGCCCCTCTTCCAAATTCAATATGGTTACCGATGGTTGTCTTTCTTCCCCTTCAACACTTGATTCACTTGTTATTGAAATAGTATCAGTACTGGGAATTTCCTCATTATGGCCAGATATACCACCAACCATTTGTGTATGAATACGCTTTTCCTTTTCTTTGTCACCAAACTTTTTGCGTTTTTCATTGTTATATTTACGAGCGAGTGTGAAAATGTGCCCGCTGTTGTAGTCAGTTTCGTCTCGGGCAAACTTGTGTGCTTTCCGGTTTTTGATCTTGTCCTCATGCTTACGCAGCCTCTCATTAATCGCTTCTCTTGTTGTCTTAATGAAGTCTAATTCAGTTGAGTTCTTTAATTCTTCTTCGATCTTTTCGATTTCCTAAAAAATTTCTAAGCGGTCAATGGCTGCATATTTGATGAGGATATTTACCAAATTCATTGATGCATTGAGGTTACTTTCCCCCTATTCCTTAAGCATACAGGGGTTCGGTCTATCAAAACTTGGTACTAGAAGGATATAAGGACTTCTCGGCACATGGCCCACTTCTGCATACTTGGATGATTTGTGCTCCCACCATTTAGTAATTTCGAGCCTCATGCTCCTCTCCAGATTTTTCAATAAAGTTTTTTCATTGCGCTCTCCTTGATGGCTACTCTGCAAAGCAGATGAAGTATTGGATACATTCATCGGTCGGCTACCAAACACCTTGTCAGCTGCTGCTTCACGCTGATGTACAGTCTCATCTGATATGCTGAAGGATGTAGTGTATATGGTTTTTCAATAGCCCGCGTTTGCTTAGCGGCTAAGTCTTCTTTACTGCCTTATATCTCCCCTCCTCCGCATTAATGCCGTCTTACTTACCGAGGGAATTGGTCCACCGCGAATCCTCCGATTCAGTCGCTGACCGATTCCTCCTTGATGACAAAACTCGCAGCTGCAAGAGGGGGCGGCCACCAAGGTTTCACCACGAACTCCAAACAGAATTGGCATGAGGGGGGCTACCACTTCCGGGTGAGAGGGTCCGTGAACGGGAGCAAGCCAAACTTCCGAGAATTTATTCCAAAAACTGCAACTCCTGTGTCACCCTTGGGGCCACAAGAAGAGAAGGAGCCAACACTGGGGCGACTTTATGCCTCTTTTAATTTGGTAGGTCACATCAAACAAAAGGTGCTTGTATTTAGGCAAAACAACAAAGGTCCAGGATCCTTCCTTAGGTCCTCGGTTCAGTTCCTTGAAACGATGTATGGTTCTCCAGCGCATGTAAGGAAAGGAGAAAAACGAGGCTTTAGTGGACTGTTCTAATTTATAATGACTTCGCAGAAAGAGGGGGAGGGTGTGAGGGAAGAGCCAGAACCACCACCACACTAATAGTGACTCTTGTAACGTACAAAAATAAAGATGTGCCAGAGCGCTCTTCTACCCGGTCCCTCCCTTTTTAAACGGTAGTAGTGAACTCAAACGAGCACGCACCTGGTAAAGCCACGCGTCCTCCTTCGCGTGGCTGGGCGAACCGCGGTGTCGTTGGCCTCCTGGCTTTACAGCTGCCGACGTCTGTTTCTCCTCCGGTCCCGTCCTGGCGCCTTCTCCACTTCCGGTGTCGATTCTCCCGAAGGGCTCCTTCGTCCTTCCTTCGACTCCCGGTACTGTCGCCTTGGTCTCCGCTTCCGCTCTCGTCTTCTCCTGGCGCTTCAGTTCCTCCTCCCACGACGGACAACCGGCGTCTTCCGGGTCTTTGCAGATAAGGTCAGAGGTCGCTCCTGATAGGTCTAGAAAGTCAGGTGGTCCAGGGGCGAGGCCTTCGTCACGAACACCAAGGCTATCCTTAAAGGGCCAGTAGTCCGCCTGTTGATGAGACGGAGACTCAGTTAGCCCAGCCGGGGCCGAGCAGGGGACCCCCTGACATCCTGCTACTTCCACCAGCAGCGGCGAAGAAAGAGAAACGGACCACTTTGTTCAGGCAAGATGTTTTATTCAACCATTACATCCAGTACAGCTACGGCAGATGACGCGTTTCGGGCTCGAGAACCCTTGATCACATAGAGTCTGTGTGTAAATTCGTCATTTTTGAATGCTGCTACCTATACGCTCAGATCACAAGGTACAATCACGTGTCAATAGAGCTAAAAGGCAGGCTTATGGCATTAAACAACAAAATAAAGAGTTTTTGCCCCCTGTATTTGTATGTTTATATGTCTCCTGCCGTACATTCACCTTGCTTTATAAAAGGTGTATATAAAACAACATAGTGAAGCACATAAAACAGACATCCACTCTGATTGTAGTATATTGCACAATCCTTGCTTAAATGCATTTTTAAATATACAATGTGTCTACAATTCATCGTGATTAGACAGATCTTATTGGAAAAATAAATAAAACAATAGAGTTTTGGATGACTCGTATCTACGGCATGCAGATTACAAAACACAGAACTATCGGAAGTCCTAGCACAAACAAACGATTGGGACAATTTGACTGACAAAAAAAGAGAACAAATCCGCACTGCCATTCATGGAATAATAATGACGGAGTACCTAAGGTTTAAAACAGCACCTAGGGGCCTGTGGGTCAACAATGCACCAAGGATTTTTCTATATGATCTAGCTTTCCGGAAGGACTGGTCGTCCATCTCATGGAAATGTACTCTAGATTACCTCATTCTGATCGTAAAGACAGCGAAAAGATTATCGGATGCACTACTAAAGGAAATTGAAGACTGTGAGAACGAATTAAAGAAAGGTATCAATCCCTCCGTTTTTAAGAAAAGACTGGAAGAAATAAACAAGGAAATGGATGAAACCCGGGAGTTCATTATGCAGAGTAAATTGCAGAAACTTGGCAAAGACTTGAAGAAATTCAGCCAAGAAGAAATGCACCCCTATACAACAGATGAATATACTGCACCAGAGACTGGCTCTGACAATGAATCAACAGGGAATAATTCCTCTAATAACTCTGTCACTAGCACAGATGACTACATCCCAAGGAGAGGACGCAACAACTATAGGAACCAACGCCCGAGAAGGGGGAATAGATGGCAAAGACCCTTCTACCCAGGCTTCAATATGCCTTTCTATCCACCGTTTGTCCCACAATATGGAGGGTGGATGGACCCTTGGCATACAACAGATGCCACAGATGGGTGAACAACAAATGACAATAAATCCAAATGTGCACCCACAAGAGCCGCCTTTTTTATCCAGGGGCCAAAATCAACCAAGAGGCCGAAAAAAGTCACTAAGGTGGCAAGACCAGCAGAGAAACGTACAGACCAGGAGCATGGCAGCAACACAACCGTCAACCAGCAAGACCAATCCCTCATAGTTAACCTATCTGGGTTGCAATTGACAGAAGACCAAATAGGAATCCTCAATAAAGGATTAGGCTTTGTGCCAACACCTCGACTCGATACATTCAAATTAAAATGTGAATTGGCAGAGTTTTGTAGGACACTGAAACTAAAGGCCTTTTTTAATAACAATACCATGAGTCAGCCAGAAGGAGACACCGCGTTACGTAGAAAATCAACGTTCAATCCACCACACGCAAGTGTCCCTCCAGAATTCCATACATTTGAGCAATCCTTAATGAAAGAAGTGGATCAAATAGACAAGAACAAAAAAACCTTTCAGAATCTCTCCAAAAAGGAGCGTTTAGCTCTAGATTCCTTGAGGCAGAATGAGGCAATAGTGATAAAACCTGCGGATAAGGGGGGAGGCACAGTAATCCTAAGTAAAAATGGTTA
This sequence comes from Lissotriton helveticus, assembly GCF_964261635.1. Classification (NCBI taxonomy): domain Eukaryota; kingdom Metazoa; phylum Chordata; class Amphibia; order Caudata; family Salamandridae; genus Lissotriton; species Lissotriton helveticus. Next base: position 338,434,297 of record NC_136063.1, on the reverse strand, counting down.
CAACGATCAATGCCTCGCCCTCTTGTCTGATACGAGATTCTACCAGAAACTAACTACAGACCCAACAAAAAGATTACAAAACACAATATCCATCATGGTGTACGAAGCAGAGATCAAGAGGTGGATAACAAAAAAGTAGCTGAATACCTGATCACTCCAGAGCCTAAAATACCCTATTTCTACTCACTTCCAAAAACTCATAAAAATAGGTCCCCACCCCCTGGGAGACCTATAGTGTCTGGAATAGGGTCAGTGCTTGAGCCGCTCTCAAAATTTGCGGACGAATTTCTAAAACCTCTAGTCCAACGAACTCCATCATATTTAAAAGATACCCGAGACTTGTTGGTACAGATCAAAGCTAAACCATTTGATCCAGATACAATGCTCCTGGTGGGCTTGGATGTGGAATCACTATTCACCAGCCTCCCACAAGACGATACTTTACAAGTCTTGGAAGATATCCTTTACTTTGAAGACTGGCAATACAACACACCGAGACATTTCATCCTCGAGTGCTGTAAACTAGCATTAAAAGAGAACTTCTTTGCCTATGAGGAAGACTTATGTCTCCAAACCCATGGCACATTGATGGGCAGTGCCTTTGCCCCGTCGGTGGCGGGTTTGTATGTGAGTCATTTTGAGAGCCAATACATCCACAATACAGCTAACATCTTCTCTTCCAGTATCCTTTACTGGAAGAGGTATATTGATGATATTATCCTGATTTGGAAGACTACAGATGACTTGGAGCAGTTCATGAACTGGCTCAACCAGCTTGATCCCTGGCTAAAATGTACCTTTACATCCAGTAACAACAGCTTGGATTTTCTGGACCTTACAATTTTTGTGGAGGACAATATCCTCCAGACCAAAACCTATACCAAACCTACCGCCAAAAATAGCCTGCTATCATACCAGAGTTACCATCCCAAGCCACTCAGAGACAATCTTCCCTTCAGCCAGTTTTTGAGGCTGAAACGAAACTGCAGTAGGAATGAGGATTACCTGATTCAGGCAAATGATCTAAGTCAGAAGTTGTTAAAAAGGAACTATAAGGTCAAAACAATAAAGTATTGTAAAAAAAGAGCGAGTAACCAACCGAGGGAGTGCCTCCTGCAAAGCTTCCCAAAGGCACCAATACAAGATCTGACAACCTGTGTGACGACCTTCTGCCCCTCAACCTATGAGGTCAACAAAATGATAAATAAAAACTAGCATATTTTAAACACTGGAGTCTTTAATTGGCCAAAACCAAGATTTGCAAATCGCAGAACAAAGAATATCAAGGATGTCCTAGTCCATACCCGTCCATTGAAGATACAGCAACAATTAACCACGAGGGACGTGACAATGGCACCTGTAACTGGACACTACCCATGTGGTTCCTGTGCAGCCTGTAAGACAACCACAGTATCGAAAACACTACAACTGACGGAGACACTGACATGGACACAACGACAACATACGAATTGTAACTCTTCACATGTCATCTACATGGTTAGCTGCCCATGTAATAAAAAATACATCGGGATGACTTGTCGAAAAATTAAAGTAAGAATTGGTGAGCACAAAAGTAACATTAAGCTAAAAAAGAATACCACCAAACTATGTGCCCATTTCGTAGAGGCAGGCCACTCTTGTGAAGAACTTCGCTGGACTGTAATCGAAATGCTTACTGACAAAAGCAATAACTGTGAACGATTATTGTTCGAAAAAGAACAAAGGTGGGTGGACCGCCTTAAAACATGTGAACAAGGATTGAACGATGCCATTCCTTGGCATCGATTTGCCAAGTAACTACAGGTCATGAACTGACCACAAGTAGAATATTTGGCTGCCTGTGTATATCCCATTTTTGTTTTAGTTCTGGTTTTTGTTCTCCATTAACACTGACTGTTCTCAAATTTGACATCTAGAACGTTTCCTAGCTAAAACGCCACAGAGATTAATAAAGTTGCTTGAAAAAAACGAGACGCCATTGCCGCCCGCCAGGGCCCTTTAAAAATCTTGATCTCAACTCAGAAGCCACACCCCGGGGCAGAGTCAGCACAAGGCAGGAATCTTACCTGCACGCGGGTAATGGCGCCGACCTTCTTAGAACGTCGTAACACCGGTAAGATGCACGAGTAGCTGTAGACTAATTGAAGTCATTTCTGTAACAGCTCTGGGCTTCGAAATCTTAAGAGCTACACCCCGATGAAGCAGAACACTTCTGGACATAAGGTAGGCTAAACCACCTTTTCTTAAACAGTATTTCTTAGTATATTGCTAATTGCGCAGCGTCTGACCCTACCGCTTTCCCCAGTTTTCCACCAAGACCTCGCAAAACGCTCATGGTAAAGTGGCAGTATAGCGTATTCTCTGTTGCGCACACTCGTGCTTTTCTACATAAACTAATCCCTCAAGCGTTTAAGCAACTAATAGCAGGCTAAAACCAGCGGGCTACTATATTTAGAGTTATGCGAGTACACAGTCGACATATAATATACTAGCGCCCACTTCTTGAACTTCTAAACAGGCGCCCCTTTAATAAGACTCTATATCAGCATTACTTAACTCCCCATTGTCACTGCCTCCCTTGGTCATGTCGTATTGGCAGTAGAAAAATGTTACTTAACCAATCGTGATCAGAACTGCAATGCATTAAGAAAAAAGTGTGCAATTGTTGTGTATATCATTCTATCTTATTACAGATTGTGAAGGAGAAATTCTCAACTACATAACCAAAAAAGTGTGTCCATATCAGAAAAAATACTACACAAGTTGTGTGAGTACGAATTTTTTATGTTTGTTAGTCCTGACAAAAGCTCCACAGACCCATCCAGGCCCAAGGAGCTGAAACATGTCGACGTATTTTTCTAACTATACTGCTAGATCCAGTAACTTGGTCTAAAAAGGAGTATTACCCAATTTTTAAAGCTTGTGGTTAAACAACCTACATTAAAAAAACACAGGGTTGTTTACCATTTTTAACCATTTTTTTCCTTTTTTGCACAATTTACTTTAACACTTTTTTCACTCATTATTCTCTGGACGCTGCACCCTAGACCAGAGGCCCCTCGGGTTGAGGCTGGCAAATTTACCACTTCAGAGTAACCAATGATAACTGCCATAACTCTAATGTGGGGCGGATGAACCAGATAAACCGCACCTTTTTCCAACCAGTACATAGAGTTTTTTTAGGCTACTCTGATCTTTATTCCTGTACCAATGGTCATAAGGTGTAACTAGTGTCCGTTTTTCTTGTGATGAATTTATGCAGATTGCTAGCCAGATTTATATATATTTATATATATATATATATATATATATATATATATGTATTGGCAAACAAACAATTCGCGATTCCTCTGCCTCTTGAATGACGGTGGGCTCCGGTGAGGTAGCGAACCTCCCAATATGACACCAACTTCCTTCGTGAATTCCTTTGTAAACAAAGAGCGAAAAAACCGAGCCCAAACTCCGTTTTGCGTGTGAATTAGATTTATTAAGTCATAAATCGGCAGTCCTGCCCGACGTGTTTCGGAGCCCAGCTCCTTGGTCACGGGTCAAAAGTTTCTTGTTTCAATAAAGTATATATGAAAAAAACCTAAGTGTGGACATCACAGAAAATCGACATAAACATAGGACTACTGCACCACATCAATAGGTAAGGAAACATGGGCGCCATTTTGTAGTATTACATTCTCTATTCCAAAGCAATGTTTCAATCTCATATTTTGTTAAACATTTTTGCAATTCATTGTACAGAATTAATTAAGGCAAATAATATATCCAATGTAAATTAATATACTTTACATTTAGAGTTCAATATTTAGAAAAATTACCCTTTTTCCAATTAATCAATTGGTGTTCAAAAATATTGGTACTATATATAATTGTCAATTCTGCCCCAGTGGGCTAATTCATTAACCATATATGCTTAGCAACAGAATAAGAAATATTTTGCACAATTCTGCCCCAGTGGGCTGTTGTATGTGGCAATACTGGCTTCCTCAATAGTGTCCATTTTACAGATGCTGGTGTCTCCGTCTCCTATGATAAAATATACATATACGTAAGTTCATAGTTTTCTTAAAAATTATTATTTTTTTAATATTTTTTTTCTCATACTCAACAAATAAAATCAATTCAGGCTACTTTAGTTCATGCAACAGTTAACACGTTATCCTAGATGGACCGCAAGCTCTTCGTCCTTATTCAATCCTACAGGAAACTTTGTTTTATATTTAATGATCATTTTTGATTCCCTGCGTCTAAGTTCTTTCAGGCGATTCCCCCCTCTTTCATCCTTTGCAATTCGGTCTAATTCACAGAATTTAAGGAGATCAACATTTTTGTTATGCTTCTCCTTAAAATGCTGAGTTATCGGGTATTGTTTATCCTCGTTGACGATAGCTCGACTGTGCTCTAGGACCCGTTTCTTGACTTCATGTATCGTGCTGCCTATATAGATTTTTGGGCAGGGGCAGATCAGGGCATATACACAATCATCCGATTTGCATGATAGATGTTTGTCTATCACAAATGGCTTTTGGTGTGTCGACAGCTCAATTTGTTTCATATTGTTACTATACCTGCAGGCTTTACAAGCTCTGCAAGTATAGAACCCTTTAATTGGTGTTTTGTCTTGCTTGTCCCGCACCTCACTGCTACACAACAGATCACCTAGAGCTTTGCACTTGCGATAAGTAATTTTGGGATTATCGCCTATCCATTTCTTTAGGGTATTGTCAGTTTGTAACACACTACAGAACTTTTTCAAACAACGCCGCACCTCCCAAGCTTGGCTGCTAAACGTTGTAATGAAACGTAATGGAGCGTTGACATCGACTTCCTCTCCTCTATCCACTAGCAGTTCTTCTCTATCTACGAGTAGAATTTTCTTGCATGCCTCTTTCACAATCTTTTCAGGGTACCCTCTTTTCATAAAACGTATGGACATGACCTCCATCTCTTCTAGGAAACCAGCTTCCGACACTATTGAGGAAGCCAGTATTGCCACATACAACAGCCCACCGGGGCAGAATTGTACAAAATATTTCTTATTCTGTTGCTAAGCATATATGGTTAATGAATTAGCCCACTGGGGCAGAATTGACAATTATATATAGTACCAATATTTTTGACCACCAATTGATTAATTGGAAAAAGGGTAATTTTTCTAAATATTGAACTCTAAATGTAAAGTATATTAATTTACATTGGTCATATTATTTGCCTTAATTAATTCTATACAATGAATTGCAATCATGTTTAACAAAATATGAGATTGAAACATTGCTTTGGAATAGAGAATGTAATACTACAACATGGCGCCCATGTTTCCTTACCTATTGATGTGGTGCAGTAGTCCTATGTTTATGTCAATTTTCTGTGATGTCCATACTTACGTTTTTTCCATATATACTTTATTGAAACAAGAACATTTTGACCCGTGACCAAGGAGCTGGGCTCCGAAACGCGTCGGGCAGGACTGCCGATTTATGACTTAATAAATCTAATTCACACGCAAAACGGAGTTTGGGCTCGGTTCTTTCGCTCTTTGTTTACAAAGGAATTCACGAAGGAAGTTGGTGTCATATATATATATATATATATATATATATATATATATATATATATATATATATATTCGCTGAAGAAACAAAAAGGTTGAAGTAATTTTATAGCTAGGTTAAAATGTCAGTGTCAACATTAATGTTTTTAACTAAAAATACCACATACATTCATACATTTACCAGTTATAGTTGGCAAAGCTAACTATAACTTTCCCCCCAACCATGCACTGCTTATAAACATATTACATCACTCATCACATGTTCTATGACACCACTTATGACATCACTGGTGACATCACACATGAAACCTTTTATGATATCATTGATTATACAATCCAATAAGTGGTTGTTTATTTTATATTTTACATACTGGCGGGTAGAAACAATATTACTTTTCTACCTAACTTTGTATAGTCTGTCATATTACGTACAGCCTGCGTCCATCAAATGGGTGTAAGTGTTCCCGAACAGAGGTTTACGTACTGCATACTAAGTATTATCAGCGTCCTTGAGTTCTTAGGTAGAATCGTCTCAGCATAACAATTTCTACATAACATTGAAGAATGTGTGTACCAGCTACTAACCTAAGAACATGTGCTTGCTTTGCTTGAGAAGATGGGCTTTCTGCAAAGTTTTCACCACAGTATGAAGAATGCAGGTATTGTAATCTTTACCACCTTCAGACCTCAGTTATTAAAGCAAAAAGTATAGACAAGTGTTGCATAATGTGTACACTGTTCTTAGTAAATTCTTTTAATACTCTGTTCAGGCTTCTACTAGTTTATAGAGTAATGTATACAAAAGAAGCTTCGATGATGTCATTTGTGATGTCATCAATGATGGTATTTGAGATGTCACCAGTAATATAATAAATTATGTCATAAAACATGTCATGAGTGATGTAATCTGTGAGGTAGTGCAGGCAGGGTCATAAGTTATAGTTAGCAAATTTCTGTGAATTGTTAGGTGAAGGTTTATGTTGTGACCTAAATATCCACATTATTATAAAGTTAGTTTATCCTTTGCTTTTTTCAGTGATTTGGATTAGGTTTTTTTCAAACAAAAACAGATCTTTTAATCACACCTAACTATAACATTACTTTAACCTTTCTTTTTTAGTGACTCACTAGAGTTTCTTTAACATAAAGTAATATTTTATTGCCATACATAAAGCCAACACCCGCCACATAAGCCCTTCACATATGCCCAGCTTGGGTTGTCCGCAGGGCCTGGCCTGTGGACAGGCCCTGCAGCAAACCCCCTACAAGCAGACAACCTCACACTGCATACAGTGTTTGGTTGCGCACAGCAGGGTGATGGCAACAGGTCCTGGCCCGTGGGCAGCCCTGTCGCCAACCCACCAGAGCCGCCAGCACTGTTGTACACTACTAACGTGGAAGGGGAGGGACAAATGGCCTCAGCTTGTAGGTGATTTGGTGTCTTTCTTTACTCAGCAGCAAGAAAAAGGGAGATCTGTGGACTCTGCCCTCAGAACCTGAGACAAAAACAAAGAACGCAATCATCTTGGACTATCAGTAAAGAAATGATTGTACTTCAATAAATCAACTATGCATTCACCTCCATCAAGGACTTCAGATAATATTTCAACGTGCAACTGTAGAGAAAAACACTGTCCATCAGCCTGGAAAATGGTGTGAACGCTGCTGTATACTTCTAAAGTGGAAGGGGTGGGACCCAATGGGTGGAGCTTGTGAGTGATTTGTTTTTTGCATACCCAGCAGCAATTAACAGGGAGAACTGTGGACTCTGCCCTAAGATAGGAGACACCAAGAAAGAACCCACTTGTCTTGAGCAGTTACTACAGAAGATATCGCACTCTGCTAAATCAACAACGCATTCCCCTCCGTCAAGGATTGCATATTGTTTTTCAACGTACAATTGTAAAACAAAAAACACTGTCTATCAGCCTGGAAAATGGTGAGAACTCGTTTGCATACTACTAACATAGAAGGGATCGGGACAAATGGGCAGAGCTTATACGTTTATTTTTAAGGGGAGGGAGGCCATGTTGCCCCTTCCCTGAGCCTTGAAAAGGTTGTAGGGACCCCATCCAGTAATGCTGCTGCCTCTCGGTAGGAGCAATATCTTGATCGGTTTCAGGTGCAGTGCAGGCAAAGAAAATGATCAAAAGTTAAAGTTCCTGATAGCTGGGACCGAACTTTGGGGTCGACTAGGATGGCGGATGGACGAAGTCCGTCCGCCATCCTGTCTGGGGCAGGGACCTTCCGCCACAAGGGCGGAGGTACCGTGCCCCGAATTAGGATGCACCCGCCACAGTGGCGGGTGCATCACGCATTTTTAACATTGCGGCCGCGATGTCAAAAATACATGTTGTGCGTTTCACAGCACAACATGACAGGCACCGCATGGTGAAACGCAGGGAGGTACCATAGGTACCCCCCAGGTGCAGCCCCCCCTTCACCCGTATGCCTTTCTGTGGCAGCATTACCGCCACGGAAAGGCATCTGCATCCGGCCATCGTAATATCCGCCAGCCATATAGACCCTATTCCGCCCCGGCCGCAAGGCGATCGGGCGGAAAAGCGGCGGACGGTGTTTCTGTCCGCCGCGGTCCCCCCGCCATTGTAATATGGCGGGGAGAAATTGGTGGGGGACGGGCACAGATGGCGGACGGATCGCCACCGCCTGCATGGTGGTGGCCATCCGTCCGCCATCCTAATTGGCCCCTTGGTGTTTGCTCCTGTTTGGCACGAGTTTCAAAAATGTTCCTGCCAGGTGGGAGCAATCACAAGTTTTCCAGCCCACTCCAGTTTGAGCAGGGAAACTACTGTGTCACAGGGGTGGGTTTCCCAGGACACAGTATGTCAGCTGACCCAGGTGGATGTGATCCCCAGGTCCATTAGTGGCTACGAAAGGGTGGCCACATTGGCCCACCTTCCTTTTTGTTGAAAGTAGCAGGCCTCAGGGATGGGGTCAGCAGGGAGAATCGGTCCCAGGGATGGGCTCCCCAAGGCCTTTGAAGGCTTTGGGATGGGTCCCTTGAAAAACCCTTTCCGGCTCATTTTGGCCCATGGGGTGGTCTGCCCAGAGCCTCTCAAGCCTCAAGGAAGGGGGATACATGCCCACTCCCCTTATTAAATGAGACTTTGAGATTGGGCTCTGCAGGGCCTAAAATGTGTGCCACCTCCCTTTAATTTACTAATGCTGCCCTGGGCCACCATGTTTCTATTTTTTTTTTACAATGCTGAGGCAGTCCTGCTGGATTGTGGCAAAAATTGGTGGTTTTTGTTTTATTTATTCAACTGGGGCCCCCAGTGGGACCTAGGGTGGTAGGGTATCCAGGTTAAATCATAGTAATGTAATTTTCTTTATAGGGGCATGTTTTCAAATATTCCCTAACTTTGATCAGCATTGGAGAGGTCCTGTTGATGATGTTCCATAGTCTGTAGGCATAAATGGAAATGGACTGCTACCTTGTTTTTTTATTCTTTACATCTTCTTAATAATAGTGTTCAGGCTGTGGGTGTGCCGAGAACTACCAGAGATGGTGAACTACTATGTAACATAAGAGGGAATGCTGGTTGTAATTTCTTTGTAAATGCTTATCTTGCAGATGGTGCTTGCTGGCAAGAGGAGCCAATGGAGTGGCAGCAGGATAGGGGTGATGTGATAATTGTTCTTCAGGCCCAGAGTGCAGTTTGTAAGGCCATGGATCTCGCCGTTACTACCATCCGGTTATATGATGTTACAACGCATTCCGTTGCAACGCATGCCTTTTCCACGCATGCGTTACAACAGAATGCCATTACCACGCATATGGTTTACCACAAAAATGCCTTTACCACGCATAGTTTAACAACGTTTTTCGTTGTGTAACTATGCATGATATTGGCATTTTCATGTTAAACCGACTGCATGATTGATTATGTAGTTCAAATCTACATATGTTTTTTAATTACGCCTAACCTAAAAAATTATTATAATTTAAAAATATACTTACATTTTCTTTCGACGGTATTCTCCTTCTCCTAACTCTTTAAGTGGTCCTTTCTCTATTTTTGATGCAGTACGTAGACGCACGTACGTAATCACGTCTGTTAGGGAGGCACTTTCCATGAAGGACAGAGGCACAGAAGAGCGTGTTTTAGGCGTGTTTTCTTTCTTTTTTTTATTTAAAACCCTCTCGTTTTTTTTGGGGGGGGAGACCCACCCACCCAGCCCCCCTTTTTTTTTACCTTTAACTCGCATTCCTTTACTACGTATTTCGTAGTAAAGGAATGCGTGGTAAAGGTTATAGTGGTAACCACGCATGCGTTGTAAAGCATGCGTGGTTAGTGCATTCGTGGAAACGGCTTCGTTGTAGTGGCTGTTTCCCCTACCATCCAGATGCAACAGTAAGAAGATTTGAACAGAAGTTCTGAAGTCACTTTCTTTAGAAGAATGAGCTTGAACCTGGCTGTCTTTATTTTAGATTTTTTGGCAATCTGTATTTTGAGAGTTGACGTCCAGGGGAAATCAAATTGACTTCACTATCAGTGGAAAACTCGGGTCCAAAGCAGCCAAAGTTGATATCATTGAACTTGGTGCTTTTTCTATTTTCAATTATTAGATACATATTTGAGTCAATGTTCTGTAACATGTTATTTTAATATTTGCAGGTTTTAACATGAACTAGCAGCCCGTCCCGACGTTGACCGAGTATGATTTGCTGCCGGCCAGGAGTGTATTGTTTTGTAGGATTTCGTTTTGATAGCATTTCTTATATGTGCCAGGCCTGGGAAACACTCCGATTCACAGTGCACTGCTGATGCACTTAAGAGTGCGCATTTAGTAGTGTGTGAACTCGAGTTTCCCTACTTTATTTTTCCTTACAATATTATATAGCGCAAACTCGACAACATGGCATGAGCACAATTTACATTACAGAAGAACACATTTATTTGTGGTAGGCACGGGGAGACAATGCGATTTGCCTGGAATCACAGGATGCTGAGCTGATGCTGAGATTCGAACGTAGCTCCCCAGCTCTAAGGTTCACATTTCTAGAACTTGTGGCGGGAGGTGTGTATAAAAGTGTATGTCGGTTCTGGCCTGTGTTTTTAAAGCTATGCTTTGGTGCCATAAAATAATTCATCACAGAGCACCGGCATATATGTCTGATTTGGCGTCTGTATATGAACCTAACAGATCTCTTAGATCCAAAGGAATGGGTCTGCTTAAAACTACATGCCCCAAAAAAGCCAAAATGGGAGGCAGATCTTTCCGCACCTTAGCTGCCAAGCAATGGAACCTCCTGCCTCTAGATACCAGGTTGGAGAGTAATGAAATGATGTTTAGGAAGAAGTTGAAAACCTGCCTCTTTGCTGTGTGATTGGTTTCTGTTCTTTGTTGTTGCACTCTCGCTCCATAGCGCGGGGACACACCGGGAGGTGTTACCAAGCGCTCTACAAACTCCTTTAAACTAAACTAAAATGAGAGAGACCTGTGCATTTTTCAAATCGGTGGTGAAAAAATATGAGTATGTTTCTGGAGATGTGGGCCGCCGTGCCACCAATGTACTTACCAGGGGAGGGTAAACACCTATTATTCCGCAACTTTCTTTCCGCATACCATCACTCCGTATACTTTCATTACGAAAGTACCATGACTCCGCAATGCCATTATAACGCATGGCATTACATTTTATATGCTTTTACCACGCATACATTTACAACGAAATTCGTTGTAAATGCATCAATGGTAAAAGCATGTTTTTTTTAATGTTTGGATAAGGTAAGTATGGGTATAGGGGTATATGTTTTGGGGTACTGAGGTATATGTTTTTGGGTGTTTGGGTATTTTAAGGGTTCAGATATAGTTTTGGGTTATGGGGTACAGGGGTACATTTAGGGTTTTAGGGATAGGTATGGGTTATGGGGCACAGTGGTATTTTTAGGGTTCAGGGCTAGGTTTGGGATTTGGGGTATAGGGGTATTTTTAGGGTTTAGGGGTAGGTTTGGGTTTTGGGGTACAGGGGTATTTTAAGGGTTCAGGGCTAGGTTTGGGTTTTGGGGTACAAGGGTATTTTTAGGGTTCAGGGCTAGGATTGGGTTTTGGGGTACAGGGGTATTTTAGGGTTCAGGGGTAGGTTTGAGTTTTGGGGTACAGGGTTATTTTTATGGTTCAGGGCTAGGTTTGGGTTTTGGGTACAGGGGTATTTTTAGGGTTCAGTGGTAGGTTTGGGTTTGGGGGTACAGTGGTATTTTAAGGGTTCAGGGCTAGGTTTGGGTTTTGGGGTACAGGTGTATTTTAGGGTTCAGGGGTAGGTTTGAGCTTTGGGGTACAGGGGTATTTTTAGGGTTCAGGGCTAGGTTTGGGTTTTGGGGTACAGGGGTATTTTTAGGGTTCAGGGGTAGGTTTGAGTTTTGAGGTACAGGGGTATTTATAAGGTTCAGGGCTAGGTTTGGGTAATGGGGTACAGGGGTATTTTTAGGGTTTAGGGATAGGTTTGGGTTTTGGGGTACAGGGTATATTTATAGGGTTAAGATGGGTTAGTGTTTAAGGGTGTTGGGGTATTTTAAGGAGTAAGGGTGGGTTATGAAATGGGGTGCAGGTGTATTTAAAGGGAGCAGGGTGGACTCCCGGAGCTGGAATGTACAGAACCTGGGAAGAAAAAACAATGAAATATTGGGCACAACGCTCGCTTTTTTTTTCGTAATACCACGCCCCGCACACGCCCACGCCCCCAGCACACGCCCACAGCACACGATATGAGACATGGCATGAAGGGCGCAACGTACCACACGCCCCCAGCATTTGTCACGCCCCCAGCACACGCCCACAAGGGACTACTTTGCTGGCACTGTTCTTTTACCTTTTAAATGTATATGGTGGGCGTCTGCATAGCCTATGTCCTTCTGCTGCAACTGCCCTTTCCAACGCTGTATTGGGTGTTGTGACTGGTGCTGTGGTTCCTGAGATTACCTGCCTAAAAGGTTTGAGCTCTCTCTTTATTATATTAGTATAGATATATAACACTATTTCATATTTAAGTTTTCAGTTCAGTTCAATAAACATAATTTGGCCAAAGCCATAAAAGTCATAAAATAACACAAAACATATGCAATAAAATACAAAATCATGCAAATCAATGACAATTTAGCCGCACATATTCATTAATATTTAGATCTAGTATATGTTACTAAAAAATCTTCTAAAATGTATTAAAACTACAAAATGGATGTGAAGGGTCTCTACAAGCATTCTGAATTTGATATACAAAACAATATAAAGTGACCTGTGCTTAAAAAAATATTTTATTGGCACTAAAATTGGTCATCCAAGCTTAATTTACAATTTGGGAAGCCAGCTTATTGTGCACATTGTTCAGATATATATTTCTTCATAACGTTTCCTAATTACCAAGGCCATCTTAATGTAATTTAAAACTGCATAGCATATCTCCAATTTAGAGAGTTGTCGAAGAAATTCAAATCCTAATTTGTGTTGTCAGATGTTTGATTTATGGAATACAGGAATTAGGAAAGACAAGCATGGTGCCAAATGTAATGAACAAAACAATATATCATGACTCGTGCTTTGTGTTGCTGCATTATTATAATTACATGGGGGTAGATCATACTCCCAAACCTTTTGCAATGGGAAAGCCACCTTAAAGGGCACAATGTTCAACTTAAAATGAGTGAGAGAAAGAGGTTGGATTGGGTCAACAAGCCAAATAGATATGGTTCAAGGGTCCTAATAGTTCACCCCACTGAATAACTCACAGCTTATTGCAACTCTTGCACCTTCACTAATCTCGTTCTTTACACTGCTCAAGATAGGGCTTTTTTACAGTCTCTTAACAATTGAGTTGAAGGTTTTGCGGATTAGTGTATACTTCCACCATACCATGTTAAATCATGTTGAAGACGTTTAAATAAGTTTAGCAATTCAGTTTCTACTCTAATATTTTCCATTATCCTCCATAACTTTGTCTAAATGAAAAGTGCTGGTTAGGTTTATAAATGCCATATGCAGAGCTCCCTTCTTGGACGTGATGTATTTCCCTAAAATAAGATAAAGGTTCAGTGATTGCTCCACTGAGACAATACCTCGTCTAAAGCCAAATTCAACATCGGACAATATCTTGTTTTCAGTGGCCTAGGATACCAAGCAGAACAAAAGCACTTGCCCCAAAATCTTGACACTTGTATTAGCAGGGATAATGGCCTACAACAGGCACATGAAGTTCTATCTCCTTTTTTGAAGCTAGGAATTCAAATATTTTTTACGCATTATTTAAAAAAAATTATAAACCCAGTGATGGAAATATGTAAGTCTGCAACTAGGAGTAACTTTACACTAAGAAATAGTGACTAGCAAAAAAGTGATGAGCTACTACTAGCTACAGAGGCAGATTTACAGGTGAATACATCTATATTGTAAATTTACCTTTGTGAAGAGACCCCTTTGTGTTTTCATTCACTTTTTGACTCAAAACATTGAGGCCCACATGCATCAAGCATTTTTGTAGTCGTAAACGGTGCGATTCCTTAAAATCGGCCGTTTGCGAATGCAAAAGTGCTTTTTGGGATGCATGAAGCAATTTTAGAATTCGTAACATGTTTGCGAGTTCTAAAATTGCGGGTGCTTTTAAGAAGTCGCAGATGTGCGATTTCTTAAAAGCAATGCATCATTAAATTTAAAACTGTAAATTCGCAATTAGGGTGCCAAATTTACCGAGTGGTTGAACCACTCGGTAAATTTGGAAAAAGTGTTTAAAATGCTGAAAATGTTTTTTTTTCAACATTCATGTTTCACACACACATGTCCTTAGGACATGTGTGTGTGAAACATGATGCGAAAAATACATTTCAGGGGTGCAGGGGGGGGTCCTTTGGACCCCCCCCTGCACCCATGAAATTTTCAAAGTGCCACTCGCAATTTGCGAATGCCTTCCCATTGACTCCTATGGGCCTTTTGGCCCATAGGAATCAATGGGAATTGCGAAAATTAACTTAAGAATTCGGTATTCATTTGGGATTCGGTAAAAATTGCGATTTTTACCGAATCACAAATGAATACCGAAAATAATGATGCATAGCATTTTGCACTTCTTAATTTGCGATTCCTTATTTTTCGCAAATTAGGAAGTGCAAAATGTCACAATGATGCATGTGGGCCTGAAATTCATATATCCATTCACTAGTTTAGAGTATTTTAGCGTATTTTTGCATAATAAATACTTTTCTAAATTGAGTTTGGAATTTCATTTATTTATGTTGCTGACTTTTAAATGCATTGGTTCTGCTTGAACTTGACACGTATTTCTATAGGAAATTGAATTAATGCACACATTTACTATATTATATAATGCAACATTTCCTGCTGCCTGCACCATTGCTAGTAGAGGTTGAACATAGATTCATAGAGGTACCCCCTCCCAAATCAATAACCCAATTTCTGATATGTGGAGTACTTATTTAAAAATAATTGAATTAGTTAGCCGTATCTTTCAAAGCCAAACCTTACTCTCAGGCCCTTCTAACACTAAATTATGTTTGAATAAGTTTATACACATAGCAATTGCCACTGGCATTTGAAATATTCTATTTCGTACTTAAAAGCACCCCTGGTGTGTATATTTGTTGCTATTCTAACCTTAAATTTGGGATTTGGGACTGTAGAGGAAGTCTTGCATATGCCTCCAGACATAGAGGGAGGGGATATAGTTGGTATTACACTGGAGGAAACTGTAATCGCGATGGTTAGTCTGAACAGTGGCAAAGCACCAGGGCTTGATATAATTCCTAGTGATCTTTACTGTTCAGACACGTCCATATAGGGCTATATACTCAATTTAGTGTTTACCGCTATTGCTCGTGGGGTGGAAATTCCAAGCACATGGAATGGTGCTGAAATTAACTGAATTTACAAAAAAGGGGATAAAGAGGACCCATAAACAACAGGCCAATAAGCTGGATATCATTTATGGTTTGGAGGATTGTTGTCAGTGGAAAGGGGCGCCTCTATGTTGTGTTTGTGGACCTTAAATCTGCTTTTGATTCAATCCTGCAAGACAAATTGTGGGCAGCTCTGAAGGATGGGGGGTTTCCCACAGGCCTGCTCCAACTTATGAATGGGTGAGCATCAAACAAGTATGCACATTAGGTGTAGCAAGGGGCAGTGATCTCACCAGGAAAATGTATGTTTTCAGAAGAGTCAGCCAAGGCTGTATTTTAGCCCCAAAATGATTCACTTTCTATACGAACAGGATAATCAATGCACTTTTTGATTGTGATGGTGACCCCCCCAAATTAGCGAGCAGACTAATCCCAGCATTCTTTTGCTGATCATACACTGATGATCTCTATAACACCAATGGGCATGCAGAATGTATTAAATAGGTTTGCAAATGTTTGCGAAGATTTTGATCTGGAGATAATTTGCTAGAAAACTAAATGTATGACTTTTCACCCACATCAACTTTTTAAAGGGAAGTTGCATCTTGGATCAAACATTATTGAGCAGGTTAAGGTTTTTGATTAGGTAGGGGTTATCAAATAACCTTTTATGGTCTGCCAGATTCTGAGTTGCGCCCTATTTCTCCCACACTTGAAATCTATTGAGCTAGAGAGCTAGGTGCCGGTCTATATTGGGTTGAACTGTGGGGTTTGGAACAGACAAAGAGTTAGAAGCTGGCTCTGAGTAAATGTATAAGATTTATATTAAACCTCCCATTAAATACACCATTGGTTCCGGTGCGCCTTGACCTTGGGTTGAGAAGAATTACCCATATTGCAACGCTGAAGGAATTACTGTTCTGGGTGAGGCTATGGACAAGCAAGATGCAGATTTCTGTAAAAGTAGCTGTTGCCAAAGTACACTCATTAGACAAAGCAGCAAGGCAAATTGACTGATTCAAGAAGATCAAACAATGGTTGTACAGTCTAGATCCGAGGGATCTATGGGAGGATCCAGAGTCCATGACTAAAGATATGATACCTCTTCTAATTGCGAGGTTTGGGGATTATATCCAGGATTGCCTCTTTAATCCTCTAGCACTTGGCACTTTAACCCCTTCGACGCTGATGACGAGCTGGGCTCGTCATGAGGTAGCCTCCTCGCACGCTCATGACGAGCCCAGCTCGTCACGTAACATGCGTTTTTAAAAAACTCAGCGTACGGGCGGAATTCCGCCCGCACGCATGCGGTTAACTGAATGGTTCTTGGATATCAAATGTACTTTTTTTGTTGGAGACATTTAAGGGTCAGATAGAACAGCCATTTGCATGTGCACTTTATTTACAATTTAGGTACGGGAACTTGCCAGTGAATCTCAGTAAAAGCAAATGGAAACAGCCCATTATAACCTCAATTTGTCTTGGGTGTAGCTTTTCCCCTGAATTCTTAGAACATGTGATGTTTTTCTGCCCTGCATATGGAAAGACAAGAAGAAGAAGGATAGTCCGGTATGCTTACTGATGTCTATTTCACGACCTGCAGACGCCATGCAAATTTTAATATATGATTATATGGAATGGCTAGTGTTTTCTATATCAAGGTGCTTGTTTTTTGCCTGGCGTATTAGGACTAAGATTTTAGCAACTGACTAGAACTACTCTTCCCATGGCCATTAAGTAGGTTGGAAACTAATACAATTGTCTTTTTTACAGCTATTTTTATATTACTGATGCAGTAAAATGTATTTTTACTTTGGTCTAGTAGTTTTTATATTAATGAATGATGCTGTAAAATGTTCCTTTTAGTATTGTATTTTTATGAGTATATTTCAGTTGGTGATGTCAATGATCATAAATAGATTGAAAGCATTTCTTACTTCATTATCTTTAGTCTTTGAGTTAAGTTAAGAAAATTGCACTAAACTATTTGGACAGATGGCATTTCCTTATCATTCACCATAGCACATGTTTTCCTATTAGCAGCTCCTCATTTACTAATATACTATTTATCTGCATTTTTGTGCTCTATGTTTGTTTGGCTTTTGGAAATGAAGTGTCAGATGCACGTACAATGCATTTGATAAAATTGGTCACAATTTGTTCATCGACTTTTAGTGAATGCATTGTTATTTTGTGAACCAAACTATACAAAAATTGATCGGTTTATAAAATACCAAATCAAAGTGAGTCACAGTGGGTCGCAATTCGACCTACCTTATCAATATTAATCACAGCAAAGGTGGTTTACTGGGGTCAAAAGAACACACTGTCTGTGATAGCTTTTAAATAAAGCAATCAATTTTCATGCTGCTCATTGTCCCTAAAGGCAAGATGTATTCAGTGGTCCCATGGATCACTGCGTACTCCTAAAAAAAAACATTTTTCCAACATCCTTAAAGTTAAAGGGTTCCTTTTGAGGGGGGTGGGGTCCAATTTATAAATGGGTTGCTATAGTTGCTATAATAGTTATGAATCATTAACACTCTGCATTTGTCCTAGCCAAAATTCTCGGAGCACACAGCAACCAATAATAATTCACCCCAAACAAACTTTCCAATGCGGATCCCTCCCTATGGACGCCTGACAGCTCTGGGCTTCTTTCACTAGGTGTTGCTGTTAGTGACGGGTGACGTGGGAGTAGAGTTGATGTTTGCTGTTGCTTGGACAGGGCCAACGTCTCCGCAGACCAAGATGTCTACATTGATGTAGGAAATGACGGTGCTACATTGTATTGTTAAAGCAGGTGCATGGCTCTGAGCATATCCATATATGTTAACAGAGTTTATAGAGTGACAGAATCCCCAAAAGTAGATGACACATCAGAAACAAAATACTAAACAGCAAACACTATAAAATGCTTCAACTTCTGGATTTATAGATGTTTAAAACATGCTTAGAGGGAAACACTTTTTTTATTTTTTTATTTCACAGACCAAATATAGGCCAGTTACTTTCTAATTGTGAAGGCGTTGGCCTCTGGTTTGTAATGAGCTTGCTCATGACTGCACAAGTGTACACTGGAGATAGACACGGTGTGCCTCGTATACTTCCAGTGCAGCAGAGTTCAAATCTAATGCACAGCCACTTTACAGAGTTATCTGGACAGCATGTTTTCACCCCTTGGAGAAAATGACAGCCTTTGTTGTCCCTGAATGCCCCCGCTGTCTCTGCCGGCTCCCCCCCTCCTGCTGGAGTTGGCATTGCTACTACCAAAGGAGCTGCGAGAAAGGCAGCTCCCTCTGCGCTGGTCCCCGAGGCTCAGGGGGTCCATGTGGCCATGCTGCCCCAGGGAATGTATGTGAAAAGAAATCTGAGCCTAACTATAAGGTCCAGGTAACCTTTGTTTTTTTCAATGAAAAAAAAAAATATATATATATATATGGTGTTTGAATAAGTAAGTTGGTGTGTGAGTGGCTGTTTTGGAGAGTGATTGTCTGTGTGAATGACTGTATGAGTGAGTGAGTAGATGTGTAAGTGCTTTTAAGGATGTGAGAATGATCACCTACGCAACCTCTTCGGGACCACCACTGTGCGATCCATGCTCCTCACAGGCCCTCGCATTCCTCATCAACGGCAGCTGTGACGATGACGACAGACTATGTATCACAGCCTCGCAGCTCCTTGGAATTGACACATTTCCTCAACTGCAACACATCCTCAGTGCCGGAATTCACAATGCAAGCCCTCATTGAAAGTACCCTCAACAACGATGCAGGACCTCACATTCTATTCCCGCAATCCTCTGCAAACCAGGATTTAAGGTACTTTGTTCGGCGGGCCTAACTGGGTCCCTGTCGCCATTCTGCGCTACATCAGGGTTGGCTTGAACTTGTGACTTTATCACAGTCCTGCGCAACCAGATATCCACAGTTGACGCTTTGTGCTTTTGGTGCTATTTTTACTAAAATCTTTAATATTGCATATTTCCAGTTCTACTTGGCTTTATTTTATTTATTCCAAATTACTCTAACCTGTACTTGCCTTCTGGCAGCTTGGCACAGAGCAGTCATGCTTAACTTAGAGGCAATGTGTCAAGTATTTTTGCAACACCTCAAACAGTAAAACTGTGTAAACACCACACAAAGAAATTTCACACCAGGTTCGAACAATAACCCTCAATTTAATTATTAAATCAAGTACAAAATGTACAAAAATCCAATCAGAGAACCCAGAGCTATTGAATTCTTAAAGGTGTAAGTTTAAAAAGCACCGAAAAACACAACGTGCCAACAAGAGATATCTGGTTACGATGGACCAGGACAAATTCACAAGTTCAGGCCCACTGCGATAGAGCACGTGCCGGCTACAGGGACCAGACTTGGCCCACAAAAGTACATTAGTCTGGAATGGGTCGATGTAGAGGAAGCTGTAGAGAGTGAGAATGTGGGCGTAGACGAAGTGATGTGTTAGCTCTGATGAGCTTAGACGCGGTGATGTGCCAGCTCCGATTAATGCAGGGCCTGTTATGCAGAATTCTCAGTGGAAGCGTTGAGGTTGCCTTCGATGGGGATGCAAGGACCATGTGCCAGGAAGATGCAATGTATAGTGGTGGTTTCAAAGGTGATGACTTGACTTAGAACCACAAAGTGGTGTGGATGTGCCAGTTCTGATCCACACAACAAAAGAGATGCATTGGTTCTGCTACAGCAGTCCGTAGGCCCACTTCCAAGGGTCCAGGACTGGGGTGGCACAACTTGACTTGACAGTTGCACAGAAAGCAGAGTCCAGGTGCAGAAGCAGGGCGGTTGGCAGTCTATTATGTCCCTGAGACTTCAGATCAGGAGGCCAGCCAACTAGCCCCTGGACTCACTCT
This sequence comes from Lissotriton helveticus, assembly GCF_964261635.1. Taxonomy (NCBI): domain Eukaryota; kingdom Metazoa; phylum Chordata; class Amphibia; order Caudata; family Salamandridae; genus Lissotriton; species Lissotriton helveticus. The sequence goes on along the minus strand of NC_136063.1, from coordinate 338,413,998 downwards.
TGGTTCTGGGGTCTAGGGATGCAGGTACAGTTCTTAACACCCAGTCCAGGGGGGAGGCAAGTCAACACAGTAGGAAAGCCGTTCTTGCAGAGCAGCAGTCCAATGGAGTGGCAGTCCTTCAGCAGCATAGCAGTCCTTCTTTCTGGCATCCACAGATCCAGAATTGTACGATAGTGTGGGGTCTGAGGTCCAGATCTTGTGCCCAGTGGTGTCTTTGAAGTGGTGGAGACTTCAAAGCCTGTCCTTTGAAGTACACAGAAGTATTCCCTTCCTGATCTGGCTCCAGATTCACTACAGGGGGGTATGCAGACCTTTATGTGTGGACAGGACCCAGCCTATTTATGTGCTGCAGGCACACAGGTCTAAGAGCAGGAAAAGGTCAACAAGCAGTTTTAAAACAAACTTGTACTGCCATTGCTGTTTCACAGAATTATTTGTTTCTGGTGGTATCGAAATTGAATCAGCATCATCCCAATAGTCTACACATTTCAACCCCTAAATGTTTGGGACCACAAACTGTAGGAAAATATTTCTGTTTTCAATGAGCTTGATTTTATAATGTGGACAGAGTGAGAAACGACATGTTCACCATGATACATGAATGTCCGGCCGAAGAATTTGTTGTTGTTTGTGAACAAGAAGCTTTTAAATTATTCGAGCTGGACTGCTTTTAACTTGCTGTGTTTAAACACCACAGCAAAAAAGATTAAATGAAAGTCCCTTTGAGGATTTCTTCATTGCTTTTCAAAAAATGAATGTCAATACAAAAGGACATCCAGTCTGTTTGCATAAAAAAAATCCCTAAAAACTAAAGAACATTTTTCTCAAACAGTAATATCCGTACTGGTTTGATTATTTTTTTTCCAAATTAAGTAGTAGCCGAGCCTTGCTGACAATAAATTGGTTCAACAACCCCCACCAGTGTTAAATTAACTTTCTAAAAGTGGCATTCTCAAAGTAGTATTGATAAATTCTACTCTGCCTTAAAAAGTATTTAAAAATTACAATTCCATAGTGACCAACCTAACAAATCCACCTTCTCGCAATTAGAAATTACAGCTTATTAAAGGTAATAAGGAATAAACAATGTTATCCTGCAAAAGGAAGAGGTCTCACAGTAGTAAAAAACGAATTTGGGAGTTTTTCACAACCAAGACAGGTAGAACTTAAAAGCAAATGCCCTAACTTTTAATTATATAGCACCCTGCCCTATGGGTTACCAAGGACCTACCTTAGGGGTGAATTATATGTAATAAGAAAAGAGAGTTTAAGACAAGGCAAGGGGTTTTAAATATAAAGTTGACATGGTAGTGTCACGACAACCGCTCACCTGAACTCCGTGTTCTTCTCTTGAGAGATGAACGAACCCAAATACTCTGAGGGACCGTTCTGACAACAGGGAACAACAGACTCTGTTGTTCAGAAATGCCCCCAAAGGGAAAGGGAATGGGAATCAAAAGACAAGAGAAATCTTGATTGAATGCTGCTGCCTGACAGTCTGTTTCTTTGTTGATCACATGCACCTTCTAACTGGCAACATTCATGAATATCCAAACAAATAACCAGAGACCAGAGATTAGGGGCCAGATGTAGGTAGGACTCAGTTACCGATTCTTAATTACCGAATTTTACCGATTCGGTAATTAAGAATCGGTAAATAAGAATGGGGGACATGTAGGAACATCCAGATGTTCCTTTTACCGAATCGGTAAAAATCTGTATTTACCGATTCGGTAAATACCGACCGGTAATGCCCATTCATTCCTATGGGCTTTGCAGCCCATAGGAATGAATGGGCATTACCGATTCGGTATTTACCGAATCAGTAAATACCGAATTCCACAAGGGTGCAGGGGGTGTCACTTTGACACCCCCTGGCACCCCCAAAAGAGGCTCGGGTGCCATGTGGCAGGCATACCTGCCCTAAGGGCAGGTCTGCCTGTCGTATGGCACAGGTGTGCATGCACACATGTGCATGCACACCGAAATCGGTATTTTACCATCAAATATATTTGATGGTAAAATACAGATTCGGTAAGGGTTGTGGGACTCAGAAGAGTCCCACCTACATATCAAATTTATCGAATAGGTAAAAATACCGATTCGGTATTTTACAGATTCGGTAAATTTACCGATCGGTAAATTTACCGAATCTGTAAGATATGTGGCCCTACATACCATTTTGTAAATACCGGTCGGTAACGGCCGAAAATACCGATTTTCGGCCGTTACCGACCGACCTACATCCGGCCCCTGATAGCCAAAATGATACAACATCTGAGCTGTCATATTATTATTGCACTGCATTGTTTTAAAATTGCATTTGTATGCACTTTTATGGATGTTTTTATTCCGAATAAAGATCCTTTGACTTGACTTGACAACATCTGAGCATTCGTACAAAATCTTATAAAATCTCTTTCTAAATTATTACCTAAAAACAATTACTATTCCACAGACAAGATACATATTCTATGCTTCTTGGTAAATATGTCTTGTCCTATAAGAGAAATAAAAGACGTAAAGACTATAATAAATAATAACTCCTTGCAATAAACAATGTGTACTTTGTCTTCACAATATTCAAAGTGTGACCTTTGATTTGTGGTAATTCTTCTTACCAGTAAATACTTAGGTATTGAAGGCACCAGAAGTATGTAATCATTGCCAAAGTCTTCAAATATTCATACAAATGTCAAGAGTTCGATCGTTCAAATATTTATGCAAATGTTAAGAGTTCGATCGTTCAAATACTTATGCAAATGTCAAGAGTTCGATCATTTCACCAAATATGTAAATTAGAATCAACAAGAGCTCTTTTAAGTTTTCAAAATAATCGTGCCTCGTAAAATTCTGAAAGCATGACTCACCGGTGTAGAATTAGTTAAATAACTCTCTTTTCCACTAGCGAGTCACTCCAGAAGTCAAGGAGCATCTTTCCAAGAATCCAGAGTCCAGGAAACGATGAGGAGCCAAGATCCGACGTGAGGGAATCCAGGAAGGAGTCGTGAACAAAGACACAATGACCGGTCCCAGCAGGATGTAGTGTTAGCGCTCTAGCTGCCAGCGGTGAGCGATGACGCGAGATGCAGCGGCCATTTGAGGTAGCACGAAGCCTGAGCTGTGCACGGACGCGGCTCCCGGTGCTCCTAGCCCCTTAGATAATAAAAGTTATCTTTTCCTCCCCAAACCTGCCTTTGCCTCATCTGTGGGGGCTACCTAAACTCTACAAATTGGCAACGAGGATGGGATTCGGGCAAAACAGATGCCCAGGCGGTGCCCTTCCCCTACGAACCACTGGAGGCGGACACGAGGCAGGAGAGGGCCAAAAGAACCAGCCACGAGGGTGAAAGGAGCACGGCAGTGGAGCAGGACCGCAGGCACAGTGCAGCATCCATGTGCAAGGGAAGCTGACTCAACAACAAGCAGGTCAGAGCACGCCAGGCATACAAAGCAACAATACCAGACAGCCTACCTATGGGGTGGCAAGGGACCCACAGGTCCACCAAGACAAGGGCAGAGTAAAGCTTCCCAGGCACCCAGGACCGCGCTGCAGAGCGTCCTCTTCGCCAGTGTAGGGTCCCGGCCAAGAGTGGACCAAAGGGGAGACAAGACACTATAGTGGGCACGTAAAGACTAGGGACCCCACCCCAAGGCACCAGCATCACGCCGGGAATCTGGCGGAGCGGGCACAGCAAAGTACGGGGGGGAACCTACACCCCAACAGAGCCCCACACTCCGACACAGACAAGGTGCACTAGGAAGCCCCAGAGGAGAAGAAGAAGCGCCAGACAGGAGAGCAGAGATGTGTGCACAACCCTCCTCTCTTACCACGCTGGTTCCCTTCCTGCCCCGGCCAGGGGACCCAACAATGAAATGGGAAGACTGGAGAGAGTATTTTATGAACTACCTAGAGGCGCTGGAAGACGAAAACGGCAAGGCTTTCCCCAGTAAGAGAAGAAGGAGGATACTGCTCCAGAACCTAGGCCCGGAAGGCATCAGAGTGTTTCAAAATTTAGTTCATGCGCCAAGACAAGCAGCAGATGACGACGTGTTTCAACATGCGATAGAAGATCTTAATGACCATTACAGACCAGAGGTGTGCACATCCATAGATTGGTACAACTTCCAACAAAGGAAGCAAGGAGTAGGGGAGTCCATAGACAAGTTTGTGGCGGCACTGAAGAAGCTGGCAATCATGTGCAAGTTCGGCGCCCTACATGACGAGTTCATCAAAGACCAAATTGTCATGCACACCACTAACTCGGCAATCCAAGACAAGGAGGTCATAGCTATGGTAAAGAAAGTCGAGTTATCGAAAAGATGTGCAGAGGCTGCAAAGAAAGAGACCGCCACAAGACCTATGGTCAACAAAGTCACGGAAGCAGGTTCACCGGACAAAGGAAGAGCAGAGACGGGGGATAAGAAGACTTTCTCCAGATGGACGTCCAGACCAGCGACAGGGAGGAACACATTTAATGCCAACAAGAACGGGTGTTACAGGTGCGGTAGCCAGTCCCACACAGCCCACGATAAACGATGTCCAACCTTCCGTGCTAAATGTATGTTTTGTGGCATAGTAGGACACTATGAGAAAGTATGTCGGCGCAAGATGGGAAGTTCCTCAGTAAAATATGTTACGCAGGAACCAGATGAAAGTACTCATGGAGTGGAAGAGGAAGACAATGTGTTGTGCATCGAAGAACAAATACTAGGAATAGACTGCAATCGCTCCAAGAAGCCGCAATGTGACATGGCCAATTGTGGAGTGCGAATACAGATGGTGGCAGAATCAGGATCCCCGTATACCATAGTACAATGGAAAGTGTGGAAAGAGAGCTTTGAACAAAGGTTAGGACCCCACCTGGAACCACCGGACATACGACCAGTCACATTTACAAGGGAGCGGATCCCATGGTGGGATATCGAGTTCTGAAGTTTGAGTTCAAAGACAGCAGTGTGACGTGCAAGTTGTATGTGGCGGAGAAGGGTCCTTCAGTCCTGGGTTGGGTCAACCAAGGTGACCAGGGCATACAGTTGAATCCTGGAGGAGACACACAAGTACTAATGACCAGTCCTGGGCGACAACTAAACGTCTTCAAATTGAAGGAGGACTTCCCCTCAGTATTTGGAGGCAAAGTGGGGAAACCGACGTAATTCACCCACAGGATAGAGATAAAAGCGGAGGCCAAGCCGGTGTGCCACAAGGTGAGAAACATACCCTTAGCAGTTAGGGAGTTGGTACAAGCAGAATTACAGCGGCTGGAAGACAACGGGATCATTGAGCCAATAAACAGTGCGGAATGGCTATCTCCCCTGGTGGTAGTGAGGAAACCGAATGGCAAGGTTCGTCTATGTGTGGACCTGAGAGAGTTGAATAAGAACATCGTGGTTGAAAAATTCCCACTACCCAGAATTGATGAAATGTTGGCCAAAACTAAAGGGGTAACCAAGTTCTCCACCATTCATCTCACTTCAGCATATTATCAGATAGCCCTACATCACACGTGCCCCAAGCTGACATCATTCATAACCCCATTTGGGAGCTACCAGTTTTGGAGGATGCCATTCGGCCTGGGGTCGGTGGCGGCCGTGTTTCAGAAACTCATGTACAAGTTGTTTAAGAATATGGAAGGTGTACACTACTTTCATGATGATATTCTGATAATGGGCAAAGACAAAGCGGACCATGACACAAAACTGCTCCAGGTGTTGCATGTTTTGGAAAGGAATGGCCTTGTAGTGTAGCTCCTATTTTCCCAATAGGCTCTGCGCATTGGAATAGTACCTACAGCAGTAAAGGCCTAGGCCAGACGTTAACTAGGTCTACTACTGTCGATACTAGACTTAATTTTTGGGTTTGCCAGCTAAGCTCAGAGTTCGCTAGAAACTTTCTCGAATGTTCAAGGAAGGAATTAACTCCCCTGATTAGACAAGAAGGGATTTAGTTTCTGACAACCATAGAACATGACAACTTTTCTCTCCCCTAATCAAGAGTCAATCTCGAGAGTCGTGTGAGCACAAGGCAATTATTTTACTCAGTCAGTACGTGCATTCTTAGTCTCATCAGAATGTAGAGAAAAGGAAGAGACGGGCGTGTTCAATAAAAGATGTTATTTATTGATCAGTCTCTTTTCTCGTACAAGAGAAATGGATCGATATTATTGCAATACTTATAGTTAAGTAAAGTGCATACATTAAAAGCAATAGTATAAAATAATACTGTAAAAACATTGATATGGTTTCTGAGCCATATGATGTTTAAAATGATTAAAATATATTTACATACACATATACATTTGACTAAACGTACTCAACTGGTGTTTCTAAATACGCCTACCCCGTGTACCTGACCTAAGCCTAATGCGTGGGCGGGAATAGAAAGTTACAGTTTAAGTTAAGTTTGTTTTTGCCAAGTGAATAACTAAAGAATTCTCTGTGAGGGGTTATTCAGTTCTGTACCTGGAATTTAGGATGGATGAGGAATAGTATCTCTTTCTCTGCTCTCGATATTCCAGGCTGCCTGCGAGGGCTGCCCGAAAGCGCCGGTGCTGGGTCTCTCGGCTTGAGATAGCAGCGCGTCTCTCAGCGTGTCAGGAAGGCGGGGCTGCTGCCAGCGGGGTCTGCTTCTGCTCTCGGCTTCGGCAAGTGTGGCTGCTCCGTCTTGTCACCACGCGTGTGTTTGCATAGGGCAAGGTCGGCAATATTTATACCTTAAAGGTGCCGAGATTGACGTAAGGATGGACATAGATACGTCAATAAAGATGTCATACGACTTGCTCGTTAGCACATTCTTTACTAAAGTTCTCTGTGAAATCAAAACAATGGCCGCACGGATTTCCAGGTTGTCATAGGTTTGATTTGTTATGAGAACGTCGTATGCCTTATCAGGGGCTGGAGGAATGTCGCTTGTCTAATTAGATCTCAAGCGTTATGACCTAATCAGATAACACGTTCCTGTGCCGTAGTGTGACTGCGTCAGATAACGGTATCTGCATCATTGGGGTTTTCTTGCCTCATGGGCTGACTGTTAGTTAACTTGATAGTTAGTTTAACCAGAATAGGGTCAGGAATAGGGGGACTGATTCAGAACCTATAGAAATACACAACAGCCTAACCGCTGAATGGGAGAAGTGTCATTTTGGGATGAAGTCAGTCACATACTTGGGTCATGAGATCAGTGATCATGGTATCACCCCCCAAAAAATCCAACACCAAGGCCGTAAGGGACGCACCATAGCCAGGGAGCAAGGAAGAAGTGCGCTCCTTCCTAGGGATGGCTGCCTATTACAGCAAATTTGTGCCGCACTTCGCAACCAAAACCCACCAATTACGCCAAATCCTCAGAGACAAAACATTGTTCGAGTGGACAGAGGAAACGCAAAGTGAGTTCCAGAGGATTAAGGAGGACATCTGTACAGCAGTGCCGCTACAAGGGTTTGACCCTACAGGCGAGTTCGATACTGACCACGGATGCCAGTGAGAAAGGATTAGTAGCAGTCCTAATGCAAGAAATGAGAGAAGGAGAAGCGGTCACCATCAGCTATGCGTCCCGGTCCCTGTCACCCACAGAACAGAAGTTCAGCATTGTGGAGAAAGAGATGTTGGCGACAGTCTGGGCTGTAGAGAAGTTTCGACAATTCCTTTAGGGTGCGAGGTTAAAACTCAGGATGAATCATAAGCCGTTGATTAAAGCACTCACGTCGAGCGGACATGCCAATGCGACACCCAGAATAGCGAAGATGGCGTTAAAACTGCTGGATTACAGGTATGACGTGGAGTACATCCCAGGAACCTAAAATAAGGTAGCGGATTACTTAAGCAGGGCTTCAGCCATGGAGGAAACATCGCTTATCACGGAGGAAGAGGACATCAGTGTGGCTTTCCTAGAAGACCATGAAAAAGTAATAAGTGGGCAGCAATGGAAAGAAGCCTATGAGAAGGACGTTGACCTGGTGAAGGTGAAGAAGTTTGTGCTGCAGGGATAGCCAGAAAAAAGACACTTAAAGGCAGAGCACAGAAAGTTCTTTGAAGTACGTGAGGAACTGTCACTGGGAGATCAAGTTATTTTCTTGTTAAGAGGAGGTAAGGTGGTTCCTCCTGGGTCCCTAGTCCCGCAACTACTAGTCATCCTACATGAGGGTCACCTGGGCATTGTAAAAACTACAAACTCCAAACCAAACAAATGTACTGGTGGCCAGCGATGGATACTTAAATAGAACGGCATGTCCGAGAATGTATGCAGTGTCAAAATGCGGATAAATCCTAAAGCTTGTTACGGCCCTCCCTGGGTAAATTTGACAATCCCAACAACCCTTAAGAAACCAATGAGAATGTCCATAGACATTCTGGGCCCGGTGCTGGATGCCCAATAAATTCCTAAATATGTAGTAGTGTTAGTGGACAGGTATTCCAAAAAGCCGGAGATTGACATACAAGAAGTAGTGGACACGGACAAAGTCTTGGAGTTCCTCACAGCAACGTTTTTAAGGGAAGGAATTCCCCGATCTATATTAAATGACAACGGGCCCCAATTTATGTCAGAAAAGTGGAACACATACATGAATCGGAATGGGATCAAGGTCAAGCACACGTTGGTGTACCACCCGGCTGGAAATGGCTTAGCTGAGCGGTTTAATAGAGTCATTATGGGATAGGTGCAAGCGGCGATAGGGGATGGAAAGAATTGGGAGAAGGAACTGAAAAGCACGGTGTGGGCATACAGAACCACCCCTACCAGCACAGGATACAGTCCCTTCAAAATTTTGAGAGGTAGGATCCCTTTACCAAGGACAACGTGGCATGGAAGGAACGGACAATCACAAGCAAGTGGTCTCCAGCGGTGGTCCATCACAACCTTGAGAAGGCACAGAAGGTGTATATGGAACATTTCAATAAAAGGTGCAATGTTGGAAAAAGGAGAGTGGGTTCAGTTAAACTGGCCCAGTTTAGGAAAAAAGGTGATAGCAAATTCAGTGCACCTTTACAAGTACAAGAGGTTTACAGCAGAACGGCGTTACTGAGTGATGGAAAGGTTTGGTCTCAAGACAGGATGTCCAAATGCAACAAGATACTGCAGTGGACTAAAGTGGAAAGTGACCAGCAAAGTGAACACCTTGAGGAGATAGTCCCAGAGAGAGAAGAGACAGTGAACGAGGGAGAGTCAGCAAGAAGATGGGAAGGACAAAGCATTTGGGGAACGCCAGGAGAACCAATGGAATGCTTCACCAAGGGAGGGCCACGTGAGTGGAGGAAGACAAGAGTCCAGTACTTGTCAAGAAGAACCCGAGAAAATTCCAGCTACCCCGGTGAGATGTACTCGCTCTGGGAAAACAGTGGTAAGACCAGCCAAATACAGATACTATGAGATGGAAAAATGCTGAATATTGAGCAGTGAGACTTTCGGACTCCTTGATGTATGTTTTGAAATTGTTGGTTCATTAAAGGAGGGAGATATGTAGTGTTAGCGCTCTCGCTGCCGGCGTTGCGCGATGACGTGAGACGCAGTGGCTATTTTAGGTAGCGCGGAGCCTGAGCTGTGCACGGACGCGGCTCCCGGCGCTCCTAGCCCCGTAGATAATAAAAGTTATCTTTTCCTCCCAAAACCTGCCTTTGCCTCATCTGTGGGGGCTACATAAACTCTACACAGGAGTGCAAGTAAGGAGTTTCTCCGGCGAGACTAAGCATTTGAGTTGCAGAGCGAGTGTTTTAAATAGGGTTTCACCAATCGCGTCAGGAGGCTTCCAGTTTGAACACGTGTAATGTTAAAAAGTGCCGTTTCACTTCCTCGCGCATGAGAGGAAAGCCTTGTGTGTGCTAGTGGCAATCATCCCAGCATGTGCCACTAGCAAAATTTGGCAATATACAGTTTACTAGGCTTGGCAATATACTGTTTACTAGGCTCAAAACATATTTGGAAGTGTTTCCTGTCAATAAAGTTAAAATTGCACAAGAAAATGAAAATACAGGAAAATAACAATACACCAGCATTAAGTTTACAACTAAGGGGTTTAATGAAGACTTAGGAGCATTTGGCATGAGTGGAATTATATGCAACAGTGACAGGTAGTGTAACACTGCTTTCAGGCTGCAATGTCAAGTTTTCCAGTGCTACTTATGTGCATGGCACATTAAGTGCTGCAGGCCGACTGGTAACATTTAATTAACTGGCCCTGTGTATATAGTATACAACTGTACAAGGGACTTACAAGTAAATTGAATATGCCAATTAGATATTTGCCAATCAAACCATGTTCAGGGGATTGAGCACAAGCACTTTCGCACTGGTTAGCAGTGTTAAAGTGCACAGAGCCCTATGGTCAACAAAATTGAATTCAGCAAAATGTGGGAGTAGGAAGGCAAAATGTGTGTGTGAGACCCTACAGAGAGGGCCATTTCCAAAAGAGATGTGCCCCAGTGCAGATCAGTTCGTAGTATGCAAAGGTGGGCTGGATAGCAAAACCAGGTGGTGAGTAACGGATTTGCTGTTTGGAGCCAGGGATTTGCTGTTTGGAGCCAAGCCACGCCACTCACCACGGACCTCCATTGAATCAGCCTGCTGAACCGCTGCTGCTCGCCGGACCCGCTGCGCGGGTCCCGCTTCGCGGTGACAGCGGCTGTTTGTTTGTCTGCAAGGGGTATCAGCTGGTGACCGGCAGGGCTGCGAGGAAACAGCGTGTGGACTCCACGGACCAGGAGTCCCCGCGCGCCCGTTTCCAGCTGGGCTCCTCTCCCTGCCGGCCCCGCCCCCATCCACCGCTACCATTTAGAGGCTCTCTGCCCTTCCCTCGGCGGATTTGCTGTTTGGAGCCAAGCCACGCCACTCACCACGGACCTCCATTGAATCAGCCTGCTGAACCGCTGCTGCTCGCCGGACCCGCTGCGCGGGTCCCGCTTCGCGGTGACAGCGGCTGTTTGTTTGTCTGCAAGGGGTATCAGCTGGTGACCGGCAGGGCTGCGAGGAAACAGCGGGTGGACTCCACGGACCAGGAGTCCCCGCGCGCCCGTTTCCAGCTGGGCTCCTCTCCCTGCCGGCCCCGCCCCCATCCACCGCTACCATTTAGAGGCTCTCTGCCCTTCCCTCGGCGGATTTGCTGTTTGGAGCCAAGCCACGCCACTCACCACGGACCTCCATTGAATCAGCCTGCTGAACCGCTGCTGCTCGCCGGACCCGCTGCGCGGGTCCCGCTTCGCGGTGACAGCGGCTGTTTGTTTGTCTGCAAGGGGTATCAGCTGGTGACCGGCAGGGCTGCGAGGAAACAGCGGGTGGACTCCACGGACCAGGAGTCCCCGTGCGCCCGTTTCCAGCTCGGCTCCTCTCCCTGCCGGCCCCGCCCCCTTGGTAACCTGAGGTCACCTATAAAGAGGAGTGGACATACCCGCAGCGCGGGAGCGCGCGGGAGCGCGCGGGAGAAGCCCGGGACAAGGGCGGGACCGTCTGTGGCCGTCAGAGGCCAGAGGAGGCCGGGCTGGGCTAGGGTATTTACATTTTGTTTATTGTTGGCAGAGTTATAGTACAGTATTCTTATATTGTGGTTAGTTAGCAGTGTTCCTTAGATATTACACCGGCCATTCATACTGATCTATCCCCCCTGATCATGAGCCATTCTGCTCCGCCTGGTGTGAGTGTCTCTGTTCTAGGTCCCCTGGATAAATTCTTTAAGAAATCTGTTAAGGAAGTAGATATGGATTTACTCCTTGCCGAAAAAAGAGCCGAGCGCAGACGCTCCATTGAGCAGTTAAAGAAAAACTCCCTACCACTTTTTAATACTACCAAAGAAATTCCCGACCAAGGTCTGAGCGTTATTGATGCTGACGTGACTGACCTCAATCTTACCCCTAGTATATTTAGGTTTCCTGCTATTTCCCCCCCCTGTAGTAGTGCCACCAGCGGAGGTCAGCTTGATTGTCCTCCTATTGATCACTCAAGCATTATTGAAACAAACTTTCCCGAGACCTCCATTAGGGAAGTAGAACCAACCCCCTTGCTATCCAATTTATCTCTGGTATGTATTGACTTAGGCGAGATTAATTCTGTGACGAGTGGACCAAAACCAGGAACTATGTCTGTAAAAGCTACAAGGGCTGTTCACTCCCCACCTAGGAAGAAAAGGAGAAAGGGAGGGGTCAAAAGGAAAGGACGTAGTTGTCCCACTCCACCACCACCCCCATTAAATTCAAATATTGAGCCAGGTCCACCTCCAATCACACGTGATCATGTTACCCCAGAGTTGGTAACTGTAGGGGTAAGTGAGGTGCCCTTTGATATTTTGGAGAAGCTTATTAAATCCTACATGCTTCCCTTGTTAGAACGTGTGAGGGTTATGGGTGAAAAACTGGATCACCTTGTGGCGACCATTGAATCTACACACTCCACGGGCCTGGATAAGAACAGGGGCCCCTCTACCCAACCTACCCAACCTGCTGGTTCATCTCTTGTTGCTGGCAAACCATCTAGAAGTACCAGCCAACTTACCACTAATACCACTAAAGCAGTCACCATCTCAAATAAAGCACCGACAGTGGTGGCGAAACCCACTACAACGCTACCCTCCGTGACAGCCAATCCCAGTGCGGTAGTTAGTAATTCATTGGCCATGGGATTAGCATCGCAGGCAAAGAAAGGGATGGGTAAACTTGCAGGCGCAAATGGTAAAAAGAAAATACCATTCTCATCAAAGAGAAATGTTGAGTTGCCGCCAGACTCACTAAATTTTGTTATTGTCATGACAGGTGTGCCACCACTTCACGAAGGGGAAAGAGAAAATGACGAAAGTCTAAAAAACAAAGTCATTTTCTGGTTAAAAACAAATAGACCCCTTCCACCTAACCTTAACGGGGATATTGTCACTGTCAGAAGATGCCAGTGGGTTGGGGTGCGCCCCAAGGACATTGAGGGGGACATTGTTATTATTAACTTCAGGGACCACCGGGTTGTATCTCATCTTACAGATTGGTATGTGGGTAACAACGAGGGAGGGATTTCCACAAGGAATCTAAGTTATTTCTACCCGGAAAATTTGTTTAACGCTAAGAATCAATCTTCTGGTAGAGCTAACAAAAACACCAAAAGCCTCCTTAAATGGTCCAATTTCACACCAAGTTTCCATGTTCCCCACTTTAATCCTGAGGCGCTATATCGCTCTTATATTCAATCCACCTACAACTGCCCAGTACAAACGCCGGGGTGGGCAAAGCCGTATATCCAGCCCTCTGGTCCCCCATCACTTCTGGAATTTCCATTTGCAAATAAACCCCCGTTCTCCTTGGCTCCACCAACGCCCGCCTTTACACAGCTACAGCAGCCTCCCAGTTTATTTCCAGTAAATCCTTACACTATTAGGCATCCTCACCCCAAAGACCTTTGGAACATCCCACTGAGAAACCTGTATGATCCTCTCTCTGGGCTGTCATCTAATGATTGACAAACAAGTGAGAATAGTAACGAAGACCTGTATAGCTCGTATGTGGGAGGTGATTCGGGAATCCTCCCATGTATTGTTGCAAGTTCTAATGGCCCTCTGCGCTGTTGTGAGGAGGGTAATTTAGTTCAATTAAGTGAGCTGGTCTCCCTAACACAGTCTCCTGCCACACTGCATCCTCAGGTTGCTACTCCTATAGGTTCTCCTGCAGTGTCAGCAATACGGGATGGGTTAATAAGCACGATAAGGAAAGGGGTGTTCAATGAGGTCTTTCCATTCGCTGAATCTTCCCTGCAACCCTGTGAACAACTCCCTACTGATACAATAGTCCCGTGTGTTCAAGCTCGTGATAAGGGTACTACTTTGGGATGTTGGAATGTGGCGGGCATAGAATCCTGTTTATGTATACCTGACTGGGCTGACTTCATCAGTTATGGTGATATTTGGTCTTTTCAGGAGACATGGTCAACCCATCCAGTTTTTTTTCAGGGTTTTCTGAGTTTTAACAAACCCGCAGTTAGAGGCCAAAGAGGTAGAGCTATGGGGGGCCTCACTGTTTGGGTTCGTCAAACTGTAGGGGTCTCTGTGAAGGAAATTTACATTGACTGTCCTGATATCCTTATAGTTAATTTGAAATTTAATAGTGGGTTGGATATCTTGCTGTTTAATGTATATGCCAGAGGAACCCCGGGTGGTCGTGTATCTTCCACCCTAACACGTCTAGATGAATTCCTTGGTTATACAAATTCAGTGGGTCAGGTGGTTGTAATGGGTGATTTTAATACTTGCTTTGAACCTTTAAGTGGGGAAGACGGGATGTTAACTGAGGCCGAGGACATGATGTGGGGTATTCCTCAACTTGAGCTTCCTCCCATTGCTAAGTGGTCCCAATGTGCTACTTTTGTCAAAGGCCTATGTCTGAATTGGGGGCTGCGCGCCCTAAACGGTCGTACAAGATCGGATAGATTGGGCAGCCCAACATTTTTCAACGGCAGGCATAGTAGTCGAATTGATTATATCTTAGTCGATATGTCCCTGTGGCCCTTGGTGACGGACATGGCAATTAGACCACGTCCTGAAAGTGATCACGAACCACTCATCGCTGAACTGAAGGACTTTAGTTTTGCCTGGCCTATTGTGCGATACTCTAAACCCGTTCAAGAGGCCGTGGCACTAACTAATGATATGAGGAGGGTTCGATGGCCAAGGGTTGCTGTAGATGGGAGTGCACGTACCAAAATAAGAACACTGGTTTCAAGTTCGCTACGGGAACTAGAGAAGTGTGATGACCCGAACCAGACATATCCCAAAATCTTAGACGTTCATGCCAGCCTGTTTGCATCCTTAAAGACACTATTTGTTAAAATTGTAGCTAAAAAGGGCTTAGGTAAGACGAGGAAGCCTGCGAACTGGTTTGATGAAAATTGTGTCAATTCCCATTCAAACTTGTTTAAAGCACTAAAATCCAGGAACCCAGCCCTTATTAAATCCAGCAGGAAGGCTTATAACGAAGCTAAACGGAGGGCCAAAGCTGCATGGGATGATGAGCGCTGGGCTCTCCTTGTTGATGCTTGCGGCTCTAGGAACCTCACGCAATTTTGGCATCTCCTCAAATGGGGACAGTCTCAGGACGATCGTCCTAGTCCTGCTTCTGTTGACCAACTTACTTGGGTGTCACACTTTGAGGAACAGTTTAGGTGTGTTAGGGAGGGGGATGCTCCCATTGGCTGGCCACTGACCTGTGATATCCTTGTGTTTTCTGCAAAAGAGGTTGAAAACGTTCTGAATGCCATCCCTAGGGGCAAAGCGCCCGGCCCGGACTGCATCCCAGCAGATATCTTCCAGCAGGACCAAGACTTATGGGTTCCTTATCTTCTGTATCTGGCAAACTCTTTGGCTAGGGGTGCAAAGGTTCCTGATTCATGGGCTGGTGCCGAGATTCTGCCCATCTTCAAGAAGGGTGATCGGTCGGTTCCCTCCAATTACCGGCCGATCAGCCTTATTGACGCAGTACAGAAGATAGTTTCTCGTCTCGTCCTTTCCAGGGTCCAGGCATGGATTGAGGAATTTAATGTACTCACTCCTCTCCAAGCCGGGTTTAGACCTCACGTAAGCACCCTGGATCAGGCTTTTCGTTTCATGCTTTTACACTGGAAGACGGTCACCCTGGGTAAAGGAAACTTATTTGCGGCATTCGTAGACCTTCGGTCTGCGTTTGACCTTGTCCCGAGGGCTGGGCTTTGGAATAGCCTTCTAGAAATGGGTATGCCTCCCTCTTTGGTCCGCATTATAGTTAATCTCCACGCAGAGACCTATGCCTTTGTAAGATGGGGCAAACCTGGGGAAGTGACTAAGAAATTCCCTGTGTCGAAAGGTGTCAGGCAGGGATGCGTTTTGGCACCAACCTTGTTTTCTCTATACATTAATAGAGTCACCAAGTATTTCGACGGATTTCCCACTGATGCTCCGAGTTTGGCTGGCATGAAAATCCCCCTGCTCATGTTCGCTGACGACACTCTCCTGATTTCACGAACCAGACAGGGCCTCCAGCATGCACTGTCGAGGTTTGAGAGTTTCTGCAGCGAACATGAGCTCGAGGTGAACGTAGCCAAAACCAAATTCATGGTGATGAGGGGGCATAAGCAGGTCAAGGCTAGGGTTGTTATGGGGGACACCCCCCTGGAGCAGACCAAGCACTTCACCTATTTGGGCGTTACTTTCAGTGACACCCTTAGCTGGACCCATCAAATTGAGCTCATGACCCTGAAACATCAGCAGTTGGGCGGAGCCTTGATTAAGGAACATAAGGGGTCATTCACGAAGCCCATGTCACCGCTGATGAAGATCTATGGAGGGAAGGTACTATCAGCGGTGTTATATGGAGCAGAGCTCTGGGGTGGAAGTAATCTGGAATCCCTGAAACATGCCCAAAACAAGTTTATAAGGATGGCAACAGGTCTGCCCCAGTCAACTCCTTTAATCCCTTTACTATTTGATTTGGGCTGCCACTCGGTGGTCGATTATGCCAAATATCGACCCTTATCATTCTGGCGACGCCTGTGGACAACGCCAGATCTACACCACTATGCGGAAGCATGCCTGGAGGTAAAGAATAGTCCTGGAGCCACCAAAATTGGTTGGCTTAAAGATCTTAGGGCTACCCTACGATCTTTGGGCCTCAACGAGTTGTGGTTTTCGCCCGAGACAGCCAAATTTCCATCAAAAAATTAGCTCAAAAAATGCTATTGGGATTGGGTGACGCACAACATTTTCTTAAATACGAGTACGAGCAGTCTCTCTGGCCAATTTATGGTTCATAAGGATTCACCTAGGTTAGAAAGGTACTGGGAAACTATCACCAAACCTTTGGACCGTAAACTTTTCTTTCAATTTAGATGTGGTACCCTTCCACTGGGGGATTTCACTAAAAATTGGGGAATGGGCAATTTGGGGCTCTGTGCTAACTGTCAGGGCATAGGGGAAAGTCTTTCTCACTTTTTGTACGTGTGCCCACTATATTCAGCCCCTAGAACCAAGTGGCTCAAACCAATATGTAGACTACTAGGTACCAGATCAGCTGCTGAAGCCCTGAGACTGTTAAAAACTAATCTGGATCCATTTATTGTTGTGGGGGTTGCTAAGTTTCTTGGGTGGGCATGGGTGATTAGATGTAGGTTTATCAAACACATTACAGCGGAGATTGCCTAAAATTTTTTATATGTATTGTGATAATATGGTTATGCACGATACTATTTTACATTTTTGTATAGTTCTGTATGAAGTCAACTCGATGCTGATTATTTAATATTGGTTTTATATGTTCTTGTGTAATTGTATTTATGTCTTTTATGATGAATCAATCGAATAAAGACTTCTTGAACTCTCTCAGAGTAACTGAAACAGTTACAAACATTCAGACTCAGGAGACATCTGCACATAATAATAATGGGGTTTTACTTTACCATGTGCACTACTCACTGGAGGCCTGTTGTCTCTGGTGAAAGAAATCAATAATTCATGTAAGAAACATGCCCAGACTGGGCTTAAAAATAATGTGATTTGTGGGCAGTATAATATCAGAATAACAATGGCGTCATCCAGTGGGGATGTGAGACAGAGCATGGCTTAGAAAATACAGTATAATGTCAGGTCTGCTGCAGCAAGGGGCATCTTTTTAGCACTTTTTACAATTTTACCAACTTTGCCATGTACAAACTGTCACAGTTTGTAAACAATTTCCTAAAGTTGAGTGTAGGCAGTATGGCACTACTGTAAAACTTTAGGCCAAACCTGTGACAATAAAAATTGGTGTGTCCCCTAAACACAAAGAAGAGTGGTGATTTTTAGGGAGCGGATTATTATATGCGGGATCAGTAACATTGTTAACTGTAGATGAGTGTAGTGTGAATTGGTGATTTACTCCACAGCACAATATTAATGGGGTTTATTGCAAATGTAAGCTGCTTGTGTGTACAAAGGGAGGAGAATGGTGAGGAGATAGGCTAGATGATGTAGGCCAGAAATAATGTGCAGTCTTCATTTAGGGACTTCCTCATATAGTTCAATGGTTTGGCTTGCACTTACCTTAATTTATAGGAAAAGTATTAGAGAACTAACACCCAGTTCAATAGAATGGACCGAAATTAAAGTCCATGAGAAATGATAGCACTCTGCTGACCAATGTACAGAGTGCCAATTTATTAAGTTAGTAGAAACTAGAAAGATCATGGCCATTTCCGAATAAAAGGCTGTAATGGTCTATCTGCTTTATGCAATTGAATATGATAAAGTACTATTAGAGGCCAGTTAATAAGCAACATTATTGTATATACTTCATGCTGTAACTGCTACAAAGACACAAGGTATAGCACATTCATTTGGGCAGAGCTCCTTAATAAGATACGTTTGAAGATGAATATAGGCTATGCCAGGCACTATTATCAAATAGATTAGTTGTCATCCCCATTAGTATATATTGCATTTGTTACTTGGGTAACATTTCCTTCTTGCTAAACCTTTGATTTTACTAGGATCAAATTATAGCAGGAGAACACAGGTGTAGCTAAAAGAAAGGCTGACGAAGAACCTTATTACAAGAAGCAACTATGAAATCTGACAGGATATATAGGTGTTAATATATGTCCCCCTCCTCATCATCATCATATTGATTTACTACAGAACCAAATATCCTTAACATAACCAAAAAGAAAACAGAATAGCACTTTCTGTGATAGATTGTGGCATATGTCTCATGGAGGTGCTGGAAGATCTGGTCGATGGCAGTGAGGTACCTTTGCAAGAATAGCTTCAGCGATCCCCACCTACTACTGTTGTGCTGCTTGTACATATGTTGGCTCCCCTATCGCCAAATGACACCCAATAAAAAACTGAAGAATGCAAAAAGAAATGAGTGAAGGTGTACAACTGTCTCGAGATAAAGAACTAAGTCAAATCAGCTTTCTTTTGAAATTCCATAACTGAAAGCCATTCTGAAGAGCTGGTCTTGCGATTTCGACGAGGAGCGAAAGGACTAAGATCATATTGGTAAAAGGGCCAGGAGTACCCCTTTCACACCCCTCATCCTTGTGGAGCGGAACGGGTCTCGAAACCCTTTTTTGTTTGGAAATGTTTTTAAAGTTTTTTTTGTAAATTGTGAAAATCTATTTTGCAGTCTCAAACCCTGTGCTTGTGAATTTGAACTTTGCATATTTTTTAATTCTAAAAGGGCTCTGTACATCTGGTCCTTATTCCCTTATACAGTACATGAGCATGGAAAGGCATCAAAGTGATTTCAGCAGTGAAATTAATTTTGTGGTAACAGTTTTCAATTACATCCCACTCTGGGCGTTTTACACTATGAGAAAGCGCAACCATTTACATAATCATCCCCATTTTTTGTGAACTGATGTTGCTTAATTTTTGACTCTGTACACTGGGGCTCTGCTAATTAGAACCCTGTGCATCTGCTCTGGCTCTTAAAACATATAATAACAGGACATAATTGGCTTACTCTTGATTTGGTCTATTTCACTTTCCTAGAAGGCCAAAGTATGTGGTGCCCTAAAATACACCCATGGCATGGAAGGTTAAATGTCACCTACTACTACTCTGTCATCCACTGGTGTGACAAAACAAACATGACTCAAGGCCTACCACTACAAGGTTGACTGTTGCAAATTTAAAAACACTGCTTAATCCCTAAAAATGAATCTTTCTGACAGATAAAAAACATCCCTTTTAAATAATCATAGGTCACCCCTAAGCAAGCCGTGTAGCCCACTAGACAAGATATTTACAAATAAGACACATGGAATTTTTCAGATAAAAAGTACTTTTAAAGTTGGTAAGACCCCAAAATCTATGTTAGCTCTAGGAAGGCCGGTTAGCCCAAATAGAAACACTAAGAAGCTATATTAAATATAAATTCTATTATCAGAGGTTAGAGCCCAGTTAAGAAATTATTAAACAACTATTTTTTATATGTATTTAAAAACCCCAACTTAATGGTCAATTTGCATTTTTTTATGAATATTAAGGAAAAGGGATTTTTAAATAGTTACCCTTCTCTGCCTGAACTTCCTAGAGTTCAACTTGACTGAGCCTTCCTATTTTCAGCCAACTGGTAAATAGCCCTGAAGAGGTCTGAAAAAAAGGAACTATTTAAATAGAGTGATGGAAATCTTAAATCTGGCAAATTAGACAATAGAATGAATAAGCTATATGGCAATAAAGAGTGTTATAGATTAACAAGTCCGCCAGTTATCATTGGAAGCAGACAAAGCCATATTTAAGGTAAAACAATGGCAGTTAGCACTTACAGCATCCTATGATGCTCACCAAACACAACCTTGCTTGAGTCAGGAACTAGGAAAGAAGTGCCTAAAAGAGATCCTCTGGAGCTGGGCCAGACTGGTGGCATGGAGAAATGCTAGTGTATTCAAAAGTGATCTTGAGTTCTGTTTCGGGTAGACCATATTGATGGCCAGTATGTTGTAAGACTTGTACAATTCCGGAGTCTGTGTGGTATGTCGCAGCCATGTGCTTCACATCTTCAACCCACACTCTGGGGTAACACCCCCTGCTTTATGTAGCCTTGAAGGAGACCATTACCAATTAAAGAAAATCTTAAAATAGGTGGGTTTGAGTTTAACATCTCTAGGGTGTCTGTTGTGTGTCAGTAGTAGCATCTGCCGGTCTTCTTGGATACAATCTGATTGTAGGACTGCTTGCCAGTAGAGCCATGTGTTGTGTTGAGTAGGTATGGAGAATTGATAGTAAACCAATAAGTCATATAGGCTGGATAAAACCCCTCAGTAAATACTCCACATGTCCAGGTATTTACTTATTGTGGAATCTGATAGCATCCATGGATCATTGCCTAGTCTAGTGTGGAGGCTGTTTCGTTGCTAGTTATACTTGCATTGATGCGATTGTACTAACGTAAATTCAGATTGAAAACCTTGAACATATTCTGGGATATCTTTTTTTCTAAATTGATAAAGGGTCCTAATATTAAGTTGTCGCCAGTCCTGACATAATAGGGGGGCGTATTGGAGTGAGGCATGTATTGAAAAATGCTTTGTCTATTGGCTTACTCCTGTGTGGTAGAAGGGACTGGTACTTGCATAGTGCATCTAGTGTGCGGTCACGTGTTAGCAATTCCTTTCCCATGGTCATCCACAAAAGGGAGTTGCTGTGTAGAGGGATGCCAGAATATCAGGTGTGAGGGTTCTTTTTCAAGATGAAATGAGTTTATGAGTGATATATGAAGCCCCGCTGCCTCTGTGCAGAAGGCTTGTCAATTTTCCATTGCTGCTGTCTGCCTCCCTAGATAACGGATTTTATGCCTGTGGATATTCTGTCTAATAGGGATTATGTATCAGTAATGGGAGCATCTCAAATATATAATTATATCAAGGGCCTACAACCATCTTCACCACTTGTAACCATCCCCATAGTGAAACATGCAGGTCAGATCAACTCTTGAAGTTTGCCTTGACCCTCAATATTAGTGTATGCAAATTGTCCTCTATTATATTGGTCAATCTCTTTTTCAAGTGGTTTCCGAGCTAGTTAACACCTTTAGGCCCCCTTTAATTTGGTAAACCTTAATACAGGCCAGGTCATTACATTGGTCAAAGGCATGACTTCACATTTTCCCCAATTTACTTTGTATCCTGAGCAGTGAGAAAAAGTATCCAGGAGAGGGAAAACCTTCAGGGTTATTGTCATCTGCATAGAGAAAGGATTTTAGATGGAAAGCTGCATTAGAGACAAGTTGGATCTGTGTGGAAAATCGAATGGCAATGGCAAGAGGTTGTAATGCAAAGAGAAACAAAAGTGGAGAGAGAGGGCAGATTATTGTGTGCTCATCTTCTGGTGATATTGAAGGAGAGGAGCCCCCTTTAATGAAATTACACTTTCGACAAGACATTTGACATATTTATTTATTTATTTTATTTATAAAATTTCATATAGCGCGAACTTGATCCCGAAGGATATCAGAGCGCTTTACAATTTGAGGCAAAGGTAACAAATCAGAACATTAGTCTAACAGGATTAGTGTTGAAAATCAGTATAGTGAAATATGAAAGTACTTTGAGTGGTGGATATGTTATTCAGTTATTTGGATAGATAGGGTAGCGGAGGGATAGAAGAGGGAAAAAGGTTTGCATTTATATAGTGCTTGCTACCCCTGATGAGGTGTTGAAGCGCTTTTTTGTGAGTAGCATGTGTTAGGAATCAGGTCAGTCCTCTTTCTGTCACCATGTTGCATCGTCACATGACTTACCGGATAGAGGTAAATTTGGTGTTCTCCCATGATTCCCTGCTTGGTTTCTTTTCCTTGTTGGGTTTTTGTGCTCCAGGTATTGGCTCCTGTCCCCTGGATTGGGAAGTCTCCTTTAGGCTTTAAACCTTTGCTCACTGGCTCGTGAGCTTTATTTGTGAGCTCCCTTGCGATTTTCATGTTTTGTCTCCTGTTTCCTGGGATTGTTCCTGTGTCTTGAGTGTACTTTTGTTACGGGGGTTACTGGGCTCAGTGACCTCCGTTTTGGATTCCCGCTGCTGTTTGGAACTTTATTCTATGCTAGTACACCCGTCTTGTGGCTCCGTTGTTTGTTATCGTTAGTCACACGCGCATGCGTGTGAGAATCTGCATCTCGGACTTCCGTAACTTTCCCAACCGCTCCACATCGTTGTAGGTGTTTGGGTCTTTTCACGAAGCCTGGACTTGACCGGCGTTAGCGGCTGCTATGCCAACCAGCGAAGAACACCTTTCCTTGTTCTTTCTTCTGATCTCGGGGTCCTCCTGGCAATGAACTAGACTTTGTGGGGGGTTTTTATGTCTCTGACTTTTTCCCCCTTTCTGCATACTGGAAAACGGGTGGGAGAGCGTTTTTTGCTTCATTTTTGATTCTGATTGGAAGACAGCATTCCGTGTTTACCACAGCCAGCCCTCTTCGGGGAGTCACTCACCACAACTTATGGTAAGGGGTATTTCCCTTTGAGTATTCATATGTTTTGTGTATGATGCAGCATGGTTTCAGTGTGATGGGAGGGGTTTTGTTCTGTTTATAATTGTGCCCTTTTTAGTAATCCTGTGTCCTTTCCTATAGGTGCTGATTGAAGAGTGCTATCTAAGCTCCTTGGTGGTTATACGGAATTCCTCTCCCTTTATCCTTGTTTTGTTTCTCCTACCTCCTCCCTGTGCTCCCCTGTTTGCTCATAGTGTTATTTCCTGTGAGCTACATTGGGGCTGTTGTAGAGGTTTGGGCCATACTTCGTTCCTGCAGTGTTACTGGTATAGAGGTGGGTAAAACCTAACAGAAAAACCAAGCCCACGAATTTTTATACACTGGCTGGACGAGTATGGACGAACACTTGGACCCTTCAGGGGGGGGGTGGCAAGTCCGCCTACTATGCAGGGCCTAATGGGAGCTATAGCCTCCTTACAATCTCAGGTACAAGATCTACGGCAGGAGAATATCGGATTGAGACAGGAGTTGGATTCAATAAAGGCAAGAGAGCAGGCCCAGGCTCAAGGTCCTGTTTTGCAGCCCGCAACATTTCAGTATGAGAGAGGGTCCCTAGACATTTCATAATCTCCGCTTGTCTGTTGCTGTCGAACTGTAACAGAGTGATGGTATCCGTCCTACTGGATTCAGGTGCCACTAGCAATTTTATTGACATCTCCTTGGCGGATAAGTTGCAGATACCCTGTGTGCGTAAGGAGCAGCCAGAGCCAGTCCGTGCCATTGATGGGACAGAATTAACATCTGGGTCAATTACGCGACAGACGGAACCATTGTGTTTGTTGTGTGAGAATGGACACTCTGAGTCCGTCTGTTTTGATTTAATCGACGCCCCTTCTTTTGGTCTGGTGTTAGGGGTACCGTGGCTGCAAAAGCACAACCCCAAAGATAGACTGGGTGCGCCGTTCTGTGACCCTTGATTCCGTGCATTGTCTGAAGACCTGTTATCAAGTGGCGACAGATTGTGTTGTACCATTGACTTGTGCTACGGGTGAGGTAGTGTGATTGCCCTCCCCGTATAAGGATTTTCAAACGGTCTTTGATGAAAGCCATGCTCAGGGTCTTCCCCCGCATCGCGCATTTGATTGTAAAATAGATCTAGTGCCAGGTGCTATATTGCCTAGTAGTCGCGTATATGCACTATCTGAACCAGAGGAGCAGCATTTGCGGGACTACCTTGACGAAATGTTGAGAAAGGGTTTCATCCGTCCATCTTGTTCACCGGTATCCTCTGCGATCTTCTTCATTCCTAAGAAGGAGGGTACGTTGAGGGCATGTGTGGATTATAGGGCCCTTAACAAGGTCACTATTAAGAACAAATACCCCCTGCCCCTTATTCCGGTGTTACTGGATCAATTGAAAAAAGCCACTGTGTTTACCAAACTGGATTTACGGGGCGTGTACCACCTTATCCGAATACGCCCTGGGGACGAGTGGAAGACTGCTTTCAAAACCAAGTTTGGGCTGTTCGAGTATTGCGTGATGCCATTTGGCTTGTGCAATGCTCCTGCAGCCTTTCAGTTTTTCATTAATGAAGTCCTCAGGGAATATCTCGATGTCAACGTTATAGTTTACATCGACGAAATATAGATTTTTTCGGAGAATGATTGTGAGCATCAGAGACATGTGATCCAAGTGCTGCAGAAGTTGCAAGAATACCATCTGCTTGTTAAGTTGGAGAAGTGTCCGTTTAGTGCCTCTTCAGTGGAATTCTTGGGTTTCATTGTATCAGCTGGAGGCATTCAGATGGACCCCAGAAAGATCGAGTCTATTGTTACCTGGCCTATACCAACCACGGCCAAAGACATACAGGTCCTTCTGGGGTTCGCCAACTTCTACAGGCGTTTTATCTTGCGCTTTTCTGATGTTGTGGCGCCCATGACACGGTTGCTTAGAAAGGGGGTACCTTTTATGTGGTCCTCTGAGGCACAGGCAGCTTTCCAGCAGTTGATTGAAAGATTCACGACAGCACCCGTGTTGGTGCATCCTGATCCTGCTCTGCCGTTCTTTGTTGAGACTGATGCCTCATTGTGTGCAGTTGGAGGGGTGCTATCGCAGAAGGATGTGGAGACGGGTCATTTGCACCCCATTGCATTTTTCTCAAAACATTGTTGCCTGCTGAATGTAATTATACCGTAGCTGAACGGGAGTTGCTGGCTGTTAAACTATCATTCAAGGAATGGAGGCATTATTTATGGGGTGCACGACATACCATCACTATTTACACAGACCATAAAAATCTGGAATTCTTCAGGTCTGCCCGCGCATTGACCCCACTTCAGATGAGGTGGGTTCTGTTCTTCAATGAATATGATTTTGTTATTACTTATCGGCCCGCAGCTCAGCAGGTTAAATCAGATGCTTTGTTCTGCATACATGTGGGGCAAATGGGGGTGGTGCCTGTGAAGGAAAGGAGACTTATGATCCCTGGAGAGCGTATTGTTGGGGTAACATCAGCAAATGAGTTTACGTCCTCAGTAAGGAACAGGATACGGCAGATGGATATGGCCCCTTGGTTGTCTCAACCACAGTTCTCTATTCAAGATGGGATGTTGTACCATGATGGGCGACTATTTGTTCCTCCTGCCTTGAGAGAAGAGGTTATTAAGTGGTGTCATTCGTCTGCCTTGGTGGCGCATCCTGGCGTTCAAAAGACAAGGGACATGTGTTTACGGTGGTTCTGGTGGGATTCAATGACCCGTGACATCCAGGGATATGTAGCTGCCTGTCCTGTTTGTGCCATGAGTAAACCTTCCCATTGCAAGCCGGTTGGTCTGCTGCATCCCCTGGGGGTACCACCTTCTCCCTGGCATACTGTTAGTATGGACTTTGTGACAGACCTTCCGCTTATGTCAGGATATACTACCATTCTCGTGGTGGTGGATTTATTCACCAAGATGGCGCATTTCATCCCCCTGTCCAAGCTCCCCACTGCTAAGGAGATGGCAACAGTGTTCATGAGTTCGGTAGTGAGATTGCATGGTTTACCCACGGCGGTGGTTACGGATAGGGGTGCGCAGTTTGTGTCTCATTTTTAAACGGAGCTCTGTTCTGTGCTGAAGATGGAAATAAGGTTGTCTTCAGATTACCATCCACAATCTGATGGGCAGGCAGAGCGTACCAATCAGACGATGGAGCAATACCTTAGGTGCCTGGTGTCTTCTCTTTCATGTGACTGGGTAACGGCGTTACCCATGGCAGAGTTTGCCTATAATAACAGCTTGCATTCTGCCTTGGGGATGACTCCTTTCTTCTGTTCTATAGGCTATCATCCTAAAGCACTAGCTATTCAACTCACGGGTCATGTGCCAGCCATAGACGAGATGTGTAAGACCTTGAGTAACATCTGGGGAGTCGCACGGAACAAGTTGCAGGAGGCTAAGGAAGCAATGAAGGTACAGGCCGATAAACATAGAACCCCAGCTCCAGCTGGTGGGACAGCAAGTCTGGTTAGCTACCCGAAACCTTAGAATTCAGGGTTCTCGTAAACTGCAGCCCAGGTATGTGGGCCCTTTTTCCATCATTCAGGTAATTAATCCTGTGGCTATGAAGCTTGAGTTGCCTGGGGAATACCGGGTTCATCCCGTGTTTCTCTCATCCCTTTTAAAGCCCTATGTACAGCCTCAACAGGTAGTGCCACCCCCTGCTCCTTTGATCATTGATGGGCAGGAGGAATTCGAGGTCCATGCTATTGTGGATTCCAGAAGAAGGAGGGGTCGGTTGTACTACCTTGTGGATTGGAAGGGGTATACCCCCGAAGATCGTACGTGGGAACCGGCTGGTGGAGTGCATGCTCAGCGATTGGTGCGGTTGTTCCATTTACGTCATCCAGCTAAGCCCCGTCCGGTGCGGAGGGTCTTGGGGGGGAGGTACTGTTAGGAATCAGGTCAGTCCTCTCTCTGTCACCATGTTGCATCGTCACATGACTTACCGGATAGAGGTAAATGTGGTGTTCTCCCATGATTCCCTGCTTGGTTTCTTTTCCTTGTTGGGTTTTTGTGCTCCAGGTCTTGCCTCCTGTACCCTGGATTGGGAAGTCTCCTTTAGGCTTTAAACCTTTGCTCACGGGCTCGTGAGCTTTATTTGTGAGCTCCCTTGCGATTTTCATGTTTTGTCTCCTTTTTCCTGGGATTGTTCCTGTGTCTTGAGTGTACTTTTGTTACGGGGGTTACTGGGCTCAGTGACCCCCGTTTTGGATTCCCGCTGCTGTTTGGAACTTTATTCAACGCTAGTACACCCGTCTTGCGGCTCCGTTGTTTGTTATCGTTAGTCACACGCGCATGCATGTGTGAATCTGCATCACGGACTTTCGCAACTTTCGCAACCGCTCCACATCGTTGTAGGCGGTTTGGGTCTTTTCACGAAGCCTGGGCTTGACCGGCGTTAGCGGCTGCTACGCCAACACGCGAAGAACACCTTTCCTTGTTCTTTCTTCTGATCTCGGGGTCCTCCTGGCAATGAACTAGACTTTGTGGGGGGTTTTTATGTCTTTGACATTTTCCCCCTTTCTGCATACTGGAAAACAGGTGGGAGAGCGTTTTTTGTTTCATTTTTGATTCTGATTGGAAGACAGCATTCCGTGTTTACCACGGCCAGCCCTCTTCGGGGAGTCACTCACCACAACTTATGGTAAGGGGTATTTCCCTTTGAGTATTCATATGTTCTGTGTACGATGCAGCATGGTTTCATTGTGATGGGAGGGGTTTTGTTCTGTTTATAATTGTGCCCCTTTTAGTAATCCTGTGTCCTTTCCTATAGGTGCTGATTCGAGAGTGCTATCTAAGCTCCTTGGTGGTTATACGGAATTCCTCTCCCTTTATCCTTGTTTTGTTTCTCCCACCCCCTCCCTGTGCTCCCCTCTTTGCTCATAGTGTTATTTCCTGTGAGCTACATTGGGGCTGTTGTAGAGGTTTGGGCCATACTTCGTTCCTGCAGTGTTACTGGTATAGAGGTGGGTCAAACCTAACAGCATGCTACTCTGGAACCCATAAAAGATTAGTGGTGAATTAGGATAGTGAAATATGAAATTTGAGAAGTGGACATGTTAGTCAGTTACACTTGCCCCCATCGTCAGAACCTACGGACTCAACATCGTGTCATACGCAGACAACACCCAGCTCATCCTCTCCCTATCCAACGAGCCCAACACCGCCAGACGCAACTTTAGAGAAGGCATGGAAGCCATCGCCAAATGGATGAAAAACAGCTGCCTACAACTAAACACCAACAAAACAGAAGTACTCATCATGGGCCCTAACCCCGACGCCTGGAGCGACACCTGGTGGCCCACCGCCCTCGGAAACCCGCCAATTCGCCAACCCCCACAGACCACGCACGCAACCTGGAAATCATCCTGGACTCCGAGCTCAAAATGGACTGCCAGATCAACTCTGTCTCATCTTCCTGCTTCCACACCCTCCGCCTCCTTTGTAATACCTTCAAATGGATCCCCCTCGACCACCGAAAGACAGTCACTCACGCCCTGGTCACCAGCAGACTCGACTACGACAACGCACTCTACGCCGGAATAAACAAAAACCTCATCCGCAAGCTACAGAACATCCAGAACGCCGCCGCAAGACTGGTCCTCAACCTGCCAAAACATTGCCACATCTCCCAGCACCTGCGCACACTCCACTGGCTCCCCGTTGAGGCGAGAATCACCTTTAAGATGCTCACCCATGCAACAAGGACCTCCACGGCACCGGACCAGCAAACCTGAACAGCCGCTCAAATTCCACGCACCCCAAAGGACCCTACGATCAGCCCAGCTCTCCTACGCCGTGGTCCCCCGCACCAGAAAGAACAGATCGGGAGGCCGCTCCTTCTCCTTCCTCGCGGCCAAAGCATGGAACGCCCTTCCGCTCCACCTCAGACAGACAACATCGCTCCCCATCTTCGCAAGAAACCACAAAACCTGGCTCTTCCACAGACCCCCTCCTTGATGGAATGGAACCTGCACCCCCCCCCCCACACCCCTAGTGCTTTGAGACCCTTATGGGTGAGTAGTTGCGCTTTAACAAACTCCTGATTTAATTGATTGATTATGATTGAAAAGGATAGTGGAGGGATAGAAGAGTGAAGGATTTAGACCTTTTTTGGGGGGAGTTCATGGCAGTAGGAGGAGGGTCGAGATGAGTAAAAGGGGGTGTCGAGGTGAAGAGTCAGAGGGAAGAGTTCAGAAAGGCTCGTTTTGGGGGATCGGTATAGTAAAAGAGGTGTCAGATGATGCAAGGAGGGGTGGAGTACGGGAGAGTTTAGAAAGGGGTATTTTGGGGATCATAGTAGTGGTATGGGGTTTTGGATAAATGAGAGAGTGGATGTAGAGGATATATTGATAGAGATATAGGGTGAGAAATAGGGTAGTGCATGGGACATTGTAGTAGTAAGAAGTTTGAGATCAATCAGAAAGTTGGGGCAAAAGATATATTGAGAGAAGTATAGGGTGAGAAATATGGTAGTGCAGTGGATATGCTGAAATAGAAGAAAGTAATACATGTATAGATTCATAAGTACATGAAAATAATATAGATGCATAAAGGAGATAGGTATATGTACATTAAAGATATTGATATAGGTAAAGGATAAGGAATAGGGTAGTGCATTGACCATGCTTTTTAGGAGACAAGTAATAAATATACAGATCCAAGTACACAGAAGGAATATAGATGCATAAAGGAATTAAGTATATGTAGATTAAAGATACTCAGCATCAAGTGATGTGGCTAGTGTTTCCTCATTTGAGTGCTTAGTACTTCATAACATATGCGTTAATGTTTTTAGGGGATTCCTGGACGATGCCCTTGGGATAAATGCCATCTGGATGGATGGATCAATGATGGGATGACTTTTTCTAGGTTTGCAATAGTATCTTTGCCAGTATTTTGATGTTTGGATTAACGAGAGATATCAGCCTATAACTCTCACAGTCTAGTGGGTCCTTCTTTTCCTCAGGTAACAGAGAAATAGTGGCTGTGTTAGAGACTCATCCTAGGAAACCTTAACTCTCAGTTTCTTGTCTTGTGACTTACAGGTTTTGTAGACGTCTCCAGGGAAGCTGCCACCCACCCCCCAGTGACTTGCATCTTGGTAGTTTAGAAATGATCTCTTTAATTTTGCCATGTTGTAAGGTACAGCACTCATCCGTGAAGCAGTGGAGTCTAGGGGAATTGAGGAATGTATTCTCTTCTTTATGGCCTTGTCTCCTGGAGGCAGTATACAAGGTTTCATAGTAAAAAGGAAAAGCCTATGAAATGTTATCAGGGTGTATCACGAGTGCCACTGGAATCTTAGCAAGCCCAAAATGCCAGTTGTGACCACTCAATACAATTAGAATAACAACATTTTGCCATCATTTTCTCCCCTCTTGCAGTGTTGCCATTTTAGTTGTTGCATGATCTTCTTGCCATCTGACAACTTGTATGTATTGGGGGCAGATTTATAAATATTTCACGCAATGCGGCAAGAAACCTTGCTGCACTGTGCTGCACTGCATGAAAGGACAAAGGCAGGAATGTGCCAGAATTAGCATTTTATGATACATTCCTGTACTCTGATAGTGCTCGCATACCTATGGCTGCCTGGCGCCAACACAGGTGCATTTGTGTTATGGTCCAAAAGTGTACGTTGTAGACAGGATTGTTTTTGTGCAGGAAGGGACACCTTCGTACACTAAAAGAATCCTCTGAGGATTTTTTCCTCTCTTTCTATGTCTGCTGCAGAATGCAGCACACACAGGAAGAAGAAAAAACTAGAAGAAATAAAGATATTTCTCCTTATTATGCCTCCTATGGGTAGGTGTTGCATTTTGATGCATTTCCAGGTCTACCACTCAGGGAAAATTTGGGAGTGCGCTAAAATCCATGGGTGTATGTGTGGGAACATCCACCCTCCACCCATGGAACTCCTCCAGGGGCAGATTAATGCAAGGCTATGACTTGCACTCCTTTGGGTTACTCTAGATTAACCAAGCACCACAGGGCCATGCAAGGTGGTCTTGTGTGACTTGGTAATTCTCACTTTAGTGTTGCATTGCCCTTATGATACCTGGTGTGATGCAAGGGAAATCCAACACTTTGTTAAATCTGGCCTTTAGTGTACATTTGTTAGTCTCTAACCTATGACTAGGCAGGGATGTGGTTTGGAAAGTGTATGCAGTTCTAAACTGCAAGTTTGACTTTGCAAAATAACGCCCTTGCTAAGTCTAAAGGTCCCTTTTCATTCCATAAAAGTCCCCTCCTAAGGTAGGCGCTAGACAGCCAATAGGGCAGCGTGCATTGTAATAAAAAAGTTGGACATATATTTTTAAGTTTTACATGCCATCATAGTGAAAAGTCCATACATTTGTTTTTCACTACTGTAAGGCCTAACCCTCCCATGGGATAGCATTGGGGTACCTTATTGCAATTAATAAGTTCTAACTCTTGATTGCAAAATGGTAGGAAAGTCATGATCGGTATCAGAGGAATTGTAATTTGAAATCCTCATTAAAGGTAAACTTGGAATTTAAGTCACAATTCTGAAAATGCCACTCTTAGAAAGTTGACATATTCTTGTTGTAACCGTTTGGTGCCTTCAGCCTGTTCTTGAGGCACATCACTAGGAGTGAGTGGCAGATGGTTTAGGTGGGCCTGGAGGGCCATCTCGGGTAAGACGGGAGTGGAGTTGGGCACAGCCCCCTTTGCACATCAATAGTCTGACCCTGCTCTTACACGAAGAGCTTCACAATAAACTTGTTTGCATGTTGCCAGGCTGGAATTAGGGCAGGGAGGCTGAAAATTTCAAGCACTTTTGAAAGGTGAACTTCTAGAAAGTACACTTCTGAACCTGTGGAAACTGCAGATAAAGGAAACCCTGCTGCTCGAGGCCTGCCCTGAGGAATACTGAACTTGCATCCTTCATCTTGAGCTACTGTGACTCCTAGGCTTAGCCGACTGACCTCCTGTTAGAGTTACATGGACATAAGAAGCTCTAGAGGACTCTCTGCGATTGCCCAGATGACCTGCTGCACTGGGCCTGCAACTGAACCTGCCTGAGCACTGCTGGCCTTTGCTGGAATGAGTTCCTGTTTCCCCGTATGTGCCCTTCAGGCTGTAGACCCTTGATTGGGCACCAGTTAACCTCCTTGAAGAAAAGGTGAAATCACGCTAATATCTTGTCTCCTGCGCCACCAACCAATGCAAATCTCAGGTGAACCTGACTCTTCACGCTACAGAGACCGCAAGCGATGACCTGCACCATGAATTCTGCACTTCACGCTACAGCATCGACAGGCATCCAAGGCGAACGCCCAGCAACAACCATCTGCTCACCCAACAGGATCTTTGCGCTAGAGCGATGACCATCTGTGACGCCTGCTCTGCCATTTGTTCTACTGCGACAACCATCCGTAATGCTCTCCCTTCTCCTCACAGCCATCCTAACTGCAAGCTGGACTCTTCATGCTAATCTTTAGAAGGTAACACTTTCAGAGGGACTAACCTGATCCCTGTGTCCGGCCTGCGCTCCATCTCTGTCTACCTGAACATGTGAATTTCACTCAGACTCGCGGGAACGGATAACTGTGATTGGCTCTTTTTGCATTTAGGTACTGTACTTACAGTAAATCTTTGAAAACTGCACACTTACGTTTCTCCTGATTGGATTTTTCTCATTTTGGTGTAAAATTCATTCATTGTTTTATACTCTAGTTTTTTTAATTGGTGCGGGGTTTTTTATGTTGAGTTTTCACTTTAATACTGCTTTTGTGTTGCATAATTACTTTACAAGTTGAGTCTAAGTTAGGCCTTACTGCTTTTGCACCAAGCTACCAGAGGGTTAGGCACATGTTAATTTGCAGGGACTATGGCTGTTGCTTGAGCAGAAATATAATCCCCTCTCAACCCAAAAACAATTTCCCACAGGCTAATATGTACTCTTGTCTAGTGCCATTGGTAACCACAAGTAGTGAAGTTTCGCTGAAGGTCCTGTATGTAACATGAGCTAAATGATGTGCATGTAGGGAGAATGTATTACTTGTAAGATCAGAAGCTACATTAGGGGCAAATAAGGCTTCCTTTAAAAGAGTACAGTGAATGTTGTTTAAGGCTATACAATTCAATTGACATTTTATGCATCAGCGAATTCCATTATTTGAAGCATTACTCTAAAATAATGTTCAGTAGTTCCTATAGATTTTCGAATTCTGGTGTGATTGGTAACAATTGATCCTTCACTTTCCAGCTACTTCTGCAATATGTAACACCGAACATTCCCAGAAAGTTTACCTGTACTACTGAATAGAGAAATGGATCGATAATTTCTAGGCTGCATACTGACATTTTGTAGAATAAAAACATTTTCTGTTCAGGTATATTTTAGAAACATTTGGCAAAGACTGTTTCTTTTCTCTGGACTCATTTATGAAAAAAACAACACAAATCAATGTGTAAATGGATCTAAATTTAGGATAAATGCCTATTGTAATACCTTGGTTTGCAAGTAAGCAGACCATTGAAAATTGCTGACGAATTCAAAAGAACAGGGAATGCCTTCATGTCTTTTACCAGCTGTTCACCTGCACTCACCTAATTATAAAAAGATAATTTAAAGCATGATGAATATCAAAATGAAAATTGACCGGCTTTCATGCTGACAAAAACAGCACATTTCCTAATAGCAGACTTACCCTTGTTTCACTGCCGGTTACTGTACTCATGAATATAACTGTGAACAGTTGGTATGTTTAATTATGGAGTACAAAATCCTTCTCACTTCAGGAAGCTACTTAGATTGAAATATTTCAGCTTGCTTGTTACAAAAGATCACAACATAATTCAAGTCGTATTAACTATTAACCCAACTTAATTTTTCATGCTGGAATTCAGAAAATATTAACAACCAATTCCTTCGCATTTATCTCACTGTTCAGAACTTTTCTATTTCCCTGTTTTCGGACATTTTTATGTGCACAATTGGTAAAAGGTACTGTAGTATCCATGCCTTAGTTTGAGATTCTTTTTGGAATGTGAAGCCCTTGTATAGTTAGGTAGACTCGTGGGAGTCAGTCTTCCTGGCAATCTTGCCTACAGATGAGTCAGGAGGAGTCTGGGAACCCAAACTGTTCTCCAGTAGACCTATCAAGGGCTATATCTGGTATCAGAGTGGTACCACCACCCCCTTTTGGCGCTCCTGCTTGGCCCTCAGTCCTCTCTTACTCTCTGTCAACTTAATTACCACTCTATCAATGTCATTGGCCCACTGTTCCACAAGTACTGCTGTGGCCGTTATTTATTTCTATGCCACTCACCATGTAACCACGTCACTCTCCCAATCTGGTTGTGATATTCACATTTTCACCAGCTCTGTTTCCCTGAATATTTCCTTAGCTCCAGTACTACACACAGGGGCAATTCACAAGGAGCAATTTCCGAATTAATGGCACTTAATGGCAATCAAAGTCGTGATAAATTTACCTCCCCATTCACAAGCTGGTGGTAACAGCCCACAGCACTAGTTAACCCGCAATAGCAGCCGCAAAAAACATCACCACAGAGGACCCCTGCAACTATCACTAATGAGATGCAGAGTAGGCTTTCCCGTGCAAAAAGCAGCACCAACACAATACCTCAACATTCGCAATGACCATGCATCCAGATTGGCGATAAGAACACAAAACACGCGATAAGGCACGTTAGCAGCAGGAAATGAACACCTGCTCTGACCTGGTGTAAAGTCGGATGGCAGCCTGCACCACAAAAGGGAGCTGAGCCCAGGGCGTCATCGGAAGGGCAACAGATGCCATGGAGCCACTCATCATGCAGCCCGAACACCCAAGAGGGCCACAGCACCCACCGCCACCACCCCAGGTCCCCAACCCCCACCCAGAACCCCCCCTCTCCCAGACCACCACAGAGGCAGCGCAGACAAGGACAGTGGCCCACGGGAAAATGCACCTGCCTCACAGACCCAATATCTGACAATGTCACTGTCCACTATAGGCTGAAAGGGACAACCATCCTACGCATGCTGACCATCATCGCCTAACAGGCCTACGCACCAACACAGCAGACAACCAACATCCCACCCCACACCAAGCTGCTGGCTGTGCTGCATCTGTTGGCCCCTGGCACACCCCAACCAACAACTGCCAGAGAAGTCTCACAGACAGCCACATCCAAGTCCCCAAAAACCTGTCCTGGACATCCCCATCACCCTGGCACCCCAGTCCCCAAACGTCCAACACAATGCGCAGGATCCGCTGGAGACCAAGCAAGGACCATACGCCGGATGTACGCATGTGTTGGGGCAATCCACAGTACACATGTCCTACCCATGCCCCCTGGTGACACAGCACACAATCACCACAACAGTAGGCACACATCACACATCACTGTGCAGGCAACATCAGAACACCGTGGGACCTTCACCAATGTCGCCTACAAATACACCGCCACTGTGCATGATCCCTTCATCCTCCGACAGTCCATCAGCAAATAGCGTTCCCAGGATGGCACCAAGGGAAATGCACAGCCCCTTGTCAAGTCCCAAATTCACACCCACTCACCTCAACTCCACAAACATGCAATCCACAACTCTGGCAATGCACATGTCACAAAATCACAACTAACATGCACAACAACATGCTAACCCACCAGAAACGACAGACCAACTTACAATGGTAACCTGGGCAAGCCATGAACATGAGCTATCAATGGCATGGCACCTTAACCACACAATAGCCGAATGTGGGGAGAGATGGCAACCAGGCATGTGTGAAGGATGCAGTAGAACCGTGATTGGGAAAGTACACAATGCCAAGAATGGTGGTGATGTGCTGGACAGACTGCAGTATGCAGAACACGCCCAAATCCACGGTGTATGGTGTATGGAGTGTAGTGGACAGTGGACGCAACCATGTCACCCCAGCCAGTGGGGGTCCTCGTGGAAATGTTGCCTGTTACGTCCCCCCGTAAGTGTGAGCAGAGTGGGATGGCCCGACGTACACCAGGCCAGTGTAGGGGTGTGAATGAAAAGCATGTAGCCCTGGGTGTGGTCCTCTACCGGAAAGCCCAATGTCTCTGCTAGGGCAGCGCCTTCCACCCCACCACAAAGCGGACACCGTCCTTGTGAACAGAGTTGCCTGAAATCCTGTTGCCTGCTGTACCTTGGCCCGCTGGACCATGAACACGTCAGGTCCGCCCCTGCGCAGCCAGGTCACACTGATCACCTGCCGACACCGGCGTGTGTCAAGGAGGGCCCACCACGTGCCTGTGTAAGCTCCAAGCCTGAGGCCCACGATCCTGCCAGCCTCTCAGACCATCGCTGGCCCCCCGATGCTGGCCCGCATTACTCCTTCCTCATTCACATACTACATCGGCATCCTCTGTGGCCCAGTAGGTACCATATGTGAAACTGTGTCCTGGTTCCTGAATGGCAGGGACCCCAAATCCGGTCCAGCGGCCACAGCACCAGACCACCCGATCAGTGAGGCATAGTCCCATATGGGCATTGTGCGACACATGGTGCCACTAACCCTGTTCAACGTCAGCCGGCAACACGTGGTGCCACAAACTCTGTTCAAAGCCAGCCGGCGACACGTGGTGCTACAAGCTCTGTGCGACGCCAGCCAGTGACACGTGGTGCCACAAACCCTGTTCAACACCAGCCAGCGACACGTGGTGTCACAAACCCTGTTTAACGCCACCTGGCAACAAGTGGTACCACAAACCCTGTTTAACGCCAGCCGGTGACACATGGTGCCACAAACCCTGTTCAACGCCAGCCGCCGACACTTGGATGAGGGACCAGGACTACCCTGTGGACCAGTAGGTCTCACATCCAGCACCTAGTTGTGAATCACGAATGCAGAGTCCACACCAGTGGTCGCACGGAGAGGAGTAAGAGGAAGATGCGGCTCAGTGCGGACGAAAGCCGGATCACAGTCACGGAGGTGACCGAAAACGTGGTGCCACTGAACCTCAACTACGCAGGCTGGTGGGGCCACCAATCTATGCTGGTGACACTTAGTAAATGGCCCGTGCTGACAGCTGCCTCTGGCCTACACTGCTCTTGGCCTAGGCTGCCCTCGAGTAGATCACAGATTTGGGACTGAACATCGAGTATGTAAAGGCAGATTACATATTATTGCATGCAAGGAGAGGCGTATGAGGATGATGCGTTGAATCTTAGCGGAAAAGAAAGGATAATAATTACGGAGGTGATCGTACATTACAGACAACTGCCTTGGTGTCACTAACTCTGTGCATCGCGAGCCAATGACACATGGCTGTGGGCCGCTGCTGACCGCTGCCTCCGGCCTACACTGTGGTCCAGTAGGTCACAGAGTCTTGATTTAGCAATGAGGGAGTTCATATCAGTGTACCGGCATCATCGCAGACTGCATCCCCTATCAGCCCCAGTACCACTAAGCCTGTTCCCCGACATTCATGGACACCCACTGGTCGTACATTGGTGGCTTCTGAGTCTACGGACTAGGGGCTAGTTTTCATCCTCATGTAGCTGATACCGAGTTGGTGGTGAACACAAGGCTTGCGCTTTCCACCCCACAATTTGCTGTCCGGGTAAAATCAAAGTTTCCGCATCATGCCCTGGAGGACACCTTCCACTGTCCCCTGCAATTCTCCACAACATATACCTCGGACATTGATGAGGATCCGCTCAGGTCACATGGCCAATCTGACAGCACCGCAAGTCACTGTCCCGTGGCTGGTTGCCTGTGCCGGCAGCAGTGCATCCGGGGCCACTGACTCTGTGCTGGTCCAGGCCTGGACCCCTTCTTCTGAGATATTGGATGGCCTCTGAAACATTGGCCTTGGGGTCATCAACGCCATTTCTCTGTAACCTTGTGCTGTACGCAGACTCCGGGCCCAAATGCGTCCCACCAGGGCTCACACACCAAAGCAAATCCAGACCGGCCCGGACGTCGCATCACCGCTGGAGGCACACGCCACCACCGCAAGGACCACCTCCAACCACCATCTGTCAGAGTCGAAACTGTGGTCCTGACAGACTTATGGAGTTGCTCAGACCTGTTGTGGATGCCATCATCGGCCTGATACCCTGCTCAGCACTCCAGGGGCCAGTGACTCAGTACACCACAGGCCATTGTCTGTTGCTGATTGTGTTTTGTGATGTGGAGCGGTTGCGCAGCTATATCACCTCAAACAGTGTGGGGGCCCTGAGACGTTGATGGCGAAGATGATGCAGGTTTAACACAACCTATTGCATCTGCATAAGGAATATATCAAAATTACACAATATAAGACTTTTTCTTCACATGAGCGTGCTCATCTCTAGTGTCCCAACCGTAGTGCACTGAAACTCACGGACACTTCAGTTTGCATGTTGGCTGTCCTCTGGACTTTCTCCGGCTCACTCCATGTTGCTCAGCAGTTGACTCTGTAATGTATGTGTTTTCTGTTTCCGTTGCACTGGTGTCCAATGTTCAAGTGGTTGCCAGCACCAGACATTTGTTGCAGAATGACTTGCACTCACCCCACACACATCCAGCACAAGTATCACTGTACATGTGGCCCTGCCAAATTGGGGGGGCTGGGCGCATGTGCCTGTAGCCAGTTCAACATGATATATGCGTGTGTCCCTGTGGTCTTATTGTATGCATGAGGGCCCTGTGCCCCACGACATTACATTGTGCTGTGTACATCGGATGCAGACATGTCACAGCAGGCAGCGGCTTGGAGCTTGGACATGTAGCTTTGTGGTCACCCACTCAATTTGTAAGGGGAGTGGCCAGGGCCGTCGTACGCAGAGCCAACATGGGTGTGTGACTACTATTTCAGCACCCCTGGGCGTGGTTCTGTACTGTGAATGTGCATCTGCATGTGTCTCTAAGGCAGTGTGGGTATCCTTAGTGGGGTGTGGGTGGGCCCTGAAGGGTGATAGACACCTACATATGTGTCCTACTTCACATTCCATGGGTTCGGTCTCCAATATTACCTGTTGGGCCACCTCCTTTTGGCGTGCTGACACATGGCATTGATGTGCCATTTGTGGGTGGTTGAAGTGTTGTGAGCCAGCTGTACTTGCGGGTGCTTCCGGATGGGTGGTCTGTTGCAAGCTCGGTGGTCTCCTCTGAATAGTGTGGCAGGCCGGGTCCTGGTGGGGGGTTGCGTGGGGTATCCATGGACTGTTGTAGGGTGTCGGTGTCGACGGTGTGGTGGTCATTTCCGGCATCAGGGATGTGTTGTATTCTGTGCTCTGCTGAAGGTGTTGTGTGCCTCTCTGCATTGTGAAGGGGAGTTGCATGTTGACATTGTGTTGACATGTATGTTGGCGCATTGTGCTGGTTTGCATGCAAACTGTATGGCAATGTACATTGTGACTGTTTGGGGGTGCTGGATTCTTCTGCGGGACAGTGTACATTTGGAATACATGAAAGATATGAGGTTGTACGCGTACATTTCCATTTCACAGTTTCCTGCTCTGTCATATGTAGTAGGCATGTTTCTGTTCATGTGCAGAACCAGTTGTGTCCTCTGTCCTGCAGTGTCGGCTATGCGCATTGTACCAAGGTGTCATCAATGTAGGTGTGCTGTTCTTGCTATGTGTGTGTGCGGCAGTGTGCCATAGGAATATCGGACATGATCCTGGGTAATTGTGGGTGTGCTACATCTCATTGTGCATATATGCCATTGTTACCACCTCCCCCGTCCCCCCAGTCCCTGTTAGTTGCACTCCCTGTTGATGTTGTGTCAGGTCCTCCCAGGCTGTGTCCGTAATCCCTACTCATCGCACCGTCTTCACACTGATGACTGTGGCCTGGGTTTCCTCCAGCTCATACTGTGGCGCTGGACTGCCACCTCCTGTTGCCGTTGCTGCCTTCCTGTTGGCAGCGGGTTTGTGCCTGGTTTGGGTTGTCACGTCATGCCGGCCCCTATTGGCCTCCTTGATTGGCCTCCTCGGCATTCTGACATCCATTCCAGGTGGTCTGCTAGTGGGTCAGTTGCTGGTAGTGTTCTGTCACCTTTGTGACGCTGGTCTTGTTTTTCTGCGGTCTGCATCCCGTCTTCCTCTCCCTCTTCTCCTTGACCTTCACTGACCCCGTTGTTCCTTGCTGGTAGTCTGTGGGCGTTGTGGGGTTTGAGTTGGCCTCTGCTCTGGGTCAGAGTGCATCCATGTTGCTACGTGCTTTGGCTTGTTTCTGGTGTGTTTTTTCTGTGGTTTTTATGGTGCAGACACGTGGGATTTGCAGGCCTGTGGCTGGTTTGCACTAGTTTTTGTACCGCAGTTGGCCTCATTGCATGTTTTTTAGCGTTTGCGTATTGCATATTGGCGGTGTGGCGTTGATTTTCATGCAGACATTTGATGCATTATCTGGTGTCTATCGTATGCTACCGCCGCGTTGTGAATTCCACGTTGACACAGGGTTATTTTCCCGCTATAGGCTGCGATGTTGAAAGTTGCGTTATGCTACTCTTGCAGTAGTTATCACACGTTCTTGTGAATATACGCCACAGAGTGCACTCACATCCCTGCAAGCACCATCATTAGCAGCTCCTCAACCTCACATCAAATATCCCTGCGAGTCCCTACAAATAAACTGTGCCACCATTTGTTCCTTTGTTAAGCAATAATTTAAAAATTCTACCATGTCATGAGTTTAGAGCAAGGTTATTACAGCTAGGAGCACTTTTCATGCTGAAACGTACACTTGAATTTATATAGATGGCCACTCTCCACTAACATCCCCCTGATCTACCCATCCAGACACCAAACCATCAGTGTTGCAGTTGTCCAGTATCTTATCACCAGCAGCTCGCTCTGTCACTATCCCAAGCATGGTGCTCCTGCTATATTAAACATAAAATACAGTATAAATGGGCCAAACATTTTTGTTTGAGACTAGGATACTTCACAGCACTGATATCTTGGGAAGCATATATGAAGTATATCCATGATTAACTGTTGAGAGAAATTCTTGCCAACCATCACTCTAGGAAACTATATATCACATTTTATTAACACGTTTATAGCGCAATCACCTGAAACAAGCATACAATTAGCTACATTTAGCTGCAGAAAATTACACCTATGTCCCACAAAGAGACCTCTGATTAAAGGCTGGCTTCCCGAATAACCAACAGCATTAGCCCGTCCTTAAATTGAAGTCTGACGCCACACACTTCTTGGTAAAATGCTCTTGTGGCAGGCTCCCCTCACCAAAATGGAAGATCTTCACTTAGTGTGATTCCAGTGGCTACAGCGGTATTCATTTACTATTAAAATATAGTATTCATTTAGTAAGCATGAAGACTAAGTAGTATGCCCACAAGCCGAAATATGCTAATGAGGGAATACTAGTTCTACTCAACTACCCTTCAAATACATAATGAACACTTCAATTGATTGCTAAAAGAAGACTAGTAGTATTCTAGAAGAATAGTAATTAAAGCTTAGTAGTATTCTGTTAGTGTTTATTTGCAGCTCTTGTGCTATTTCAAGAGCCAAAATGAAGACTAGTCTCATTGATTGTGACCACTGTTTGAAGACTAGTGGCATTCTTTGTGAGCAATATCTGCATACTAACTGAATACCAACGGCAATGATGGGGGTGGGGGTTCGCGAGGGGGTGGGGGTTCATGAAGGGGGGTGTGGGGGTTTGCGCAGGGGGGGGTGTGGGGGTCGCGCAGGGGGGTGTGGGGGTTCGCGCAGGGGGGGTGGGGGTTTGCGCAGGGGGTGGGGGTTTGCGTAGGGGGGGTTCGCGCAGGGAGGGTGGGGGTTCGCGCAGGGGGTGTGTGGGTCACGCAGGGGGGGTGGGGGTTCGCGCAGGGGGTGATGGGGGTTCGCGCAGGGGGAATGTGGGGGTTCGCGCAGGGGGGGGTGGGGGTTCACGCAGGGGGGGTGTGGGGGTTCGCGCGGGGGGGATGTGGGGGTTCGCGGGGGGGCGGGGGTTCACGCAGTGTAGTGTAGTTCCTATTATCCCAATAGGCTCTGCGCATTGGAATAATATCTTCAATAGTAAAGACGTAGGACAGAGGTTA
Source organism: Lissotriton helveticus (assembly GCF_964261635.1). Classification (NCBI taxonomy): domain Eukaryota; kingdom Metazoa; phylum Chordata; class Amphibia; order Caudata; family Salamandridae; genus Lissotriton; species Lissotriton helveticus. Next base: position 338,372,043 of record NC_136063.1, on the reverse strand, counting down.
ACTAGGTCTTCTACTGACGATATTAGACTTAAAGTTTAGTGTTTGCCAGCTAGCTCAGAGTTCTCTAGAAACTTTCTCGAATAGACAAGGAGGAGTTTAACCTCCCTGGATAGACAAGAAGGGATTTAGTTTCTGACAACCATAGAACATGACAACTTTGCTCTCCCCTAATCAAGAGTGTATCTCTAGAGTCGTGTGAAAACAAAAGACAACTTATTTTACTCTTGTCATCCGCTAGGAGTTGAGCTGCTATTCTAGCTGTCTCCCTTTCTTCTTCAGCTTCTGACATTCTACTGTCAAGAAGGTTATTTTGTTTATTTGCAGATCAGGTTTCTATGGAAACAAAGATTAGATGCACAATATTTTGGAACAGTGTATCCTTCAACGTTGAATAAACCAAGAACCATACATAGGAGTCTCCTCCTACGAAGTTTGGTGGATATAACCTTTCACCCACTCCAGACGTCTTTGGAGTATTATGGGGAAAAAGGGGTCTGTGTGAAAAAGCACGACTGAGTTACTCTAATGTCTTACGTTAGATTTATCGCCTATCCAAACCGTTGGGCGCCATGTAGTGTAGTTCCTATTATCCCAATAGGCTCTGCGCATTGGAATAATGTCTTCAATAGTATAGACGTAGGACAGAGGTTAACTAGGTCTTCTACTGACGATATTAGACTTAAAGTTTAGTGTTTGCCAGCTAGCTCAGAGTTCACTAGAAACTTTCTCGAATAGACAAGGAGGAGTTTAACCTCCCTGGATAGACAAGAAGGGATTTAGTTTCTGACAACCAGAGAACATGACAACTTTGCTCTCCCCTAATCAAGAGTGTATCTCTAGAGTCGTGTGAAAACAAAAGACAACTTATTTTACTCAGTCAGTTCAGTGCATTCTTAGTTTCACCAGATTGTAGAGAAAAGGAAGAGACAGGCGTGTTCAATAAAAGATGTTATTTATTGATCAGTCTCTTTTCTCATACAAGAGAAATGAATCGCTATTATTGCAATACTTATTGTTAAGTAGAGTGCATACAGTAAAAACAGAATTATAAAATAATACTGTAAAAGCATTGATATGGTTTCTTAGCCATATGATACTTAAAATGGATAAAATAGATACATACATATATACATTGACTAATCATACTCAACTGGTGCTTCTAACTACGCCTACCCCAATGTACCTGACCTAAGCCTAATACGTGGGCGGGAGTAGATAAGCAGCAGTTTAAGTTAAGTTTGCTTTGCCAAGGGTCTGCTTCAAGAATTCTCTGCAAGGGGTTATTCAGTTCAGTACCTGGGATTTAGAAGGCGGGAGGGTTGGTATCTCTATCTCAGGGCTTGATATCCCAGCTGCCTGCAAGGGCGGCTGGAAGCGCCGGAGCTGGATTTCTCGGCAGGAGAAAAGGCAGCGTTTCTATCTCAGCGCGTCAGAAAGGAGGGGCAGCGTCTGTGGGCTTCGCTGTCAGCTGGGCTCCTCGGCAAGTCTCGCTGCTCCAATCTTGTCACCACCTCGTGTGTTTGCTTAAGGCAATGTCGGTATTATTTATACCTGAAAGGTGCCGAGATTGACGTAAGGATGGACATAAATACGTCAATAAGGATGTCATAAGAACTGCTCGTTCGCACATTCTTTACTGAAGTTCTCGGCTAAATCAAAACAATGGCTGCGGGGATTTCCCAGGTCGCTGTAGCTTTGATTTGTTTTGAGAACTCCGTATGCCTATTAGGGGGCTGGAGAAATAGTGCTTGCCTAATGAGATGGCATGCGCTATGACCTAATCAGATAACGGGCTTCTGTGCCGTTGTATGGCTAATCAGATAACGGGTATTTGTGCAGTTGAATGGCTGCTAGTTAATTATTAACCAGACAAGGGTCAGAAATAGGGGGATCGATACAGTACCCATAGTAAATACATCACAGCAGGGGGGGTGGGGGTTTCCCGCAGGGGGGCGGGGGTTCGCGCACGGGATCAGGAGTTCGCGCAGGGGGGGCTGGGCTTTGCGCAGGGGGTCAGGGGTTCGCGCAGCGTGGGTTCGTGCAGGGGGGCAGGGGTTCGCGCAGGGGGTGTGGGGGTATGCGCAGGGGGGTGGGGGTTTGTGCGGGGGGGTTCGCGCAGGGGGGCGGTGGTTCACGCAGGGGGGTGGGGGTTTGCGCATGGGGGCTGGGGGTTCACGTAGGGGGGGTGGGGGTTCGCGCAGGGGGGTGGGGGTTCGTGCAGGGGGGTAGGGGTTCACACAGGGGGGTGGGGGTTCGCGCACGGGGGTGGGGGTTCGCGCAGGAGGGTGGGGGTTTGCGCAGGGAGGTGGGGGTTCGCATAGGGGGGGTTCACGCAGGGGGGGTGGGGGTTCACGCAGGGGGGTTGGGGGTTCGCGCAGGGGGGTGGGGGTTCACACAGGCGGGGATGGGGGTTCGCGCAGGGGGGTTGGGGGTTCGCGCAAATTACTTCACCTTTTCTTCAAACTAAGTAGCAGACTGATTTATTGTGTGAGTGGAGGACATTGCGTCAATCACTGGGGAGAATGTTCCAACCAGGTTACAATTATGAAAATTGGGTGGCCGAGTGTTCTCTGTCATTGTTAATGTGTAAATGAACCACTCTGGAGAAGAAGGGGTAGTCCTCTAGTGGAAATTCTGCCAATGCCCATCACTGATGAGTCTTCGTTATCTGATGTGTGGAACTAAAAAGCACCCACAGGGTGGGGTACATAGTAGTGATCACATAATTGCCCTCCCTAACATCCTGACTTTGTTAAAGCATTTAGGGACACTACTGACCCTTCCCTGAAAGTCTGAAAATATTTGCCTATGTAAGGTTTTCACAGGATTAACTGGGCTACAATGTTGAAGGAATTAATTCGAGAATGACTAAATTGTTGGGGAAGTTGTGGATTCTCCTACAGCACTACGGCCACCCCCAGGTTAACAGTAAATAGAACTAGTGCACCACTTGATGTGAGAACTACGCCTGTTTGTGCAGATTCTCCTTGACTGCCCACCACTGAATTAGGCCAGATGTCTTTTTCATTCATCTTTAATAGGCATCATTACGCCTAGCAACACACATAAAAACAATATTTGCAACCACTTTGGGGGAAAAATACTTTGAATAATTTGCAGCTCTCCATGGGGTGGAATTCTATGAGCTTACACCAAATGAAGACATTTCCGCGAAGATTCGAAGAACAAGCTGGGAGAGTTTCTTGACTGGTCGCAGTGACGGATAGAGGATTAACCCTTGCACGTAGCAGTGTTCATGACAGGAGTGGTACAAACTACAGAGGCATAGCAATGTTAAACACTTTAAATGTACAACATTGAAAGCAAGCAGTACTGAAACAAAAAGACTAGAATCTAGCACTTGGGCACGAGTGCAGCATCTGCTGTATGGCACTTGTTGCATATCAGAAGGGTGAAACAGATAGAAGATTTGACAGAGACAGATGAGAAGAGACAGCTAAAAGACAGAAATAGAGGAGGAGACAGGGTGTGAGAAATAGGTAATAAGGTTGGCAGATACATCAGGGGAGCAGGTGCAAAAGAGACATCTGACATAGGAAGAAGAGCAAGAGACCATTCAGAAAGGGAGAATAGAAGAAAAGAATAACACAGGTGATAAAAAAAGACTTGTATGAGAGCGCTTAGGGAATTTGAGAGGGACAATAGACAGGTTAGAACTGGCTGAAAAGTAGGAAGTGTGGACAGGTGAGGTGTATATAGAGACAGCCAGAGGTGAAAAACAGACATTTCCAGGGATGAGCCAGGCATGGAAAACTCATGAGACAGAAGTGAGAGCAAGACAGATGAGATAGGTACAAGGGAGCTTGATGCATCTAAGAGATATATTATAGGTAAGAGACAGGCGAAAGAGAGACTATTTGGAGAGTCAGAGATGGAGAGTAGGAGGCAGGTGTAAGAGGTGACAAAAAGACAGACATAGGAGGGAAAGATGTCAGAGACAAAAGGAGAGGTGAGAAAGTGAGAGGTGATAAAGAGACTATCTGGTTATGAAGAAACATCTGGGAAAGTAGGGAGGGTGCACGTGTGTGGAGTAGATGATCAAGAGAGCTGAGGGTGAGAAGGTAAAAGGGATGTGATAAAGAGATGAAGACATGTGAGATAGCTAAGAGCAAATGAGATGTGAGAGTTGATAAAGAGACAGATGAGAAAGAGACAGCTAAGAGAAAAGAGGTGATAAAGAAGCCATAGAGCAAAATGAGGAGAATGAAATAGGAACACAGTTGAGAAGTAGGCAACCTATAGCTGAGGGAGTTATGTGATAGGTACAGCAAGGTGATAAGAAGACAGACTACGAGAAAGAGACAGTTGTTAAAGAGAGATGTTTGATCGGTCAGTGACAAATGTTCAAGTGACAGAAAAAGGAGAGATGAATGTTGATCAGTTGGAAGAGATCGATGGAAGATATCAAAATGGCAGGAGAGAGCAAGTGAGGGCAGGGCAATAAAGTAAGATGAGAGACAGAGCAAAGAAGGGAAGAAAACCAAGACCTGACAGGAGAGATTTGAGAGACAGACATTGGGTTTGTCTGCTCTGTTCTCTCCTCCTTGGTAAGTATTTACTTAGCGTCAGTGAGAAACCCGCAATTGATGGGTGAGTTGCAGAACAAATTGGAACATTGGTGCTCCTCCCTTCCCTGTTTAGATCCCTGGACTGATGGGCTGGTGGGGGGGTCGTTGGGGGGCTGCACCGTTGGAGTATGTCGCCATGCACTCACAATGTAGGAGCACAGCAGTGAGGGCACTCGATATCGTCTCACCGGTGCTTCCACCGTCGCCAAACTACTCTCTTTACCGCCCTCCTTACTTTCCCCTCCAGCGTTGCGCCCCTTGTGTGTGGCAGGTTTTTCCTGTTAGCTAATTATGAGGTTCCAGTTGTTGCCTGAAGCCCCTAGCGTGAGAGTGGGTGTTCTTCCTCCTGCTGGCCATAAAGCCTCTCTTACTGATACCCTTTGGTCTCTTTATTGGCCCCCCTGTCTCTGTGGCTTAGCGTGGACGGTGACCTCAGACTGGCCCCTTCTTAACTTTTGGACGGTATATTTCAGCTTTCCACCCCTATTGAGAGTGAAGCCGGCGTGCAGTATAGATGATGTGAAGGGTAAGGGGGTAATGTAAAAGGACGACGGGAAGGAGATTAACCGGAGCATAGGGACAAGGATAAACAAAGCAGGTAGGGGGAGAGAGATTCAGGGGAGAGAGGAAAGGAATAGGGGAGGCAAGCAAAGAATGAAGGAGGGAAGAGGGGAGTGAGGGGGTAGGAGACACAGCAAGTAGATGAGGAAGTAACTGTGTCTGAAGCCCGGCTGGGTGAGAGACAGTTAGACCCGGAGGTAACAGAGCGCTTTACAAGGGGATCGTTGCATTGTAAGTTACGTCAGTTACAAGAGCATAGTAAAGGTACAGTAAACAAAAAATGTTGCATGAGTTCGTAGGAGGCTTGAGAGGATATGTAGCTTGGCTGCCCTCTTTAAGTCAGGGTCTGGGAGCTGATAGCCTGACGGAGAGCAGGTAGGTCCACGGAGTCCTCAGGGTCCGTTACACAGGTACTGCCATTGCTTGCAAAGTCTGTGGTACTCAAGGATGCTGCTCTATTCCCTCAGACCATGGCTGCTGCCATTATTGCCTCAACTAGAGGAGATTTGCTAAAACCTAGCTGTTCTTTGGCTGCCAGTTGCAAGCAATCCTTTGCTCTTCCACACTGCAGCAATTTTAGGATGAGGCACCCAACACGTAGCTTTGCGAGGGATAGACCTACCTGTACGCTAGCCTCACCCTCCTGGTTCACTCCTGCTCCTGGGCCTCCAAAATGCACCCCATAGCAGCTCTACAGGCTCCTCGCCCCCGGAGAGCACACCATCTCTGTGGCGCCATTCCGTCGGGAGCAAGTTCCCAAATCCAAGGCTGAAAATACCCACCAAGGTGGCCTACTAGTCTCCAAAATCCTCGTAGCATGAAGCAGCGACATCAGAATGTCAGCTACGAGATGCCTGCATCAGCATTCAGCTTACTCAGACTCCGCAAGATCTTCCCCAGTTGGACAACATCGGCTTGCTGAGCCGGCAGAGAGCTGGAAGCTGGAGAAAAGTGACAGCGGTCCCGAGCATGCAGGATGGTCTACGCCCAACATCTGTTTACGAATTTCAAGGGCATCATTCAGGAGATCTGTTGCCTCCTTGTATTTGTTCTGATCCCTGTACACAAGAGCCAGTATGTGCAGCATGGTGGCTATAGCAGGGTGGTTGTGGCCAGAGCCCTTCTCCAGATCTTCCAGAGCCTATCTGCACAGTGGCACTGCCACCTCATAGGAATGTATGATGGTACATCGCACACCTTTACAACGCATGCTTTAAGCACGCAGTCCCCACATCGCCAAGACTATCCCTTCGCAGGTTTTCACAACGCATGCCGTTTCAACTGCAATGTTGTTTACCCTAAAGGCAATGCCACCAGATGGCATACAGACAAATCGCACGCCATTACATCGCGACTGTGTTCTCTTTGGAGCTTGCAAAGTCCCTGGAATGCGGCTTCAGTGAAACCAGGGCTTTGTGTGCGGCGTTTTTGTTTTTTTAATAGCAGTACCTAAGTAGTGCAAAAATGCCAACGTTAAACTATGAAATAATTTTTTGAAATGCAGCATCACAGGCAATTTCATGAAGTGTACATTTGCTTCTGAACAGTCCCACCCCACGTCACCAAATGTCAATGCTGTGTAGGTCCTCACTTGGTTATAAAGCTTGGATTCCCTCTGCATCATAGAAGTCGCGCTCAGAAGTAATACACTTCAGCTCTGAGGGAAGTGCCCTCGAATGTTATACGCTTATGCTATCAGGGGAAGGGGATTCCCTCAGACCAAATGCTATGCCCCTCGGCGTTATAAAAATTGGATGCCTTAGCAGCAAAGATGAGGTTATCAAACTTGGATCACCTCAGCAGCAGAGTTCGAGGTATAAACCTCCACTCAAAGGGAGGTTATAAACATCAACTCCGAAGGGGGACCCCTCAGCCACAGTGACCGGCCCAGGCCTGGTTCTAGCAGGTGGCCCAGGCCCACACAGACATGACCTGGCAGAAGAGTCCATGGACAACAAACCTGTTTTAAGCAAAAAAGAAGCAAATATGCTCCCTGACCTTTTCTTATTACAAATATACACACTAATCTCTACGCTTTGTACTATTTTCACTAATCTATCCACATCTGGCAATTTGTGTTCATTTGCTTTTGTTCAACATAATGTCAAGTAATGTTTATTAGTCTCATGAGTCAGAAGTGCGTTCATGAACAAGGTGCCACTAATTCCAGAACGGGCAACGCTGCAGGAATTTAAAAATATCTGGATTTTGCACGAGAAGAGCATACAGATTAGTAACAAACACTTGTCCTATACTTCCTATCGTCCTTTTTTTTTGCGGAGTTTCATATAGCACGAACTTGACCCGAATCGGGTATCAGAGCGCTGGACATAGCACCAGTTACGTTACATGAGGACATACATTCATTTTTGTTAGGCACGGGGAGATTAAGTGATTTTCCCAGAATCACAGGATTTTTTTTGCATCATTACCGAGACTCGAACCCAGATCCCCAGGTCCGAGCTCGAGCGCCCTAGCCGTTAGGCCAACTCCTTGGATGGAATGTTCCATTCATCCACCCACCTTTCCACACATCCAGCCAGCCATCCTTCATCCATCCATCCTTTCATTCGTCCATTAATCCACCCAGCCTTTCACCCGGCTATCCATACATCCTTCATCCATCCACCCTTTCATCCATTCATTCATCCACCCATCCTTTCACCCATCCATCCATCCACCCTTTCATCCTTCCATCCATTACTCATCCACCCACCTTTTCACACATGCATCCACCCATCATTCATCCACCCAGCCTTTCACCCATCTATCCATACATCCGCCATCCATCCACTCTTTCATCCATCTATCCACCCACCTTTTCACACACCCATCCATCCACCCATCATTCATCCACCCACCCTTTCATCCATCTACCCATCTTTCATCCATCCACCCATCCATCCATCCACCCATCTTTCATCCATCCATCCACCCTTTCATCCATCCATTCACTGATCCTTCATCCTTGAGTTAAAAAAAGACACAGGCTGTTGATTTGTGTCTCTAATGTACTCCTGTTGTGAATCTTTGCCCGTGCTATATAAGATTATTAAAAATCACCAGGTTGTGCAGGGTACACAAACGTGCTGGGATCTTATAGCCACACTGCTGGGATGCATCTGAGGGGTCTCTGTTTGTGACTTTGAGACCTCAGAGGTCGAGAGATTAACTTCGGAATGGAACAGAAGATTGAGCCAAAGAGTGAGCATTTCACCTAGGAGTTCACTGGTCAGCGTGGCAGACGAGTACAGCGGCTGCAGCGGAGTGGAACTGCCAAGAAGTGATTTTTGGGCGTACTGCCGAGTTGTACTGCCTCGCCCGCATCTTCCCCAGCTTCATCTGCTTAAAGGCACTTCGGGGTCACCCCCTGCTTGCATCGTGTGCTGATTCCTGCGGGCTTTGACAGTAGCACTTGTGCAAATCAAAACCGCTGACTGCAGGGCCCCCGGGGAGCTGGTGACAAACAGAAGCGGTACTTGTGTGCAGAGGTAGGCAGACCAGCAGTGCGGGCAGCGCAGGCGAGGAAAGCAGGCAGGGTAGAAGGCGGGTGAATTGGCGGCCCCCATATACCTCTGGAGCCTGGCAGCCATAACCCTCTTTTGCTGCCCAAGGTTTTCTCAACCTCTGCACAAACACTCACGCTTTAACCTTATCTGTCCTCGTCAGCCCCCCAATTAACTGGCTGCGCCACGGACACGGAGAGTGTGAGAAACACAGGGTGAGTGCAGGAATGCACTTTTGCAGTCACTCATTAGGGGGGTGTAGAAATGAGTACTCATGAGTCGCTGATGAAGGATAAACAGGCACGTTTATTCAGTTTAGACGATAAGAACCCCAGCCACAGCTGGCTTGCATCAACCGCCCCGTCAAGACTCTCAGTGGTGCTCGCCTTGGAACGCTCCCTACAGTGACATTCTAAGTGATGTCACTGCAGCGCGTTCCAAGGAGGTGCAGAGGGCAGGGGTGGCCCATGTGGTGGAAGTCCCGGCAGAATCGAAGATGCCACACATCCCCCTACCCTACAAACCTTAGAACATACAATACCAGAAACAGAACACCAACATGGTGAGAACTACCAAATCACATAATGATCCAGATGTCTGGGGCGCCTAACCACCCTCAGGCTACTTCTGCGTGAGGCATGAGGTTCTCAACCACACTCCCTCGCGGGTAGGCTCCCTCCCCTCCGGGTCGGCTCCTCACCCGTGACCTCTTCATCAATGACCTCGGGAGGGGGTGGCAGTTTGCCACTCTTCCTAGATTCCATATCTTCCCCTCCTGGGTCTTTACCGCATTTTTGAACAGTTTTACAATCTTCGTTGGTTTAGTGAATTCAGACCAAAGCGCCCTGCCTGTAGGTGCCCTGATTCTTACTGTGTCTCCTACCTTTAACCCAACCTCTTTCACTGAGTGTAGCCTGTCAAACCTGTCTTTTCTCTCTATCATGGCTTTGTGCTGCTTGTCCAGCCCTTGTGCTTCTCTAGAGTGCCCTGTCCACCCCTTCTGCCACCCCATCCAACCTGGTGATAGCTTCGTGTTGGGCTTCCTAGCTCTGAGTAGTTCGAAAGGGGTGATCCCCGTTGTTTGGTGAGGGGTTAGGCGATATGCTTCTAGACGTTTTCTCATCTCCTCTTTCCAGTTCAACCCATTGGTTCTGCCAGTTGGATGCTTTCTTTGAGCGTTTTATTGAATCTTTCTACCATTCCGTTGGTCTCCGGGTGGAACAGTGCGCAACGTTTGTGCACTATCCCATTGCTCTCCAGGAATTCCCCCATCTCTTTCGAGCATAGCTGCACCCCATTGTCCGTCAGGAGACTACTTGGCAGACCTTCCCGGAGAAACAGTTCTTGTAGGAACTCAATTACCACTTTTGTGGTTATTTCAGACACCATCTTCACCTCTGGCCACCTGGAATACATGTCCACAAGCACAAGGATGTAGGGTGTGCGAAGTTCTCCTGCAAGAGGCTCTATTATGTCCAATGCCACTTCTTCCCACGGGCCCACAGGTGGTGGTCTGCATTGCATAGGAGGTGTTTGTTGTTTAAGGACTTTGTCACTCGTGGTGCATGGTATACAGTCCCTGACCTTTCTCTCAATCATGCTGTCCATGTTTGGCCACCAATAGTCTTCCCGCATTCTCTGCTTGGTTTTGGTGATACCCAAATGTCCCTCGTGGGGGAGGTCAACAAGATACTCCCTTAACACACTGGGAGGGATCAGCCTTGTTCCCCGGAAAAAACACTCATCGGAGATGATAGTTCGTCCTTAACCATCCAGTACGGCTGTAGAGCGTCATCCTGTTTGTCTTGGTGCTTTCAGTTATCCTTTACCTTCTCATGCACCTTCATCAACAGGTCATCCTTTCTCAGGACTTCTTTCCAATTTACCTCACCCACGGCTCCTTGGGTGACCGCGCATACCTTCTCAGCCAGTGTTTTGTCCTGATCTTCGTTGTTGCCTTCCTCTACTTGCTCTTCTTTCATTTCATCCACCAGACGCGATAGGCAGTCAGCGGCCAAATTCTTCGCCCCAGGAACATATTCAACGTCAAAAGTGTACTCCTGAAGATTCACCACCCAGCGTCTGATTCTACTTGAGATGGCGTCCAATCCTTTCTTGTTGAAGACCTCGACCAGGGGTTTGTGATCCGTCCTCAGATTGAACTTTGCACCCCAGAGGAAGTCTCGGAAAATGTTCACTGCCCAGTGTACTGCTAAGGCCTCCTTCTCTATCACTGAGTAGTTCACCTCAGACTTCTTGAGAGACCTAGATGCGAAGGCTATTGTCTCTTCTCCACCCACGCCCGTCTGGGTCAGGACCGCTCCTAGTCCCTTAGAGCTCGCATCAGTCATTATAACCGTTTTCCTATTAGGTATGAACACTTTGAGGCTCGGTGCTCCTGCTAGGGCTTTCTTCACCTTTTCGAACTCCCTCTGGCATTCTTCATTCCACCTGAACTGCACGTCTCTTTTCAGTAATTGGCGTATGGTGTATGTCCTGCTTGCAAAATTTTGCACAAACTTGCTGTAGAACTCCAGCATGCCCATGAATGATTTGATTTCTTCCTTGTTTTTTAGTGGGGCCAACCCGATTATGGTGTCCTGGAGCTCAGCTTTAGGCTGAATGCCACTCGCCGTTATCTTGTGTCCCAAGAAATCGAGCTCCTCACACTTAATCCTGCATTTTTCTCTTTTCACTGTTAAGCCCTGTTCCCGGAACCTCGCCAGCACTTGTCTTAACCTGTTGTCGTGTTGTCTGTTGTCTCCGCCAAAAATGAGCACATCGTCTTGGTAACACATCACACCAGGGATGCCACTGAGAATGTTGCTTATCAGTCTTTGGAATACCGATGCAGCCGAGACTAGGCCGAACGGCATCCTCTTGAATTTGAAGGCCCCCATGGGTGTCACAAACGCCGTAAGCTCTTGGGAATCCTCATGGAGTCTGATCTGGAAATAGGCAGAGGTCAAATCCAACGTCAAGAACACTTGAGCTCCTTCCAATCTGCTCATCTTTTGGGCCATGTTGGGTAGCGGGAACTTGTCCACCACGACCTCTTTATTCAGTGCTCTGAGGTCAATGCACAAACGGACTGAGTTATCCTTTTTCCTGGCTGCGACGATCGGCGCCAGCCACTCCGTTGCTTCCACAGGTTCAATCACCCCTAGGTTGCACAGTTTCTCAAGCTACGCTCTAACTGCTTCTTGTATGGATATTGGTAGGTTTCTCACCTTCGCCACCAAAGGCACAGCATGTTCCTTCAACTTTATACTATGCGAGTAATTTTTGAGGCACCCTAGTTCCTCGCTGAATACCTCCTTAAATTCCTCTTCAAAATTGCCAGACCTCACCTCTATTTCCTGCACTAAGATTTGTGGGGTTTTGTTAGGGTTGAGGTACACTCCCAGTTCCTTTTGTGCTTGCCAACCTAGTATGTTATCCCCTACCAGTGATACGTATATCTTGGAGACTGTTACTCTGTCTTTGTACCCCACTGTGCCCCAAAAGTAGCCCTTCATATTGATGGGGCGATTCCCATACCCCCCTGGCCTGATGTCCATTTTGTTAAACTTTAGTTTACCTTTTTTCACACTTTCAAATTCCTTGGCATTGATGATTGGGATTTTTGAGCATGAGTCAAACAATGCTTCTAACCCAGTCTCCTCTATTGTTATGTTGTCTTTTGGATAGCTAATTTGTCCATCCTGTACTTGTAACACAATCTCATCACACACGCTTGTGGCACCTTCTTTTCCCTGCTTCCTGTATCCTTGACCACTCCTGCAGTACTGTCTGAAGTGACCCTTCTTACCACACTTACTGCAAGTATATTTCAGTGCAGGGCAATTCTTGTCGTTCGCCATGTGTCCTTGCTTTCCGCATCTATAGCAGTTGCCCTTAAAGCTCCACCCCCCTTTGCTCTCTGTTTGTTCTCTCTGCACCTTCTTTTGCTCTCTAACTGCTAACACCTCTTCGCCTTCTGTCACCACTTCACACAACTTGGCCTTATTCTCAATGACCTTATTCTCACTGTCTTGCTTTATTTCATTCACACACTGTATCATGTGTTCAACTTGCTTGGCTATGATAAGTACCTCTCTCAGCGGAGGATCATCTTTCAGCCATAATTCCTCCCGCACACGCTCTGTCCTACACGTCAACACAAACTGGTCCCTGATCCTTTCTTCACACGCGCCACCAAACTTGCACATGGCAGCTAACTTTCTTAGCTCTGAAACAAAGTCTTCAATAGATTCCCCTTTCTTCTGACCTCTCTTGCCAAAGTGGTACCGTTCCATAATTGTGCTAGTCTTGGGGAGGTAATGCAGGTCAAGTTTTTTCAGACTAACTTCAAATTCATTTAAACCCCTTGACTCCTGCGCACCCAGATCCGGGAGATGGTCTAACACTTCTTCACCTTCTGCCCCCATATAGTACGCCAACAGCGCTATTTTCCTTTGTAGACCTAAATTCGGCCCACATACCGTTGCGTAATTCAGGAAGACATTCTTCCATTTATTCCATTTCATAGCAGGTTCCCCTGGGTTGGCTAAGAAGGAGGGTGGGTCGTCACGTTTTGCATGCTTGCCTAACTGTAACTTACTTGTAATTTACAATGACCCAGCACCCCGCAGACCTACAACCAGCCAGCCCCTTATTCTGAAAGTATCACAATATTAGTTATCAAACATGACTAGTGCATAACAACTTTTCCTTGATAAACACAACTGTTTTCGCAAACCATTGAGGGCTATTCTAACTAGTATGAGCAGTTTGCCCTGAAAGTCTTTCCCAGTTTCTATTAAAGTTTCTGGCAACCTTTTCTGTTACATCTTAGGCTGACAGGTGACAGCGTAGTGGGGAGGATGAGAACTCTCTTTCACACGCTGCAGTCAAGAACACCTTTATGCCCCTGCGATGGGACCCCGGTTAATGTCTTTGCAGGAGCAATCCTTTGGTCACAGCAATGCCCTACCGCTCCTCGCCGTTAACTCTTGTCCATGGTCCAGTCCCCAGTTCCTACGGGATAATGCGTTTCCTCCTGGTCGCCCCGCAGCCTCACGAACCCTTGCTGACGCCGCTCAAAACTCCGCCATGCAGCGCAGCACCACAGTCATTTTCTTCTGATGAGCCTCCCCGCAGCCCTTTCGTTGTTCCTGGTAGCCGTTCCTGATTCCCTGCCGCCCCACAGTAGTGCTTTAGTCTTCCTTCAGCAGATTTCCGCCACAGACTCTACGGTATCCTCTTCATACGCTGCCCTGTACGCAAGTATGCGCTCAAGTTACACACATCAAGCGTCACACAGCGACCCACTGACAGTCCGTGACTGTGTACTTCTTTAATCCGGCGCACCAATGCTGCGATACACTCCAGGCAGCCACTTTGCAATGACTTCCACGTTTGCATTAACTTCTCCTTTTAAATACTCCTGCGCAGCCACCTTTTCCTTTCCTGTTCACATTCATCGGCGCAGGCACACGAAATCTGTTTCCGCTTCACTCACCATAGGATTAGACTTCGTCTGCTCACGGCTGTCAGATCGTGCTTCGCACACGTATTACCCGACACCTTCTTTCCGGGTTGTATGCGATAATCTTCTTTCCGATGCTGCACTTCATGCGTGTTGGGGTCCGTATATTTTTTTCTAAACGTTCTAATTTCCCTCGTCGCCAGTGTAGAAATGAGTACTCATGAGTCGCTGATGAAGGATAAACAGGCACGTTTATCCAGTTTAGACGATAAGGACCCCAGCCACATCTGGCTTGCATCAACCGCCCCGTCAAGACGCGCAGTCCCGGCAGAATGGAAGATGCCACAGGGGGCCCTGCCAGTGGAATGTGGAGCACTGGTACCAGAAGTGGCCAAACTAGGTCGTAGCCCAGCTTGCAGTCTCGCTACCACTCCGAACCGCCCTTTGCCCACCTCAGCTCCTCACACCCTCCCTCACGCTGAATCTGGCTAGGGGCTCTCGATCCACAAGATGTGTTTGCTCGTGCCTGCCCCTACCAAGATCCAACCCTCCCGGGTGCGGTGCAACCAGGGCACAAGTTAGGTGGAGTCACGGGAAGTGACATCACGGCAAGAACTAGTTGGTGGCCGAAGAACTGAAACCCCCAACTTTCTAATACATTCTAGCATGTACCACCACCAAGAACGGAGTCGAAAGATACAAAGAGCCACCCTGTCAGGCAAAACAAAGTGCGCGACTGAGCCAGCCAATCAGATGATTAAAGAAGCATTTCTAAATGCAATAGGACTCGTATTACACGAGCCCTATTGCATAATTAACAAAAGTGCGTGACTCCAAGACGGCATGATAGGCTCCGGGAGATTAAGTGATTTGCCCAGAATCACAGCTTGTTCAGCGTCCCTGCCGAGGCTCGAACTAGGTACCAATCTCCGAGGTCAACCACTCTAGCCATTAGACCCCCCCAGCACTACCCTAAAACACAACTCTACACTAAACAAACACCACAACATTACCCTAAAACACTACTCCCAGCATGACCCTCCCCCGAAACCCAATCTGGTCCCTACACTCAAACACTAACCTGCACGACCCCCGAGCACTACAATAAAACACTACCCTGCACTACACAAACAACACAACACCACCCTTAACCCTAGAACACTACCCCCAGCACAACCCTCCCCCGACCCCCAGTCCGGTCCCTACACTCAAACACTACCTTGTATGACCCCCCGGCACTACCCTAAACCCTAAATCACTACCCTACACTACACAAACACCACAACACTACCCTAAAACACTACCCCCAGCACGACCCTTCCCGACCCCCAGTCTGGTCCCCGCACTTAAACACTACCCTGCACGACACCCCAGCACTACCCTAAACCCTAAAACACTACCCTGCACGACACCCCAGCACTATCCTAAACCCTAAAACAGTACCCTACACTACACAAACACCACAACACTACCCTAAAACACGACCCCCAGCATGACCCTCCCCGACCCCCACTCCGGTCCCCACACTCAAACACTACCCTGCACACCCCCCAACACTACCCTAAACCCTAAAACACCACAACACTACCCTAAACCCTAAAACACTCCCCCAGCACGACCACCCAGAACCCTAGTCCGGTCCCTACACTCAAACACTACCCTGCACGACCCCCCCAGCACTACCCTAAACCGTAAAACACTACCCTACACTACACAAATACCACAACACTACCCTAAACCCTAAAACACTGACCCGAGCGTGACCCTCCCCCGACCCCCAGTCCGGTCCCTACACTCAAACACTACCCTACATGACCCCCCAGCACTACCCTAAACCCTAAAACACTACGAAACACCACACAAACACCACAACAATACCCTAAACCCTAAAACACTACACCCAGCACGACCCTCCCCCGACCCCCAGTCCGGTCCCCACACACAAACACTACCCTGCACGACCCTCCCGCACTACCCTAAAACACTACCCTACACTGCACAAACACCACAACACTACCCTAAACATTATAACACTACCCCCGGCACGACCCTCCCCAGACCCCCAGTCAGGTCCCCACACTCAAATACTTCCCTACACGACCCTCCAGCACTACCCTAAACCCTAAAACACTACCCTACACTACACAAACACAACAACACTACCCTAAACATTAAAACACTACCCCCAGCACGACCCCCCGACCCCAAGTCAGGTCCCCACTCTCAAACACTACTCTACACGACCCCCCAGGGCTACCCTACCCTACCCTAAAACACTACCCTACACTACACAAACACCACAGCACTACCCTAAACCCAAAAACACTACCCCCAGCACAACCCTCCTCTGACCCCCAGTCCGTTCCCCACACTTAAACACTACCCTGCACGACCCCCCAGCACTACCCTAAAATCTAAAACACTACCTTACACTACACAAACACCACACCACTAAACCCTAAAATGCTACCCTCAGCACAACCCTTCCCCGACCCCCAGTCGGGTCCCTACACTCTAAACACTACCCAGCATGACCCCCCCAGCCCTACCCTAAAGCCTAAAACAATACGCTACACTACACAAACACTACAACACTACCCTCAACATTAAAACCCTACCCCCAGCATGACCCCCCGACCCCCAGTCAGGTCCCCACACTCAAACACTACCCTACACGACTCCCAGCACTACCCTACACGACCCCCAGCACTACCCTACCCTACCCTAAAACACTACCCTACACTACACAAACACCACAACACAAAACTCTAAAACGCTACCCCCAGCACGACCTTCCCCCAACCCCCAGTCCGATCCCTACACTCAATCACTACCCTGCATGATCCACCAGCACTATCCTAAACCCTAAAATACTACCCTACACTACACAAACACCACAATAGTATAATAAATAAGGCATAAAAATAGAAAATAAATAAGGCACCGATCTACCTTTCAGCATGCAGCTTCAATAGTATGTTAATAGTAGTCTGGGTAAAGTCCAGTAGTATTCAAATTGTTTATATTCACTAAATATTCTGCATTGTAAATCAAGACTATGCGATTACAAATAAGTATGTGCTTAGTATTTTGTTAGTATTCAAGAAGTACCACTCACTTATCAGTAGTCTTCATGCACTAGCCTTCCCAAAAAGAACACTATTGAATACTAAAAATGGCATAAAATAGTCTTCGAACGCTATAAAAAGACAGGTTAACCACTGAATGTAGTATCCAACTTCGGTAAGGGTCACCTCCCTTACTGCAGCAACATGTTTGCTTTTAAGAATAAGATATATATGTCTCGGCAAATTGCTAAAAAACATATACTGATCAGCCAGATTTAATATAAAACGTGTTAAACCCGCCCATTCCAATGCATCAAATTCATCCAAAACTACAAAGATGAGCTGTAATCTAAATCAACACAAAAGGTCATTAATCAGTATTTCTAGATTTTCATAGAGGGTCTCATCTAACAAGTTTATGGTCAAAGGTCCAAATATGAACTGAGACACTTTTGCTAGATATTTTGAACTCCGGAGCTAATGCTAAATATTTCAACTACACAGCAGAATATAGAGCTACAACAGCGTTTTTTAAATGTTATAGAAAGTGCTAACATTAAGTTCATCTGTAATTAATGTTAGTGTGCCAAAAAAAGTGAAGCATAGAAATTTGATGTCAGCTGATGTCAAAATTCCAGTACCCAAATGTATCACTAACATGGTTCGTATGATTTAGCACCTGCTTATTAGTTGTACAAACTAAAGAATTGATAGCAAAACTTAGCATTTCAACAGTGAACTTTCCTTCTGACAGTTCAGATATCAACATCCATACAAACTCTTGGATTACCAATATTAAGGTAGGAAAGAGCAACATCTGTTAATTGGCAACTGGACTTCTGAGTCCAAATTATTACACACCACCATTTTTAGTCTATATAAATATTTTAAAGCACAACAATGTCCATAGGGATATCTCCACTCATGGTGCAGATGTCTCCACTGACATGAGAAAAGCTACTTTTTCTAATGTGGAAGAGGCCCATAATTCATGCAATATACAGACATTTGTAGAAAAAAATGAGACTGGCCAAGTTCCTAATGACTGTAACGATCTGTCTAAGTTGTTACTTCATAGTCCAAGCTATATTCTTTCATTTTTCTTGACAAAAAAAGACATCATATGCCTTGCATCTGCATTCCAAGTAACTTTAAAGGCCTTATTAACAATAAACTCATGTTGTATCGATCAAACAGCCAATGCTTTCCCTTCCTGAACTTTTTCGAAGCTAATTTAGTGTGACCAATAATCATCCACCATGGCTGTCTAAGCAGTGTCTGTCCATTTCTGAGAACACAATTATATGTGTGTTGATGGGCTTGTTTGCTATATTATAGTGAGTTTTGGGATATCACGTTTGTTACCAATAAGGTGTCCCATTCAGACAGTTGCCATTTCTCCCCATGTGGTGTATGGCATTGTTACTTGTAGTAACTTTAGACCAGTAAATTATTCAAATGATGCTCCAACCACTAACTGTAGGGGGCGGGCCATGTAAGTCTACACTTAGGTGTCAATCTCCATTTGGAAATGGTGAATAGAAAAAAAGGAAAGAGCTACTTCTTGGTGATGAGAGTATATTTACTCATATGTTGATCTACATGTGTAAATTTACATTGGTGAAGAGGACCCAAGACATTTTGATCTTTGAAATAATTTCTTTGCTAGCGTCAATATAACTAAGGAAATGCTTTGCACTATCGCACTAGACTGCATTTTACATGTGATTGTGCATGTTCATGTGTTTGTATATGCAGATGACTTTCAGTAGCAGATATCCATGCTACAGTTCAATTAATATGAGCCTGATCACAAAAGCCATTTTGAAGTATGTAAAGTAGCACTTCCGTAGTACTATTTTCCAAACCACAAAATGCAATTCACATACCTAGAGCGGGAAAACTCCATCTCTGCTGTCCTTTCTGTACAGTGATCTTCACCTCCCTTCTCCCGCTCCTGAGAGTGCATCTCTCTGTAGACCTACATTTAAGATTTAGTAGTCAAAGTGGAATAGAAATGGAGTATCATGGGAAAATAAGTAATAATTAGTACAAAATGGGTGTGGTTAAAGGAAATTTAAGGAGAGGTTTAGTAAGGGAAACGATATTACAAAACATACACCCAAATAAGAGTAAGGAAATTACTATTCTCAAAATAGTCTTCTATAGTTGTACGACACTCATAAAAGTGACAGAAGATATTTAAATGTACTCAAGACCAACCTTGGAGTGAGTCAAGCACCACATATAGCCACCCACTGGTACTGCAACATGGAACCAGGCTATACCACTAACACCACATAGGAATTAATGTAAATCTGAATGTAAAATATATGTAACAAAAGTAAAGATAAAAAAGTTTAACAATAATTAATGCACATTTTTATTTTTGGATGTAATAATACACTTACATTTAAAATAAATGTAGTGATATTTTTAAATTAATGTAAACTGTCTAAAATATTAAAATGTATCAACAAAATAACTAAACTATATTTGTTACAGATTAAATAATAATAAAAATTTTACTGAAGGTGGGAGATTTTATTTTTAAAGTATCGGTCATTAATATTTAATATAATTAATTGATAGATTTATATTGATGCACTATTTAATACAAAGTTAATTCCTACAGGTAATGTGTTATATTTAAGTTAATTTTTATTTGTTTAGTTTTTTAAAACACATTTTACATTAAAATACTTAAAAAAAGAATACATATAACAAATAAAAAAAAATAACACACTTTGTTATATTTTCCTTTGCCCTATGTATTTTCAACAGACAGATAGAGAGTTACTAATAGTAAGTGTAAACTTGGAACTTCATTGCCAGGAGTCTCGAGCCCCTTATTTGAGTTATGTCTAGCTGTAAATCTCCACTCCAAAATGGTCAATAGCAAAAAAGTGCAGTTTTGCACCTAGGTCTAGGAGCAGATCTTCAGGTGAGTAAATCCACAAATGCAAACTTACCTTTTTGAATCAATCTTAAAATGTTTACTTAGAGAAGTACACGTTTTCAAATGGAAAGGTACAGAACAGGATCTCTAACAAGGGCCACAATTTCTATAGATAGTCTTCTTTATGCTACTAGCTGTTTTGAAAATTGTTGCATTTAGAGAATGTGTGGACACAACCATTGCTGCTGATTGGAGGATGACAGATGGGTGATCGCAGTTGTTAATAGGTTCTTCTGATGAACTGGCTATATCTATAAACACGGAAGGATTTAAAACAATACGACAGAAGCATATGCATGTTCTACTACAACTGTTTTGGCAGCTCAGGATGTGTTTAGAAGTGGATTACCTCCTAAAAGTAACTCTTTATTGGCAGTGGGATTTTATGTGAGAAAATGTGACTCCATGTTGTGTGAATCCTCATTCCCAGAAACTGCACAAGTGATTGTTGTGTGTGATCACGCAAATACATCAATAGGGTTCTGTAGATATGATGCAGTTCATCCTTGATATAATGTTAATACTGTTTTAATTATATATGTTTTTTGACATTTCATTTAGTACACAGATGACAAAATAATGTATCGTGTGTATTCGCTGACATGTTTTTCCCGTTTTTGATCGATTAGACTGGGGCTTCTTTGAGACTATAAATGGCATTCAAGCAGCACATTCCATTGCCAAATCTCTACTAGCGGAATGGCTGGTTCAAGTGAGCATGGGTATTTTTTCTTATAATGTACTAGCTGTACCCATGAACTTGAGTGACTAAATTAAGCCCACAACAGTATGAGGGGTGACTGCAGTTCGTATTTTTGTCCACTGATAAAGCTCTATTGAAGTTAATGTCACACAGAGTGTAACTGCTTTGCGTTCACGTACATGTGTGATGTGATGAACACAAGACGATGCACATATAACTATGTTCTGATTGAGCAATGTTCTCTGAAAACAGAGGTGCAAACGCCTTTTTGGCTGCATGGAACCACATTCCTTTTTGAAGTCATGTGGTACCTTGTTCTTTCAGTGTTCCACATTGCTTTTATCTTGATGTGTGTACTTGGCATTGAAAATATGTTAATCAAAAAGTGCAACATGATAAAATTATGCACTCTTCTAATTAAAGGGTGCCCGTTGTTTTTCAGAAATACGATCATCAATTAAAAAATATTTTCCCATTAAAGCTACTTCAATATCTCTGGTAGAGTAATAACCAGCGTTTGCAATTGTGGAAAAACCAGACGCTAAGGAGGGTTTTCCCTATGGCCCATTCCCTTCAAATGTAGAATTGCAAAACACATGATCAGAACTCAAATATTCCACTCGCATGAATACGGAATTGTTACTGACAAATGTGTTACTGTGTAATTAATTATTGGCTTCAAGTAATGGCAAAACGTTTTTAATGAAAGCAAATGTCAATAGGAAAGAATTAACAGTTGTAGTAAGGGATGTGCTCTTTTTCATGCATTACATTATTTTATATTATATTAACGATTTTGGAAATGCTTCAAGCAAGGCAATTTCCTCTAACGTTCCTTAAGGTGAAGAGGACATATTCATTGAAAATTACTTACAGCTGAGCTGCAATGATTATGCGTTTTAGAATCTGATGGTGGCCTTATAATTCACTGATTAATCAAACTCACACATTAATACAAAGGCGACATTTTTATAAAGAGAAACTCCTGAAAATATGGGTAAGTATCAGTAATGGCACCAGTTGTAATGTTATTGAGTATGAAAATGTCCAAACAGTGCCTTCTGGACCACTATACAAAAGATGTATATTTAATGCTTTACCCATAAGAATATTTTAGTAAAAGCAAATGTATTCAGTATTTACTATCACTGTCAACTTTTAAACAGGGTTTCAGTGTAACGTATTTATGTTATATTTTTAAAAGAAAGAGATCAATATATTTTTGCTGGAGAAAGTTCTTCTACTGTTACTGCCCTCTATGCTACTACGGACCTTTGTTAATCCCTCTTCTTACATCTAACACCAGTACCTGCTCAAAAGTTAATTGGGCTCAATCGATTTCTCATATTAAGAAACGTGCATTTAGGTTGTGTGTCAAAGCTACAAATATGTATCCACTACAATGAGTGGCATTCCAAAGAGATGCATAGCTTCTTCATAGATCAAATAAAAACAGCAGCCCAATTTTAACACAAATCTGATGTTTTAATATGAATATGTTTTGTGCTCTAAACAGCAGTCGGCAGTCGCCACAGTCATTTTCATGTGATTCTGCTAACAAGCTCTCCCGTCCTACAAGAGCCACCCACACAGGTATTACAGTGCTTTACATAAGCGCCAGTTACAATAACAAAATGTCACATTCATTTACTTCATGTACAAGGAGATTAAGTGGTTTGCCCAGAGTCACAGGATGTTGAGCCAACGCCAACCCTGCTTGGACAATAAAACATTGACAAAGCCAACAGATCTTGCATAGGCACCGTATTGCTTTGCCAATGATTGTTTTATCTTGGCATGGACCCAGTTCTTGCCAATTCCACTCTTACCTTTTCGATGTCAATCTCAACCTCTTTCATTCAGTGTTCTTCATAGGTATTCTTTAAATCCTACCCACAAACTTTAGTGATGTAACGAGTCATAGATTTAGAAAAAATGTCAAAGAAAGGTATGATTTTTTAATAGCTGAAGATGGGACGGAGAGGACATCTTTCATGGGATTGAGCACACATCCTCCCCCTAGAAGAAGTACATAAATAATCCAATTGTGCATTTCTGCCATCACACCATATTCACACTTAAACGCTGAAATTGATGCCATCTAGGTGGCATGCTTCATCATTGGGCTAGCTCCTCGCTGGGTGGGCACTGCAATGCCCTGCGGACTACGAGGGTGAGGATCTCTAGTGGAGATCTTTTCTGCCCCAGCCTGGTATTTGCCAAAGAGTAGGTGTATGCCCTTCGATGTAGGTTGAGGGAGAGAGGGGTAGATTGTGATAGAGTGAAGTTAAAATTGGCTATGGACCATCCCCTTTCAACTAAATTTTATTCCTGGCGAGTGCCCGTGCCATAGTTGAAAACAAAATGTGAACAACCTAGGCTTGGTGATGAGCCCTTGGTTTACCAGTGTGGTCATGCCTTACTCTCCTGGAGGGTGAAAGGCATGTCTTCAGAGTGAAAAGGTAAAGAACCCTAATCTACTAGGCTGAGTCGAAAACAGTATGTGAATCATCAAGGCAATAGTGCTCTAATTCTGACAAAATATGGTAGTCAAGAGTAAGGGTTAAAGCTAGAAAACTCTTTTCATGCTCCCATGACCTGTAGGAGAAAAGGGTGACAAAAACAACTTTTACAAATACTCATTTTAGCAAAGGGCCATGTTTGCAGTGAGAAGTATACGTTTTGCTTGTGTGACACAAGAAACTCTGGCATGTGGCTCAGGTGAACACAAGCAAACCGAAGTGTCTCTGCAGGAGCAATAGGTCTCATAAAAACATGCAGGGTTAATGCATTCAAGTACAATCAGTCATGCACCAGTTCATTCACTTTTCAGGGACCTCTACTGAAGCTCGTACCCGCTGGTCCTCAAATCAACTGTGTGAAGAATAAATTTGCAACACAAATCGGACGTGAAATGGGATTGTAGTGTAGTTCCTATATTCCTAATAGGCTCTGCGCATTGGAATAATATAAACAGCAGTGTAGACGTAGGACTGAGGTCGACTAGGTCTCTACTGACTATATTAGACTTAAGGTTTGCCAGCTAGCTCAGAGGTCAGTAGAAACTTTCTCGAATAAACAAGGAGGAGTTTAACCTCCCTGGATAGACAAGAAGGGATTAGCTTCTGACAACCATAAAACATGACAACTTTGCTCCCTCAGAATAAGAGTGTATCTCTCGAGTCGTGTGAAAACAATAGACAGCTATTTCACTCAGTCAAGTGTGCATACTTAGTTTCACCAGAGTTCAGACAGAAGAGAGACGGGCGTTTTCAATAAAAGGTGATATTTATTGAGCAGTCTTCTTTCTCATGCAAGAGAAATGAATTGCCACAATTGCAATACTCATAGTAAAGTAAAGTGCGTACAGTAAAAGGAGTATTATGAAATAATACTGTAAAAGCATTGATATGGTTTCTTAGCCATAAGATACTTTAAAATAGATAAAATATATACATACATATATACATTGATTAACGTACTCAACTGGTGCTTCTAAATACGCCTAGCCCGGTGTACCTGACCTAAGTCTAATACGTGGGAAGGAGTAAGTAAGTAGCAGTTTAAGTTAAGTTGGTTTTGGCAAGAATCTGAATCAAGAATTCTCTTTAAGGGTTTAGTCAGCTCCGTACCTGGGTAATAGAAAGCAGGAGGTCTGGTATCTCTCTTTCAGGACTCGATATCCCAGTAACCCGCGGGGGTATCTGGAAACACCGGAGCTGGATTTCTCGGCAGGAGAAAAGACAGCATCTCTCTGAGTGCGTCAAAGGGGAGGGGCGGCGTCCGTGGGCTCTCGCATCAGCTGGGCTCTCGGGCAAGTAGATAGCCGCTCTGCTCCAAACTACCGTGTGTTTGCTTAAGGCAGCGTTGGTATATTTATACCTGAAAGGTGCCGGGTTTGACGTAAGGTTGGACATAAGACGTCAATAAAGATGTCACTAAGAACTGGCCGTTCTTACAGTGCTCACAGGAGTTCTAGGACGAAATCAAAACAAAAGCAATGGGGATTTCCCAGGTTGCTGGAGGTTTGGTTTGTTTAGAGAACTCGTTGTGCTTTCTAGGAGTCCGGGGAAGTAGCTTTGCTTAATGTGGACTGCATGGGCTACGACTAAATATGGATACGATTCTTATGCCTTTATAAGGATATTATTGATTATAACCGTACAAGGGCATAAAATCGAAATATCGAATTAGGTTCCTAGAGAGAAACACAATAGGATCATCATAATAACTGTCAATTTTAAGTTGGCCTTTCTTAAGAGAGAGACAAAAACTTACTTTAGTTATAAAAATAGAGTGTAATGGATACCCTACCCTGTATCATTGGTCCCTGGAAAAGCCCTCGATCCCCGGGAAAGACCTTTTTAACCAGAGATTCTGGTACTGAAGGAGCCGTGGTGAACGTGTCATCAGCGCATCATTTTGGCCGCCCATAACGTCCCCAACATCTTGGAATGGTGTATATGGGTCGCCGCAGTGAGTATCATTTCCGATTCCTTCTATACTTTTATGCTTATTGAAGTGAAGAACACCTCAAAACCAAACTATTCATTTTGGTTTCTGACTTTCTTTTTTTTTGTACTTTTGCTGTGAAAAAGGGAGTGTTCAATTCACCATAAAAGATGTTGTTTAGCAATTACTCACACCAATATTTTAATCCCTCTTAATGACAAAGGAGAACAAGAAATGAATCTGGTAAAACCTCTAAGCTGTTTCAGTTGCATTGTATGATGCTCTAATATATTAATGGAGTCTTGGAGAACTGTGGTTTCTTCAAAATTGTATTTGCGGGTGACAGAAATACCTTTGCTTCCCTTTTTCTTTAGCCTCCTTTACTGGGGAAAGTCACTTCCCTGGATTGCTACCCCATTGGCTTACTCCTTTTTTGCACTAATAGATGACTATGAGGCATATGTAGGTAGGCGTTTGCGATTCGCAAACGGTAGAATTTGCAGAATTCCGGCGTTTGCGAAATGCAAACGGCCTTTTGGTATGTAGGTGGCACTTAGCAAAATAAGGAATCGCAAAAATTGCGATTCCTTATTTTGCTCAAGCATTTAAGGAATCGCAATTTTGCGATTCCTTAAATGCTATGTAGAAGTGCCTTTAAAATTGCGATTTTCGCTTAAGGAATCACAAAATACCACCTACTTCAAGTAGATGGTATTTTGCGATTTCCTGTCAAAATGCATTTTTTTTTAAAATTCAAAGTTCCATGTGGCGCACAGACATACCCTTAGGGCATGTATGTGCGTCACATGTACTTACAGGCACATTCCAGGGGTGCAACAGGAGTCCTTTGGACACCCTGCCACCCTTGGAATTGCGATTCTCAAATTGCGATTTTCTCATAGAAAATCGCAATTTGAGAATGTATCCCCATTCATTCCTATGGGCCTCTTGGCCCAAAGGAATGAATGGGACACTCATTCCTTAATTGGAATTGGAATAAGGAATGTTAGAGATTCGCAAAAAAAATTCGAATTATTACCTACATTCCCTTAAAAATCGCTATTTGAGAATCGCAAAATGGAAATTACCTACATATGCCACTTAATTTGACCTGATCGTGAGTCTTCACCAACATACTGTGAAACCCAGGGTCATATTTACAAGGGCATTGTGCCACTGGAGTGCCATTTTTTACGGCGCTCCGGTGGCTCAATGCTCGATATTTACAATGCAGCACTAAGCCACTTTGCGCGGTCACAAATAGCATCTGGCACCACTGCAATCAATCTCCAAGAACTCCCTCCAAAGCAGACAGTTTTATTAGGGTGAACATGTTACTAAGTCCTCTCCTTTCAAGTGGTATTATCACCAGAATTGTCACAGCCACTGATGGAACTGCTGCCACAATGATAACATTACATTTAAGAATCCCCTCACTGTTATAAAACAAGGCAAAAACCAGTGACTGAATCTCACCAGCTGCACGCCACAACCCTAAGGAAAAAATAAAGACTAAGGGGCTCAGCACTGTAACAAGGCAGTTACATATTTATAAAACATGTCCTTTAGCATGTTAGGCAGATAGTGAAGTTGGGGGGGACCAGCATGTGGCACCTGACCATGACCTTCAGCTGGCCACTGTCAATCCACTTTCTCCCCCATGACTGTATTAGTGACTCGACAGGTGGCATGCTTGAGGGTTACGCCTATGTGGCCATACTGACTGCCTTGCTTAGTCCATCGTGAGGGACCACAGTATTTACAGGGTGATGCACCGTTACATCGCAACTTTTACAACGGGAGGCTTTTACAACGGAACTTTTACAACGCAGGATCCATTACATCGGATGCCATTACAACGCATGGCATTACATAGCAGATGCTATTACAACGCATGGCATTACATCGTAAGTATAGGTAAGTATTTAATTTTTTAAATTTTATTAATATTAATTATAATTAAATATATTTATTTATGTTTTTTAATATTATTAAATGATTATTTATTATATTAAATAAAATAATTTTTAAAATAAGTACAGGTGTACAGGGGTGTTTTTAGGTTTCAGGGTAGGGTTTGGGTTTTGGGGTACAGGGGTGTTTTTAGGTTTCAGGGTAGGGTTTGGGTTTTGGGGTACAGGGGTGTTTTTAGGTTTCAGGGCAGGGTTTGGGTTTTGGGGTACAGGGGTGTTTTTAGGTTTCAGGGCAGGGTTTGGGTTTTGGGGTACAGGGGTGTTTTTAGGTTTCAGGGCAGGGTTTGGGTTTTGGGGTACAGGGGTGTTTTTAGGTTTCAGGGCAGGGTTTGGGTTTTGGGGTACAGGGGTGTTTTTAGGTTTCAGGGTAGGGTTTGGGTTTTGGGGTACAGGGGTGTTTTTAGGTTTCAGGGTAGGGTTTGGGTTTTGGGGTACAGGGGTGTTTTTAGGTTTCAGGGCAGGTTTTGGGTTTTGGGGTACAGGGGTGTTTTTAGGTTTCAGGGCAGGGTTTGGGTTTTGGGGTACAGGGGTGTTTTTAGGTTTCAGGGCAGGGTTTGGGTTTTGGGGTACAGGGGTGTTTTTAGGTTTCAGGGTAGGGTTTGGGTTTTGGGGTACAGGGGTGTTTTTAGGTTTCAGGGTAGGGTTTGGGTTTTGGGGTACAGGGGTGTTTTTAGGTTTCAGGGTAGGGTTTGGGTTTTGGGGTACAGGGGTGTTTTTAGGTTTCAGGGCAGGGTTTGGGTTTTGGGGTACAGGGGTGTTTTTAGGTTTCAGGGTAGGGTTTGGGTTTTGGGGTACAGGGGTGTTTTAGGGTTCAGGGTTGGGTTTGTGCTTAGGGCTAATTAAATTATATTTACCATTTATAAATTAATTAAAATATATTTATTAAATTAAATTAATTATATTATATTAATTACATTTTTCAATTACATTAATTAAATTAAATTAAATATTTTAATTAATTTATTTTAATTATAATGTTTAAAAATATTTAAATTAAATTAATTTCATTATATTAATTAATTAAAATTAATTACAATTTTTATTAAAATTAAATTAAATAAATAGATTTAAATTAATTAAATTAATTACTATTTTAAAATGTATTTTAATTAAATTAATTAAATTAAATTAATTAAATTAACTTAATTACTTTTTTTTAAAAAGATATACTTACCTATACTTACGATGTAATGCCATGCGTTGTAATAGCATCTGCTATGTAATGCCATGCGTTGTAATGGCATCCGATGTAATGGATCCTGCGTTGTAAAAATTCCGATGTAACGGAATGCGTTGTAAAAAACCGCGTTGTAGTGACACCAATCCTATTTACAGTAGGTTTAGTAGACTAAGGTGCCCGCAGCTGTTAAGTCATGATGGCTAGCTGAGCAACAATTTCTGAAGAACGTCCCTGGTGTGGTGAGCGTTTCCCGAAGGACATCAAGGGATGTTATAGTTATTTTCCTACCTGGGACCGTCAACCATGCAAAAGCTGAACAGCAAACACCTCGCGAATATTCGGTCGGTCTTCAGAAACACCACAGATGTCATCCCTTTGGTGTAGGGGTACTCTCAATGAATTTATAATGGCTGAGGCAACGCTGGCCCATGATTCAGAAATGTATCTCTACCTCCAACTCGAAATGGGAGAGGAGAACCCTGTGAGTGGCAGATAATAATGTGTTATAATATTCACAATAAATATGGAATTTTTATCTCACTATTACAGCTATTCAAGAGAAAAAAGATATATTAGTGGAAGAGTGACAATTATATCTGGCTTCCTGGCCTCATTTCAGAAAGTCTTACAGAACAAGAGAAACGTATTTTTCTGTTTCTAGAATATGTTCCCAAGTTTTCAAGATCTGAATATTTGATATGTGTTTATGTGCGTGTCGTAGAGGTAGGTATACAAGGCCTAGGGGCAGATTTATGAAGGCCTTGCGCCGCCAGTGCCTCATTTTTAACATGGGAAAAAGTGACGCACCGGCGGCGCAAGGCCTTCATAAATAAGGCCCCTAGTACTTGTGTTTTCATTATACAACCCAACAATACTGTACCTGTTTTTTCATTATATTTCACAACAATACCTTTAATATTGAGATTTGGCCTTACTCTTGCACAGAAACGTATTTCTACTAAATTAATAGTCAAATGTCACATAACCTTGGCTTTAAGGGCTTGTTTTACTGTTTTACTGTTTACAGATGAAGGTATTCAGAGTGGGACAGAGAGCATCCCTCAAATGATTAGGTGGTGTAGGTGAACACTTCATGAGACTCACGTTGACATGGCAATGCATGCTTGCCCAATCCTCCTCAGTCTCTGGTGTGAGGAAGAGAGGACGTATGGATTCACTCCTTCTGAAAAGGCAGGGCAGTATCACCAGCGTAGTAGGCCAGCAGATTGAAAAGAGCTGGGTCTGTTTCTGAAGGTCTAATATCCAGGAAGCAGCCCAAACGGTTTCACATACATCAGTAGTTCATCAAAGTCGTAGAATGTGGTTCAGTGAGCAGTATCCTACTGCCAAAACGTTCAGAATCCAAGTCAAGGATGTCGAGACAGCATTTCCTGCTGTTGGAAGAAATAAGTGGTTGCTAGGCAGAGCAGACACACACTGTACCAGAATGCATGCAGGATCTGGTGGGCATGCACTACCTCACATGATAAATGTGACATTTGGCCAATAAAGTAACCATTGGAACTTGTAAAAGTTTATTATAGAATAAGGAAAGCCATAAGTATTACTCAGAAGCTGCGTCGAAAACCAAATTTAAAAAAACTAATGAATGTATATGTAGGCACCGCACCACAGGGCTGCTTTTGCATCCAAAAAAAGAAACATTTTTTTTAATAAACAAATTGCCTTTTCAGGTTTTCGTAATTCCATTGTATGAACAGATTCATTATTATTTATGAACACACGCCGACGGAGCATTTTACTTTTCATAGAAAGAACATACCTCAAGCATAATGATGATGCCTCTGTTATGCACACATTTTTGTGATTCAAGAACATCTGACTTCAAGTTAAAGCCAAATATAGAAAATACTTTGGGGCATATTCACAAGGAGCTCTCGCTGAATTAACAGCACTTTATCGCAGCCAAAGTCGTGATAAATGTACCCCGCCCCCCAATTCACAAGCTGGTGCTAACAGCCCACAGCACCAGTTTTCCCGCAATAGCAGCCGCAAAAAACATCGCCACAGAGGTAGGCGTTCCTGTGCAAAAAGCCGCGACAACACAACATTCACAATGACCAGCCAGATCGGCAATAAGAACACGAAACACGCAATAAGGTGCGTTACCAGCAGGAAATTAACACCTGCTCTAACCTGGTGTAAAGTTGGACCACAGCCTGCACCACAAAAGGGAGCCCAGCTGACAGCCACACCTGAAGAGAAACAGTTTCCATGGAGCAACTGAAAATGCAGCACGGACTCGCAAGAGGGCCACAAAACCCACCAACACCACACCCAGGACCACCCCTCCCTGGCACCCCCGACCAAAGACATGCCACATCAGCTACACCTAAACATGTACAAAATATTCAGCCTGATGTCGCACAATCACATCTGACCCTTGGAAGCTGTTCCTTGCTCAAACTCACCCGGATTGCGAAGGAGTGTGGACTCTCTGCTGCCCTTTGCGGGAAACGGACCTTCATCACCTCCCGACCAGCATCTCGCCGGACCCGCTTCGCGGGTCCCGCAGCGCGCCATCTGCTGCTGGTGACTGCTGTTTGCTGAGGAGGAGCGCGGGGAAAGGCAAGTCGACCAGCGGGGCTGCGAGCACAGGCAGGGACTCCAGCATCCAGGAGCCCCTGCGCGCCCAACCTGCAACACCTGGGCTGCTCTCCCCGCTGGCCACGCCCCCCGCCTATCACCTCACGTACTAACAGTTGCTGACTCAAAAGGAGGGAGCCGCCCCCGCTACGCGGGAGCGTGCGGGAGCGCGCCGGGAGAAGCCCGGGACAAGGGCGGGACCGTCTGTGGCCGTCCGGGGCCGCTGGAGGCCGGGCTGGGCTACATCCCCTGGTCCCTTAAAAAGGATATACAGCCACCAGGACTATGGCTTCAGGTACTCGATCCTGTAAGACAAAGAAATCTGCTGGAGACGTTGTTTTAGGTACTATGGACCAGTTCATAACCCGAGCAGTTTCCATAGTTGAGAAGGAGATAATCTTGGCAGAACGAAGGTTATCTCGGGATTCTTTGAGTTTGTCTAACAAGCGCTCATCGCTGGGCGCCATCGCCCTAGCTGACAGCCCTGGTTATATTCCTCTAACTCCATTGTTGATAGTTGATTCTCCAACTGTAGACGAGAGAGTGAGTCGGATTAGGGCCAGTTTAGAAAGGGTAACCACCACAGCACCAAGTATTGTACTTGACCCGACACACTCCCTTTCCTCCGCTCCTAGTATCCCATCTCCAGGGGGTCAGGTTTCAGATAGCAATCCCGAAATCTTTGACGTCCCTAGCCCCCCTGTGCTTATTAGCGAAGCTGTGAATTCCCCATCCACTACAGGACATACTGTTAATAACACTCTTAGAGTAGTAACTTCTCATACTGCACCTGTAGGGAACCCAGCCCTAGGCATAGTCGCACAAAAGAAGAGAAAGCGTCCCGCTAGCCCCCGCAGGGGAGGATCTCTAAAACCTTATAGTAAAGTAAGTAGGAACATTCCATCAAAAGGGGGTACTACTCCGAATCAGGTTCCTTACCCAAAACCTCACGCACCCCTGACCGGAGACTCCGCCTTGGAGGGTATTCCTGGCCAAATGGCTCCTATAGATACTAGCATTTTCCCTCAAGTAGAGAGCATCATTAAGTCCGTGGTGATGCCTCTCGTAGACAAGATTGACGGTCTCACTCGCAAATTAGCCTCACTTGAGCAGTCAATGCTGGACAACTTTTATGCAGTGAAATCGTTAGTTAAATTTCACGCTAAGTCCCAGGTTGAAGAAATTGGAGGGCCAAGGAGGGGTGCTGTGACATTAGTTCCCTCTATTTCTACAGCCCCCCCTGAGCCCACAACTTGCCAAAAAACACCCGCCATGGAAAAGGTTCCCCAATCGAAGCAATGCAACACTGGAACCATACCCCCCCCTCCTACTTCTACTCCTGAGTCTAGTTTGGCCCGTCCAATGAACAAATCTAGTACCCAGGCTCCCAAGGCACCTAAGGTCAAACTTGTTGCAAATCCCAAGCCTATAGTCTCTAACACTAAGGTAATTGGTGACATAATGACCGTAAGTAAGGGTGTTACAACCCCATCTACTCCAACTCCTGTTACACAGGCTGTGCCCAATCCTCCATTGAAAACCACGGTAAAATCCCCGGCTAAAGACAGGGTAAAGCGGCACACGCCAAATGCTAGCCTTCCCCCTGGCTGTAAGCCTTATGTGGTAATTTTAACAGGGGTCCCCGAGCTCGAAGAGGGTTCTTGTGAGTCCTACTCTGACCTTAAACACAAGACGCTCTCCTGGCTAAAAGCTAATAGACCCCTCCCAGGGCACATTGATGGTAGAATAGCCTTCGTCCGACGCGTGGGTTGGATTGGCAACAGACGTAAGGCTATTATTGGGGACTGTGTGTTGATTAACTTCAATGATCCGAGAGCAGCTGGTATGATCTGTAGCCAGCAGTCGTATCACAATTTCTGTGACATACAGACTAGGGATTTGGGGTACTTCTATCACCCCCCCCCTTG
Organism: Lissotriton helveticus; assembly: GCF_964261635.1. Lineage (NCBI taxonomy): Eukaryota > Metazoa > Chordata > Amphibia > Caudata > Salamandridae > Lissotriton > Lissotriton helveticus. The sequence continues at coordinate 338,339,047 of NC_136063.1, read as the reverse complement.
ATGGGGCTAAACAAGTCCCCTCAAGATGGGGGTAGAGGAGCATGGCTCCCTCATTATCCATCCATGGACCCCAGAGCAAGGGTATGGACCCCTATTCAACCAGCCATTCCTCAGGGCTGGGGTTGGTGACTTGACAATTTAGCGGCTATTAATGTCTCCCCCCCTAGGGTCAATAAAATAAGCATAGCTGGGGAGGTACCCTTGTTCATTAACGTTGTACCCCAATCCCCGCCTACCGTTCCCCTAGGTGACGGGACAGATAAAATTGAGATAGTGGTAGGAACTCAAACCCCAGGTCCACAGGGGGGGAATGGTGGTTGCAATGAGCCCCAGCGTCATACATTCCTGAAAACCATTAGCTGGAATGTGGCAGGCTTAAACAGCAAGCTAGATGTCCCGGACTGGGTGGCGCTCATCGAACCCCACTCAGTCTGTGCATTCCAAGAGACGTGGTGTGTAGAACCAAGGTACCGAGTGGGTCATGCTACCTTCTTTGTCCCGGCAGAAATTCCAACTTCGGGAAGAGGTTGCCCCTATGGAGGTCTCTTGGTTTGGGTAGACATCTCTTTGGGATGGAGGGTACACCACCACCCCCAAAAATCTCCAGATTTGATGCGTCTCACTGTAACTTGTCCGAGGAGAGCTGAAAAGCTGGAGATTATTAACATCTACACACGAGGGGCCTCTGGGAGAGCCTTGTCACCAACGCTCTCGGACCTGGAGGTAACCCTGGGCGAGTGTAGCAGTGACTCTTTAATTTTGGTCATGGGGGACTTTAATTGTACATACAAGCCTTTGTTGCCCGATGAACCCCTGGATTTATATGATGAAGATTCTAGGAGAGGTGTCCCGTCACTTGACCTTCCCATCATAAACAGTTGGACCCCCAGAATCATCCAGCTAAATTCCCTCACTCTGGAGCACGGCTTAAGAGCAGCCAATGGGAGGACACCATCAGACTTAGCGGGGGCCCACACATATAATAGGGTCGGCCACTCATCCCGGATTGATTACATCCTTTTAAACTTTTCCTTGTGGGCACATATGAAGGATATGGTAGTCTTACCTTCCCTGGATAGTGACCATAATGCTCTTTCTTTGACCCTATCAAACTGGTGGAAAGAGATTACCCAAGCAAGTGGAATCCATGATACACTAGCAATAGGGCCATTGGGAGGGGTGGTTGCATCAAACTGCTTAAGACGTCTGAAATGGGACAAAGTGGCAATAGATGAGGAGAAATTGGCATGTATCAGAGCCGTTACTTCCACAGCCTGTGCCATTTTGGAAAGTGAGCCTGTTTGCCCAAATCAGATTACAGCGTTGTTTTGCGAAGTCTCGCTGTCAATTGGGGACCTTTTCAAGGCTAAAGTAAAAAATGGAAAGACTAATCGTGATAACCGGCATGGCAAGCCAGGATGGTACTCGAAGGAGTGTCGTGCCTTGAAGAGAGCTCTGATAGCGGCTGTAAAAAGTGGAGATGCTACCCTAATAGCATCCAGTCGGAAGAGCTATAAAACGGAGCTTAAAACAGCAAGGAGAGACTGGGAAGACAAATTTTGGCAGGATCTCCGAATTGCCAGCACCGGAAAAAACGCAAAAGGTTTTTGGGACTTAGTGCACAAGAAAAACAGACCCCTTGATACAGTCATAACCTGTAACATAACCGAGGAACTATGGTACTCACATTTTTCGAATTTGTACACAGCAACCGCAGCTGAAGCGACGGATTTCGTAGTACCACAGCCCTCACGAGTGGAGGAGAGACCCGAGGAAAGCCTGTTTTCTAAGAAAGAAGCGGAGGGTGCAATAAAATCTCTCGTCCCGCGTAAGGCGGCTGGTCCTGATGGTCTTCCGGGTGACCTGCTCCGTGTTGACCTAGATGATTGGAGTACGCTGATTTCATCTGTATTGAACGCTGCCATGGCGGGTGCTCCTCTGCCTGCTTCCTGGATGGCCGCTGAAGTGGTCCCCCTGCACAAAAAAGGTTCAAGAGAAGACCCAGGGAATTACAGGCCAATTAGCCTGATAGACTGCTCACAAAAAGTAGCAGGCAAGGTCCTTTTAACTAGAATACAGCAATGGGCAGATGAAAACAGGGTACTTTCGGATCTCCAGGCAGGGTTCCGTACTGGCACAGGAACAATTGAACAATCGTTAAGGCTATTTATGATTTATTGGAAGGTCGTTACGATTGGGAAGGGCTCATTATATCTTGCTTTTATTGACCTCCGAACGGCCTTCGATTTGGTCCCCAGAAATAACTTATGGAAGGTTCTTAATGACCTTGGCCTGCCACCCTATCTGCTTCATCTGATCATGAAGTTTCATGAAAATAACTATGCCCAAATCCGCTGGGGTCCTAATGGTCAAAAGTCTCGAAGAATAGATGTGAACAGAGGAGTGCGGCAAGGGTGTGTTCTTGCCCCAACACTCTTTTCGCTCTATGTCAACGGGGTGGTGGACCACCTGTCAAGGATACCAGCAGATGCCCCTCGCCTGGCAGGTCGTTCTATTCCCACCCTGCTTTTTGCGGACGATACTTTGCTCTTGTCAACATCGCCAATGGGCCTACAAAAGCTTCTTTCGGGCTTTGACGATTTTTGTAAACAAAGAGGACTCTGTATAAACACAGATAAAACAAAGTATCTCATTTTGAACCCTCCGCAAAAGCTTGGCCCTCCGCCAACATTGGGCTCTGTGGCACTGGACAGGACTAAGACCTTCGATTATCTGGGTGTCAGGCTAATGGATACTATGAAATGGGACCAGCATTTGACTAAAATGCTGTTAAACCCAAAAAGAGTAACCGGGACCTTGCTGAAAGAGCAGAGAGCAGCTTCAACCAAACCCATAGCTGCAGTTATGGACATCTATGTGGCCAGAGGAGTAAGTGGCGCTTTGTACGGGGCGGAACTATGGGGAATGTCGAACTTGAAAGACCTCACTCGAGCTGAGAACATCTTCTTGAGAAGCCTGATGTCCCTTGGCCCCTCTGTCCCCATCTTGCCACTGCAATTGGATATGGGCTGTCGGGCGATTGAAGATCTAGCAAAATTACGCCCTTTGCTTCTGTGGGCCCGCATCTGGAGAGTCCCCGAACTCTCAAGTTATGCGGATGGACTGCGGGAGATATTAAGATCGACAGGTTGGGCGAAAATAAAGTGGCTAACGGACATTAAAGCACTACTCACCAACCTGGGGCTGGAAGAAGCATGGTTCCAACAGACAGCCCCGCCCAAATCAATAATAAAACAACTTTATTGGAACTGGGTGACAAATAGAAGGAATTCTTCCACCTCGATTTGCAAGTCGACCAGAAATTTCATGGAGTCTAAAGATACTCCTTTTAGAGAACTGTATTTGGACATAATCTCAGCACCTTGGGATAGGTCCCTGTATTTTAAATTTAGAATTGGCCTCCTCCCCGTAATGGAATTTACTAGTCATTGGAAAATCCCATACCAGACTGCTCCGTGGTGTCCTTTCTGCCCACAGCGCCAAGAATCCGTCCCCCACCTTTTATTTGAGTGTCCTGCATACAAAGTCCCACGGTCAAAATGGTTAAAACCCATGTGTCGCACATTGGGTACTAGGCATTGTAACGTGGCCTTAAGGATTCTTCTTTCAGACACTCGTACCTTTTACGCATGTGCCACCTCGAAGTACCTTGGGTGGGCATGGCGAATTCGGTCAAAAAGACTCAGACAAATTGTTTAATTATGTTTTTTATTAGTGTGTATCTAAATCTGTGGTTTTTATCTCTAAATGCATTGAAATGAATTTTATTGTATGTATGCTTTTTAAGATATTTTCATATGTCGAAATAAAGCCTTTTTGACTTGACTTGACAATCACATCTGGTGACATGCATATGCCATCACAGAAATGAGCATCACACATTCACTTCCGAAGCAACCAATGAAACTTTATTGAAATTAACACTGAAATAAAATGAAGACACATGGCGGCTCCTCTCTGGACAATCCGTAGGTCACAGCCTGCAAGACAAAAAACATGATGAGAAGGTGTGTCCTGCACACATCAAAGGACAGAGAGAGAGAGCGAAGGATAGAGAGAGAAGACGAGAGGGGTATAGAGAGAGAAAGAGAAGAAGAGAGAGAGAGAGAGAGAGAGAGAGAGAGAAGAAGAGAGGTGTAGAGAGAGAGATGAAGAGAGGGGTAGAGAGAGAGAAGAAGAGAGAGTAGAGAGAGAGAGAAGAAGAGAGGGAGAGAGAGAGAGGGAGAGAGGAAGAGAGGGGTAGAGAGAGAGAGAAGAAGAGAGGGGGAGATAGATAGAGTGCCCCCCTGCACACCCAGGACACACTGCTCACCTGCTGCTACCGGTGTGTCTCCAACCACTTGCCGGTATGGATAGCAGTACACCAGGTCACACATCAGAGTCAGAGCCATCATCTGAAACAGAGTCCAGATACATGACTGGCACAGTACACACACTTGCACAAGACAACATCGCCCGCCCACCCATGCACACCCAGGCAGAGACATCCCAGCCCCTCCTGCCGCCCATTGGAGCATGCCTGCCCATCCACACACGGGCCTCACTGCTCACCTTCCCCCACCGGCATGTAGACAGCAGGTTCCACCACGTGCCGCTGCAAGCCACAAGCCGAGAGCCCGCAGACATGGAACACACCACCATGCAGCCAAGCCACCAGGTCTCACTTCTGGTGCTGAGTCTTGATTACACCATGGCATAGGACCTACCAGGGCACCCGGCAACATCGCAGCCTGCACAGCCGCTCAGCCCAATGGGTGCTACTAACTCTGTGATCCCGGAAGCGAAGCCACGTGGCGGTAGACCCGCGTAGCCTGCTGGCTCGGCCTACACTTCAGTCCAGCAAAGCACACAAATCCTGAGCAGTCCAGACCGCCGGGACGGGGCATCATCGCAGGATGCGCACCTGCTCAGCACCTTAAGTTGCCAATGACTCAGTGCACCCAAAGTCACCGTCCCGTGGCGGGGTGCCTGTGCCCGCCATAATGCAGCGTGTGCCACAAACCCTGTTCAACCCCAGTCAGCGTCCCGTGGCGGGGTGCCTATGCTGGCCACAATGCAGCGTGTGCCACAAACCCTGTTCAACCCCAGTCAGCGCCACGTGGTGGTAGACCCATGCCGGCCTCAAGTCCTCAGGTCCGTCATCCAGTCACCACCGGCAGGGGTATGTGACATCGTCGGCCCCTTATATTTGTGGGGTCACATGGCCTGTGACGCCTGTGCTGGATCGGTGTGGTGTGCCTGCAGGGAGTGGCTGTGACATGCTGACAACTAGGGGTCCGGTGCGAGAGGGATCAACACAGGTACCGAGCGGATGCCTGGCGACACGGGCGGTGTGCTATTTTCACCATCACCCCCCCTCCCGAGACCCATGGGGTGGGATCACTCACAATACAAGTGCAACATGTACCTCTGATGTAGAGGTAAAACCCCCACAACCTTGTCAATTTGCATTGTTTTACACCTATTTTTCACTGTCACGCCCTCTAGTCAGGGTGGGCCTTATCGCGCCCATACCGCCGGGGTTCATCTCTCATGGTCCGGACGAATGCCAAGTAAATTATACACTAATGGCAGAAACATGTTGACCCCACCATAAAGGAAATAGCCACACAATTTATTTGGCACTTTTCCAACACTCTGTTTTTAATATGTCTGATTGGCCACTTAATAAAAATTTTTGTGAGACACAATCTAGACATTTTTAACTATACCACTTTCACTTGTCACCAAACAAAAAACCAGCTCCGCAGTAATCTGGCGTCGAAGCACACCGGGGAGGCACTCGGTCTCTCCCGGTGGGACCAAATGATGAAGCATGTCACCAACCAGGTTTTTGAGTGAGGGACTTCTATATAAATCTTAAGAGATTTATGTATCTTTCCCATGCTCGCTCTTCTGAGGTTACAGTATTTACACTCTTTCGTTGTTCAAATTACCTATTGGGGGACTAAGAGTGTGCTCTCTACATTTTGCCTCCCTCTTTCGTTGATAACTAATGATGACAACTAGACCAGTGACCTGCACTCAACCAGCGAGTGCGCCTGCGCCGGGCTTGCAAAAATGACTTTTTGGGCACTGGGCATGGTTCAGTCCATGTCCGGACAAGAAAGTGGCTGATGCGTGTGTCCCTGTTGTGGTGGCCGCAGGACCCGTAACACAAATTGCTATGTAGCATCCTCTGACTGACATCCCACAGGATGAGCATCATTGACGTAAGGGAAATCACTGTCCCTACATTCATCCACACATACATACATGAATGATGAAAGACATGACACAGCAGTGCGTCACTGGATGTTTATTGCACATCCAGTCCAGTTCTGCAGCTGGAGCGGTACAGGGCAATGCCGAACATGCTATACAGCATGGGCCTGTGGAGGGCCAGCCAGAGTCCATTCGGGGATGACAAGTACTACAGAAGAGGAGGGCTGCAGTCAGCAGTCTGGTCGCTGTGTCATTGGTCATCAAACAAGATGTGGCAGTCCATGTCATTGCCAAGTTGAGTGCATCTGAGTGAATCAGGGGCCAGTGGAAGGTCATGAGGCCATATGCAGAACCAAGCAGAAACAGGCCAGGTGGCGGAAATGAATGCTACTGAGCCTTTTGATCACAGGCACATCCACGTCCTTGTCCCCGGATGTGTGCTCTGCCCCTCCTGTGGGTGTTTCTGTACTGGCTGTGGCACTGTGTGCCACTGACACATCAGGAGCTGGAGGTGGATTGTCGGACGTACTGTGTGCCATGTGCCAGAGTGGTAAGGCCTGCTGCAGTGGGAGGCAGAGACACACCAGGGCTTGGAGATGTGGATGGTGGGGGGGCAGCAACATTCACTATTGTGGCAGCAAAGCCTTGATGAGGATCTGCAGGGCATGGTAGATCCCAGCTACATTCCGCTGATGTGCAGCGGTGGCTGCCACCCTTCCCGCCTCCATCCGCACCATGTCCTCCATGAATTTCTGCATGTGTGCCAGCTCACTGCTGGTATAGCTGGAGCCACTCTGAGCCGACAGGTGTTCTTCTCTCCGCGTCATGACTCCAGTGATGTCAGTCAAGTTTGGTGGAGACCATGGAGAGGGCCTACACACCCAAGGATGGCAATAAGTTCGGTTGCCATGATGCAGAAGCCCAAACACACCTGCTCTGGGGTTTCCCTCTGGCACTCCAACAGACGGCGTTGGAAGGCCATGTGTTGTTACTGGGGGTATTGGGGGAGTGCCGAGGCTGTGGGTGCCTACTGATGGGTGTTTTGGATAGTGGGCGGGGTCTCCTCAATGTAGCTGGGCTGCCCTGATCCTGGAGGTGAGTGGCGGATGAGAAGAATGATGTATTGGATGGTTTGGTTGTCGATGCTAGTGTTATCCTCGTCGTCGTCAGTGAAGAGTGGCTGGGACTGCTCTGCAGGAGGTGTTGATGGTGCCCCTGGGATGTGAGGGGGATATGGTGTATTACAATCTGGCCACATGGTACATGTTGACATTCAGACAGCATGGCATTGAACATTGTGACAATCTGTAGATCTGGGCGAGGACCCAGAGTCATTGTGGGTGTGCACTGTGCTCTGCTTGATTGTGCATGTGTGCCATTGTGCCCATCCCCCAGTACCTAGTGGTCACTCACCCCTGGTTGGACGGAAGGAAGGGCACTAACCAGAGACAGACTACGTGTCTGCAGTGCTCAGTAACTGAGGACAGGCAGGCACTGCTGATGATCTCATTGATGTGATAATTCATGACATGAGCTAACCCAAAAAGGATTTTTTTTTTACCATAGCAAGTGCGACTAAGATAATGCCGTCACTCAGTCACAGGCATATTTGTTGCTAATGTAATAAGGTGAAAAAGAATGGTGGGAAACACCAGCGTAAAACTTGGCAGTGTTTTACTCTGAACACATGATAGTGCAAACAAATACAAATTGCACTGACAGTCTTTTATTAGTTTTAAAAAAAAGCTTTTGCAATCATGTCACTATTTTATCAGATCACTAATGATGAAGAAACAATGCCACTCATAATGGTATTATTCAGGGTCTGCTTTCAGGAAGTCTTTATTCTGTGTTAACATTTTATCACTCAGAAAACAAACGGCTGACAAGTGGTGCAGTACTATTCATGCAATATTAGCACCATGGCCTGTTAAAATAAAAGCGGATGAAAGTAAATGTTGAATTTGAATTTTATGAATAGATTTTTTCACCAACTCACATACCGTAACTAAGAGATGTGACTCCTAGTCCAGGCTGTCCAGTGCGTCCCGTGCCGGGGACCCGTCCAGCAACAAACTGTCTGGTGGCTGCTTTAACCCGGGTCACTGACTCCACTGTCTGCCTCCGCTGCGTTAAGAAATGAAATCTTCGGCAGCAGGGTGCTACAGCACAGCACACTGCGGCCCGGGCCGGTGCGAGCTGCAGCAGGACTCAACCTGACTGGGCCCGGTAATGACCTCAGGCTGACAAGTGAGAGAGCCATGCCCTGGCTGGGAAACATTAATAAGGAAACTCAGTTCTCCCTAGTCAAATGTATCTTAGCAGGGAATGTGAACGACGGAAGCAGGCGCACTCGGAGGAGCAGAGAGAGCACGGGCACAGAGATGACAGGCAGTGCTGGTGGCTCGCCTGGCAGCAAGTAGCAAAATGCGTGACAATGTATTTCAGTGCGGTGATGCGGATCACCGCACTGAAATGCGTGATCGTCATACCTGTTGCGTGACGCTTGGCAGGACTGCGGGCCGGTGTGAGCTGCAGCAGGACACTGCAAGCGTTATGATTGGTTTGCAGGCGCGCAAATTCAGCCTCCCGCCTCCTACACCAGCACGCAGGATGTGACGTCCCCGCGCACGGCACGTAACACACAACCTGACTGGGCCCGGTAATGACGTCAGGCTGAAAAGTGAGAGAGCCATGCCCTGGCTGGAAACATTAATAAGGAAACTCAGTTCTGCCTAGTCAAACGTGTCTTAGTAGGGAATGTGAACGACGGAAGCAGGCGCAGTCGGAGGAGCAGAGAGAGCCTGGGCACAGGCGGTGCTGGTGGCTCACCTGGCAGCAAGTAGCAAAATGTGTGACAATGCATTTCAGTGCGGTGATGCGGATCACCGCACTGAAAGGCGTGAGCGTCACACCTGTTGCGTGACGCTTGGCAGGACTGAGACTCTGAACTGTCTGTTTAATCTACTGTCCGTTTTTTCCTTGTTTCCATACTTTTATGGTATTTGGTAGTTACTGGCCGAAGTATCTGTGATGGCCATCATGGTCGTAAGGCAGATTCTTTACCTTATTGATGACCCAGTATTTTCCGAAGCACTAGTTAAAGCTCGTCTGATATCTTCCTGCTCCGATAGTTTTCCTTCAGTCTGTCATTGTCTGCGTCTGCCTTCCCTTGCTAATTTATGCTGTTAGATTACACACCAATATTATTTTAACTTCTGGTTACACAATTATAGCCAAATTTGATATAAAAAAACGTTAAATATTATTTTATCACAATAAAAATGTTCAACTTCAGTTTCTCTCTTTTAGAATGATATTTTACATCTTAATTTCTCTTGATTAGACTCATCAACAAGAACTACATTGCCAATTGTCTGAATGTACATGAAATACAAAATTGAAAGTTCTACCATAGTTAGTGTTTTGTTTTGTTATTTTGCACTAAATAAATAAATGTCAAATTAAATAAGGGTAAACTTAATTTAAAAATAATGTATAATTTAAACACACCCAGTGAATGTTGAGTGGATGCTGACGTATGAAGAAATGAGACTCCATTCTATGACTCTGGCTGGCAAGTTGACTGTATCAATTCCTCTATTGGTGAAGGTGGTGCCCGGGTGCTGTGTCCACTGCCTGTTTCTCCTGCTTCATGCCTCTCTATGAGTCAGTCCACTAATGGCCCTTAGGTCATAGTAACATGTGTGGATTTCCGCCTGCTCCCATAGAACATCCTTACAGTTATAATACTTTCTGGGATCCGCCTCCCTAATGTTTTTTGCAGTTTCTAGAATAGTGAGCAAGGCATTCCCAAACAGACTGTCATTTCCAGCCACAAAGTCGTCAACCAGGATCTCCAGTTACTGCTCCCTGAACTCCCTCTTCATTGTCCTTTCCACCTCTTCTAGTGGCTGCTGCCATGACCTAATGCCACACTGCTAGTCTACTTCATGGGGTTGAGAGGTCACGTTTAACTGCAGCTGCAACATTCCCAGTTTGAAACTCGATTCACAATTGGCATTGCTTACTGAATTGCAAATTGGAAATCGGTATTAAGTGATAGCGTTCATTAGAAAATTGCTGTTTGGTAATGATGAGCTTACTACATGTGATATTGTGATTGGTAAATAGGTAACAAATTACTGGATCAAATTTCGTACATTAGGCCTTTAACTGAGAATCCTTATGTTTCTTGATATACAAAAGCTCCAAATTGTTATCTGTTGGGACTTCCAAATATACAGCAATTTATGGCATGATTTACCTCGCAGGAAACACTAGAAAAGTTACATCTGCATTTGACTATAATCAATTCAAATACATGAGTATGAATTTGAATTTATTATTTCTTAGGATTTGAAAGACCATGTGAAATTCATTGGTCAAAACAAACTGCAATTGCGCTGGTGTACAAATGCACCTTTAAGTGAAGAAAATTAGGTAACAACATTATACGAAAATAGAGGTGATAATTCCATAAAATAAAATATATATGGCCTGATTTATAGTTTGGCAGACAGGGCACTGTGTGTGACCAAGTACTATGTCCCCCATTCACTCGTTCTGCCTTCTCTAGTCTCAGTTTATTGTGAGTCAAGTGGATCATCAGTTTTCTGACAGCGGTGTCCACAGTGGACTGCCAGCAGGAAACTTACTTTGACAGCCAGAATACTTGTCATTGGAATAAGTACAACAGAGAAGCCCCAATATTTAGTGCAGGGGGGTGATGTTCTTTTTTATCCTTCATCACCAGAAAGGAAAACCTGGAAGTCACAAACAGAACAAAAACATGCTTGGTATTCTCTTGGGAGTAAAGGTAATTATTTATTGGTTTTTGGAAAACAACCGCCTGCTTTGGGAGGTTGTTTTGGAAAAACAAAAAAATGTGCTGCTTAGCCTCCTAAACGATGGCTGCTGTGCACCAAACTTGGAGTACCTTGATGTAGGTTCTGTGAACGCACAGAGATAACTGCAGGGCAGAAGACGACCTTTAAATATGGTGGTATTCTCTCCAACTGGGTGGCGCATGTAATGTCCTCTTCCACCTTGATGGACAGAGGTAAAACTGCCGAACTCATAAATGGCCCTTAGTGTCAAACAATAATTGAGTTGATACTTTTGTTGCGAATTAAATGGAGCCTGGTAGATGTTTAAATAAATTACTTTAAAAAATCAAGAGTAAAGCACAAAAAGAGAACTTACAAATTATAAACTTTCAGGAAACAGACTCTCCTGTGACATCAACAATAAGGTGTCATTGATTCTCCCAATTGTATCAACTGGGTTTCAGAGAGCTAAACAAGGTAATGGTGTGAATTAACCCTTTGTGGATGGTCACCCCACATGTTTCACCTTCATTCAAAACTCTATTTGTTCTGGTATTCAAAACGTGCTATGTGAATGCATGGCGGAGGATCTGTCTAAACTGGCTGGCCTTACTATGGTGGAGATAAAGGTCATCTGCAAAGCAAGGAACCTGAAAGTGGGACTCAATGCCTAAACTGAGAGTACAAGAAAGCTCTCTTGAAGGAGGCCCGCTAGGCTCATATTTCCTTATCCTTAGAGGAGAATGAGGTTGAAGTAGAGGAAGAGCCAGTACAATAGTTGGATGTTCCCCAAAGTGCAGTGGTCACTTCCTGTGCAGATGTCTAATGGTAAATGAAATCTTATGACTTCAGGTCTTCATTTAAAGATTGTGGGAAACCAGTTATGTCTATTCCTGTGCAGATGAATAAAGATAGATGCAGTCATGTCACTTTCTGTGCAGATGGCTTTATGGCTAATTAGCATTAAGAGGCCTGCAGTTGATGCTATCAGTGCTGTCCTTTGGTGAGGTGTGGATTATTGCTCTCCAAGCAGAGTCAATGGCCTGGAAAGATAGCATGGGTGAGGAGACTCCACAAACCTAACTAAATTGAAAGTAAGCAGGGTGTGGCAAAATAGTTCATTAATAAGGGAAGCCTAGAGTGCAGGGGTCATTTAATCCCAAGATACTTTTAGGCACTACTTGCTTCAGTTTCCATAGAGGAGAGAGTTGGTCCCAGAACCATTTTAGAGTGGTTGAGTGTGATGTTTGTATTCAACACCGTAGACATACCTGAGGATGAGCCACACGTCAGGTTCAGACATGTTAGATTTTACTGAGATGGGCTTTGGGGTAGTTTGCAGTAAGGCAAACGAGGTGTGCTGAAAGAGGGGAAAGGGTTTCCCTTTGGAATCTATAGCAATTTGGTTAGAGAACGTCCAGCAGTCACTCCCACCTACTGGCTAGTGAACTCAACAAATATAGCGCCCCACCCCGAGCTCTTCAGAAAATATTTGTATCTGTGGAAGAACAGAAGAGGACTGAACCTGCTGTCTGTCACTTGTGTGGAGACCTGAAGGTATGGACGTTCTCTTGCTTGTATCTAGGAATAAGAAGTGGAATTTAAGGGCCAGTTTAATAAGAGGCCCTTTTGCTGGAGTTACCAGCTGACTAATTGTAATTAAATACTACACTGGAGCATGCTAGTCTTTGATGTAGTGAGTCCTGTCCCTAAGTGCTGTTTTTAGATGCTGTAGTGTAAAACAAAATAGGATTGGCTCTAATCAGCAAGGCTGAGCCTACATATCACATAACAAAAAGAGTTGCCAGTACTGATAACATCATTTCAGTAAATAAATTTGTCATCCACAGCAAGAAAAATAATTCAAGATAGGGTGTTGCTACTTAATCGCAGTTTTATTTTATAGAAATTCAATGATCATAACATAGTTTGTTTTTTCATAAAAAAGAGAGAAGCATTAGAAAAGTCATGAACACACCATACTATATTCATTTGAAACTTCAATCATTTAGATGCTGGGCATTTTAAAAGTGACCAAGTGGAGCTACTTTAAAAATAAGTAAAAAAGTGGGACTTAGAAAATCTTTACGTTTTAGGAGTGCTGGAAATTCAGAGAGGCCTTGGGGCACAGGTATCTGGTTTAAGGGTGACTTTTCAGACATGAGTGCCAGACTTGCGCTACCAGAGGTTTATGAGTTACAAAAAGGAGACTGAGGGCCCTATTTGGTGGATGGGCTACATAACAAATACCCCGTGCACCGTATTAAAAGTGCAAAAGGCTGTAATGCATCTATAATACAACCGATGGGACATTCACCATGTTTGTGATGGAGTATCTTGTCTGCCAACCTCTAAATAAGGTTGTAAGACAGAAAATAGAAATCTTGTCTTTGATATGCAGGTGCAAAAAGTGTCTGGCCGACGAGAGGAATTTTCTTAGTCAGAGTTATTCCCACCAATGACGTCAGCAGGATCTTGTCCATCGGATCCAGCCTCCACCATTTCTCACCGGAGGATTTTGACTTCATAAACATCACCAAGTCAGAAGGTAAACACTTTGACTGCAATGACCTGCTTGGTAAATCCTGAACTATATAAAAAGAAATATATATATATATATATATATATATATATATATATATATATATATATATATATATATATATATATATATATATATATATATATATTCACTGAAAAAACCATAGGTTATAGACCATATATAGTTAGGAATTAGCATTTAAAAAACCTTATTTTACTCACACAAAACCAATGAAATTCCATATATAGTTAGTTGTACTAACTATATATCGCGCACCCGCAATCCACTGCTGATCATGTCACATATTACATCATTCATGACATGGTCAGTGACATCACTGATGACATCACTGATGACATCTCAAATGACATCACTGATGACATCACTGATGACATCTCAAATGACATCACTGATGACATCACTGATGACAACATCCAGTGACTGTATTTTTCTGTAAAGTTAAAATATGTCTTACATATTGAAGAATGAGTGGATGTATAAGTGTCTGGATGAAGGATTTAGTAGGTGCATGACTGACTGACTGTATGAGTGAGTGGTTAAATGTGTCTCATTGAGTGCATGGGTTAGTGACTAAACTGTCTTAATTTGTGCATCATTATGTCTGTTGTTCTGTAAACTGCTGCATGTGTTGATCAGTAGCTATATGAGTAACTATATGGGTTATTGATTGGTTGCCCAAGCATTTGTATGGGAAACTGGGAGTGTGTGTGGGTGGCTGGGAAGGTGTATGACTCTGTGCATAATGTATGGGTTCAAAAGTGCATGTGGAAACAGCTGTATGGGTGGTTGACTGTGTGCATGACTGTATTGGTGAGTGAATGGATATCTCAGTGCTACATGTCAAAGTAAGTACATATGTAAAACACAGTACATGTGAGAGTTGACATATATAAATAACTGTGCATAAGAGCCAGTGAATGTGTGAGTGGCTGTATGGATCATTGTGAACTTGTATCAGGGATTGTATAAGAGAGTAAATATGTGTTAGTATATGTTTGAATAAGTAAGGTGTGTTTAACTGTATAGTTGAAGAAATGGAGGTGAGATTGTTTCTTTGCATGACTGACTGGGTGTGTGTGTAACTTCATGGATGAGTGACAATCTGCGAGTCTGTGTTTACACTGAGTGTATCTAAGGTTATATTAGAGTCTGAAGAGGTTCATCGTATTATCACATGAATGATGTCATCAGTGATGTGATCAGTAATGTCAAATGAGATGTCATCAGTGATGTCATCAGTGATGTCATTTGAGATGTCATCAGTAATGTCATCAGTGATGTCATTTGAGATGTCATCAGTGATGTCATCAGTGATGTCATTTGAGATGTCATCAGTGATGTCATCAGTGATGTCACTGACCATGTCATGAATGATGTAATATGTGACATGATCAGCAGTGGATTGCGGGTGCGCGATATATAGTTAGTACAACTAACTATATATGGAATTTCATTGGTTTTGTGTGAGTAAAATAAGGTTTTTAAATGCTAATTTCTAACTATATATGGTCTATAACCTATGGTTTTTTCAGTGAATTTTCAAGGTTTTGTAAATGCTAATTCCTAACTATATATGGTCTATAACCTATGGTTTTTTCAATGAATTTCATTGGTTTTTTAAAAGCTAATATCTATAGCTGTAAAATTTATTGTTCTTTAAATCCAAAAATATATTTTATATGTTTATTAATAATTTTTTTTAAATATTTTTTTTGTTTCGCTCCCGGTCCGCGAACCGGGAAGCTTCCCGTTAGCTCAATTTGATTCCGCGATCCGGTCCGCGAACCGGTAAGAAATCAACATAGTGACGGTATCGCGTTGCCGCGTAATGCGTCTTATGACGTACTGCGTTAGCGCACCCGGAAGTGCCCCGGGGCGCGGACCGAGGCGCGAAACGCAGCTCTCCGGAAGCGATCCGTGGCGCGAAAGCGCGACGTATCGCGTTGCCGCGAAATGCGTCTTGTGACGTATCGCGTTAGCGCACCCGGAAGTGTCCCGGGGCGCGGACCGGGGCGCGAAGCTTAGCGACCCGGAAGCTAACCGGGGCGCGTTCCGCAGCGCGTAACATGAGCGTGAGAGGTCATGTGACTTGTTAATAAAACTTTTCATTGGTTCATTTCACTTTTAGTTTCATAATTATGGAAGGCTAGGTCAGGTGACCTAAAAATAACACTTTTCATTGGTTGAGAAGTATTGTTTTTTCCAAATGATGAAAACCCCTCCTTCTTTCCTCACTCTGACTTTCATCATTGTGAGAGGAAGACCTATTTTGCTTGTTGGAAGACCTATTTTGCTTGTGTGAAAATGGCTTCATTGGTTGCTTCAGCTGGTGGACCCCCACCACCACCTCCACCTCCTCATGGGAAGAGAGGACCACCTCCCCAGGTGATTACCAACACTGAGGAGGAAGATGAAGAAATGGATGAGGAGGGAGAAGAACCACAATTCCTGGAAGAGTTGCCCCGGGTTTCCAGAAAGAAAGCCAGTTTCATCTGGCAGTTTTTTTCGATGCCTCGTGGACAAAAAAAAGTCAACGCGAGGTATGTCACCTGCCTCATATGCAAGGAACAATTGTCCAGAGGGACGGATAAAAAATACAGTTATGGTAATCACACCATGCATAGGCACATGACGAGGAAACATCCCCTAAATTACAGCCGGGCGGAATTAAGGGATATGCTGGACAATCCTAGACCAACTCCTGTGGCCAGACCAACAATACTGGTTTCTTTAACACCAGAGGAGGCACGGGAAACTGTGCCAAATATCCAAGAAAATTTTGGGCATATGATACATTTATGTATGCACTGTCGTGCATTATTAGCTTGTGGCAACATGAGCATCAATGCACTCAACCTTTCATATGAACACCATGATTGCCCTAACCGCCCCCAGTAATTTTTTTTTGCTCCTGTTGAGCCCTTTTCAACGCCTGTTTTTTGTTGTTTTCCCCCCCCAAAAAAACCAAAAAAAATATAAAATCGTTCAAAAAATACAAAAAAAACAAAAAATGTTCAAAAAATAAAAAAAAAATATAAAACAACAAAAATATTTAAAAAAAAGTTATTTTCAGAACTACCTTCCCTTTCAAAAAAAATTGCTACAATATTTAGCACTCTGGCAAGCTCTATTTCTTTTGGTTCGCTCCCGGGTTAGCTTCCCGGTACGCGGACCGGGAGCTAACCAAAAAACATTTTTTTTTTTTAAAAAGTGTAAGTATAAGGAAAGTAAACAGAGAGTGATGTTAAAAGAAAGACAGCTATAGGGAGTAAAGAAGAGATACTGTTTAATAGATCTATTTACCGAAGAAAAGACAGAAGAGGGTATAATTGTGAAAAACAAAATAGATAACGAAGTGAAAGAAAAAAAAAGAGAGTATAACATTAACAAAGAAGAGTTTCTTGGAGAATGTGAGTGAATGTTCAAAATAAGATTAAAATATGGGGAATAACAGAGAGAAAAAATAGAAAACAGAAAACAAAAAATAACAGAAAAAGATTAATTGAAACAGCAAAGAAATGTAAGTAACATAGAGCCATATCATCAACATAGGCAATAAAAGTTTTGCAGCTTTTATTGGCAGAAATGTGTCGCTAAAGCCGCTTTTGCGGCAGAAAACTGCCGCTAAAACCACTTTTTAACCAGTTTTCTGCCAATAAAAAGAGCAATAATTTTATTGGCTGTGTTCATAATATTCCCCTTAGTGTGCTTCAACTACACAGAGAAAGCATTATGAACAAGTAGTGATAGAGTGATCAGTCAAAGACACTAAGAGTAATAGAGACGGAGTGAGTGAACAAGAGTGAGGAACTATGAGAAGAGAGGGACTGAGAAAAAGAGTGGAAGGAGTTGAGTAAGTAGATAATAGAGAAAGGAATGAGGGAAGTAGCAAAGGCAGGAAACTGAGGGTTAAAGAAATGAAGCAGTGGAACTAATAGAAGTTCAATGTGATAGAAATGTAACGAAAAGAGTACAAAATATTTACCTTATAATTGTTGTTAAATTACTCACTTTTTGTTTTTATACTTTCAATCTGTGAAAGAGAGAACAAACATTTGAAAAATATTAAAACATGTATTTAAAAATTACAAAAGACAAGGGCAAAGATTGAAGGACAAACAGTTTTTCAACAACTTTGACACTTACAGAAGCTTCTGCTTCTCCAGGCCCCCTACACAGTCCTAAAGATATACATTTTAAACTAACAGTATCTTGATGCAGATGAAGTGAGGCCTATCTTAAAACATGGTGCATATTTTGCATTGCTGTTGTTTCAGAAAAGTGTCGCAAGACACTAAAATTTTAAATAATTGCTTCAGGATGCCAATAAGATGTCTACTATCCAGAGTTTTGTTTCAGGTGAGGCCTACTCAGGGTTGCAGATGAAATTTCGAGTTGTTGAAGAGAATAGAGGACATAATACATGTGAAGGTCTACCAATGAAGTGAGTCATGTCCACTGTACTCTTCAACAAAGTCCAAACCTCCTATGTTTCCCTGGACAGACCTAAACTTGATCTGCACAATGTGATTCGTAATGATAGGAAACACAGGTGATCTAATTGAAATACATGCAATTTATTTTGCTCATTTCTCAATCACATCACTTGCGTTTCCTTTGCTTAGGTATCTCATTGTGCAGATGTAGTCTAGCATATGAAAGAATACGCAGAAGTGCAGCACTGCATGCAACAACGTTGACACTTACAGAAGCCTCACCTTCTCCATGCCTCCTACACAGTTCTACATATACATCATAAATGCAAACAGTACAGAATTAATTATACATGTTAAATGGTTTATTTTTGCTGTTCTCAGAATGTATCAAAATTCACTAAAAACAGTGACTTGAAGGTATTCATCATGTAACAGCGGGGGAAAAAAAACACAATCAAAATGATTGTGTTTAAAAAACCCATACAACATCAGAAATCAAAATTCAGAACTCCTTAAAGTTAACTTACTTTCCATGACGTCCAAGGATGTCCTATGAACAGCTTACACTCTTTTGTGCTGTTATTACTTTCAGCCCGCCACTTTCTGAAAGAAAATCTCCATCGTTTTTAAAAACACGTTACATGCAATAAATGACTTCTTGCTCTCTACCACAATTTTCCACAAGGCCAAATCTTGTCAGAGCCATTTATAACTCTTGGATTTCTTGTAAGCCAATCCCGTCATTTGGCATTTCCGCAACTTTCAGAATTAAAATGTTGAAGATCATTTTCACAATCCTGGAATAGTAATATCTTCCCCTTCTTGCTCAGTCATGTTCTACTTTTCCTATGACACTGATACAAGCAGACTTACACTACCTCTATGACTACTACAATTATTTAATTCTCTACATCACTTTTAATCACAAAGCAATGTAAAACAGTAGACAGCTTTGCAGACTTACATTCCCTCTACTCCATGTTTTGATTGGCTGCTTCAATTAGTTTATAAAAAGATACAGTTTTTCTGAACTCATTCAAAGTGCACGTATTTCTCCATAATGTCCAGTCCTATGGTTAGAAGTTATGTCTCTGAACTACACTTATCCTCAAGGCCAAATTGTGTAGGAGCCATTAGAACTTCTTGAAATTCCACAGAGCACATCCCGAGATTCTTTCCCTAAAATTTTGGTTTTAAAAACACCAGGTAAGAGTTTTTAAGGTCATACGGCAATTTTTTTGTGAAAATTAAAACAGAATCATTGCAGAATGACCAGCCATTTCTAGACTTTAAATAAGCTGTGTAATGTCCTGATGTTATTGAAGGGCCGTCATGATATATAATTGCTGCAGTTACAAAAGTCCTTCCTGATATTGACAACTGCGAAGCTACAACATTTTTAATTAAAGTTGTCAATTTTGTTCCATCAGGCCTACATCGTTGGAACATTATAATGACATACTGGCCATATGTTCGTATAAATAATGTGGACATCATTTCAGATTTACATTGGCTACACTCCATGTTGTGATCAGCTGCTTTTACTAGCTTATTAAAGGAGACTGATTTACTGTCTGGCAAAGTTAAATATATAAATCTTTCTGAGTCTACACTAGTAGTACTTGATACCATACAGTTCTCGCAGTCATGCTGCCATTGATAAGAAAGCCCAAACAGCTGATCTACATCTACACCTTCAGCATGTAATACATCAAGCATATACATTAAAAACTCCTGACAATCTTGCTGAATATTTTGAGAGAATTGTGTTTGGCCTGAACATCTGTCTAACAGATTTCGAATTTCAGACACACTTTCTATGTTTCTTCTATCAGTGGTACATTTCTCTAACACAGAATTTAACAAACTGCAAAATCTTTGATCAGAATTGACCACAATCTCTTCTTTTACATTTTTTAGAGAAAATAAAACATTAACTACTACATTAGCATAGCAGTTGACACCAGAACTGTTTTCAAACTGAAAACCAACAACATCTTCAACAGAATCCTTTTTGTTTCTGCTTGTAATTTTAGGTTCATTGACTTTTTGTCTTTTTGCTACAACCTCCCCAGTATTGTTCTCATTTCTTCGTTTCCGGCCTACCACACGTTTCTCAAACAAAGGATACTGAGGCAAATGTGGCGCATACTCTCTTCTTAACCTATTGTATTCCTTAACACAATCTAGATCTGCACAAATGTTTGTGACATCACATTCAATCAAGTACAATCCCGATAAAGTTCTAACTCGTGACAATGCCACATATGCCATACCCTCCTTGAACACAGAACTGCCAATATTCACCAATGCACTGTCTACGCTTAAACCTTGCGATTTATGAATTGTCACCGCATATGCCAAGCAAACAGGAAACTGCTTACGGCGAACATATAAGTCTTTTACAAGCAAAAATCTAGCAGAACAACGACCAATTAGCTGTACTTCCTCAATGCCATCAAATTTAATTTTTAAAAATTCAATTCCATCTCTATTTCTGTATTTCACAAAATCAACAACATTACCCATTGATCCATTTACCAGACCTCTTTCAACATGTAAATTCCTTCTTAAAATTATACGGCAGTTCAAGCACACATTCAGAGTCTTTTCAAAACCTGCAGTTTTAGATATACTCTTCTCTAATGAATCCAATTTTGTTTTCAGATTCTCAGACAAAATAATTGTTGATCCCATATGCTCTACTCTATCAATAGCTTCCAGTTTCACAATCTCTTGCTTTTCTAAATGCAACATTTTGTTGTTAAATTTGGCACATTCTGCAAGAGTTGGCATCAAACATATTCCAGATTTCTTCTCAGTAATTTTCTGAAAAATATTCTCAGGCACAACATCTTGTTCTGGATATAAATTTGACAGTAATCGTGCATGTAAAGCTTCTTTCCCATGCTCGGTCACTTTTCCAATTCTAACATCTTGTAGAATAGTCTTGTAAACTTCATCCTTCGCCTGACGCATATTTTCATGCAGTTCAGCATAATTGAAGTTTAACCATATATTGACGTTGCCAATGCTGCCTAGGCATTCCTGGTATCTTCATGCGTGAGCATTTTGAACACAGGTTGCCCTTTCACTGGTGTCAGCTGCAAAAGATCTCCGAAAACAATGATGTGTTTGCCACCAAATAACACATCATACTCTGTTTTGAGAACTTCTTGCATCCTCAAATGCACAAAGGCAAGCATGACATTGGAAACCATGCTTACTTCGTCAATGATAAGAAGTTTCATTTTCCTCAAGATTCTTGAAACTTCAAAACAAGCATCTCCAGATAGCTTGTGATATTGTAATTTGTTGTCATGCTCCACTGGCAGCATCAGTAAACGATGTAAAGTAATCCCTTTAATATTATGTGCTGCCAGTCCAGTTGGAGCAGTGACAACACAAGACAGCGATGACTCTGTCCTTTCCTGCAAATAGCATGAAATTGCTTTAATGAGGAAACTTTTTCCAGTTCCCGCTTCTCCACTCACGTACAGTCGGACAGGCTTCAACGACGTACATGAGCACTCTTTCTTGTCATGACTTAATCCATGATCAATTTGCAGGGTAACTTCGTCATATATTTTCCTCTGCTCAACGTTGAGTTGTCTTTCCAACTCTTCTAAGTTAACCGCATCCTCCTGAGCATGTGCCATGGCTCTTTCCACTTCATTCATGGCAGTGGCAGCTTCATTTTCGATAACAGGTCCTCCTAGTGGATCCTGACTCAATGAAGCAGAACTCTGACTGTCCTGAGAACTGTCTCTGGCAATCTCGGCTGCAATCGTTGCTTCCTGCTCAATTTCCGCATTCAACATTTCTACATATTTGGGAAAAGCAGGACATTCTATGGTCTCCTTGGCGGCATTGAAAGAGTCTTCGTAACAGAGGAAATCTCCAAGCAGTTCCTCTTCTGCACGCCAAGGCTTGAAAAGTTGCAAAAGTGCTAAATAGAAAAACTCCTTTTTTTCAGGAGATTCGCCACTCAATTTTCGATGGTTTACCAAGTGGCATTTTCTTTGCTTGACCAGACATCCCTCACTTCCTATTACAGCATACACTCCTTTCTCAGTATCTTCTTTGATGTTCCTCTTGAATATGTAATTTTGCAGAACCTCATACAGACAAACATTCTCGAGGTGACTGCTTCGATTTGGATAATATGTATCCAACATGTTTGTCTTCAAAATGTCGGTACTGTTTGGCTCCTTTTCCGCCAAATACTCAATTTCCCGCACAGGTTTGAGAACTCGATTACGCGTTGCAGCAAGACCAAGACTCGCCCAAACGATACTCCTGGACTTGGCATAGAGACTTGCTGAAGACAACCGGTCAGAACATTCGTACGCTCCGATTTCTCGATGCGACAACATCTTCAGACTGAAACTGTACAACTTCTTGCTGAGGCTCTTTTCATGGGAAATGTCCTCCCACATATCCTTCAATTCTGTCTTCTCTTTTTTGGTGATGTAAGACGTCACATACCGAGCCACAGCCATACAGTTATCAGCCACAAACTGTATATCCATGTTAGCATTCCACATGGACAAAATCACCGGGTTGTAGTCGTTGATGTACTTGGACTCTTCGTTCCTCTTCAAATTGTAAGTGTTTTTAGGTGATTTCTTCATGACATTGTGTCGCAGCGAAGACATCAAACTGTTTACTCTTCCTTTATAAATCCACGGTCGTGGAAAGCCGAAACGACATTTAGTGTAGAACTTGTCCTTGTTTCGGAATTTACGACGGCAGTACTTTCCACATCGATGGCTTTGGAAACGCAGAACTTTTTCTCTTAGGCTTTTCTTCTCCTTTGCGTTTGGAACAGCACACGTAGAATACTGTTGGATGAAACTCATCACTGAGTCTTCTGGATCCGTTCCAAATTTAGGTGCATCCTTGATCCACAGCAACATATGTATATGAGGAGCACCTCTTGCTTGGTACTCTTTTCTCCAGAAGAAATCCAACACCTCTCCAAGAGGTGGATTCTTCTTATTCATGATGAAAGACATCATAGCTTCAAATCTATGATTGAAGTACCTACATACATTGACTGGATCCAAAGAGCACAGTTCTCCGGGTGTCTTGAATTCGATGTTATCTACGTTAGCATTTGCCTCTCGTAGAAATTCAAGTAAGTCTTCCCAGCCATACTCGGCACAGCTCAGAGTGAGGAACCATGTGGGAGTACCTAAGTTCCTCAGCATACATTTTAAATCACCATGACGACGGTACCAGTACTCATTAGTACCACGCTGACACGCCATGAGATTATTCAGGTGAGAATCCAAAATACTATCTTGGACATTGACTTTATCCATAAAGTCACTTGCCGAGATGTTTTGCATGTGTATACCACTTTTCAAGATGTGGTTCACTGCATATGACAGTCCAGACAGATCGCTTTCAAACAGGAGATGAAACAAATAAGGAATGCATTGTCGAAACCTAGCATCTCCTGCATACAATCGCAAAGTCCGGTATTCAGAAGCAGGAATTTGATGAGGTCGCTCATCATATCTTCCTCCCTGACCTGTTGGAAAAAGCTGTGGGAAACACCGAGCTTCCAAACTTTCCTCCCAAACACTAATGGGACTCCCTTTGGCTTGTTTCATTTGAAACAACTCAATAGCATTCCCCATGACTTCCTTGGAATGCAAAGGATGAACACTATAATGTTCATATATTTCTTCACTAGTAGAGGGTTCTACTTTCTCAATTTGACCAGCACACAAATCGCTATCCTCTTCCTCACTTACTTCCTCTTCTGCAACATATACATTCTTATAGTATTTATTATTTTTTTTCAAATACAATGTTGCCTTTTTAACTTTCCTAACATCTACTAAATCTTGCCATATTTTCTTATTCTTTGTCGGAACCCCATTAACTAAGATAACCAGAGGTTCCTCTTCCACTTTTTCTACTCCAATTGTGTTAATGTTTTTCTTCAAATCTAGAGGCAAATAAACAACTCTTCCCTTTAATCCTCTCTGTAAATCTGATGGAGGCAATTTCCCTGTCTTTGGCTCCATTCTTACAATAGCCTGAAAGGGATGGATACTTTGAATCAAAATAGATTCATAAGTATTTAAATCCTTCAATTCAGAAGGAATCTCAACCAATTCCAGATTATTATGAACTGCTCTAGCAGGCATCTGGTTTTGATTTAATTTGCAAGAACAATAAGTACACACACGTTGATCCAATCCCAAATCAAAACAATTTTCTACCATCAAGTATGTTGCAAAATCCTTCCATTCACCATTATTTTCCCTTTCACTTTTTGCATATAAATCCACTAACTTAGTCTGATTCTTATAATAAGTGCGTCGACAACACACACAAGTGAAATTCGGCCTCTCACTTGATTTCACCTCAAACGTCGCAATTTCCCTCTGGAAATTATCTGTACTGGAAACCTGTACACTATCTTCCACAAGACCCTCTTCTTCTTGCTCAATTTCAACATTCTCCTCTTTACTTCCAAAGTAACAAAACTCAATTTCTTCACATATATTCTTCACATCTATTTCAGAACCATGCAAAAGAGCAGCACATAATTGTTTAAGCATAATTGCTGGACTTTTAGCATAATACAACATTCTAACTAATTTCCTCGCTTTGTTATGATGCACTGCTAGCATCCTGAAATGATGAAAAACACTCTGGCATACTCTCCTGGAAAGACAAGCCAGTGAATGTCCATGCAAACTTGTCACTTCTCTTACTCTGCAAGGATCTAATTCTTGCAACAACATCATTTTCTGCTTCAAACTTTTCTTATTAAATGACCGTACAAAATCACAAAGCAAATTGATGGAATCCTGTCGCACACTGCAAATACTACTACACTTCCAGGTGTACACAGGACCCTTAGCACGTCTTCCTAAAACCTCATTACCTAACACCTCTTCTGCCTCTGTTGTCACAAGTTTTTCTTTTTCAACTGGACAACCATCTTTCACTTCATAAGCACGACCACTGGTGTCAACTGCATGCACCAAATCATTATCCTGGAAATAACTCTCCTCATTAAAAAATGCCTCACAGCTTGAACTATGCATCCATTCTCCAGAAAAAACTTCACAAAAATTACTACGATTAACTATTCTCTTCCATCTACTATTTCTTTTGAAATCAAAAATTGCCTTGTTTAGCTTCCTAATTCTATTGATTATCAAAATAAATAACTTACGTTTAATTTCAAATGCCTGATCAATAACTTTCTCAACTTTTTTTTTTTTTATAAAAAACTAGTTTATGTTGACCTTTCTTAATATTTTTTAACAAATTGCCAATTATCCTGTTCCGGAACATTCGTTTACGAATCTCCCTAAACTGTTGTTTCCTTCTACTATCATGCACAGAGTTATCTCTTGCTCTAGCAGTAACATTTTTCATTGGCCTTTCTTTTCCATTTGATTTCCTTCTCGTTTTATGGACTGAAACATTTTCTGTAGTAATATTTTTTTTATTACACATATTTCTTATAAAGTGTTTTGTGCTCTTACCCGGTGCTTTCTTCGTGACTTGACAAATCTTTTTGTTAGAGGACTGCTGCGTATTATTTTTCACCTGCTGTCTTTGACGTTTTGCAGCCTTTCTCTGTCTTTCTATTGTAGGCATGGTGAAATCTTGAAATGATCTGCAGTTGAATCTGTGGAAAAATATAATAAATAATGTTATTAACCATTATTACCAAACAGTAAATCAGTAACAGTGATAAAAAACTTAACACACTACTTGACATTTTAATTAGAAGATTTTTTAGTCGTTGGCAAATTTACAATACAGAAATACCAGAAAAGAAATGACATTTATATTTATGTTACCTATGCTATTTTATATGTGAATCTGATCTAATTTTATGAGCATATTTTAATATTTTATTGAAGACACTACACATAACCTGCTTTTGAATGTGTCTTTATTTTTAAATTAAACGGTTTACCTTTTTACTTTTTATTAATTATAAATTTTAAAAATAAATGTTTATAGTTCCAAAGGCTCAAGCAGGTCAGCTTCCCATCCTATATCATATAATTCGGACAAATCTGCATCCTCATCACGCTCTTCTTCATCCTCAGGATTTAAATCATCCAATGGATCAACATCCACTGATGTTTCAATTACAAGTTCAATGATGAGGTCAAAATCAACTGATTGCAGATTGTCGCTCATGTTGAGGTTGTCTTTATCTTTAAAGAAAGATAACAACAATGAGATGTTGCAGAGTAAGAGACAAATCTCACAGATTATAATAGTAAAATTGTTTAACAAGAGTAACATTTTGCAGCTATTATTTAGCCATGTCCAGCGATGCTGAGCAGGTGAAGCCTACGTCTAATTTTTCACTGAACAGGACTCATCTGTTCTTAACCTTGGATAAGCCTCACCGACTCTGTGTCCCCTGCACATACTTAAATGTAAAGGGGCAGATTTATGTTAAATGGCACATCCCCAGGCATGCACCAGTTAACGTGCACCACTGCTCTGCCACCCATGGTGTGCCGCATTTACAATCAGATAGGAGAAACCTGTGTCAAAACCCTGCGCCTGCTTGAAGCAGGCATAGGTCTTGACGCAACATTGTGGAGATGGTGCACCCCTGAGCCTTGCTGGAGCTGCATCGCACTTGCGATACAACTCCAGCAATGCGCCACCTTAACGGCACAGATGCGTCAAGCATCTGTGCCGTTTTTGCCCCATGCTGCGCCGCATTGTAAATGCAGCACACCATGGGTGGCGGAACAGCGGCGCAAGATGACTGGCACATCCCTGGTGATGCACCAGTCATCATAAATCTATCCCTAAGCTTCTTATCTTGTTAGAGATGAACTGCCATATGTATCATCAAAATATTTTGCATTTCCTAAATAGCGAATTTTAAGGAATAAATAGCGATTCTTTACCATTCCTAATTTGCGATGAGCAAATTGCTAATTGCAAGTTACACATTCATTTCCATGGGCTAGGAGGCTCATAGGAATGAAGGTTTAATTTGCGATTAGCAATTTGCTCATCACAAATTAGGAATTTTTCCAAGGGTGCAGGGGTGTCTCAAGAACACTCTGCTGCACACCTGAAAAAGAAATTTGGGGGCATATGGCACACATACATGCCCTAAGGGCATGTGTTGGCGTCATATGGGACCTTTTGTTTTTTTAAAAAAAAGCTTTTTGAAAAGAATTCACAAATTACCACCAATTTACCACAATAGTTTCCAAATCCTTAATGTCATTTTTTACATATTTTTTGTTTGATACATTGCATTTAAGTAGTCACAAAATTTGCAAATCCTTCAGTGCAATTGCAAAATAAGGAATAGCAAATTTTGCTACTCCTTATTTTGCATCAAACTTGTTTGATACATACCATTTGTCTAATTAACATTCGCAAAGGCCAAAATTCGTAGAATTTTGATCTTTGCGAATGCTAATTAGCTTGATACATATGGCCCCAAGTGAGGCCTGTCTTACGACATGGTGCATCTTTTGCATCACTGCTGCATCGGTTTCATGTGGTACGTTTTTTTTACACCATGACATATCTGCCTAAATGCATCAATTTGTAATGTTGTCGCCTCATAGCAAATCTTTTGCACCACCGCTGCATCATAAAAGTGACGCACAGTGGCACAAAAGAGGCATACACCTATCATAAATCTGTCCCTAGCATTTTAAATGATTAATCCAGGATGACGATAAAGTGTGGCCTATCCAGAGGTTTGTTTAAGGTGAGGCCTACTCAGGATTGCAGATTAAAGTTACGCTTGATGAAGAATACAGAGGAGATAATACATGTAAAGGCCTACCAATGAAGTAAGTAATGTGCACTTTATTGCGCCAGTCATCATAAATGTATCCCTAAGCTTCTTATCTTGTTACAGATCAACCACCATATCTACCATCAAACTATTTTGCATTTCCTAAATAGCAAATTTTAAGGAATAAATAGGAATTCTTTACTATTCCTAATTTGCAATGAGCAAATTGCTAATTGCAAATTACCCATTCATTTCCATGGGCTAGGAGGCTCATAGGAATGAAGGTTGCAATTTGCGATTAGCAATTAGCTCATCACAAAATAGGAATTTTTTCAAGCGTGCAGGGGTGTCTCAAGAACACCCTGCTGCACCCCTGAAAAATAAATTTGGGGGCATATGGCACACCTACATGCCCTAAGGGCATGTATGGGCGTCATATGGGACCTTTTGTTTTTTGGAAAAAAATGCTTTTTGAAAAGAATTCGCAAATTACCACAAACTAGAAGTTGGTGGTAGTTTCCAAATCCTTAATATCATTTTTTACATATTTTTTGTTTGATACATTGCATTTAAGGAATCGCACATTTTGAATTAAGGACATTTTAAGTCATTTCCACATGTGCAGTGTTTTCAAATTATGATTTGAAAATCGTTTTTGGGGAAAAGTAATGGTTTGCAAATTTATGACAAGGACATAATGGTGTATGCTTCTCTATAAGGCATTTCAGTGTCTCTGATGTCATTTTTCCCATATTACATTATAAGACCTTTCCCCATGGAGCACATTCCTTGTAAATATGCTCCCACCTGTGCATGGCGAATTTAGATTTTGACTGTTTGAGTCACATAGCCATGTTAAAAGTGACCCAAAAAAATTGCAAACGTTTTAAAAAAACACATTCATGTGTCTTAAGGACATTTTAAGTCATTTCCCCATGGACAATGTTTACTAAGTGGCGCAAAAGAGGCATACACCTATCATAAATCTGTCCCTAGCATTTTAAATGATTAAATCAAGATAACAATAAGATGTGGCCTATCCAGAGGTTTGTTTAAAGTGAGGCCTACTCAGGATTGCAGATTAAAGTTACGCTTGATGAAGAATACAGAGGAGATAATACATGTAAAGCTCTACCAATGAAGTAAGTGATTTCTACTTCATTGCGCCAGTCATCATAAATGTATGCCTAAGCTTCTTATCTTGTTAGACATCAACCGCCATATGTATCATATAACTATATTGCATTTCCAATAAAGCGAATTTTAAGGAATAAATAGCGATTCTTTACCATTCCAAATTTGCAATGAGAAAATTGCTAATTGCAAATTACCCATTCATTTCCATGGGCTAGGAGGCTCATATAAATGAAGGTGCAATTTGCGATTAACAATGTGCTCATCACAAATTAGGAATTTTTCCAAAGCTGCAGGGGTGTCTCAATAAAACCCTGCTGCACCCCTGAAAAAGAAATTTGGGGGCATATGGCGCACATAAATTTTAACAACATTCCTTTACCTCAAAAACGATTTTCAAATCATAATTTCAAAACACTACACATGAGAAAATTACTTAAAATGTCCTTAAGACACATAAAAGCGTTTTTTGATTGCCTTTCCTGCATGGTTGGGTCACTTTTAACATGGCTATGTAACACAAACATTCAAAATCTAAATTTTCCATGCACATGTGGGAGCATATTTACAAGCAATTTGCGCCACAGAGAAAGGTCTTACACTAAAATGAGAAAAATAACATCAGGGACAGTCAATTGCCTTATAAAGAAGCATACACCATTATGTCCTTGTCATGAATTTAAAAACAATTCCTTTACCCCAAAAACGATTTTCAAATCATAATTTCAAAACACTGCACATGGGAAAATGACTTAAAATGTCATTAAGACACATGAAAGCGTTTTTTGATTGCCTTTCCAGCATGGTTGGGTCACTTTTAACATGGCTATGTAACACAAACATTTAAAATTTAAAATTACCATGCACAGGTGGGAGCATATTTACAAGCAATTTGCGCCACAGAGCAAGGTCTTACATTAAAATGGGAAAAATAACATCAGGGACAGTCAATTGCCTTATAAAGAAGCATACACCATTATGTTCTTGTCATAAATTTAAAAACAATTCCTTTACCTCAAAAACGATTTTCAATTCATAATTTCAAAACACTGCACATGGGAAAATTACTTAAAATGTCCTTAAGACACATAAAAGCGTTTTTTGATTGCCTTTCCTGCATGGTTGGGTCACTTTTAACATGGCTATGTAACACAAACTTTCAAAATCGAAATTTTCCATGCACAGGTGGGAGCATATTTACAAGCAATTTGCGCCACATAATTCATAATTTTCTCCTTAAAGCACACTATTCTCTATCTAAGTTAAAGAAATATTTTCTCACCTTAGCAAATACTTTGAGTTTGAAAACAGTCTCAGAAACACACCAATTTGTCTTCAGCAGAGCAAAAGGTATGCACTCCAGAGTCTGCAGCTATCAAAAGCACAGAAATGCTGTAATTCTTCACACATATTTCTCATGTCAACCAATCAAAACTCTTCCCTCACTTTTTTTCAAATGAAAACCCTTCCCCCCTCTGCCCTTTCTGTCTTTTCTGCATGGCAACCACCTCATTGGAAGACTTCTGGTGTTTGCAAGTTCACACAACTTTGTTGCAATTGAACTCTGAACTCTCAGTGCACCTGCATATCCAGTGCATTCTTTCATTTAATGATTTTTTATTGACCATTCAAAATACATCTTTCAAAGAACACATCCGTGCACCCTAACTTTCTGTTTTCAGCAATCAAAATCCACCAATCACTGTTACTGCTTCATGAACACAGAAACTCCACAGTTTTTTTCATTTTAAACTCTCATTTTTTCAACTGCCATTTCATTGCCACACTTCATCTGACTGCAGGAGAACCTTCTCTCACCATGTTTTCTGTCTGGATTGTTGGACATAGTTATATTCACTGGGCTCAAAGGTACGTTGAAAACAGGAAATTACCTAACCTCAATTTACAAGATGTGGAAATTAAGTGGTTTGGCCACAGAGGATTAAAATGTCACCAATTGATACCATTGGTGAAAACCTTTATGCATTTGCCCAAACCTGACCTGTTAATTGTGCACTGTGGAGGTAATGACTTGGGCACTTTGACTGGTGTAGGTCTGGAAATGCTTTTAAAGGACACCTTTGAGCAATTAATGGCACTTTTTCCTCAGACTGCCTTGGTATATTCAAATATATGCCAAAGACAGAAATGGAGGTGGTCAAACCAATTTTGTCCACAAATTGAGAAG
Source organism: Lissotriton helveticus (assembly GCF_964261635.1). Taxonomy (NCBI): domain Eukaryota; kingdom Metazoa; phylum Chordata; class Amphibia; order Caudata; family Salamandridae; genus Lissotriton; species Lissotriton helveticus. The sequence continues at coordinate 338,307,897 of NC_136063.1, read as the reverse complement.
TCGAGGAAGCATGTAAACAAATCTGTTTCAGCTTACATGAGAGACCATGGAATGGGCTCCCTGTACAACAATAACTTGCGATACTACATGCAAGATATCTACAGAGGAGATGGAGTTCACTTCTCAGATGAGGGCAACAGAGTTTTCACTCTGAATTTAAGAATGTGCATTGGTACCTACTTATAAGTACCTAAATGTACCATAAACCCAAAAGCTCTTCTCAGAGCTACCCTACATCTAATCACTCACAATTATTATTTTACTCTAACATTTTCACTAATTTTCAACAAAGTACGCTCCCCGGGGCGCTACCCGGTACGCGAACCGGGAGCTAACCTCGCGAAATTTTTTAAAAAAATGTTTTTTTTTCGCACATATGGGCCTCCTCAGCCACCCTCACAAAACCTAGGGGGTCAAGATAAGTCTACCGTGCCCCCCTTCTACCCATTCTGAACATTATTTGCCCTCCATCTTGTATCTAAATTCGACCGAAACACAAAATGGTGGACTCCCGGAACGCTTAAGGTTCGCGAACCGGGGCGCTCAACGGTTCGCGTACCGGGTCGCTCCCTGGGAAGCGCACCATCAAAAAAGGTGGGAAAGTAGTTCACAGAAAAGCCACTGGAGACAATTTCACCAAATATAGATTAGCTCATACTACATACCAATCCCTACCATTTTCACAAATTTGATTGGAATTCCATTTAGTCATTTAGCCTGTAGACCTCTCTAAATACCCTGAGGTAAATTACTTCACAAAATACATCTGAAGTGTTGGAATTGACAACCAATGAAAATGTTACTTTCATTTTCTATTTTTTTTACCTGACATTTCATTGGTTATATACCTGAATATATATAAAGGAAGAGAAGAAAACACAGCCATTTTGACTACTACTTCTTGCTGTACATTTCAATAGTATTTTCACTAATTCCTTCAACTTCTTTCTAAAGGTAAGTTTTTATTTTTAAAACTGAAGTATATTGTGCACTATAAGTTAATATGGTAAACTTTTTCTGATAGATATATACTATCCCTCTGTAGTAGTTATAGATTTAGAGAGACTTCTCTGTTATAGTTAAGGATGGAGTTAGGCTTCTCTTGTATAATTATGAATTTACTTACGTTAAATCACATACACATTTTTATATTCCTACTTCCACTCTGATACTATACACTGCCCAAAGATAAATTCACTGATAAAAAATGCCTATCTAAAATTATTCCCAACATTGCCCTATCTCTACTAATATATATTTTTTTAATTCAAATTTCAGGCAAAATGGAAGGCGAAAACCAAGTTTCTTTTGAAATGGACCTGCAAGACAGCAGCCAAGAATTGATTGATACAATTGATCAAATTGACATTGAATTTTTCGATGAAACTTGGGACAATGAACTACTTCAATGTGTACAAGCAGTAGATAACCTCCTTGCAAATGAGGACATTTTACACCCTCAAAGACTACAATGTATATTCCATGATAATTATGAAATTTCTGACAATGAAATGTTAGAAAGTTTAATAAATTATGAAACACAATCACATTAAAAAAAAATGCTTAAAAAATAAAGAAAATAAAAAATAATCAACAAAAACAACAATCAATTAACATACAGCATTTGAAAAGTCTATCATTCATTTTTCATTGCAGTACGCTGCCCAGAACGCTTCCCGGTTCGCGGACCGGGCGCTCCCCACGTTTTTTTTGCCCCGCGGGGCCCTTTTAAAACCTCCACATTAAACCTAGGGGGTCAGGGAGGATCTAGTATGCCCCCTTATTGTAATTTTCGCCTTTGTTTTGGCCTCCTCTTGTCTCTCAATCCTACCGAGAGACAAGATGGCGGCCGCTCCGGACTGTTTAGAATGTTGACAGACACCGGAGAGCCAATCAGCTTCGCTACGCAAAGTTCCGTTACGCGTCAGGTCCGCGGACCGGAGCGCTGCCCGGAGCGCGCTTACAGATATATATCTTTTTTTAAACGTTAATTTCTCAAAATCCACTGGAGCACATATATTGAGACCTAGAAAAGGCACATCGGGCTACCAGTCCCTACAATTTTGCCAAGTTTCGTGCAAATCCATTCAGCCGTTCGGGCTAAAAGTGAGGCCAACCGCCCTATGGAAAACTCAATGTTAAAAACACGTTTTGGGACCCCCCTTTTTTCTCGGCCCCCCCTGGACGAACCCCCCCCAAATTTTCAGGGGCTGCTCAGAAACAAAATGTTCCATTTTCCAGAAAATTTCAGCCAATTCCGTCCTCAAACGCCAAAGTTATTAGACATAGAATTTTCAAAAATCCCATAGGGAAAAAATCCTAACTATATATACCTACTGGCGACCGCCAGTAGGTAATATATATATATATATATACATATATATCACTTTCTGCTCATTTCGCGGCCCATGCACTTCTTGCAGCCGTGCGTAGCCCCTCGGTCGAGCAGACCGACATCTATCTTCATTCCCTTTCCTAACTCAGGAAAGAATTGGGTGGCACTCCAGAAGTCGATTCCAAAAGTTTTATTTTTCAAGTAACAGGGACATCCAAACTTCCAGCCACCTACGCGTTTCGATCTCTTACTGAGATCTTGCTCATTGCGACCCAATTCTTTCCTGAGTTAGGAAAGGGAATGAAGATATATATATATATATATATATATATATATATATATATATATATATTTTTTTTTTTTTTCAAAGCAAATGTCCCTTACTGGAGGAGGAGCGACTGCTCAGCTGGTGCCGGTGACGAGTCAAGGACAAGACTCGTTGTAGATTTCGAGCAATTTCAAGCCAATGATTGTGGGATTTAGCACTCAGCTATCACCCCACACTAAGTACACAATTGTACACAACCCTGCAAGAGAGTTGATATACTCAGCTTGCCTTAGAGTAAATTAATTCCTCTAAGTTACAAAGGCACTAAGCCTAAAAGTGAGACTATCACACCGTCACCAAACATATGGCTTGTTACCTGAGAAAAGAAACTTGACATTGGTTTTACAACCTAGAACTACCCCTCCCACAATGCATCCTAATTGTTAAGTGGGTAGCAGGGTATAAATACTGAAAAGTAAAAACGGACTTGTTACTACCGTGATCAAGAACAGTCTTTTGTTCGAAACGCGTAGGTGAGGAAGTTTTTCCAAGATGGAATAAAGAAGCTTGAAAAATCCGAGAAGAGTGCGGTGTCTTTTTGAAATTGCTCGAAATATATATATATATATTACCTACTGGCGGTCGCCAGTAGGTATATATAGTTAGGATTTTTTCTCTATGGGATTTTTGAAAATTCTATGCCAAATAACTTTGGCGTTTGTGGACGGAATTGGCTGAAATTTTCAGGAAAATGGCACATTTTGTTTCTGAGCAGCCCCTGAAAATTGGGGGGGGGTTCGTCCAGGGGGGGTCGAGAAAAAAGGGGGGTCCCAAAACGTGTTTTTAACATTGAGTTTTCCATAGGGCGGTTGGCCTCACTTTTAGCCCGAACGGCTGAATGGATTTGCACGAAACTTGGCAAAATTGTAGGGACTGGTAGCCCGATGTGCCTTTTGTAGGTCTCAATATATGTGCTACAGTGGATTTTGAGAAATTAACGTTTAAAAAAAGATATATATCTGTAACAGCGGACCGGGCAGCGCTCCAGTACGCGTACTTTTCGCGCAACGGAGCTTTGTGAAGCGAAGCTGATTGGTTCTCCGGCGTCTGTAAACATTCCAAACAGTCCGTAGCGGCCGCCATCTTGTCTCTCAGTAGGATCGAGAGACAAGAGGAGGCCAAAGCGAAGGGGCAAATGACCATAAGGGGGCATAGTAGATCCTCGCTGACCCCCTAGGTTTGATGTGGAGGTTTTAAAAGGGCCCCGCGGGGCAAAAAAAATAAATAATAATAATAATCGAACGGCTGAATGGATTTGCACGAAACTTGGTAAAATATTAGGGACTGGTAGCCCGATGTGCCTTTGCTAGGTCTCAATATGTGTGCTCCAGTGGATTTTGAGAAATTAACGTTCAAAAAAAGATATATATCTGTAACAGCGCTCCGCTTCGCGTACTTTTCGCGTTACGGAGCTTTGCGAAGCTGATTGGTTCTCCGGCGTCTGTCAACATTCCAAACAGTCCGTAGCGGCCGCCATCTTGTCTCTCGGTAGGATTGAGAGACAAGAGGAGGCCAAAGCGAAGGGGGAAATGACCATAAGGGGGCATAGTAGATCCTTCCTGACCTCTTAGGTTTGATGTACCATTTTGCCAAGTTTGGTGTAATTCCGTTCAGCCATTCAGGCTGTAGACGTATGTAAATGTCCTATGGAAAATTGCATGGGGAAAACACATTTGAAAGTGTTGAAATTTAGAACCAATTAAAATGTTACTTTGGTTCAGTGATGTCATTTGAGATGTCATCAGTGATGTCATCAGTGATGTCACTGACCATGTCATGAATGATGTAATATGTGACATGATCAGCAGTGGATTGCGGGTGCGCGATATATAGTTAGTGCAACTAACTATATATGGAATTTCAATGGTTTTGTGTGAGTAAAATAAGGTTTTTTAAATGCTAATTCCTAACTATATATGGTCTATAACCTATGTTTTTTTCAGTGAATATATATATATATATATATATATATATATATATATATATTTAAATAAAGCATACCAAATATTAAAATACAAGTGCAAAACAATAAACTAAATTACTAAAATAACTAAATATAAAACACTATAAAATAAAAACAAAATATTCAACATATTACAAAAGTTTAAACAAATATCCATAAATAAACAAATGATATAAAATTAAAAAAATAAATAAATAATACTAATATATATTTTAACAATTTAGGGGTAACATATATTCCAACAGTAGGAAAAGCGTTGGACTTCGGCTGGGTTAAACTTACTATTCCAACTCCACTCTGTGCAACAGTAAGGAAAGCTTTGGACTTCAGAGGTGTTAAATGTAATATTCCCGCTCCAGTCTGTGCAACAGTAGGGAAAGCATTGGACTTCAGAGGTGTTATATTTACTATTTCAACCTCATTCTGTGCAACAGTAGGGAAAGCATTGGACTTCAGAGAGGTTGAATTTACTATTTCCACTCCAATCTGTAGAACAGGAGGGAAAGCGTTAGACTTCAGAGAGGTAAAATGTACTATTCCAAATCCAGTATCGTTATCAAAGATTTTAACAATTAATTTTGAATGATAAAAAATTGCTATTCATTTATTATTCAATTACGGTCCCATACTCTACTGCAACAAATCTAGAAGCCCACACGTATATTATAACTAATATAACAAAGTATAACACAATAAACATATTTAATAATCAATTAAATATTTATTAAGAAATCAATGATGAATTGTTAATTAACAATGGCGTAAATAACTTTATACCCGATGTCCCTACAAACCCAGCAAACTGCATCAAAAACAAAACTTTAGAAATATATAATTATTGAACACTTTACATTATTAATAATGAATTAAATTATGATTAACTTAAAAATGAAGTGTTAATTATTTATTACTTGATTAACTCGCCACCCTATACCCTTAACAACCCAACAGCTCACACCTAAAAGAAAACGTACATTGTTTTACACATTTTGCATATTTAACTATCAAATAAATAATTAAAGCTTAGAATTAAGGCTTAGAAATCTGTAGCTTGGCTGCAAGCAAGCAGAAAGGAAATGGCATAGGGATTATACAGATGGGGAAAAAATATCCTGGAGGATAGCCATAGCCGAGTACAAAAAAAGAAATTCTGTTGACAAATACAGAGTTCTTTGCAAACTCTACCCTGAGGGCACAAAATAATACTTGGAATGTGTTCAGGATAGTAGACAATATGATCAATCCAGACTGCTCAATGAATGAGATTGTACCCAGTCAGGAACTATGTGACAGACTGGCAAACTATTTTGGGGATAAGATTAGCACTATTATTGATGGGCTGAACTTGGGTATAACGCCCAAGGAATAACCTTCTGCAAGACGGGCTGGGGTGGAGAAATCTTTCTCCTTAGACAACTTCAATGCACTTTCTGTGGAAGAATTCAGTATGATGGCCATGGGAGTATCCTCAGGGTCCACTTTGGATCCACTGCCACACAAAATCTGGAAGGAGCTGGCCCCTGAACTCTTCCCGGCTCTACGGCAAATCTGTAAACAATCATTGATGAGTAGCTCAGTACCAACCAGCTGCAAGCAGGTGTTGGTGATGCCTCTCCTGAAAAAAGCGTCACTCGATCCGGCCTGTCTAAAGAATAACAGACCTATTTCTCTTCTGCCATATCCAGTTAAAATTCTGGAATGAGTAGTTAGTAAAATACTATCTCAGTTATTAGAGACAAATAATATTCTGGACAAGGTGCAGGTTGGTTTTCGTCCAGACCATGGGAAGGAGACTGCCCTGGTGGCCGTTATGGATGACCTACGAATGCGTGCAGACAGGGGACAGTCTGCTATATTGGTTCTTCTTGACCTGTCTGCGGCATTTGATATGGTAAACCATGGGACTCTTCTGTCCAGGCTTGAAGAGGTGGGAGTTGCAGGGAATGCTTTAAAATGGTTTCAATCGTTTCTAGCCAATCAACAACAGACAGTCGCCCTCTCCCCCTTTCGGTCCAAGTTCTCAAATACCCTGCATGGTGTCCTGCAAGGATCGACGATTATGTAAATGTAAATGTACAGGAATTTATATAGCGCCAATCACCAAGCGGTTTCTAAGCGCTTGCTTAGGGAACCCGTCCTGGTATTCCCCTGTGAGATAACCCCGGCAGGGTATCCGCAAGGTGAAAGCCAGGCATCCCGCCGCGAGGGGCCGTTGTGGAGATTAAGCAAGCTATTGCCCAGAGTCGCAGAGTGTGAACCCGTGAATCGAGTAGGCACCTGAGCGAGAATTGTCAAGTCCATGGACATTTTAGGACTCAAGACCCCGCCGAGCCGGGAATTGAACCCTGGTCCCGGACTGACCTCTGCTTCCAGGTCTGCCTCCTCTAACCAGTGAGCCACACTTCTCCACTTCTCCATTAGCCCCATCTTATTCAACATCGATATGATCCCCCTATTTGCCATCATAAGGTCTCATAACTTTAATCTAGTATATTATGCAGATGACACCTAGCTCATCCTGTCCATAGAGGGTGAATAATCAGTATCCCTAGAAGCCTTCCACGTCTGTTTGCTGGACACAGCAACCTGGCTCAGGGAGAACATGCTTCAATTTAATGCCAAGACAGAGATTCTACACTGTGCAGCAGGTAGAATCCCCCCTACACTTCCGTCCGATTTTTGGCCTACTTCCACTACAACCCCAGTGGCTCCCAGTAATATGGTACATAACCTAGGAGTCATGTTTGACAATAAATTGACACTAGAAAAACATGTCAACAAAACAGTCGGTAGCTGCTTTAACCTTGATTAGAGCATTTCGGAAAATCTTCCCGATGTTTTCTAAACAGGCCAGAACACTGATAGTCTGAAGTACCATTCTCAGCAGACTGGACTACTGTAAGGCTCTGTTACTGGAATCACCACAATATCTGATCGAGAGACTGCAGAGAACACAGACCATGGCGGCAAAACTGGCATTACGGAAACCCCGCCGTTTTTCTGCCTCCCAGGCACTCACTGAGTTGCACTGGCTTCCAGTCTCAAAGAAGATACAATTTAAAGCCCTATGCATAGTGTTCAGCGACTTGCATGGACAATGACCCAAATCCTTGCAGGAGAAGTTTACATGGTACATTCCTCTCGAGTGCTTCGTTCATCTTTGGCCAATTTGGTGAAGGTGACCAGAATCAGGAAAGTTAAATCTGGAGGCCGGGCCGCCTCTCACCTCTGTAAGAAACTCCCACCTGAAATTAGACAAATAGATAATATCCTGCAGGTCAGAAAAATGATAAGAACCTGGCTCTATCCTCGAGTATGCTCCTCCTAAATCTTTCCTCTGGCAGGGGACACTTGCATCACAGCGCCAGGTTACCCGCAGGGTGTCAGTTGCGCTTTATAAGCATAAATAATAATAATTATAATGTATTACTATTCAATTCATTGTCAAGTATCACTCAATTAACTTACTCTATATCCACACCTAAAATATAACTTTAAAAACATGATAATTACACAGTTTAAGTAACAAACACTTACTTAATAATACATGTATAATAAAGTATTACTTATTTACCTTTCCACCCTACATCCCTACAAACATAACATCTCACACCTAGAATATGACTTGAAAAAACATAAAAATGACATAATTCACATAACTAATTAGCAATTAAATATTTAGGAGCTTTGCGGGCTGCATCGTAATCGGTCCCTCGGTTGACTTTCTGACCGACACATTACAATGCTGGCGGTCAGAAACTAAACCGGCCCGTCATTTGCCTGGCCTCCAATGGGCTCAAGGAGCTCGTCGGGAAGTTAAAACCGTCTCGGAATCCCAGACGGCAGGCCTTTCCGGCCTTGGGATTACAATGTATGTTTTTGGGCACGGTTTCCATGTCGGAAAGCATGTTTGGGAGCCCAGCAGGGCCCCCTTTTGTGTGCTGCCTCTGTTTGGCGTCTGAGGGGGCACCAATGATGCACCCTCTGTTGATCCCTGCACCCCCTAGCAGGCATCTTTAGGTGCCTGCCACAGGTGAACGGATGAACCGCACCTCTCATTTCCCTGTGGGGGCATATATTATGGCCTATTTATGGCCGTAATGCATGCTCCCATAGGCCCAGAGGTTGGTCATCCCAGGACCAAGACAGTCCGACATCATAATGAGGCCCAAAATATTATATAAAAAATGTATTATTAACTGAACTTTCAAGCTTGTACCCCTACAAACCTCAGAACCAGCTATACATTACTATTAACAATTAAATAAAAAATGATAAATAACTTTTTAATTATTCAAACATACAATTTAATATATAAACTAAAATACATACAGATAACTAAAAATCAATATTTTTTACAACCGTTATATTAAAAACACAGATATTTTTAAAAATGATATTGCTTATCTAAAAAAATCAATATTCTTGGCAACGATATTTCTGCATCACGATATTTATGTGTCACAATATTAAAAACTCAATATTTTGGTATCTCGATGTTCATTATTTGATATTTTTTTCCGAATACCGATGGGCTCTATAACTTGTATTTAGGTTCGTCACATATGGTCTAATTACGACTTTGGTGGTGAGGAGTGGGCTGCCATGCCAGTGCCCCTCTCCCACACCGCAAAAGCCATACTGACACCACCTGCCAGATTACGAGTTTCTTCAACTCTAGCAGCCAGTAGCTTCGGCGGTCCCAAGGTGGTCCCCATTAAAAAGTCACCACAATGGATGCGCAAAAGGCTGTTCCTGCATGTCATAGATTGTGCAGTCCATGCTGTGCAGGAAGGGGGTGAATGCACACATGGGACACAACATGTGCCCCCATGCCGGCACCCCATGGCCCTAAGTTTTCTCAGACCGCAGTTTTCATGATGGCCTCACCAGCATTAAAACTGTGGCAGTGAGGAAACTTCTAATATGCCAAGTGGTGCCTCAGTGAGAACACCAGCATATTAGGGCCTCTTACAACCATGCCACCGCCGCAGTATCCATAATCTCTGATGGTTGCTGCAGGCCTGTGGAGATCCCACCACCGTTATCGGTATGTGTCGGTTGAACCAAAGGTCCGATGAACCCCTGAACTCATAATCAGCACCTAAGTTTTAGAAGTAAAAAATCTCTCTACTCGATGGATAGTAACAATGAACTTTGAATTTTAATTGGGGATGGGTCTTGAATTTTGGCAAGTTAGGTTTTTGAGCACATGCAGATGGAGCCTTAGCACTAGAGAGCTGAGGACCATGTGCAAGCAGAGAGGGCTTGAGCTGACTGGGGAGAGCAAGAAGGAGGATATACTCAAAGCGATCATGGGAAAAGGTCTGTCAGCAATCTATGACATCAGAGGAGTACAAAGAGCAGGAGGATGCAGTCAACAACTGCCTCAAGATTGACTCTCATTGCACCTTCCAGGGCTAGTTGTGAGAGGAGTCACAGCTTGACCATTTCAAAGCTAATAATCTACTAGCTGGAGTTCAGTGACAGTCAGTCAGAGTAGAAATATCAGGCCAAACAGCCTTACATAGCCATGGAGGAAAGGAAGTTGGCACTGGAGGGCATAACTAGCAGAGGAGAATGTCATGTTCAATATCATACAGCCCAAAAAGGTGAGGTGTTTACGATGTAGTTCAACCACCCCACCCTGCTTAAAGGTGCACGCTTAGCTTTGTGGTGGTGGGTGACATAGACAAATGGTCTTTCTTCTTACAAGAGGGCATTGAGGATGAAAAGGATAGACAAGCAGTTTTGAAGAGCATTTTTGTGGTATTGTTGTGTTAACAGGGGAGGGGCACACTCCTAAAGAGTATCTGAAAAGTTAAGAGACACAAAAAGGGTCACAATAGTCTTGCGAGGAATTTATAGAAATCCCTTTAAAATAAATTGAGGGCAATGAGGTACATACTTTTGATGGGCTATATAATTGAATAAGGAAAGTGCACATCTTGAGTGACTGTTGGGGCTCCCGTCACTGCTCCGTGGAGTACTTGTGCTAACCACACCCAGGTGTTAAAAAGGCTGGTCTCATGGAATCTACAAGGATAGAGTAAGGAATACCCATGTGGGTCTGCCTGCCCTATTTCCTTCTTCTTAGAGTCGAGTGGATTAGTTGCCCAGTGAATGGTAGTTGTATGTTATCACTTACCCGAAGACTGCAAGTATTTATCATTTTGAAGGTTGATAGTCAAATTCTAACATATGTTTGATCAGTTCTCTCATCTGCATCTGGAAATACATTCCATGACCGGCTGATGATCAAACACTAAAGTTTTGTCTGAGAAGAATAAAAAAACAGCAGTACACAGAGACATTTGTTTTTCGGAAGCAATGCAGAGATAAGTCCCTCAAGATTGTATCAGTTGCTTACTCTCTAGTTACATGACAAAATGTTCTATCGTCTTTTATCCAAATTATCCCCCTCAAGTAGTGAATGCAGGCAGCTGGTGGATCGCCTTCTTCTTATCTAATAAATGATCTCACTCTGACCTTGGCTACACACAGCTGAGCTTCACTTGTTCTCTTACTTTGTAATGTTTCCAGGACTTTTCAAAATTATTGTTCACTGTTCTTTTTCAAGCCATTCAGAATAATAGTCATCCACCGACTGTACTGCTACAGTTGTTGCCAGAGCAGGTATAAAGACGAAAGGAGATTATTTAAAAAAAATGGCAGAATACATGAGCAGTTTCAGTATCTCCATTTACAGCACAAATGAATAACAGAAAGTTTTTAGCGCAGTGTATTTTTGTGTGAACCACATCAATGGATTGCACATGTGTTCTCAATGTATTAATGAATGCAAAAGATTTATTGGCAGACAGAATGTACTAGCACTAGCACTACTATAAAAGTACAATAATACAAACATTATAACAGTATGTTGCTACACTGATATTTTACATACAAGCACAATCTAAAAGGGAAACACATATGACGAAACTATTGCATCAAAGACAACATTCTGCACCATGCAAGGGGGAAAAAGGTACTTCTAAGATGTGGACAATAGGTATTTAAAAAGACATAACTTGTAAGCATGTTTCCTTATCTTCTGCATTACTACCCCATTAGAAGCTGGATCAAATAGTGAGCTCAAAGAGTTGTCTGGACCTCAATTATGACTTGCATGACTTTTTGACCCATTTATTGCACTGGTTTAACTCTGTGATATGCTTAATGTGGAGCAAAATGGACACATGTTGAGTGGGGGGGGGGTCTGTGATTCAGTCAAAGATCCAGGTTTTGAGGACCTTCTTGAACTGTGGCAGTGATAGTGATTGCCTGAGGTGAAGATGCAGGGAGTTCCAGGTCTTTGGAGTGAGGTAGGAGAAGGATTTTCCTCCAACTGTGGTCTTACGGATCTGTGAGATGGTGGTCATGGCAAGTTGGCGGAGCAAAGCTGTCTAGTGGGATTGTAGGAGGGGCAGTGGTTGAGGTATACAGGTCCGTTGTTGTGGAGAGCTTAGTAGGAACGCGTGAGAAGCTTGAAGGTGATTCTGTTGTTGACAGGTAACCAGTGAAGGTCTCTCAGGTGGCCAGTAATGTAGCTGTGGTGTGGGATGTTCAGAATAATTCTGGCAATGCCATTCTGGATAGTCTGCAGTTTCTTTTGGAATTTCTGGGTGGTGCCGGCATAGCGTGTGTTGCTGCATTCGAGTCTGCTTTTGACGAGTACATTGGGTGACTGTTTACCTGGACTTGCTGGGGTTCCATTTGAAGATCTTTTAATGATGGCGGAGTGTGCGCAAGCAGGTGGGCAAAACTGGCAGATCATTAAGAGCGAGGAGTCCAGTAAGATGAAGAGGTTTTGTGCATGGTTTGTAGGTGGGGATTCCGAACGCTGCAGGCCACCAACAGTCCTCCCAGGTGAGGGGGGAGAAGTCAAGGCTGAGGTCCACAGTTTGGGGCACCTGTCTTTCATGTATGTGGCAACTGCCTTCATCCCGTTGTGTAAGTTGCTCTTGGTGGCTGTGAGATATATCTTATATTGAACTCCTTGACTAAGCTAAATTATATGAGACATTCTATGCATCCTCACTAACCATTAAACTCTGGCCCAACTTTCTTCAGAATATTTTGATGAACAGGACATACATTATGGCAGCATATATGGATGTACCTTTCACATCTACCTCAGGAAGATGGGTATTCAGATGCAGATTCACCTAAATTGTTGTGGAGGAGTAACACATTATTGACCAACCATCATTTTACTGTCTTCTAGCTCTACCAACTTTTGTCCTTTGGCTTGATGTACTAATCCGGCATAAAAAATAGGGTGGATCACAATAAGGTGCACATGGTCTTCCTGATCAATATTCATGAGGAAGGATGTATTTTATTGTATTGTAGTAATTACAGGGACTGAGGTCTGCAAGGGAGACCATCCAACTTAACATAGAATTTTAAAATATTTGTGACATGTATGCCTTAAAGTGACATGGACCACAGTGCAGATGAAGTGGCCCACTGAGAATGGTATATTGGAGAAGCATGCAGAGGTCCAAGGGCTCATATCTGCTTTACCAATGACAATAGCTAAACATTGAATGTCCTAAAAAAAGATTTAGGTTCTGACTTAAAATTTAAACAATGTCTGAGTTTGATTGCATCTATTGGCGATGAAATATGTTAATTTAAAATGGAACATTTCTCCTAAGTGTGATTAAAAAAAATATGGGGCATAATTAAAAACTACCTTACAATGCAGGCACCCCTGTGTGCAAGGGTGCCTGCATTGACACTATGCAACCAAAAGGGCACCAGCACAGTGGAAAAGGCAGGAACGTTCTATATTGACCTAAATACGGCACATTCCTGTCCTTTCCCTATCACATCGTGTAGCTCAGCAAGGTGGCTTGCTGTGCTGCACTGTGTGACTAGGCCATAAATATGGCCCTATGTAAAGGTATGCCCAGACATGGGTCCCATGCGCACTGTCACTGACACCAACCAACCAACTGATGCACCTCAATATCCGCACTCTTTTTCACCTGCTCCCCTTTAACTTTACCCTCCATGTATGATTTGGCAGGACATGTGACATGCTTCAGATTCTGTGCACATTCGTAAAATCATACTAAGAGTATCATCAAAGCAAAAAAGGCATTTCAGAAAAAAGTGAAATGTAAATATGACTAGAGAGTCACTTTTACCTGTCCTGCAATATAAAGGTTTATTTCACCCACACATGGCTTACAAGGGGCTCCCATGTCTTATAACTAGGTAGACCCTTGGACAAATTGCAGAATAACTGTGGTTCACAATCTGCATCCGGATATACTGCAAGGAAAACATGTTTTTTCATGTTGGAGTAGTAAGAACCCCTCTGTGACTCTCTCATCCTCCTTGGCATTTGTGTGTTCCTCTCAATCGCCCTAATACTCCCATAACAGTTTTTAGCGGTTCATGAAAATTGAATGTTCTCAGATATCCTGCACTGAGGAATTATGGCCTCAACAATATTTTCCTAGGAGGATAGCCATTCTGATCACAGATCATTTTGGGATCTGTAGACATTGATAAAGTCGATAGGGGCAAATTGTTCCTCAGCTGATCAGATAGTTTTTTTATTTTTATTTTTATCTGTGATATTCACTGAACCATGTTGATTGGTGAATCATTCACACATATGCAGACCAACTATATTAAAGATTAATCCTTCCAAGACTGTCTCACTCCATTTTATAATCTGAACAGCTTGAAAAATACAAAATAGCAAAACGTTCTTTTCCTCTATCTTCCTACCATGTTTGGTCTAATGTTTTTCAACTGTTTTTGCCAAAGCAGAAAATGACCTTCATATGTAACTTAAAATGGAAAATGCTTCTTAACATCCCCCAAAAACACTTTGTGCTGTTCTGCTCTCTCCCTCTCATTTCTGGGTGAGTGCTAGGCTGCATTGGGTGATATTTTAGTAACTTTACCCCTAAGTGTGCACATTTCAGTAGTTTTGAGTGGCCATGCAAGTGGTTCAACTGAAGGGACGAGAATGATACGCCTACAGAACAACCCTTTACATTCTCAGCTTTTTATTAGTCGCCAAAACCCCTATGTGTCTCTTCAAGATCACGAGATACCCACCAGAGACCCCTGAGTCTGGCAGTGCAAGATCATTGTGTTAGCAACACAAGTTCTTATAAGGCAGCATAAGATTTGCAAGTCACCTGGCCAATAAGCAACAGCACTTCACAATTGAAGTCATAATTGGTATCAAAATCTTGATGCGTGCCAAGCACGGTCAGTGTTTTCCCTTGCCATAATCACAAAAGGAGGGTTCCTTGAAGCAATTCTTACCCATATACTCTTATTGTTTTCAAAGAAGTCACTTCAAATTAGTGTGAGCCACATTACTGAGGGAGGGAGATCCCACCTCTTGTTAACAAAATTATAGCACCAATATGTAAAAAAAGATTAAAGTTTTAGTTTTTGATGATAAATACAATGCTACCTAGAGCACCTAGCTACTTGAAAATGTAAATGTACAAGGAACTACCACGTCTCCATATTTCTGGAGTAGCTTCATAAAGAGGCTCTTTGTCTGCCAGTCTATTTATAATAGATCGATTGCCAAGTGCAGTGTTGATGTGTCTCAAGGTATTACTCTCTTAATCAGGCTCCAAATGCTTGTGAAAAATTGGGCTGCTGATTGAGGGGGCTGAGGGCCTATTTTGTGTGAATCACTAAAGTCACTAAATTAGCCTGTGTTTTACCCTCTGATAGCTTGGCCCAAAGCTCTCAGGCTTAAAATAGAAGCACTGTATAAAGTATTTATGCAGCACACAAACAGTATTTAAGTGAAAACACAATGCAAAAGAAAAAGTCCAAATCAATTTAGCAAAATAGAGTAAAAGGTAATACATTATTTGACACCAACACAAATCCATTTAGTAGAACCAGATAGGCAACTTTAATGGTTTGGTAAAATAGCTCTTAAAAGCACAAAGTGCAAACTGTATTTTACCTGGTCACACCAGACAAGGACAAAGTCATAAGTTCAAGCCATCCACGATGGAGCATGTTCCAGATACAAGCACAAAGTTAGGCCCATTGATGATTGTACCTTAAGTCCGGGATGCAGAGCAGATGTAAAGTCTGCATAGAGGATGAGTTATGCAGCGGTGTTTCCTATGATCTATGAGGGCTGGGAGGTGGGCTTGCATTGAGGCTGCATCATGCTGCATCGGTCCCAATAAGGAGCTACAAGGCTGCAAAGTGGGTTTTATGCGAGGCAGCATTGCACTGCGTCGGTTCCGATGAGGAGCTGCGAAGTTGCAACGGGTTTGCATCTCACTGCATCAGTTAAGGTGTAGTCCACAGCTGGGCTGACAGTACACTTATAGACCGACTTCCAAGGGTCTGGGGCGGGGACATAACATGAGGGGGCTGAGACTCACAGCAGGCAGAGTCCAGGTGCAAGGGTCAGGACAGTTAGAGCCTTTCTGTCCTCAGGCTCTGATCAGGAGTCCAGGCAACTAGCCCTTGGAGTCACTCTGATAGTCCTGGGTTCTATGTGCAGGTCCAGTACCTCTCACTAAGGCAGCAGGGAAGCAAAGCAGCAGGGTAGCAGGATGTCAGAGGACCAGGGTAACAAAGCAGTCCGTCTTGCAGGAGAGCAGCAGAGCAGTTCTCCTTCTGAGTCTTTCACAGGTTCAGAAGTAATCTGAAGAGTGGCTTTGCATTTCCAGTATTTATACCTGTTCCCACTTTAAAGTGGGGGAAGCTTCTGTTGTTTCCCTGTGCAGAGGTGTCTGGAATATGCTGTCTCCCTGCCCTGGTCCCAGTCTTTCTGGGCTGCACTAAGCTAGTGTGAATTCCTTTGTGTATGAGCTGAGCCAGTGCCTTTGAGTGTAAGTTTGGTAGGTGACAGATCAACCCCCCTATCAAGTAAAAGATGGCCCAACCCTCCAACACCAGTCCTTCTATTGGGATGCTGTCACCATCTACACCTAGTCATGTGACTCAGGAAGCAGCCTGCAAGCAGCACATGGTTAGAACATGAAAATGGCAATTTTCTAAAAGTGGCATTTTCAGAATTGTGACTTTGCCATAAAAAGGCTTTCAAATTAAAATTCTTCACACACCAAACATGATTTTACCACCTGCTTATAATCAAAATGTGTCACTTATTAAATGTAACAAGGTAATCCAATGTTATCCTATAGGCCTTGCAATAGTGAAATACAAATTTGAGAGGTTTTCTAGTACATGTAAAACCTAAAAGTACATGTCAAAATATTTTAAATACACTGAACCCTGCCCTATGGGCTACTTAGGGCCTACACTAGTGATGCTTTTATGAATTCTGGCAAAATGTTTATATTGCCAGGTAGAAATTGCAGTTTAAACTGCACACACAGGCCTCAATGGCCTCTCTGAGACATGTTTTAAAAGACTACTTAAATGGGTGGAACCAATACGTGATGCAGGCCCACTAGTAACACTTAATTTACAGGCTCTGGGTACATGCAGTATCACTTTACTAGGGACTTACAGGTACATTAAATGTGGCAACTAGGTGTAAGCCAATTTTACTATGTTTAAAGGCAAAAGCACAAGCACTTTAGCAGTGGTTAGCCGTGGTAAAGTGCACAGAGTCCTAAAAGCCAACAAAAACAGTTTCAGGAAAAAAGCGGGTGAAAGCAAAAAGGTTGGAGGTAACCCAGCAAAGGGGACCAGACCAAACTGCGCCTCTGCTTTGACTAGATATAACTATCTATGTAGATTTCTTAGGTACAAGGTATTTTTTGATTGCCTAAAATGTATTTGCCTCTTCTGTGAAACCTTAGGGTAGCATTTGTCATCACTGACCATCCAAAATAGGACCTATGAACTCAAAAAAGCATTGTATTCAAAGTACACATAAATTTGAATTTTCCATTAAAAAATTTAAAGAATGAAAACCAGAACAAGAAAAATATCAGATTCAAAAGAAAACAATTATAAAATCAGAACGAACTACCAATAAGTAAGGTACTATAGCTATAAGAAACGCAAACCATGCAATGTGCATGCACCCTGACCAAAGAAAACTGGTGTCTGTTCCGCTGCATGAAACAAAAGCACTTAGCTTCACTAATGCAAGTCTAGAATTTTAAAATCACTTACAAATATTTAGATTCATTTATAATTAATACTATATTTCTATATGTAATATAATGCTAAGTAACCATAGTATTCTTTCTAGCTCCTACTCTACAGAAAATTCAACAAAATGTTTTACTAAGTAAAAGAAGCAAAGAAGAAAGGAAAGAACACCTATACCAAATAATACAACACCAAAATGTAAACAAGCATTTACAATGCAATGGTCTCGGCATTATTAAAGGTAGAGCTATTGGCATTGTTCATGACTTTTTTTTTGTTCTTAAATCATAAATAAATGGCATTGTCATTTACATTGCCAATAGCTTAATCGTTAAATAAATGGCATTGTCATTTACAACGCCAATAGCTTAATCGCTCGCAAATGCATGACCTATTGCATTTATACCCACACAGAGCCACACACACAAAGCCACCCACACACATATACAGAGCCACCCACACAGAGTCTTTCACATAGAGCCACCCTCACACAGACAGAGCCACCCACACATAGAGCCACCTACAAAAAAAGCTATCCACACAGAGCCACACACACACACACAGAGCCACACACCCACACACACACACAGAGCCCCCCACACAGAGCCCCTCACACAGAGCCCCCCACACACATACAGAGCCCCCCCACACACACAGAGCCCCCCACACACACACAGAGCCCCCCCACACACACAGAGCCCCCCCACACACACACAGAGCCCCCCCCACACACACACAGAGCCCCCCCCACACACACACAGAGGGTTCAGAGTGGGGAAAGAGGTGGCTTTTTTTGCTGTGTTGAGAGATGGGATCAGCCCTGGAATTTTCGAGGGGGCTACCGAATTGCAGAGATTGTGGAATTTCGACAAAGTCAGAGTGGGAGAGGCATTTAGAAACAGAAATCTGTTCATACCTGGAAAGGCACGAAGTCTGCAAGTGTGCGCAAGAGAGAGCACTAGACAGAGAACGGGTGCAGGCACTGATAGATAGAGGTGACAAGGGAATCGACAGCGAGAGAAAAGAGAGTGTGAGTGAGAGAGAGGATGTGAGAGAGCCAGAGGGAACTGAGTGAGAAAAACGGAGACATACAGAGGTGAGAGAGAGAATAGGAAAGATTGGAGAGCGGGGTGGCTGTCTTTCTTTTCCTCCTTTCCCCAGGCTTTGTTTTTCTCTCTTGCTCTTAGTAAATGTCTGATGAGGAAAAAGAAGTGCTGGTGGACCTCACCGTCCACCACTGGCTCAAATTTAGCATTGAGTCTACCTGAATGGAGCCTCCTTGACAGCCATTTAGTTGGAAATCTAAAACACACTGAATAATGTATCCTCAAACTATCAACAACTTGAATAAATAAGACGTCAGACAGTAACACATAAAAGAAGCAAACCATTTTGCAGACAAAATATTACAAAAACTATATATAGTTACACAACTCTTAACGAGGACCATTAGAAAAATAATTAAAACATAAAATATATGAGCCAGGCTAGACAATGATTACTTATCACAAGTTATCACCTGCACGCTAACTAACATCTTCTGTCTTACTACATGCCTCCCTCCATCTCCTCCTAAATGTTCTCCACATCATCTAAACCTAACAATATAGTTATGAGAGATTACAATAACCTGAAAACTCCTTGAAACAAACAAGCTGGAAAGTTGAATTTTTATCTGTGTTATAGTTGATTGACAAATTATAATACACCTTATCTGGGCTTAGACGCTCTCCCTAGGCGTTAGGCGCTGTCAGGGGTTCAAAATTTGGTAAACACACAGTGCTCTGTGATACCGCCTGCCCGCCCCGGTCCGACTCGGTATCCAACACCGTTGAGCGGAGGGCGGGACAGGTACGAGCCTGAGTGATACACTTCCTGTTCCCGCTGTAGTATCGAGCGGTTAGCGCTCTAGCCTTGCTGCATCTGGGGCTATTAAGGCGGCGAGGAGGTGAGGCAACTTGCGGTAAGGCTGGCAGTGGCAGTGTCGGCCGACCCCGCTTGACGCCAGGTAAAACTGAAATACACTGCTGATGTGGTGATTGGAAACGCTAAGCCATAACGAACAATTTTAAAAACTATTCGCTGATTTTAAACTGACTGAAAAGTTGAATTTTTATCTGTGTTATAGTTGATTGACAAATTATAATACACCTTATCTGGGCTTAGACGCTCTCCCTAGGCGTTAGGCGCTGTCAGGGGTTCAAAATTTGGTAAACACACAGTGCTCTGTGATACCGCCTGCCCGCCCCGGTCCGACTCGGTATCCAATACCGTTGAGCGGAGGGCGGGACAGGTACGAGCCTGAGTGATACACTTCCTGTTCCCGCTGTAGTATCGAGCGGTTAGCGCTCTAGCCTTGCTGCATCTGGGGCTATTTAGCCACTCGTCGGGAACAAGCGCGCAGCGATTGCGCGCAGGGGGCGCCTCAGACCCGCCGAAGACCTGCCCGTCTGCGCCCGTCCGCGCCAGACCGGGCTAGGGGCTATGGCAGGTCTTGCTGTTACACCGCCTTCCCCCGCCTCGATGAGTATAACATATTCCTCTACGGCACTGCGCAGCTTAAATGTCCCTCGCCCACTAAATGCTAAATGCACTTTCCAATTAGAGGTTGAAGGCCCCTTTTCTTGCCGTCTTTGTCGCACTCAATTTACTACTGCTCAAACTTTGAACTCCCACATATATAGTTGTGATTTGATGACACCCATGCCCTCTCTAGTCATAGACACCGCCCCACGAGGTAGGAAAAACATCCTATGTAATATTAGGTCCCTCTCAAAACACACGGCGGAGGTATGGGATATGATATCTTCTAATCAACCTGAGCTGTGTTTTCTCACTGAAACATGGCTCAAACCACACTGTACTCCGGCTATCACCCTCGCCATTCCGTGCAATTACAAATTATTGCGACTGGACCGTCCTATTAAAACTGGTGGCGGAATTGCTGTGGTATACAAAGAAGACTTGAAAGTTACAATTCTAGAAGAATTCTGTTCCCCTAACATTGAAATTCTGATTTTTAAGATACAGTCCTCTAAGGAATACTATAAAGGTGCTCTAGTTTATAGGCCACCTGGTCCTTACAAATTTTTTTCCAATATTTTAATTGAACTACTTGCCTCACATATTAATAATGACTGTGAGTTCACACTAGCTGGAGATTTTAATGTCCATGGTGAGAAACATGATTGCAATGATGCTCAATCATTAACAACAGACCTATTGACTCTAGGTTTGACATTAAAGAATAAAGGACCTACACATCAGGCTGGTCATACTTTAGACCTAGTTTTTTCCAATATTCACACGATTTTTTGCCCACCTGCTACCCAGGTGAGCTGGACTGATCATTTCGTTGTGGAATTTATTACCCCCCCCAGGCGCCCAAACCCAAGCACCTCAGCACTTTACCCTGTATCCGCAGACAGTGGCATAAAGTCACTAACTCTACTTTTAAAGATAATTTTAACCTTCCTGTACTACGACATTCGGATGACATTGAAGCAGCTCTCAAGAAATTTGAAGATGAAACCAGGAAAACGATAGATAAAATTGCCCCATTAAAGTCTTTTAAATCCAGGCCGGTCAGAAAGCAAGAAGTTTGGTTTTCTGACAAACTAAGAACTCTTAAACAAGGAGCCAGGAAATTAGAAAAAAGATGGAGAACATCCCATCTTTTAGAAGATAAAGAAAAATATTGGAGTGCATTATCCTCCTACCATAAAGCAATACGATGTGCGCGGAAAGCACATATTGCTACTCAAATACAAGAAGCGGGAAACTCCCCTCGAGTCCTTTTTCAAATATTACAGACATTTGCTAAACCGACAGCATGTGAAGCTCCTGATACTTCATCCCAGCAGCTGTGTGATGAGATCTCCTGTTTCTTCTCGAACAAAATTGATAAAATCTATGATAACATTTTAAGTACCAATCAGGCCTCAACTTCAGTCCCTAGGACCCCCTTATCCATTCTCTCTGACTCCATACCAGACTCACAATCCCTGGACACCTTTCCCCCTGTCTCACTTCAAGAGATATCGAGTCTTATAAAACAGATTAAAAGTGGTAGTCCAGAGGATGTTATCCCTGCTAGACTAATACCCACTTTGGATGAACAACTTAGTCCACTGATCACAGAATTAGTGAATCTTTCACTCATTTCAGGCACTGTCCCCAAGGAATGGAAGCGAGCTCTCGTCAGACCTTTGAGGAAAAACACCGCCCTACCTTGGGCTGACCTGACAAACTTAAGACCCATCTCTCTGCTACCTTTCTTGGGGAAAGTCACAGAAAAATATGTCAATCGACATCTATCTAGACATATTGAACAAGTACAGGCTTTGGATGAGTCCCAATCAGGATTCCGCCCCAAATACAGTACCGAATCCACTTTGTTGTCGGTTACTGATGATCTCCATGCTTACCAGGACAAGGGCTTATCAGTCATCTTGGTTCTATTAGATCTATCGGCAGCGTTCAACACCGTATCTCATTCCATCTTAATTCAACGGTTGTCGAGCGCTGGCCTTAAGAACAAAGCCCTTGAATGGCTAGAGAGTTTCCTAGCTGACCGTACCCAGAGAGTCACCATGGGTACATACCGCTCGGTGGAAATTGAGATCTCTAAGGGGGTGCCACAGGGCTCATGCCTGAGCCCTACGCTCTTTAATATCTATGTGGCACCCCTGGCAGGAGTGTTGCGTAGATACGGCTTTGTTCCCGTATCTTACGCAGATGACACACAACTCCTGTTCCCCTTCAAATCTCTTTCCACCGAGGTTAGGAACTCTTTCTCAGCTGGCATGAAAGAAGTGGCACATTGGATGTCCTCCAACTATCTCCAATGTAATGTCAGCAAAACGGAGATCATGCTATTTGGGGAAGCTAGGATACTCTGGACTCCGGATTGGTGGCCTGTAGAGTTGGGGGCTGTCCCTGAACCCAAGCAGATCGTGAAGAACCTGGGTATTCGGCTGGATCACGACCTATCACTTAAACAGCATACCAGTTATATATCAGGGATATGCTTCTACACTATCGGCCTACTTCGCAAAGTCTTCCCTCTTCTACCCAACTCAGTGAGGAAAACCCTCGTTCAAGCACTTATCCTGAGCCGGATAGATTATTGCAACGGTCTGCTACTATCCGTCAACGAAGGAGTGCTAGATAAACTGCAGGTTATTCAGAACACGGCAGCCCGCCTTGTTCTGAATGCCCCTCCGAGAACTGCCTCCAAACCCGTCCTGGAGCAATTGCACTGGCTCCCAGTTAGACAAAGGGCCAAATTTAAAATTTGCTGTTTGATCCACAAGTGTCTGAACGGACAGGGACCTATCTATCTTGAACGGAGATTTATTCCTTATGTCCCAGCACGGTCCCTCAGATCAAGTACCAATCTCCTACTTGTGGTCCCCCATGTCGAAAAAGCCAGGCATGGAGGTAGAGCTCTATCTACTATGGGCCCAAAGCTGTGGAACAAACTACCACTGACCTTAAGACAATGCAAAGAACACCTAGCATTCCGCAAGCAATTAAAAACTATCCTATTCAAAAATGAAATCTAAACTCATCCTTCAGTATGTTCACAGATTTACCGGTCAAAAGCGCAGAGATACTCCTGTTGGAGTGATTCTAGCGCTATACAAAACCACAAATAAATAAATAAATAAAATAAAGTGACCGATCAAAGAAATACCTCATTTCGTTTACCGCATTGTCACAGCGCATTGCATTTCTTCAAACAGTAACCATGTAACCTCTTCAAGTATCCCATAACTAAGTCCTCCTTCATTGTATTGGTTTGAAGTCCCACCAGGCTCCTCTTCATTACAGTTCTTTATTTATCAATTGCACCATCTGGTCTCTCAAGGTGACCCAAAAATCCCAATTAAAGTACACCTCACCTCCTGGAAGAATCCCCCTGCATACCCGCAGGCAGGTGCTACCTTTGCCAGCATCCACACGGCTTCAAACCCAGGAACAAAAAAAGGCCCTTCAGAGTGTCCTCACAGCTCCCAGAGAAGCCTTACTTGTGTCGTGAGCTGACAGACTTCTACTAACAGAAGCAATAACAAGGTGAAAAGTGTAGGCGTTTGTACACTTCAAGCACAGAGACAAACACCATCTATGCACACACTGAAATCAAATACATCCGTGGGTGTATATATTTACAGAGCAAATCCTCTCCGGACATGTATGCACATAAACCACTGGACCTCATGCACACAGACCAGTGACCTAAGGCAACAGAAGTAGGAAAACAGCAGTCCAACAGAGGGCAAACAGGCAGAAAGTATGAAAGGCTGCATAGTTGGTACTGGGGATCAGAGTCCCATGCCCCCATAATATGGCGACGATTGAAGAAACCAAAGAAATCGATATATACGGGTGTCGGTCCAGGATACTTATACGGAAGCAAGCAGAACTTCACCAGAGGCCTAGCTTCTATTGGTGCAACAGGTGCAGATGCACCGTGGCCCAGAGGTCAGAGGAGCCCACTGAACCCTGATTATTGTTGCATTTTATAATTCAGCAGCAAAGGGGTCATTGCTTTACTTGTGCTAGGGACCTGACACACTGGCTGTGCTACTGAAGGGAGAGGTTGGCACTCGAGAGAAGTCTTTTTCTGCACCCGGAGTACTGTGAGATCTGAAGAGTGGCCACAGCCGTTAAAGAGGTGAAAACATTGACTCGTTCTTTTGTGAGTGAAGAGACCACATGGCCAACATGTGAGAGTCTAGCTCTTTGAATCTATTCTTGTCCCAAACAGCCTGAGCCGCGAGTACAACGGCCGAGGATGTGAGACATCAAACCGGGGGGGGCACACTAGTGCACACGCTTCATATTAAGCGCTAATCAGCCACGGGATGTCTGTATTAATCCAGGCTGAGGAGGAAGCGATGCAGGGATGTATTCATTCTAGAGGACATTTCTCCAGGCTGACACGGAGCCGATTAACCCATCTCATCATGGCGCCCGCGATTCCACTTAGAAGGAGCTGTGTCCTTCCTCCGCATATGAACTGACGCTCAATAAAAGAGGGGGGATGTTAATGCTCTTCGGAGAGCTCCGGTCTGGGGATGCGGGACATGCAGATGGAGCCCCCTGTTATCCCCGCCCTCCACACAGATTGGGGAGCCCTCATTGACCTTTCCCTGGAAAAAAATGTATTTGATGCTTCTTGCGCGGATGGTGGCTTTACCGCGACACTGTCCTGTCATAGGACTTCCTTCCAGGGGCTGTGACGCACTTCATCCGGGACGCTATGTGTATAGCCTGACTGCCTCCGCACTGGGCCAATCCATTTGCAATGCAATTATGAATTCTCTGAAAAAAGTTGTTAAAGATAACTTATGGTTATAGTAAACATACACTATGGTTACAATTAATGTATATGAAATTAACGTTTGTTTACTAAAAGCTCAGAAACTATCTTAAAACAAGGTATACTTACCTCACGCTGCTCTCCTGCTTTTACCGAGCAGCAGTAAAATGGCGGGCGCAACTCCGAAAATTTCGGATTCGGGAGCGTGTTTAGGCGTTCTGAGTGACGGGTGACGTCACAGGTGGAAAGAACGACAAAAACACGCCCCCCAATCCGAAAGAGACGGGGCTTAATTGGAGTGACGCCTGTCTCTTCCAATGGCTGGCCTCCGCTTAGGAAGCCAGCCAATGGAGGAGAGAGGCGGGTTAAAGCCCCGTTACAGAAACTACTCAAAATCATTAAATCTCCCCCGGAGACTGCGCAAGCGCAGCCTTCGGTCCTCGACCTAAAAAGGGGAAAAATATGTCTCCTGCTAAAGGTCAGACAGCAACCTTCTCTTTGTGCCAAACAGCGACCACCTTGGTCTCCTCCCAGCACAAAGCTCATGCAACAACGGTTCTTTGCGCCAAAAGCTACGCATGGCCCCTACCATCGTGAACTCCGCTGCTGTATATGAACTACAAGAAGATAAACTCTTCATTGGGATGAACCTGGTCAACGTATTTTATCTGCACTCGATAGCGGTCATGCAGAACTTGTAACTTTGACCCTGTCTAGCGCATCCAGCGCATCCAGATACCCACAAGGAGTTCATTGTGCTTCCTGGTGCTGTTTTCACCTATGCCTTTAAATACGCATAACTCCAGTTCTTTATTAGATTTTACTCCATTATTATAAAATTGCCAGGGATCTTTCTTGTGCTCTGTTTTAATTTTATGACTGAGTGCTGCATAAATATTTTACATGGATGCCGCTATTGTGATGTTGGGTGGACCGCCACTGACAGACTGTTGTGGGCAGTCCACCAGACATTCAGGTCATCTGTCGGACTGCTGCATCATGTTGCAGCTGGTCGGACCGCAGAGGACAGGGAATAGGGCCGCAGCCTCCGACTAGATCCAAGATCCCATCAGGTTGAATTCCTAACCCTGCAATGGAGGTGATGCCAGCACAGGCACCGCCATCGGGATAAGGATGTCTCTTTCTGACTACCTTTTCATGGCGAGCTAAGTCACAAATGGGGTAACCCAGTATCCCTAAGAACCTGGGCAGTCATATGCTAATTATCAACAATTGGTTCATTCGGGTAAAACATATTTCTTTGCTTATCTTATGTTGGCACACTCTATTATTCATTAATTATCAGCTGGAAAATTCAGAACATGATTATTTGAGAATACATTAAAAAATGAAAATCCAAACAATTCACAAGTTATAGTGATATTTTATAGGTTATGATCATCTATAAATTCATTCATTTATAAACGTACATGAATTACCACGGCTGAAGGTGCTGTACAATAGTGAGCAAGTAGTGAAATTTGTGACAATTGGTGTGCAGTGTAATTGATGCCGGTACAATCTACAATATATACATTAATGTTACGACCATTGTGAGGAATAGGAAGGGAAGGGAAGGGGTGTGACCAATGAAAAAATGGTTAGTATGGTCTGTACACTTCAGACGTCAGTATTGGGTACAGAAAATGGTCCACTGGGATTTTTGTCGACGTTTCAACCCTAGGATAATGCACTTGGGGCGTCGAGGCGGGTCTTCTTCAGGACTGTGCGGGATAGGGTGGGGGTGGGAGGCAGCCTATAAATTAAATTAAATTAAGAGAACAATTTTCAGATGTGGATTCTCTTTAAAAGAGGCCTAGGAAAGAGCCTAACAAATGAGATCACTCACCTCCTAGTAAGCCCAGCCGGGCAAACTTTTGAGGAGCTGTGCAGCCGTGGTGATTTACTGTAGGATAGCAAGAAGCCTAGTTATTGCTGATGTGGCTTGCGGGCATAAATCATAACTAGGTCAACCTATTTAGAGTATCCAAAATTCTTACCTCTCAGTGGTGCTAATTGACTTGCACCCACGAGAGTTCAAAAAGGTTCTTGCGACTTCACGGCAGTCTGAGCATTTACTTATAATGCTTTCCCAGCTAAGGAATGAAAGGGAAAACGGAATGCGTGATAAGCGCGTGATTCAATAAACACGAGCGATTTTAGCAATCACTGGCTTCTCCACCACCCTTTATCTTGGATATCTTGAGTGGGGACCAATAGCTCCGGTGGAGTGTGAAAAAGTGTTTTTTTCTGAGTGCAGCAGATTTAATCGGGGGGTAAAGAATATCTAGAGATACTTGCCATAAAGTTTCCTGCTCCTCGCTCAGCAAGTAATTCTCCCAGACTCTGTATGAATGTTCCATATTTCTATCTGTTGCTGCCAAGAGATGATTATACCATTGCACCACTTCTTTTTCCCTGGGAGCTAGGTCTTGTAGTTCGCATTCCATACTGTTATCATCCAAGACTGGCCAGCATTGACTCTTGCACCAAGAAGAAAGCTGATAGAACTTGAACCTGGAATCCGAAACTGGAGCCCATTCACTATAATAGGATAGTCCTAAACAGTTTTGGCAGTCCGACCACAGCCTAGCTGCCAAATGCAGCATCTTTAAACTGATTTTTTTTAAAGAATTTAGGAGAGCCGAACTTGTGCATGACACCTAGCTCCCCTTTCCCTACTAACGTGGCTTCGAACATGCAGCTTATCAGTGAATTATCAGGAGAGAGCAATAACATTCTACAGTTCTTTAGTTGGTAGGCCCAACAGTACAGCTGAAAATCTGGTAGGCCCACCCCCCCTCGCTGAAGTTTACGCCTAAGTTTTTTCCAGGATTGCCAATCGCTTTACTTGCCCAGATAAAGGAAAATATCTTGCCCTGGATTTTGAGAATATCAGATTTTCCAAATTCTTAGAGGATGTTGTTAAAAAGGTAGGCATAATTTGGAAGGATGCACATCTTGATCAGACTGACTTGCCCATAGTGTGACAATGGGATACTCTGCCATCTTTTTAGTAGGACATTGACCTCCTTTGAAACTCTATCTAGATTGGTTTTAGGAATTTGGGTGGGGTCCTGGGGTCCTGAGTTATTATAACTCCTAAGTATCTGAGTTCTTTGGCAAAGTCCCCTCCTGATCGGCGATGTTTCAGGCCATAATCTCAGTTTTCTCATTGTTTATCTCAAAAACTGACAGACCTCCAAAAATTTGGGCTTCAGCTACAAGCTCTGAAAGTGTGGTGCTAACATTAGATGATACAAGAATCCAGTCATCCGCATACAGTGCTAACTTTCGTACAAAGCCATTTATTTCAAAAGGGACGGTCTTCTGATTTAATCTTATGCTCTGAGCTAATGGTTCTATATATAAATCAAATAAAATGGGAGAGAGCTGGTAACCCTGCCTAGTTCTGAACCCTATCTTGACTACAGGGGAGAGATTACCATTAACCAAAATCTGCGCCAGAGAGGACTTATATTTCTTTCAACACTTCCCTAAATCTGTCAGCAAAGCCGAAGATCTTCAGGACCCTGTCCAAAAAGTGCCAAGTTCACCCGGTCAAAGGCTTTGGCTGCATCTTCAGTAATAATTCATAGAGGGAGATCCTGTGATGAAGCCAAGTCAATCGACCCAATTAAAGTATGTATTAAATCAGACATCTGTCGGCCTGGCAGGAAACCTTTTTGATCCATGTGGATTAAGGGCCCTACAACTTTTCTAAGCCGGTTATTCAAGATTCCAGCAAAGACTTTATAGTTGACATTTCGTAGAGAAATTGGTCTGTATGACTGACCGTGAGTTGGATTCTTCCCTGGCTTTAAAATCAGTGCAATGACTGCATCACTCCAAGAGTCAGGTAGGGGAGATGTACCATCTAAGATACCATTATACAATTTCAGCCAGACCGGGATTATTTTCTCCCTCAAAATCATGTAGACCTCGGTCGGAATAGCATCATGGCCTGCTGCTTTCCCCTTCCTCGCAGCATCTAAGATAGTTAGTATATCAGATCCTGTTATTTCTGATGTGAGGATTCCCTGGCTGTCCTCAGCAAATGTAGGGAGATGTTTCTCTTTAGCCACCCATCAATATGTTCTTCTGCCACCTGAAGATCATCTTCGTAGAGTTCCTGGAAGAATTGTGCAAAGGCTTATTCTATGCTCCCCTTATCCTCTACAACTTGAGAGCCAACTTTAGTTTTGGTGATATAGTTATTAGATCTATTAATCCTGCTCTTCATTGCGAGGAGTTTACCACAATTCTCCCCCTGCTCGAAGTCACTCATTTTGCTTGCCTCCCATTTTTGGCGTAGGATCTCCTCAGACCTAATTCTAAACTTTAGAAACGGTCCTAGACCTATATTTAGTATTTAAGACAAATCAATTCTTAGAAAAATACTGGTTCATAGGAATTAATCCTAAACAGAGCAAGAGAAATGTTCTTGTCTATACATATATATATACAATGCACCCAGAGATGTTTCTCTTTAAGCCACCCATCAATATGTTCTTCTGCCAAATCTTGCACTTTGCTACTGCGCCTGGCAGTTTTCTTTCTTGATTTATGTACAAAGTACTTTTATATAATTGTAAATATTCAAATAAATGTTGATGTTCGCAAAAAACAGCTTTTTGGAACATTTGATGGCACCAAGATCAGATAATTGTATGGACGGATATTATATTGAGCTGATTTTATCAAGATCGGTATGCTCCATAAACATATAATCTATTCTTGAATAATGAGTGTTCTTCTTGCTGTAAAAAGAATATTCCCTTCTCTCACCCATTTTTTTCTGCCATACATCAAAAAGATTAGAATTTTTTAGCATGGCCAGGCGATAAGCTTTGACACGCGGTACTGCTACCTGAGTTCTAAGGGAGGACCTATCTAGTTTATTGTTTAGAAGTACATTAAAGTATTCACACAAGATCAGAGCTGAATCATAGTCTGCTATTGCGAGACAGAGTTTATTCAGGGGAGTGGTATCATCGTCATTAGGTCCATAATAAATAACTAGTGTATACTTTGCCTCCCAGCACTTAATTGCAACTATAACACACCCACCATCATCAGCTTGAGACTAAAAGATGGGTCTCCTGTATCATTAAAATATTTGCTAGGCTATTTTTTAGGTACTGAAGGATCAAACGCTATCTTCCTTTCACCCTCAATCCATTTACAATCCAGCTTAGTAAATCAAGATGTTGCTTCCCTCCCCGCATGGGCCTATCCTCCATCATTGTCTTGTCTCCATTCACTACTATAACTGCAAAAGCTACTAGTGGCTATTATGTCACATGAGATTGTTGTTACACCTTTTTTTTCCCAATACTCCCAACCAACAAACGTGAATACCATTACCTCCTCTCACCAACCCCACAGCCCCGCCCCCCGCGGGAACCCTCCCTGATAACCCATTGGCAATATATATTGCCTGATCGGGTCGGGGCCCTCCAGCCTCTAAAAAAAAAAACAAAGAAAGACATAAAAAATATAAAGAATGATATTTAATAGTAACTATTGCCGGCAAAGACCCCCCTTAAACTTAAGTTAACTGGGTTTGGTCTGTGCCAGGAAGCTGTCTACTTCCTCTGGAAATCTGAAGTTATATATTTTGTTAGCCCATACAACTTTAAAAAAAAGCAGGGAATCACAACTGGACCTGGGCTCCCTGGTCTCTCAATGCATCCATTCTCTTGCCCAGTTCCCACCTTCTATCCTCTGTGACCCGGGGGATATCAGACCGAATCCTAAAGGTGACATCCTGGACCTGGATGGATTTAAGTTTTAGGGCAGCCCACAAAAATTGCTCCTTTAGCAAATAAGATTGGATGTAGATTACTATTTTCCTGGGCTTTTTCCAGGCAGAATTCTACTTAAAGGGATTCCTGTGTATTCTCTTGATTTCAGAATCCCAGATGTTGGCTGTAGCGATTTGGGGGAAAGCTTTAATTCAAAGATTGTTAACATAGGCCTTTAAATTGTCCCCTTCCAAACATTATTTTAGATCTAGAGCCCTGATATTATTCCTCCTCAAGATATTTTCTAACCTCTCCAACCTCTCTGTTAAATCCTGCTCTTTATCCTTCGGTCTCCGTACCTCATTAGAGTTCTCTTTAACCTCTAGGCTCAAATCCTCCATTTTGCTCTCAAGAGTCTCAAGAGATGCACCAATGCTGTTAGATTTTAATCTAGGCTAGTGCAAGTATCTTGAATCTTCTTTGATTTGAATCAGAAGTAGAAAAACGTGCTCCTATCTAAATAGATAATTGCCTTAGCATCCCATGTAAAGAATCCGAGCTTTGTACTGCTGAGGTCGGGGATGAGTCATCTGGCTCATCTAGTTCAATCTGACTGCCACCTTCTACCAAAGAAGCCATAGGGTCACACTTAACGGGGTGTATCAGTTAGAAACAGGAATTGAAGCCAGTAAGTCCTGATTCTCAGCTGTTACTAGGACCGTCACTGAGTCCGTCACTACCTGAGTTACAGGTTTCCCAGTGACCTGAGTATTAGCCATAAAGTATGACTGAAGAGAAGGAGTCACGTTAACTAAGTGCTGAGTTATTTTCTTCCTGCTCTTCACAGTAGTGGGTTTCCCGGGCTTTCCTACTTTATTGCACGCCTTCTTTTGCTTAAGACTTACTACTGTTGCTGCTGGAGTAGCCAAAACGTGACAGGCTTGGTCGTGCCTTTCAGCAAAAGGTCCCCCGTTTAAGAGGGTGCATGATCTCAGTTTATATCTCTTACCAAGAGACACCTCTGACTTATTTAGTTTGGCCAGGCCACTCTCGATGGACTGAGCCCCTCTATTTTCATGCTCGCCAGATGGCTGTACCACTTACTCCATAGGGCACAGGGCACGTTCATTCCTCGTCCCCTTATCCTCGGTTACCTTAATTAGTTTTTTCGGGTGTATAACATGATACTGGACTAAACATTCTGCTCCTCGAATACCTCTGGATTCATCCTACAGCTCCAACTGTGGATGATCGGAACCCCCCCACCTTTGGCTCGACATGGGGGATAAGCAGGGGCTAGGACTGGTCTGCCAGTCACACTAAAGCCAAGCATGTCGGTGCACAGCAAGTGCCCCTGCCGCCCTAAAAAGCGGAAAGCGTAAAACACTGAACATTCAGGGACATTCCGGGGCAGAAAGCAAAGAAAGCAGGGAAAAAAGTAATTAGGAACAACTGTCCCCCCTTTCCCCCTTTACCTCTGCCTCCTACCACAAGTTAGCAGAGCAGAGGAGAGCAATCCAGTAACACAATGGGCAGTGGCAGTAGAACAGCAGTAGAACAGCAAAGCAAAGCAGCACCCAGATCCAGTACACCTCCATGACCTTGCTCCTCTCCCAACCCCTGACTCCTCCCGCTGGCTGCACAGACCTGGAGCCGCAACGATTCAGCTGCTCCTCTCCGCCACCGAGAAACACCCAGAGCCACCGCCAAGGAAGCGGGAGAGAATCAGGGGAGAGCCAGCCACCAGCCCCGGCGAGAGACCAGCGACAAAACAGCGTAAAGCAGGAAACAGATAGGTCTCCTCCTCCGAGCCTCCGGATCCAGATCTCATACCACCAAGCCGCCCCACCAGCCTCCCGGAACAGAGCGGAGCAAGTGGGACACGAAAAACCGAAAAGCAGAAGGTAATCTCCCAAGGGAAAGAGGCTTTTAGGTTTTCTTTAAAGGCACATTCTTAGACGCCGGCACATCATGACAATAACAATCTCATAATTGAGGCCGGAGGGAGCGCGACCCGTGACCTGCTAACTAGCTGGCCACCATGTTCCCGTCGAATCACTGACATATCATCGAAAGACACAATATCGTGATACAAAATTATCAGCACAAAAATATCGAAAGCATTAATATCGACATCCTATACTTAACTAGAAACATACAAAAATATGGGTACACAATATCGACATACATAAACACCGATATCAATAATATCAACTACATACATATCGAAATGTAATAAATATCGATCACATTAAAATTAATACACCTGGACAAAAATATCGAAATAACAAATATCGTCAACAATAATATCGTCTAATTAAATATATCGAAACTTAATATATATATATAAAAATACTTTCAAGCTAAAACTAATCTTATTGCCAATAAAATACACACCTCTCATTTAAATATATATTTATAAACATTTTTTTTAATTCTAAAACATATAATAATTATAAATTATATTACTAAAATATTTATATAAAATTACTTTGCTTTATTTTAAATATAAATAAGTAGCATTTGCCTTTTCTAACTACATTAAACTCTCACACAAATTCAAAAATTAAAACTGACCAATGAACACACAGAAAAACAAATATAACCAATAGCAAACTAATTGCTAATTACAATCCTCTATATAAACATTTACCACTAAACACAAACCACATGCTAAAACAAACGAAAGGAGATACATCTGTGGACGAATTGGACTACACCTACAAGAACATCAAAATTAACCCGAAAAATTTATGGATTTCAAGTAAGTAACTCTAATAAACTAAGTATAAGTAACTGCTAAAATGTTAATTATTATAAACCTATTTTAATAATTAATAAATATCCACTTTTCCTTTTCTCAAACAACTACAGAATACTTTACTAACAAATAATAGACAACTGATTTCTCAAAACAAATAAACTATAAGAAAGTAATTATAATCTCAATATTAACTAAATGGTAAAATCGTTTAAATAAAATACAAGTTATAATGAGTAAATCATATGCATTTTTATTTTTCCCGTAACGCTACAGAATACTCTACTGACAAATACAAGACAACACAACTCAAAAACAAAGATACAACTAACAAAGTAAGTATAGTTAAACACTAAAGTAACTAGTAAAATTCCAAAAAATGATCACATGTTCTAATTAATGACAGATATCTACTTTTTATTTTCTCCTACCACTACAGAAAACTCTACTGACAAAATACAGAGATCAAAAATCCGAATACCAAAGATACAACTAACTAAGTATATTCAAGCACTAGAGTAACTGGTAAAATGTTAAAAATCAAAACACATGTTTACATTTCTAACACATATCTACTTTTTATTTTCAGATACCACTACACAATACTATACTAAGAAAGAACAGACAACAAAACTCCAAAATCCAATATAAAACTAACAAAGTAAGTATATTAAAAAAATGTATTAAAATCCAACACTTATCGGCAGCCAAATTTATTGGCACTGAAACTCAAACAATATACAAGATCAGGTAATAAAAATACATGTATTTTTTCCTTAACAGATCAAAGAAAATCATAAAACACAGGCCACAACTAAAGAATAAAGCATATCAAAATATTAAACAGATTTCCAAAAAATGTAAGTATATACAATACAATTGTTTACTAAATTAAGTTTAAAAACATACATTACCTTTTAAATAACTAATAAATATATCTCTTGTAGATTAACAAACAACAAAATGACAGAAGGAGCTAAATTTGTAACCAGCCAGAAAGGAAAGCTATTACTCTGCTACAATGGGTTATACTTATACCCAAGAGAAACAATTTGGGATGAAAGTAAATTGGAAATGTTGCAAATAATATTCCAACAAGTGTTATGGAAGGGCAACAACTAGAGAAGCAACTGTACTTTATACTAGGGAACACAGCCACCCACCAAACGTAACAGAAATAGAAGTTAGAACAGCATTAGAAAACATAAAAGAGGCAAGCACAGGTTCCCAAAAACCAACCAGCGTCATATTAAAAGAAGAAATTCCCAAAATTCCCAAAACAGCAATAACACAGATGCCAAATATTATTGCACTAAAAAGAACTATAGCACGAACAAAAAGAACTACTACTACTACCACACCACCTCCAAGAATATATAGCGATATAACTTTAAATGCCAACCAAACAATAACTTTAAACAAACAACCAATAATCATTTATGACAATGAAAGAAATGATAAAAGACTTATAATTTTTGGAACAAATATGAACCTAATAAAACTTCAGCAAAGCCAATATTGGATGATGGATGGGACTTTTAACATCTGTCCCAAACCCTTTTTCCAATTATACACTATACATGGCCTATATCAAAACTGCAACATACCTCTACTTTATGCAGTACTACCAAATAAAACTAATTCCACATATATGGAATTATTAAATACAATAAAACAAAAAACGAATGACTATTCCCCTGAAAAAATAATCCTAGATTTTGAGCAAGCAATGCTTTCAATTATCTTCAAAATACACCCCCACACCTGCATCCAAGGCTGCTATTATCATTTAAACCAGTGTCTATGGAGACAACTACAAAAGACAACTTTAAGCATAGAATATGCAACAAACTCATCTTTTGTATATCAAATCAAAAAACTCATAGCACTGGCTTATGTTCCAGAAACAGACGTAGCTGAACACTACAACATTCAAATAGATAGCACCTTTTATAAACAAAATGAAGCAAAATTAAGTCCATTTTTAGACTACTTTGAAGACACCTGGGTAGGCAGACTCCATAGATCTGGCCACAGAAGAAACCCAAAATTCCTAATACCTGGTGGAACGTTTACAGAAGCACCTTAAATGGTGAATCAAAAACAAACAACGCAGTTGAAGGTTGGCACAATGCCTTTCTACAATCAACTGGCAGAACTAAACCAAATTTTAGAAAATGTTGTTAAATGCCTACAAAAAGAACAAAGCTACCAAGAGTTCCAAATGGAACAATCCATTACTGAACTAGTCCCTAAAACATCTAAACAAAACAAACAAATACCTAGAACAACAAGTAAAGCTATATCCTAGCACAAAAGGCATTGAATACCTAAACATAATTGCCAAAACACTACTCTAAACAAATCATAACACCAAACCAGTCCCTAAAAATAAAACCTAAACAATCTAAATAACATTTAAATATTTATTTTCAAAACTATTTAATGTATGCAATATATATAATATTTAATTACATATATATGCACACATTACTTACAATTAAAACCAATAAAACAGAACTATAATCATAAGTGCATTACCCACCCACAAATAATAAAATAAAAATAACTTACCAAGCATTTTGCAAATCCAGTATAATCCTTCTCCACCAAAATAATCCAGTTAGTGAAAAGTTTACCCTAAAAAAATGAAAAAATACAACTGTTCCAAAAATCGTCAATCCATCGAAGATCCTTCGAAAAACCATAAAAAACCCGAAAATTGTTAACAAATAGAACAAACGCTCCAGGAAAACCGAAATATTTAAAGAAGTGTTTGAAATCCATTAGTTAAAAAAAAAAAAAAACACTTCCTTAAAAAAAAACGCTCCTTCCGATATGGCGAACACCTGCAACAAAAATACATAAAACATACATTCCCACCCACATAAAACAACACATAAACAACTACTAAAATTAGTATTAATATTATAAATTCCTACTACATATACTTTAAACATGGATATAGTAACTCTACAAACAAGCCTAAAACAAGCTAAAACTACGAGCACCTACCACACGTAAATAAAGCAACTCAAAAACTTTAATACAACTCACTTACATCTAACAACACTAAATAGCACCCGGCTACTCTCAAAAATACATTAAAACACACATAAAACATATAAAACAAACCTTACCTTAAGCGACGTGAAGTGTCTCCCAACCGCGAGCTGCTCTCCATCCAAATGACACAAAACGACCTAACCCGGTTACAAAATAAAAGACCAAAAAGTAACAAAATAGTCCAATATAACAAACATATTATAAATTCTTTCAAAATTCACCTATAATAATTAAAAAATCACTACTATATTTAATAAAATGTTTTTCTCTTCCTGTAATTAAATAATTGTGAAATATGTTGTAAAACTGTAAAAATAAATATTATAAAAAATAATATTTATTAAAATATTATTTAAAATGTTATAAAATGTTACAAAATTTTGTGATATCAAATTTCAGTTTGTATATAAATAAACCTATGTTAAAAAAATATTGTATACAAATATATTGTTTAAATAATTAATATTAATATTTAATATATTATTATTAATTTAATAATTGTATATACTAGCAACATGTGTAACACTATAAAAATTTTATATTACATTTGACAATATTATATTTTGTTCTTATTATTTAAAACAAAACTTACATCTGTATAATGTTTTGTGTAAAAAAATAAAAATGTTGGCAAATGTAAAAAATGAATTTTCACAATTATTATCTCTGTAAAATATATTATACCTAATAAATGTATGTTAAAGAAAAAAAGTATTAATACATTTCTGTATTTTTATTATTATGATCTAAAAAAAATATTATTTCCCATACACAAAATGTATATACATTGATTTATATACATAAAGAAACTACTCTTCCCACACCAATCCACATAAATTTCATGTAGGTGCTGGACACTATTTAAATATAATTTACTATTCCCACTCCAGTCTACATAAAATTGAAGCAGGTGCTGGACACTAATTAAATATAATTTAATATTCCCACTCGAGTCTACATAAAATTTAAATAGGTGCTGGACACAAATAAAATATAATTTACTATTCCCACTCCAATCTACATAAAATTGAAGTAGATGTTGGACACTATTTAAATATAATGTAATATTCCCACTCCAGTCTACATAAAATTAAAATAGGTGCTGGACACTAATTAAATATAATTTACTATTCCCACTCCAGTCTACATAAAATTGAAGTAGGTGCTGGACACTAATTAAATATAATTTACTATTCCCACTCTAGTCTACATAAAATTGAAGTAGGTGGTGGACACTAATTAAATCTAATTTAATATTCCCACTCCAGTCTAGATAAAATTGAAGTATGTGCTGGACACTAATTAAATATAATTTACTATTCCCACTCCAGTCTACATAAAATTGAAGTAGATGTTGAACAATAATTAAATATAATTTAATATTCCCACTCCAGTCTACATAAAATTGATGTAGGTGCTGGACACTAATTAAATATAATTTACTATTCGCACTCCACTCTACATAAAATTGAAGTAGGTGCTGGACACTATTTAAATATAATTTACTATTCCCACTCCAGTCTAGATAAAATTGAAGTAGGTGCTGGACACTAATTAAATATAATTTACTATTCCCACTCCAGTCTACATAAAATTGAAGTAGGTGCTGGACACTAATTAAATATAATTTACTATTCCCACTCCAGTCTACATAAAATTGAAGTAGGTGCAGGACACTAATTAAATATATTTTAATATTCCCACTCCAGTCTACATAAATTTGAAGTAGGTGCTGGACACAAATTAAATATAATTTACTATTCCCACTCCAGTCTACATAAAATTGAAGTAGGTGATGGACACTAATTAAATATAATTTACTATTCCCACTCCAGTCTACATAAAATTGAAGTAGGTGCTGGAAACTAATTAATATAATTTACTATTCCCACTCCAGTCTACATAAAATTGAAGTAGGTGCTGGACACTATTTAAATATAAATTACTATTCCCACTCCAGTCTACATAAAATTGAAGGAGGTGCTGGACACTAATTAAATATAATTTACTATTCCCACTCCAGTCTACATAAAATTGAAGTAGGTGCAGGACACTAATTAAATATAATTTAATATTCCCACTCCAGTCTACATAAATTTGAAGTAGGTGCTGGACACACATTAAATATAATTTACTATTCCCACTCCAGTCTACATAAAATTAAAGTAGCTGCTGGACACTAATTAAATATACTTTACTATTCCCACTCCAGTGTACTTAAAATTGAAGTAAGTGCTGGACACTAATTAAATATAATTTACTATTCCCACTCCAGTCTACATAAAATTGAAGTAGGTGATGGACACTAATTAAATATAATTTACTATTCCCACTCCAGTCTACATAAAATTGAAGTAGGTGCTAGACACTAATTAAATATAATTTAATATTCCCACTCCAGTCTACATAAAATTGAAGTAGGTGCTGGACACTAATTAAATATAATTTAATATTCCCACTCCAGTCCACATAAAATTGAAGTAGGTGCTGGGCACTAATTAAATATAATTTACTATTTCCACTCCAGTCTACATAAAATTGAAGTAGGTGCTGGACACTAATTAAATATAATTTACTATTCCCACTCCAGTCTACATAAAATTGAAGTAGGTGCTGGACACTAATTAAATATAATTTACTATTCCCACTCCAGTCTACATAAAATTAAAGTAGCTGCTGGACACTAATTAAATATAATTTACTATTCCCACTCCAGTGTACTTAACATTGAAGTAAGTGCTGGACACTAATTAAATATAATTTACTATTCCCACTCCAGTCTACATAAAATTGAAGTAGGTGCTGGACACTAATTAAATATAATTTAGAGAAGTGTGGCTCAATGGTTAGAGCGGCAGACCCTGATGCAGAGGTCTGGTCTGGGACCAGGGTTCAATAACCGCCTTGGCGGTTCTTGGGCTCAATTTCCTCGGACCTGATCATTCTCGCCTCGGTGCCTATTCTAATTAAAATTAAAGTAGCTGCTGGACACTAATTAAATATAATTTACTATTCCCACCCCAGTGTACTTAAAATTAAAGTAGGTGCTGGACACTAATTAAATATAATTTACTATTCCCACTCCAGTCTACATAAAATTAAAGTAGGTGTTGGACACTAATTAAATGTAATTTACCTTTACCACTCCAGTCTACATAAATTGAAGTAGATGCTGGACACTAATTAATTTTTATTTACTATTCACACTCCAGTCTACATAAAATAAAAGTAGCTGCTGGAAACTAATTATATATAATTTACTATTCCCACTCCAGTGTACTTAAAATTGAAGTAAGTGCTGGACACTAATGAAATATAATTTTATATTCCCACTCCTGTCTACATAAAAGTGAAGTAGGTGCTGGACACTATTTAAATATAATTTATTATTCCCACTCCAGTGTACTTTAAATTGCAGTAAGTGCTGTACACTAATTAAATATAATTTACTATTCCCACTCCAGTCTACATAAAATTGAAGTAGGTGCTAGACACTAATTAAATATAATTTACTATTCCCACTCCAGTCTACATAAAATTGAAGTAGGTGCTGGACACTAATTAAATATAATTTACTATTCCCACTCCAGTCTACTTAAAATTGAAGTAGATGCTGGACACTAATTAAATATAATTCACTATTCTCACTCCAGTCTACATAAAATTAAAGTAGCTGCTGGACACTAATTAAATATAATTTACTATTCCCACTCTAGTGTACTTAAAATTGAAGTAAGAGCTGGACACTAATTAAATATAATTTAATATTCCCACTCCAGTCTACATATAAATGATGTAGGTGCTGAACACAAATAT
The DNA here is from genome assembly GCF_964261635.1 of Lissotriton helveticus. NCBI lineage: Eukaryota > Metazoa > Chordata > Amphibia > Caudata > Salamandridae > Lissotriton > Lissotriton helveticus. The sequence goes on along the minus strand of NC_136063.1, from coordinate 338,267,465 downwards.
TTGTTGTAAAGTTATAATTTTATAAAAACTAACCACAATTATTCCATATACAGCCAAGATGAAGCTACTAAATGTAATATTTGTAAAATATTTTTACCAATTTAAAATAACTTTTCATTTATTTTTCAGATTTTTATAACAATTTTAAAATTTTAGAATTGTTTTAAATGTAATATATTTATTTTGTTCATTATATATTTAAATTTATATTTCAAATTACTCCCCAGCCTAATACACTAAAATTAAATTAGCCACTACTACAATAATTATTAAATTTATTTTACATTTTAAAAATAAAATTAGAAATTAAAATTTTAAATAAGTTTTAAAAACTTTTTTTAAATGTAAATATTTTTTCATATATTTAATTTAGTTAACTATTATTTTTTTTTTTTTTTTTTTTTTACAAATCCCCATCCTTATCCCCTATAAACACAAAAACCCACTCCTAAAAAGAAATACTTAATATTTTATTTAACATTATTAAATATTTAATTTAAATTAATTCATACATAATAATATTTTAAATTAAATACTTATTAAATATTACTTATAAATTATACTACCATTATTTTTTTATAGTTTTTATAAAATACACTCAAAAATGTTAGTTATATATTTTATATAGATTTTTAGTTAACCAATTATTGTTATTTTTTAACTTTTTTAAAACACTCCCCACCCTTATCACCTATAAACCCAATAACCCGCTCCTAAAAATAAAAATATTATTTTTACAAATGTTTCATATTTTTACACATTAATTATTAGAACAAATTATTAATACTTAATATTTATACATTTTAAAACAAATATTATTAAATATTTGAACATTTTATAATGAAATACCTACATTTTGTATTTTTAAAATTCTCAATATAGAAAATTCCTACACAAATATTTATTTTTTTAACATATTTTTAAAACACTCCCCACCCTTATCCCCTATAAACCCAATAACCCGCTCCTAAAAATATATATGTTTTTTTAATTATTATAATATATTTATTTTTATAATTTTTTTTATATAACATTTACAGATTATACTACAATATTAGCTAAATTGATATATTTTTAACTATTATTTACAATTATACAATATTTTTTATTGTCGATATTTTGTCTTCCGATATATTTACTTACGATATTATAACACACATACTAAAATCGATATTTTTGTATACGATATTTAAATTTTTGATATATTTTATCTTCGATATTTTGTCAGATCGATATTAAAATTTCGATATTATGTCTGAATAGCGTTCCCGTCAACTTTGCAGCACCATTTATTTCTATTTAAAACAATATTAGTAAAATAAATTAAAATAAAGTGTACGATTAGAAATTGAATGTGTTATAATAATTAAATAGATTTTTAATATACATGTCTGCAAATTTTAATTTTGTTTCTAACATTTTAGATATTTTAATTAAATGTTGTATTGTTCATTCAATTTCACTAACATAGACACATTAATTAGTATTACATTATAACAATCATTTATAATATGAAGTGTCCATTATTATTAGCATTTGAATAAGAAAATAATACTATCTTTAAAAAAAATGTTTTAAAGATATATAAATTTTATTAATTTGCGGAAAAATATCATCATTTTACTATTATGGTCTCCCAAACAATCCTTCAAAATTCTTCCCTCATGTATCACTCCTTTGATTCATCCCAAACCTCATTTTACTACTATGGTCTCCCTAAGCCCTTTGTACAGATTCTTCCCTTCTCTATCTCTCCTTTTACTCATTAAACCTTATCTTTCTACTATGATCTCCCAAATAGCCCTATCTAGATGCTTCTCTCTTCTAGCCCTCCATTATCCTATTCAATCTGACTAACAGACTTGCATGTCCACCATTCAAATTAACTCATACTTCCCTATACTAATCCACCACTAATCTTATTTGGGTTCCAGAGTAGCGTGCCACTCGTGAAAAACCACTTTGACACCTCATCAGCTGTAGCAAGTGCTATATAAATATAATGAAAATAATAAAACCCACATAACATTCCTATATAATTAATTTACATTTATTGTTATTATTATTATTATCATCATTTTTTTAATGTTCACAATACTACCCACTCTGTTCTGTGATTAAAACCCACAATCCCCCCAAATACTTTATATTATGATTATTGTTATTATTATTATTATTATTATTATTATTATTATTATTATTGTTGTTGTTGTTGTTGTTATTATTACTGATATTATTATTATTATTATTATTATTATTATTTAATCATATAATTATTTATTTTCACACTTTTGCAATTCTGCTATCTCTTTTCCCCTTTAAAAACTACTACTCCAAAACATAATGTTGTGTTTTATCAAAATCATACATTATATGTAAAGTATAATGAAAAGTGAACACAAAATATAAATTACAAATATTCAAAACATTTCCAATTTCTTTTCTTAAAAAACACTACCCACCCAATGCCGCAATATACCACAAAAGCTATTAAAGAAATAAATTAAACTCACAAAAAAACATACTCAAATTACACACATGTTGCAAAAACAATGTTATGTACATAGTGAGCCCTACTCACAAAGGTATGTTTTGCACTGGAAAGTAAATAGTTTATCAACATTGCTCCTCCACCCTCCCGCTGTTTCCATGGTAACAAACAGCAATGCATATTCTCCTCACCTTGCGCTCGTACATGATGACTGAAACAGTTTGCATCACTCTTGTGACTTTGCACTGGTGCAGAGTGTTGATAAATCTGCCCTTAAGACTCTTGTCAGTGTAATTAAAATGCAAAAGAAAAATATAGCACTCTAAGTGGATTGAAATATTTTTAAGAAAGATAACAAATGTTTTCTAATTACTATGAATGCACCATTTGCTCGACAGTGCTCCATAAAAGTTGTTGACTTTGACTGTATAATACATTGTATTTTCTCATGAAGTATTGTTATTAACAATAAAACCAAAACTACTGGTGGTTGGGGTTTTCATTTGTTGAACTGCCTAACAAATTACTTGATTTTTGTTGATTTCATTGCTTGATTATTATTCATTCTGGCAGCAAACACTTTCATGGCACTCATGATCTGGTACCTGAGTCAAAGAGACAACTATTAGTCCTGTTATAAATTGAATTCACAGACAAGTCTTTCACTATTCAAAATAGATTGTCCTTCTGAAAACAAAAGGAATAATGCAGAAATATGGAAATCAGGAGAGGGGGCAGAGAGGCAAACAAATTTGCTGATAATCTGACAGGTACAGAGATCTTAGCCCTTTCATATACATTTTAGAATGTATAAAATTTCACAGATGCCAACTGATAATCCTACCCAGCATACATACTTTCCTACTTTTCTTTAAACCTATGTCAGCGAAGCAGATGAAGAAACTGATTGCTATTCAAATATGCAAATACAAGGTTGAACAACGTCATATCTGAAGAAAATCCTCCCAACATCCATCCCAGATATTATAACTATTTATAATACTGCCTTTATTAATGCAACAATGCCCACAATCTTGAAACAAGCAAACGTACCCCTTTCTTGAAGAAACAGTCAGCTTACCTCAATATATGACCCAATATAGATACTTCTCTTTTAAATATAAATTGGAGACTGAACCTGCAAGTTCTCCACCAGCAGTGAGGTTTTATATCCCTTACCCAATTTTCTTCAGTAATTGCAGTGCTGAAAATAAACCACTTCCAGCATTGTATACTTCCAGAAACATATCGAATTCTGCCTGCAACTTGAGAGGCAGGGCTCTACTTTCAGTTTGGAGGTGTGTGACATTGTATAAAATGATAAAAGGAACCCATTCATCATATTTGTTTACAGGTTTCATCAGCACCATATTACTTGTTGTTAAAACATTCAAGACTGAGGAACAGCGTTAGATCTGGGGGGTTCTAGTTAGCAATGGTATTCACCTTTGTCCAAATAGGGACCCTTACTTCTAAGTCAGGATAAGGGGATTACACTCCTAAATAACCCTTGCTCACCCCCTTGGTAGCATGGCACGAGCAGACAGGCTTATCTCAGAGGCAGTTTGTTAAGCATTTGTGAATATACACAGTAATACAGTGAAAACACTATAGGTGGACACAACACAGGTTCTACGTCGGTCCCAAACTGGGTTCCGCCCTGGCCACGGTACAGACACCGCCCTCCTCGCTGTCATCGAGGAGGCTAGGTGCATTCTGGATTCAGGAGGGTCAGTGGCAGTGATCCTCCTGGACCTCAGTGCAGCCTTTGACACGGTGAATCACCGTGTCCTACTCCACCGGCTGGCCATGGCGGGACTCGCGGACACGGCGCTTGCGTGGATAGAATCTCTCCTATCAGGCCGCTCTTTCCAGGTATGGGACGGCAATTCCCGCTCAGCCCCTTTCCCCCTCACTAGTGGAGTTCCCCAGGGGTCGTCATTAAGCCCTACTTTGTTCAACGCTTATATGGCCCCCCTTGAGGATGTCGTCTCCCCTTTCGGAATCAAGATAGTGAGCTATGCGCGGACGACACGCAACTGGTCGTCTCACTCTCTCATCTTGACAATCACCCGGACAATCTGTTGAACTGCCTCCAGGAAATCCACCACTGGATGTGCGAGTCATCATTGAAGCTCAACGGATCGAAAACCGAAGTCATGCTCATGGGCAAGAAATGGTCCACCATCCCACCTTCGGTCTGGCCAGACGCTTTCGGTGAGGTGCCCTCCCCGAAACCAGAAATCAAGACCTTGGGAGTCTGGCTTGAACCGGAGTTGTCCATGAAGACCCAGGCAGCCAAAACAGCAGGCACCTGCTTCGGACTTATGCGTTCCATCCGTAAAATCCTCCCACTACTCCCGCCCCTATCTAGGAAACTCTTGATTCAAGGTTTGATCCTTGCCCGGCTAGACTATAGCAATGCTGTCTATCTGGGAGCCCCTAAATCTACCCTGGCCAAACTCCAGCGAACTCAAAACGCGGCAGCCCGGCTCCTTATGGACCTCCCTTCCAGAACCTCTGCCAGACCAGCTCTGAAGGACCTACATTGGCTTCCAGTGCGGCAGAGGGTAGAATTCAAGGCGATGTGCACTGCCCACAAACTCCTCAATGGTCTTGGCCCTTCTATCCTGAGAGACATGGTCACCCCCTACAAGGCCCCTAGACTCCTACGCTCTGACAACGAACGCCTGGCCACCGTCCCGAGATTCAGGAAGGCACGCACTGGCGGTAGACGGTTCGCAGTAAAAGCGTCTGCAGGATGGAACTCACTCCCCCGCTTCCTGCGACTGGAACCCTGCCACCTCCTCTTCCGTAAAAAACTGAAAACTCTGCTTTTCCCCAAATAAGCTCCCCTTCCCCCTCTGGTCTCCACTTGTATCATTAGCGCGGGGATGCCTCCGGGTCACCAGGCGCTTTATAAATCGCTAAATAATTATAAATCGCTAAATAATATAACAATAAGTATTCTTTATATAGACTTAACACAAGACCACAAGTGACAAAAATCCACAATACTATACTTAAAGATGACTTAAAGATGATAAAAGTTGCTTAGCTCAAGTTGATGCTAAGTGCGACAAAGTTCTCAACAAAGTACCTGGATGCGTAACGCAAAGTGAACAAAAGGCTCGCAAAAGGGTAGATGTGTCGGTTCCGTGATCCGGGGGAAAGGATGCGTCGTGCCTCAATGCTTGCGCAGAGTAGGGGATGTGTCGTGATCCTTCCCGGTGTGGGGTTGATACGTAGTTTCTCGGCCTGCGGGCCCATTGCGAAGCGGAAGATGGCGCCTTGACGCGGCGATGTGATGACGATGCGTAGACGCCCTGGCGGCCTTGCGAAACCTCAGTAATTTGGAGCCGCGAAAGGTCCTGTGACACGCTTCTCCGGTGATGCGATGGTGTCTCTCTCGATGGTGTCACGCTTCTCCGGTGATGCGACAGCAGGCAGTTTGGATGAAGACACGCTTCCAGGGCGATGCGGCGAAGGCTCGCTTCACCGGCGATGCAACGATTTCAGCTGCAGCGGCGACACGCTTCCTCTTGATGAGTCATGCTTCTTTTGTCCCTGAGACTTCAGCAGGAGGCAAGCACAGTTTGGAGAATATTCTGTAGATGATGAAAGTCCTTAAAACGTTCCTTCTCCTTTCCTTGGCAATGAAGCAACCACTGCAGGCCAACCCAGCAAACAGCACACTGTCAGAGGGGCAGTCAAACTCCTGCAGCTTCCTTGTACTTCTCCTTGGCAAAAGGTTTCTTGTTCCAGAAGTGATCTAAAGTTCTTGGGACTGGGTCCCAATATTTATACCCCAAAATCCATTGTTCCCTGAAGGCAGAGAGGCCTCTGCCCAGTCCAAACCAGTTCCTGAGCACTTTATTTACATGACTCCTCCCTTCCTTTCACAGTCCAGGGCAGAGCCATCAGCCGCCCCTTTCACAGTCCAGGGCAGAGCCATCAGCCGCCCCGCAGGAGGGGGAGCCAGGACAGGGGAGGGAAGGGATAGCTCTGGAGCACTTTGTTGACAAGATTCCTTCTCTCCTTTCACAGTGCAGGGCAGAGACATCAGACAAGCCACAGGAGGTGGAGCCAGCATTGTAGAGGGAAGGCACAGCCCTATTCGGGTCCCAGGTGCAACTCCTCCCTCCCATCTAAATGCAGATCTCTCTATTCACCACTGGCCTGCCCCAGCCTGTCTCCTGAAATCCCTCAGCCCTGTCACTCACAAACTCCAGACAAGGAATACACAACCTAGCAGAGGCAGACCTGGACAGTTAGGCAAGAAAATACCGACTTTCTAAAAGTGGTATTTTCAAACACAGAATATTAAAACCAACTCTACTAAAATATGTATTTTATTATTCTGAGTTCAGGCATATCAAATTCGAATTTCTACCATGTTCCCTGAGTCAGTTAGGATTATAAGAATGTAATAATCCAACTGCCCATTCTAGCCTATGGAGACCAGGTAGCCTTGCAATAGTGAAAAACGAAAGTGGCTGTAATTCACTATTAGGAGATGCTCACACACCAGAGCATGTCCTACCTTATACTTACAATGCACCCTGCTCTTGGGCCTACCATAGGGGTGTCTAACATGTAGCAAAGGGAAGTTTTAGGGACTGGCAAGTGGGTGCACTTGCCAAGTCGACATGGCAGTCACAGACTGCACACAGGTTCTGTGGGTGGCACAACCAGTGCTGCAAGCCCACCAGCAGCAGTTGATGTACAAGCCCTGGGCACACATAGTGCACTGTACTAGGGTCTGACAATAAATCAAATAACCCAAACATGGAATAATCAATTAGTATCTCAATTTAACATAGGGAGCACTTGCACTGTGGCACTGAATAGCAGTGGCACAGTACCCAAAGCATATAACCAGCAAAAACATATCAAAACAGAGGAGGCAATCAGTAAAAATGGAATGGAGTCTCACGCCAATGATACCAGGTCTAACAGACAGGTTTATATTTATTTGAAACAGGGCAATGCTGCAAGACAACTGTGCGGCATAAAATGGAGAGGGCAGAAATGCACCATGTCTAACAATATATGGTGCATTCCTGCTCTCTTCCTGCCCTGGTGCACTGTTTACTGCCTAGTGCCAACGTAGTCTCTCTCGTGCCATGGTGCCTGCATTACAGGTAGGTGTATTTTTGTGCAAGAAGGGATACCATCCTGCACAAAAACAATCCTTACAGGCATTTTCCTCTTTCTACGTGTGTTACAGAATGCAGCACACTAAGAGGGTCATTATGATGACGGGCGGACTTTGTCCGCCCGTCACCATAGTGGGAAACGGGACCGCCTGCCATAAGGGCGGGGGTCCCGTGGGGGGCATTAGGATGTGCCCGCCACAGTGGCAGGCACATCCTGTAGTTTTAGCATTGTGGCGGGCGGTGCACTCTGCACCGCCCGCCACGATGCTAAAAATGCTTTTTAGCATTTGCATATGCAAAGCGGCAGGGACCGCGCGGTGCCTGCCGCATTTGCATATGCAAATGTGGGGGGGTACCATAGGTACCCCCCATGTGCCCCCTGACAGTGTCGTGAACCTGGGGGCCCTGCAGGGGGCCCCCGCAGCAATCCCCGTCTGTCTTTCCGTGGCGGCATTGCCGCCGCGGAAAAGCAGCTGCAGACAGGCACCCTAATATGGATGGCGGTGTCTGATAGACACCGCCACCATATGGTTCCATTACCGCCCGGCCGCAATACGACCGGGGCGGAAAAGCGGCGGACGGTGTTTTCGTCCGCCGCGGTCCCCCCCGCCATCCTAATATGGCGGGGGAATTAGAATGCGGATGTCGGGCGGATTGCCCCCGCCAGGGTGGCGGTGGCCACCGCCACCCTGGCGGGGGCAATCCCCCGACATCCTAATGAACCCCTTAGAGAGGAAACGAGGCGAAATAAAGATAATTCTCCTCGTTGCACCTCTATCATGAAGGCGTACAATTTTAACATATTTTGGGTTTTCCAGTCTTGGTAAATCTGGGAATGTGTCAAAATGCATAGGGAACACCCACTCTCCCCCCTTGTAATGCCTGTCCAGCTCAGAGTAATGGAAGGAAGCGACTTGCATTGTCTTGCGTTACCCTGATTTTACCAAGCAATGCAGGGCCATGCAAGGTGGTCTAAAGTGGCTTGGTAAGTCTGATTTAAGGATTACATTGCCACACTTTTCGTGATGCAAGGGAAATGCAATCCTTTGTTAAATCTGAGACTTATTGTCACACCATGAACATGTTTATTGACTGCCTTCAATCACTTCAAGATGACTAACTGACAATACTGCATCTCAGCGATGCTGAGTTCACTGTCCACATCCACTAACGGTGCCACTTTCATTAAGATATTCCTGAAATAATTTGACATGGTATCCCTTGGAGAATTACCTGCCTCTCTAGAGCTTCTTGGGTTTTCACCTAGCTCCTGAGAATAGTAGGGGGTGGTTTCAAACCTGAATACCTAACAACCTTGACCAGTATTACAATCCTTTGAAATGTCCCCAAGCCGTTGATTAATGGACCCTAAAGCATTGCAGGGCTTCCAGGTTATGGCTGGTCACAGGCTTATTAAAGTTACTCTGTGAAGATATGGAGAAACATGTGTAGCTTTTCAACAGGCTGAGCCACTTGCAAGCATGCCAAAGCCATCTTCTGGGCAATCCCTATATTGTGCCTAGGAGACATTACGCCTCGAGGTTGTGGGATACTTCAAAACTGTGCCAAATAGGGACAACCATAAGTACACTTGACTGCACATATTTTCTGATTAATAGTGTCTGCACACAAAAATCCAACTACGTCATCACAAACGCAGATCTAGATGTGCCCAATACCCCTTTATCACAGTTCCAGCCCATAGGCCAAGTAGGCACTGGCCTATGGGTTCAACTACTTTTAGGGGCCCGAGACAATGGATCAAAATAATACTGATTTGATCTTGAAAAAAAATTACAATCAAGCTTTCTTAAACTGTCTCCAAAAGATAGAAAAAAATTAATCAACTCTAGGAAACTAAAGCTTTACATCCAAGACTCTATAGAACAAAATACTGTATTCATGTAATGTACCCATTAATAACTTAAAGACATAAACCAGAGATATCAGATTCACATAAAAGTTTGTCTCTTAAAAGCTCATCTTCTGGCAGCTGGCCGTTTGTAAGAAAATCCGGTGCAACCTACCTACGTGAAATGTACAGCAGTGATGGTCATCTCCATATAGCGCCCGTTTGCGATTGGGGCCCCGAAATGTCAACTGCCATGGTGCCTCCAGGCTCCACGGGGTTTACTCTGGCACTGCTTCATCAGCTACTCCACTGTACTTCATTATGGTATTTCCCCATCTACTTGTGCATCAATCTCTCCTTTGTCCCTACAAGCTTTGTGTTCATTTACGAAGGTACTCAAAAATAGCCACACAGTTACTTATGTGATGATGCAGAAAACATGACAAATGAATGAATAAATGCATAAATAAATAAAAAGGCTTCAAAATAGATGTGTCAACTGCAAGTAACTGAAGTCCTCAATCAGAGATGGGTTTTAATGCGACATAAGCAAAATGTGACATCTAAAGGGATGCCTTTAAAGGGAGACCCTATTTAAGTCAAAGCTTCTGAAGCAAACTACAATAATCCTTCTTAAACCTTCAATTGATCAATGTTCATGGATCTTCCCCAAAAGTGGCGTTTTTGTATTTATGTAGAGTTTTTCCACAAATGTTATTGCAGTATATATTTACAAAATGAACTAGTCTTGTAGCATCCCTTTCCTTCCAACCGTTTCCAATTGCATGTGTAGGATATATAAATATGCTTTCACACTTAATTTGACATATCATATATTTCATCACCCATCCAGATAATGACGCATTATCCCACTTCAGCTCACCGACACAAAGAAACATCTAGAATGTGGATAGATGTACGGCCTGTAACATCCTCAGATTAATAGGAGAAATTATGATTTTCTATAATTTCAACTATTGATTTCTTTGCCGCCGGATAATTCCGTTTGGATTTTTTTAGTCTTTACAAAATAACAGAGTAAACTTATTAGCCACCGACTTTGTGTGTCTGCAGATATGCTGCTGCCCATCACAGTGTGACAGTAGACTTATTTTTAAAGCTTTTCCAGTACTTGTGATGCCAGGAAGCAACCACATACTATTGCTATGGCAACCAGCTTCAGCTGAAGAGAAAACTGTAAACCAGGCTTTTTTCGTTTTATGTTTGAGGTATGTTTAGCTTTTTGTAACTGTTGGCTGGCAGTGAATTTAACTTGAAGACGTCTCTCTAAACTTGGAATTTTAAGGTAGCATTAAAAAGTTTTAGACATACTGCAATCTATGCAAAAATTGCGCTGCTAGCCAATTGTTGGAGCTAATGTTAGATCGTCACGGTTTCTAAAGAAAGAGAAAGAAACAGTGTCAAATAAATGTAAATGTCGCATATGTTTTTTTTTACTTTAAAATTTTCACATGTATATTATTCCCTTAAAGCAATGCGTATCTTAATTTCTTGACATTCAGAAAACTGGCGAGAGTTTTCTTCTTGAGACTCAGCCCGGAGCATGTCGTACACTCTATATTCCTGATTGCATTGCGCTGTTATTCCTAATCCCACCCTCTTTTTAAATTTTCATTTTTAGCCATTGATTATTAACTGTGATTTACCATGTTTTCGATATTTTAGCACGAGCATAATTTTACATTGTTTTCCTATATGTCATAATTTAAGTTCTACGTATTTATCTTGAGAATAAAAATACGTTTATGTTTAATTTCGTATTTACTATATACAACGTATCAGACTACTTCAAATATATTGGGGGCTGAAAGTATTTCACCACTGCCGTACAGCTGACTGACAAGTGCACAATGTCATTCTTGCTATTGCCTGTCAATGCAAATTCAATCTCTGCAACGGCTCACCAGTGCAAATGCTGGTGACAAAGTATGTTGCACTAGTGAATAATTGACAGCGATGCGTGGAGTGTGCAATGTATGTGTCTAGCCACTGAGTCCATCGTCATGATCCCCGTTATTCTTTGGTATGAATAATACCCTCAACTCTAAAAATAAAATAAATTCTCATGTCCCCTCGTGAGCACAGTGAACTTGTTGCATATGGATTTGTATGTATGGCTTTCAGTGATAGCCACGAGTGTGAACAACAGATTATAGCTCTGGTTATTCACTTCTATGACACAGCATTCCTCCAAAGTCAATACGTCATCTCTGCTCGAATGGAGGGCAGAGAGAGCATAGCTTCTGGAGAGAGGGGAGATAAAGCATAGAGGGTGAGAGCTAGTTATTCATGTATTACATTTTGAACAGGACGGATAAACCATGCTATTTATGGCCCAACATTACTCCTCTGCCTCTTCCTAACAGTTGAAACAGATGATATGGAGGGCCATATTTGACATAATATAAATGGGTAGAAAGTGAATAACGGGGAAGTTTTTCAACTCGGGTTTGTGAACGACATCATGGACAGCCGGAGCATCCCTCTCAAGTCTGTTCAATGCCACTCAGAGCCCTTCAGTAAAAACTGTCCTGTTATCTGTTATCCTCTATAATTCCATATGTTGTTGCACAATCTGTATTATTGATGTCAAAGAAAGAGAAAGTGACTTAAGCAAACATGTCAGATATCAAATTAGCCCATTAAATTGTGCAGCATTACATTATGTAACAGGATTCATGTTTAAGTGGAAAATGTCAAATAGCTACTTATAACTGCTTATCTCTTGTGTGTGACTCATCGCAACACTCTTCTTCTCGTTGCATTTTGCTAATTAAAATGTTCCTTCCAGCATAAAGTTTCTAAGTTCAAAAAGTTTATTTTACAAAACATGTTTCAAGTTTAGGACCTTGGAATGTTTTTTTAACTCGTAAAATACTGTATTGAGGTTCCTAAAATATGTTTTTATAACAGAATAAATGACAGGTTGTATGATAGCATCAGAGAATTATTGTCATTGTTTCGAGACATTTTTCATGAGTAATGAAGGAAGCTTATAGGAGAAATGTGTCAATTCATATTAGGTGAAGGGTAATACCATCAGAAGAAATGTGGTCTATCTTCAAATAATCTAAACCAGGGTGGAAATGAGTAATGTAGCCTGTCAGTGAAACCTGGCAAAATATTGTCCCGAGAGAGCAGCTGACTGCAAACTATCATGAATACTGTGCTAGGTATATCAGCATGTTGGCACACTGTGCAGAGTGCACTAACTGCATCACGTTAGGGATGAGTACATGCCAGGTCCTATGAAAAGAAAGCCTTGTAGAAGATTCGGACTGAGCCCAGTGACAAGGAAAGGCAGTGTACAATGGTAACACAATTCAATCATAATTCACATGTTTTAGGAATGTGGGGAAGGATTACAGAGCAGGGGCGGCTCCTCCACTACGACGGAGGAGCGTCGCCCAATCGCTTCTCGCAGTGTGATTAGCAGAAATATAAAAATGGTAATAACTTTCCGTTATTACCATTTTATGTTTGGTGGGGGGCGGGTGGGCGGAGCATGAGGAAAATACCCTCCCCATGAGCCACTGGCATGGGCAGCATCCAGACCAATCACAACACTGCTTGAGCAGCATTGTGAATGGTTTAGGGGAGAGAGGGAGCCTGGCTGCCTGCTTCTGCCTCCTGTTCCTGGAGAGCAGGAGAGCACAGAAGATGCGGGAACCATCTTCCACTCTATTGCTGCTTCATTGACTACAGCGTGGCTTTTGACAAAGTGTCTCGGAACATCCTGTGGAGGAAGCTGAACAAATGGGGGATTCCGCACAACCTACAAGGAGCATTAATTTCCCTGCATAAGAACACGTGGGTGCGTATTAAAACCGCCCCAAAGACACTTTCTTCAAGAATTGCCGTCGAAGATGGGCTAAAGCAAGGCTGTGTTCTTGCCCCGCTGTTGTTCAATCTTTACACAGCTGATCTCGGTACATTCTTGGAGAATAGTAATCTTCTACCGCCAAAACTAGGACCCGCCAAAAAGCCTATTCACATATTACAATACGCAGACAACATCGTAATAATGGACCAAGCAAAATCGGGTCTCCAACGGGCATTAAGCACGCTCCACATATATAACACCGCCAATGCTCTGAAAATCAACCAGGCAAAGACGAAGGTACTGGTATTTGGCAGATGTAAGAACAAGAAAAGGCAGGTATGGAACATTGGGCCCGCCAGGATTAACACAATAGCAAAATATAATTACTTGGGAGTCTGGTACAATGAGACATCAAGGCCAACAGCTCACCTAGCTGCCTTGCAAAAGAGAGCAGGCGCAATCACATACTCCCTGGCACGGCTGAATCAAACCCTGAGCAGCCCCTCTGCAGAAGCCATCTTGAAGGTGACTAAAGCTATTCTACTACCTGCGTTAACCTACGGACACCAGGCCTTCCCTGGTGCATGCTCCCCCAGTCTTGAGCGCGCCCAAATCTCCACCTACAACATTTTTTTCCATCTGCCAAGTTGCATTCAGCGGGCAAGACTACGATTGGAGCTGGGTCTACAAAGACAATCTCTTTACTGCGAGGCCGACATCCTGAAATATTTTATAAGGACCCTAAAAGCAGGTGATAACACTCTTAAATACCAGCTAAAAGGAATCCTGTCCAGTCCTGGCAATCCCTGGAACACCCAGATTGTAAAGGCCATAAGAGTGTTAGAGATTGACAACTCATCTCTCCTCTCAGTCACTATTCCATACTCGGCATGGAAAAGCGCCATTAACAAGCAAGTCAAACTTATCTCCCAGTCTATGGATCTGCAGGCTGTAAAGTCATCTACCATTTTGCTCCGCCTGAACTCTTCGTATCTTCCTGGGATCCCACAAGCATATTTCCAGGAAAATTTAAGCGCTGTGGCTCGAAAGAATATAATGTTTATGCGACTTCTAGGCCTGCGCTCGACGGCCCTCAACAAATGGGCTCCAACAAGCAAGGGGGGCCTGTAGGATGTGCAAATACCACTTTGAATCATGGCTGCATCTCCTGTGCTGCTGCCCGGCACTAACAGCCCCCAGAAGGTCCCTCTTGAAACTCTTGTTTTTAAAATGGGGTGCTAGGACGTGCCGGGAGGCCTCGGCCTTGTGCTTTACATCTACTGACATCCAAGTGCTCGCAAGGTTTGGCAAATTTGTGGGACTTTTGGACAATCTTCTATTACCTCCTTTAGCCGTCATGCTTCCTCCCCTTCCCCCACAAAGACTCATTACAGACTTTTTCCACCCTTTGCCTCAGCACCCTTTGTCTTAATTATTTTTATTAGGCCAAGCACAGCAAAATGTTCACACAGGCAACTATAACGCTGTTCTTTCAATAAGCATACGGTCTCTATCCTGGAAAACTGTTTTTTTAGTCCTGTTCTTATATGATAAATGTGCCAAAAGCTACATTTTATAACTGTGCTAAAGTAGATTCTGTATAGCAATGGTTTTAAGTAACTGTGCTAAATTAATTAATAAACTAAAAAAAAACAGCCAGCAGAAAGGCAAGTTTATTTATATATAAATGTTTAATTAAATTTTTTTTAAAACCTGTGTGACCCCTCCTCGCTGCATGAGGCCCCACCCGCGAGTCATGCCGGTCGCGACTGGATTACAGTATATGCAGGGTGAGTGCCAACAAGGTCGGAAATATGTTGGGTGTCCTATTATTTTCTAAGGAATGTGAACCTGATTTGGTCATAGGGTTGTATCTTTCGTTTCTTCTTCAACACTGTATTGATGTGCTTTTTCATCCACATGTCTCTTTGTTAGACTTACAATTTACAGGGCAATGCCAGGTTAATAGAAGGACGGCTGATACCAGAGGAAGGCAAGTGCATCTAACTGGCAAAGAACACACCGCATTGCATGTCTTTCTCTCACAACCAGCATGGCTTTGTCATAATGAGACTGCAATACATCAAAGCTCACACCGCTTAACAATTAAAGCGTAATGCTGGAAGGCAAAACCTTGCCTAGATGTAATCCCACCTTCACTAATGGTGCCTACACTCTGCCGTATTCATGTGAAACTCTCTTACTTTATTGCTTCCAAATACCCACCCATATATGTGTGAATGTGTGTGTATATGTGTGTGTATGTGAACGGGTGTGCATATGTGTGTGTGACACAACTCTGACTCTCACAGCAGCATTAGCTGCACTGACATTACAGGGAAAGACTTGGATGAGTTTCACTTTACTGTGGTTGCAGTGAATAAAGTGCAGTGCTCATCTAGGTGCTAAGCATTTTTGTGTCCAAACAAGAACCACAGTCACAAGAGAGCAGTTATTGACAGTAAAGTTTACCATCTGGATTGCAAGGAGACTCTCGCAGACTGGGAATAATATGGGATTACAGCAAGCAACTCTCAAGAAACGGCTTATTCTGCTTAAGTGAATGGGACTGTGACATTGGGGCTGACTTACAGTCATGGAACGAAGAGTAAGTGGGTGGTTGTGCGACACCAGCTAGGCAGAACAGAATTTTAAGAAAAGCAGATGAGAAAAGAAAAGTCAATAAACCTTGATGCGGATTCCAGCACTCAGTGAAAGGAGATGGAAGCAGACACCATACTGCAGGGGTATGATGGACTTCAAGGGAGGTGAAGAAAGAGCTCACCCCTGTTAAGGGAGAGTGTGGACTGAATAAAGGGATGAAAGGCATAAGGTGACCAAAATGAGTTTGTTGCGGAGGATACTGAGTGCATTCCGCTGCAGTAAGAGTTAATGAAATAGACGGCTTTGATCAGCAGAGGAATACAATAAGACAGGAGAGACAATTCTCCAGGTCACACAGTGCAGCATTAAGGGACAGCTGACCAGAACCTGGTAATAGTAAGGTACTGACATGGGTCATTTTCAAGATTTTAAGAATGTTCATTATTCGATGTGTCGGTCTGGTGGCGCTTGAAGAAGTGAGTCCTTTGAAGCAGAAAGAAAGTGTTACCCTTTGGCACACTGTACTCATATGTCGCTGTGAGTCTGTTTTTACAACATCATAGTGCTATCAACAATGACCAAAACAGTCCAGCGTCACGGGTGTATGTTGCAAAGTCTTTCTTGTCCACATATGGTAACGTTTCTCTCAGAAAATAATACAACATATCCTTATGTAACCAATTAACTTGCACATATATATGACAAATCAATATATCACATATGTAAAACATAACATCGATTTCAACAATGAACACGTTCATGTGAAAGATTAAAGCCCTTTATAACTTCTATGTAACAATTCCCTGTTGTTTCTTTCCCTTGTGAGAAAGTGTAACATGCAGGAACGACATTCAAAACAAGTATCATGCTAATTCACATTAATCGAGCATGCATTATTAAACACATTTTTTCACACATTTTGAACAATGTGCTATTGTTGAAGTGCAAATGCTCTGACTCCCTTAAAGTGGATGTATCCCTACCTCCCAATAAAATGACTCAAGGCTTTAGTAAAAGTCATCAATTCGAATCCAGCAGCAGACAGCTTTTGTTATGAAGTGCAATTGTATTTGAATACCATAAAGTGCATTTAACTTGTACAGATAGATGCCAAGCCATCATCCTGTGGCAATTGACCGAAGCCACTTCAGATCCTACACCAATAAGGTGCCCAATTTCAACTGCCCTTGGTAATATCTCCTTGCAGTACAGATAAATCTGCCATCCCGGCCAATATTTATACAAGGTCTCTTGAGATATGTAGCTGGTAGTAGCTTGATCAAGATCCTTTTAGATCATGGTGAGGGGTGAGCAGCACTGGAGTGGCCATGGCAGCAAATTTACTTTCGGTAGCCAGCATACCAGTCAATTATTCTACTCTCACACTGAGCTATTGTAACAATTTAAGCTGCATTGAACCTTTCTACTTGGATATGGCGATGAGAAGACGGTATATCTCCCAGTGACACAGACACTAATTTGTTTGTCATTTCTTGGATGTTTGTATTTTTTTACAATCAGGGCTTTTTTGGATGTGACTATCCTTGTCCACGGATGGGAGTCATGTACCGAATGCGATATTGTGCAGCATCTGACATTCTTACAGCACATCCTCTGCCTCCATGAGATCCTCCTGACTCTAAAGACTCATTTCTTTAGACACAAAAATCGCTGTTTGAGTGCAGCAGGTTACTCCCCTGATGGGCAACCTGAGCAGCTATGTACACTTTTATATCTCCACGGGAGGCAGTTTGGAAGATTGTGGTTTGGCATCATCAGAAATGAGCTCAAAAGGAATCTAATTTTCATTTGTTGGGTTGACAGGAGAGCAATAGATCTGTAGAAGAGGGTGATGTTGCAAAACCATTGTGAATACAGGTGCCACTCAAGGCAGTGGTAAAGCTGGTGCTACTCGCGTTCACCCACCATTGCCTTTCTGCTTTTCAGTCAACTCTCCATGCTCCCAACAATGACGTTCCCAGCTCCTGATGTATACGCACATATCCACACAAATACATGCCTGTTCCCTGTTCGGGCCACCGTGTCTACCTGCTCCCTGACAATTCCCCTCATACCGAGTCACACAAGTACTGCTACACGTGTTGCCCTCGCACAGTTTAGTCTCTCAGTTGCTCTTTTCTAATCCAGAATGCTCTGCCTAGGGACATCATGGAGGAGGAAATGGTCAGGGCTGGCAACAGATAGATAAGTAGTGTTACTGGAAACCTCCGGCCACTAGACATACCTAAGATGTGCCCATTTTGCCAAATGTGCACCCTCACCCTTTAATATGGTCCCTGGTGAAAGCATTTGCATTGTCATGGAATTGCAGCAATACCATATTTTTCACCTGTTATTCAATAGTGACTGTATCTGAGGCTCTGCAGAGAACAATAGGGCATTATCGCTAAAGATCCCTCTCCAGAGGGCTCTGATTTCAGGAAGAATACCTTGAAAGGTGCCACATCCTGGCGCATGTGGAGTGGTTGCATTCATTGCCTACAAGATTCCTTTGTAAATTCTGATTGAATTCCAGATGAATGTTTAGGGGTTGCCTTTCACATGGCACCAGAAAGCATTAGCTCAGCAGACAGAGAGCAGGTCTTCTCTTTCTGGTTTTGTGTCAGTCTTGGTCCTAGATGCTCTCTCATCCTCAGTACAACTTCCTGACTATAGTTGCTATTATGTGATATATCATGTAGGGTTTGCCTACAGTGAAGATTGTTTCTCACATGGGTATGGATATTTTCTGCATAATCTGGATGAGAGTATTTTTTACTTGAAATTTTTTATGCATTTTGTGAAGCTGTAAGAAAATAATGGCCATTTCTATGGGCCATTCAGCCGAGGCACGTTCAGGTAATAGCGGTGGGGCCTGGTGTGGGGGTTAATTCCGACGGATGATGACGAGGGAAAATAAAGTGTTTATTTAATTATTCCTCTGCATCGACCCTTGAACTCCCCTCCACCCGGCCCCAACGCCCCACCGTTGTTACCTGCACGGACCGCATCTGGGGCCATTGTGTGCAGTGACTATTTGCTTGTAGTGGATCCTGTAAATTATTATCCTTATAAATTATTATAAGGCATTATTCCACAACACCCCCTTTCTAGATGCAAATAATATTGTCTTTTGAAATGTGTTTTCCTTGACAGCGATTACATTCTAACTTTTATTTAACTTGTTTTCCGCATTGCTTTTGCAGTATTTTTCTATACTACTGGTGTAGGTGTTGTTTTATTTGCATTTTGCGTTTGTGAATGTGAATGTACTAGAGGATGATGTGATTTGTGCTGCACCTGATTTCCCTTTGGCATTTTACTGTCTTGATGGTACTCAGGAGTTTCTTCGCAGATAGATGTTCTTTTTTCTCAGGTTGAGTTGTCCCCATCAGTGGTGAATATTTATATGCTAATGAGACGGTAATGGCCTACCGTTTGATGATTTCCTTGTAGACTCCACTTCCTGCTTATTTATTTGAATAAAAAATTGCCATACTCTGTCATTGAACATATTTACTTGTGTAGTTCCAACTGCTAAAGTTGTAATAGCCTTTTTAACTCAATATGCCTTTACTTTATTACTACTTATAGTTAGACTTTTACTACACCTCAGAAGAAGCACTACCTCCACTCAGATCTGATTTCTGCCAGAAGCTCTACCATTGTGGAGCACGCTTTTAACTTTTACTTACATAATGGTCAAAATATAATGCTTGTGGCCGACATTTGCAAAGTGATGGCTGCTTCCTGTGCCTTAGAAGAATGAGTGGTGGTGCCATAAACTCCGCTCATAATCCCACGGTCAGTGGAATTAACTGTTGGAGTGACGAATAACAAAGCAGCATCGTTCTAAACCCGCCTCATACCTCTTTAATTAATTACCAGACACTCCCTGCCCCTTTTTGTCTTAATCTTGCATGTTCCATGCTTTCTTTCTTTGAGATGTTTTTTCAACTTTCTGTTTCCCTGTAATTTTGCTGTGTTTTTTCCTCTCTTGCTCTCGGTAAATATCTGATGCAGAAACATAAGTACTGGTCCCCCAAAAAAGAGTGCTAGTGGTTCTCAGCAGTAACCACTGGCCCAAATTAAGCAGTGACTACTTCTCAATGTGAGAAAAAGCAAAGAAATGGCACAAGCAGCAGGTCTCTGGGTGACAGCAGACACAACACAAGGATAGTGATGAGGAATAGCAAGCAAGACAAGAAGAAACTTTTCAACCACTCACCCCCAGTCACAGATCTGGGTTTAATCCAGCATTCTTTTGCTCACTATGCAACCCCAGTTTGGACCTAGCCATTTGCTAATCAGTCTCAACCCTGCTCCTCATGGGCACAGTCCAGCCCGGACTGACAGTCCTAGTCCTCCCTGGCTTGGAAACAAGCATCCTGGGACCGCTTTCAGGGTATCACCCCTCATCAGCCAGGCTAGCTGAGTCAGATTGCACAACGAGAAAGGGACATTTGGGCATACGTTTGGCCACTTAGGGTGACATAGCAGCAGCACAAAATAAAATGATGGACGGAGCATTGAAACTTTTCAAACACTCCAACTTTAACCCATTGTTATTTTGTTCGCCACATCACCCCTGTTTGGACCCAGCAATATGCAAATCATTCTTGACCCTGCCCCCTATGGGAACAGTGAAGACCAAACTGCCAAGCCAGGCCCACCCTGGAATGAAAACAAGCATCCTGGGACTGGTTTTGGGGTATCACTCCTCATCAGCCAGGCTAGCTTGAATTAAGTTGCGCAGCAAGCAAGGGACACAAGTCTGGGCATTCCCTTAGCCACTTGGGTGCCCATAGCAAATGTAAAAAAAATAGCTGACAAGTGGCTCCATGTCCTGTATTACATTTTTGGCTGATGCTGGCATTTTAGGCAACAATTCAATTTTATTTATTATGATTTTGGCTCTCACAAGAGGGCCACATAAAAGTGTACAAACTTCCAAACACAGCAAATACATTTACACAGGAAGCAATAACAAATACGAAACATATAACATTTGAGAACCCTAAAGTAAATACAATACTAACATGTGCCCAGAAACTACACAGAGTCAGACCCTCAAAACAACTCCCAGAACTCATTAATAAATAACAAGGAAGCCTTTAAAAAAATTAAAAATATGAAAGCAGAACATTTCATTGGGAGGATAGTAAAGTGCAGAAAGGAAGCCATTCAATGTAACTATGCCCAAACGAAGACAGATAGTTTTTAGCCATCTGCCGCGCAATTTACGGAGTGCAGGGCAGATCAGTAACACATGCATACAGTCCTGAATGTTCACTTTACATAGATTGCACAGAGGAGATGTACCATTCCATTTAGATAACAATTGGTTAAGAGGTATTAAATCGTAGCGTAGGAGAAACCAAAATCTACGTATACCATGGGGAAGGGACCATAAAACATAGGGTTGAGGTTGTTTCAACTGATAAGAGTCAAGGAGGTGAACTACATGCCTTTTTTCACAAATTGATTTTTTATCAGAGAGAAAACATAGGTCCCATGACGCTGCTTTCAACACCGACTTTAACTGTGATGGAGAATACAGGAAAAGCGTAGTTTCATCTAAATTTAGCAAAGATACAGCTTTTCTAAAATTACAAACAAGTTGAGAAAACTCTTTAAAATTACCCAACAATTCATTTCTGACGAGGGCTCTCATTGTCCCTACTTCAGCTCTAGCAAGGCAAGCCACCCATCTTACAAGGGCACATACTCCCTGGACCCAACTACTCCTAAGGCCGAAGTCGAGTCTGCAGGCTGCCAGCGAGCACGCAGTGTTTAACCACTTGGATGCTAAGGCATGCCGATCATGCCCATTGACTTTCCATTGAAATCAATGGAAACTCCATAACGAGTTACCCTTGTCATTAGCGCTGAAGGGGTTAAGGAAGAGAGAGATCTTAGGAGCTTCCCCTCGATCTTATGGCAAAAGTCCCATTTTCCCATATCAATTAGTTCGATACCATATAGTATTGTAGCGGGGATTTTGGATCTAAATACTTCCAATAAACTAGGAAAGTGCAGTTTCCCCGTTGCATGGTATAGGGCATTTAAACCTTTGCCATGGGCAATAGCTTTGCGTGTACAATGCTCAATATGGAGCTTCTCACTCAAGTTAGCTGTAACAATTTTCCCTAGAAAAGTGTAAAACTTTACCACCTCCAGTTTTTGATCCCCTATGAACCAACCATAATCTACAGATCGGCACCTCTTCCTGCCAGCTATACACATGACTTTACTTTTGGTAATGTTAATCTTCATGGCATGGGCTACCGCAAAAGAGTGCAAAGCATGGAGCCGATTTGCTAATCCCTTAGGTGTTAGGTCAAGGATGAGAACATCATCGGCGTACATCATGCATGAAATCGGTGCCCCCCCAACCACCGGGGCAAAGCCCTCTCCGGCAGCCAGGGCGGCAGGTAAGTCTGCCGTATATAAGGAGAACAAAAGGGGAGCCAATAAACAGCCTTGTTTAAGGCCATTCGAAGTTAAAATTGTATCAGATAACCCCCTTTCGCCCCCCAGCAAAACCCTGCACCAGGTCTCTGTGTGTAACGCCTTCACCAACTCCAACAAATAGTATGGGAGCCCAAACGCTGCCAATTTTCTCCACAGCGTTCCGCGATCAACTTTATCGAACGCTATGGAGAAATCAATAAAGGCAGCATACACAACGCCTCCTCTCACCTGCACATATTTATTTGTTACCACATGAAGGGCTGTAAGGTTGTCTAGCGTACCGTGGTTCCTGCGGAAACCAGTCTGTTCTATTGGCAAAATATTGTTCTCCTCAACCCAATCGGAGAGGGATGTTAGAATACATTTCGCAAATACCTTTCCGATGGAGTCGAGGAGCGCAATCAGACGGTAGTTGCTAGGACTATCCCTGGTACCCTTCTTAAAAATAGGGACCAAGATACTTCCCCTCCAGGAGGGGGGTACCATTTTGGACAAAAAACAGGCTCTATACAGCGGATACAGGATTTTGCTCCACCTTACAGGATCGGATTTCAAGACCGTCATTGGGAGTTCATCTGGGCCCATTGCCCCGGAGACGCGCATAGTTTTTATCGTTTTTCTTTTTCGGCGGGGCAATTACAAAGACCCACAGAGGTAACACCGCTGTCAAAATCATTACAGATGGTAGCACCGTTGGTAATATCAATAATTAAACTCCCATTCCCTGAATAGAGATCTCGAATATAGGTGGTCCAAACATCTTCCGCTATAGCGATAGGAGATGGGCTTACTCGAGAGCCACACCCCCTACCGATTATCGCCCAAAATTCTCTGATCCTGCCATGCACAACTGCCTCCCTCAGGCTAATCCATACCTTATCCTCCCCTTCCTTTTTTATTTTTTGCCGGAGTCTACTTCTCTTTCTTTTTAACCTGGAAATTTCTTTTCCACGATCCCTGACTCTGTCAAGGTATTGTTCACGGACCAATTTGTTTATTTCCACATTCAAGCTACGCAAAATGCTAGGAACTACCACTCCGTTTTTGGGACGGGGCATTTTCTTTCTTTTTGCATACGAGGTAATTTTTCGCATAAATTCTGCAAAGTAAACCATTTCATTCCCACGCCACTCATCTAAAACTAATAGTGTATTGGATAAAAAATCCTGCACCCCATTAATGGCAGAAGGATTCCAAAAGCACCTTCCAGAAGAAACATGGAAGGCCACATCCCTACCGTGCATAGACCAAGGTGCGATTGTCAAAGGTTTTAAAGAAAAAGTTACCAACAATATGCTATGATCACTCAAAGGGGTAGCTATGACCTTAAGGTCCAGAATAGAAGGGAACAAACCGTAGTCCGTGACTACATAATCTAGGATAGAAGACCCAAAGGGAGACTTATGAGTAAATTTAGCAGGCACATCCGACGGTAATCTCCCATTTAATATGAGACCGTCGACGGCCGCTAATTCATTTAGCAAAATCTTCCCACGTTTATTTGTCACTAATTTATCGGGGAAGAGTGACTGAGGAATAAAATAAGCCTCTTCCTTAGGTTTATTCCTAAAGAGTTCCAAACTAACATTGGAGATTTTGCAGTTCAGGTCTCCCACCAGCATGATTTCCGGAGGAGATGGAACATTCTTAATCAAGACAATATATTGAAATACCTGCTTTAAAATCTCATTAAAACACTCCTCAGGAGGAATATAAACATTCAAAATCACAATAGGGGATTTTATGCCGTTGTTCAACAAATTATCAATGGTTATAGCATGGAACAATTTGCTTGGATCAATATAGTGAGAGAATCTCCATTGCAATTTATTTGAAAGTAAACAAGCAATGCCCCCCCTAGCATGGCCTTTCTTAGAAGGGACCGCGGGCACTTCCAGGGCATAATAGTCCTTAGAAACCTTCAACGTATTAATACACCACGTTTCCTGTAAACAGATCACATCAGCTCCCAGGGAATATAAAAACTCAAATTTCTCTGGGCTACTGTGAATCCCTGCCGCATTCCAGGAAATAATATTTAATGAGGTGTTAAAGATGTTGAAACAATCTGGGATTATCTTTGGTTCTTGTAGATAGGGCACTTTGTAGCCAGTTCCACCGATTGTTGTCCTCAGACATGGAAGAATTCTGAGACAGCGGAAGTGGCTTTACTTGGGAGACCGAGCGTTTTCCCTTAGATACCCAAATCCTCAGGTCTCTAAAGGGAGAGGCTGCCCCGCTTGGCTCCTCTCCTCTGAGTACCTCCCCAGAAAACAGGTTTGTATTATCACGTTTGAAAATCGGGAGAATATCAATACCTGTACGTTGAAAGTGCTCAGCTTGCCCTAATATCAAATTTACAATGATAGGTGAATAAAATTTGACCCTTATACTCGTTACCTTAACTTCACCAAATAGGGAAACTAACTCTATGTCCCTAGTTTGGATATGACGGAGACTTTCTATCTCATAGAAACGTTTAAGGAGCCAAGCTCTATTTAAGAGCAAGTCCCCGTCAAAAAGAGGTAAGAAGTCTAACTCAAGAGTTTCCACTGGAGCTTTTACAGCTATTACGGGGCGATCCGGAACATGGCGATCTCCCCTCTCAGCAGCTACTAAGAAAGGAGAGGCCAGAGGATTCAGAGCCCCCGATGGATGTTGGATGGAACCTCCAATCCTAGTCGAGAATGACAGACTAGGGAGGGGGCCCCCCCTTTGTGGGAGACCATCCAAAGATGTTAATGGACACAATTCACTTTCCACATTAAAAAAGGTAGAAATGGGGGGGTTCACTTCCATCTCAACATCCACATTAGCGGGTATAAAAGAAGGATCTAAAACAATCACTTCTTTCTCCGGTGTGGTCAGAGAATTTTGAAAAATTATCCGACGTTGCCTTTTCTTCTTGTATTTCCTTAAAGGTTTCTTTTTATTCCCCTTATTCTTTCTAAGTTTACCATTTTTAACCTTTATCTCCTGTCCATCATTGATAGGTTCTTTATTATTTTCAGACATAAAAATAGGAAAAAGCTCTTGAGCTGCTTTAAGGCCAGATGTGGATTTGTCTTCCTCCACAATCTCAAGAACTGAGTTGTTAATACAGTTGGGCACTGCAGTTTGGGGCATAGTTACAGGATGTGGTGTCATGACCAATGTCCCCACTTTCTTTTCAAAATCCACTGGAGGCACATTTAATTCCCCCAATGACAAACCATGTTCCATCCTAGTAGGAGGGACACTTCCCGTTTCCGATGCCTTTTGTAACAGGGACTTCAGTATTTGGGTAACAGACTCCAAAATACAATCCGAGTTACCAACAAATTTCCCTAAAAGAGATAAAATAGAGGCTAGTAATTGTTCCAAAGCAATCATAGATTCAGAAATTGGTTTTTCACATGCTACGCCTGGCCGACCAATACCTGATAGGTCAAGACCCGGGGGCCCAGAAGCGATTAACAAATCGGACAGGTCCTGACCATTCGACGAGGGGGTACTACTATACAGCAACAGTCCAGATGGGGTAGCGCCCCCCGAGGATTTGACAGGGGCTAGAGGCTCCACCTTCCCTGTACTAACATAACGGCCGCAAAGATCAAAGTCAATGGATAGAGATGACGAATCGCCACCCAATTGACCCTTCGGCGGGGTTTGGGACACAGATGGTAAAATAGATTGTACATGAATAAGTTCCCTATCAGTTACTGGGAAGATGGGCTCACTCTCATCGATCCCCTCTGAGAGGACACGGGGGGGAGATGCCCCAGACACAGACTGTAGCGGTAAGGGCTGCCCAAGGGAGGGCGGCAGGGATGTGATTGCTTGACTGTGAACCCCTAAAGCGATGGCACAGGCACCTTTATTTGTAGATAAATTAACGGTCTTGGGGGAGGGTAAATCCCAAAACTCAAAGAGTTGGCATTGGCCCTTCAGAGGGGGGTTATTTACAGATTTATTTCTGGTGCGGTTAATATCTTTGTTCACCACAGAGATACCACCCACTTCCCTACCAGACCGTAATTTTTTAGACATGTTCTTAACAAATGTATCCACAGAATAATATTGTAAAAAGAAAATTACTCCTGAGGGCAAATGACAGAATAATATAGGCTTCCTAAACAATAAAATTATAGTCCAGGAGATGCAAAGTGACTGCCCAGCGATGAAGGTAGAAATAGTTATAAAATAGTCTCGATAAAAGGCAACTTTCTTCAACAAGCAGGCGTATTTTCCATAGGCGAATAAACAAAAAATATAATCGCTGACGATGAAAATAACTGGGCCCAGCCCGGCCTACCTCGGCCACTGAGGGCCACAGAGGGCCCGCCCTTGTCCCGGGCTTCTCCCGGCGCCCTCCCGCGCGCTCCCGCGCAGCGGGGTCCTTCAACTTCTGATAAGCAAATTAGAGCTGAGGGGGGAGGAGTCGGCAGGGAGAGCGCCCCAGCTGATCTTGATTTGTGGAAGTTGCTGGCGCTCCTGGGACAGGTAGTCCTGCGCCAGCAACAGCTCGCAGCCCTGCTTCCCTCTCTCTCTCACCCTCGACCAAGTAGAGGTTAAAGTCCGCCTTCCACGCAGCGGGACCCACGAAGCGGGTTCCGCAAGCAGTAAAAAGTAAAAACAGGTTCAAGGAAAGGCTCTGCAAAAAGATTTCACAGCGTCAGGGCACAAATGATGAATTTTAGGCAACACTTTTGATGCTGGGGTTTCAAACCCATAAATACTGTGTTAAAAGCAAAACTACAAGCCCCACAAAACAGCATGATGTTCGTAGTGAAGCCAGGAATGGTCGATTGTATCATAAGTACTAGTGCTATTTGGCAGACTTGTCAAATGCAAAATAAAATTTAGTTCCTGACTGTCTGCGTTTTTAAATGTAGACAATTAATATTTAAAGAACCTAGTCATTCAGAGGGCAGAAATAGCCTCTCAGAAGGAGATGTGCACATCGCACTGAAAGCTAGCGAGCTACCATTAACTCTTCAACAAACCTGCATGCACAAATGCAAAGATGTACCAGAAAAATGCGTAGAATAGTCTGATGACACTGAGAAAATAAAACAATCCACTACTGCTACTCTTTCTGGGCCTAATATTGACCTGCAGGTTGGTGTAATTTTTAAATGGATTGCCTGCAATGCCCTTTGTACGAGTTCTGCCTTGAAATGGTGCAGCACGTGCTGCAGGTGCTGCCATGTGAGTGCCACCAGTGACTTCCAATAAGCCCACAGTACTGTTTTGTGGAATCAATACCAAGGTGGGTATTATGTGGATACTGCATCTTTGCTACCACCATCCACCAGTCCTTAGGAAGCTCAGACAGTACGACAGAAGATGGGTCCTTGGGTGTCAATCCGAACCTGGGACAACACTTTTTGAGATTTATTTCTCAACCTTTATAAGTACTCCATCCCTTGAATAGTGGAATGTGCGGATTTACTTATTGGTAACCTATGAATGCATGTGTAGTAGGTTGAAGGAAGATTATGAGAACTCTGTTATACGCCGGAAGAGATTCAGAGCCAGCTTACAGCCTGTTTGCCAAACCAGTACTTAACAATCACCCTTCTTTGCTGAATGGCCTAACGTGGCAGGTTCTGTGATAGTTTATGTGAAGTATGATTTAGGGTGCAGTAACAAGATATTCTGTTTAGCACAAACGCCTGCCTTCTCCCAATATTTGTTGAGGCATGAACAGAAAAGGTTCTACCTGTCCATGAAGAACAACATGTTTCTGCAAATGACTTACAAATGACTAAAACTACAATAGAATACGTTCAATTTTTCATTACTTGGCGATATCAATCTAAAGGAGATGTTGGTACTGAAGTGTTTCCCTTTTTATCACAATCCCTCACTTTGCTGTTTCCTTTTAGGCCATACATGAAATCTCATGACCATAAGCTACAAATACCATTGTGCAAGTCTGGTCTCTAGTTTTCGTTGAAGAGCTATATATGTAGCATTGCTTAAAATGATCTTCGTTGATTTATAGTGAATGGATATTTTATATTCAGTAATGTGCTGGGAAAACATGTTGAAAAAGCCTATCTATGAATCAATTTTTTTCCCTGCTCTCTGAAAGTCATAAGTAAACGCTAATGAACTTAATACAAATTACCCTGCTTCCTCTGCCAATCTCCAACTATGAGAACTACCTATCCATCCTATCTGTATTTTTAAAATTGTGAGTATATGCAATTGTCCACTGGTATTTAAAAGAATATTGTTAAGTTACTCCATCTGCTTTACAATGGTGGATGATATATGTTGTATGTTTGTACATTTACAGTTAAAAAACAAAACCTAGGGAGGGCGTGGCTTGGTGCCCAAGGCCATGGAGGTGCACTGGTGAAGCTCCCTGGCGTATCGTGTGGACTCCACGTTTCCAGACTGCCCGGAATACGCTGATGACGACTACGGACATCGGAAGCATTGCTGGGCACCATGTAACCTTTGGCATCCCCTTTTAAAGCCTGCAAGTATCTTTTTTCTACAAAAATTAGCGCATTTGCGGCCTCGTATTTTCGCGGCCGCCATTTTGTATTTTTACAGCAATCTCGTTTTTACATAAACGGAGCCGTGACTCCTATCCAATGTTTTTCCTTTATACCCAGCATGCTGGACAAGGAGAATCATCTCTGATATAACCCAGGAACTTTGTTTCCAAATGCTGCATTTTACTGTTGGCAGTTCAATAAGGGTCCTGTGAGGAATGCACTTGGCAGCCATTTTGTGATTACCTGCAAGCTCTAACAGAAAAAATGTGCCTGTACTCTGAATGTTCTGAGGCGCTGTGAGCTGAGCACGGATTGTGAACTATTACCTCTACTCTCCTTCTAAAAGAGGCTCCCAGGTTCAAGGTTTCATAATTATTTTTGACAAAGCAGTGGAATTCTTTTCGTTTTCTTGGCTTTTTCCTCCTGGTGACTCTCACATTCCACTGCTTAAGTCTCCTTATATCTATATCTGGAAGAAGTGCTCAGACAGTGCTTTATCGGCAGAATAAAGACTTTCCATACTTCGCCATCTAAGTAACATATTTTTATGAAAAATTCTAAACTTTTTCTGAGCTTTCTAAGCTTAAAGACTCTCTGCTGTCCACGCCTCACAGCTCAAATACGACAATGGATTCCTCTTCTGGAACTCCTGGAAAATCGGTCACTAAACGTCTTAAAAAAGATCCTCCCTCACCATTCAAGTCAGTCTCGCCTATATCTATGGAAATGTTGCTCGAGGAGATCAGAGCCCATCGACCCTTAATGGAAGAGACTAATACCAAGCTGCAAGTCTTAACAGATAACTGGTCTCAACTTGACATGCTCAGACGTGAGTCCCTTGCTCACTTTGCCACTGGATTCAATCAAGCCGGGCTGAAGACGGCTGAAATGCCAGAAACCGGTCCTCGGAAGCTTGTTTCCCGTCCAGGGAAGGCATGGCTTTGCAGTTCGGGCTGGACTGGTTCCATGAGGCACGGGGTCAGACTGATTTGCATATGGCCATGTCTGAACTGGGGTGGCAGAGTGGGCTAAAGAACGGTGATGGATTAAACCCAAATCTGTTGACTGCGTGTGAGTGTTTGATTGGTTCAGATGCTCCGTCCATCACCATCCCCTTTTGTACCACTTTGTTCACCATAAGTTGGCAGGGTATGCTCAGACGGGAGTCCCTTGCTCACTTTGCCACTGGATTCAAGCAAGCCGGGCTGAAGACGGCTGAAATGCCAGAAACTGGTCCTCGGAATCTTGTTTCCGGTCCAGGGAAGGCATGGCTTTGCAGTTCGGGCTGGACTGTTCCCATGAGGCACAGGGTCAGACTGATTTGCATATGGCCATGTCTGAACTGGGGTGGCAGAGTGGGCTAAAGAACGGTGATGGATTAAACCCAGATCTGTTGACTGGGTGTGAGTGTTTGATTGGTTCAGATGCTCCGTCCATCACCACCCCCTTTTGTACCTCTTATTAGATCCAGCATTTTCTTCTACATTTTTAATGAATACTACTCAATAAACCAAACTGCCTCCCTACCCTTTTCAACTATATGGGACGTTTTCAAAGCCTCAGCATGAGACTTTATAATAAATTACGTTGCTGGAAAACGTACTAATGCATATAAACATACTCAAGTTCTTCTCCAACATATAAAGAGACTGGAGCATTCTTTTTATACCACTAACTCAAAAGATGGTTTGAATAATCTTATAAAAGCAAAACTGCAGTTCAACAAAGAATCAACAGATAATGCTTCATTATATTTGTTGAAATCTAGTGCGAAATTGTATGGGGGTAAAAACAAAGCAGGGAAAATTCTGGCTAATTATCTGAAAACCAGGAACAATAAGCTGATTATTGAGTCTATTTATGATGAATAGTCGGTTTTAAAAATTAAGGATAAAGAAATTTTAACTGCATTTTAGTTTTTTTACAAATCATTATATTCTTCCGACACAAACCCCACAGACCTCATGTTGTCACACTTTTTTCCACTGAACAAAAATCTCAGCAAATATCCCCTGATTTGTCACCACTGGAATCTGAAATAACACACCAGGAACTTCTAGAAGCGCGTAAGCATCTCAAAAAAGAGAAGGCACCTGGACCAGATGGTTTTAATGTTGAATTTTTCCAATTTTTCCAAATAATTATTACCCAAATTGCTCCTCCTAATTGACTCTTTTTACCTCCTGGAAAAATCAGTTGGATTCCTTTCAGAAGCATACATCTATCTCAAGAAAGGCAAAGACCCAAAGCACTGTAAAAACTATAGACCTATTTCTCTCATAAATATAGACTATAAAAGTTTTTCTAAAGCACTAGCCCTTCGTTTAGATTCTTACTTACCAAATATATTAGGCAAGGAACAATCTGGCTTTGTTAAGGGACACATAATTACAGACAATACACAATTTTTCTTTAATATTTTACCCAAAGCCTCACATCTAAAACACTCCCTTGCAGCAATTGCACTAGACGCCGAAAAAGCATTTGATAGTCGAGTGGCGTTACCTATTTTTTACCCTTAAATGGTTTGGTCCTAAATTCATATTCCTAATATCCGTATTATATTCTAGTCCGCGTGCCGAGGTAGGCGCCAATGGTTTAATATCGGTACATCATTTTTTGATCTTGGCAGAGGAATGCGGCAAGGATGTCCTTTATCCCCTTTTCTTTTTAACCTAGCCCTTGAACCTTTTATTTCAAAAATTCATACAAATCCATTCATACATGGCTTTCTAAATGCCTTCAACTCATATTAAACTTGCAACTTATGCTGATGACATTTTGCTTTTTATTTCAAACCTTAATGAATCAATTCCTGCTTTCTTAGCAGAGGTTCAATCCATTTTCTCTCATTTCTGGGTACAAACTAAATTGTGATGAATGCGAAATTCTCCCCCTGACCAAGTTCACTTTTAAAGCAGACTTTACATCAGCTAACGTCACATGGAAATCCAATCATATTAAATATTTAGGATTACACTTCACACCTACCATTTCAGGTACAGTGAAAACATGTATGAATAAATGCATTCAGAGAATATCGGAACATAAAATTAAATGGCATCCCCTTTACTAATCTTGGTGAGGCCGTCTTGATACTATAAAGATGATGCTTTCCCTCATAGTGTTATACACAATTTCCATCCTCTCCTCCTTTTTGTGGAATAAGAAGAAATACCGAATGTCTGTGTCCAAATTAATCCATCCTAAAGCTGAAGGGGGAGTTTATTTTTCCAACATTCCAGCTTACCAAAAAGCATTTTTATGACACCAAGCCTCATTTTGGTTATTGGATTCTACAGAAGTTTACCCGTTATGGACATTAGTTGAAAACTCGTTTCTGTCTCCATTTTCTTTTCAAGAATACGTATCTTTTTTTTGCAAACCTCAAACCCTTTCTACCCCCATATTTAAACTTACTTCCAAACTTCTGGCCCTTCTTTACCTTACGTCACACACCAATCTTGATTCTTTCTTTACTTCATCTATATGGCATAACAAAACTTTTTTAATACTCAATAAACCCTTTTATTGGAAGACTTGAAGACAAAAATGCTTAATATGGATTCATCAACTATTCTCAAACTCAGAATTTATTTCCTTCTCCTCACGTAGGCAAATGTATGATTTGCCAACCTCATTTCTTCCCAAATACTATATTCTTAGGAGATTTTCCAATGTACCAGATACCTGCGTATGTGCACATCTCCAAATGCTGACTTATTCCAAATGCTATTTTCATGCCCATTAGTGCATAATTTTTGGAAGCGTGTATGGTCTCAAATAAATTAAATTGTTGGCACCAATGCTACCTTCTCTATCAATAACATCTTTTTAGGGAGTATCTCACTGATCTGGAACAAGTGCACAGTCAATGTGAACATCATTGACCTATTAATAGTGGTTGCTTTTCAACAAATAAAAAGGAATTGGAAAGATTTCTCAAAAATGTCATACAAAGCATGGTGGTATGATATCTGTCATAATCATAGATTGGATACCTTCCTCACTCATCCTACACATTTGTCTGCAAAACGTATTCTGTTATGGTCACCTGTTACAATCTCTTTTGATATCTGTGCCAAACAAACTTCCTCATTGCATCCTGCCCAACAAGAAGTACTTAAACCCCCATGAGTCTCCCAGATGTTCCAAAAATTCCTACCTAATTTTTTATTAGATTAATCTTAATCCTTTTACGGTTATTGTTCTATTTAATAACCCTATTTATGTATTTTTGCTGCAAAGAATATATAATTTATTGATTCCTGAGTAATTATATGTGTTGTACATTGACACCTCTGTACCTTCAATAAAATTCTTCTTTTGAAACAAAAACCAAAACCTAACGAATAGCCCCACTACGCTAGATAGACGCAGGGAGATATGGGAGGACGATCTTGGCCCATTGGAGAGAGAAGATTGGACCGAGACATTGGCCTACCCCCCGGAGGCTGCATTTGCAATGTGACGCAGGTTAATTCAATTAAACTATTTACACAGAGTATATTATACTCTAGTCAGATTGTGTAGGGCAGGCCTGGTGGCATCCCCAATTTGCTTGCAATGCGGTCAAGAGGATGGTACCTTCTTCCATACAGTGTGGCAGTGTAGAGTGATTGTTAGGTTCTGGCGAAGGTGGTGGCTTTTTTGGCGTAGGTCTTGGGTTGGGAGCCCCCCAACTCACCTAAATTAGGGCTACTACATATAATGGAGGATGTGGGGGGAAATATCTACAAGCGCCACTTGATGTATTTGGGGTTTACACTAGCCAAACAAGACATTGTACGGAATTGGAAGGCGATAGTGTCACACTCTTTGTTAGCATGGGGAAAATGGGCTGGACTTTAACATGGGACTGGAGCTCCCTATCTTTAAGGCTTGGGGGTGCCCACACAAGCATGTGAAGATATGGAAAAGGTGGGCAGATTATAGAGGCTTTCCCTTGGAGTCTGCCTCTACTAGTGACTGGGCATTTCGGGGATATGGGAGCCGGAATGCGGCGCAGTAAATTAATGGTGCAGAGAGATTTGTCAATGCAGTGGTCGGAGTGGAGGGGCTGCCTAAGCTATGGCACATGGGGGGTGGGGGGATTCTTGTTGCATATTATTCTGTACTTTTGTTGGGATATTTCATAAAAGTCAACACAATTTTTCTCTGTATTGTAAAATGTAGCAGTTGGCCGCTGGGTTACAGGGCTCTGCATACTATCTGAGGATTGACACAAAAATTGTTATAAAAAACAACAACAAAAACTAAAAGCTGCTAAAATGTATTCAACACTCTTGATTTCCCACATGACATCATGGATTACATCTGAAATTTAAAAGTAGATGTACTTGCCTGTTAATTTGTACGTTTTGACACTATGGTAGATACTACTAATCAGTACCTTCTATTTCTTTGCTCCTTTTAAGACAAACAAAGAAAGGAGCAAAGGCCAGGCTAGTTGCGTCACAGCTTCTGCCTCCAGCATGGTAGAAGACTGGCCTGCTGGTGGTAAGTCATCTTAATTTATTCTTCTTTGATTCAACAATAATTAATCTCACAATATTCTTGTATAGCATGGGCTAATACATTTTCTTTTTTTGTATTTTTCTTACCTTCTCCTTATACCTTCTTTGGTGCCTCTTATACTTGCATGCTCCTTCTGTGTCCTTTTGTCTTATTCTCCCCATTCTCCCCACCCTAGTTCCTCCTATCTTTTTTGAAGAAGAAGTATGCAACTTCGGAAAGGGGTTCTTACTACTGATCCCTAACTCTATTGGTCTACTAGGTGGTGGATGTTAGAGTGTACGTATTTTTGGGGCTATACAAAAGCCTGCTACAAGTAGGTTTGAGTAAGAATTGTCCTTCTATTTTGGGGACCCAATGCCTGCTCTCTGCTTCTGGCAGCATGTTTTTTTGTAGATATAATTGTTCCAGTGTAGGATATTTTTGAGAGGCTAGTAGTTATTTTTGTTTTTGAGTAATCTTAGTGCTTCCTGACCATAATCAGTTTAATTTAGAATGACAATTGCACTCCCTTTGTTGGCTAGATTTATAGCTATGACATTATTTTCTTGTAGTCCTTTGATAGGAAGCTTTTTTGTTTTAGGTTATGAAATGCTATGCTGCTTTTTATCATCTCTGTGATCTCTCCAGAGACGATTTATTCAAAAGGAATTAGGGCCAGATGTACGACCATTTCTAGTGGTCACAAACAGCAAAATTGACCATTTGCGACCACTAAAACTTCTGTCAGCATGTAGCAACCCTATTTTGCGAGTCTGTAACCTATCACTGTCTCGCAAAATAGAGTCTGTGAGTGAGTATTAGGAAGGAGCGTGCCAAGGGTGTCCCTTCCTAATAGCGAGCCGGCGGGGCATGTATGAATGCTTTGCAATTGGAATGCAGTCACAAAACATTCATAATTTATCAACTCCGTTAATGAGGTGGTAACCCATTTGCAAACAAGAAGGGGTCCCAAAGGGACCCCTTCCCTTTTGTTAATGTGTGCACCAACAATTTGTAAGAGCTGACAGTGTTCCAGCTGACAGGTAGATTTTCATTTTTATTTATCCTTTAAGGAAAATTGGCTGCATTTCAATTAAGCATTTGTTTTATTTAAAAAGCAATAGCAGGCATGGTATTCTGCTGACCCCAGCAGGCCAACATCCCTGTGATTACAGGCCATTCCCAATTAGTCGCTAATTATGAACTACCTCATGGATATTGATGAGGTAGATAATTTGTGACCCCATTGGGAATTGCTAAATGTGTCTGGAACACATAAGTACATTTAATTTTGAGAGTTCCTAATTTCAAAAAATCGCAATTAGAGACTCGCAAAATGCAATGGTCATACATCCGGCCCTTAGTGCTGTCAGTGGGGGTGGGAATATGGAAGGCTTATGCCGGTTGGAGGAGTAGAAAGATAGTGGCTCTTTTGGTTTGTCATCAAAGAATGTGTAATTTGATCTTACGCATTGATTCCTAAAATTCTATTCAGAACATTTCGAGTATCTCTTTCAAGTCAAGTCAAGTCAATACCACTTTATTCAATTATTTAAAATCATACAAAGTACACACAAACATAAGAAATTTCATTCATTATACTCTGTAAAAACATCATAAAAAGTTTAAAAATCGTCATTAACAGTGTATTAAAAAATTATCAGAAGGCATACTTTAAGACCATGAGGTAGATGAAATTGTAGAGAAGAAGTAAATTATCCTCAATAGAGATTCAGTAGGACTGATCATGAGCACAAAATATCCATACCAGCAACATTATTTATACATCTTAACTTCTTTGCACGAATAGCAGCAACCAAATAACTAGTCACATTAAAAATTACCCAGGGAGTATCAAGCAACTGTAAATATAATAAAGCAGGCCTCACCTGGGCAATCCCTGAGCACCTTAACAGGGGTTTTAAAAATTTTGACCTGCTCTCGTTATAATATCCGCAAAAGAAAGTAAAGTGCATTGTGTCCTGTATAGACATATCATCGCATTTACAAAGTGCCGTATCCTCCGGCTTACTCCACCCTTCAAACACTCCCAAAACATAATGCATTAAATTAAACCTAAATTTTGTCAATAAAATGCGGTGGAAAGGCCTTGTAACTATCTGTAAATACGGCTCTATCGATGGTGTCTTGGATAGTAAATAATGTGCTCTAACAAGAGGTTTTTTAAGCTCTATCGCCTCCCTCTCCATGATTCTACGGGCCAAAAACATTTTCCTCACCCAAACAATGTCCCCTTTTACAATAGAGGCCGGGTTTTCAAATAGCTCAGGTCGCCCCAGTTGCCTCAGCTCATGGCAAACGTAGGACTGGATTTCCTAAACTTTATCAAGTTTAAGACAGTCTTTCATTATCGGGTGATTTAGGTGTAGGTCTGAATTAATCCATACTTTCAGCCAACATATAAGGGGGGCCACACTAATAGAATCTGCCACAAACCCCATCCCTAACTCCTGATGTACTGAAAAGGTAGGGGAGTATTGAGGGATTGCAAGGATAGTACAAAAAAATGTGTTCTCAACTTTTTGTAGTTCCTCAACTTGCTCATACCCCCAGATTGCTGAACCATACAATGCTGCTGAAAGGCATTTAGCCGTATAGATGGCCTCCCTCCTAGTCTTTGAGCAAAACTTTTGACTGCCGAAATTGCCCTGGTCATTGAGGTTTTTTTTGCCAGAAGTTGGGGGGACCAAGAACATTGTTCGTCGAACAATATGCCCAAATATGTGAAGGATTTTACCCTTTTTACTTCTGCGTCCTTGCAGAAAAATGCTCTGACCTTCTTTCTTCCAGGCCCCATTACCATAGTGTGTGATTTGGCACTGTTTACGACCAGATCCAGGGAATCCATAAAAACCCCGAACGCACTCAAAAGTCTTTGTAGACCGAGTGGGGTACGGGCTATTAGGACCGCATCATCCGCGTATAGGAGAACTGAGATGGAAGTTTCTCCTATACGCGGAATGTCCAGTGTAGATGTTATCAAATGTTTGTCTAAAGAGTTGACATATAAAGTAAAAAGGAGAGGGGCCAGAATGCACCCTTGTGTTATCTCTTTCACATCTTGGCTCCTGTGACAAGAACACGTTGATTAGTTCGATCAGCTGAAAATGTTTAAATTCTTGTTTTAATCTAAAGGCTATCTTCTTCCACTCTCATGCTAAAAGTTTTTAGCCACGTGTATGCCCCCTTTGTTTGAAACTATTACATGTTTCCATTGCTAAAGCATTCATGCAATACTATACATTTGTACATTACCTTTGCTTACCGAACATACTCCATCCCAGCTTTCTAGTGGAAACTGATCCAACTGAATCTGGGATTACAGGTTATTTTTGATAGGAAACCCTCCTCCAGACTTTGACTGGTGTGAGAGAAGATAACTTTAATAGAACCTGGTGTCGATGGCCAGGAAGCTCTTACATTTGAAGGCATGTGGTGATCGAGATTGAACCAGACTCCACACAACATTCTCAGGTGCTAAAGTTAAGACAGATTATTCTCGGGACGGGACTCGCCGATCAGGTCAGGCAGTGTCAGCACAATTTCACATTAATGAAGAATTACTTCTAACTGTGTTCATTGACTATGTGCTGTTAAAATGTTCTTAGAATTGAAATATTGTTGTCTAGGCAAAATACGACTAGGCCTGGGTGAAATTTAAATTACTAAGGAGTATTTGATGTAATTTCAGGAATTTTATGTTACACTTGTTTCACAAAGTTCCAGAAATTATGTCATCATGCCACTTCATGTCAAGACATATATGGTAAGGAGGACTCACAGAGATGAAATATGTGTAACTATATACATTCAATACTTTGGGGGTCCTATGTCTTTCACACCTTTCACAATAGTTGTATTATTTTGATCTTAATCTAGAGACACTAGACTGGGTCTGACTGGAAAAGCTACTGCAAAACAATACAATAAGACCTAAACCCTGGCGTAGTTTAAAAGCAGGACGAGTTGAACAAAATCCAATATTAAAAGAGTCAATGACAATATGAGCCTCCCCACATAACAAACTAAGGCACAATTGTTTCCTGCATATGGATTCCACTATAAGGAACAACCTTGAATTACTTATATGAGGAGGACAATTTGTTCTACCCTTATGGCTCTCCACTGAAAACTTACCAATTAATCATCTCTCAACGTAAGACTCTACACTCTTTTGACCTTAATGTCAATCAGAACCGATGGTGAACATACCTACAGCCATGCTGCTGCTTACAGCAATGGTTAGGGAATCAATCCATTGCAATACCAGAGTCTATGATGGATAAGTATTTGGTATGTTGATGCATATATAGAAAACTAGTAAAGGGAATATATGAAACGCTGATTGGCAAACCATACTCCTAGCTCATGGAGAACATTCTGGAGAAGAAGTGGAAAAACACTTACAAAAACAATACTTTGATG
The DNA here is from genome assembly GCF_964261635.1 of Lissotriton helveticus. Taxonomy (NCBI): domain Eukaryota; kingdom Metazoa; phylum Chordata; class Amphibia; order Caudata; family Salamandridae; genus Lissotriton; species Lissotriton helveticus. Next base: position 338,228,605 of record NC_136063.1, on the reverse strand, counting down.
AAGAATGGTCTGAACTTTTGAAGATGTGGCCCCCCTCCAAAGATTTGCTATTACAAGTTATTGCTTTATTGTCACTGGGCCCCTTCTAAACTGCTTAAAGAGAAAATGGCCTGAGTTATAAAACTGCTGGTTATGTGCCCAGCACGGAGGAGACATGATGCACATCCTGTGGCCTTGACCTGTCATACATACTTACAAGGCACAATATGGCAAACTGTGAAAACAAAAGTAATCTTGACAATATTTCATCTGTGGAACTGGCCATTTTCATGATTCTCAATATGAGATGGAAATAAATGTTTATAGTAAAGGATGGTTGGATTCAGCGCTAGTGACTACAAATCAAACATTTGAGATGCTGGAAATCAAGATTTTATGACAAAATATCTAGTACCAAAATATCAATTTACCATAATGTTGTCTCCCCAAAATTATTTGCCAAAATTTCCTCACCATATCCTCAAAAAAAATTCAAAAATATTGATAACCAAATTACTTCCTTTAAAAATATCTAAAATACCATAATATTGAATACAAAAATATGGTAGAACAAAATATTGTTAAAACTTTTAAAATATAAAAATGTAACAATTTTTACCACAACAATATGGTTTAAATAAATAAAAAAATAAGCCAATGTAATATTAATACTAATTATCATTAAAATCCCATAAATGAACAAAAAAATACTTTTACATATTACACTAAGCAAACAAACAAAAATTGAATATTATATTTATAGCCCCATTTACTGACTAAACAACTTATATAAGTATACAACGTTTCGAACTAAACAAATAAAAATAATATACATGTAATAAACTAACACACATAAAAAAACAAATGACCTAACAAACCATAACATACAACTATATACACTTAAAATAAATAAACTCAATGCATAGAAATATATTTTACAGCAAAAAATAACCCTTAATTAACATGCAGCAACTAAGGAAAAAACTGTCAAAATAACTTCAAACTAAACACAATATTACCAATAAAATTAAACATAAAACAATGAATCCAATAGAATAGAATAGCACTCTTAAACTAATTAAAAAGAGTAGCAAAACACAAAAACCTTGGAGCAAAAATGGTACACCTAGACAAAACGATCACTCTGACGGATTCACATTGAAATTCAAGGAGCTAACCTACACAACACTGAACATCTACAATGGAAAAAATAAGTAAAATACACCCATTAACTTAAAATTAACTATATGTGCCTGAATCTTAACGTTAAAAAACACAAAAATAAATTGTTTTTTCTTCAAACTTTAGCTGCCAGTACAAGATCACAAACGCTGTTCTGCTCACCAAAAACACCAACTTTCCAAACCACAAAGTTGACACAGGCTGAAAAAGTACATAAATATAATTAAATCATAAAACCAAGACATTTTTAACAAACGCCCCTAAAACCAATGTGATTATTATTTTAAGTGTAAAAGTAAAATCAACCTTCTCTATACCACAGGGAAAAAAGAACCACCTGACCCATATCTTGAATACAATTTAGAGACTTGAAAAAAAAAATGAAAATTAATAGAATAGCAACAAGGTAAGTATAAAATGCATGTAAAAATATGATCTGTAAATTCAATTTTTTTTAAACATAACTTAATTATTTACTTCTAACATCTGCATATACGTCAGAAATAGCCACATACATCACCTTCCAGAAATTCCAAAAATTAGGACCGCACATTGAAGATACATACAGCCAAGCGAGCACACGCAACAAGAATATACATAGGAAATGTATTAAATACTGTGCTAATTATGTCATAATTAATGTTAGAGAGAACACCCACTCCCCTAATGTTAAAGATCGACAATTGTTGCAAGATCTTAGAGAAGCCAGTACCAGCTCCCAAGAATCCACAGCATGAATCTTAAAAATTATGCTCCCAAAGGTTCCTAAACACACCACATGGCAAATGTCAGGAATCAATACAAACAATTATGAAGGTATCCAAGGGACAACTTTTTATAGACCAAGTAATATTCTGTCCCCAATCTACAATGTACCATAACAAAAAGGATATTACTGGTCTCACTAAGGGGTAATACACAGCAAAATCAGAAACTCTAGTATCTGGACCTGTGTTGAGCTGAAAAGGAATCCCATCAGCCCACCCAATGGCAGAACTTCATCATCTGGGATTTAGGAAAGCTGGTATTTGAAAGAACAGCTCACCTCATCAAATCGAGAGCTGTCCTAAATCAAAACCACCAGTGATGGATCAGGCCATGATAGTGAGATCTGTGGTGCTGAAAAACAACAGTGCAGTATAAAATTGGCTACTATGATAGCAAAGATAACTTTAATATAGGCTTATCACAGTGTCAAGACTAAAAGCATAGTGTAGATAGTTTGTCAAAATAACTATCGTCAGTTGACTAGAAGGGTCTACATGTTTCAGCCATAATAGGTAACAATCAACCTCTGTCTTTCTTCAGGACCAAAGACTACACTACTGCAAAAACGACGAGAAACCTGTCTTAAATGAATAAAGATGATACATCCTACCATACTTTTATGGTTCCATTGTGTAGGACGAATGCTCAGAAAATTAGATTCTTTCCTAGGAAAATACACAAGAAAAAATTGACAATAGTTCAAAACTACAAGTTTCACTTGTATTTGCCGCGTATACCAATTTTTTCAAAATTCTGTATAAATCATCAAACACGGATTGATTAAATATGTTCAAATGACATTTAAATTTTCATTGACTCACCCATTATCTCATAGGAGTACTCCTCACCTCTCCTGGCAACTGCTCAGGTGATGAGGCCCTGCTCTGTGAGTGGATAAAAATGGCAGAGGAGTAGATCAGTATCCCTCCCTCAGTTTTCCACTAGCTAGAAACGCTATAACCCTGGTACTTGGTATAAGCAAAATGTCAGGAATCCCCAATTTAATTACATAATCCAAAGCCCACTACAACAATAAAAATAACCTTTTTGGACTAATGGCCTGATTACAAGAGTGGTGGCGCGGCGGCTACTGCTGCACTGGTGGTCCAACAGCCTTATTTTGAGTTTGATGCTCGAACAACCGCAGGCCCACTGCAATCGCTGAAGAACTGCCATTCCCCTGCAGTGTTGAAGCAATAATATGTTGGTGGTGCTGTTGGGGCACCTCCAAGCATATTACAAGTTTCCTCACTGCCAGCCTTTTTATTGCGGTGTGCCATCCATTAAATCACTGGTAGTGAGGGAATAAGGGGACCCTACAGGAACCCCTGTTGCCACAGGGCCATGGGATGCATGCAGGGTAGCACATGGTGTGCCCCCATCTGCATGCACCACATTTCCTGCACCACATGGACTTGAAGGTCAATGCCGTGCTGGAACGATATTTGGCGTTCCCATTGTGGTGCCTTTTTAATAGGCACCACCGTGGGATTGCCAAAGGACCACACACCAGACCAGGAGAAAACTCCTAGTCTTGCGGGTGTTCTAACAACAGGTTTGGCGGCCCACTCCAGGACCACCAACTCGTAATCAAGCCCCAAGTCAAACATGGATGATGGACGTCACTTTTAAGTCATGCCCTCTACCATTCCTACAGCTGTACACCAAACAAAGTGAATATCATTACAGTAACATACCCCTAATTTTGTCTCTGCTTCCCAACAAGTGAAGTGCCACCTACAGGAGGGATTAAATTACAGTTATTAGGGACATCTAAAAAGGATTGGGTTAGGGTGTGTTTTTTGTTGCACATTGGTAGAGAGTCAGTCCTGCAGTGATGTGAGGCACCTACAGACCACCATTTATCTTTATTTTCTTGGCCGGAGTGTGATGTCAGTAAGCATAGATGAGTTTATGGACAATTCATGCTGATCTACTTTGATAGCTCAGAAGTAAACAACAATGTAATGTACTCAACATTTCTAACCTCTGATATAAGAAGAGAGCTGCATTCAGGCTAGTTCTGAGCAAGGGAAGATGAAGCTTCCCATCTTAATTGTATCAGAAATAGCTCTTTCATTCTTGAGAAACAGTATAAATGTTTTAGAGCATTTTATCTGCTCAGTCAGACAAAGCCATTTAGTTGTTATCCAGAGTTAAATCTGCAAAAACACTCTTGCCATTTTATTATGGGGTTGTTGGAGAGGTGAAAGAGCAATAGGTCGCCAAATGAAGCCTTTGAAACTCAACTCCCAGGTCTTAGTGAAAGACACAGCCATAAAGACTAAACACCAACAGTGAAAGGCCTGATTTCTGCAGTACTCTATGAGGGTCTCCTCTTTCTTTTGTCTAACTACCTACCATCCTTGAACCCTTCTCATGAAGAAACAACTTAATCTGGTCCCAGACAACGTCCAGCACTCCTGCGTGAAACCATACCAATTTGTGAACACAGATGGTATAGAGATCAACATCAATAACACAGTCTTCTTAGCATCTGTAATTTTATGAATGTCATGGACATATTTACAAGTGCTTATCGCCACTGGAACGTCTCTTTTTGAGACGTTCCTGTGGTAATAACCTCTTTGTCTTATTTACATGGTGGCATTAAGCCGATTTGTCCCAGATGCGCAAACAGTTCTTAGACCCGTTTGCGCATGCAAAAATCCTTTTAGCCATGTACAAACCCTATTTTGAGAGTCGTAAAACTTTGCCACTCGCAAAATAGTGCCTTGAATGACTGTTTTGCAACCACAATTGCGGTCGCAAATAGCTGCAATTTACCCCTGAAAAACCCCTTCCCCTTTGTGACTGGCTCTAAAAATATTTTCAAAGGGCAGGCAGTGGACCCAGGGAGCACTACCTGCCATTAAAAAAATAAACAAAAGAGTTGCATTTTTCTTTTTTTAAATGCATCAAGTTTATTTTAAGGAAAACAGACTGTATTCACAAAAAAACCCTGAAAAGCAGTCCCAGACAAGGAGGTCTGCTGCGCACAGTAGGCCACCATTCCTGGGAGGGCCAGCCATTCCCAATGGGGTCGCAAATTGTGAGTGCCTCATGCATAGGCATGAGGCATGCAACTTGCGACCCCACTGGGAATCGCAATCAGTGTTGCAGACACTGTCGTACATACCATTTTGCGACTCACAAATTGCGAGTCGCGATTGCGATGTAATTTGTGAGTCGCAAATTCCTTGGTTCTACATCTGGCCCTATATGTGGCTTAACACCGATGTGTAAGTAAGACCCACTTTCACACTACACTGTGAATGTGAGGAGGGGGCAATTGGTGCTGCTGTCTGCGTCCTGCCTTAACACCAATTGATTTTGATGCTGCACCCTATTTACAAGGGAACCTGATTGTCTGTTGTGCAAACCACCAACATACTAGCTTTCACCAGCACTTTCAACAACCACAGGATGTTTAAGATGGGGTGGTAATTCTTAGAATCAAAATAATTCAAGGAGAGGTTATAGTTATTTTAACAAAATTGCAACCTGTGTCTCTTTTAGCATTGGTATGATTATATTAGTTATAAATCATCAATTTGTAATATATCTGATGAAAGCTGCTGGTTTCTTGCAGTCATATTGTACTATTGTAGCATTTTAAGTCTATCCTGGACAGAATGTAAGATTTAGGGGCCGACTATGATCTCGCTCGGAAGGGCTCCGAACGTGATCCGGCTGGAGAAAGTATGAGCCGGACACGTGTTTTCCGACCGACCCATACAGCTGTACGAGCGAGCAAGCACGATGCGAGAAACGCAAAATCGCCGACCGAATCGTTTCCGGTCCGTTCTGTACGTCTCGTCTGTAAGCAAACAGTGCCGTGCAATGGAGGTGATTTCTGACCAAGCTAGTACGCTGCACGAGTCGGACAGCCAGATCAAGTCGGAACCTCCAACACGTAAAAGCTCTGGGAAGCGGACTTCAGGGGTCTGCGCCGGACCCCCCCAACATCCGTAGTCATATAAGTCGATCCCAGGGGGGAGCCTAGGGTCCTCCCTACACATGCATGTACGGTGAGGGTGGCACAGACGCGTCCCCTCTACTGGGGGGCCCTTATGCGCAACGTACCTTTTTCATCAATGGGAGCTTATGTATGCATTGTACAACAGGCTCCCTTTGACTTCAACTTTGACTTTGACTTCAATGGGGCTCCGAGCGACCCGTGTCCGTCAGAGCTTGTTCGCAATCGTACTCGGGCGCTCGGAGCCCCGGAGCCGAGTCGGTCAGAAAGCCATCCGGATCCGAGTCAGACGGAGTCTTCTCCCAGCGAGATCGGAATCGGCCCCTTAGTGTTTGTTTGAGTGTTTTTAACACTGCTATACTTTCTATTGTTGAAATATCTCATTGTGACAAGAGAAGATATCCTTTGAACATTGCTTACATAGTTACACGATTGGGACATGGTCAAATGTGGCAAATTGGTAGAAGCAATATTTAAATAAGTAGGCTAAATTCCTCCAGAGATTTTCCACTATGCCTCTCACAGAAACTTCCTGCATTGCTCTCAAGATGGGGACACTAGCGTGGAATACTAGACAATGTGTAACTTCCACTAACTCAGAAAGAAGCTACATTGGGTAGGGAATAGATCAGAGTATTTCACATCATTAGCCCCCTGCCTCTCATCACCACTTTGGATATCATCCAACTAAGAAAGAAGTATCTTTGCACTACCTCTATATTGGGTAGGCTTGTCTAGCCTATAGGGAAATGTTATTAAGAAAATGTGCTCATTTAAATTAAGGCCTGCCTAAATTAAAAGGTTATTTGTTATTTTAGGATTCAATCCAGACCCAGACGTTGCCTTTCACCACCATTACTAGTGCTCTCCTGAAGTGTCAGATGGCCGCTGAGATCTGTTCTGTCTCTCGTTCCTCACCACTGAAACCCTTTTGCCATCCACAGGACTTCCTCCTTGAAGTAGTTACTCTCATTTACCTCTAGAGATGTCCGTGCAGGAATATTAGTGGATTAACATCCAAATCCAGTGTACCGTAATCTCTCATGGGGCAGAGGAATTCCTAAAAATTTGCGGCGCCCAAATCTGACATGTATTAACCTCTACAATGACCATGACAAACTGTTCATGTCAAGCTCCCTACATTTGTAATGCACTTGATGTGAGTGGTTCATCAAGCAAACTGCTAAAGAAGGTTATTCTTTCTTTGGCTACATTTGGTAACTCAGCTGTACTGAACTGAAATGACTGTGTCCATGGCTGCAAACTGACCAACCACTCCAGAGGCAGTAATTTATCTTACACTCTAGATCAACATACAGCAACAGCTTTGAAGAACTGAATGATGTGTTTCGTTTGGCCTTTCAAGTTAAAGCGTCTGCAATGCCAGATTGGATTGGTTGCCCAGGATCATAATCTTGGTTTTTTCACCATTCAGCTTCAGGTGGGACGCCCCTACCCACTTGGAGACTTCTGTCAGGCAAGCTTCAAGGTCATTTGACTGCTGCCTTGCTAGGTTGAGCGCCACGACCAATTGGGTGTTGTCAGCATAGGTCACCATATGTATTCCAAAAGGGGCCACGATTGCCGCCAGTGGGGCCATATATGCATTAAAAAGAGTTGGGCTCAAGGATGAGCACTGAGGGACACCACACAGTAAAGGCCACGGTATAGAGCTCGTATCTCCTTCAAAGTTCTGGAAGAAACGTCCCTCCAAAAAAGAGCACAGCCATTGTAATGCAGTGGTCATTACTCCTAGTTTTCTGAGATGATGGACCAAGATACGATGATTCACCGTATCGAATGCTGCACTTAGGTCAAGGAGTATGATGGCGGCTGACCCTCCTGAGTCCAAAATCTTTCTGCTTTCTACTACAACTGCAAGCAGGGTGGTTTCCTTACTTTGTTTTGGGCGGAATCCAGTCTGGGAGGGGTGTAGCAGGTTGTGGGATTCCAAAAAGTTTGAGAGAGTGTGGTTGACATATTTCTCCGCAATCTTAGCAATCCCAGGAAGAAGGGAAATGGGATGATAATTGCTCAGTTCCATAGGGTCCAGGTTGGGTTTCTTCAAGACTGTCTTAACCATTGCCCTTTTCCACTTTGGGGGAACTACTCCTGTGGCCAGTAATACGTTAATCATGTTTGCAATAATGGGAAAAATTAAAGGTGCTACCTTTTCCATGATATTTATGGGTGCAGGATCCAAAGGCGAGCCACTTTTCACAGAGGAGAACAAAGTCAAAAGTGTTTCCTGGGAGAGAAAGGGAATGACCTCTAACTGATGTCTGGTAGAAGGGTGACCCAAACCTCCTTGCTCAGTTAAGAGATCATCTTGCTCATCAATTTGGAGGAGCGGTTTGAGAATATTTTTTATTTTATTGAAAAAGAACTCTGCCTGTTTGTTGCATCGTTGCCCTGAAATATCGGGGGCAACAGGTGGGATGGGGCGTTTGAAAAGTTTTTTTATGATATGAAAGGTTTCTCTGGGGGAGTTGGCAGCCAACAGGATTCTTTTCTCGTAAAAGGAGGCTTGAGCCGCTTTTATTTCTGCTCTACATGTACCCACGGCTCTTCTATATTCGAGCTTCTTGCTGGGGGAGAAATCTTTCCTTCAGTTTCTTTCTCATACTTTGCAGCACTGTTTTAGAGTGCGTAGTTCCAAGGAGTACCAGGGGGATTTATGAGGACCATTCCTTTGAGCATGTATAAAATAATTATTGTCTGAACTTTCTAAAATCACTCAAATGGTAAGGGCCTCAGATTTCTATTTCCTTATTAGGCTGGAAGACCTATCAGATAATGCATATATCTTGGGTTAAAGCACCAGAATCTCTACCCCTTAACTCACCACCAGTGCTTTTAGATTGTTCCAAGAATATGATGTCAAGGCTATTCTAGATTCCATAATATACCTTATAGTATTAGAAGGTTATGATGCAGAGAAATGTTGTGGGAACCTGTCAGTTTTGTAAATGCATCCAAATTATTTAAAGCCTTTTATGCAGGTAATTCACACAAAGAAACAGGGGGCTACACGAAGAGACTTATCTGAGAGTACTCTCAGGATTTCATCAAGCAGAACACCAGAGGGAATACATTTGTTAAAGAAAATCCAAAATACTTACAGGCATGCTTGAGTTAACAACCCTCCTCCAGGTGTATGCATTGGGTATTTGCTGACAACCAATATACTCAGCCTGCAGGTGAGCCTAAGACCATGGGAGAGCCTGAGAGAGGGTTGCATGACCTCACCACCAGACGGGCCCTCCATAAGGCAAAAGACAGAGAGCAGAAGGGTGACTTCACTGCCTGTACCATTCCACCCACTGGATCGACGCTTCGGTGTTCAAGTCCACCTCCCTTAGTTCAGCATGCAACCCCTTGAGACACACCTACAGACAGGAGGAGCATGTTTTACTCCTTTTAATTTGAATCTGGCCTTAACCCAGATCTGACTGTTTTCAAAATATAACATAATGTAACACCAGGTACTTTCTGATTTCTGTTACCACTAACTGGTCCATTCCAACTGTGCTCCTTTTAGATCTGTACTGTTTTGGCCACTCAAAAAAGATTAGTTTTGCTTGCTGAAGTCTGTAAGAGCCTCTCTTTCCCCTTTGCAGCTTATACTTTTTCTGGCTTATCCTCTACCCTTTCTCTCTCCTCTGCCTCTCTACTCAGTCCTGTATGATGCCACACTTCCACCCACAGCCCTCTCCACCTTCTGGTCTGCTCCCCTTTCTTTGCTAAGATTTTGCTCTTTTCTGCCTGTGTTTTTTGCTATTTTCAACTCTGGACCCTCTCTTGCTCTCTTTCTCTCCCTCTTTCTCAATCTTTTTTTCTCTATTTTTCTCTCCCCTCCCTCTACACTCATTCAGTGTGTAACCCCACACTCCCCCTCATCCATTAACCACTTACTGGTTATGCTCCACTTTCCCTCTCTGCCGCCTGTGTTGTTTCTGTCTTCCACTCTGTGTTCTCTCTGCTATTCCACCCCACTCATCTATATGATCCTGAGCACTTTTTATTTGTCCCCATACACTCTGCCCCCTTATCACTCTCCTCTCAGGCCCTACTTACTAGCTGAGTCTGCTTACTAGCCCAATCGATTTGTTCTCTTCTGACTACATTGAGAGAGCCTCTATGGTATTTGCAGAGTTACAGGAGACGGAAGGGATATAAGATTTAGATCAACTTTTTGAAACAAGTTTTTCTTGTGTTAACTGTAAACTTTAGTGAATTTTTTCCAATTATGGCCGCCATTAACAAATCAATGTTGCTGCAAGGTCTACTCTTTATGCCCTCTTCCTCCTCCCCCATTTACTCTTCCTCCATTCCTCACTCCCTACCTTCTATCCCAGACAAAAGTTGTGATTTCAATATCTGTACATATCTCTACATACCCAGCTGTACTGTTTTTAATGGTAGCCGGGCAAATGCTAGTCTGGAACGGCAGATGAGGGTGTAGTGACCGCACCATCAGCCCATAGTAGAACTCGTTATAGGGCATCTCGGCACGGGCATCAAAGCAAAGGACAAAGAGGACAAGGGCAACTTCCCTGCTTGGGCCTGGTAGACATTAGGGCCAGGAAGCTAGTGGAATGCTGTTCCTCTTAAAGTGGTGCCTAGTTAAATAAAATCAGAGAGCCAGCCGCCATCTATGATATGATGGTAAGGGTGGAACCCAACAATGGGATGGTGAGGGTGCCCCCAGAGATATTGAAATTCGAGAAGGCAGTACTAAAGGATCTGACAGGGATCCCCACCACTAGGCCCTTCCACAATCTATTCAATGCTGAAGAAACAGCGGCCAGATTTCTTGCAGAGGATTCCAGCATAACCATTAAACAAGCAGACAAAGGGGGTGCCACTGTGATCCAATCTACTGACGACTATGATCGTGAGCGTAGACGCCAACTGAACATTACCAGATATTACACCCCCATCTCCGTAAACCAGACTCAAAACTGAGATCAGTATTATGGTGACTGAGGCTAAATCTAACGGGTGGATGTCTAAGATAGAGGCTGACTTCTTGACCACAAGGTACCCAAGGGTGCCCTATTTCTACACACTCCCCAAAATTCACAAAGGCACTACACCGGTACCAGGGAGACCACAGTGGCAAGAATAGGGTCACTCTTGGAGCCCCTGTCAAGATTCTGTGACCGCTTTTTGCAGCCTATAGTTAAGAAGACTCCCTCATATGTGCGAGACCCTAAACGCCATACTACGCATCATAGGGGAAATACACGAGACAACTGAGATCAACCTTCTAGTCACACTTGACGTAGAAGCATTGTATACAAATATTCCCCAGCAAGAGACACTCAGTGCAATAGTAACATGGCTTAGAAAGTAGGACTGGAGCTCCCCCACCTCCGACTCCCTCATCATAGGGTGTGCCACACTAGCACAAACTGAGAAATATTTTGAGTACCGGAAACAGTTGTTCCATCAGTCGCAAGGTACTTCCATGGGGACTACCTTTACTCCAAGCGTGGCATGTCTTTACGTGACCACCTTTGAAGAGAACATCATCAGGAACACAAACAACCCCTATATCACTAACCTAACCCTTTGGAAGTGGGTCATTGATGATATTCAGGTTTTCTGGAAAGGTGAACGTACGAGGAATTTTGTGAATGGATGAATACACACAATCAATATTTACACACCATCTCAGAAACCAGTATACCTTTCCTGGACCTGAATCTACAACTGACACAAATGGAATTAAGCACCAACCTATACAAAAAAAACTACCGATAGGAACAGCTTACTGCTATACCAGAGTCACCATACGAGGGCCCTCAAAAACAAATTCCCCTTTGGACAGTTCTTATGCATCAGACAGAATTGTAGTTCTACCTCTGATTACAAGGTAGAGGCCAAGGTGCTTGAACAAAATCTCAAACAAAGAGGATATTCTGAAAGATTGGTTAGGGATTCTACCAAGAGAGCTCTGAATAAACCCAGAGAAGCAATTTTGCAAAATAGACAGAAGGACCCTACTGAGTCTCTGACTTGTGTCACATCGTACACACCAGATTCCACACATATTAAGGGAATCATTAAGAAACATTGGGGCATCTTCAATACGGGTGAGATAGAGTTCCCCTCACCTAGATTTGCCTTCAAGAGGACAAGAAATCTCAAAGATGTGATTATGCATACTAGACCTCGCACTGTACAGAACGAGACACAGAGAACTCTCTGGGGCCTCCCCCCGTCACCCGGCACTCCCCTTGTGGCAGCTGTACGGTCTGTGACCAGACCAAAGTGGTGAAAACACTAGCATTATCAGACATATTTACCTGGACCATGAGGAACCACACTAATTGCAATACATCCAGATGCATCTATTGCGTGACCTGCCCTTGTGGTAAAAGATATGTGGGTATGACGATGAGACCTGTCAGGACCCGCATTACAGAACACAAAAGCAACATAAGATGCCAAAGGATCACAACTAAAATGTACACACACTACCAGGAACTGGAACATAACCCCGAATCATTGCAGTGTTTGGTACTAGAATCCCATCCTAAAATCACCCAACAGGCACTTTTTAAGATAGAACAATGACGGATACACCGCTTGTCTACATCCACCCTGGGCTTGAATGGAATGATGATATACCGTGGGCGACCCTGAATAACAGATGACCACTGGCTAACCGTATGTATACACTGACATCAATACTAGCTGGTATTACACAGGGTATATGAATCTGCTTCACAATTGTCCAGCAAGAACTCTGTGGATAACTAACATGGGTTGACAGCATATTAACGGGCATGTTTAGGGGCTTCCACTCTGACATTTGGCACATATGGTGCATCAGACTGGATGGTGACACCCGGTTGACATCATATCACTACCAAGCATAACACGCTGTGATCCACTGTTTATCTATTTACCTCCACGTACACCATAGTCATACCTAGGACGCACCGGAGTCTGCACTCCATCTACTGACTAGAATACCACTGGACACAGAGGTCCCATAGTGCCCACAATGTATCTCCGGACATATTAAGATGGCCAGTCAGCCAGGAGGCCATGCTATGTAAACAACACCAGACCAAAGTCCCGTGTAACCTACATTTATTGACCTTAGGTTACATCGGAGTGTCAGTACTACCACTACTGGTGGAGGCACTCAACCATAATTGACCTACACCCGTATTGATATATGGCATGCACTATTACCACTCACCTTCATTATAGCATGGGCCACTTACTCTGGGGCATATTATCAAGGGCAGCGTTAAAATTATCGCTGGTTTAGCGGCAGAAAACTGACGCTAAAGCGGCGAAAATGGGCTTGATAATATGTCCTGGGGAATTCCAATAGAAGTCCATGTTCACACCAGAACAGATGGCAGCTGGCTCTCTGATTTTATTTACCTAGGCACCACTTTAAGAGGAGCAGCATTCCACTAGCTTCTAGGATCTGACAGGGCACTAATGCTGGACCTCGAATAAAAAAAAAAAACCTACAGTCTCCCCTCATTGGAGAATAAACATTAGGGCCAGAAATGCTTCCAGTTTCTCTACCAATACATATGACCCAGAAGACATTCACAAGAATTAACATGCACACAATCTCTCAACAAACGCCCATCTACCACACCCTGCAAATAAATTTGGTCCAATCAACCATCACTCATTAGGCCCTACTTACCACTATAGAACACTTTTACATAATCTTCTTCCCATACATCCACAAATGAGTCTGATTCACAAAGTTAACTTTACACTTTTGAGGAAGTTTACACATTTGAGTAACTTTACACATTTTTGACACTCACAAACTTACTTTTGTATAAACTAACACTTTTGTAGCAACTTACACATTTGTACTGAGTCCAGCATTACACATGGTCAACCATTGGTACAGCAACGCCCTCCCACAGAAAATAGTTAAATTAGGGACTTAAACTAGAAACCCAGTCAAAAGTAATGCTAAATAAATCAAATTATTTAAAATAGTAAAATATAACATGTAACGTTAAAAATCTATAAAAATAGTACATGTTTATAAATTATTTTAAATATTATTAATAACCTCTTTTGAATGAAAAATTATGACATTACTTGTTACCTCTGACTCATACCCAAACTTTCTCACTACAATGGATTCCCAAACTTTCTTTCAAACTGCTTCTGTAATTCTATCCAATTCAGACAACTAACAGGCACACATGTGTACTACTCCCAACAACCTCTCACATCTTCCATTTACTAATGCATATTAATTTACATTAATATTTAACATAATACTATGTTTAATATTTTTTTCAAGTTAAATAAACTCTCTGTATGGGTAAAATTAAAAAAGTTTGTTTAGCTAAAAAAATAGATATTTGTATTTTAAATATTTCTTTAAGTTAATTGTATATATTTATTTTAAACGTAGACCAAATGAAAGAAATTATACATCATTGCTAACTTTATCCTGAATTAATTTTTTTATTAATTTTAATACATTCATTTAAATTAAACATGTTTCTGAAGTTTAAACTAAATAATTAATGCTCACCCTGATTTATGTCCTAATAAACAAAAACATTTGCATTACTGTTTAAATTCTAAAACACTTTTAAAATATGTAATGAAATAATAAACATAGGGGCATATTACCAACCAATAGAGATAATTTTTGTCTCTAACTTGTTTAGAGACAAAAATTATCGCCGCAAATCGGCGATTTTTATCGCAGATAAACCTTGCTATTAGCAAGGTTTATCGCAAATGCGATAAAAAACGGCCGCAATGCATGAATATCGCTGAAAAGTCAGCGATATTCATGCATTATCGAGCAAATGCTCTTAGCCATGTTATCCACCTCCCATTTGATAACATGGCTAAGAACTGCTCCTGGGTAGGTGTTAGCTTTTGGAGATATTCGCGCTTAGCACGAATATCTCCAAAAGTTGGTAATAGGAGATAGCGATGTTAGCGACTGTTTCCAGTCGCTAACTTCTTGGCACGCCCACTTTGCATGTCATTAGTGATAAATATCACTGACATGCAAAGCGGGGCCCAAGATGGTCACTATCTCCTATTAGCTGTTGCTAACTGGTGTTAGCGACAGCTTGGTAATAGGGAGATAATTTTATCTCCGCTTTCTTGGCTTTTAAAGCCAAAAAAGCGGAGATAAAGCCCCTTGATAATATGCCCCATAATTTTTAGTATTTGTAGATATTTCTTATCACTAAAGTAAATATATGTATATTGTTGACTTTTTAAAATAATGTTACCTAATTTAACATTATATCCTGTGGTGTTTTATTTAAAATCTCTAACTCCATTATTTTGCAATACAAATGGTTGGCCGTGTGGATGTGATGGGCTAACTGCTGTCACAGTTTGTGAATAGTTTTTTGTAGAATGTATAAACTATAAAACATACTACAAAATGCAGTTTGAGAATAAGACCCTCTGTCTTCTACTCTTACGTGCTCCCAGAATTCCAACAATACAGAGACCAGTAGGATACATCCCAATGGCCAAGAATCTGTTTATGAAAAACCAACAAAAAGCAGACACCGGACAAAACCAGTCTCGTGAGAGAAGCATTTCCAATAGTGAAAAAAGCTGAAAAGTCAATTTCTAAAGAGATAATTATTAGACTACAAAGAAATTGAAATAAACCATCCTAAGGGTGAAACAACTTTGCTTATTATAATGCTACCACAATACTGAATTTGATACTGTCACCATTTTTGAAAGTTTGGGGGCTTATTATGAGTCTGACAGTCCACAAGCTGCCAGACTCATGGTCGTTGGCTCACTACTGCTCTATTATGACAAGTGCCGTTGTGTTCGGTCTTGGGGCCGCAATATGCTAGTCTGGGCCTCTGCAGCCCCGCCAAGCATGTTATGAGTTTTCTCACCACTACACTTTTCATCACAATGCGACCGCCTTGAACAGTGTGGCAGTGAGGAACAAAGGGGGCCTCACCCCATGTGAATGCACCAGGAGGGGCCCAACATGTGCCCCCCTGTGTGTATGCACACCAGTACCTACACAGCATGGACTGCAGCATTCCATGCCATACAGACACTGCCTTTGATGCTCCCATTGAGGTGTCTATTTCATAGGCACTGCCCTGGGAATGCCAAAGAACTGTACACCAGACCAGGAGAAAACTCCTAACCTGGAAGGCAGTTCAGACATGGATTTGTTGGTGCAGGAGTGGGGCGGTCGCGCAAACACTCAAATGTGAGGCCCACCCATGCAGTCAGCCCAAACCTACTAAAGTACTGAAGGAAGACCTCTCTGAGCAGATATGTCACATTAATTCTGAAACTGCAATTCTCCACACTACTAGCAGAATACATGTTTTGTGTCATTTCCTTTGCATCATTATCAAACTTTATGTAAAATAAGAGTAATGCATAATTATGTAAAATGCAAATCTGTCATTATGCAATATATGTTATCATGAAATGGGCGCATTTAACAAAACCACCACAAACAACTCCTGATTGCACTCTGTTGTTCCAGTGCATTTGCTGTAATTTTTTACGACAAATTGTACGTAATTAAATAAAGAGACATGATGGCATAAATTTGGAGATTTTTGCATAACAAGCGTTAAACAAACTTACAAAAATTACAAAATTAAGGTGGCATAAGAAACATTTTGAGCAGGCCTACTTCACCCCTTTCACCTAAAACCTTTGAAGAACATCAGACCTAGAGACACCACAACTCAAGAGTCTGAATCATGTTGAAGGGAGTAACAAGTGATGCACGTTATATCTAGCCAATATGGCATGTATCCTTCACAGTTGTGGAACACAAGTGGTGAAAAATGTAAATGGCAGATGAAAGCAAGCTATTCCAAACCTATTTTGAGAGAATGCCATTCCAGCAGTCCAGAAAGCAAAGAAAATTCACTTTGCAACTAAAATCATTCAAGAAATAAACCAAACAAGGGAATGTTTTTAAAATATTTGAAGAAATAATTTAGCAAGAAGTTTTGGAAAAGGCACTTGTCACATCATACCAACATTGCAACAGTCTTTGAAAACAAGATACTGAATATCCAAGCTGCTACATTGGATAAGGTTGGGACTTCATCGAGCACAACAGTTTGATACATTTCATAGATTTTCTGGGAAAACACTCCAGAATTTGATTTAGCAGACATAGGGCCCCATGAATCATTGAAAAAAACGGTTGCAAACTGGCAGATTCTCAGAATCTGCCCCTTTGCGACCGGTATTTTTGCATTTGGGATGCATCATTCCAAATGCAAAAATCACAATTTAAGTAATCTCAGAATTTGAGATTCCTTATATGCAATGCATTATACAAATAGAAATAGTGAGTACGCTATTAGGGGTCGCAAATTACCGTCAAATGAAACTGGACGATAATCTGCGAAAACTTTGAAAAAAGCACTAAAGTGCATTTTTCAAAGTTGCATGTTACACACACACATGACCTTGGGACATGTGTGTGTGCAACATGTGGTCACATGGCAATTTCAGGGGTGCAACAGGGTGTTCTTTTGGCACCCTTGCACCCTTAAAATTGCAAGCACAATTTGCGAGTGCCTATGGCACTCTCAAATTGCGCATGCAATTTCCATTGATTCCTATGGGCCTCTAGGCCTATAGGAATGAATGGGTAGCAATTCCTTAATTGCGACTCGCAATTTGTGAGTCGCAATTAAGGAATGTTTAGGAATCGCAAAGTTTTTTAAGATTCCTGCTTGCATAAACAATTGCAATTCTTTAATTGCGATTCTTTAAAAATCGCAATTAAAGAATCACAATTGCCTATTTTGATGCATGTGTACCTTAGTCTTAGTCAATGTGCAAAGCAGAGACAAAACAACTGTTGGACTAGGATCACCTCACAACACACTAAGCAATATTTGAGTGAGATGTGTTTCAAATGATGATCAATACTATTCTATGAGAAGTCACAGGGATAGCTTGTGGAACTTCAGAACCTCTTTCATTAAGTAAAAGCACACTCAAGAACAGTAGGAATATCAAATCCTATACTAGTATATGCAATATGAATTGCTACTACAGTAAAACCAAAGAAAATGGTAACTGCACATTCACTAAGAGTCCAGATCCAGAAATATTTCATCATATTTCATAACAATACCATCCTTATTTCTTAACATAATGTGCTCATCTTAGCACCAAAAGAATGCCTAATTTGAGTCTCATATTGTTCACACCTGCATACCTGTTTGAAGGGGCAGTAATCAACAATCCATACTAAACCATCTAGAGTGCAAATGGATCTACAACTGTAAGACAATTAAAGATGGACTGAACACTCTTGATGAGTGAAATACTTTCATTTGAAACCACGCCAGAAGTGTATCATGACTCTCTGTATCATTTTATCCTTCTGAAGAGCCACCTCTGACATTTCCTATGTGGAGTGTATGTATTTATAGACCACCATACCAAGTAAGCCTACATTATGAATGTCAATATATCATTACGTCATGAATGTCATGCAGCATCACTAATGTGTGAACCACACCAGAAGTGTATCATGACTCTCTGCATCATTTTATCCTTCTGTAGAGCCACCTCTGACACTTTCTATGTGGAGTGTATACATTTACAGACCACCATACTAAGTAAGCCAACATTATGAATGTCAATATATCATTATGTCATGAATGTCATGCTGCATCACTAATGTGTGAAGGCTTTATATCTGTGCCTACCTTCTCTACCATTCCTAGCACACCATCTAGGCCTAGCCCCCATGTAACTTCTGGGCTCACATAAGATCTACCTTTCATTATCAGTCAAACAAGGCATACATAAGATTGACCATTCATTAGCAGTCTAAATAGGACAAACACCTAAATCACCCCCTCTAACTACCCCTCGGTAATGCAGAGCTATATACCACACACAGTTGGCCACATGCTACCCCTATATACAGCCTAAGTTTTGCTCCAGATAGTGCCCCAGGCCTGGTTTGGGCTCCACTAAATAATGGCTAATATGGGCGCTCACTACAATATTCATTATGCAGGCGCTGATCGCTCCTTTTACATTATCATTGGGAACATGCGCTACTGATTAGTGTCTCCCCTTGAGAGGCTGTATCTGTCCTTGATGCGCATGCACGGGTGACACGGCACGTAACCTTGCGAACGCATGCATGCGTGGTACACTATACATTACACAGGCCTTCTCCAACATTGCCCAGTTGGCGCTACAGCTACCTCGGCGACTGCTGCACGGCGGAGGAAAGGAATTACTTCCCGCCCGTGGACACGGTGATTCAGTAAGTTTATCAGTCCCCCCACCTAAACCATAAACCAAGGTATAGGCTCTAATTCCGACCTTAATACAGATCCCCGTCAAGGCGGAAATAAACCTAGCGGATACCGGTAATTATGACTGCCTTAAAACGCATTGTGTCTCACGTCTCACCACCGTTAGCGGTCACTTAGCTAAAATACTTGGCCCCTTAGTCTTAATCACTAATGTACACAATTTGCTTTTAGGACCGTAACTGGAGAGAGCAACCTCCCCAATTAGTAGAGAGGTCCCCAAACCCAGCGAACTCTATGTAAGCATGTTTTTTGTTTTTTAGCTTTTAACTTATCAACAAGCAGACTCCTGTTGGTATCCTTATTCTCAATGCATATTACTTGCTTCTAGAAACATCGAGTGGATACATTAACTATGCAGGTCCACCCGCAAACACATAAAAGTAAGCATTACTCAATTTAATACCTGAGCCTAGGGCCTAGCTAATTTCCTCTACATATTGTCATTGCATTGCTTGCCATAAACCTTAGCAAGCAACCTGCATTTTATTTCATTCTCCTCTAGACATTGCCTTAATACTTATCTGGACTGTAAGCCATAAGCCTTTAAAAAGCCCGCAGATACTTATGAAGATATAAGTAACAGAATAGACCATGCACTATCAGTAGCTAAATTCCCACTCGCACCTTGGAAGTGTGGGATGATTACTGTCTTTACTCACTTCAGGTCCCTTCATAAGCCAGTAGCCCATTGAGGAACCTGAATCACCATAAAGAGGGCTGTACACCCCTCACCTATTGAGTAAGTGTGACTATATGACTAGGACTATAATAGTCACCCTGATACTGCTACCCCCATAACTTAAACACGCTAATTCTAATCCTTCCCCTGCACAAGTGGGATGTTTTACCCTAAACTGAAAATATGTGAATGCTATTACTCTACCACTGATAGCACTTAAGCACTGTATCAATTAAGTTAATGCCAGGTAGGGCACAGTGCTAACATAAATTCATTTTTACTCTAGTTTCAGACTGCTCAACTTGTCCTGATGAGGATCTTGACTAAGAAAAGATCGAAACGCCATTAACCCCCATTGAAAATCCCTCATTGTATATATCGTCATAGGTTTTCTGGTTTTTTTGTGATACTCCATGTATTTTTCACCTTCACTTAGTCATGATACGCACCTCTGTCACTCATGTGAGCACCGGAACATGTCTGAGAAAAAGGTAAAATTACAACCTTTTTGATTAAAAATTGCACATGTTGCCCTACGTACTTTGCTCCTCAAGTTATTTAATGACTGAAAAATAACCCCCCTCGTCTACTTTGGACCTAGTTAGGCCACCCCTGAACCATTGTATTTTTATGTTCATTATAACCCCAGGTTCGCCTAACGGTGTACCCTTGTTTTTCTTAACCCACCCCCCCTCAGTACAAAAGGAAGGCCTGCCATTGTCATCTGCACTTACAGCTGGGCTATGAAGCTCAGAAATTGAAGGCTATATGCGTCCCAGTATCCTTCATGAATGATGGGTGATGCAGTCCTGGAAACATGCAATAATCAAACCCATATTAAAACAAGCATTTGCGATGCAATCGGTCTTGCCTTTGGGACCTTATATGTATTTAGCTATGCAGAATATTAGTCTGGGTGCTGAAACATCCACTGTTCTTTAACATGGAGGGAAAGTAAGCACCAAACTGCGTGACATGCCAGGTATGGGAACACATGGAGAGAAATATTGCCTTTCAGAGGGAAATGGTATAGTCCAAAACTCTGTTTTTAATATAAAATCAGGGCATAGAACTGAAAATACAAGATTTGAAAAAATATTATTGTCTACGGGTGCTCGAGGAAGACAATTTTTATGGACTGGAACCTAGAGAATGCTAACCTGATTCTGGTATTTTACTGACCTCTGCTGGTTGTTTTCTATCAAGAAAGTTAATGTATTTATTTTATTTTTTATTTAATGAGTTTTATATAGCGCTGGCTAGGCCCGTGGGTATCAGAGCGCTTTACAATAGGAAACACATTATTACTCAGTTAAAAACAGTTACAGTTTACATTGGTTGTACGTAAACACATTTGAGGTGTATGGAGGAATGATAAATAGGACGGATAGGGGTAAGGGGGAAGGGTGTAGGGGGAAGTAGGGAGATAACGACAGGAGAGACAAAGGAAGGTCTGCCCAATGTCCGGCTGGGTAGGTGATGGCAGAGGAGGGAATTCACAGCCCATCTCCCCTATAGCTATTGGGGTAGCTCCACCGGGCATCAGTCAGGTAGCAAGGTCTCTGAGGTCGAGGGAAAGTTCACAGGGTAAATGTCCTGAAGGGTCTGCAGGTTCCAGGTTGGGTAGGGGCAAGGGGTAGGGGTTAAAACCAGATCAGTGTTTCCACTCTTGAAAATGTCAGGTATAGAAAGACTGGACAAATCAGAGCTGCCTGGAATGTTATCTACCTAGGGATAGCAATCCGAGCACCTCTTAATTAATGTCCTAAGTGGTATGTAGTTAAGGGCTTATTTGCAAGGCTCTTGCGCCGCTGGTGTGTCACTTTTAATATGGGGGAAAGTGACTCACCCGCGGGGCAAGGGGTGTGTAAATAGGCCCCTTAGTTATGAACCCCTGCGAGTATCTAGCGGTTCTGTCCATTCGAGGGAGTGCATGTGTAACTCTGCTTTGTGTTTTTTTCTATTCTATCCCCATATTGTATATTTCTATGAACTGGAGAACTTCTAGAGTTGTAGAACACGTATTATATTAGATGGTATCCTGTATTTTCATCTTGCTTATAGAAAGAGTTAATGACTTGTTGAGTAACAGAACGACAAATGTTATTGTCCCTGCTGTTTTTAATTGTTAGAGAAAGAAGCATTTATTTGTGCATAAAATATTTCCTCACTTTTCTAAAGCAATTAGCTGCTTTTATGTGGCTGCATTTTAAATTCACAGTGCAACATATCTGGCCCAGAGCTTTTTTAAGAGATACAATTTGTGCAGAGGGTGAACCATTTAACAAAAACAGGCAATGAAGAAAATCATAGCCATATTAACTTCTAACTTCACTGTAAAATAGCCTTGATTAAATTGGAATAATTAAAACTACAACTTTCATCGCCTATTCTTGTTTACCCCGCAGTAAAACGTAATGAATAGAGGCCATTGCATTAATATAAGGTAATCGTGAGTGTTAGATATTTATTCTACAATGGCAAAAATTTATTGTTCCTATTATCTTAATGTTATTTGGTTACAAATCGTAACAATTTGCATCAAGTTTAAAACAGCATGACATCGGATTGTCCAATAGTCACACGCTTTAACTGATTGAATCTTGTGAAAAAGAGAATGATTCCTTTCCGTTTTATTGTTTTAGGAGACATAGGAGTTGTTTTAGAAACATAATTTATTGTGGTACCATTCAAACATAGATGTAATTTATTTTCTGTGCATTAAATGAATCAATTTTATTGCTTGCAAATCCTCTTTAAAAACAGCGAATGTGATCTCTAATAAGATATATGTTTTGATATCCGCCTACATCAGGAGGAAGCTATTCTAAAACATTCCATTTGGTAAAGAGCCTTTAACAAATCTGATCGCATTCACTGGTTGTAGCAAAACAGCTCTACTGGGTGGCAGCGATCTGAGTTTCACTGTTTCACCATGCCAGGAAAATCTCTGCATACTCTATTTCAATCAAGGCCCTCGAAAATGTTGCTGTTTTTTTCTCTCTCTAAAAAAATCTTCATTATTTGTTACCTGTAGCAGCTCATTAAAAGTTTATTGTGCACTACCTGTACCACAATGGCCAGGCCGTCCTGGAAAATCTAGATTGTAAAACGAGATCATGTGAGGTTTTCCACCGCAAATGACTTCTGCCTTCATGGTTGGAACGACTCTGTGGAAAAAGAACAGTAATAGTAGGGTCATATTTTTATAGCACCATAGCTGCCAAGTTTCCCAGGTCCATGAGTGATGTGCTACTCCAGTCTATATATTTCCCTTCGAATTCTAGGAATTTTAGTCTTGTTATGTAATGAAATAAACAAAACTACAAATTCCAAAATTGAAAGAAAAAACCTGCACTGGAGCAGCACATCCTGCATGGACTTGGGGCAGCTTTGTTCCACCATCACTGTCATATCAGCATTCTTGAATTGGAATCAGTAAAAGTACTGGCCCGAGGTCTGGGAGTTTTGACCCAGTGGTGAGTTTCTGAGTCTGAGGATGCCATGGTTTACTTGGACATTACACAACAATGGGTGACTGTTGAGGATGAAGACTGCAGACACTTCTTCAGGTAAGTACAGTTAATTTATTTAAGAGTACAGCAGCGATAAACCCACACGCCTGCTGACCAAACTCCTAACTGACTCCTGTAGAACATCAGCTGTGGAGTCAGAACACAAGTAAACATTCTGGAATAAAAGCGGTGAGGACATAGAGAGGAGATAAGATCATAGAGTAAGAATGTAAGTAAGATAATTTACAACACATCTCCCTCCTTTAGGGAAAGAAACACAAAGTAATAATGTAAAGGATAATGATAAAGGAATAAAAATTACATAACATTAACATATTAATCACAATAATAATCATTAAGATAAGCTGGTGGTCTACAATACATTGTAATTCTGGAATTAACCAGCAAAGAAACATTTTGAGAAATTGAAGAATCAGTGGCAGCATTGTTTGGAAAATGAGAACTGCTCGACTCAGGAGCATCACCTCCACCATCACATCTCCTATCGGCAGGAAAATAAAATAAAGTGAAGTCTTCCAAAAAAGATAACATGTGGCCACTATTCTCACTGTTACATGCAGAACTAAGAGAATCATGAGAAATACTACCATTGCATGCTGAAGCTTTTTTTTTGGTATAAAGCAACTCTTCTGAGGTTCCACTTCTCACCATTTGTTAGAACAACAAAGTAAGGGAAAACTTCACTGACACAATAAGGACCTCTGAATTTAGATAAACCTTTAGTAATCCTACCCGGTTTTACCTTCACATAGTCACCTTTTGATATATGTGAAGTCGAAGTAAGTCCTGTCTTCTGGAAGTTTATTTGACCACCTTTAGAGACTAAATCTTTAATCCATGAAGGAGAGAGTTTGGTGCCAGGTAGTCTGCCACGCATGAGTTCAAAGGGTGACTTATTGTTAGACCCATGAGTTGTTGTGCGAAATGCACAGATCATCTCTTGAACAAGATCAATGGTTACAACGCCCTTGGAGTGAGCCATCTGAATGGTACCCTTAACAAGTCTGTCGACTCTCTCACATTAGCCATTACCCTGTGGATTATACAGAGAAGTGCGATGATTTAAGGTGCCACAACCAGACAGAAAAGAACACATATTGTGTGACACAAGTTGTGTACCATTATCTGTGACGAGAACATTAGGAAATCCCTCTTCTCGAAAAAGAGATTTTAATAAATGACATTGTACTTTCAGTGGTGATGTCTTTTACAAAATCCATTTAGGTATAAAGGTCACCCCCTATTTCTTTGGAGCCTAAGAGGAGGAGGAAGGAAATAAATACAAAAAAGAAACCTCTTATCCGGCCTATCTTACTTCAAAAATGATAGTGACTCTAATCTGAGCATTTACCTTACAGCATAGAGACTAAACACAAAAATTAATCTTGTGTTGAGTTTTGTTTATTTATATTGCTCCTTATTCCTGTTTGTTCCTTGTAAGAAGATTCTACAATTCAAAAGCTCAAACAAGTCCAACAATTTGATATTAGCTCATTTTTCTTTTGGTTAAATCCTTGAGTAGGGCTCTCAGATGCATATCACTGGCCTACGTACGTTTCGGTGAAACAAAAATTGATGTCACCTTCTTCAGGGCCAAAAGTTTTCAACTTCCATCAATGGGGTAGTCTGGGGGTTTATCTGTAATAATAGAATATTCTGTATAAGAGCACATTGCTATGCTGTACTAATTGCCAATACATACAAATTATTTCTAATATTTTGCCTCCAAACGTGTGCGTGAAAAACACTTGTCACTCCTGAAACACCAACTCCTGTGTTGGGAAAAGTAAAGAAATGTGAAGGATTTTACTATAAAGAGCTTAAAAAGCACACACCCAAAGACTTGGGTGAATATCTCCCATAAGAGCATCTCATAGTGAGGACAATTAGATAGAAATGTGAAAGAATATCCCTCCTCTAAGTAGGACGAAGAACAGGGGAAAGCTATTTGAAACCTACATGTCTCTCAGGAAGCTGAAAGTGTTCAATCAATCAGAGTACTTGTAAATCGCGCTACTTACCCGTGAGGGTCTCAAGGTGCTGAGGGGAGGGGTGCCGCTAGGTATTGAGGAGTCTTCTGAAGGAGAGTAGGTCTTGGGTCTGCCGTAGGTGGGTAGGGAGGGTGTTCCAGGTCTTGGTGGCGAGGTAGGAGAAGGATCTGCTGCCGGAGGTTGTTCGTTGGATGCGGGGAACAGCGGCGAGGGCGAGGCTGATGGAGCGGAGCTGGCGGGTGGGGGTGTAAAAGCTGAGTCTGCTGTTCAGGTAGGCTGGTCCGGTGTTGTGGAGTGCTTTGTGCACGTGGGTGAGGAGCTTCAAGGTGATCCTCTTGTCAACGGGGAGCCAGTGTAGGTCTTTCAGGTGGGGGGTGATGTGGCTGCGGTGGGGGACATTGACGATCAGTCGGGTGGAGGCGTTTTGGATGCGATGTAGTCGTCATAGGTGCTTGGCTGGGATTCATGCATAGAGTGCGTTGCCATAGTCCAGTCTGTTGCTGACGAGGGCCTTTGTCACCGTTCTTCTTGTTTCAGTTGGGATCGACTTGTAGATCCTGCAGAGCATGCGGAGGGTGTTGTAGCAGGAGGAGGAGACGGCGTTGACCTGTTTAGACATGGAGAGGGAGGAGTCGAGGATGAATCCTAGGTTGCGTGCATGGTCGGTGGGTGCCGGTGCTGTTCCCAGTGTGGTCGGCCACCAGGAATCGTCCCAGGCTGAGGGGGTGGGTCCGAAGATGAGTACCTCCGTCTTGTCTGAGTTCAGCTTCAGACGGCTGTTCCTCATCCAGTCGGCGACAGCCTTCATTCCCTCGTGGAGGTTGGTTCTGGCGGTGTGCGGGTCCTTGGTGAGGGAGAGGATGAGCTGGGTGTCGTCAGCGTAAGAGATGATATTGAGGTCGTGTTGGCGGGCCACTTGTGCGAGGGGGGCCACGTAGACATTGAACAGCATCGGGCTGAGCCCTGGGGGACGCCGCAGATGACATCAGTGGCCTGGGATCGGAAGGGCAGGAGGCGGACGCTCTGGGTTCTGCCGGAGAGGAAGGACGTGGTCCAGTCAAGGGCCTTCTTTTGGATTCCGGCTTCTAGAAGGCTTGTCTTTAGAGTGCGATGGCAGACCATGTCGGAGGCAGCTGACAGGTCCAGGAGGATGAGGGCTGATGATTCGCAGTTGTCTAGTTGGTGCCTGATGTCGTCTGTGGCAGCGATGAGGGCTGTCTCAGTGCTGTGGTTTCATCTGAACCCGGACTGGGACAGGTCCAAGATATTGTTGTCTTCCAGGTGGCGGGCCAGTGGCATGTTGATGAATTTCTCGATGACCTTCGCCGGGAACGGGAGCAGGGAGATGGACCGGAAGTTCTTGAGGTCCTTGGGGTCCGCCTTGAGCTTCTTGAGGAGGTTGTATATTTCGGTGTGTTTCCAGCTTTCCGGGAATGTCGCTGTTTCGAAGGAGATGTTGATGACCTTCCGTAGTTGGGGTGCGATGGCAGCGTCTGCTTTGTTGAATACGTGGTGTGGGCACGGGTCTCACGGACATACTGAGTGGATGAAGTTCATGACCATGCGTGTCTCGTCATCGTTGATGTTGGACCAGGAGGTCAGGCGATTGGCGCTGGTGGTGTTCACAGAGGAGGTGGGGTCTGGCGTAGTCGGGGCGATCATTGTGTTGAAGCTTTCATGGATGTTAGCGATCTTGCGGTGGAACAAGATGGCCAGTGAGTTGCACAGTTCTTGTGAGGGCGGTATTGTTGGCGCTGGGGTTGGAGAGTTCCTTTACGATGCTGAAAAGCTCTTTGCTGTTGTGTGCGTTGTTATCCAGGCTGTCTTTGAAGGAAGATCTCTTGGCTAATCTGATGAGGTGGTGATGTCTGCGAGTGGCGTCCTTGTGGGCTGCGTGGTTGTCCGGAGTGCGTTCGTGGAGCCATATCTTCTCCAGTTTCCGGCATGCCCATTTGGAGGTCTGCAGTTCGTCGGTGAACCAGGTGGCTCTCTTGCTGGCGTGGTTGTTGGAGGGTTTCTTGAGTGGGGCGAGGGTGTTGGCGCAGTCGTCGATCCACTGTCTGAGGTTGCGGGCTGCGCTGTCTGGGTTGGTGGTGTCAGTGGGTGGGTTTTGGGCAAGGGAGGTGATCAACTGGTCTTCGGTGACTTTGCTCCAGCAGCCGCGAGGTAGCTGTTGGGTGTGGTGGTGCGTGGTTGGGTTATTGAAGGTGAAATGGATGCAGCGGTGGTCGGTCCAGTGGAGTTATGCGGTGTGGTCGAAGGTAACGTGGATGCCTGTAGAGAAGACCGGGTCCAGCGTGTGGCCAGAGGCGTGGGTTGGTGCGGTGACGAGTTATCTGAGGCCGAGGTTGGTGAGGTTGTCGATCAGGGTGGCGGAGTTGTCGTCGTTGTTGTTCTCGAGGTGGAAATTCAGGTCCCAAGGAGGATGTAGTCTGTGGAGGCGAGTGCGTGGGTGCTGGCGAGGTCGGCGGTGGAGTCGCTGAATTGAGCTCGGGGTCCGGGGGTCTGTAGATGAGTGTTCCTCAGAGGGTGGTGTTGGGGTCAGTGTGAATCCGGATGTGCAGGTGTTCGGCGGTGTTGAGGGTGTCGTCTGCATGGGTGGCAGCCTTGAGGGTGGACTTGTGGATGATGGCTATTCCTCCTCCGATTCCGTTGGCACGATCCCTGCGGGTGATCTTTTAGCCGTCCGGGATGGCTATGGTGATGTCGGGCGCTGAGAAGTCGTTCCACCAGGTCTCGGTCAGGAAGGCCACGTCTGGGGCAGAGGTGTCGAGCAGATCCCAGAGCTCGACGGCGTGTTTGTGTGCGGAGCGGGTGTTGAGGAGTATGCAGTAGAGGTGGTTGGGTCCAGTCCTTGGAGGTTTGGTGGCTCTGTCACAGGTGAAGCTGCAGGTGTGGCAGGAGAAAGGTCCGTGAGTCCGTTTCGGGGCGGCTTGGAAGCAGGCTTGGTTTTGGCCGGCGTTGAGTGCGTAGAGGGTGCTGGCATCATAGCGGAGTCTGGTGTTGTGGCGTCCACGGGGTCCAGGGGTTCTTGCTCTGGGCACGGTCCAGGAGCGGACGGGCGCAGACAGGCTTGCCTTTGGCACAACTTTGGCGTGCCACCGCCACCGCCACCCGCTGCGTGCATCCCCTGCACGGCCTCTATAAGAGGGGGATAGGAAGGAAGGAGCAGCTGGGAGACGGGAGCAGGGTGGCCAATGGGGAGCAGGGGGGCGGGGCCGCAGGGGCGGGACGCAGCGGTGGGAAGGAGCGGGAAATGGCGGGCAAACAGGCGAGCAGCAGGGAGCAGGTACGAGGCAGCTGCGGCCGTGTGGTGGCGTGGGGAGCAACCTGCCTGCTCGCAGGGTCAGAGGTCACTTCTATGCCACTGCGCGGCCTCCTTAAGAGAGGGAGAGGGAGGGAGGAGCAGCTGGGAGGCGGGAGTGGGGTGGCCAATAGGGAGCTGGGGGGCAGGGCTGTAGGGAAGGAGCGGCGGGAAAGAGTGGGAAACAGCGGGAAAACAGGTGGGCGCAGGGAGCAGGTACGAGGCAGCTGGCGGCCGTGTGGTGGCGTGGGGAGCGACCTACCTGCGAGCAGGGTCAGAGGTCGCTACTACTTAGGAAAAAGCGAACAATTGGCACCGGGTTTTGTGCATATTTTTCAATAAGAACATTAGACGTTGTACAAATGGACTAGTTACCAACTTATGTATTCTTGATATATTCTATTTTATTCTTGTGACAATATTATATTTATTTCATCTTTTTGTCTTTTTTATCCCTTTTTTTAAATATACAAACATCAAATACATTATTTTTCTAACACGTATGATTCTGTGAATGAACGATGCAAAATTACAATCAAATTACAAAAAGGAATTTTTCATAAATCAGTTCATCAAATACAGAACCAAAATCCCATTCAACGCGTTTCGGCGTATGCCTTCCTCAGGAATTCCATATTGTTTTCGAAATAGTAGTTACTGTATTCTTGTCCAGATGGACTGACTTTACTGAAGGCATATATCCTGTCTGTAGTTGCCCTAACTTCTCATATCTGGAGCTTCCAGAAAATATGTGGTAATGAAATTCCAGTGGTTTCTCTATGTGTCCGTCCAATAACGGGTTTCTGAAAATACTGTAGAGGATTTCCTATGCTCGCTGGTACCATAGTTGACACTGTACTCGCTTCATTATCGTGACATAGTTTATGTAAAGTATTCTTCTCAACATCTATGATTTCAAACGAAGTCCGAGTGTTAAAATATCTTGTATTTTCGTGATCAATAATGCACAAGTTACCGGTGGCAAGGCGCCATATATACGCCCAGGATCACGAAAATACAAGATATTTTAACACTCGGACTTCGTCGAGTGCACCCCGTCGGACTGCCACGGACCTCGCCTGGGACCCCCTGTCCGGTTTCCAATTATCAACAAACTTGTTTCATAGCGGAATCCGTACCCAGAAACCGCTTGGGGATAAAGGTGTATCCCATACCTTCCGAATGGAAACTGGATTCATAATTGCGGAATTGTGACTACGAACAATCCGCGTTTTCTAACGTGACTGCCATACTTGGTATATCTTTACCAGCAGTCGACACCCTCCACAGCGAGGTGTGTGAATTAATTCAGGCATATTTAAAATGAAATTTTAGTCCTGAGGATGATCCTTTCATATTAGAGCAAATGGATCGAAACGTCGTCGACTTGTACTAGTAGACATACATGCAAACGACTGTATATATTTTGTATGTGCTACTCTGGAGAACACTTTTTTCGCACTGATATTACTAGTGTCCAGGCTGCTCTATGTTTTCTCTTTGCCTGTGGAATCTCTCTTTTCTATTTATCTATCCCCTTTTTTCTCTCAGTACGGCACAGGACTGTGCCCTTTCATTGACTAATGACTGTTTTACCTTGTTTACTGTGTGATTAATTGACAATAAATTCCTGGTCCGGCTGGACAGGATAATTATATAGCTTCCATTGCGTTCTATATAACATTTGGGTTGTAAAATTGCTTAATTTGCTTAGGACCCTTGTCTTCCAAAATAGTTTACACCCATGGTCCTTTGCTACCTAATGGGTCCCCCTTGTTTTCAAAAAAGTTGTTAACATAGCAGCACAAGTACTCGGGTATGGTACCGGCTACATGCGGCTAATTGACCAATAGGGTAGCCCTCCTGAAAAGCATGGAGATTCTATCTGCAGTAGGCAGGCTAATTTTGAAAAATCATTGCAGGGTGCTAACGAGAAAAAAGGCCAGCATTGTTGACATAGTAGCACACATACACAGGTATAGTACCAGCTACCTCTGACTGATATATCGATAGACTTGCCCTCCTGAAAGACGTAGCAATACTTTCCTCGATATACAAACTAATTTTAAAACTGTTGACAATGCGCTAGTCCCCAGTGTATAGTATACACGTCTGTGCTCTATACTGGAAACATGTACCAGGCAGGGAATATTACAGGAGAGAGATATTACAAAATAAGTCTAGCGGCTTGTCAAAGATTTCAAAGACAATATTTAGACAGGGGGTGTCAAGTAAAAGATGTGAGGTAGTGATCTTACCGGAGTTTAAGGCTCACATCCAAACAACTGCTTCCGTCGGGTACTGCTCTGCCAAACCCGGTGTGCTTCCTACAGGTGTTTATAAGGCGAGTCATCACAAGAGTTCCTAGTGTCCGCGATGTTTTGCTAGGAAAACACAATCCTTCTGTATCTCTATGGGTGCCATCTTAAAAAGGTGTTCCTAACTTTGTGATGTGCTCGTAGTGAATAGGAATGTATTAAACATTTATCTAATTTGTACAGCAAAGATAAATTTAAATTTAAAAAGGACGGTTCCTCGTGAGGACCCACTAGCTCCCCAAGGATATGATATAGTTCCTAAAAAGGATTATTTATATCTCAGTAATGAATGCACACTCGGTAATCTAGAGGTTGCCCGCTTTTATTGTCCTCTGATGTGGCCTAACAGAGTGGGAAAAAACAGACTTTCTATATCTCTGTGGGCACCATCTTAGAAAGGTGACCCTAACTTGTTGATGTGCCGTAGTGAATAGGAATATATTAAAAATCTGTCTAATTTGTACAGCAATGGTAAATTTGAAAAGAGGTTTCTCGTGAGGATCTTTGGCTCCCCATGGATTTGATATAATTCCTGAAAGGGATTATTTATATCTCATTAATATATGTACACTCTGTACTCTAGAGGCTGCCTGCTATTGTTATCCTCTGATGTTTCCTAACAGGGTGGTAAAAACATCTGTTATTAAGAATTATACTCGACAGATCTGAAGAATTCAGGATGTCTGGAGGTTGATGGTAAAGAGCTCTTAGGCCCTATTCCTTAGACTGCGATGTCTCAGCATAAAGTAAGGTTCACAGTGCTCTATAATTTAAAAAGAACAAGAACTTCATAGTATGGGGTTCTACTCATAAAAAATGTATAATGTATATGAGAGAAACTATTTTTATGTAGAGAAGTCAGCCTTTACAATATGAGAAGCTAAGCATGTATGCTAAGCAGGTCCGTATGCTTATTTTGACAGATATTGTGTCTTGACATGGTCCTAGTTGAAGAGTTCTGTGTGAGTCAGGACTATATTCATTTGAAATCAAGAAGAAACTGGTTTGCCTATCCTAGTATGTTATAAACGCAAGTGTCTAGACTAAGTCTATGGTTGTTGCCTAAAAACAGTGGAGCAACTATATGAATGTTGCACTGCAGGTTGTGACCACCCAAAATATTTCCTCATTAATGCCTCTCCGAACCATGTCTAAGAAAACAATCTAATAGGTTTCTCTTTGTTTTCGTGTTTTGGCTCGATCTTTGCCTGGGATTATTTTTACACGCTCTAAGATAAGCCATTTCATATCATTTTCTGTGTGTTGTTGACTACGAAAATGGCTAACTAGTGGTGCTTGCTGCTTGTTAGTTTTAATTGCAGACTTGTGTTCCGCGAATCTTATATGGAACTCTCTCGAGGTTTCCCCGATATATCCCAGTCTGCATGGGCATATTATCAGGTAAATAACATTGGAACTTCTGCAGTTTGTCATGTGTTTGATTGTTCCTGATTTGTCTCCATATCTCCATTTTTGAGAGGTAATAGCTGAGTCACAGGCGTGACAATTGCCACATTTGTGATTACCCAGCGGAGGTGGTCAACCATCTATGGTGGTTTGTCTAAACATGTCCTGGAGCTTGAATCTACTGTGCAACAGTTTGTCCCTGAGGTTCAGATTTCCTCTATATGCTACCATGGTTTTTTGCATGGTATCTTCTCCTTCATTAACAGTGAGTATCTTCCAGTTTTTGTCCAGTATTTGCTTGAATTTGTAATTTATGCTAGAATGATCCACCACACAGACCAATTTGTCCGAAGTTTCTTTGGGATTGTTGTTAATGAGGGCATCCCTGTTATAATACTTTGCTCCTTTCAGTGACTGGCGAACCAGCCTCCTGGGATATCCTCGCAATAGGAGGTGTGTTTGCAGCTGTTCTGCATGGATCATAAAATCTTTCTTTTTGGTGCAATTTCTTCTAATTCTTAAGAACTCCCCGAAGGGGGTAGAATCTTTTTGGCATGAAGGGTGGAAGCTACTATGTTCCAAAATTGTGTTTTGGGTTGTGGGTTTGCGGAAAAGTCTTACTTCCAATTTTCCTTCTCTGCCCTTGATCCATATGTCAAGAAATTCCACTTTGTCCACAGAATAGTTGCAAGTAGATTTCAAATTTTAGTTTGCCATATTGAGCCAGGATATAAAATCCAAGAGATCTGATTCTGAGCCTGTCCAAATAAAGAAAATGTCGTCTATGAATCTGTGCCATTGAGCTACATTTTCATAGAAAGGAGCTGCCTCGTTAAAAAAATGTTTACGCTCAAACTCACTCATAAAAATATTCGCTACACTGGGGGCACATGATGCCCCCATGCTGGTGCCCTTGACCTGGTGGTACAGACTCTGCTTAAGCTCAAAATAATTGTGTTGTAACACAGTCTTCAGACACTCTAAAATAAAGGTGTTTGGCTTGTCCCCAGGAACTCTAGCCAGGAGCGCTGCCACCGACTCAATGGCTAGTTCCTGGGGAGTTTTGGTATAAAGCGATTCAATCTCAAGGGTGACAAGGTGCTGTAATTCATGGTTAAAGGTTGCGTGCTCTAATGTGGCTATCATGTGCCCTGCATCTTTAATGTATGATGCATATTGGGTGGTTAGTGGGCATAGAAAAGCATCAACATACTGCAACAGTGGTTCCGTACATGAATTTATAGAGGAGACTATAGGTCTAAGTGCTGGGTCCAGGACATTCTTGTGTGTTTTGGGTACACCATACAAGGCTGGTGTCACTGTTTTAGTTTTAACAAGAAAGTCTAATTCTTTCTGACAAATATAACCGTCAACAAAAGCTTTATTGACAGTGGTGACTATCAAAGTTTTCAATTGTACGAGAGCCCTCGTATTAGATTGTTTATAATGTTCTGGCTTCTGGAGCATGATGTTAATTTTGTCAGTGTATTGAGGCGTGTCCATTATTACAATGCCCCCCGCTTTGTCACAGGGTTTAATTGTGATATGCAGATTATTTTGTAAAGTTTTTAAGGCATTTTTTTCTGAGATAGTCAGGTTAGGTTGTGGCTTGGGAACGAACTTAGTAATTTTCTCTAATTCCTTAATCACAGTTTTTTCAAAGATGCAGACCTCCGGTCCCACCATATATAGGGTTGGCGTGAAGGTGGGTGGGGGTTTGCATCCAGAATAATTTACATCCTGTTCACTAGGTTCCACTGTTGCAAAGTATTTTTTCAATCTTGCTTTGCGAAAAATGAGAACATGTCCTGATTCAAGCAAAAACGATTAAGTTGTGTGCTGGGGACGAGGGAAAGTCCTTTGCTCAACACTTTCACTTCCTCTGTGGATAAAACGTGTTCTGAAAGATTGAAAATGGGTATCTGGGCATTCTGCTCTTGGGATACTTCCAACTGTTGGTTGGTAAAAATTCCTGTCTGTTCTTAGGAATCTGGCTCTGGTTCTGCCTCTGCCTCTCGATAAAAAAGGAGAATGTGGGTGGGCTCTAGAATACTGTTCTGAGAAATGGCTTCTCTGATTCCTTTCATTGTAGTTTGAACTTTCTGCTTCTCCCAATGCGTCATAATCTGAATCTGACGAGTTGGTGTCTGAGAAAGTAAGTGTCTTACCACGTCTATTGGGTCGCTGATTGTATTGGCCGTGCTCTGATGATCCTTCTAGGTAGTAATTGCTCAGTACGGATATATTTTTTCCTATGTGAACCATCTGATGTCCTTTTTAAGTTTCAGATATTCATCAAATTCTTGAATCTCTTGGTTGATGCTTTGTAACTTAGCTTTAGCATCATCTAGAGCTGGACTCGCTTTAAGTTTATCTTCCAGGTCAAGAATTTCTTGATTTAGAAGCACTATCATTTCTCGCGCCGTCTCCACTATGTGTAGTATCCAATCCCTGGAGCATCAGTTAGCAATATGCGACCAACGCTCCAGGAATTTACGCAGCTCTACACAAAAGAGTCGGCACGTTTCTCACTCTTAGTCCAGATGGTATTACTCCCACTTTTAGATACTCAAGCATAAAAAAGGCATGAGATTCCATCCGTTTGGCCTTTTTTCTAAGGTAAAGTAGTTTTATCCATTCACTGTTGTTACTATTGGTAGTACTAAGATTGGTATTACTGCTACCTGCTATTTGGCCTATCATTGCTGCAAAGGCATCTTCAGTAAAACCGAAGGTTTTGAAGCCTTCCATGGTGAGAAACGAAAAAAGGATTTAGTGTGAATAAAAGAAAAGCTATATTTGTGCACAACAGCGTGAAGAGCTAGGTGAATAAGAGGAGATTCGAGTAACATCACACTGAAATGGTGCATAAGTTATTACTTTATAGAAGAAACCTGCGGTAAAAACCACCAAGAACCATTTAGGTATAAAGGTCACCCCCTATTTCTTTGAGGCCTAAGAGGAGGGTGAAGGAAATAAATATGTAATGTTATATGTTATATATGACTTGAAGAGCGCACAAATATTCAGGAGTGTCCTGGCGCAAAATTGAACTGAGGTCTGAGGGAAGAGAATATTTAAATGGACCGGTTAAAAAGATGAGTTTTAAGTAATTTCCTAAAAATACAGAAATCCTGAATATGCCGCAGTAAGTCAGGAAGACTGTTCCATAAAACGGCTACCTTTACTGAAAGCGACTGGCCCCCCATCCTAGAACGGCGGAACCGGGGAGTAATCATCAAACGGTGAGAAGCAGAGTGTAGAGAGTGGCGAGGACTGTAAAAGGCCATGAGCTTCTTGATATAGGAAGGTCCTGAATCATGCAGAGCTCGATGGGCTAAAGTAAGAGCCTTAAACTGCACCCGCTGGGCCACGGGAAGCCAGTGTAGGTCATGTAAATGTAACCTCACACTGGATGTCTTAGAGTTGTTAAATAAGAGTCTGCCCACCCCATTCTGAATCAGTTGTAGTTTATTCATCAAGTATCCAGGGATACTGATAAATAATGCGTTGGCATAGTCCAGCCGTGACAGCATAAGTGACCGCGCCACCATTTCCTTCGCCGGCTGCGGTAGCATAGGAAAAAACCTACTCAGTGTCTTAAGTGTGCCGAAACAGACACCCGTAAGTTTCTTAATATGCTGAGAGAACTGGAGATCCTCTCCAAACAATACCCCTAAGTTCTTTGCCTGGCCACCCTCAGATAGTGGTCAGGGGAAATCCGGTGGCTACAGGGCTTCTCTAAAAAGCGGAGGAAATTGGCCATACAGCAGTATCTCGGATTTCCCCTCGTTGCACTTGAGTTTTGCCCATGCCAGCCATGTAAACATGGCTGAGAGGCACCTCTGTGCAACCCCAGTACTCAGGTCGGAGCCTTTCCAAGTAAATAGAAGCTGGGTGTCATCGGTGCATGCCATGATTTTAGCACTCAGCTCTTCAGCCAGGAAGATCAACGGAGTCAAATAGATATTAAAAAGCAGAGGTCTCAAAGTGGAGCCCTGAGGAACTCCTGTTGATAACTCCCTGGCAGAGGATGAAAAGGGGGGCATCCAGACCTGCTGGGTGCCTTCATCCAAAAAAGATTTTAACCAGGCCCATACTGCACCAGAAATGCCAATGGAGGAGAGTCGGGCAAGAAGGAGCTGGTGAGACACTGTGTCGAAGGTGGGAGAGAGGTCCAACAAGATCAGAGCCGCTCTGCCGCCCCCATCCAAGCACTCCCTAACCGCCTCTGCCATCTCCACCAGCGCTGTCTCTGTGCTATAGGATGTTTTAAAGTCAGATTGGGCTGGGTGAAGAGCCCCAGATTTTTCCACAAAGGTCTCAAGTTGGCGGAAGACTACCTTTTTGCACACTTTGGCCAGTGCCGGCAATAGAGAAATTGAGCGATAGTTAGAAGGTACAGAGGGGTCAGCAGTAGGTTTTTTAAGAAGAGGAAGAAGTTTGGCCTGTTTCCATTGTACTGGTACAGTAGCAGACTGAAGCGACCAGTTAATGATAGCAGCGGCTTCCGAGCAGACAATCTCGGCTACCCTGACTAAAGCTCTAGCTGGACATGGGTCCGAAGGGGAACCAGCCTTGAGAGATTTGAGAATAGCAAGGATGTCAGAGTTCTCTGCCTTTCGAAAACTGAGAAAACAAAGGGCTAGTAAGTTGACAAGGCGGGGGAGCTATGGATGAAGCGGTCCTCTGCAACGCCACAGGCGATCCCAAACTATCTTGAATGTATTGTATTTTATTAATAAAAAAAGCAGAAAGCTCCTCACACCATAGGGGGGAAACTGGCAAAGTCTTATTTTCCACACAACGGGGCATAAAACTTCTGACAATAGTAAAGATATCCTTACTATTGTTATTGGCTTTCATAATTCTCTCAGCATAAAAATCACTTTTAGCTTTCCTAACAGCTACGTAATAATCTCTCTGCGCCGCGCGAAGAGCAGATTTAGCCACAGGACAATGCGCTACACGCCACTGGCGTTCCAGCTTTTTACAGCCAAGTTTCGACTCTTTGAAAGATGGAGAAAACCAGGGGTGAGAAGGGGAGGGCCGATGAAACCTGTTAGCCGGAGGTTTAGAGGAGGATTCAACCCCCTGACTAACCCAAGTATTAAAGCGGTCCACCGCACCCTTAAGATCATCTGCGGGAGCCACATGGGTGTGAATCAGGGCCTCAGATACTGCAGGAATATTGATCTTCCAGGTGGGTGGGCCATGAGCCTGGGCCGGAGAAGGAGAGGATTTCCCCATGTCCCACGAAAACCTTATCAGAGAGTGATCAGACCATGTGACAGGGAGCGGATCCACGACATACAAATCGAAATTGGAACTAACCAGGTCAATCAGATGGCCCTCCGTGTGTGTAGACTTTTTGACCCACTGGGTCAGATGAGTCAGAGCAAATAGGTCCAACAAGGCCGCGGGCTCCAGAGCCTCCGGGGTGTCTTAATGAATATTAAAATCACCCAGAAGAAGAAATTTGGAGAAACGAAGAACACGAGGGGCAATAACATCCCCCAGAGTCTTCAAGAAAGCTCCAGGCGAGCCAGGAGGGCGGTACACCAGTGTGCCCCCAACTTAAAATGGAGTGACAAAATAAAGGAAAAATCCAGGGCCTCACCCTCCGCCAAATCCTTAGAGGTTTCGCACGTGAAGGCCCAGGCCTCCCTGAAAACCACAGCCGTGACACCCCCTCTCCCTGTTGTGCGATCAGCACGCGCTAAATGGTACCCTTGGGGGACTGCAAGCTCAACCTCTGGCGCACATGACTCACTTAACCAGGTTTTCGTGATAAATAAAATGTCTAACTTTTTATCCAAAATTAACTCATAAATATTAAAAGCATGTCTGACCATTGAGCGAGCATTAATAAGAGCTACAGAGATTCCAAACTCCTTAACAGCCTGAGGACCCAGGTCGGGCAATTTAGTGTCAAAGCGGAAATGGCAGATGGAACACCTGCTAGAAAGGTTACGAATAGCGTCCCTCTGTTTATTACCTGCACAAGTTTGCGAATCCAGTGCCACCAGTTCATCGCGGTTATAGACTCGCCTGCCCCCCAAGGTGGCTGGCTCCAAACCGGCAGCATAACTGGCACTGGGCGCTCCCGGGGCGTGGACGGGCGCAGACAGGCTTTCCTTTGGCGCGCCTTCGGGAGCATGGGCAATTTATAGGTCTTCCCTACCCCAGCTAGAGCGCTAACTAGCGTCCCTCCGGGACCCAGGACTCAAAAGATGACGCCCTGCCCTCCACTCAAACAGCACTGGGAGCCACGGTGGACCGGGGCAGGGACAGCACACCTCCCTGGCTGAAAAATCGGGTAAGTGCGCAACAAATTCCAGCGGACCAAACAAGAAATGTAGCAGCAGTGCAAAACGATATTAAAATAACAGAATCCCTAAAAGCATAAAAAATAGCGAGCACTCTAGTGTAGAGCTGCAGGTCACATTAAACAAACGTGAACAGATTAATTAATCTCACAGACAGCCTGAGTTCAAACGGTTCGTGCAGGGACTGCCACCACCCACTCTCGTCCCGCGAACCCTGCACTGCCTGCCAATTTATAGGTCTTCCCTCCCCCAGCTAGAGCGCTAACTAGCGTCCCACCGGGATCTGGGACTCCCAAGATGGCGCCCTGCCCTCCACTCAAACGGAACTGGGAGCCGCGGTGGACTGGGGCTGGGACAGCACACCTCCCTGGCTGAAACAAGAAATGTAGCAGCAGTGCAAAACGATATTAAAATAACAGAATCCTTAAAAGCATAACAAATAGCGAGCACTCTAGTGTAGAGCTGCAGGTCACATTAAACAAACGTGAACAGATTAATTAATCTCACAGACAGCCTGAGTTCAAACGGTTCGAGCAGGGACTGCCACCACCCTCTCTCGCTGCCGCAAACCCTGCACTGCCTGCCAATTTATAGGTCTTCCCTCCCCAGCTAGAGCGCTAACTAGTGTCCCCTCGGGATCCAGGACTCCCAAGATGGCGCCCTGCCCTCCACTCAAACGGCACTGGGAGCCGTGGTGGCCCGGGGCAGGGACAGCATACCTCCCTGGCTAAAAAATCGGGTACGTGTGCGCCAAATTCCAGGGGACCAAACAAGAAATGTAGCAGCAGTGCAAAACGATATTAAAATAACAGAATCCTTAATAACATAAAAAATAGAGAGCACTCTAGTGTAGAGCTCCAGGTCACATTAAACAAACGTGAACAGATTAATTAATCTCACAGACAGCTTGAGTTCAAACGGTTCGAGCAGGGACTGCCACCACCCGCTCTACAAAAAACAAATTCACATTATTCTTTCAATTTAGAAAAAAACATCCTTAGGTGAGGATGGAAGAATGATGGAGAAAATGTGTGGGTTGTTCAAATACAAATCACTGTTTAGAAAAGTCTAAGGATGTTTTTTTCTAAATTTAATGAATAAAGTAAATTTGTGTTTTGTATCACAATGCTTGCTATTAATAACCAAAAAACGTGTGAAAATAAAAATTACAATATTTTTGATAAATAAACAAAACTCAACACAAGATTAATTTTTGTGTTTTGTCTCTATGCTGTAAGGTAAATGCTCAGATTAGAGTCACTACCATTTTAGAAGTAAAATAGGCCGGATAAGAGGTTTCTTTTTAGTAGTTTTGTCTTTTACAAAATCTACATTGAGCCATTTTGAAAAAACATCAATAGATAGAATTGCAAAACACTGAGATAAGGGTAGTTCCTCCATTGGCCCAATGAAATCTAGGCAAATAGTGTGCCACGGAATATCAGGAGAGGACAACTTTCCCATTGGAGAACCAACAGCAACTTTAAGTCTTTTCTCCCCTTCTTTGTATGTTTGACACTTCTCAATCTAAGAACACACCTGAGAATCGTTACCGGGCCACCAAAAGTTGGCTTTTAGTCTGTGCTGAGTCAAAATTTGTCCCAGATGACCTTCATGGGCAATACTTATTAACTTAGTTCTCAGCTCAGAAGGGGGCATGAACTTATCATCACGCATAAGAATATTATCACCACATGTTGATAATTCTTCAAGTACCTTTAGAAAAGGACGAACAGAGACATTTAAACAACTTTCCCATCTTGGACCCACTTTAACCATTCGACTAACTTCTTGCAGTATGTGATCATTGAGCATGACTTTGCACCACTCATCATGCGTGAAAGATCCTTCACATACTGACAAAACATCATGAATCCAAGCAATAGTTTTCTTTTTACTTTCCAAATGAAGAGCATCTTCACTAACATCTCCCCCTATGATTGAAAGTCTAGATAGGCAGTCAGCTTGAAAGTTGGGCCAACTCTGAATATGCGTAATTTCAAAATGATACTCCTGAAGTTTTGCTGCTAGCCTAGTTAACCTGGGTGAACCCTTAATCGCACCACCAGGAGACAAAATGCGAACTAAAGGTTTGTGGTCTGTCTTGAGATGACATTTTGTGCCCCATAAATATGTGCGGAAATATTGTGCACCCTAAGTAGCTGCTAAAGCTTCCTTTTCTATGACAGAATAGTTATGTTCAGACGAAGAAACTGTACGGGAAGCAAACGCAATTGCACGCTCCCCATCAGCATGTCTCTGCAGGAGAACAGCCCCTAATCCAGTTGCACTGGCATCAACCATTAAAATTGATGTACGATTAGTGTCAAAAGGGGCAAGGACATTAGCTTCATAAATATCATTTTTGATTTGATTGAAACGCAAATTTTGATCATTACCCCACACAAATGTTGTTCTTTTTTTGAGTAAAGCTCTGAAATGCACAGTCTTGTCCAAATTTGTTTTAATACATTTTGAATAGTATTCTATTAGTCCCATGAATGACCATAGCTGATCTTTGTCAGTGGGACACGGAGCAAAATGAATAGCTTCCAGGAGATCTTTCTTTGGTTTGGCTCCTAAGGCTGATATCTCATGACCAAGATACTCTATATGCTGCACAAGAAAAGAACACTTCTCCTTACGTAAAGTAAGGCCAGCAATCCAAAATTCTTAGCAAAACATCTTTGAGTATGTGATTATGGTCAGCTATGGAGTTACCAAAAACCAAAATGTCATCCTGGAAAAATACTATTTTCTGTAACCCCTTAAAAATCTCTGTGACCATACATTGAAACACGCTGGCTGCTAAAATTAAACCAAACGGAAGCCGTGTGAATTGGTAGATGCCCTCTGTAGTTGTGAATGCAGTGAGATGTTTAGAGCTATCATGGAGTCTAATTTGAGGGACACACTCTTCAAATCCAATTTAGAAATGCGGAAGAGTGGATACCAATTCTCCAATGTTTGGTAATGGGAAAGTATCAGCAACTACACACTTGTTGAGAGATCTTAGGTCAACACAAAACCTCAATTTTCTGTCTGATTTCTTTGTGATCACAACCGGAGAAACCCAGGAGGACACCTCAACCAGTTCTATTACTGGAAGCTGTAACATTTAATCTATAAAAGATTTCACTTCATGCCTAATCAAGAGTGAAATTCTTCTTCATTTGTGTTGAACAGGCAAACTATTTTTTTTAACTGGATGAAATGTGAGTAACCTTTAAGTTCACCTAATTCATCTTTGAATACAAAATGGAATTCTCTCAGAATATCATCAACAGAATTATCTTCAATCACCATGACCTGAGTAGGTGCTCTTGGATTGATGATAATGTGTAAGTCATATTGATAAACCCAACCTAGTATAAGAGGACCATCAACTGACACATATACTTTACCAAAAGTGGATCTATTTTCAAATACAATGTTTGATTCAAAGTAACCCACAATGTCAATGGTTTTACCCTGAAATCCCCTTGGACAAAATGTCACTTTTCCCCAGCACGTTGTTGCTCCACATGCTACTGAAAAGCGATTGGGGAATAATTGTATATCTTGACCCTGTGTCTACCATGAGAGATACCTCACATCCATCAATTGTGAAATTTGCTTTAGGTCTGTTTTGTCTTCTATCAACTTCTCCAATTTTATCAATGAGGTCTGTTTTGTCTTCTATCAACTTCTCCAATTATATCAATGACATCAACTACTAATAGTCTGTCTCTCTCATGTCTAGTTTCTTGTGTATAGTCTTCAAAAACTACTATCTTCTGTCGGCTTTTAGTCTTACACATTTTTTTAAATGTCCTAAACAACCACATTTGAGACACTTTTTATTAGAGGCAAAGCAAAATCTAGATTCTGATGTGTTGTTGTTGCTGCCACACCGTGAGCAAAACTTGTTAGCTGAAGGACTTTTCTTTAAAGTTGATTTAAAATTGTTCTTCACAACCGCAACCAATTCGTCAAAGGAAGACTCACTCTCGCCACAACAGCCTTTTTCAGAGACTTCTGAAACATCTTGCTGTGAGTTGCTTTTCTTTTGTGTATCTATGGCTCTCATACAGCTTTCAGATTCCTCTATTACTTATGCCAAGTCAATAGCTACTTTTAGAGAAGGTTTCTTTGCTGCCCATAGTCTTTCCTGAATCTTTTTTGTTATTGCATTGTACTATCAGTTGGTCTCTAATCAGTTCATCATTCATGACTCCAAATTTATATTTCACAGACAATTCTCTAAGATGAGCTACAAAATCATCTAGAGATTCGTCACTTTTTTGACGATGTGTATAGAATTTGTAACGATTCATTGCCAGATTTTCTTCTTTCGCAAGACGCACTTTTAGTCTGCAAATGGCCTCTTTGTATTCATCAGGCATAGGCAGCCCATTTGCCTGCAATGCTTGAGGTAGAAATCTGAAAACTCGTTGGCCTTCTTTTCCTAAAGTGCTAAGTAGAATTGCTTTTTTACGTTTTGCAGAGAATTCTTTTTCATCAAGAGCTTCTAGATAATTGTCAAAAATAATAATCCAGTCCTCCCACAATATTGGGGGATTACCTGGTTCATTCAAGAATGGTGGAGGAAGGGTAGCATTCACTTGTTGATCCATAGATGTTGTAATGTTGAGTAACAAATGAAATTAACCTCCAA
This sequence comes from Lissotriton helveticus, assembly GCF_964261635.1. NCBI lineage: Eukaryota > Metazoa > Chordata > Amphibia > Caudata > Salamandridae > Lissotriton > Lissotriton helveticus. Next base: position 338,185,133 of record NC_136063.1, on the reverse strand, counting down.
ATGCAAATATTCTAATGATGTGAAGAACTGAATGGAGCAAAGTATGAATAAATAAAAGTTTACACCAAGGAAATTTAAACCATTGCATTAGCTTCTCTTAGTTTTGGAATAATGCTGTGAAAAAGCACAAATAGTGCATACCTGTAAACAAATGTGAGTCAGACACTTGAGTTTTCGCTTTGATCAGGACACACACATATGCAGGAGCAGTTCCGCTATGGAAACCTGAATAAACTCGCTTTTGCAGATTGGGAACAGCGCGTTGTCAACACGCAACAGCTTCTTTGTCAATAAATATATATTTTTTTTACAAAATAGCCACTTGCGTCTGTGTGTGAGGCTTGGAAGGCACGTTTGACGTGCAACGACAAACGAGATGAAGCTTTAAAGCTGTGCACACTGCGGAATTGTAGGTAGGCTGACCAGAAAAGAATGACGCTTGGTCCGTGATTCTTCGGGTGACACCTTCGCTGTGTGTCGCTAGGGTACAACAACAACAACAAGCCAGCGCTCACTACTCACAGTTTGCAGTGATGTCATCAGGCATGAAACTGAACTGCATTTTCTCTTATTTAAATCTGACTCCGAAGTTTTGCTCCTCCGTGGATTTCAGGAGGGAAATATTCTCTCTGAATGGGTTCGTCGGGCGAGGGGTTGCTGTTACAACTCTTCTCATGATGCAGCGATGAATAAGTCATTCTTCAGGTAAGTACAGTTAATTTATTTAAGAGTACAGCAGCGATAAACCCACACACCTGCTGACCAAACTCCTAACTGACTCCTATAGAACATCAACAGTGGAGTCAGAACACAAGTAAACATTCTGGAATAAAAGCGGTGAGGACATAGAGAGGAGATAAGATCATAGAGTCACAATGTAAGTAAGATAATTTACAACAGTGACCAAGAATAATTTGAAGGACCTGTGTAATTAATGATATATAACAACAGTGGTGCTCTCTGTGAAATCCACTCAACGGATAAAGTATTAATGAATAAACTTATCATAATGATTTTTCACATACCACACCCATATAACTCAGAGATGGGGATAGGTGCTATTACTGACTGTAAGATCGAGTTTGTAATATTGCTGTAAACTTAACATCACTCACAAAGACATCACATTTAAATGTATACATTTATCTGTATTCTGAAAAACATCAAATATAAATACATTATATACACATCCGGTTGCTCCAAAAAATAAGTGAAGGCGTGCTCAGGAGAGAAGTACTTGTGCATAAAGTATTTAGATGAAAAAAGAAGGCAGATATTCATTCCTCATCCTATTACACAATAGCCTGGCTATTTATACTTATTATCCAGAATAAGTATAGTCTCATCTAGACAGAGTTAATCATATTATTTGGACTTTGTGGCCACGGATTGGGGAAACAACAGCAGGCATTATGGTGTAAGAAAGGCCCTAAACAAGTCTGACCTATGATACCATTCTTTCTGGCATTACCCAGGCAATGCTTTTCCTACTGGTAGTTTCGGTTGCAGGACAGCCATTGGGATATAGGCATTCAACTGGCTTTTAATTGAGGTAGGGAACTCAAATTTGACATCGGCCTGTTTGGGGCAGATGTCTTGTATACATCAAGCTCTCAATGTTGGCTATAATCTTGTTCTTTTAAAACGTGATCATTATCTTGTACTCCATTATTTATGTCTTTTTATCGCTTAGGCTGTGTTTTTTTATTGCATTCAGTTGTGATCCATTAGGGTGGATGAAAATATTTCATCTTTAATCGTTCCTTTTTATTGCAATTGCAATAATGTAAATTATGTGCAGGGCCTAACTATTTCCACAAGGTATCGCCTAGTGTCTGAGGTGCCTTTATTGAGAACAATGTAATTGAAACAGAGTCAATGGGGATGTGGGGTAAGTAATTATTAAAAACAACATGCAGGTTACCAAATATACTTTTCATACATTAGGTATTAAGGAATAACATTTCAAAAATATTCCATTCCATTTGTCATATTTCATAGCCATAAATCAGTTATATTCTCAGTAAGAATAGGCAAAAAGAAAGTTCTTGCCACTCACATGTGGTGCACACTGTGATAAGGGCCTTTCATTGGATAACACATAGTGCCTTTACATACAACAATAACATAATTATTAATAGGCTTGTACAAAAGTAGCAGATGACATATTGATCCTCTTTAGATGCAGGATCATCATCAAAACTGGGGAAATTTTAAATAGAGTCTGAGAGCAAGTTGATAATATAGGAAGCGAGCTTGAGGGGTGGTGAGTGTTCCAGAGCTTAAATGCTCATTATGTATATGCAATGCTACACATGAAAATGTTTATTTTTTTTTACACAGTGATCAAAACCACTTTCCACCATGGAAGAGAGCAAAAATTTACTAATGGCAAAAATTGTGCATATTTTTGTGCAAAGATAATCTAACATAAACCCTGATTTTTAATGTGAGAAAATTGCTGAATCTTATTGCTGGTTGCTAGAATCTGCACAGTAGGGACACTACTGTCCAGTGCCCAGTATATGTGCTCTGACCGCTAAAACATGTAAAAATTGGCTAATTCCTCATTGATATATTTAAATTTCCTCTAAGACCATAGTATCTGGTGCACAAAATGCACCAATTGGATGGAAAGTTAAATGTCACCTGTGAATTGCAGCACTTATTGTGGAATCCTCTAGCATGACAGGGAAACAATTAATTCAGACTTACCATGGTAACCTGACTGTTGTAAGTTAAACTTGCAGCCTGTCCCGTCCATTTACCAGGGGAAAGCCTTCCTTTTAAATAGTAATACATCACCCTTATGTAGGCCATGTAGTAACATGATAGTGTGCATTGTATTTAAAAATTGGTACATGTAAAAATGAAATGTTACCATGTCCCAACAGTGACGAACCCTCAAAAACAATTTTACCTGTAGATGGCTCTGGCTGCCTAAAGTATGTTTAAAATGTAAATCTTCTATCCCGAGTATGGCACCTGCTAAAAAAATTATTATACCACTGTTTTTATTATTTATTAACATCGCAGTTCTATATGTGTAGTTGGATGTTTAGTAAATATTTAGGGAAAGTGACTTTTAGAAAAATACCTCTTGCCTGCCTTAAGTTCCTGGAGGCTAATTTACATTAGCTTTACAGCAACTGTTAGTCAAGTGCTTTCCCTTAATGAGGTATGAAAACTGCTCCTAGAGCAGGGGCAATGGCTTAGGATTAGGGAGGTGTTTTCTTCCTCTGGTCGGAAGACCAGTTAGGGTGGGCCCAGGAACGTACTTAATTTCAAAGGGGTTTGGTCTGTCTCAAGCAAATGTCAGATGACACCTGGAAAAGACCCAGTCTTTGTCCTCGTAGTCAGGCAGACAACCCCCCCCCCCGAACCGGTTGTGTGTGACCACAGAGGAGGTAAGCTGCACTTTTGGACTGTTTGAAAACTACTGAACATGTGGACAGGTTTGCATGGGAACATTTACTCCATCTGAAGGAAAATGCCTATATTTGCATGATCGCCCCCATATTTTTTTGGACAGTTGCTGCTGATGTATTGACTCTGTGCACTTGAAATCTTCTAAGCTGCTCCTGTGCATGTGCTCAGATCCCTAAAACATTCCAAAATGGTCTATTCTTCTAATTGGTATATTTAAATTACTTCTAAGTCCCTAGTTTATCATACAAAGTGTACCCAGTCCAAGTGAGTTAAATGTCACTAGTGGACTGCAGCTCCCATTGTGCCACCCACTACAATGACATGGCAAACAGACGTAGCCTGTCTGTGCAGTTTTGAAGCTGCAAATTCAACTCGTCAACATAACCCATTTTATTGGGCCTATTCTATCCTTTTAAATATGAATAAGTTACCCCTAAGTAAAGCTTAATGTCCATAAGGCAGGATGCATGGTATTTAAAAGAAAGACATCTAAAAGTTAATATTAAACAGTGAAAATGCATGAAAAGATTTATCACTATAGCATGGTTAGCTGCTACATAGCAAACATTTAAAATACATTATTACATTTAATAATGTTATTTCCACCTAGGAAACAATTACAAAGTTCATTCTTGGACTTTTTAAAATATTTATTAAAATCCCAAATCACTGGTAAAGTTGGATTTGTAATAAATATTTTAGAAAGGGGGCTTCTAAAATGTTACATTTTTCCTCTCTAATGCCTTTAGATCACAAGAGCTGAACAGCTCCCTTGATGAGGTGTGAACTTGCTCCAAGCGCTGAGACAATGGCCTTGGGTGTGGGGAAGTGTTCGGCTCCTCTGGGAGGAGAACCATCTGGGCAGCCTAATGTGACATGCCTGTGGCATGTCAACCATGTCACAGGGAAATGTTAGCTGACACCTGGACAGAACCCACTTTTGTTCACCTAGTCAGCTAGCCACCAGTGTCAGTGGGAGAGAAGCTGCCCCCGGGACAGTTTTGAAGGGACCTCAGAGGAGCGATTGCTCATTTCCCTGGCCACATCTATTGGGGTGGGCACGGAGCTCTGCACAGGTAATGAACAGTTAAGCCATATTGGATTTAGGTAGAGAGGAGAACTGTGGGAGTGGGTGCAGCAGGGCACACAGGTAATGCCTAAAATAGGTAGGGTTACAACTGAGAACCTTTCCATTTTTACTGGGAATGGGCACCCTCACAAATACACCAGGTCAGGTTTAAATGTGCCAACCTTGGACACACTATGAGAAACACTGCTGGACTGTGGAAGACAGATGAAGGACTGCATCTGCTGTGGATACCTGTCAGGAGAACTGAAAGGTAGGACCTGCTATAACTTGTAGTGAGGGCAAATAAGTGAACTTTAAGAGTCAGTTAGCCGACCTTTTTTAAAGACACAGCAAGCTGCTAAATGCCCTTTTCCTGAAAGGCCCAGCTGTCCATTTCCAACTGGACCTGTCTTGGACCCTGCTTGTGGCTTCTGTAGGAGTGGATCTTGACCCCTAAGAGCTGGTATTGAGTTTCTGAGACCCTTGGCTAAGTCAAAGTCCACTCATCCTAACATCCTGAAAATTCTGGAAACTACAAACTTTGGCTCCAAAGTACCAGAACAAATCTGCCAAGTCAATCCAACAAAGGTGAGTTGCCGGTGGGCAAAGGATTCAGGTTGCTTCCACTCAGAGCTTTTCTGCAGCACCAAATCTGTTTCAGTGGGCCATCGCTGAGAGGGTACCCAGCCTGGTAAAGCCCCATTTGGCTGCAACATGCAGACTTTCCCCATTGGAGGAATCCAAACTCCATAAAGGTGACCAAGTCCAAATGTAGAAATCGTCACTGGGCGAATGCATCAAAAGTATCCGGTCGGCGAATGACTTTCCTTAGACACAACTTTTTAAATTCTCTTTCTCTGAGCTTTCCTGCCAAAAGTCAACAGCAAATCCTTGGGTCATTGTCAAGCAGCTATCTGACCTCCTGCAGCCCTCCTCACCACAGCCTGCTGCCATGCTCTGTTGAGAATCTTTTACTACTATTTCAGAGACCAAATCAGAATGTAAAACCTACAACAGTGATGAACCTGGTTTCTGTATCCGACTCATGCTCCTTCAAGGTCAGCCTTAAATTATGCCAAGGTACTGGTCAAGTGCAAACACAGGAGTGCGGTTGACACATAACCGGCCGCATGCATCATTGTAGGATTTTGCAATTCCTAAATTGCGAAAATTAAGGAATCGCAATTTAGGAATTGCAAAATCCTATGCATCAAGAAATCCTAAAAGTTTTTAGGATTTCTTAATTTTCGGAAATTGCGATTCCTTAATTGCGAATCGCAATTAAGGAATGGCATTACATTGATTCCTATGGGCCTAGAGGCCCATAGGAATCAATGCCTTTTTGCGAATTTTTTTTTGCCAATGACATTTTGTTGATGCATTGCAATGGTGCTGAGGGGGGTCCAAAGGACCCCCCCTGCACCCTTGAAATGTTTTTTTGTGCAAGTTTCACACACACACATGTCCAAAGGACATGTGTGTGTGTAACATGACACTTTCCAAAATGCATTTTTGTGCTTTTTTAAAGAATTTCGCAAATTACCACGAGGGTCAACCTCGTGTTAATTTGCACTTCCTATTTCAAAATTCGCATTTGTTTACAAATTCATGCATTGCATTTAAGGAATCGCACAAATGCGATTCCTTAAATGCATTCGCATTTTTAGGAATTGCAAAAAAATGCGGATTTTCAAAAATTGTTTCATGCATTCCAAAAACTTATTTAGGAAGTGCAAACGGCCGAATTTACCGATTCGCACCGTTTGCACTTCCTAAATATGTTGATGCATGTGGCCGAACATGTTTTAGGGCTATTCTTATTTAAACATTTTAAAATTCATATCTCCAGTTCCCCTTATTCGAGTGTTATCATTTTTATGTCATTTTGTTCATTAAAGTATTCTCAATTTTTATAGATTGAATTCTGATTATTCTTGTGTTGTGTTTTTCACTTTATAACTGTTTTGTCTACTTCTAAGTGCTTTACATATTTTCTGAAGTTAAGCCTTTCTGCTCTATGCTACAGCTGCCAGGTACCTAGGTTTAAATTACTGAAATCTTTACTGAACAGAACAAGAACAGTGCAGTTACTACTTGTGGTGGGCTGCCACCCGCCACAACTAATAATCCACTTTCTCACATATTGGGTATGAAAAATCCAGAAGTTACCCTTGCTCATGGTGCTAGTGGCATCCCAAGGCACCATCTTTAAAATATATCTGGACCTGTGGAAGAACAGAAGAAAGACTGTGCCCACCATTTGAGACTGTAAGGAGACCTGATGACCTGGACTTGCACTTGGTCCCTGATTCTTAGAGTCAACTGACTGCCCTCCTGCTGAAGCACAATTCCCTGGAAGTCATGGTGGACAGTGCTTGTTTTCTCAATTGCTCAACCATTCTAGCTGAATGTAAAAAGATGCAAACTCAACCATAACTTCTATTGAACTTGATCAGAGCTGCTACCTCTAGACACTGTGCATTGGACAGAGAGACGCAGTAGGACATAGCGCCAGAAAATATAGTGGGACCTTGGCAGTGTGTTCCTATTAAGCAAACATAGTCCAACTTGTTGTTAAAGTGAGTAACTAAGAGCTGCCTGCTTAAAGCAGTTAAGGTAAGTGCAGCTTCATTCAATTTCCCCAGGAAATGTCCCTCTGAGGTTGTTTCAGTAGTCCACTAAGGTACCTAATGAGAAGGAACAATTTTATTACAATGACCCTGCATCCTGCGCTTTCACCTATCTTGGAACAGGTAGGATGCCAATCCCTGTGGTCAGGACTCCTCGCTTACTATCTCCTTGAATGGTGCAGTCACCAAGTCACTCAGTGGTTCCACACCCTCCAGTGTATCCGCAAACACCCTGTAACCTTTAATTTAATCGAACTTTGCTGAAGAGATTTGTATTTAAGAAAAGGGCCAAGAATAAACAACAACATGAGTTCATCATCCACATATTGAGCTACAAGAATGTAGGACATGGCATAGAATATTATCCCAATAAATCTTTCAACTGCAAATCACCAACATTTCAACAAGCTTCATTCATAGCATGGCCTCCATTTAATCCTAGTCCTGCTAAAAAGATAAATAAATACACATTTAATGCCTTTTAATTATGTGGGCTGTACAAAATTGGGTTGCTGGGTGAGGGGAGGTGGGACCCTACTCAAACAGAAACCACAATCTTCATCATGGTGAGGTACAATAAAACCCCAAATTAACCTGTGCTCAATCCTCTTGTAGCTTACTTTAAACCCTTCATCCTTAGGGTGGTCTCCCCAAACTTTATGCCTGCTTACCTCCACTTTTTGCTGTACCTTTTTGTTGACCATAAGCCTCTGAGCACTTTACCATTGCTAACTAGTGCTAAAGTGCATGTGCTTCTCCCCTAAAACATGGTGAGATTGGTATATACCTGATTGGCACATTTTGTTTACCTGTACGTTCCTTGTAAAGTGGTATACCATATACCCAGGGCCTGTAATCTAAATGCTACGAGTGGGCCTGCAGCACTGGTTGTGCCACCCACACAAGCAACCTTTCACATCCGTCTCAGGCCTGCCATTGCAGGGCCTGTGTGCAGCTTATTTCTAGTTTGACCTGGCATTTAAAACCATTTCCCAAACCATACACTTCCATTTTATTAAACATAGGTCACCCCAAAGGTAGGCCCTAGGTAGCACTAAGGGCAGGGGGCTGTGTAAGTAAAAGGTAGGCTAGCATTGGGAAATCATTAAACACTTTTAAGCTGTAATTTCTGATTAGAAAGGAGTAGCTAGCCCATTTTTCATATCTTTGGAATGTTAATCAATCAATCAGGGGTTTATAAAGTGTGCTACTCACCCGTGAGGATCTCAAGGCACTGGGGGTGGGTGTAGCTCAGGATCAGTCAAAGAGCCAGGTCTTGAGGCTCTTTCTGAACATGTGCAGAGTGGGGGAGTGACTGATTTTGACTTGGAGCTCGTTCCAGGTCTTAGCTGTGACATAGGAGAAGGCTCTTCCACCTGCTCTGGTTCTGCAGATGTGTGGGGTCTCTGCCAGGACAAGGTTGGCGGATCGGAGGTTCTTTCTGGGTACATGCAAGGAGACTCTTTTGTAGAGGTATTTGGGTCTGATGTTGTGGAGGGATTTGTAGGCATGGGTGAGTAGTTTGAAGGTTACTCTCTTTTCGATGTGGAGCCAGTGGAGGTCTTGTAGGTGCTGAGTCATGTGCTCGTGTCGTGGGGTTCCGAGGACGAGTCTGGCTGAGGTGTTCTGGATGATTTGGAGCTTGTGTAGCAGGGTTTGGTTGATTCCGGCATGCAAGGCATTGCCGTAGTCCAGTCTGCTGGTTATGAGTGCGTGAGTGACGGTCTTTCTGCATTCAGGGGGGATCTACTTTAAGGTCTTGCGGAGGATCCGGAGGGAGGTGAAGCAGGTGGAGGCGACGCCGTTGATTTGGCGGGTCAAGTTGAAAGAGGAGTCTAGAATAATGCTGAGGATCCGGGCGTGGTCTGTCAGGGTGGGTGGGTTTCCGAGGGCATGGGGCCACCAGGAGCTATCCCAAACAGTGGCGGAGGGTCTCAGGATGAGGGCCTCTGTCTTCCCCAACTTCAGTTTAAGGCAGGTGTCGCTCATCCAGGCTGTGACGTCTTTCATTCCTTCTTGAAAGCTGAATCCGGTGTCTTCGGGGTTCTTCGTGAGAGAGAGGATGACCTGCGTGTCGTCGGTGTAAGATACTATGCTGAGCCCATGCTGTCTGATGATGGTGGCGAGGGAGGCCATGTAGATGTTGAAGAGCGTGGGGCTGAACGAGGATCCTTGGGGTACTCCGCAGTTGATCTCTGTAGGTTCGGAGAGGAAGGGGGGAGTCTGATCCTTTGAGTTCTGCTGGAGAGAAAGGAGTGGATCCAGTCGAGTGCAGTACCTCGAATACCGGTGTTGTGGAGTCTGGCTGCTAGAGTGCAGTGTGAGATGGTGTTGAAGGCTGCGTAGAGGTCTAGAAGGATGGGGCCCATAGTGTGGCTCTGGTCGAGTAGCATGCGGATGTCATCGGTGGCAGAGAGGAGGGTGTTTGACGCAGTTTAACTTTACTACTCCTAAACTGAGAAAAATCCTAATTTTAAGACTTTCGGTATTCACAGATGGCATTTAGAAGTCCTAAAGTTAGGACTCTTAACTTCTGTGAATACCAAAATGAGTAAGTGTCTTCTGTGCATACCAAAATGAGTAAGTGCCTTCTGTGAACACTAAAATAGTAGTAACACACAAGTAATGCAATTTTACTAAGCCCTTCTAGTACGTACAAGTAAAATACATTGTTTTAAGGAAAGAGCACAAGCACTTTAGCATTGGTTAGCAGTGGTAAAGTGTGCAGAGTCCGTAAGACAGCAAAAACAAAGCCACCAAACAGAAGGGTTGAAAGTTAAGGTTAAGGGGGTAGACCACACCAAGGATGCCAGTACTAACAAGTTCCCTCATTATGCATGTCCCAGAGTGGTATTCCTTGGGGGCATACCACTCCAGGCCATTCTTAGTTTCCTGCTCCACAAACTCCAGACCTGATCCCTCCTGGCCTGGAGACACTGGGTAAAGACTTCAGTGGGGAGCTGCAGAGGCTGGCTCACACCTGTACTCCGAGAAAAGCTTGCCTTTTCATTACATATCCCTTAAAATATTTTCAACTTGTCAAAGACCTCACATAGGAAAGCTTCACGTTACCACACAACATTTCTTTAAAGCCAGACCTATTAGAATTTCCAATACTTGTTCTGACTGGAGTCTCTCTGAGCTATCATTTTTTTGGTTGCATAAATAATATGGCATGGGTTCTTTAATAGAGAATGCACAATATATCGGTTATCGACAGTGTCTCATCTGTGCCAATATGAACGTGAATTATTTGCACTGAGGGGGTCATTATACTTACCCTTCATTTATTGTAAGTCTACAGAACGTATTTTGATTTTTGAAATGCTACCAAATGTACAAAGAAAATACTGTGTCGCAATGGCAGAAGTATACTTTTATAAGCATACTTTAGGCATTCGGAGGAATAAATCGCCAAAAGATCACTGAAAGTTTAGACGACTTGGGTATAACTCTCCTCCTCTCCATAAAAAATGAACTGATGTCAAGCATTGCGAAATCATGGTCATCAGTAAATAGTCTGAACGGTGTGTTGGGGTCACCCACGGCCACGTTATTTATATTTCAGAGTGAGAAGGCCGCACTCAAGTAAAGGATAACATAAATCCATCAATTCTTTATCATGTGAGAGTTCATAGGGTTTATGTTGGCTAACATTTCACCTTGTTGCCGCTGTGCAAAACCCAAGTAATAGGTTATGATGGATGTGAAGGATTGCCTCTGCCGGCAGTTATAACCAGGGAAAGACAGCATAAGCCATGGCAATTTTAAACAGCTCAGTCCTTCAAACACACACAGGGCTGCTCTATCAACTTATTTTTACATCAGCGCCTTTTGCAAAGTAAAATTGGATTACATTATTCAATTCTTATGTAGAAATAAAATAAATACTCAGCATGAAGTCTGTTTAGCAGGAAACACATGCACACTAACAGATAGGATTGATATTAACTTAAAAGCACCATCATCTTAAGTGCATTACGGTGCACTGCAAGGCAGGCAGTGCTGCAGTCAGAGCAGTCTCCTGTGTCAGAGAAGCGATGGAATTCTCCACTGAGAGAGAAATTGGCATCACAGAGGAAGGGAAGGAGGACAAACTACCTGCTGCCCCCTACCACTTCACCCGCAAATATAAAGAGGAGACACCCGCATTTAAAGGGTGCTTTATCAATGAAGATGGCCACTTCTTCCAGCTCCTGGGCTTGACAAGTTGCTATTACCCACGTTTTGCAGTGACTGTGAGATCACTGTCCTTTATTTTATATATTGGATTTATTAAATGATAAGACATCACGTCAGTCTATCATGTTAGCACCACTTCCCAACAAAATCAGGAATAACTAGGCATGAGCTGAGCACAACTCGTGTACATCTGCCACACAACCAAAATGCCTAAGATGAGCACTTGTGCAGAGCCTCGGAATCCTCCACAGCTGTACATAGGAATGATACAATAGTTACCCAAGAGTGCTAATAAACGTTACACCCTACTCATACCCCATATACCAAGTTACGGGAATATGTTCATGCACCTGATGAGTCAACCCATTCGATGATAGAGGTATATCATTTGTTGCACTCAACAAAAAGTGCAGGGAAGTGCACCTAAAGTGTGGCCAGGTGCTTATCAAAGAGAAATATGCATGGATCTGGGTAAAAGCCCTGTTGAATCTAACATTAGGGTGAATTTTGCCTTTGTGTCTGTGAGTTGTGTTCCTGTTTTGCTGTGCCACGCAAAGTGCGTAAGAAAAGAAAGGTGCTACATCTTGTATTGTTCCTTGTTGCATGTATGTGAATGTTCTTTGACTGGTTCCCTGTATCCTCATGCCTGAGTGTAGACTATAAGATGTAGCTGGTGTTCGGTGGATGAATGAAGCTGTGTATGACAGTTGGTTCAACTGACAGTAAGAGGCTAAGCAGAGAAAACAATCCTGTTTTGGTGGGTGGTGTGCGTACCATGCCTGTAGGCCGCAGGCAACCAGAAAAAGAAGTAACATTTAAGTTATCAACCACTTTTCTTTGTACAAAGCACTTTAGAGGGATGTCAGAAGATAGAAAGGTTGCAACACCTGCTTCAGGTGGTTCTATGCTGCAATACATGAATGTGGCCGAATATAAGTTTATAGCAAGGCACCAAACATTTTAATTGTAACATTTATGTCAAGTGCTTCAATCACTATTTAGTTATCTATTGTTTTGGCCACTGTATGGTCAAATACAAAATTATCTCTTAATCATAACATTTTTAGCCCAATTGTTTGGCTGGATCCTTAAATATCCCTGTTTAATATGTGTTATGTTTTCTAGGATAGTAGGCGTTTTTTCTCAGAAAACGCAGTGGGGGATATCTGCTCTTAATGAATGCTTGATAGACATTAACTCCTTCAGTACTGGCCACGTTCAGCGGACTTCGCATGCACCACTTCGGTAGTGCTGCGCAAGTCTGTTGAACATTCCAGCCCCGCCCGCGCAATAGACGTTCCGCACCAGCGCGGAACGTTCAACGCAGTGGAGAGGTTAATATGTCTAGTACAAGATCTGAGTTTAAATATTTGTGTGTAACAAATTTGGTTGTTTTAATGCAATTGTCTGCATAAGCAATTTTAATAAAATATATCTGGTTTTACATCAAAACATTAGCTTTTTTAATGTACCAAATGCTTGTGTGCAGATATTTTGTGATGCACTCATAGGAACCTATGAAGTGTGGTGGATCCTTGTGCCTGGGAAAATGGATCAACCAATTAATGCATCCATGAGCTTGTGGAAGAACGGACTCAGATAAGCATTCTTAATTAACAAAGGTGATCAAGTACCATAAGCGTCTCCTGGAGGGCGTGCTGTACGGGTGGCAACGCCAAATGCGATGTAGCGCGCGCAATTACATTTGGTTTATGTATTTATTTGTATACTTACCCCTGTTTGGCCATAATCCAGAGTTTACTACTCCCTCCTGCCCCCCACTTGCCATTCATCACCGCCCGGCAGCACTCACTCCAGGAGCCGCTACTGTCAAGTACACAGGCTGATTGAAGAGGTAGCGCTTTAGATGTTTACAGAATATTGTCTATGGTCAAGATCAAAGAAGAGGCAAAAATGAGAGCCATGAAAGAGGAGTGCTGCATATGCAGAGACCTACCGGAAACTTTTACTTTCTGATGAAAGTAATTGGAATGCTCTATATAACAGCAGCTCACAAGTGTTGCTTCCCAGATAATGAGCCATCTCTTCACCTTCTGGTATTGACTACATTTCAAGGAGTGAGAACTCCACACACTTTCAGTTTCTTGCACTCCTGTGCGAGTCATTAGACAGACACACCATTTCGGAAATAATGCTAACTTAGTAAAGTTTAGCTTATATGTGTCTAAACATTACTCATTTATGAGCAAAATGAATCTGAAAGTTCAGACATTGATAATATAATTCATAATGCACTCCACTGACATGCCATGATACAGACTTAGGGGTCCTTCTTCTTGGTCCATACATGTATTAGATTGTATTAATTATCCACTTAAATGCATCAATAAGTTGTTTGCAACAGATCAGTTTTAGAGTGAACCATGACCCTTACTTCTACCACCAATTCCAAAGCATACTTTTCTGATGACTCTCATGTTGGTGCTATTCTTTTATGTATTATAAATGAATCTGCTAGACGGTGATCTAAGATTATCAGAATGTTATGTCTTGGTTAGATGCTCTATGAGATTTTGGATGACTAATTTGTGAGGGTTACCCTGCCAACTTAATAATGGAGCCGTTTGGATTGTCTAACCACAATTTGAATGAGAAACCTTTGCTTAACCCATTGTGCTTGTGGGACAACCACCAATGTTGAGTATTGGAACATTGTCTCACAGCACTGAAGGGCCAAACAACTACCAAATCCCACTTTTTGTACATGCTGGAAGTCAACTTCTAGTCTCTGGTACAGCGCTCTGGCTTCCAGAAAAGGATTGTATTATCCAGGTTTCTTTCCAGTTAGGGATGACACAGGGTCCAGGTCAATACACCTCTAGCTGGGCACCTCTGTTTGCCTTTCTATGAAATATCCCAGAAGCCTTTGTGCAAGATGCTTAACTCTAGATGTCCAAGGATCCCAAACTCTACCCAGGGTGTGATTATGGAGAAGGTTTTCATCTTCATAAAAATGCCCAACATCTTTGTCCTAATTGAATTGTACTGAAAAATAATTTATATTGCGCAGAACAATGACCCGCAGGTATCAAGGCGCCTAACAGAAGATCAGAGGAAGATCAAGAAAACTTAGGACCTTAGGCATAGGCTTGCCTAAAAAGAAGGGTTTTTACGGCAGTGCGGAAGTTCTGAAGGGATGGGAGAGATCTCAGGTCCAAAGGGAGTTCGTTCCACCATTTAGGGGCAAGGGTGGAGAAGGCTCTGCCTCCCCACTTGGCTCTTCTTACACGGGGGGCTGTCAGAAGCAGTTTACCAGAGGAGCGCAAGTTCCTTTGGGGGGCATAGAGGGAGATGATGGATCCTATTCCAGTATCACTCTTTTTAGCGATGGCTCTATAGGTCATACAAAGGACCTTAAAGCGGATTCGATGTTCCATCGGCAGCCAGTGCAATGTTTTCCTTGCTGCAGTGGCCGACGAGCGTCTGGGTAAATCCAGGACAAATCTAGCTATGGCGTTTTGGACTACCTGTAAGCGCTGCAGCTGACCTTTATTAAGTCCAGCATACAGCGCATTACAATAGTCCAAACGCGAGCCGATGAGAGCCACAGCTATTTGTTTTCTTGCCTGGAGAGAGAGATATTTCCTGACCCTCCGCAGAGTATGGATCAGGCCCCAACAGGTGGAAACAGTTCTGCTCACCTGTTTGCCTAGGTCGAGGGCGGGATCTATTAACACCCCGAGATTTTTAGCAGAGGAAGTGGGGGAAGGACAAGTTCCAAGGGAGTCAGGCCACCAGTTGGCTGACCAGATGTTTTCTTTCCCCCCAAACACCATCACCTCTGTCTTCTCCCCATTCAGTTTCAGGGAGTTCCGGATCATCCATTGACCAACCGCCTCCATGCAAGATCTAAACTTGGAGGCGATTAGGTCATCGGAACGGGGAAGAGAGACGAGGATTTGAGTGTCGTCTGCGTACGAGACTACCTCCAGCCCAAATGATCTTATTAGTTTAGCTAGTGGGGTAACATAGATATTAAAAAGGGTCGGGCTAAGTGCCGACCCTTGAGGAACCCCACATAGCAAAGGATGGGATGGAGATAGAAACTCCCCAAGCTTGACTCTTTGTTCCCTCCCCGTGAGGAAGGAGGTCAAGAGATCCAGAGCTGCGTTCTTCACCCCTACCTCCCTCAGCCGAGATGTAAGTACTGAGGGGGAGAGGGTGTCGAAAGCCGCAGTTAGATCTAGCAGGACCAGGAGAGAGGTCTGGCCCTCATCTACTGAAGTGCGGATCTTATCAAGCACGATGGTGAGGGCTGACTCGGTGCTAAATTCTTTCCTGAATCCGTGCTGGGAGGAGTCTAAACATCCCGAACTTTCGACAAAGGCAGCAAGATGCTTGTTAAGATAAGTTTCAAGCATCTTAGCAGGAGCAGGGAGCAGGGAAATAGGCCGGAAGTTTTTTAGGACCCCCGGATCCAAAGAGGCCTTTTTCAGAAGGGGTCTCACTAACGCCTTCTTCCACTCTGCAGGGAAGACGCCATCTCTAATAGCTAGATTCGTTATCTCTAGCAGCGGTGGTAAAAGGGTTTCCCTACACAGTTTGATGACCTTCAGTGGGCAGGTATCCAAAGGTGAGCCGGACTTAGTCTTGGCTAACAGAAGCTCCAGGTCTTGCAAGGCCAGCGGGGGAAAGGTGTCCAGAGTGCAAGAAGGGGAGAGTTCATTGATGGTCGGACACGTCTCTACGCTAGGCATAGAAGCACTAAGGACGACTCTTTGTTCCTCAAGGGCTAGGTGAATGTTCTGTATTTTAGAATGGAAAAAGGAGGCAATCTTATTACAGAGATCCTGCGAAGGGATAACAGGGTCAGGGACCTGCAATCTGACCAGGGAGTCTACAGTTTTAAAAAGTTCCTTCGGGGAGGAGAGCGAGGAAGTCGCGGTCACAAAGTATTCTTGTTTGGCCTGTAAAATTTCAGCCTTGTATTTTTTAACAAGAAGTCGATGAGCTTCCTTATTTTTGAAGTCCCAACTAGCGTGCCATAACCTCTCCTTTCTCCTCACTTCTTGCCTAAGAAGCCTAAGAGATTCGGAGTACCAGGGGGCGGACGGTCTCTTTCTAGCGCGGCTTTGGGATTGTTCTGGGGCAAGATGATTCAGGGCCTCGGTAGTGACCTGTTCGAAGTGGGCGACTGCGGTCTGTACGCTATGTAGGTCAGTATTAGCAAAGCTTGCGGCCCAGGGCGCGAAGGAATTGCTGTTGATTTTCCTGAAGTTTCGAGTGGTCTCGATGACATGATTCCCCAATTTACGGGAGTTCACCCGTTGGTGATTAAGAAGGAAATGGACCGCCAAATGGTCGGACCAGGAGAGATGGATCATATCCTTAATAATCAAGCGGGGGTCATTGGAAAAGATGCCATCCAGGGTGTGTCCTGCACGGTGAGTGGCTCCGGTAACACGTTGCGTAAGCCCACAAGATTCAAGGGCCTCATTGAGACAGGAGGTATCAGAGAGGTCATGCCGCTCTAGGTGGTAATTAAAGTCACCCATGATGGAAAGGTTATCTTGGCCAAAATGAGGTTCAAGAGATTGAAGAAGATGGTGCGTAAAGTGGGTTCTCGAGCCGGGGGGACGGTAAATTAAAATACCGTTAAAAAAGGGACGTTGCTCTTCCTTAATAGAAAAATAAAGAGCTTGGAAACTATCAGGAAAATCACTCAGAGGTACAGTGTGGCATTGAAGGTGATCTTTATAAAGGATCGCTATCCCCCCTCCAGCTCGTCCCTGTCTATCAAGTCTGGCCAGGCAATAACCGTCCGGGACAGCCTCTATTAGATCTGGGTCGGAGGAGTCCTTAGCCCAGGTTTCAGTCACAAACACTAGGGTGGGCGTTCTGTCCAGTACCATCTCTTTAAACATAACCTTGTTCTTAATAAGGGAGCGGGCATTGACCAGGATGCCCTCTACTTCTACTGTACTAGCAGTAGATGTGATAGGGTGTTCAGTGGTAGGGTAGATGGAAACAGGGTTGGGGGGTCCTGGCGGGAGATAGCAGCCACAGGAGAGTGGGAGCGAGAGGTCATCAGGTTCATAGGTATGAGAACAGTGTTTTTTACACGGTTTAAGGGCCAACATATCGCGAAGAGAATAGCTACAAGAAGGGGATGACATTTTATCAGAGTCCAGGGCCCAGCCGTCCAGCCCGTCCTCAGCGCGGACGGGCGCAGACGGGCTGGACTCTGGCGTGACTCCGGCGGGCATCCGCTGCCGCGTCCGCTGCACGGAGCCACAGGGTACTCTTTTATAGCCGAGCAGTGGACGCGAGGAGTAGGTCGACCATGATCTTCCCTGCCTGCAACTAATATGTTACTATACAGGCAATGACCCTACGCCCTGCCCGTTGAAGCGCAGAGCACTCATATTCGAGTCTCTTTTTTATTCGCCAGCTCACTTATTTGATTGAGCAGCACCCACCACTGGCCATTTTTGCCAGGAGGCACACAGGGGATCAAGGCCGGGTGTGCTTTTTAGGGAGCACGCACCCCCTGTCCACCTGTTTTTTCTGGTCCTGACGAATACCGGGCAATAGCCCTTATGGTAGAAACATGTTGACCACTCAACACATATAGAGATCACTTGGTCGTAACCCTCCCTACCAGGATCTCGCCAGTAATTATTTTTAAACACATTGTTCAGTTGCTCTATAATTAAATCCATTGTTTTTGAGTACAACCAGGACAATTTTTAACAAATTTTTTTTGCACCTACAGCCACAACCCGCTCCACTGTAGTTCAGGTGTCGCAGCACACCTTGGTGTCGCTAGGACGCCGAGGTGGACCCCGATGATGAAGCATGTCACCACTAGGTGGTGAGTGAGGGGTTTCTATCAAAAGGATGAATTTCCTCCTTTTTGCCAAGAACCGGTCCTCCAGATACTTCTGTTCTTCAAATTCATAGTGGATACTCCTCTCTTTGTTTTTGCTATATTTCCTCCCAGGGGAATAGGAGAAGTCTCTAGTTCACTTTTGGGTGAACGAACTCCCTTACTCTCTTCTTTGTTTGGAACATACTCTTTTATAGTGACTAGAGCGCGAGGGCGCGCCTACACTCAAGATGGCCGCCAAACAGCCCTCGCCTCCCCGGGACCAGCTCTCCGCGTCAACACTCAGCTGAGAGCGGCCCAGGAGGTAGAGGAGGTAGGGAACAAAGATTCTGATTAAAATCCGCTTTTTAAAAGCAAGCGCGAGTAAAATGCACGCGTCACTCAGGACGCGATTAAAATGAGCGTTGCCCTCTGCAAATGTATCTCAGACCGAGTAAATAAAGAATAGAGGAGTAGAACCTCCGGCTTCCGCCTCAGAGGGTGAAAAAGGAATCCTAGAAATGGGTTTACACCAACTGGGAGACAAAAAGTGTAGAAAAGAATTAAGGACCTGATTACAATGTTGTGGGACTGCCGCCGACAGCCCATCGGTGGCGGTTCCACCGCCATCGTAATAATGTTTTTCACCCACCACATTAGGATGCCGGGCGGATGCGTGGTGGTCAGAGAGACCAACTGCCACGGATCCGATGGTCTCAAGGAGCCTGTCAGACCCTTGGAGGGAAATCCAATAGCTGCAATGGTGGCAGGGTCTGCCAGGCACCACCGATCGGATTATGATGTCCCTCCCCGCTGGACATTTCATGGCGGTTTACCCGCCATGAAAAGGCTGGCGGAAAGGGACACTGGTGGCCCATAGGGGTCCCCTCTTCCCCCCTGGCGCACAGTTATGGGTTTTGGGGGGCCATATCCCTGCACCATGTGGCAAGCACCGCATGGTGCCTGCCACATAACTAATGTGACATATTTTACGGAACAACTGACAGAGTTAATTGCTATGCATGTGCTCTCCTCAAATACATTTCTTTTGCTGGGGGATTTTAATTTTCATGGGGAAAATATTATGAACCCTGAGGTTAATAAACTTCTTTCTACCCTTGACATGATTGGACTCACCCAAAGAGTGACAGGTACAACTAATCTATCTGGTCATGTGCTAGACTTAGTTTTTTCCAACATTGATCATTAAACATGCAACCTTCCAGAGCCTCTTACGTGGTCTGACCATTCAATGATCAGGTTTTCCATTCAACTGCCCTGCCCAAAGAGTTGGGACATACGTGTAGGAAAAAAACAAGTAGGCCACAGACCTTGGCGTAATCTTTCTGTTGAAGCCTTTAACGAGGCTTTTCAATTGGAAATGTCAAAGAAGGACATGGAAGATGACATGACACTGGAAGAATTTAATATTGCTTTTGTCACTGCCTTGGATGCTGTGATTCCCAATATAAACGATGTTTCTATCCAACGTCGATCATCAGCTCCTTGGTACACCTTGGAGTTAAGGATTGAAAAACCTAAATGCAAGAGATTGGAGAGAATCTGGCGAGCTAGTAAAGATCTACAAGACAGACTGCAATATAAACAATTCCTCTCTACTTATCATCTGAATTTAAAATCAGCTAGACATCAATTTATCATTAACCAAATTGAACGTGCCAGTAATGCCCCAAAGGCTCTCTTTAATATAGTAAGAGACTTTGTATCCCCTCAAGTTTGCAGACAATATCCTATGGAAACCCAAGACTTTTGCAACCTGTTAGCTAGCTACTTTCAAGAAAAGATAACTGAAATATATGCTAACTTTTCATCGACAATTTTGCAAGAAAATGAAGCCACTATCAGACCAGAGGTCCTAAAAAAATTAGCAGGAAGTACCTTAGATTGCTTTGAACTAACTACGCTTGAGGAAGTCTCTAAGGCACTTTCCTCTGCAAAATCTGGCTCCCCCCATGACCCTTGTCCTCCAAAGACAATGGCTCTCTTAGCCACCAGTTGCATGCCAGCTTTCTTAAAATGTATAATTATTCAATACAATCTGGCATCATCCCAAGAACATGGAAGGAAGCATTTGTGCGCCCAATATTGAAGAAACCGACGGCAGATCCCTAATAACTTGGCAACTATCACCCTATTTCCTTACTACCGTTATTGGGCAAGTTGCTGGAAAGTATAATTGATAGGCAACTAAGTCGATACTTGGAGTCAAATGAAATTCTTGATCCATCACAATCCGGTTTTCGGCCCGGTTTCAGTACCGAGACTGCTATTTTAGTAGTAACGGATTCGCTTAGACAGGAAATAGACAAAGGTGGATCAGCTATACTGATCCTACTAGATCTCTCTGCGGCATTTGACACCATCTCACATGCAGTGCTCATGGAGAGACTACCCTCATGTGGCATTCAAGGGACTGCCTTCAAATGGCTGCCGTACTTTATGGCAAGCAGAACACAAACTATCATGCCAGGGCCTTATTTGTCAGAAACAATCAGCTTAGACAGAGGTGTACCCCAGGGCTCCTGCCGAAGCCTAATCTTATTTAACATTTATATGGCTCTGTTGGCAAACATAGTGGAACAGCTAGGCTTTGAGATCATCTCGTATGCTGATGATACTCAGCTTATGTTCACTATTGGCCCTGATATAGAAGCAGAGAAAGTACGGTTTTCCAGAGGAATGCTTGTAATCTCTAGCTGGATGATGCAGATTTGTCTCCGGTTGAATCCCGGCAAACCTGAGGTAATGCAAATGGGAAAAGCCACAGCCAGTTGGTCGGATGAATGGTGGCCCTCACAACTGGAAGCAGCACCTGTTCCAACACAGTGTGTTAAAAACCTAGGCTTAAAATTAGATCAGTCATTAACCATGAAAGACCACATTGCTGACACTACCATCTCCTGCTACTAAAGTTTGCGTTTGTTTCACATAATCCTTCCTTACATGCCCATGAACCATCGCAGAACCCTGGTCCAGGCCACAGTCATCAGCCGCTTGGACTAGGGCAAAGCCTTGTTGGCAGAAGTGGGAGAGACCCTGCTAAAGCAAACTGCAAGTGATTCAGAACATAGAAATGCAAATAACATATACCATAACATAGTGCAGGGATATGCTGAAAGTCCATTTTTTTACTGCACCGTGTGCTGCAGCCCGCAGCACATGCCGCGATACAAAAGATACACTTTCCGACCACCTTGAAGGTGGTTGCATTGTAATATCATTGGCGCCACTGACAGCAAGTCGAGTGGTCCCGTCTCCGAGAGGATGGCGGTCGGACATATGTCTGACCACCATCATAATGAGGCCTTAACTTTAAATTCACCTCTCACAGTAATCCACAATCTGGGACTCAGCCTTGCCTCTTTGTGTAACCATCTTTTCCTGTCCACTCCAGCCTCCACATTCCAGGATAAGATGCCACTCTCCTCTTGCTTTCTTGCTCCCGGAAATCAATCTTTCGTCTACTGGCAGAGAAGTTTTTCACAGTTCAAGAGTGCTTAATCACTGTCAGAAGGGAAAACTAGCACATATGAAATAATAACTGCTAAAACGTCTCGGCAGAACAATGTAGATTTCACAAAGCTAATACATAGTAGAATAGTTGGGAAGAGGTGTGGCGCCGCGGCCAGGGCGACTGACGCTGGAATCTGGGGACCATGGTTCGATCCCCGGCTCCGGCGGCAGGTTAGTCCAGCACCATGTGACTCTGGGCAATAGCTCGCTTAATCTTCCCGACGGCCCCCAGCGCCTAGAGACCCTTACGGGTGATTGTGCGCTTTACAAATGTGGACTTTATAGTACATTATGTTTATCAAAATTCAACCTTCATCACTGAACAAGATTTTTTATCATTTTTTAGAAATAGCTTTTTAGCACACTCTTGTCCCTGCCATAGGAAAAGCTAAAATTGTCTGTACAGTGAAAATAGCAGTTTGCAGCTACTTCCTGCAGAAAATATGATTCTTGCTATTTACAATGTCCTTGTTATATTCATTGACCACCCAATCTTGTGGACAACAACTCAAACATAAGTGTGACTTTGCTAATGTATAAAATAGGCTTTTGTATTTGCCAAAACTTTCTTTTGACACGTCTTACCGCAATGCTTAGGCCACAATGGAAGCATACACTGCACGCGATATGTGTCATTTAAATTGTATGTCACTGGTGTATGCTTGGCCTTACTTGAAAGTTAAATAATTTGATAAATATGACAAACATATTACTATCTCCATTATCAAAGTTTTCAGGTGGTGCTAATAGGACAGATGGATTTTGCAGTAACTGAATAAGTTGATGTCGCTGGGTTGATGGGGTTTCCAAAAATTGCCAAGGGTCCTTGATTTGAGGTAATAAATGTATATTAACAAGCATATGTAAAGATGATCCGAGAGGTATTTGGACAAAATATTGGAAAAAAATACAGAGAGAATGTTGCATCAAAAATATAATCTACAGGGTTATTGAAGGTAAAATTATTGGGGCTGATTACGATAGCGGACAGACGAGTTTCTGACTGTCATCGTTTTAAGACCACTCCACAAGTAGATGGCTGGCCGACCTCCTAATTATGATCCAACCGACGTTTAGGTATTTGGAAACTTGCCTTTTTACATTGAGTCGCAATTTGCAATTCCTGAAATGCAATAGAAAATAAGGAATCGCACATTTTCCGATTCCTTATTTTGCATGTGTGTTTTTGTGTGCTACATAGCACACTGCCCTAATTGCGATGGCAAATGCTGAAATTCTGCGAATTTCAGCATTTGCGACTGCAATTAGGCTTCCTACATATGCCCCTTAAATTCTCCATAAATACAGACTCTTAAAATCTCCTATTTTAAATAAAATCTAACATCAAATTGATAGATCTAAAATTCATTAGACTTTCTAGAATTCTGTATAATATACTATGTGTCTGTTAATATTTTAAAAACAAGCATTTCAGTTCTATTTATACTTAAGATTTTTTTTTACTTTTTGGATGAACTTCCCCATTGTGCAAGCTATATCTAAATTACTCATTTCAGTTAGACGATCTTCTGCTTGTACCCTATATTTAATACCAAACTGTAAAAAAATTGGGCATAAAATCACTTTCTGTATATCTAACACCTTCTGAAGGTCCAATAAAATATGTAATATATTACACGCACTTCCCAGACTACAAACACATTTCCCTTTGCTGTCAATCATTGCTTTTTTTACCTCGTTGTTTGCGTAGCAAGGGTTAACACTAGTTTTAATCTCAGCAATTCTCTTCTTATCTGTTGGTACGGTAATCTATCAATATAAGGGAAATGTTGCTCATTTTGCCACGAGTTGGCCATAAAACGTACAGGTTTTTTCCCCGTGAGTTAATCTTGGTCGTGTGCTCGAGAGATTAACCTCCCCCGGGCCTGAATTCCCTCTTATCAACTTCGATTTGTAATATCTGAGGGCACAGCTTGATCCTCATAATTGTACAAGCTTTGGTTATAATTTCTGTTATCCCTTTTGCTCATTTCAACTCACTCTCCAACATCTAATTTCTACACCACTGCAAGATTTTGAGTTCTTCTCCATCGCCTAGGCGCTGCCAAAATCATAATAGCGTCAAACATGCCATTATATCCCCTGATGTCATTCCTGTATCTAATCTTACTGCCTGGACCATTGAGGACATGGCCAACAACAATAGGTTTTTCTAGCATTTTCCCTCTTCCACATCCCATCTGTTTTTGCCACTCAAATATAGCAATTCAGCTCTGTAAAGGAATTGTGGTGGTACCATAGCTACATAAGCTTTTAACACCGGTCTGTCTGACTTTTCACCATAATCTTCATTAAAAAAATTTAAGCCACTGACCGAGGCTGATGCCCTCAGTAGTTTCAAGGCATCTAGATGAGTATGCCAATCAGATTTTTCTCACACCACATCCCAGGGTACCTATATTTGTTCACCTTTTCCAATTTTGTGGAGCCCAAGAACCAGTTAAACCTTATTTTTCTTCTTCCAAGGCTCATTACTGTTGTCTTGTCAATATTTTCAACAAGTATTTTACGATAGCAGTATTCATTGAACATATTCATCTCTCTTTGCAGGCCGATTTCTGTTTGATCTATTATTACTGGATCATCTGCATATAATAGACAAGCTATTTGTTTCACATTTAATTTTGGGTAAGCCCCCCCTTACAGTGCCTAAGACTAAGGGTAAGTCTGCAATGAATAGGGAGAAAAGTAGGGGGCCAATACGCACCCCTGTCTTAACCCATTTCAAATTGGGATTTTCTGCGACAGGCTCGCCTCTGTGCCCAAAATTATCTGCACCCAATTATAGGTATGTAGAGCTTGTATTAACCTTAGTAGATCCCTGGGGATGTCGTATCTGACCAATGTCTCCCACAGTGTTTCATGGTCCATCAGATCAAATGCTGCACGGAAGTTTACAAAGCAGCAGAACAAACTGCCCCTCTGCCTGTTAGACTTCCGTGCAATGGAGCAAAGCGCAAAGCAGTGGTCGACTGTAGAGTGCCCCTCCTTAAACCGTCCCTGTTCCAGGGGTACAACCTGCTTTTGTTCAGCCCAGTCCTTGAGTCTTTCCAAAATTATTTTAGTAAATACTTTTTCACCTACATCCAGTAGGTTAATTAATCTATACTTCTTTGGGGCTTTTATATTTCCTCGTTTGTGGATGGGGCTTATGATTGCTCCTCTCCAATTTTCAGGTATCTGACCAGTATTAAGAATTCCAAGGAAAGATTCTGCGCACCACTCTGGCCTGGCTTTTATGTTCACTGCAGGGAGATTATCCGGGCTTGCAGCTTGAGTTAACGTAAGGTTAGATATAATTTTTTTTAATGTTCCTTAATCTCCTCCCTCACATTTGGCCACAATATAGTTCTCAATCTCTCTTTTGCTGGTCATGTTCCATATATTACCCCGAAATACCTTACTCAATCATCTTCTGGTACTACGCTGTTCAAGGACCCTAATATTTTGTCTGAACAATCCTCGACCAGCTTCCGAAATCCTTTTATGTCTTTGGATTCTATAACAGACAAAAGTTTTACCCAGCAGCTCTCTTTAGATATTCTTTTTTTGCTTCTGATAATCGTTTTATATGTTATCCTTAATGTCTGAAGGTTATGGAATGATTCTATACTTTCCCCTAAGTCTTCTTTCTCTTTGTCTAATACTTGCTTTTAGTTTACGACATTCCTCATTGAACTAGGTCTTTCCTTTGATTTGGGATCTATTTTTCCTACCCTCACCTGATCTACTTAGTTTTATCTAACCCTAAGGCATTCCACCACTAGGATAATTACATTTGCATACCAATCAGTATCCTCACTATTCACGATGTTTACTAATGCTGGGTTCTGCTGTACAGCCGCTAATATTTCAATATACTCCTCAGATATACATGTTGTGAGACCCCTAGGGTAACCATCATTGACTAGGAGAGCTGTATCTCTTTGTTTCTTCCTTGCTCAATATATTTCAATCTTTAGTGGGTAATGATCACTTCTCTCCATTTTTGTCACCTCAAAGTACTTAATTAATTCAAATGTCCAAGCATGTAGAAAGACATAGTCAATCAGACAGGGTTGCTGGCCTATCTTGAAAGTACGATTTGCTGGACAATCAGTCTCCATTCTGCCATTTATGCAAACTAACCCCATTGCACCCATAATTTGCCCTAGAGCCATATCTTGAGCTTACATATCCACCCTCGGGAAGATGGCATCATTTATTTTGTATGAAGTCAGCAGCTCCTTACACCAAGGGTCAATCCTCAGAGGATCTAATTTATGATTATAGTCAACCAGCACAATAAGTACATCCTTTTGGTAGCTATCAGTTGGCCTCCCCCCTGATTCAGCGCCCAGAACGGGGCAACGACGGACAGAGCGGGGCCTCCATCTTCCTGAGCAGGGTCCAGGAGAGGTGAGGCGCAGTCCCCGGGCATTCTGCATGTGAGACCACTCCAGTAATTGACCTGGATTATGCTGATGGACTAGTATGTCCACTTATATCCTTTTTCTGTCTTCACTTTGTAAATGGTATGCATATTCACATTAGCGGTAGCAAATTTTTGAGAACAGAAGCCCTGAAGAAAGCCTGAGGAACCCCTTTTTCCTAGTGGCTGAAACATGTAGGCCTTTTTTGTGGTAGTCGATATTTGTTTAGGACTGCCAGTCTATTTGCACTGTTCTTGGTTTTAACTAGAGGGTGAAACAACATCTTTTGAATAAAACGTAGTTACAATTGTTTTACCACTCTATTTTATCTTGTTACACCACTCATTATTCTTTGCACTGCACTTTTTCCCATACTTTGTGATATATCTCATGGTCAGCACAGTGTATGTGGGTTTGACTCACTGAGATCTCTCTATCAACTAGGGTGTGTACATGGTCCCAATGATTAAGGGACGAACCACCCCATGTTTGTTTGGATGACCAAATGAGAATATAGATCATCGCAAGACATTTGATGGGAATCCATTAGTATCTTTCTTGTGAGACTCACTTACAACCACTTGTGCTCTCTTTTTAGTCACACTATTATGTACCCTCGATGCTTATAAACAGTATGGTAATTTGATACCCACAACTGAATTAGCAGCAGTTGTCACTAGAGCAGGATTTGTATAACCTGGCCCTTGTCTAAGACCCCTGGTTCTTTCTGTTGTATAGCTATCAGTTAAGGACAGCACATCCTCTTTAAATTTTTCAAGTTCTGACTTGTATTAAATTACCATTCTGCATATACATGTTTATAATGACGATACCTTCATATCGTGGGTCTGGGTTCATCAACAACACTCTACAACCCTTTACCCATTTACCTTTTACTTCCAAGGGAACTACCTTCCAGACATCTTTTATAGAAACGAGCATAATTTACCCACTTGAAGGTTGGCCATATTGTTTCTTCCTTCCTACTTTAGTCGGTTGGACGAAGCCTTCAATCAAAAAGGATTCGTCGCACAGCCAGGTCTCCTGCAAACACACGATCTCATTACTGTCAATGCCTTCTTTAAAGCTGTCCAGGTTCGATATTCTATTATATCCATTTACATTTCCGGATAATATAGCCAGTCTGTGCGACAACCCTAACTCCTATTCGATATCACTTAACCCTCATTATTCCTCATATGCTGGGGATGCGAGAACCCTATATCTATTTCCGGCCAACATACCCTCTTTAGCTCTCTCTATTTCCTTACATCTTATTGTGATTTCAAGATCTTCCTTAGTTTCACAACGTGGATCGCTCAACCTTACCTGTCTTAGTACCAACCCTGCATGATTAATTAAGAATGGCGACTCGTGCTTGTTATACTCTGCCATTTCTGTCCGCTGTACTAATCTGATACCTTCCTTATGTAACTGCTGACTTTAATACCCATGAGTATAGGAGAACCTTAGTTACTTCATTCCCATTTCTCTGAGGTCCTCCGTACCCATGTTCCGTAGACTCCCACATTTAGATAGGTAAAATAGCAGTTGTGATCGATTTAATGTGTTTAATTTCCTCACTTTTTTACCTCCTATAACCATCTGGTTCAAAGTATAACCACATATCCTGTCTAGATTTATTATCTGAATCTTGTGGGACCCACTTTAAGTCCTCCTCCCTTCTTTCTAGATGTTCTCTTTCCATCCTTTTTCCCATATGGCCTCTACACCTTCTCATCCCTCCTTGCGCTCTCTTCTACATCCCCATTTCCTGTCTTGCACAACTTTCTCTAATGCTTGGTTATCCTACACCTTTTTACCTCCTCTCCCCTTCTCTTGAGTTGCTTATAGCAGTTCCCTTTTCAGGGATATTTTTTCCCAGAGCTACCATCACATTCCTTACTAAACTCTTGCACCCTTTTTCCGTAACTAACTAATTTTTCACCTGCTGGATCCTCCATCTCCTCAGGCGTGTTATGCACTGCTTATAGCTCCTCCTTTCCCCCTGCTTCTTTATAATCAGTGGGGAGAGTGATATAAATATGCTATACTCCTCCTTTTGTGTTGATGAGTCCCTCATCACACCTTCCCGTCGGGTCTCTATCCCCCCTGGGAGGGCCTTACTATGGCGGACATAAGGTCTTTAATTTGTTTCAGTTCTCCCACCATAGTTTTGAACTGTTCTCTCTGGGTTTTTAAAATGTCATTATTCATTACTGCAACCTCTAACAGACCTTGCAGTGTTCCTGTGACCTCAAGGTTCACCATAGATGGTCCTGAAGTGTCATTTACTCTGTCCTGAGATATTTCCACTCCTTACTTCGCTTCAAGATGTTCCTTTAACTGGTTATTATGTCCATTGATATGGGAGTTTTCTTCTATGTCTGGCACTTCACCCTCTCCTTCGGATTCTTGATCTTCAGTGGGGGGGAATAGTCTGAGTGATGAGGACAGCCTTGGGTCCAAGAATAGCTCAGAAAGAATGAGATGGGTTTGATACGGGGAGTCTAACTCCAGGGATACCAAATTGCCTAAAGTTAGCTGTCTGTCACCATCCAGCTGCTCCTCCTCTATCACTTTAGCCCTTCTGAATTGTTTCCCTACAAAGTATTTAATCGATTTTGTAATTGAAGATCCTCCTTTTATACCACTTGGCTCACTTTTCAGAGGGAATTTATTGAAGGGTTGTTTCTTCTTTTGTATGGTTTTCTTATGTGCAGCTACTTCTCCTTGGTGGCTGTTGGCTTTTCCCTTCTCTTTCTCATTTGTATCCGTTCCATCTGTCCCTATTTCATTTTCTTTTTAGGGTTTTTTAAGCCTTTGCATGGCTTTGCTTTTCCAAGTGCCATCTCTTTTTGATCCCTTTTGTTTTTGCTTCATTTTTAATATCCACCCTGCACTTTCCTTGTACCTTGCTTTTACTTTTCAAGCTGGGCTCTTCTGGGGTGCTTTTTCTACCCCGGGTTCCTCCTCCCTACCTGGGATTTTTCTTTTATCTATCAATCAAACAATCCATTCTCCACCCGTCTTTCTTGTCTAACCTCTGTTCCCCGGCTGCTTGCTACGTGCTACATGCCACACTGCCCTTCCAGACTCCAGCTGTTGTTGTGCACTTGCAATATAATCCAAGTATTCTTAGATGTTTTATTGCTCTCAGTTCTTAATTTGTGGTTATGTTAATATTAAAGCTTGTGTTGGCTCCTTTGGTACTTTTTATGCCAGCTCCTTTGGTACCAAGGCGTGCCTAGTGTTGCCCCGCTTCGTGTTACACCACTCGATCCCACAAAGGCAACCGGGCCTAGCACGGGGGTTAATCTGGATACACTCTTTACTCCCACATTCACACCTTCCTACCGGATTTATTTGAGCCCCAGGTCCTGGCTACAGACTTCTCCAGTTACTGGCTGCTTACTTCTCCAGGGACTCTCCGCCTCTTCCTCAGCCTCTTCACAGTGTGTGCTCTCTGCGGTGGCTGCAGCCTTCTCTGCAGCTCTTTCCTTTTCTTGCATGTTGTGCCCTTACCCGTGCCTGTTTCACCTCCTAGTCCTGGCTGAGTCCGAGGCTAGTTACAGACTAAAGGCACTCAGCATGGGGTCATTGAGAGCCGACGGGCCCGAATGCGGCCCTCCGTTGGGATCACGATCGATCGCGGTCTAATATACCAATAAGAATCCCAAAATATAATAAAATATGGATTGACTTTGACAACCACACAGCAAAACAGACAGACGCACCGCGCCGAGATTTTTGGAGGTGCCGCGATTCCTTCACTCTTCTGTGTTGCAGGCGGGACATATGGCATGTGGCGTCATCATGTAGCGTAGCCTCCTGGAACCTAGCCGTACCTCAGTCACACATGTCTCATTATTTTAGTTATATGTCAATATTTTACGTTAATTTTGCTTTAGGTTAGTTATAATATTTTTGATTGCCTATTGTGTGCATGTATTTTTGGACATATAATGTTTTTTTCTGGTGTTTTGTTTTCATTTACTTTACAGTTTTTT
Organism: Lissotriton helveticus; assembly: GCF_964261635.1. NCBI lineage: Eukaryota > Metazoa > Chordata > Amphibia > Caudata > Salamandridae > Lissotriton > Lissotriton helveticus. Next base: position 338,155,017 of record NC_136063.1, on the reverse strand, counting down.
TGTCTATGAGCGTGTCCTATGGACACTGAGACTTTACGGTTCTTTTAGAGAATTTATTTTTGCTTTACCAAAACAATTACTTTTTACTTTGATTTCCTTTTCTTTGGATTTGCTGTAGCTTTTTTTTTTCAAACACTTTTTAATGTTTATTGTGGGTCCTAGATAGTTTGGATTGCTTTGAGGGATTTCTGCATTTTTTGGCTGGGAGGAGGTTGAACAATATTTTTCCTATTTTTGGTGTTTTCTTTTTTTTCACCTGGATACAGAGAAATATCTGCAGCTACAAAAAAGTATGTTTTATTTATTTACTTTTGTGTGGGAAATGTGTAGTATATTGTTTGTATAACATTATATGATTGTTATGTGGAATGGTTTGGTGTACGTGTTGTTATGATTTTATGTGATGGATTGGATTTGTTTTTAACTTTCTTGGTTACATATAAAAAATATATACATATAATTTTATCATATTTGTCTTCATTTCAATTGTCATTTAAATTAATATTTTGACTGATGTAATAAAATAATATATTTATTATTTTAAATAAATGAGTTGGTGTGTTGATTTAGAATTTATCATAGTATTTGAGGACTTTGGTAGGTTACTGATTAGTTTATAATATGCAATTTCTTTGTTATTTATGAAGAGATTGACTTTAAATTGCACCATCTCTTATCTTCCTTTGGTTTGTTTGCTAAGTTTAAGACCAATTCTGCCAGCAGATTGTTCCATTCAAAGTTCTTGGTGGTTTTGCTCTTTTTGTAAAGCTCTATAAATGTGTAGAGTGTAGGTTGGGTTCTGCCTGGTGTGGATTGGAAGGCATTGTGCCAGCTTCCCACTGTGCTGTTATGTTTTAGGTTCCTGTGCCAAGGTGCTGTCATAGACATTCCACCATGATATTTGGAATTTGGGTTGGTATCTGTGTCCAGAACGGTGCAGTCTGGAAATCCAAATGTCTTCAAAATAATCCATCAGCAGACTAAGTGTGTTTTCATTTGGTTGGGAAAAAGTGCTCTCTATTAGTAAATTCCAAAATAGACTACACTTAAGGCCCGATTATGAGTTTTGGCGGTGCGAAGGCAGGTGGTACGCTACTACCGCGCCCCCGCACACTGCCAAGACTCACCACCACCCGCCTGATTACAACTTTAAAGTTGCTGCCAGGCAGGTAGTGTAGCGGTCCCACGGCGATACCTTTGAAAAAGGCACTCCAATGGGACCGCAAAGCAAGGTTCCTGCACGACATGGACTCGAAAGACCATGTCATGCAGGAACTGGTGTGCATGCACACAGGGACACACATGATATGCTCTTTGTGAATCAATATATGTGGTGGAGGCACAGTGGGCCTTGTCGGGCCCTCATTATTTCCTCTCTGCCACGTTGTATATGGAAGAGGAACCTTCATGACACCACCAAGGGAGAGGATACTCGTAATATGCTTGGCAGGACCACAGTGGTCCTGCCAAGCCTATTGTGACCTCTGACTGAATTGTTTGTTGGGAGTAGGGTATATATAAAAGGGATACTTGTGTTTTGATATTCACTATGGGCAGACGAGGTACCACTAGTGGCTTTTTTTGTACATGCAATTAATTGTTTTAAGAGGGGCCAAGTGGTAGTTTCCTTGTTATGTGTTCAGGTACTCTAAGTAGTGTATCTTTATGAATTTGGGTTGTGGATTCCTGTGAGCTGACTCTCTTATACCCTATACTATCTCCATTACTTGAATTTCTGTCACATTTGGGGTGCAGTTGTGCTCTCTGATATGAACTGCAACATCTTCTTTTGTAGTTGCCCTCCCGTAGCCCCCTTTCCAGTTTATACTTTCTGATGATGCACGTTCTTGGCTGTAGGCGTAGCCCACGTAATTTAGTAGCTGCTTTCCTTTTTGTGAAACCATATATTTTGCAGCTACTGTCATTGTACCTGGGAGTAATGTAATAGTATAAATATACATAATAAATTATAGTTAGAATTTTTATGATGTACATCTGAAAATATGGAACTGCTTCTACTATGTATACTTACATGTATGTTCTGTTTAGATATTTTACACTAGTTTGCAGCTTTTCCGTTGGGGGTGTTTTAATGTATAGCAGGTGCTTTCTTTTCTGTTGGTTAAAAATATGTAAATGTCCTTTTAAATGTTAATTTGTTGGTGGTTTCTATAGTTTGATGTTGTTAGGTTTATTTTTGCTTCGCATTTGGGTGAGTTCATTGATTTTTATTTAATTTATATATACTTAGGGTCTTATTACAAGTTTGGCAGTTCATCCGCCTAAACACTTAGGGGTCCCCGTGCAAAACCTGACCGCCCGCCATAGGTGCGGCGGTCCCGCCTTGACCATTAGGATGCGCCCGTCACACTGGCAGGCGCATCCTGTATTTTTACCATTGCGGCGGGCGGTGGTGAAAGCGCCGCCCGCCGCAATGGTAAAAATGCACATTGTGAATTTCAAAGCACAACATGACAGCCACCGCGCAGTGCCTGCCATGTTGCACTTTGAAATGCGGGGGGTACCATAGGTACCCCCCATGGGAACCCCCCCACCCCCGGAGTCCCAGGGGGCCCACAACGGGCCCCGCAGGGAGTCTCCACATGCCTTTCCGTGGCAGCATTGCCGCCACGGAAAGGCATGTCTGCAAGCCCATCAGAGGCAAGGCGACCGGGGCGGAAAAGCGACGGACGGTGTTTACGTCCGCCGCGGTCCCCCCCGCTATAGTAATATGGTGAGGGAAAATGGGTGGTGGGCGGGCATGAATGTCGGGTGGATCGCCACCATGGTGGTGGCGATCCGCCCGTCATCGTAATGGGCCCCCATGTCTTTGGCTGCCAGTAGAACGCAGGGCTTGTGGTCTTTAGGCTTCCATATTACGAGTTGACCGCGGGTGAAGATATTGCTGTGAAGGGGGTCCTAGAGAAAGGGATCCATGTCGAACTATGATGGGAAGTACAGGAGAGGGGTCAGTATGTACCCCAAATCCTTAGTTTCAGCTGACTCATTGCTGGCAGTCCCACCACTACGGTGAGCTTGTTGGGAAGCCAATTCGTAATAAGGCTCTTAGTTTCATATATTGTTCTTCTGGATGTGACAGTTGTTTTTTTCTGGTAATTTAACGGTTTTACATGTTGTCGTTTCTTTCTTTTTTTAAAGAGGTAGAAGTTGGAGAGTGGCTTAATATTTATTTACTATTTTATGTTTTTAAGATTAATAACATTAACGTTTTAGTTTAAATATAATTCTTACTTACTAGGTCAGGTATTTTTTTAGATTTATATATATTTAATGGTCTGATGAGAGAATCCGGCAGAGCTTCCTCGTATTGCAGCATTAGTTGTTTTTGAAGTACTTAGTTGTTTAGATTAGTGTGCCTTTTTATATTGCTGATTTAATTGTTCTTTTTTATTTTATTTTGTTAAAGTTGTTTATAGTTTTGTTTCATTGGTTAGCTTTGTTTTAGTTTACACTTTTTTAATCAATTGAGCTCTATAGTAAAACCTTATTAAGGCTCAATTTTTGATATTTTTAAATATACATTTATTTATATATAGTTGTTAATATTTAAGTTGGGGTTAAATATTTGTAGTTAAGAATTTTTTTTTAGGGTTAAATTGTTAATATTTTAACTATATAATTTATTGAGGTGCATGGTACATTTTTGCTGATGTCATATATTGCTATATTATTTTAAATATGTGGATGAAATGTATTGGGTTTATTTGAAGTAATTGTTTTATATATGAAGTGTTTTAAAATATTTATTCTGGTTATTTAATTTTTTGGCAATGATATTGTAGTCAATATTGTCTGAATAGACATTTTTCACATATCTTGTTTATTGAAAGCTCACAATATTTTTGTTTCCAGCATTTTTGTTTTCAAATTATATCGATATTTTTAACAACAATATTTGTGTTCTCGATATTTGTGGTTTTACTATTTAAGCGAAGGAAGTCAATATTTTTGTTATCGATATTACTTTCCGATATGTTTGTGTTTTGATATTGTATGCGTTGATATTATGTCAGTGATCTGTTCTTGGACCAAAGAAAGGTTGCTGCTATTGCTGAAGTTATAGAGCTCTCAAAATAGATTTTGAGTGGGGTGAATATATCGAGGACCTGGTAGGGGCTGTGCTTGCATCTTTGATATGTCCGTAGTTTGCACCAACAACTGATCTAGGTATGGCTCACAAAACATTTGTGAATGGCACTTTTTAATATCCTTGCTAAATTAAGGCATTTCTTGGTGCAAACAACTTTAGCCACCATGTTATGAATGCAAGATCCTGAAGGTGGTAATATGTGACAACAATATTTGAGCATATTTGTTGTATGATATTTTGTTGTGGTGTGAATGCTTGATTGCATTATTGTGTTGTGATATTGTGTTGTACTGTGGTTTTTGTGTTGCATTATGTTTTGACTGTTTTGTTTTTTACCCTATTTAGTTTTAATAGTGTCATGTTGATTGGTGTCATGCTTGCCTTTTGAACACACTTGTAAATGAGGAATGTGAAGAAACAAATCATTATTATCACCATAACCTAGGGAATATACCATTCCGGGTCCCGGCCACCCGATGTCACGGTGGGCATGTGCGTCAGATGTCTCCCTGCTGTCCTAGCATCCACCCACGGCGGAAGCACTGGCGCTCCCCCAAGGGCCGCCCTTTAAGGTGCCCCCACTGGAGATGCCAGGGGAAGCCTTCCCCTGCCTCCCCCCAATGCCCTCCATGTCATCTAATGACATCAGCGTGTGAGGCACGCTGATGTCATTAGAGGATTCCCAACGCGCTGGAAGCCTTTGCTTCTAGAGCGTCCAAGAGAGAGGAGGTAAGTTTCTTCTCGGGGAAGGAGGGTATTCAAACAAAATAAGCATTGGGGGAAAGGAAATTGTTTTCCTTTCCCCTGATGCCTCTTTTGAGCATTCCCGCTGCACAATCATGAGCTAGTGCAGCAGGAATTCCCACTAGACACCAGGGATTTAAAATTATAAATCTGCTCATCTGTTTGCGGGGAGCGGCCCCTTAGGCAAGGGTCGCTCCCCTTTTTGGGGCAATATGATTTGGCTGTGTCTGCCCCCCTAAGTGCCAGATCTCGCCATTTTTTCTTAAAGTGGCCCACTAGATCACCAGAGATTCATTGTGGGGAGTGGACCCTTGGGCAAGGGTTGCTCCCCTTTGGGGGAATTGTTTTGGCTCTCTGCCCAGGGGGGCAGATCTCACCATTTTCTTTTGTAAGTGGCCATCTAGACCACCAGGGATTCACTTGTGGGGAGTGGCCCCTTGGACAAGGGTTGCTCCCCTTTCGGGGCAATGTTTTTGGCTGTGTCTGCCCGCCAGGGGGCAGATCAATCAATCAAAGCATTTGTAAAGCTCGCTACTCATCCGTGAGGGACTCAAGGTGCTAAAGGGGGGTAGGCAGCTACTGGTCAAACAGCCATGTCTTGAGGCATCTCCTGAAGGTCAGCAGGTCCTGGGTCATACGTAGATGAGGGTGGAGGGTGTTCCCCTTCTTGGTCGTTCGGCGTATGTGTGGGACGGTAGCGAGGGCGATGTTGGTGGAGCACAGTTGGCGGTTTGGGGTGTAGAAGGACAGTTGTTCGTTGAGGTATGCTGGTCCGGCGTTGTGGAGTGCTTTGTGTGTGTGGGTTAGGAGTTAGAAAGTGATCCTCTTGTTGACCGGGAGCCAGTGCAGGTCTCGTAGGTGGGTGGTGATTCGGCTGAGGCTGGGAGGCGTTCGGAGGAGTTCTGTATGCGCTGGAGTCTCTTCTGGAGTGTAGCCGAGGTTCCTGCATAGAGTGTGTTGCCGTAGTCCAGCCTGCTGCTGACGAGCACCTGGGTGACTGTTCTCCTGGTTTCGGGGGGATCCAGTTGTAGATTTTCCGGAGCATTTGGAGGGTATTGAAGCAGGAGGAGGAGACGGCGTTGACTTGCTGGGTCATGGTGATTGTTGAATCCAGGATGAACCCCAGGTTGCGTGCATGGTTAGTGGGGGCCGGGGCAGCTCCCAGCTTGTTCGGCCACCAGGAGTCGTCCCATGCAGAGGGGGTGAAGCCGAGAAAGAGGACTTCCGTCTTGTCAGAGTCAGTTTCAGGTGGCTGGTCTGCATCCATTTTGCGACGGCCTTCATTCCCACGTGGAGGTTGGATTTGGCAATGGCCGGGTCTTTGGTGAGGGAGAGGATCAGCTGCGTGTCGTTGGCATATGAGACGATGTTGAGGTGGTGATGTCGGACGATGTTGGCGAGCTGTGCCATGTAGATGTTAAAGAGGGTTGGGCTGAGGGATGGTCCTTGGGGTACGCCGCAGTTGATCGTAGTCGCTTCGGATCAGTACGGAGGAGGCGGACTCTTTGGGTTCTGCCGGTGAGGAAGGAGGTGATCCAGTCCAGGGTTTTGCCTCAGATCCCTGCATCGTGAAGGCGTGTGAGAAGGGTGTGGTGGCAGACGGTGTCGAACGCGGCCGAAGGTCCAGAAGGATGAGGGTCACGGTCTTGCCCTTGTCTAGTATGGTCCTGATGGCGTCAGTGGTGGCGATGAGGGCGGTCTCGGTGCTGTGGTTGCAACGGAAGCCGGATTGGGAGGAATACAGGACGTTGTTCTCCTCAATGAAGATGGTCAGTTGTCTGTTGACGGCCTTCTCGATTACTTTTGCCGGGAAGGGGAGCAAGGAGATGGGGCGGAAGTTCTTGAGGTCCTTTGGGTCCGCTGTGGGTTTCTTGATTTCGGCGTGTTTCTAGCACTCTGGGAAGGTGGAAGTCTTGAAGGAGCTGTTGATGATCTTTTGAAGCTGGGGTGCGGTGATGGTGCTCGCCTTGTTGAAGATGTGGTGGGGCAGGGGTCGGAAGGTGAGCCAAAGTGGATGGTGTTCACGATTCTGGCAGTTTTTTCATCGTTGCCGCTGTTCCAGGCGAGCAGGAGGTCGGTGTGATCAGTGGGTGTTGGTGCAGGGGAGTCGGTATCTGGCGTTTGCGTTTGGGTGTCAAAGCTGTTGTAGATGTCAGCAATCTTGCGGTGGAAGAAGGTAGCCAGGGAGTCGTAGAGTTCTTGTGACGGTGGCATGTCGTTGGAGCTGGGGGTGGCGAGTTCTTTCACGATGTTGAAGAGCTCTTTGCTGTTGTGTGCGTTGTTGTCAATGCGATCCTTGAAGGAGGTTTATTTGGTGGATCTCATGAGCTGGTGGTGTCTGCGTCTGGTGTTCGTTAGGGCTGCGTTGTTGTCTGGCGTCTGATCTTTGTGCCATTGCTTCTCGAGTTTTCTGCAGGTGTGCTTGGAGTTCTGGAGCTCGTCATTGAACCAGATGGCTCTCATGTCAGTGCATCTGTTGGAGGGTTTCCTAATTGGGGAGAGGGTGTCGGCGCAGTCGTCGATCCATAGTCTGAAATTGTGGGCTGCTATGTTGGTCTCAGAGGGCTCGGGAGAAGGGTCTTGGGTGAGTGCGGTGATGAGCTGGTCTTCGTGACTTTTTTCAGGCTGCGATGGGGAGGCGTTGCGGTTTGTTGTGTGCGGTGTGTTTCTTGAAGGAAAAGTGGACGCAGTGGTTGTCGGTCCAGTAGAGTTCAGTAGTGTGGCTGAAGGTGACATGGTTGCTGGCGGAGAAGATGGGGTTGAGCGTGTGTCCAGCGGCATGGGTGGGTGTCGTGACAAGTTGTTTGAGTCCGAGGTTGACAAGATTGGCGATCAGTGTTCTGGAGTTGTTGGCGTTCTCTAGGTGGAAGTTCAGGTCTCTGAGGAGTATGTAGTCTGTGTAGGCAATGGCGTGCATGCAGATGAGGTCGGCGATGAATTCGCTGAACTGTGGTCAGGGGTGCAGGGTTCTGTAGACGAGGGTTTCTATGAGGGTGGTGTTGTTGTTGTGGATCTGGAAGTGTAGGTGTTTGGCCATGTGGAGGGCGTCTTCGGTGCTGGATGAGACTCTGATGGTGTCCTTTTGGATGATGGCAATTTCTCCTCCAGGTTTGTTGTTGTTCTGGTCTGCATGATCTTGTAGCCATTGGGGATGGCTATGGCTATGTCCGGTACCGAGGGAGGTGTTCATCCAGGTTTCCATCAGGAAGGCGACGTCCAGGGCGGAGGAGTCGAGCAGGTCCCAAAGTTCGCCCGCGTGTTTGTGGATTGAGTTGGTGTTGAGCAGCTGAGGTGGTTGTTGCCTGTAGTGTTGGTATGGCAGGGGGGCTGGTGCTCGCTGGCCGGCGAAGCTGCAGCTGCAGCTGCAGCAGGTGAAAGGTCCATGGGTGATCTTCAGGGAGGCCTGGAAGCATGGGGTTTTCGCCATCGTTGAGTGCGTGGAGGGTGTCAGCGTTGTAGCTGCTTTGGGGCCTGTGGGGTTCGCGGGGCCAGAGGGTCTGGTGCTGGGCATGGTCCAAGCACGGACGATTGCAGGCGGGCTTGCCTTAGGCAGCTGGCATATGTAGGGTGTGGGGAGGGACGAGCGGCTGGGAGGCGGTAGGGGATGCAGGAATAAAAAACAGCAGGAGAAACTAAGAACATAACGAGGGGGTAACAAAGGGCACTGGAAGTACGCGCTCCAAGCAGGCACAAAATACAAGCTTAACTCACGGGCACAAAATACAAGATTAGCTCACGCGCACAAATACAAGCTGAGAAGAGAATACACACAGTTTACACAGGCAGGAAAACGGGCTAAGGGGATGCTCGAACCCTGTCACGGAGGGCTGGCTGGCTGGAAGGCAGCACTGATCGCTGCAGAGCTGCTGGGGAGAGTGCCCTAGACTTGCCATTTTGTTTTTTAAATCGGACCCACTAGACCACCATGGGTTTATTTGTGGGGAATGACCTCATGGGAAAGGGTCGCTCCCCTTTGGGGGCAATGTTCTTGGCTGTGTCTGCCCACCAGGGGTGCAGATCTCACCATTTTGTTTTTTAAATCGGGTACACTAGACCACCAGGGATTTATTTGTGGGGAATGGCCCCTTGGGCGAGGGTTGCTTCCCTTTGGGGAGCATTAATTTGGCAGTTTCAGCCCCCCCCTGGGGGGGCAGATCGCCTGAATTTTTTCTATGGCCACTAGGCCACCAGGACTTTTTTTATGCTGAGGAGCGGCCCCTTGGACAAGGGTCACTCCCCTTAACCCCTTCCCTGCTGATGACCGAACCACACCGTCATTAGCCACGGGCGCCGTGTGCTCATGATGGCGTGGTTCTGTCATTCTGCGGCCACTGCCACCATGCGGCACTGATTCCCTGCCTTTGTGGGTGAATTAGTGAGTGGGCGGAGTCATGACAGAACCATGCTGTCATGAGCACAGCGCGCCCATGGCTCATGACAGCGTGGTTCCGTCACGAGCATGGCAGCGCAGTGCTCCCCCACTCCACCCCAGCACCACAGCGGAATTACCGCCACGGCAAGGGGTTAAGGGGAGGATGATTGTGGCCATTTCTACCCTCTTTGGGTTGCAGATCAGCAGTATGTCTTTAGGCCCATCTGCCCCAAGAGGGGCAGAAGCCACTAGACATCAGGGTTTTTTAAATGTTGGTGTTGGGGAGTGGCCTCTTGGGCAAGGGTTGCTCCTCTTTTACGGGGGTGAATATTTTATTTATACTCTTTGGCCCACCTACCCTTTAGATAAGTTGGTGGATTGTGTGTGGACTGGTGCATTATTTGCATATGTGATTGTAATGTTTTTTCTCCTTAGTGTAAATTTTTTGTTTCTTGTCTGCGGTTTCGGCAGTGGTTGTTCTGCAGTTTTGCGTAGTTGCATTTATTTGGTAAGAAAAACATTTTTGTTATGTTTACTCCAAATGAGTCTTATTGTCATGCATGAATGCATTTTTTGTAAGGGGTGTCATAATCGCAGCATATTTAGTTTTTTGAGCATGAAATTCTTTGCGATGTGTTTTGCATTGTCTTATGTGTATTTTTTTTTCTTTTTCTTTTTTAGTGGGATATTGTTGATCTTTACTGTGTCTGTACAGAGTAGGTGGTTGTGAGTCTAGCTGCTTCTGGCAAGTGAGTGGCATAGTTGTGGAGTATATAGGTCTTTGTGATAAAGACACATGTTGTTTATTGCTTATTTCACAAAGTGTTGGTTGTTGTTGAACTGATTGACAAGTTACCTTTATTAGTAAGGATTATTGCTAGCTGTAGAATTACTGCTCAGCAGGTGGTTGGTATGCTTTTTTAATCTTCCTCTGAGCAGGATTATGAGACTGACAGTGTATCTGAAGGAGAGGAGGGAGTGCAAGATTCTGGCAGTGAGTTTTCTGTCCATGAGGAATCATCTGATGATGAAGCTACTCTCAGTTCTAATGAAGCTACTCTCAGTGCGGATGAAGTGCCTGTTTTAGAGGAGGACACTGATGTGTCGATGGTGCAGCAAGGGGCATCAGGATTGCAGCCTGGGGCTGCAAGGCTTCCTACTGGAAGTGCTGGACTCTGGGTTGAGCCAAACATGGAGCAGCCGGTGTTGCAATGGTACTGATGTAGTAGAAAAATGCTGTATGATATATAAAGCTATAAGTGAACAATCTGGTAATACTATATTACACCCCTTTTTATGCCTAAAAGTGTTTCTTTTTCAATCCTTGACTTTACCTGGTCTCTTCCCTCTTTTTATTCTGAACTTCTTGGGAGTGGCGAGCACAGGACGTGCCATTGGTCAGAGCGCTCTAGCGCTCCTCACGAGCCAGGTGAGCCAAGATATAAGGCGAGCAGATTACTTGCTCAGCCTTGAGTGGTGAAGCTCGCACGCGCGCTACGCTGCTGCTGCTGTGTTTGTTGCATAGCGCTGCGTTATTTTAAAATCCCCGTTTTTGTATTTTTGTTAATTACTTTTCTATTCTCCCCTGATTTTATCATTGCGCCGTGCCCACACACTTGCACTCTAAATTGTGCCCCCCACCTCATACTGTAACTAACCTGTCGTGTTGTCCTGAGAGCAGGCAACCCGGTCGCCATCTTGGGAGTGGCGAGCACAGGACGTGCCATTGGTCAGAGCGCTCTAGCGCTCCTCACGAGCCAGGTGAGCCAAGATATAAGGCGAGCAGATTACTTGCTCAGCCTTGAGTGGTGAAGCTCGCACGCGCGCTACGCTGCTGCTGCTGTGTTTGTTGCATAGCGCTGCGTTATTTTAAAATCCCCGTTTTTGTATTTTTGTTATTTACTTTTCTATTCTCCCCTGATTTTATCATAGCGCCGTGCCCACACACTTGCACTCTAAATTGTGCCCCCCACCTCATACTGTAACTAACCTGTCGTGTTGTCCTGAGAGCAGGCAACCCGGTCGCCATCTTGGGAGTGGCGAGCACAGGACGTGCCATTGGTCAGAGCGCTCTAGCGCTCCTCACGAGCCAGGTGAGCCAAGATATAAAGCTCGCTACAGTCGCGCAGCGGTGACGCGCAGCGGTGGCGCCTGACTCGCGCCTGAGTCAAGCCAGAGTCCTGCCCGTCTGCGCCCGTCTGCGCCCGTCTGCGCCTGTCTGCGCCTGTCTGCGCCCGTCTGCGCCCGTCTGCGCCCGTCTGCGCCCGTCTGCGCCCGTCTGCGCCCGTCTGCGCCCGTCTGCGCCCGTCCGCGCTAAGGCAGGGCTATGGCTGGGGACTCTGGCCCTCGCTGGATGCTATCAGCTGCGACATTGCGCTCACTGTGCACTAAGGTAAGAGACTGTTTACATGGCTCTTTGGACCCTCTATGTGGGCCCTTTCAGTGTCCCACTTGTTGTTTTAGCATCCCAAAACCGCAGCCTATTTTTAGTCTTCTATCTAGCTCCCCCAGTGGTTATAAGCCTGATTTGGCGGCAGATGCCGTCAGACAAACAAGTCTTAAAATATTTCATCTGAATGTCAGATCTTTGACCTGTCATTACCAAGACGTACTCACTCTGGTTACAGATGACAAGCCGGACATATTTTTCCTTTCCGAAACTTGGCTGCATGACCAATCTACGGCTGTTATAAATCTAGCCCTCCCCCCGGGATACATCATGCACTCCCTACACCGTACTGCGAGAGGTGGAGGTATCGCACTTGCGGTAAAATCTTGTTATCCATGTGCTTGGAAGCCGATCACCATAGCTGGGTGCGAGAGCGCATACTTTAATATCTCATTTAATCCCCACTTCACTTTATCGGGATTATTAATCTACAGGCCACCCGGCCCTGAGGGCGCTTTTTGCCATAGTCTTTTAGAGGTTGTTTCCTCATTGATCTTGAAAACAGCCAATTTTACGATTATTGGCGACCTTAATTTACATATGGATGCTCCCCTTTCCAATTCAGTGTCCAGTTTGCTGGCTGACCTTGAAGCATTCCAAATAAATCAATTGGTGCAATTACCGACCCATATCGGCGGACATTTGTTCGATCCGGTTCTGACGAATTTTGCTACCAACATTCTTGTGCTTCAGCCTAGGCCTATGGCCTGGACAGATCACTATCTGATCGAAGCCCATGTCACCATCCCTACTCCTCCTCATAGTAATCATACTCCGGGTCTTTTCAAGCGCCCTTGGAGAAAACTTAATCTTGAACACTTCCATCAGTTGTTGTTGGAACATCATCCTCAACCTCCATCTAAGATCTCTCTTGGTTATGATAATTTCTGTGAGTGGCTCAATAACTCCCTAGATGTGTTAATACCAGCTAGGTGGAGCAAGACTAGATCTAGCCCCTCCAGCCCATGGTACGATGAATCTCTTAGACTGCTCAAGGCTACCTGTAAAAAAGCTGAACGTGCATGGCGCAAAACTTATGACGTGGACCTCAAGTCGGCCTATAGGGCCTGTACTAGAGTGTACCACCGGGCCATCTGTTCCGCTAGGGCGGCCTTTTACTCTCGGGAGATAAAAAACAGTTCGAACCCCACAAAAGTTATCTTTAGGGTCTGTAAGGACCTTACAAGTAAACAAAATCAATCCACTACGCTGGTAGCCTCCCTAGAGCATTGTGAGGATTTGGCGTCATTTTTTATTGAAAAAGTCGAGGCCATTTATAGGTCATTCTCCCAGCCTTCCATCGAGGAGAATAACATCATACCTAAGACCTCTACACCACTGCTGACTATTCCCAGTCCTACTCTAGCCGAGTTTATAACCTTGACAACGAAGGTTAAATCCGGTTCACCTGATGACCCCATGAGACCCATCCAATTCCAGGAACTTGCGGAGTGCTGCTATCCGGTCATGCACAGTCTTATTGAGCTGTCCTTTAACACCGGCTGTGTGCCTAGTGCTTGGAAGCAGGCTACCATCATTCCCATTCTAAAAAAGCCGGCCCTTGATCCCACTAAATCGGAACATTACCGGCCTATTTCCCTGCTTCCATGGCTAGCGAAATTAGCAGAGTCTCATGCCAATCGCATCCTGTCACTCCATCTGCAGGATGCGAAGATTCTGGATAACTCACAGAATGGGTTCCGTGCGGGTCATAGTACCGAAACGGCCCTTCTAGCGGTGGTGGAAAACATCAGGAAGATGTTGGACCAAGGTCAGACGGCGGCACTGATCCTATTGGATCTCAGTGCCGCATTTGACACGGTGTCCCATCAGATCCTCCTTCACCGCCTTGAGGAGGCCGGTGTTGGAGAGAGAGCGCTCGAGTGGTTTCGATCTTTCCTCACTGATCGAACTTTCAAAGTGTCCACTCCCCCTTTTGTTTCTGCTCCTCGTCCGATCTCGCAGGGTGTCCCGCAGGGATCGGCCCTAAGCCCTACCCTATTTAATTTATATGTGCAACCGTTGGCAGAGGTAGCACATAGTTTTGGTCTCTCCATGGTGTCATACGCCGATGACACGCAGCTGGCGGTGGCACTTAATGGGGAGTCCAACATGGATGCTGCCTCGTTTCAGTCCGCATTAAAAGCTGTGGCGGGCTGGATGGCGAACAATCGCCTCCAACTGAATGCCTCTAAAACCGAGGTTATTATTTTTGGTAGGGAAAGCGAGCTTTGGGGCGATCAGTGGTGGCCATCTGAATTGGGCCCTGTTCCCACTCCAGTGGCTGAAGTCAGGAACCTTGGGGTGTGGTTGGATGACAAACTCTCATTCACCACCCACACTAAACGGGTGGCCGGTACTTGTTTCGGCGCCCTGCGGAGTCTGCGACCTATTTTTAAGTTTTTCGATGCTGACACGAGGCAGATTATTGTCCAGGCTACGGTCCTGGCTAGACTAGACTATGCCAGCTCTCTGTTCCTGGACGCTAATCAAGCAGAATTAGCTCGCCTGCAGCGGGTGCAAAATGCGGCCGCCAGGATGTTGGTTGGCCTTCCCAAGTTTGTTTCTGTACGCCGTACTATCCAGGATCTTCACTGGCTGCCCGTTGGACAAAGAATTAAATTTAAAACTCTTTGTTTAACTTTTAAAATCCTGAAGGTAGCTTCTCCCCCTATTCTTTCACAAACAATCTGTCACTATGTGCCTTCTAGAGTCCTTCGATCTTCGGGGACTAACCTTGCTGTAGTGCCACGTTTTAAAAAAGCAAGGATTGGCGGACGTTCGTTCGCTGTGATGGCTGCAGCTCTTTGGAACTCTCTGCCTGCCCCCCTTCGCTCCATCCCTGATCTGCTTCCCTTTAGAAAGGCCTTGAAGACTTTCTTATTTTTTACTATTTAGTTTTTTTCTGGTTTTGTTAATTTCTGTGTTGTGTTTTTCACCATTCTCTAAGCGCCGGGACGCCTCTTGCCTGCGGCATCTGTGCGCTTTATAAAATAAAATAACATAACATAACATAACTTCGTGGTGTGTGGAATTCCCTAACAATTTTGGTTCATTATACTGCACAGTGATAATTAATTATGATGCGGGACTCTGGCTACATGATAGGTCGTGGCCCTTATTTATTCCATCTAATAAGGCTTGTACTTGCCTGACTCTTAATACGTGGCATAACTAATTTCATTATGAACATCCTATTAGCTAATATCCCATATCCTTCTTGTTAATTTCTTTTAAACTTTGTGGTGTCTGGGTTTACTAGTGTTTTGGATTATTCTGCTCCATAGTGATATTGAGTTGTGAGACGGGTACCTGAGAGTTTGGGGCCTTTGTTCCATCTACTTGAGCTTGATCTTGCTTGACTCTAAGTACCTTTTCACTACTAATTCGCCAGTGAGCATCTTGTTGGTCAGTGCCGCACATCCACCATGCTGCCCATTGGCCGTTCGGTTCATTGTGTTTTGCGACTTGCCTCGGTCTGCACATGTACTGACTGTTACTCTCCCGCATGAGGATATTGATATATTATGCTTTTATACATCTTTCGGTTATTCTGACCGAATTACGCATGTATTGGGTGGCCATACTGATCCATTCCGAGGGGGCTCTATGCCTACCATTGCTGATCTAGCATATATCAATTTTTAGATTAATGGACGATGGACACTTTTTTGCTTCCCTGCTTATGAATTATATTTACAATTGACACCCTAACTGGGCTGGTTTGTCTACTTTAGACTAAATTCAATATAATGTCCCCGTGAGCACCGATATGATTTCTACAAACTCCAATATGGCCGTCACTTTATGGAAACTCTTAGCCCACCCTCCGTTGGTCCTCTTTCTATATTCTTTACGAACACACTGCAGTGATGTCATCACACCCTTTCGCGTGTCTTCTTAGCTGAATGGAAACTGAGGCTTCAGTATTACATTTACGCTGTTGTTAGCCACCATGCTGTCTGGCAGTTGTCCGCCTGTTGTGATAACTATTTTAGGTATTGGTTGGCCATGCGCACTGTGGGCCCGTGATTCCTTTGGTTTCTAGCACACTGTGGCCAGCGTGCATGTTGCAGTGGGTGTGCTTTCCGTGATGTGCACACAACTTTTTTTAACAGGTGGTAGGTTTGGGAATGTGTTTTCCTTTCTCAAATGTGAGCCCTTAAAGTGTATGTGTTTTAGGCCTTGGCTATTAGGTTTTTATTTGCTTCACTAGTCATAGTCTCAATTACTCCCGTATTATGGTAGCTCATCGTGACGAGCTGAAACCAGTCTCATATGGTAAATACATCAGTGCCATTGGTGTGCGCTTCAAATAATGTGCGCTCATGGTTGTTTTTTCACATTCTGGATATTTTTAGATTTTAATTGTAGCCTTACGAATCACATATTCTGATACCAGTAGATAAGAATGACATTGTTCCACTGTGCACCCTAAGTTAAAAGCTGTTTCTTGCTATGTGGTCATTGAAAACCTCCACCTTTTGATTGTAAATCATTGATAGAACCGCTTAGAGTCTCTATCTTTTTAGGTGTGCTTTAATTCGATAACTGTTTATTTCTGGAAATGTACCAGATTAAATTCTCCGGGTATGCTCAATTGCTTTCTTCTATTTTCAGATACTGATAGCGGGTTTTATCTGCACCAGTGTGCCATTATATTTGTAAACTACTGTTATAACCCTTGTGATCTACTTTGGATGATGCGTCAACTTTTTGTTTATATTTCTAACGCTGTATGGCATTACTTCTCTCAGCCATGTTTATCTTTAGTACTTCCCTTGCTCCTTTTTTAATACTCTTTAGCCTAAATGAGTGTGTTGGCTATATCGTCCATTTATGTCCATTCACTTCTTTTGACTTTTCAGAAATTACTTTAGATCTTATGCAAACCTGTCCTTTCAGATATTTGTGAGCCTTTGCTTGAATCTATGTCAACCTTTTATTACGACTGATTCATGATCCAGGTGAGACACTCTGTGACCACTCATGCCATATAAGCCCTATATTTTTTGGGACTATGGCTACCTTCAGCATAGCCGTTGTCCTAGTTAAATACCTAACATCTAACATTAATGTCTCCAGAGGAGTGTACTGGTCTTGTTTCCTAATGGCTCTAAATTTCACCCATTTAGGACTGTTTTCCTTTGCGCTCTCTTTGTGCTTCTGCTTTATTTATGGAAAGTCTTGGCTTTGAATTTGCACTGTGTTGTCTTCCTCTAGAATTACGTGGACTGATTGAACTGAATAATCCGCATACGTGTTTAAACACACCTCAAAGGGACTCATTTTGAAATAGTTTGGTTTATCTGAAATGACGTGAAATTCCTAGTAAGGTGAGATGCCTACTAATTTTCTTATGTTCTCTTTGTTTCACTCACCACTGAGGTTTTCCATTTTTTATATTTATTTTTATTCTTTACTTTTTCTCTTTTATATTTTTCAGGGTCTTATTGGCTTTTCTTATGATGGGCCGACATTAGCAACATTACCATTTTGGCTCCACTCAGTAGCCTTGGGATGTTGTTGCAAGACCTATGATCTGTTATCTGTGCTCTGTCTTTATTCTTTAAACCTCCATGTCAAGGGGTATTCACATTTTGGTACTTTGGTTCTTTTTGTCTAGACTTTGTTATGGTGTCACAGATGTTTGACACCAAAGAGCTATTTCTATGCTAATGCCAATTATTCCCACCTTTTGATTATCTATCTTATTATCACTTTTCTCTTTTTGGATTAACCGTATTGTGACATGTCTTCATTTGTCAATGTGGTATGTACATCTTGGTGTGTTATTTCTTGTCCCTTGCTGACTTGCTTGTATTTACTTTTGTATTGGTCCTGGACCATTTTCATTTTCAATGTTTTGTATTGTTTATAATTTTGTTTATTGTATATTTTTAATGTATATGTACTGCATGTGTATTTATGTCAACTTTTTACAATTGTTACAACCCTGACGAAGTTCCCCTGGCACTGGGGAACGAAACGCGTTGGCTGTGTGCCGGTTTTAATCAAGCAACTTTAATTAAAAAGAAGAACTTTTTTAAACTACAAGTGTGTTTCCTATCTGACTTCTATCAGAGTGCACCTTCCTTTCTTGTGGACTAGTTTTCAAAAAGGTATAGGTTTTGTAGGTTTCCCTAGGTGCCGGCAAAGCTAGGATTCAAAACCTACAGCTAGGCACTTTTCGAAAAGTTTTCACAATGAAAATGTGGTGTGTCCATGTTGTGTTTTGTGCCATTTCCTGTTGCGTGCACTAGGTCTACACAAGTGAGGTACTATTTTTCTAGGAAGACTTTGGGGAGTGCAGGGTGGGTGGAATTTTGTGGATCAATGCAGATTCCAGAACTTTCCACCACAGAAATGTGAGGAAAATGGACACATTTTTAGGTTGGGAAGGAATTATGGGTAACAGAACCTAGTGAGAGCAAGTCAAGTCACTCCATCATGGATTCCCTAGGGGGTCTGGTTTTAAAAAATGTACAGGTTTACTAGGTTCCCTAAGTGCCAGCATGGCTAGGATTACAAATCTGCAACTAGGCACTTTGCAACAAAAAGGGTCAGTTTTCTCTGTGAAAATGTGGTGTGTCTATGTTGCGTTTTGGGCCGTTTCCTGTAGCTGGCACTAGTCCTACCCACACAATTGAGGTACCATTTTTCTTGCAAGACTTTGGGGAACATGGGGTGGGTGGAATTTTGTGGATCCACACAGATTCCAGAACTTTCCACCACAGAAATGTGAAGAAAATGTGTTTTTGGGGACACATTTTTATGTTTGCAAGGGATTCTGGGTAACAGAACCTGGTGAGAGTCAGTCAAGTTACCACACCCTGAATTCCCCTGAGTGTGTAGTTTTCACAAATGTATAGGTTTGCTAGTTTTCCCTAGGTGCCGGCAGAGCTAGGATTCAAAATCTACAGCTAGGCACTTTTCAATTAAAGGGTCAGTTTTTACTGTGAGAATGTTGTGTGTCTGATCCAGCGCTCTCACCAAAATATTGCACAAATGACACTATCTACTACCACAAAACTTACACTACAACACTAGGCCCATAACAACAATAGAGCGCTTGAATCATGAGGCGATAAGATCTAAATATAGTTGTTTAAACCATCTGCAATAATCAAGACCAGCTTGTCATTTTAGAAAGTTTATTTTAACACATCTAGAAAAACTTAGGTTTTGGTATTTTATTAAACAAGCATTAGAAAATGTCATAAAGAAAGATTTATTCAGTATTAATAAAAAAGAGCATAAATCAAGAATTATTATTCATTAGCAGGAATAAGTAAAATTAAGCATTTTCCAAAATCCTAACTATATCTCTGTCTCTACCCTCATCACCTAATAATAAAGTAATTAATAAAAACTCCTGTCCTCACGTGTAAAGTCCATCAGCATAACATCGTCCTCCAGAATTCTCGAGCGTAAGCCAACTATGTGTTCTCTGAACCTATTCTTATACCCTAATTTTAGCTGAGCTAACTATTTTTCACATTCCAGCAGACGAATTCTAGTTCTCCATTGGCTGAGCCACCTCGTACCACAGTAAACTGTGACACCTCTTTCTTGCATGCCCGGGCAAATTCACTTGTCCATTGTTCATTTAGAAGTCTTGGCAGCTCTTCCTTAGGCTGCTACATTTTGTAGCAACAGCTTCCTTTTTAACCTTGAGCGTAGTCAGCTCTGAACTCCCGTGGCACGTTAGCAACCGTTAGCAAATTTCTCCAAAAAGTCATCTTTTTAGCAGTTCAATCCAAAACCTTTCAAAATAAAAGCTCAGAGGCCTTTTCCATCCTTCTTGGAATTATTTTCACTTGAGCCATTTTCATCATTAGGCCTCTTTCAGAAAGCGTCAATTTTTCTGCGCCACCTTCCTGCGTCACTTTTAAAAGGGTACTAATTTTCCTGCAGCCATCTCTAAGCTTCATTTGTAAAACTATTATATAAACAAACACAAAGAATAATTAATGAAAGAAATACAGTTTGTTCTGTTGCCTCCCATCATTGCTAATTATTAACCCATTAGTCTAAATTACCTAGCAGTAAAGCACAAATAAAGCAGCATTTTATATCTACCAGTCTTCATAATCCATAAAACCTTATGTGCACCTAGAATAGTAGAAATGACATCACATAGACAAGGGAAGCAAAATAAGCACATGCCATTATTTTAAAAACAGCTGCTATTAGTTATGACATGACAATAGACAAGATTAATTTATTATTTTCTACATACATGAGAATGCAACATAATGCACATTTATGAGCACACATGTTAGTTTCCCGCGTGTTCTGTAATGTAATGTATCTTTAAACTAGGTTGAATTAACATACACAGCACAAATTGTTAGCATTATTAATTTATTTATGGAAGTGTGACTTCACGGGTTTAAACAAATTTTTGTTTTCTATCCCGCTCCATCAACTCCCTCATCTGGTGATTAACAAATCACCACACCAGCACCCAAAAATTTAGCAAAGATTTTATCTAAGATGAACATGATTCAATTTCACCTGTGTTAGTATTTCAAACGACTTATCTCATCAGTTTATCTACAACTCTCATATTGAGTTTTAAGAAACCCCTCTAGTTCTATTTCTTTCTCTTGTGTAACATGCAACTAAGTTTCAAAAAAAAAAAAGTGTTGCAAAAACTATAACTAATAAAATGTCAGTATCTTGCTTGTCATATTGACCTTAAACTTCTCCTTATTAATTTCTCAAAGAACAATAACAACCTAAATTAACCAAAGCAGAATTATGTTTTCATTAAGCTTGCAAAGAAAAATAAAACAAAAATTGTAAAAATTTTACCTACATTTTCTAAAAATTTCTAACACCCCCCTTTTTCAATTTTTTTTTTTTTTTTTTTTTTTTTTAAACCTACTAACAGTTTTTCTTCGACCTAATGTCACAAATTAATTTTTCAGCTAACATAATTTCTTCGACCTTGTGTCACCTAACAACATTTCTTCAGCCTTATGCCAAAAACAGAATACCTAAAAAATTTAACAGGTATGTACTTCAATCATTGTCACTATTCTTTTCAATCTCTTTTTGACTCTCATCATTTACCTCCACTACAGGTATCACTTCTATTTTCTTTCCTGCCTCACTTTTCTTTACAGAATCTTTTTGACTTGATTTTTCATCAATCTGTTTCTTTGATCTGTATCTCAATCTGAATTTTAGGCCTTCATTTTCTCCTGGCCAGTTATCACTTTTTCTTAGTAATTTCTTCTTTTGCTTGGTCACATTACATTCTGTTCTCCAAGCTCCTTTTCTGAATTTTCTTATTTGAGAATCTTCATCACTCTCATCAGTTTCAGTGTCAGATATTTTCATTCTGGACTCAGGTACTTCTTTACTCGGCAGCTTCACTCCGTTAGGAACGTCATCTTTGTAGCTGGTACTTGGCAATTCATTTTCTTCTTCAATTACCTTCAACTTCCCAGTTTCAGAATTCCTGTTCCTGCTTTCAGAGTTACTTTTCTGCTTTTCAATACTCTCCTGGTCTTCAATCACAATCTGATCACATTCTTCTTCTGCTTCTTTTTCTGGCAGATTTCCATCATTTTCTGAGTCTTCAGTCACAACTTTCAAGTCTTCTTCAATCAAGGCTTGTTTTCTATTTATGTTCTCCAGATGTCGACCAACTTGTCGATCTTCAAGATCTGGATTCTCTTCAGGCTCTTCTTCAGAATCTGAATCATCAATTGTGACACTATTCTCATCAGGATTTTCAGGTGTAGTTACACAAAAAGTATGGCCAGTGTCAATCCACCTCTTCAGTCTTTTGCACTTCTCTGCATTTGTTGTGACAAGACTGACTGGCCTCCTTTTCTGCCACCTTGGCACTAGAGATATTCCTTTTAGACGAACCTTTTTCCTGATCCTTTTACCTGGTAACAGATCAAATACTTGCTCTTTTTCTCTTGTTTGCACTTCAGTTTCATCTTCATCAAACACAGAAATCATTTCATCTGATAAATTCCTGCAGTTCTCCAAATTGATGCTATCATTGATAGGCATCATTCTTTTCTCTGGTATAAATGTCTGTCTCATGACCTTGTCCATCATAATCTCACGTGGACTTAAATCTGTCTTTTTATCAGTAGTGTTTCTCAGAAACATCAAAACAAGTGGAAGAACATCTGTCCACTTTGTACCTGCAGCTAGGCACATTTTTGCATCTCTGTCTTTTATAGTAACATTCTCATGTTCCTCAACATCTGAAATTTCTAGTTTATCTGTACAATGGAGCAATCTGTTTTCAATATGTTTTCTGTTATCTGATAACTTTGCAACAGTTATTTCATCATCATGTCTCATCTGAAATGTTTCAACCCATTTTGTAATCAAACAGTAAATCACAAAAATGTAGCACAGTTTTTTATGCAGTGACATCTGAAAGAAATCCATTTGTAATCTAGTGAATAAACCACTCTCCTGTAATTCTGTTCCCAATCTCACAATTGTTTTCTTAATTGTGTTCACTTGCTGGCAAGTCAGACACCTCTGGTAAAGAGATTCTGCAAATTTATGATACATTCTGTTCATGTCAGTAATCATGCTATTTAGTAAAACTACTCTGTCATCTCTGTGTAACCAAATCTCATCCTCATCTCGCTGTTTAAAATCTGTTCTCAACCATGTGTTTCTCAACCATGTGTTTTCCTCCTCATGAGTTGCATCATCTTGAAAGTCTTTGACTACCTGCCATGTTTCAACTACAGATGTTAGTATTAGTGAACTCAAAGCATGTTCATCATTCATTTTGTATGCTGCACATATCACGACAGCAAACCTTTCTGCCAATTGTATATCATCAATCAATCTTTTAATTAAATTTGCATTTCTGAAAAGTGAACCTGTAGAAGTCAATGTTTCAATCTGTTGATCAATTGCGTTCTTCATTTTGATGTCTTCACTTAAAAGAACATCATTTTCATACCAATATTCTGGAAGTACATCTAATCCTTTTAGACTGTTTTCTTGTTCATTAATTAATCCTGTATCTGTTTTCTCTGACTGTTCATTAATAAAATTTTGCAATGGCAATGAAGCCATCTCAATCTCTTGAGTCATTACCTGTCGTTGAATTTGTAACTCTTTATTTAACCCATTTATCTCAGTTTCCTTTTTAATTGACCAGAATTTTGACTCGTCAGGCTGTATCAATTTAATCAGATCAGTATCAGACTTTTCACTTACCAGAACTGAAGTCATCTCTGTTTCTTGCTCGGTTGTAATCCCTACTAATTCAATTTCAAATACAATAGAATAAACCTTTTCCTTTAAAATTGCGGAATTAATTTCATCTTTTCTAAGTACAGGGACTATTTCTGTTTCCATAATTTTCATGGACTCCTTTAAATCATTTGATGAATTTACATGATCAGGAATATTAATTCCAGAAGTACTAAACATTTCATCATGCTTTTCTGTCGTATCAATTTTATTAGAAGTCTGAGCTGGCACTTTATCAGTTTGATCTGACACTTTTGGCGTTACATTAATCTGCTCTGGGGGTCTTCTTGTATTCCTGTTCTGATCCATATTTACAACATCAATTGTACACTGATCAGTAATTTCTATTCTGACACTTTTATTATTTATTTTCGCTAATTTGGGAATCTTTAATTTACTCTCGCATTTGGCTACAACCTTTTTCATTTTTTTTATATAAGGAAGACATTTTCTTTAAATAATTTGGTAAAAGTACTCTCTAAATTTGCCTTACAGCGCTTGCTGATCAATTAATTAATTAATTTAATACTATCAGGTGTAGAAAACCTTATAATTTGGTCAATTTAATATATCTCCTAATTTACCTGTATCACTAAATTTAATTAACCTGTAAGGAAAAACATCAATTTGCAAAAACAGTAGCGACGCAAAATTTTATTTTATTTTATAACAGTAAATATCAACATATAATCACATGTGTTTTAATTGTACTTAATTTTTACTTACACACCTTCTGCAACGTATACCTGTGGAAAAAAGAAAACCTACTCTATTTTGCCTTAATTTACATATAATGTCTTGCTTGTAAATAACCTTAAAACTCCTTATCAATAAAATGTAATAAAATTTTACTATGACATTCTAATAAATTGTAAATAATATATAACGTTCACAAAACGCTAAAACAGTAATTTTTATTTTATGCACTACAACTCAGCAAGCAATATTCACAATATCAGTTTTTTTTTTTTTTTTAAAAACAATGGTGTGATGAAAACCAAAGCGAATGCCTAGTTAATTACAGCATTATAAATACCTTGGTCAATCAATGCACTGTTTGGCCGTGATGCTCCAGACACTTTTAGCTAATTAATGCAGAACAAGCCCTTCCCTCTGGGATATACTCTACCACTGTAGACCTCTCCTAATGAAAGGGCGGCTCTGGTAATAACGCGACAGTATTTTTATCAATCAGAGCACAGTGGTTCTAAAACACGGAACTTCTGTGACCTTTAGTTCTCCGTGATTTGTCTTAATTTACAAAATGTAATTTTAGCATAGTGTGTAATCGCTCGACATACACATTATTTGTAGTAATTAAAAAGTAAACCAAATCGGGGACAATTATGAACAAATTTACAGCTCTAGTTAATTACAATGTGGTGTTTACAATATTTAGCCAATCACACTGCCTTTGCTGAAATACACTGCCCACTGTAATCTCTCTTCAGAAAACAGCCCCTCCCTCGCAAAGAAAGCCTAACTATGCACAATGTTCGCTATCATGCAAAAGAAAAACCTCAATTCGGTAATAATCATTTATTAAATGCTACTCGGCAAGCAATGTCCACATGCATCAGTCGATGACACACACAATCAAAGTAGCCTCCAACTTTCCTTTAATTAATAGTGTCACTGTAGTGATAATAGCAATCAAAAACGGGGAATCTCATAATAAAATGTTTATTGTAGTGCTTCACCCAATCACAGAGTGACCATAAATTGCCTCAACCAATTATAACACAGCTGTAGTCACTTATATTGTTGCTGTACTCTCTCTCCTCCCTAGCTCAGCCCCTCCTCTAACAAATACTAGCTGTAACTCTAAAACAATAGTGTAACCAGAAAGGAAATCTAAGCGGGAATATTTATTATCAGAGCACACCTCCCCTCGCGCTCCAAACAGTCTCTAAGTTTGCAATACAGCGCGCAATGCCTGTCACACATTAGTATGTGACATTAACAACACAGCCGTAGAATCCTGCAAATATTTCAATTGGTAACCTGTCTCAGCCAATCACAGCGCCATTAGCGATGTTTCCACCAATTACAGGGCTGCTTCGCTGTCATTCGCTGGACCTTTCAGCCAATCAGAGCGCTCCCTCGCTAATGTTCTAACATTGAGATCGCTCCTTTAGGTATTCCAACCTCAACACAGCGCGTATTCGCCTTCAATTCACTTTGCCTAATGTCAATTTCAATCCCGTGTCAACTCGCTCGCTCAACCAGCCACAACACGCTCTCCTCCCTGCACAACAGCGCTACACCCAATCAGAGCACAGCTGAGAGAGCCTCGCCCAATCAGCGCGTTGCTCTTTTTATAACATGACCTGAACCCACATCAACTATAGCGCGGCCCCCTCACAACTTCTCCAACCTTGAGGGAGGCCAACAGGTCAAGATAACACAGCGCATTAATATGGAAAGGCCTCGCCAGAACCCCCGCAGCTCTCCTATGCGATGCCTAGTTACCAAACAATACACGGAGCTCTGCCCAATCAGAGCGCGGCTCCGTGCATTACGCGTCGGCACCCTAGCCAATAGCAGCGCGGCTTTGGCAATGACGCGACGGCGTCTCAACGAATGGGAGCGCGGCGGCTGACGCAAGCAGCCGCTGCAGCTCGCAGCTCTCCCATTCGGCTCCTCAATAGCCCTTTTACAATAGCGCTGCCAAATTAAAGAAAAAGACTACGTTGGGGACACTTACAGAATACAAAATACTACCAATGTGCTTAATCTAATTTTAGCACCACGCTCTAACTAATTAGCGTACTGTCCCTGTAAGCTCAGCCAATTACTACACGGCTGCAGCTAATTTTATCACTGTTGTTACTGTAGTCTCTCCTCGCACTGCAAGCAACACAACGCTCACAACATGTTAAATGCAGCGCGATCGAAAAACATTCACAAAGGCTAGGAACCAATTTAATTTACTACTCGCTCCTCAGCCAATGAGAGCATTACTTTGCTCTGACAGTCCAGGGCACGACAACCAATCAGAGCGCGGCAAGCCCTGACGTAAGCAGCTGCTGCAGCTGCAGGCTCTCTCCTCACACGTTCTCACTCATAAAACCAGCCCCTCCCTTACAATTTTCGATCGGGGCACAATTAAAGGGTTTTAAACTACGGAGAACAGTATAATACTATATTTAAAGTGTGGAATGTTTATAAAATGAATACTAATCGCTTTATACTTATTTAAAAATTGTTTATCAACGTGGAATACCTTAATTTTAGCCTAATTAACACAGAACATTCTAAAATGCTCCTGAATGTTTTAAATTAGCACAGTTTACCTTTTTATACTTTTCAACTATGCTGAATACTTTTCAATTGAATTTTATTAGCGTGCAGAGCTTTTAAATGTATTTAAACACTGCACAATACTTTTAGAAAGTCTTAGAATGGTACAGACTTTATCCTGAACTTTCCTAAGTACCTTAAAATTACTTTTGGTACATTTTAGTCAATATATAAAACGAAACACATCTGTCTGCTTCTCTAATTAGGATAGTTTACATACATTCAAGTATCCACACTTCGGAATAGACGGCGCTATTCACACTAAGGATAATTTCCATTTGCCAGTAGAGCAACTCTTACTCTACCCTTCTAACACGTAAGAATATGAACTCATTTTGCTCTGAACCCACCGCGAAGTGAAAGTTCTAAGAGTTCCACTTGAACATACCTTACAAAACAATCACGCACTTTCACACTGAAAATTCCCTAACTTCAGTCACACATGAAATCCGTACAGGACTCTCACCTGTTTATAGAAATCATGCACCGTTAGCAAAATAACACCGTTATCCGTACAGGGCTCTCACCTGTTTATAGATATAAAACATGTACCCGTACAGGACTCTAACCTGTTTATAGATAATCATGCACCGACATTATCCTACCCTTCACTCAAGCTTGAATATAACTAATACTCTTATCACAGTGAGTTTTATGGAAGGCGCTTTGTCCCTATTCTCATGCTGCTCTAATTTCTTAGAAAACCCTCACTATTACAAGATTCACACCTAGCCCTAAAACTGTGTTGCACGGCGACAACACTGTATTGCACGGCGACAATACTTCTGGTACACGGCGATACCAACAGTGATACTCGGCGATATCACAGAAACAGATCAGATATTCTGCATGACTACATTCTCATCACACAGTTTTTGTACCGGTACACACATAGCACAAAATAAACAAACTCAACATGTGTTAAAACTTAATCCTATGAATTTACCAACATATATGTATCATGCATGTAACATGTATGTCAAAAACAACATATATAAACCGTCCGATGGCTACCAGAAATTGATCCAGCGCTCTCACCAAAATATTGCACAAATGACACTATCTACTACCACAAAACTTACACTACAACACTAGGCCCATAACAACAATAGAGCGCTTGAATCATGAGGCGATAAGATCTAAATATAGTTGTTTAAACCATCTGCAATAATCAAGACCAGCTTGTCATTTTAGAAAGTTTATTTTAACACATCTAGAAAAACTTAGGTTTTGGTATTTTATTAAACAAGCATTAGAAAATGTCATAAAGAAAGATTTATTCAGTATTAATAAAAAAGAGCATAAATCAAGAATTATTATTCATTAGCAGGAATAAGTAAAATTAAGCATTTTCCAAAATCCTAACTATATCTCTGTCTCTACCCTCATCACCTAATAATAAAGTAATTAATAAAAACTCCTGTCCTCACGTGTAAAGTCCATCAGCATAACATCGTCCTCCAGAATTCTCGAGCGTAAGCCAACTATGTGTTCTCTGAACCTATTCTTATACCCTAATTTTAGCTGAGCTAACTATTTTTCACATTCCAGCAGACGAATTCTAGTTCTCCATTGGCTGAGCCACCTCGTACCACAGTAAACTGTGACACCTCTTTCTTGCATGCCCGGGCAAATTCACTTGTCCATTGTTCATTTAGAAGTCTTGGCAGCTCTTCCTTAGGCTGCTACATTTTGTAGCAACAGCTTCCTTTTTAACCTTGAGCGTAGTCAGCTCTGAACTCCCGTGGCACGTTAGCAACCGTTAGCAAATTTCTCCAAAAAGTCATCTTTTTAGCAGTTCAATCCAAAACCTTTCAAAATAAAAGCTCAGAGGCCTTTTCCATCCTTCTTGGAATTATTTTCACTTGAGCCATTTTCATCATTAGGCCTCTTTCAGAAAGCGTCAATTTTTCTGCGCCACCTTCCTGCGTCACTTTTAAAAGGGTACTAATTTTCCTGCAGCCATCTCTAAGCTTCATTTGTAAAACTATTATATAAACAAACACAAAGAATAATTAATGAAAGAAATACAGTTTGTTCTGTTGCCTCCCATCATTGCTAATTATTAACCCATTAGTCTAAATTACCTAGCAGTAAAGCACAAATAAAGCAGCATTTTATATCTACCAGTCTTCATAATCCATAAAACCTTATGTGCACCTAGAATAGTAGAAATGACATCACATAGACAAGGGAAGCAAAATAAGCACATGCCATTATTTTAAAAACAGCTGCTATTAGTTATGACATGACAATAGACAAGATTAATTTATTATTTTCTACATACATGAGAATGCAACATAATGCACATTTATGAGCACACATGTTAGTTTCCCGCGTGTTCTGTAATGTAATGTATCTTTAAACTAGGTTGAATTAACATACACAGCACAAATTGTTAGCATTATTAATTTATTTATGGAAGTGTGACTTCACGGGTTTAAACAAATTTTTGTTTTCTATCCCGCTCCATCATGTCCAGGTTGCGTTTTGGACTGTTTCCTGTCACTGGCACTAGGCCTACCCACACAAGTGAGGTACTATTTTTCTTGAAAGACTTTGGGGAATGAGGGGTGGAAGTATGTGGATCCACACAGATTCCAGAACTTTCCACCACAGAAATGTGAGGACATTTTTGGGACACATTTTTAGGTTTGCAAGGAATTCTGGGTAACAGAACATGGTGAGAGCCATTCAAGTCACCCCATACTGGATTCCCCTGGGTGTCTAGTTTTGAAAAATGTATAGGTGTGCTAGGTTTATATAGGTTCCAGCAGAGCTAGGGTTCAAAACCTACAGCTAGTCACTTCGCAAAAAAAGGGTCAGTTTTCACAGTAAAAATAAAATGTGTTCACGTTGCGTTTTGAGCCGTTTCCTGTCACTAGCACTAAGCCTACCCACACATGTGAGGTACCATTTATATTGGGAGACTTCGGGTAACACAGAATTGTAGAGCAACTGGTATTACCTATTTATTTCGATGCATTTCTGCCTTCCAAATGAAAGTCACTGTGTAAAAAAGAAGTAATTTTGAAAAATGACCTAAAATTCTCATGCTAGTATGGGTGCTCACATTTCAAAAATGTGCAAATATCTACTGTTTCTAAACTCTATATTTTGTTCTAATTTCAGAAATACATAGGTGTCTTTCATACCGATTTTTCCATGTATATATTTTCCCAAATTAGTTGCTATATACCTCGTATATAATAAAAAATAACATTGCAAAACGCTGCTCAGTTATTGGCTCTGGGGTCATCGGGTTCTTGGTGTACCTACAAGTCCTATATATCCCCACAACTAGATAGTTCCAGCCGATGTAACAGTATATTGCTTTCAAACAGCTGTCACAATTAGAAGAAGTTACAGGTCAACATGTTGGCTGTTTTTTTTTAACTAACTTTCAAATTTCCTATATTCAACTGTTAGTTACTATAAAGAAACCTTAAAGGATCTACACAATTGACCCCTTGCTGAATTCAGAATTTTCTCTACTTTTCTAAAATGTATAGCTTTCCAGGATCCATTATTGCTTTCATACCCATTTCTACCATTAACTGGAAGAGGGTTGAAAGCACAACAAATAGCAACAAATAGGCTATGTCCCAGTAAAATGCGAAAACTGTGTAACAAATTTTGGTTTTCTGACAAAAGTCTGTCAGTCCCTACAAGCTGGGAAAATTGTGATTTCAGCCCCACAAACCCTTTGTTGATAAGATTTGCACAGAAAAAAGACAGAAACTTTCATGTGCAGCACTTTTTTCAAATTTTTCCCCAAAAAACAAAACTCAGCTGTATTTTGGCTAATTTGTGGCTCCCCTCCAGGAGAATCCTCAAACCCTGGGTACCTTTAGAATCCCCATGATGTTGGAAGAAAAGCACACAAATTTTGTGTGAATACCTTATGTGGTCAAAACGTTACATGGGCCTAAATGCGAACTACTCCAAATAGATTAAAAAAAAGGCTTATCACAGGGGGGGAGAAAAGGCCTAGCAGCAAAGGGGGTATACTGGTTGTAACGTACATGCAAGATTCATATCTACCTATCCTTCTACATCTAATGTTGGTAAAACTCTTATTATCTGAATTAACCTCTTAATCTACTGTAAGCAGCAGGCTGGAGTGACAATTTAATTCTGTGACAGAGTTAGTGCATTTGTTAATTACCTTAAACCAGACTAAGTAAATTATTAGGTCCAGCATCAAATTGTCATACTTGGGCTCAAGTTGTCAATAGTATCTGTTTATGGACATACAACTGTTTTGGGGACCTGAATGTAATGATCAACTCTGCATCAAAGACAATGCAGATTTTCCTTTCGCAAAGCAATACTTGTTCTGGTACTGTTGAAAAATAAAATGCAGGTGTTATTTTCGCTTTACAAAGATGAGAGAATATATGCAATTAAACCATTCTTCAAAGCTAACTTTCCATTGATACCTCACACACATACTAACTTGAACGCTTCAAATTAATGGCTCAATTATTTCTGTAATGTTCGATCAGAATCCTACTTCAGTTAAAGAAAGAACTCTGGAGGCCCAGAGCCGGAAAACAAAACATTTGTGACAGTGCTATTTTATGTCCTTTTTGGCAGATTAGGCACTGCTTGGTGCAAAACCCTTATACCACTATATTATGAAACAGGTTTCTGGAGGTGGCAATGTGTGACAAGAGTGTTTTTTCAAATTTGTTGTGTGGCATATTTTGGTGATGGGATAGTAAATGAGGCATCACCACACTTGCTATAGGAGTATCAGGATTCAACCACCTTGTTTGTGCTTGCATTGAGCATGAGTGAGTGAATCCTGAATGAAGGACTTCACATGTAGTCCTTCCAGATGGATGTTGCGGTCACACACAAGTTATCGCGAGATTGCAAACTTGCGCGTAAGCTGGCAGTCATCTTGTATGCAACATACACAAAAGCTGCATCTAATTCAGAGGCCACACTTGACTTCACGTCTGGCTACCAGAGGATTTATCCATGTCCTATCATGCCTAATTAAGATACCGTTGCCCCCGTTCCCTGCATACAGTCTTTACTGCCTTCCTATCCTTCCTTGCTGGCCTCTCGCTCCACATCCATATTTAAGTAGCCTAGCTGTACTTACCTGGATTCCCTTGCTTTCTTGTGCTCCTGGCTGGCTCTGCATAGCACCTCCAGCACTTTCTCACAAGCCAGCATCTACCTGGATTCCCATACCTGCTTCAGCTCCTGGCTGGCTGCTCATTGGGCCGCCAGCGCACACTCATAAGACAGTACTTTCTTGGAATCTCTTATCTACTTTTAGCTCCTGGTTTGAAACCGCATAATGCTCCACGCTGGTTGTGGGGTCCTCCTGTCATCCGCATCCTCTCTTGTGACTGGACTACATCTACAGCAATGGAAACAACAATGATACTCATTAGCCAAGTCAGTGCACTGAGCCAGTGGCTCCAACCAATTATATATAGCATGAATTGCTGAACAATACAGAGTGGCTAATTGCAAGTACTGCGATCCATAGGACCGCCGTGCTCGTTCTGTGGCCCAAACACCACCACACAGCGGCCCACTTGCAGAATTCACATTGTGGCGGTTGGACCGCTGCATCTGCAGGGGATCCAGCAGGAAGATGCTGGCAGCACCACTGCAGCACTGCTGAGCATATTATGAGTTGCATGTCCACTGCCCATTTAATGGCAATGAGCCTGTCATGAAAAGGGTGGTGGAGAGACGTCTAAGGGGTCCCTAACAGAGCCCCATGCTGCGCATGTGGGTGCATGCAGGGGGCACATGTTGGTCCCCCATAAAATTGCTCCTCTGTTCCTGCATGGTGTGGCATGCAGTGCCACGCCATGCAGGGACATGCTGCAGACATTTTCATGGCAGTGGTCTGTATGTTAGACGCTCCTATGAACCTAATATACCACCACCATGAGACCACCTCAGCACTGCCCACCCGAACAGGATTACATTTGCAATCTGGTGGGCGGGCACACCAAGACTTTGGCGGTCTGCCAGCAGATGGCATGGTGACGACGACGCAAGAGGACCGCCAATTTTTAATCAGGCCCAGAGACTATAAATAATGGACACAACTAGAGGGCGAAAACGTCCTTTATTTTCATATAACTCAATGTGGATGTTATGTTGGGACTCTGACTCAGTGGCTTACCATAACTGCTATGACTAGTGGTCCCTATGGAAATAATAAAGGAAAAAGCTATTGGTCATACTCCTTCTAATTAATGGGTGATTCCTTGATAAAGGGGGGTTCTCAAATTCATACATGTTGAATGCATGCATTTCTATCATACTTATGATTGTGTTTCTGTAGTATCATAGGTATCACAGACACACGGATATTGGGGTCTTCAGACCGAGATGCATGTCTACTGAGGTACCAAGTCATGGAATTTTCTTTTTCTTCCTATACCCTTCCATTCCCTATCACCCTGTTGTCCATGGGCATAATTCACAGAAACCTATTCAATTCTATTGGGTGTTGGGGATTGTTCTTTTGAGGTATTGAGTGAACTATCTTTGCTCCTGCAAATTCCAGATCTAAGGTGAGTGAAGACATGACAAAGAAGGAATTCCATCCTGGAAAAGGTTACTTTCTTTGACTTTTGAAGAAATACAAAAGCTATAGGTGTGAGTGCGTTCAAAGGGGCCTAGTTCAAAATATTTTGGGCTTTTCCAAATTTCACACCATCCCCTCATTGGACAACTTTGGGGGTCATTACAATGGTGGGCGGAATTGAGTTTGCCCACCATCGTTGCAGTGACTGGGACTGCCGTGCTGTTGCTGCATACGGAGATTGTGTCAAGACCCATTCGGATTCCCTGCTCTCTGCTGTCCCACGCCTCGCGGCCCCCACTTCGCGGGAGCCGCTCGAGGCATTTATTCTGCCGGATTACCTGAACCAACGAGGTGACCGCCGAGGGACGCCAACACCTTTCGGGACTGCGAGGACCAGCGGGCGCTGCGTTATCTGACTCGCCGCAGCTGGTCCTCTTCCCGCCCCTCCCGCTATTTATAGATAGCCCTAGACGCGCTAGCGGGACGCACGCGGAGCGAAGCGCGGAGCTAAGCCCGGGCAAAGGGCGGGCCCTCTGAGGCCTGCAGAGACTGGACTGGGCACTAGACGCTTGTGCTTTTGGGACTTGGGACTCTTGATAGCCAGGTACTTTTATCGACAACTTTTGTTATATTTACTTAGGACAAAGGCGCGGACACTGAGTGTTGTACCCGAGCTGTTTTGTTTTGTTTTAATATTATTATTTATCTTAACTATTTGCAATATTGTTTCAGAATCTGTATAAATTTAAGCTAGTAAAATGTATAAGGAGAAATTAGATGAAGGGCCTATGGATAATTATTTAATCCAAAAAATTACCCAGATTAACTCTAATAGACGTGCCTCTCTTGGCCAGGGGAATCTTTCTATGACCCAGGAGGAGGCGTTTCTAATTGACGTATCTTCGCCTAAAAAACCTCCTATTTCCTGTGGCAAGGTAGTTACTGCGACTGCACAGGTCCATGTTATAAAACTTTCCGATTATCCAGACATCGTGGAAAAACAAAACCATACCCCACCTGTAAGAATATTCAAAAAGGCAAAAACACGAAAGAGAAGGGGGAAGCAAATTTATTTATTTATTTATTTATTTTTTCATTTGTAAAGCGCTCTGCAACCCTACGGGCATCCTGGCGCTGGGTACATAGGCTGAAAAGTACTGTACAAATGCACAAAGTACAAGTACAAGTACAAGCACCTAGAAAAAGCTCACAAGTGGTTAATATGATAAGTAAAAGTACTTGTGTGGGCAATATAGGGTCAGCCCTATCGGGATCACATGTACATAGCAGTGTGGAAGAAACTAGGTCTCCCAATTTAGGAGAAAGGGAGGATAAAATTGGTGTATCTGATTATTCCACAACCGAGATCTCCATATTAACAACTCCGGTTAGTTTGAAACCACACCACATGAGCTTATGTAGTACCTATGTTGACGAAGGGCTATCAGACTCCCCTAGATTTTCTCCTGCTCCACTTACTAATTTAACCCAGATGTCACCACTGAAAACCACTACTAATATTACTAAAAAAAGAGGGGGTTGCCCCATGCCGACTAGGGAAGCTAAAGTACAGAAGAGGAGTTTGACTCCAGTTGTGACTGACACGGCGACCTTACCATCCCTCCCAGTTTTACCCCAATCGATAACTGATTCCTGTCCTTGGGGTGAGACTGGTCTATTAGTAAAATTAGAAAGTCTGTTAAAAGGCCTAATTCAGCCACTGTTGGAAAAAATGAATTCGTGTAATATCAGATTTGATCAGCTAGATAAAAAACTAGGGAGAAATACACAATTACTAGCTGATCTGATACAGGAGGTGTATCGCATGAAATCTAGTGGTTTACCTATGTCAATGGCGACTGCTCCTAAATTAGCATCACCTTGCCCAGTCCCCCCCCACAAAAATTGCTCACGAAGGGATAAAATTGACTGGCCCTATATCCAAAAGCGTTCCACCTGTAACTGTGTTAAAAAAGAAGCCTGAAATTAAATCTGTGAGTAGTGTAGGCGGCGAAGGTGAGGGAAAAATGTTGGTAGAAGAAAGACCACAGATATCCCAATCTAAGGCCATTAAGGAGAATGGCACCGCAAATCCTTATAATAGAAAACTGTACCAAAAGAGAACGGTTGACCTACCGCCTGAAGCTGCCCCCTACACTATAGTCATGGCAGGTGTCCCCGAGTTACTTATGGATGCCAGGGAAGATTACCATGCATTAAGAAATAAAGTAACACATTGGTTATATAATAACAGACCCCTGCCAGCGCATATCAATGGAGAAATCCTGACTGTGAGGCGATCAGTTTGGGTGGGTTCTAGACCCAAAGACAAGAAAGGGGATGTTATTATTGTAAATTTTAAAGACCACAGAGCGGTCCGCCATATAGGAGATTGGTATGAGTCAAAAGGCAGAGACTCAATCTCTACTCACTATCTTAGTTATTTCTATCCGTACTGTCCAGGACAAAACCCTGGAGACAGGGATAGAGTAAGACATCCTGTAGATTGGTTCTCCTCAAACCAACGTGGATATGGTACGAACCCATTATCCCAACCTGGGAGACAGTTTGGTATTAACCGGAGGCAATTCTTCCCAATTACGCCTGGAATGGATTATAAGAATAACAACCTTTTCTGGGAGAATAGAGATTTTTCGCAACCAGCCTATAATTTTCCAACCCACAATAGATTTGATGTATTTTCGGGCCTTGATTATGTCGATTGACATGAAAAGGTTGCCGATTGGACAAACACTTGGAGTCCAGAAGAGGTCGCTGCTCCTAAAATGAATTTTATAATGTCCACCTTAGGGGAGGGATGCCAAATAACTTTATCTTCAGAACCTACCCTTAATATAAATTCTGGCGCGGGTGATGAGCCTCCTTCTAATACTGCCATCGCCCAGAAGGTAGAGGCCGGGGTTAACAGTGGAAGAGTAAGTCCCCCATGTAAGGAGATAACTTGTGATATCTCCACGGTAGAAGAGGAAGGAAGTAACAATAAAGGGAATTCCTGTACATTCCTATCTTGGAATGTAGCAGGCTTAAAAAAGAAGATAAATAATCCATCCCTGGAGATAATCCTAAATGAGCGGGATGTCGTGGTCCTTCAAGAAACTTGGACCACAGAACCTGTGTATTTAAGCGGGTACAGAACCTTCTTTACTTCAGCTGAGGGTGGTCAATATGGCCATGCGAAGGGAGGCCTAATAACATTCCTTTCGAATAAGCTTAAATATGAGAAAGTATGTTTTAAATCTAATTCAAATTACTACCAACTTATAACCATATGCGCAAAGGGATTTACTGTAATCTTGATTAATTTTTACAATAATATTCCGAAAGATGAAATATTGAATACCTTAAGAACACTTAGGGAAAACATACAACATGAAACAGATAAATTAAATAAGGAAATGGTAATTTTATGGGGGGGTGATTTTAACTGTCCACTCTGTATAAGGGGAAAAAAGGGGATTTGTGGCCTAATGTTAGAACAAGATATAGATCTAACACATTTTGAACATTCCTTGATCGGGGATTTACTTAATGAACTAGTATTTATGTATGATTTGGGTTTTGTAAACGAAATAGCTCAGAACCCTACTCCTTTTCAACCGACATTTATTGGCAGAGAAGCCATGTCCACTATTGATTTTATTCTTGTATCAAATAGTTATAGTCATAGGATCAATAGTTTAAAGATCTTAGAGTTACCCCTAAGTGATCATCTGCCCTTATCATTAGAGGTTGAGAATCCTTTTTATAATCATTCTGAACATATTCTCACCCCAGATATAGCCTCAGATTTGATTTTGGGCAGGCAAAACGGGTATACACTAAAATGGGGCAAGGTCACGCCAGAAAAGTTTTTGGCAAAGCTGATAAATACCTGTTCAGATAGTTTTTCTATTTGCCTAGGGGAGACGTCCTGCTCCATTCAGATTTTAGAGCATTTTGATAAAATAGCCCTTGAAGTTAAGAAAAGTCTGTGGGTGGATCAAAGAAATAAGACTAGGCGTACTAAAAGCTGGTTTGATACCGCTTGTACCAGGGCACTAAGTGATTTGAAATATGCTATCCACAGGTCTCCCCGGGATCACTTAGTAATAAGAGGGTTAAGGAATACTTATAATAAAGCCCTGAAAAATAGGAAAAATGCCATAAAAAAGGAGGCCCTGGAAGAACTCTGCGAGGCTGCACAGTCTAAAGATGCATCCGCTTTCTGGAGGGCAGTTAATGCCCCTTTCCTCTTTGATAGTCATAAGGCGCGCATTGAGACGGTGATCACCGAAGAGGAATGGGTGGAACACTTCTCAACCTTATATAGCTCGCAGGATGATCCTTGCTCTACAAATGTTTTTAAATATGTGAACATTGCTATGGGTGAGGAAAAGTTGGTGATATCCCTGGAGGAAGTTTTTATCGGGCTGAATGCAACTAAGGGTGGAAAGGCTGCTGGCCCAGAAGGGATCCCTGCAGATTTATATAAAGCAAACATAGAGATTTGGGGTCCCATGTTGGTACAGCTCTTTAATGCCGCTCTTGCTAATGGCCTGCATTCATCCTGGTTTACCTCAATAATTGTGCCGATTTACAAGAAGGGTGAGAGACAAAATTGTGCATGTTATAGGCCAATCTCCCTTCTTGATTCATCTGTAAAAATTCTCGGTAGAATAATTTTGGCAAGACTCCAGAACTGGGCTGAGGAAAATGAAATTTTGAGTGACCTACAGTTCGGTTTCCAGAAAGGTTTGGGTACCGTCGAACAATGTTTAAATTTAATGATTATCCAACAAAAATATACTAGGGTTAAAGGGGAACGGTTATATCTTATGTTCGTTGATTTGTCTTCGGCATTTGATTGTGTATCGCATTCTAAATTGTGGGATATTTTGAAAGGGTTAGGTGTCGACGATGCTACAATTTGTTTCCTGAGAGATTTATACTCAGGTGCCACCGCATCAGTTCGATATGGCCGTGGGGGAGAATGTACTAGAAGATTTGGAGTGGGACGCGGAGTACGCCAGGGCTGTGTTCTGGCCCCGTTCCTATTTCTTCTTTACATTAATGGACTTGAACATCGTCTCCTGCAGGAGTGCAGGGACATGCCTAGAGTGGGGAAGAGGTTGATCCCTGCGCTCATGTATGCGAACGATGCCGTTCTAATGGCTCGAACCCCCTTGGCCTTACAGAAACTGTTAGTATCCTTTGAAAAGTTCATGGCGAGCCTAGACCTGAAAATTAACTGTGGCAAAACATACTCCATGAACTGCGGCACAAAATTTGGAAAAAAGTCAAAAAGTATGTTTTTAAATAATGTTCCCTTGGAAAATATTTCGTTTTTTCCCTATTTGGGTATTTTGTTTTATGAACGGGGGGGATGGTCAAGTGCTATAAAGGCTAGAACTCTTTTGTTCCAAAAAACCATAATGGCCGTTAAGACTTTCTTGAAAAAGCTGGGAAAAAACCCAATAAAAGAAATCTTGACTATATATAATGCCACATGTACATCCGTAGCCCTCTATGGTGCGGGACTTTGGGGCTTTTCTAATATTGACCCACTACAAATTGCTGAAAACAAATTTATGCGGGATGTTTTATCTGTACCGCAGAGTGTTTCAACCTATATTTGCCCTATGGAGTTGGGTCAACCTCATTTATCAGATTTAATTAGAATACAGCCCATTCTCTTGTGGCACAGGGTATGGACTACTAATTAATGTGTAGTTAACCGGGCTGTGATACAGGATATTTTGAACATGGAAAATACGGCCAATGTTGAATGGTTAGCATATATTAAGCAATTTATGTTTGATTATGACACTGCGAATATTATGAGGATCCATCATCTATGGGAACTATACCCAGAAGATCTTTGAAAAAACTGAGTCTGGAATACCTCAAGGATAAAAGAAAAAGAGCAGAAGCCAGTAAAAAGACAGTTGCTTTGCATAACTTGATATTGACTGGAGTAAAAGTACAGTCCTATTTGACCCTGTTGATGTCAAATAACGATCGATTTCTTTTAACCCGCTTTAGATTGAATCTTGTTTTTAGACTTCTGTCCTTCCCAAAAATGAATTTATGGTCGCAGACTTTATCAACCTGCCCCTGTGATGATTCCTCGACCCAATCCGACATTCACATTTTATTCTTTTGTAAATTCTATATTATTCCTCGCCGAAAATTTTTAATCCCCTTTCTTAAAGACATGAATTTAAAAAGATGTCATCCAGCGTTCCTAGAATGTCAGAGAATGGATACTGTTTTTACTGTTGTGGTTCTTTTAAGCTATTTTAATCATGTTTTGAAATTAAGGAAAACTATTACTGTAAATGAAATATAATGATAATGTGTATTTTAAGTTAGCTTTTTTATATAGTGTGTTGTTCATGTTGTTACTTTCATGGTTAATGATTTTTAACCGAATAAAGTACTTTCTGATTCTGATTCTGACTGGGACTGCCTGTCTGTAAGGCAACTATCCTGCACGTAGTATTACGATGCGACCGCCACCATGGCGGTTGCATCCAGGCTATTTAACATTGTGGCATGTGCTGCTGGCTAAAAAGCCATGTTGTGCATTTCCCTGCCATGTCGTGCATTTCCCTGCACTGCGTGGAAGGCACCATGTGGTTCCTGCCAGTTAGTGTAGGAAAATGTAGGGGGTACCATGGGTACCCCCCCAATCCCTGCCAGCCTTTCCATGGTGGTTTCCCTGGCATGGGTGGTTGGATTGTAATTTGGCAGATAATGCCTGCTAGGCACCGCCACCATTCTACCCATGCTGACTTCACCACCAGGCAATCAGTACGGTTGCCTCTGGCGGAACCATGGTGTGATGATTCCCCCGCCATCATAATTTGGCAGAGGGAAAATTGCTGTCCGATGGCGGAGGGCCCGCCACCATACTCACCCCCTTTGTTATTGTAATTTTCCTATATTTTCTTTTTGCTCATAATAAACCTTACAGTGAACTCTAAAGTGGGCAGACAGGGTACTGAACAATTTTTAATGAACATATCAGTGATAACTATTCATTGAAGAATTCCCCATCCACTTGCCATTTCTCTGGAGTGGCATGTTCCCTTGGCAGCAATTGGTTGTCAGTTTTGAGCATAGTCTACTTCTCAAATTTTTAATTTGACATATTCGTTCTTCTCTGACTGAGGATAGAGGCAGCTGCATCGTAGACATATTCTAATGACACATTTACAGAAGGGCATGATAGATATTGGGTAGATAGTCAGTCAGTCTGTCAGAAAATGTTTATTTTAACTTATTTATTATTTTAAGTCTTAAAAACATCATACAACCGTATTGAAATTAATCAACCTGGTGCATATGAACACGAATAAAATCACATCATCCAATTGATATAGATAGTGAATGAAAATCTTCCTAAGGAACATGTCACATACAAATATTGCATATCAGTTAAAAGTGCTCCTTCTTGCTGCCGTTCTTGGATACCATATTTAAAAAAGAGAGGTTTTAAGATTACCTTCCACGGTGTCTGAAAATTTATGCAGTCTGAAAGTTGTTATATTTTACATTTCTGTCACAAGTGCATTATCTGCGTTCATCCACTTTTACCCTGTTATGTTTTATAGGGTACCCCAATATAGGCCAGAGTAATCTCCCAACCTTTCACCTAGATTTACCGTACCATTACACTACATAACAGGTTTTGGTATAGACATTTTACCTAGTTAAGCACTGCATAAGATGTTGCGTGGTTTTCCCCCAAAACGAGCCTCATTAATTATGAATGAAGATTCTCTGAATCGCAGCAGGATTACCATCCTTCTGCATAATAACTATGTATAAGGTTCAACCGTTCCGTAATCCACAACAGATGTGACACATCAAGGTAGAATCCCCTGAGGGTACCTTTTGGGTGTATATATACACCATATATTTGCCAAGCAAGCAGAGGAGAAAAACGTCCCTGCTGAAACTGACGCGAGACGCTGAGTTCCCTACACACAGACACTCCAGCTCGCAGTGGTCTAACATCCGTGGGGTGTCCATCCCGAGACCAAGTGGGGTTCCCACAGTCTCTCACTTCAGGTAATGGGGTTAGCTTCAGCTTAGGGGGAAGCTTGGCTCTACACCTACATACATGCTAAGTACATCTAGTAAGAGTTGCATCGTAGGAGTACGCATTATTATTGTCATGGATTTATATGCTTGCATATATCTATTATTTTAGCACTATGGGAGAGATCTACCATCTATTTACTCTGTTGGTGCTTAATATTGTTTATATCTGTTTCTGTCATATGGTTGTTTCAGCACACATATTTTACACTAGAATGATGCTGGTTCAATAAATGCTTATTGAAAATGCCCCCACCATATATTCTGTGTATCTCTCTGAGACAGAGTGAGCATGAGTGACTAAGCGAAAAGTACTGTACTGTTTCCACAATCCCTGATGGGACAGAGTTGTCATTTTTGATAGTTGCCAGGCACTATTCTCTCCTTCGTAAGAGGAATTTATAGTGGCACTGTCAGCTGGCTAGGTATATGGACAAACATACCCAGTGGGGTTGTCTCGAATCATTCTGGGCACCAATCCCACAGTCAATGTTGTTTGAAAGCTCACATCCTATATAGGTTTATAGGAACTACACGACAACTACTTTTACTTACTATTGCCTTACTATTGTTGAACCTATTCTTAATCTTAATATATTTGATTTAAGTGTGGGGTTTGGCATAGTGTCAACATAAGGATACAACTCTTCTACCATGAATTTAGCATAAACTGGATAGACAGCTTCCCCTTTATATAATGCATATCCTGTTCTCTAGATTTATTTTTTATCGGTGCACGTAATTCACTCTTTCTTGTCCCTATCTGTAGATTTCTCATGTCTTATATCTAATTCCAACACCCTACATATTCCCTCCAGGTGCTTTCTGGTGCTCTTGGCCCCTTCAACTCACTCCGCATGATCACATTTTTGCATAGTGATGACAGTTTATGTACTACCCCTATCTCCAAGACCATTGAGAGTCTTACAGTCTCAGTGAAAGCTAGATCTCTCTATGATGTTAATCCTGTATTCATTCTTTTTTCCTGGGTCATTGCTCACCATGGTGGTGAATATAGGCTTTTAGGGAAACAACCTTTACAACGCAACTTTTACAACGCACTACCATTACAACGAAACTTTTACAACGCAACATCCATTACAACGCATGTTTTTACAACGCAGTCATTACAACGCATGACACTACAACGCACACCACTACAACGCGTGCCATTACAACTCAGTCATTACAACGCATACCATTACAACGCATAACTTACCATCCAACACTTACCCTACTGTTGCACCCCCTGGAGTTAGAATAGTAATTTTTACCCCTACACTATCCAACACTTACCCTACTGTTGCACCCCCTGGAGTTAAAATAGTAATTTTTACCCCTACACTATCCAACACTTACCTTACATGCAATGTAATGTAATGTGTTGTAATGGTATGCGTTGTAAATGTAGTATGCGTTGTAGTGGAATGCGTTGTAAAGGTAGTTTCAAAGAATTCGTTCTAATGGTATGCGTTGTAATGGTGTGCGTTGTAATGGATGTTGCGGTGTAAAAAATGCGTTGTAAAGGTAGGCGTTGTAAAAGTATGCGTTGTAACGTCATACATCCAGGCTTTGAAGGCATTTCCCCTCTTCATATTCCCAATTTGGTTTGCAAATTAGGCTGAACAATTTGAAGCCACACTGGAATTGTGGGTGGATCATGGCAGCAAAAGCAGCTGAAACAGGTCTGAGGGACATATCTCAATAGCATTTATTACAGTTTTTAAGCCCACTTAGTAATACCAAGTCTCTCACTTTGAGTGTTTCAATATGATCTTTACACATTCGTACTCATATTTTTCACTGTTTC
This sequence comes from Lissotriton helveticus, assembly GCF_964261635.1. Lineage (NCBI taxonomy): Eukaryota > Metazoa > Chordata > Amphibia > Caudata > Salamandridae > Lissotriton > Lissotriton helveticus. Next base: position 338,112,295 of record NC_136063.1, on the reverse strand, counting down.
TAGTGTATTAGGCCCCAAGTACCATTGAAATTTGACACTTTTTTCTCTAAATCCCAGCATCTTGCAGCCTTATTCATCAACGGGCCGTTTTGCGAGCCCCTAATAGCGATTCATAGCGAATCGCTATTAAGGACTCGCAAAACGGTATTCATGTAGGAATTGCTAAATAAATAGCGATTCCTACACATTCCTTATTTGCGAGTAGCAAATTGCTAATCGCAAATAAGGATTAACTCCCCATTCATTCCTATGGGCCAAAAGGCCCATAGGAATGAATGGGGAGTATTCCTTATTTGCGATTAGCAATTAGCTAATCGCAAATAAGATAGCGATTTAAAGGGTGCCAGGGGTGTCCAAAGGACACCCTGTAGCACCCCTTAAATGCAAATTGAAACAGGTGTTGCGCACACACATGTCCAAAGGACATGTGTGTGTGCAACATGCAACTTAGAAAAATGCTTTTAAAAGCATTTTTCTAGGTTTTTGCTATTTACCGAGAGGTCTGACCTCTCGGTAAATAGCGGCCCAAAATTGCATTTTCGCAATTTTAAAATGCTTCATGAATTGCATTTAAGGAATCTCAAATAGAGATTCCTTAAATTCAATTCTTCGCAAATGTGCGAATTCTTAAATAGCGAATTTTGCATTTGGGATGATGAATCCCAAATGCAAAAATTGCACTCGCAAAAGGCAAGATTCTGAGAATCTTGCCCTTTGCGAGTGCAATTTAGCTTGATGAATCAGGCGGTTGGTGTTATCCATATTTACCGCTAGCCTTTCCTTATTACAGTACCTCAAGAATGTATTCAATTTATTGAGTAGACCTATTTCAGTCATATCTATTATGATCAGATCGTCCGCGTAAAGATAGCAAGTTATATGGGTGACATTCATTTTTGGGCTAAGGTCCTTTGAATCGGCAAAAACAGATGGGAGGTCAGCGGTGATTAAATAAAAAGCAGGGGAGCTAGAACACACCTCTGCTGTAACCAATTCCTAATAGCAGTTTTCTGGGTCAATCTTCCTTGTATAGCTATGATCACCAGAGCCCAGATTTGTAAATGTAGACCCATTATGATGTTAAGGAAGCCCCTTGGGATTTTCAATTTCGTCAGCATTTCCCATAGACATTTACGACCTACCAAATCAGAAGCTGTATGGAAGTTACAAAGCAGCAAAATAGACGGCCCCTTTGTTTCATTGACTTCCGTGAAAGCGACCACAGACTAAAACCATGGTCTGTTGTAGAGAGTTCTTCTTTAAACCCTTCTTTGCTCTATTGGTACAGTTCGGTGTAGTTCTGCCCATTCATTATGTCTACCTAAGATGATCTTTGTTAACAGTTTTTCACCTTCATCAAGGAGGTTAACCAATCTATATTTTTTTGTGTGTCTTCTCTCTTATAGATTGGTATTGTTTGCGCTCTTTACATTTTTGGGGACCCGGCCTGTTGATAGAATTTCCTGAAAGATAAGTAGAAAATTTTGCCCAGCAAACAGCTGTAGGTTTAATTATGACAGCTGGTAAATTGTCTGGGCCTGCCACTTTAGTCAATTTCTGAGTCACTATAGTGTATTTGATGTTTTCCAAGGAAAACATGGTTTTAATATCCTCATCTATCCTGGTCCAATCAATCGTACTATTTACCTCTATCTCACAACCAGTTCCATACATATTATTTGGGGTTTTCAAGTGACTGGAGTACATTTCAAACTCGTATTTTATTTTTAGTTTGTTTTCCCCTTTTCTTAGGAGGCTATTTAATAGCATGCATTCTCTATCAAACCAGACATTTCCTTTTCTTACGGCCCTTTTCTGCTTCCGCCTATTAGCCTTTAGCTCCACCTTTAGGCATTGTAACACTTGACAAATTATATTACCACACCATTTTATACAATCCATCTTCTGATTACTCTTGGACACTCTGTTTCTGAAGCAAATAACTCAAAGTATTTTTATTGCAAGACCACACCATATCATGCACTCCAGGACCATCTTCTCAGTTGGCTTTATCAAAACTAGGGGTTGCTGACTACTGTAATGTTGAACTTGCAAAGAGACCAAATGGGGGTTGCTGCTTTAAAAACATGGGAGTGAAATAATAAAGTCTTAAAAAGGAGTTGGAAGGATGTGCTTGATTTGGACGAGAGGCTGGAACTTCAGCTGCTGTACATTCCAGTACTGATCTCCAAACTCATTGGTAGCTACTGCTGTGGTGGCAGTGTGGTGTTGATGCTGCCAGTTTCCTCAATGAACAGGGCATTTCTCAACACTACTCTTGAAGACGCTTGCTGCCTTCCTGTTTGGTGTACCCACACGTTCTGCATGAGTCTTGTCTTATAGTCAACTACTGTTCAAATCAAGGGGGGAGGGGAAAATTATATTAACATAGTGAAAACACCACAAAAGACTCCACACCAGTTGCAAGGAATAGAGAATATTTATCTGACTAAATTGACAAAAATCCAAAAAGTAGAACTTAAGATATGAATTTTGAAGAATAAACTGTTATATAGTGCGTAAAGGTCAAAAGTGCATATGGGTCACTTGAGGTAGAGCCACCGTTTCAGGTCAAACTTGATTTACACAGTCAGGTCGATGTGTTGAAGTCGTACCTCACAAACATGTCTTCAGATTGGCCCTGCATCAGCATAGAAGGGCACTGCATTGCTTCCGATTGCTGTAGAGGTGACAATGCATCGATTTTGGATCAAAACAGCTTCAGAATCCACTTCTGAGGACCAGGACTGGAGGGGCACATCAGGCAAGGAAGGGCTTACTGATTTCATAGACAAACAGCTGATGCAGAGTTGAAGGAAGTCTTTGATGGCCCTGAGACTTCAAGAATAGGGGGCAACCCAACAAGCCCTTGGGGAAACTTGGGTTCAAAAATGTAAAGAGCATGTCCAGTCTCTCTCAGTCCCAGATAAGAAGCATCAGGCAGGAGGCCAACACAGCAAAGCAGGTAAAACACACAAGATGATGGACGGAATGTTGCACAATGGCAAAACATTCACCCCCAGTCACAGATCTGGGTTTAATCTATTGTTATTTTGCTCACCAAGCCACCCCAGTTCAGACATGGCCATATGCAAATCAGTCTTGACAATGTGTGTAGTCCCTCCTACAGCAAAGCAATCCACAGGCAGCAGCCTGATACAGCAAAGGAGTAAGCACCAGTCCCTCTCGCAGTCCAGCAGCCATTCTTACAGGCAGAATGTCCTTCGTTCCAGCAAAGTTCTGATTTTGGTGGTGTCAGGGGTCCAGTACTTATACCTAGCTGTGACTTTGAAGTGGGGGGAGACTTCAAAGAGGCTTCCAAATATCACAAGGTCCCTGCCTTTCATGTCCTGGCTATACAGTTACTCCAGGGTGGCATGCAGCTCTTTGTGTGAGGACAAGCACAGCCCTATTCAGGTCCAAGTGTCAGCTCCTCCCTCACCAGCTACCCCAGCTCCTTTGTGTGTCTAAAGGGAATGTGCAAAGCTCAGTTGTTATCCAACCCAGACACGTATTGAAAAACAGGCAGAGGCTCAGAATTTTTAAAGTAAGAAAATGCCAGCTTTCTAAAAGTGGAATTTTCAGACTTACAATTTAAAATCCAACTTCACTATCAGTTTTGGTTTAAAATTGTGAATCCAAAGACACCAAACTCCAATTCTCTATCTTTTACCAATTGGAAATTACACTTAAAAGATGAGGCAATCCCAATGTTACCCTATGAGAGAGGTAGGCCTAGCAATAGTGAAAAATAAATGTATTTGTTTTCACTTCCAGGGCATGTAAAACTCAAAAATACATGTCCTACCTTTTAACTGCTCTGCACCCAGCCATAGTCTTCTATGCCAATGACACTGTTGTGATTCTCTCCCTCAGTCAACCCACAGTCAACAAGAGCAACTTCCATGTTACCCTCACCTCACGGGTCTTAAATCAGAAATGGCATGTAGAACAAGCCCCGACCTCTCACTACACACTAGCTTCATGCCTTTATATGAAGCAATTCAAACAATGAGAATCGAAAACAGCATCCAGTCTCTAGCCTCAAGTCTCCGTCCTCTGGCACTCAAACGAGAAACTGAACAAACAAAATCAGGAACCCTGGAGCAGAGGACATCCTTCTATGCAACCACGAGCCTCATGGAACTCACACCATGTTTTGTGCAAAAATGCAAAGTAATTGAGGAGTCCGTGGCCCAATGTGCACACACACGCACAAACCCACATGTGCAAACACGCACACACACACACACACACACACACACACACACACAGCACAATAAGAGAGATGTCCGTCTGATGCTACAGCATATGCAGATGATGCATAGTGTACAAAATGGATGTCAGGTCCAGTACCTGAACGTGGAACACTGAACATAAAATGGCTCCTAGATAAATCTGGTGGTACACTTCCTTTTCAAAAATAGTCCAGAGAGAGCTTATTCAGTATAAATGCCTGTCCAGATCTCCAAAATCGTCCCAAGCACACCACCCTACGTGATAAATAGCCTGATTTAACTACCATAATGTCATGGCTTGAGAACCTGCATGCTCAAATAACAAATAAATAACAAGATCAACAGTAGTCTACAGTAGTTTGTGCCTATCGCAGTCTTATGACCTAAGCATCAGCCAATCGAATTGAAAAAATAAATCGGGGAACGATGCAGCAGACAAAGAGTTTACTTTCAGTTCAGATGACATCTAAAAGAACAATTACCAACAGGTAACAGGACACTGAAGAAGAGCTACACACACAGGGGTTTATTTACAAGCCCCTTGCGCCACCCGTACGTCACTTTTCCCTATGCTAAAATGACGCAAAGGTGGCGCAAGGGGCTTTAAATAAGCCCCACAGTCTGTACAGTGGCCCTTTCGTCTATGAACCTAGATTAAACTGAAGGTTTTCAAAAGGCACAGTAACATTCGCAATAAAAAAAGCTCACAAACAATGCTGACAGATGACAATCGCAATGGTGCACAAGTGGGCTGCTAGAATAAAACACGAATAGCCTCAGTGGAAAACAAGCAAGTAGCATATTCTCATACACATCCACTATAAGGGAAAAAACGTGTTACCCTTGTAGTAAACTATCACACAGAATATCGTGGAAACCTATGCTTTAGATGCTGAATATTGATCCAAGAGAAAATCAGGTACTATGGGGTCACCAGCTGCATTTCATTAGCTTCCCTGCAGTTTGCTTGTGAAACAGGATGCTGCGAAGGGGTGTGACAATAGGTTCATGTTGTCACTCTGCTTCAATCAAGTTCTAGCTTGCAGGGGTGACCAAAGGGTCCAGATGCAACTTCTCCTTGTATAATGGTAGCAAATAATGTAGCTTCAATGCAGACAACCATCAACAACACAGGTACTGCATCTCTGGCGCTCACCCCTCCCCTACCTTGGTTCCTTACATTCCTTTTGACCGTTTGCAAAACTATATTAGAATGTGCTTACATTTGTTGGAATAATGTGTTGCTTGTACTGTATTTTGCTGATTTATATACATGTCTCTGTTTTATATAACACCCCATTGCGATAGAATTGTGGCATACCTCATTCCATGTCTTAGACGCTTTCTTTCCACCTTTTCAATCAGACCATAGTCCAACTTCATTGTGCATAGGCATAGACCTTGGTAGCACATTAAATACTTGTCATCAGTGTGGGAAAATGGCTATGGGAGTAAAGAATCAATGTTATTAGGACTTAACATAACTCTTTTCCTGGGATGCATTTCCCTTAGCCTCAGGAACCACAGCCCCTACTCCTGGGGCTTCATGGATTGCTGCTCTCCACACCCCTTTAACAAACCAGATATGTCCTTCACCTGTTCCACGAGGAGTTAAGGACAGAATTGTATGCTCCCCTGGGGTGAATGGCAGCACAGGGGATGGGCTGATGTTACCTTACAGCTCTGGGTCACTCTGGAATGTGGTGTAAAAGTGATGAGATACCCCAGGCTGTCCTGGTAGGTGTCCTGTTCTGTGGCACCCCAAACCTCATCTGCCCTCATTGTTCCTCTGGCATGCGCACTGTGTGGGAGGAAGAGATGAGTGCCTTACTTATCCCAACGCCACAAAATACTCCATTCATGCTACCACTATGGTGCCTTCTATTCCTCTCCATGACAGCAGTGTGCCAAAATCCTTCAGGGTGACGCACCACCTGCTCTCCTCCCTTCTTGTCATAGCTGTTAATATTTAGGAAGACCTATTTAACTGAGGATGCCTACAAATACGCTGCACCATGATTGCAGTCGGACACCCTTCTCACGCCGTAGGATAAAAGCTCTTGAATGACTCATTGAATTAGTTCTTTCATAATGTCAGAGGGAGAGATGATAAGTAAGGGGATACAAGTACATGAGAACTGTTTTCTGCATATCTCAAAGCATGTGCAGGAGTGGGAAAAACAGAGGGGCATATTATCAAGGGCCTTATCGCCGCTTTAGCGTGACTTTTTCCCGCTATAGCGGCGATAATTTCATAGCCCTATTAGCAAGCTGTCTCTAACAGCAGTTAGCGACATTGCATGTCAGCGATACTTATCGCTAACGACATGCAAAGTGGGCGTACCCAACCTGTTAGCGACTGAAAGCCGTCGCTAACATCGCTATCGCCTATTATCAACGCAGGCACAGCGATAAAAAAATTCACGCTAAGCGCTAATATCGCCAAAAACTAATGCCTGCTCAGACAGCTTCTTAACCTGAATATCCAATGGGAGTTGGATATTCAGGTTAAGACCCTATTGGCGTTAATGCCTGAATATCGCTGGATTTCCAGTGATATTCACGCATTGAGCTGCTATCGCCGGATATTTATCGCATTTGAGATAAATGTTGCTAATAGCACGTTATCTCTGCGATAAAATCCTGCGATGCACGGCGATAAACAAATATCCCTAAGCTCATTTAGCAACAAATATCCCTAGTTGTTGATAATATGCCCCAGATTTTTAAAACAACCAGGTTTGAAAGACTTACATAGACTAAGTCACAGTGCTTATTGTTTAAAGAGTGGTACTGATCATATTTTTTGTTTCAAATTTAAATTCCAAATCCTCCTAAAGGGAGGGATTCGCCATTAACATGGATCGAGTGCTTTACACTAAATAAACACATTGAAACCAAAACATGTATTTTTAATTTCAAGTAAAAAAGATTAACAACATGCATGGAGAAATAAAATAAAATGCAATAGCATGTACCTGGAATGGTTTAAATGCAGCAATGACTGGCAAAATATAAACATGGTGATGTGAGAAGAGGATCCTTTCCAGTGATTAATAGTCCAATAGTCCAAAGCCTGGGTATGACCTCGATTACACTTGTAATGTTAAAAATGTTGAGTATTTTTTTCAAGAAGATTGTGTAGTGATTAAACACATATAAATTATTCATTCACTTCACTTTGTAGTCATGGTGCATTTATATAGGTAGAGAAAAGAAAGTGTTATATCTTGAAAAATATATATTATATATATTAGTGTTCTTTCTTTTTGCATACTCATCAAAACAACATGCCAATGAATTTTGCAGTTTCTAAACATATTTATCTAGTATTATTAAACCATGAAAACACTCTGCGTATAAATGTAGAAGTCCAGTTTGCTATTTTTGTTATCTTATTAAAACACCCACCATGTCTCACTATTCCTTCTTCAAATGCCTGCTTTGTGAATTTCACATAAGATCACAGCCTGGTAGCATTTCAAACTCATCTTCACCACCATCACATCTTGGGAGTCATGCTCTGTAAACTTCCACTTGATAGCTTGTGCTGCTTTTATTCCATCTCACATTACTTCTGGATCATCGGCAACATATTGGCTTTCTCTGAATAGGCTGTTACTTTCCTGTGCTTGATGTCTTTGAATTATAAAGTACCATACCCATCTGCACAGGAAAAAGAGATCTTATATACACACATGCCACTTTCACATATTTATATCTTGCTGTGCTGTTGTTGATCTCTCTCCTTGTTTCCACTTTAGCAGTAAAGGTCACCATTGTTTTTCACATTCTTCTTATTGAACAATAAAACACCTTGTTCAGAAATATTAAACTTACATTAAGACGTCACCAATAAAGGAGAATAATTAATCCACATCTTGCAATGCCAGACACGCAATACATTAAAATGTGCCCAGTGCTATTTATAATATGTATGAATTGTATTCACTTCATGGTCACATGCGACGTATCTAACATTTAGATTCAGATGTACTAATGTTTTACTAGTTTGCGAATGTAAACACAGGAGAATGCAATGTGCTAAACAGAAGACAGTTCTTTCGCAAACATTGCATGGACACTCAGGTGAATAAAAAAACTAAAAATAGCAAATACAATGTGAGGATATCTAATAGCCATTACTTAATCATGTCAAGTCAAGTCAATGAAAGCTTTATTCGTTTGTTATTATACCAATCAGAGAAAAAGCACATACACAACAAGAACATTTCATGTAAAATTTCAAGATAAAAAATACACAGCAGTTTGTTTAGGGTGTCATAAAACCATACAGATACAAATGCTATCATTTCAAACCTGCTATTCACAGTAAAGGAAGTGCCCAGAAGTGACAGAGCATCAAATCTCATACGTTTCTGCTGCTGGATCGCCTTCTTTAAAAACTTAGCTACTCTCCACCCAACGTGTTCATCTTCCAATAGCTGCAACCAGATAAAAGCTGGACGGCATTACCTTACACCTTGACGTCTTAAAAGTGGAAGTATCCACACTTTCCTCAACTGTACATAAAATTTACAAAAAAATATTTAATGAATCGTGGACTGCTCAGAACGTTTGTCACAGAGACAAAGTGTCACGTTTCATGACCAGTCATTCATGGATGGTGTTGTCATTATTCTATGGACATTACCCAATCTAAATCTAGTCAGAAGCATCCTGTTGAAGGCTCCAGGTACAAAAAGTAGGTAAGGCTCCATTCGTATATAGGAAAGCGTTAGCTGGCGGTGCTTAACACTAGGTTTCACCATTTCCCCCGCCATTTCCAATGAGCGCAATAGTTGTAAACCCTCCATTCTCAGTGACTTTCTCGACACGGCTAACATAGTGGTGGGATTCCCAAAATATTCCGGATAACCTAGGTTCTTCATGAAACTACATATAAACGTAATCCACTCAAACGCAAACTATCCAGCATTATATCTCTATTTAACTTTGTCTGCTCCTTGGTCCAGATCCTATGCCATAAGAGTACTGGTTCCAATCGGATGAGATCTGAAATAAAAGAAAAACCCAGCTCCTCATGGCAAACAAAGGAGGACGTGCTAGAAGGAGCAGACAAAATATACCGCAAGAAAGAATTTTCCACCTGCTGCAGTGGGAGGGTATTAACAAAACCCCACACTTCTGTCCCATACATAGCAGCTGTGATGCACTTTGCTTTAAATATTTGCAAAACCTCCCCATGCGGCTTCTTCCCCAATTTCATAGCGAAGAATGCTAGGGCTGTGGTTGATCTAATGAACGCAAGTTTTTTTAGTAGTTATCGCCTGGGACCAGGTGTCATTCTGGCTGAAAAGAGTACCGAGATACAAAAAATTCCTGGTTGTGGCTAACTTATTGCCATCCAGAAACATTTCCCTTACTCTCTGGATCCCTTTGCCGCATTTCATGACAAAAGTTTTAGAAATGTTAATACTAAGTCCCAGGTCTTTCATGAAGCCATTATAACTGTCGAGGACCCTCTGCAGGCCATTTTGTGTCTGCGCCATTAAAACCACATCGTCTGCATATAGAAGGGCAGGAACACGGCAACCTTCCAACTTGCTGGAAATCTTGTCCCTGCCTAATCAGTGCTTCACCCAGGCCATTTATGTGCAAATTAAAAAGGAAGGGGGCCAGGACACAACCCTGCCTGACCCCTCTCCTGATGGGGAATGAATCTCTATGCTCCCCTCCTATGCCATAACGTACACTGGCAGAGGCTCGGTTTTACAGTAGTTGCAGCAGCGCTATTATGTTTGGGTCAACTCTCACTGCCATGAGAATCTCCCATAGCCTCCCATGCCTTACGTAGTCGAAGGCCGCAGTGAGGTCCACGAACACCAAAAAGAGACAGCGGTTTTTTGCTGTGGTATATTTGCCAATCAAAATAGACAGGTTTAAGCTTTGTTCTGTAGTGCCTAGCCCTTCTTGAAAACCATACTCTAGGTCGGACAATACCTGTTTGCATTCTCCCCAGTCTTGCAATCCCTACAGAACAATGCAGCCCTCCACTTTTACCATTGAGTCGAGAAGGGAAATCAGCCTATAACACCCCAGGTTGCGACGATCACCTTTTTTCAATATTGGGATAATTATTGATTCCACCCAAGTCTTTGGTATTGATGTTCTAAAGCTGGCTTTTATGACTTGAGTTATTATGGGACCCCAGAGGGAGATATTGTAGTGTAGTTCCTTTATTCCCAATAGGCTCTGCGCATTGGAATAACATAAACAGCAGTTTAGACGTAGGACTGAAGTCATCTAGGTCTCTACTGACTATATTAGACTTAATTAGGTTTGCCAGCTAGCTCAGAGGTCACTAGAAACTGTCTCGAATGTTCAGGAAGGAGTTAACTTTCCCTATTAGACAAGAAGGGATTCATTTCTGACAACCGCATAAACATGACAACTTTGCTCCCTCACAATAAAGAGTATATCTCTAGAGTCGTGTGAAAACAATAGACAGCTATTTCACTCAGTCAATCGTGCATACTTAGTTTCACCAGAGTGCAGAGAAATAAAGAGACGGGCGTTTTCAATAAAGGTTGTTATTTATTGAGCAGTCCTCTTTCTCATGCAAGAGAAGTGAATTGCCACAATTGCAATACTTATCATGAAGTAAAGTGCGTACAGTAAAAGTAGTGTTATGAAATAATACTGTAAAAGCATTGATATGGTTTCTGAGCCATATGATACTTTAAAACGGATAAAATATATACATATATAACATCATTGACTAAACGTACTCAACTGGTGCTTCTAAGATACGCCTACCCCGGTGTACCTGACCTAAGCCTAATACGTGGGAAGGAGTAAGTAAGTTGCAGTTTAAGGTAAGTTAGGTTTTTGCCAAGAATCTGAGTCAAGAATTCTCTTAAGGTTTTAATCAGCTCCGTACCTTGGTTTTAGAATGAAGGAGGTCTTGTATCTCTCTCTCAGGACTCGATCTCCCAGCAACCCGCAAGGGTGACTGGAAATACCGGAGCTGGATTTCTTCGGCAATAGAAAAGACAGCGTCTCCCTCAGTGCGTCAAAGGCGAGGTTCGGCTTCCTTCGGCACTCGCATCAGCTGGGCGTCGGGCAAGTAGATAGCCGCTCTGCTCCAAACCACCGTGTGTTTGCTTAAGGCAACGTTGGTATATTTATACCTGGAAGGTGCCGGGTTTGACGTAAGGTTGGACATAAGACGTCACTAAGAACTAACAGTTCTTTCTGGACTCCAGGAGTTCTTGTGCAAATTAAAACAAAAGCAGGGGGAATTCCCGGGCTGCTGGAGGCTTGGTTTGTTTAAAGAACGCGTTGTACTTTCTAGGAGTCTATGGGAGTAGCCTCTCCGTATTTGGACTGCAATGGCTATGACTAAATATGGACATGATTCTTATGCCTTTATAAGGATATGTTTTGTTATAACCACATAAGGGCATGAATCAGGAATATTTAATTAGGGTCCTAGATACATTCACAACACCCACTCCATGTATAATGTCCATCATTACTAAATACTAAGCAATACTAAACATATAACGATTCATGTGTGTTTTCCAACCCACCCCAAAATACATAAATTGCATTTGAAATGGTGTATGGTATATACACGAAAATGAGTATTTATACTGTACGTTTTTCAAGCAGTGGTATCATTCAGAAAATGCATATATGAATATTGGCTGAATGAATTGCGAACATTACATTTATGAAATGGCTCTTAATACAGAAAAGAAGGTCAAGACCATTTCATAACATATTTACAAAATACTGTACATGTGCTAGAGGCTGAGGAAAAATATTGTCTCTAGTGTCTCTAAAAATAGAAGTTCTGTTCTCTAAGAATAGTTCTACTTTAAGCAGAGTGTCATGTGCCAAAAAAAGGAAATATTTTGGAAGTGGAAAAAATAATTTCGCTTTCAGGGGAAAAAATAGTTCCAATTGATTTCAGTAGTTTAGTTTTATCAACAACTGAAGGCCGAATTCAGAGTTCAGGGAACGCTGTGTGCTCGTTGTTTTAAAAGTCATTCTCGTTGTTAGGAGAGAACATCATATCAGACAGGGTTGCGAAAAATTGGTCTACAACAGTAGGTGAGAGTTCGACCAAGTTCGAAAAAGCTGCAATAGTGCATATGTGAGAATCATTGCCATCATCGATGTCGGGATCAGCAATGCTCACAGAAGGTTGTACATGTGTGGTGCTGCTTTCATCTCGTACTTCACCGCCACCTAATCGTAATGGTGAAGTCTCAACGAATGCCGTCATCAGAATAGGTGGCCGCTGGGGACAACACGATGCATGAGCCGTTACTGAACCAAGCAAAGTATCGATATCCGTTGGTACTGCTGATGGTAGTATAAGACAGACGTCCAACACGCATTCTTCTCCGCATAGCAGACATCGAAGCACAGGTAAGATGCAATCTTGCCAGATTGGTCTGAATGAAAGAAACCAAGTTGTATTCAGATCTCTTAGCCGGGCTAATCTGAGGACTTTAGTGATTCAGTCTCGGTAGCGTATTGCTAGGATCGTTTCTTGCATCGTAGCTGGAGTTTTGTCTGTAGCTTGGCTTGCCATATCGGAGCAGAAGGATCAAAAATAAAATTCCTGCTACGAGTCCCAAAAGAAGAGGCAGGCCGCCGAATAACGAATGCACAAAATTAGGGAAAATGCCAAGAACTGTTTCAAAGGGTGCTAACAGTCCCGAAAAAATTGTCTTAAATACATGTGCGATGCCACTGGTATCAGACATGTTTAAGATTTGACCTAACATTTCTACGAAATGCACGGGGAAATTTGTTGATAATAGGGTATGTATCTCTGCCGCTGTCCTTGCAACTTGCAGATCATATGTCTCTTTGGATGAGGTTAAAGGTACAGTTGTCTGTAAAAGAATAGACTTTATTCTGCTTAAAGTATCAATTCAAATAGAAGAGATATTCAAAGAAGGCCATATTGCCGCCTCCATGTCTGGATTGCTGCTTGGATACAATACTTGCATACAGCAAATGACCCTGGAAGTAACGGTTACGAGATAGGCTTTTCCTGGCACCATGCCACAACAGCTGTGGTCACTTATCAGAACGTAGCTGCCGTTGGAAAGCTGTCTGAAAAAAGGCTCTATCTGTGTTGCAGGAGTGCCATGCAGGTGACATGAAAGGTTGTTTGATGAACCTTCGCAGGCTCCATGCAAGTTAATACCTTGACACAAAAGTGTACCGCTTAGTGATTTTTTACAATTGTTACCACTAAGAAATACTTATTTTTTTCCCTTCACTATAACATTTATGTGTGTAAGGTAAATTCCAGGTCGATTTGATGTATCCTTTACCCAACCTTTCATACAGGCCTGCTGGTATATACTTTTGGCAATACTGAAACTGAAAAGTTGTTATCAGAATTGTAAGTATTCCATGTATTATCCATTCAATGACAGGTCTCTCTGACATTGTCAATGGTAATCTCTCAAGTTTTTCAATGCTCAGAATCGTATAGTCTGCTCCTTTTTGTGCCAAACTGATTTGTTTATCAGTAAGGTTAAAGATAGAAAATAATGACGTTGTGTTGATTAGACGCCATGGCACGTAGCCTGAATGCAGGTTTTGCAACGTCCAGCCTAGCTGTACAAAAGAACGTAATTGGGACTGACCATGTTGTAACATTAGCAAGTCCTGCTCTATTATATCAATAGCAGATGATACAATGCTGTCCAGTGAATAAATTCTGGAGGACAGAGTTGTTAACCCATGGTCCACTAGAGAAAGTGATTTTTCCAAATTTATACAATCAATTTCTCGTATTTTTTCAGCAGTTTCAATTTGCATTACTTTCCAAGCCTCGTTGCAAGCAGTGTATATACTGGCGTATATGAAACTTTTTGACGCTGTTTGCGAGGTCCCGGTATGAAATCTCGCAAGTCAGCATCGTCTTTAAGTAAAGTCAAGTGTTGCTTAATTTCAGCCAGTGTGGATTTTTGTAGCCACTCAAGGCATAGTTTCCCTACACTGTATGTTGTAACTATCCCTGGATGTTGTCTCTGGGAATATCTTGGGTCTGGCCTGGTCTGTTTGAACCCCTGTGTTTTGTTCAGGAATCTATCTTGACAGTTATTTGTGTCTGTGGGCCAGATCAACCATTTTTCCAATCAGGATTTGTTCTGTTTTGGTGAAAAATATGGGATACGTCTATCTCCACATCTGTAGTGCAATTACTATCAGGTATGGGCTTCGGAATAGACGGTTAGTTTAAGTCTTTTATCTTGGCTAAACCAAGACAGGTTGTTTGTTGAATGGTGTCATTCAGGAATATTATCAGTTATGGGATCATGCAGGCTCTAAATAATGCTTCTAGACCTTGTACCTGCCATTCTTTTGTCCCCCAGATGGTTTTTCTTTCAATGTTATTTTTCCAAAATTCAAAACCAAATGTAGTCATTTTTATCATAACATTTTTCAGAATAAATCAATTTAGTATTTGTCAACATTGTTTTCATTCCTGTCTTATTTAACATTTTTAAATAAAACGTTTCTTGATCACTGTTGTTAAACCCTGAGAAGTATGGGAATTTCTCATAAAATGTTTTCGAGCTGCCTCTTGGCGGTGTTGGACAATGTTCCCATTGGTTATAAGTAAAAATATTTCTAGGTTGAGCAGATTTATGCAAATAGTGATGACCATAATGATTATAACAGTACATTTCTTCATAGTTTGATGAACCCTGCAAATAATCATGTTCTGTGAATTTAGCTGACATTACTAAATCTGACATCATATTATTAATATTTTCAAAGTCCCAATCATCAGAGAAAGTACTTGGTGTCACAAAGTCACTTAAGGAAACCTTAAATTGATGTAGATATTTCAAGAGCTCAATCGGGCCATAGATTTCATAATACGTTTTGTCCCATGCTACCCCACCGGGTATTGGATTGGCTGTGATGTTCACTGATGACAGTTCACTTTTCTCGATGTGAGAGGATCTGTGAGGCTTTAGGAACAAGTTGATGTTCTGACTTGCTGTGTCCATTGTACTATATTTTCCATTAATAAATCTACCCGAACATAAAACCATGATGAGCCAAAGCAGGAGGAAAAGTACACCTAACACAATCCAAAATTCAATCCATGGTGAAATCAGATATGTTTCTTTTAGTTGATGAAAGAGTTTATTCACTTTTTCTCTGAAAGTTTTTGTTGCTGGCGTTTCTTCATGTTCACTTGGATCATCAGAAAAGTCATCGAAATTGATGAAGTAGCCAGATGTAGTTCTGTCAATTGTTGGAATTGCTTCCGGATTTTCTTTAGTCTTTGGATCTTTCTTCGGTACATTAGTATGGTCCGATGCTACATCATTGTAGACAGGTGTTTCTTGACGAACTGTTGCAATTTGCGTTTCAAGAGGCACAAGTTCCATGGCTTTGTTGCATAGTCCTTTTTTGTTCACTGCAGGTTTATCAAAAGTGATTAGTCTCTCAGTTTGAACTTCTTGTATTGTAGCAAGATTTGGTCTTCTGCTATTTCTTGGGAGTCCACTGGGCCTACTACTTATTATTGGCCACATGATTGTGGTTTTACCAGGTCGATGGATACAACTCTGTTCTCCTTTTTACCAGCAAGGGGCGGTAGTACTACTGATCTTGTTCCGCTGACAGCTAAGGTACTGCTTTTCTGTAAGAAGGCCCAAATTCCTTCTTCACCGCGATCTTTTCTCTGACTAGATCCCCAATCTTTGGAATCCAGACAGCTCCTGCTGGGACAGGTGGTTTCTCTTCAGTGACTGTTGGCTTTAACTTTATGTTACTTAGACTTCTTCTTGTTTCATTTAAGTCCTGTAAAACAGCCAAACGATCTTTGGTATCAATGGCTTTTTCTTTCACCACTGAAGTCTGACAATCTAAGTCCTGGATTTTCATTCTAGTGCCGAACAATAGTTCGTAAGGAGTGATACCATTTAGAGAATTTCTTGGCAGATTGTTAAGACTACGTTGGACACTTGTTAGATGTTTGACCCACCCATCACCCGAACCTAATACCCTCGCCATTATAGATTGCTTTATGTCACGTTTTTTTCTATCCACTACGTCATTACCCTCAGGATGGAAGGGGGAAGAGTACCGGAATGCAATGCCCATGCTGGCCATGGCCTCCTTGTAAGCTCGAGAGCTAAACGCAGGACCCTGGTCAGAATGTAGCATGCCAATTGCGTATGTGCCGATAAAGACTCGCAAATCTTTTATAACAGTTCTGGCGTCAGCCGAGTGCTGGGGCCTACATCTAAATGAATGCTGTCTTAATAATTATGGGATCGCCTTTTTCCTTCTGGATTTTTTGCGTATAGATCGCCTAATGCTTTCAAATAAAGGTATCTGGGCTGGTGTCTCATCTGGTTCACCACTGCAACCTCTATTGCAGTTCTGACAATTCGTTGCAAAGTTGTAAATTTGCACGTTCATCCCTGGCCACCAGTATTGTGATTGTAATTCTATTACAGATTTCAAGATCTCTTGGTGCCTCAGACCCTGTCCCATATGTGCTTCTTGAATCAAGTAAGCCCTCCGGTTCGTGTTTGGAATTACTCTATCCCCCACTCCAGGGATTTGAGCAAAAGGAACGCATCAGTTCGCATCAATTATGTATTTATTTCCGAGTGGATAATTTAGAGGTATCGCCGCATAGTTGCCTTTCATTGAGGCTCTTACTGCTAGTAGCTTTTCACCGTCTATTTTATTTTAGTATGCTTTTTTGTAGCTACGGAAACCGGTTTGACCGCTGCCGCTGTGGCTTTGTTAGCCAATGAATTCCCTGCAATGTGAACGCCATCACGTTGATGACTCAGTGTATGTATCACGTGGGTCTTTTGTAGTTCTTTCTGCAAAACAACTACCTGTTCCCAAAGTTTTTTATGCTTTATTGTGGCACCAGTCTCATCTTTGTAACCGTTTTTGATCCATGTCTGCATGTCATTATTGTAAAACTTGACGCAATAATGTGAATCGCACACTATTAGTGTGGGGAATTCGCGATCAGCTGAGCTGTAGAGTTTCTGATTGATTCCATTTTGGTGACCATCGGTCTGAATTTACCTAAGTGCCAGCGACCTTTAACAATCGCGCACGCAGCATTGTAAAGTTGTTTTTCGCAACGTAGTGTTGTGCAAATCTGTCCGTGTGGATTACACAGGTGTATTGTTCTAGAGGCAGAATTTCGATTGGCAGAGGATATTCATTCTCATATTTTATATCTTCTAGTCTTTTCATTTTTGGGTCAAAAGCGTGTTTCACGTCTTCTGCAGCAAGAG
This sequence comes from Lissotriton helveticus, assembly GCF_964261635.1. Classification (NCBI taxonomy): domain Eukaryota; kingdom Metazoa; phylum Chordata; class Amphibia; order Caudata; family Salamandridae; genus Lissotriton; species Lissotriton helveticus. Next base: position 338,094,768 of record NC_136063.1, on the reverse strand, counting down.
AATTTTCCCATTGTATCCATTTTGGATCTAGTGCCACAGCATTTGGAATGCATGGTCTTGTCTCTGCCTCAATGACTGATACTGCTGTTAAAACAGATATGCTCTTGCCATGGGCTAGGGCTCTTTCTTTTGCTACAGCAGTTTGAACCGCAGTAGAACTGAATTTCATGTCAGCTTGTTTGTGTACAAGTGTGATTTATAAGCTATTGGTACCGTTTCTCCCTCATTAGAGGTCAGGTGCGTGAATCCGCATCTTCCTCGGATGACTCGGATTACAAGGTTGCGTTCATTTGCGCGTGTTTGCAGTTTTGTTTTAGTTAACATGTCTGTTTGTAATGATCTTAAAATTTCTGTGTGTTTCTGAGTCCAAATAATTTGTTTGAAATCAGGTTTTATTAATTAGTATAGAGGTTTACCCTCTCTGCATAATTTAGAATGTATGTTCTTCCGAAATTCAGAAAACCTAGTATTGATTGTAAGTTGTTCAGCGTTTTTGGTGCTTGGAGTACTGCACACTTCTCTAAGAAGTTGTCTGCTAGGCTTTTGCCTTTACTTGATAATTCATATCCTAAAAACAGGACAGTTAAATGGGCAATTTGTGACTTTTTAAAGTTTAATTTGTACCCTTCAGCTGCAAACCCAAGTATTATGGTGTTCCCTCTTTTTAAGTGAGTCTCCAAGTCGTCGTCTGTAAGATAGATGTCATCGACATATGATAATGCCTCATCATCATACATTTGTAGTAAATCTGTTACCCTTGCTGAGAATAATCCTGGGCTATTCTTGAATCCCTGTGGGAGTCGACAGAATTGTTCTTGCGCTCCCATTGTTGAGAAAGCGGTCAAATACCTGCTTTCAGGTGCAATGTTTTGACAAAAGAAACCATTTGAGATATCTAATGTCGTTTTATATTTATTGCGCACGATGTTATTCATTAGTGCTGCACTGTGTGAGTTTTGTACTGCAAATGTTTTGCAGCAGGAGTTTAGGTGTCTGCAGTCCAAAACTAGACGATATGAATCGTCTGGCTTGGAGACAGGAAACAAAGGATTGTTCATTTGTGAGGTGCATGTTTCAATCACCCCCTCATATTCAAGTTGATCTAAGATCTCCCTGACTTGCTTTTTAGCTTCTTGCTTAACAGGATACTGCCTTTGGGCAGTAGGTTGAATTTTTTAACTGAATTTTATGGTGAGGAGAATCCTCATCCAATCCTACATGATTTTTATATAATGCAGGGGCTTGGGCCATTGCCCATTTTCTTGCAAATGTGTATTTTTTATGAATTGGATTTTGATTTGAAAAGGCAGGCATAATCATTTCTTTGCCATGAGGGCACTCCCTGACAAACTCTGGTGGCCAGTCTTTCTCAGCTAACAGGATGTCATAGCCTTTCGAAAGGTTATCCCTAAAGAGACCCCTTACTTTCCTAGTCTTGTCCCCCTCTATACGTAATGTTATTTCATATAATTTATGGAGTTTGCTAACTCTGGTGTCTGCAGTTTCCACTTGAATGTATTCATTTGTGTCCACTGTCTCCAGAAGATCCATCAGGATCGGGAAACATCCTTTACAACGCAACTTTTACCACGCAGTGCCTTTACGACGCAACTTTTACAATGCAAACCATTACAACGCATTGCGCTGGGAGGCGCTCTAGGATAGGGAATAGATTTAATATACTATCCAACACCTTCCCTACTATCCACGGGGACTGGAGTTTGAATAGTAAATTAAACTATTCACTATCCAGCACCCCAAAGCGCTATGCGTTGTAAAGGCATGTGTTGTAAATAACGCATTGTAAAGGCATGCGTGGTAAAAGCATGCGTTGAAATGTCATACATCCATCAGGATCTTGCGAGCTATGGTCACTTCTGCTGCGCTGTCTAGCATTGTCTGGGACCACTCTCCGTTTTTCAGTTGTGTCCTCAGAATCCTCGGCATGTTTTATTTTAATACTAGCTACCTTCTTTCTTGGAAATTGTAATTTTTAACTTTGATGAGCAGGTTCCTTGTCTTTGGACTTGATGTGCTCTTCCTTGTGTTCTATGTATGTGTGTGGAGATTGCACTCGTTTTTCTGAATGATGATTCCAACTAATTAGGTATGTGTGCTATGTTAGATTAATGCCTGCTGACATTGATATATAGACTTGAAAGTGGCCCAGCCCCTAATGGCTGCTGGGACTCTAACATGCAACTACAAAAAAGCAGTATTCCTTTTTACAGTATTTTAATTCTGTTTCTCAAAAATGTATACATTAAAGCATGATATTTATTTATATTTCACATTTTCAAGCATAAGCATTGCAAGAATAAGTAAAACATTTGCAATCATAATTTTTCAATCAAAATTAAATAACCCGATGCATTTCGGGGCAAAGTGCCCCTTTGTCAGGGGTTCTGAAAGAAAAGTCAAATAAAGGAAACATATTATACGGTGCCAGTATTTCATATTCATTTTTACTTTGTTGTACAAACAATTGATTATATATATTGTTTTTTAGAAAATGAGATGCATGATGTTAATGGGATTTTAACAATTAGTCAGGGAATGTTTGAAATCAGGAGTATATGTTGAGTACTGGAGTATAATGCAGTTATAGACATTGAGTTTGTAGTGACCTTATCTATATGAATTTTCTTACAGATTTGATATGATTGATTATTCGGAAATACGAGGTATGTCCGATTTTGTATCCAGTGATTGTAGTTATTTCTGGATATAAACAAATACATGCGAGATCTTTAATAGACTGATTATGTTATACTGAAAACGCTTGATATCATGTTGTTAGAATCAAGCTTACCTGTCGAATAACAGCAATAATCCTATTTTAGTAAACCTGAAGGTAAAAAATAGGTTGATTTTACGTGGGCAGCCGACTGGTGTTTACTTTTTTCAAAAAACGTAGCTGTACGAGTAAGAAACAGTGTGATAATACACTGGTCTTACCTGCAGGTAACGACGCTTGCGATGATATTTTGTGTTTCTCATTCAAAGTAATGAGGAACCTGTAAAGATGAAAGTGCAGTGGTTAGCGATTCTAATTAAAAAAGATCGGAGTCAGGTTTCTAAACTAAGGGCGTATTCTGAACTTACCGAGAACAGGTTCGGTAAACGCTGCAAAGTTTTCCGTTCCGAGGACGCGGTGATAGAGTCCTTTTTCTCTATCGACTTATAGTTTCTGAGTTCATTGGCATTGAAATGAGACTGACACGATTGTCATTTTGGCCGACCAATATCAGAAATACATCATAGATATTCGTTGATGTGAATCTGAATTAACTTGAAAATGCAATTAAAATATTTGGGATGAAAAACATTAATCATTATAGGAGTTTATATATGGGGGCGAGCATCTATTGCAGCGATATTCTACTAGCTGTAGTCATCGAAAAGGGACTACATTTTCTAGAAGATGTTATAAACAGGCGATTTTAATAACTTTATTGTACATATCTAGACAGGAAATTTTTTTAGTATAGGTAATGATGTTTACTCGAATGTTGTGTTGCTTTAGGGATTATTTACCTCGAGGTATTATCCTAGACATGAACAATCAAAACAATTAAACCGGGTTATACATATGCAAAGACATTACAATCAACTTATATAATCATTTATGAGATCTACAAGTACATATAAACTTGTTCTGGTCAATATTTTAAATGGTTACATATACTCTCAGAATTCTAATGTCTAATGTTTGTGTGTCAATGAAAGAAATAGCGTGGAGGGTCTTTAGTAGGTTACAGGTAGCGATTATAAATTTGATCTATAGGAAGCATACCATCTCTAATTTGTCATTCAATCCAAATGGTGACAAGGTTTGCAACTTTTTTATCCAAAAAACTTCTCGTTGAAGGAGGATTTTAGAGTTATCTAGTCCTGGAGATACCTCGTATTTCCGAATAATCAATCATATCAAATCGGTAAGAAAATTCATATAGATAAGGTCACTACAAACTCAATGTCTATAACTACATTATACTCTAGTACTCAGCATATACTCCTGATTTCAAACATTCCCTGACTAATTGTTAAAATCCCATTAACATCATGCATCTCATTATCTAAAAAACAATATATATAATCGATTGTTTGTACAACAAAGTAAAAATGAATATGAAATACTGGCACCGTATAATATGTTTCCTTTATTTGACTTTTCTTTCAGAACCCCTGACGAAGGGGCACTTTGCCCCGAAATGCATTGGGTTATTTAATTTTGATTGAAAAATTGTGATTGCAAATGTTTTACTTATTCTTGCAATGCTTATGCTTGAAAATGTGAAATATAAATGATTATCATGCTTTAATATATACATTTTTGAGAAACAGAATTAAAATACTGTAAAAAGGAATACTGCTTTTTTGAAGTTGCATGTTAGAGTCCCAGCAGCCATTAGGGGCTGGGCCATTTTCAAGTCTTCCTTGTGTTCTGACCGTCCTCTTCTTTCCGATTTCTGTGAGGAAGTCTGAAAAAATCGAGAGGGACGTGTATCAATATCTTAATATCTGTCAGGTTTTCTCAATTTATCCCTATCTCTAAGGTTGTATCTTTTCTCAGAGGGCTCCCTCTGGGGAGACTTGCCTCCTCTTTCTGGAGATCTATCTCTCCTTTGAGGAGACCTTCCTCCGGACTTAAACCATTTTTCTCTGGGAGTGGATTGTTTATTACCCTCCCAACTCTTTTTTGGAGTGTTCAGATTATTTTTAATAAATGTTTTTTCAGGATTTTCAGTTAGTTGGGGTTTTACTGGTTTCCCACTCAAACTATCTCTACCTAGTTCTTCATAGGATTTTTCTATGTTTCTGGCAAGTTCAAAAGGTTGTTCTGCTATATCTGTTTCTTTCAGTTTCTGCATGTATTTTATATCGTCAATTGAACTAATTCTCTATATGCCTTTGTTAATTCTTTTAGTTTAACTAAGAGTTCTTCGCTTGACATTTGTTTAATGTCGGGATGTGGTGTGTAGCTGGCTTGAACCGGCCATGTGGCTCCTGGTCTAGCTAGTGGACCGAGCCTGGTGATGTGATTTTGATGTTTTAGGGCGCCATTTAACCAGAGCAGGTGCTCTTGGTATGTTAGTGGAATTTCAACGTCCTCGAAAGGAGCGTATTCCTCTGGAGGTTCCTCTATTTTGTAATAGTGGAAATCTTGTATCACAGCGTTTGCTGCTGGAAAATGAATCCATGAATAGAACACCTCTGTTTGCCGATATTCATGGGCCTCTACCACAAATATGACTGTACCACCTCTTGGTGATAGTCCATTTTCTATAAGTTTAAGAGTTATAGTTCTTCTTACATTTACCGGAATGATTATAGCATTCGGGTCTTCATCTCGGAGACTTGTGTCATCCGCTAAAAGTTGAGCTGCTATTCTAGCTCTCTCTCTTTCGTCTTCACTTTCTCCCATTTTACTGAAAGAAAGTTTTTTGTTGCAGATCAAGTTTCAAGGAAACAAAGATTAGGTGCACAATATTTTGGAACACTGTATCCTTCAACGTTGACTAAACCAAAAACTAATACATAGGATTCTCATCCTACTAAGTTCCGGTGGATATTAACCTTTTACCCACTCCAGACATCTTTTGGAGTTTTTACGGGAAAAGGGGTCTGTGTGAAAAAGCACGACTGGGTTACTCTAGTATCTTGCGTTAGATTATCGCCTTACCAAACGTTGGGCGCCATGTAGTGTAGTTCCTATATTCCCAATAGGCTCTGCGCATTGGAATAGCATAAACAGCAGTTTAGACGTAGGACTGAGGTCATCTAGGTCTCTACTGATTATGTTAGACTTAATTAGGTTTGCCAGCTAGCTCAGAGGTCACTAGAAACTTTCTCGAATGTTCAGGAAGGAGTTAACTTTCCCAATTAGACAATAAGGGATTAGTTTCTGACAACCGCATAAACATGACAACTTTGCTCTCTCAGAATAAAGAGTATATCTCTAGAGTTGTGTGAAAACAATAGACAGCTATTTCACTCAGTCAATCGGGCATACTTAGTTTCACCAGAGTGCAGAGAAATAGAGAGACAGGCGTTTTCAATAAAAGTTGTTATTTATTGAGCAGTCCTCTTTCTCATGCAGGAGAAGTGAATTGCCACAATTGCAATACTTATCATGAAGTAAAGTGCGTACAGTAAAAGTAGTGTTATGAAATAATACTGTAAAAGCATTGATATGGTTTCTGAGCCATATGATACTTTAAAACGGATAAAATATATACATACATAACATCATTGACTAAACGTACTCAACTGGTGCTTCTAAGATACGCTTACCCCGGTGTACCTGACCTAAGCCTAATACGTGGGAAGGAGGAAGTAAGTTGCAGTTTAAGTTAAGTTAGGTTTTTGCCAAGAATCTGATTCAAGAATTCTCTTAAGGTTTTAATCAGCTCCGTACCTTGGTTTTAGAATGAAGGAGGTCTTGTATCTCTCTTTCAGGACTCGATCTCCCAGCAACCCGCAAGGGTGACTGGAAACACCGGAGCAGGATTTCTCGGCAAGAGAAAAGACAGCGTCTCTCTCAGTGCGTCAAATGGGAGGGTCGGCTTCCTTCGGCACTCGCATCAGCTGGGCGTCGGGCAAGTAGATAGCCGCTCTGCTCCAAACCACCGTGTGTTTGCTTAAGGCAACGTTGGTATATTTATACCTGGAAGGTGCCGTGTTTGACGTAAGGTTGGACATAAGACTTCACTAAGAACTAACAATTCTTTCTGGACTTCAGGAGTTCTTGTGCAAATCAAAACAAAAGCAGGGGGAATTCCCGGGCTGCTGGAGGCTTGGTTTGTTTAAAGAACGCGTTGTACTTTCTAGGAGTCTATGGGAGTAACCTTGCCGTATTTGGACTGCAATGGCTATGACTAAATATGGACATGATTCTTACGCCTTTATAAGGATATGTTTTGTTATAACCACATGAGGGCATAAATCGGGAATATTTTATTAGGGTCCTAGATACATTCAAAACAATATTAGATTTAAATAAATCAACCGGCACTCCGTCCAGTCCCGGGGCCTTGCCCCCCAGACTATTGGCGAATGCTCTAATCACTTCAGTGTAACTTGAAGCTCTACCCTATCTGGCTGAGCTGGGAGGGTAGGGAGCAGTTGTGGGTCAGAAGGTCCTTTCCCATTATAAACCTTGGTTTAATGGTTAATCGATGCCTCCTCTGATATTGCAATCTCAATTGTGGGACCGTTACTGTCTAATAGATAGGGGGCCCTTACTGCCCTCCAAAATGCCACACTATCTTTCGGTAAAGCCGCTGTGTGAAGAGTGTCTCATGCTTCCTGTCTCAAGATGCATTTTCTGTCCGTGATGGCCCGCTTGTTCTCTGCTCTAACCTGTCTCACGCTGCTAGGGGATTTTGGTTGCCTATGCAACTCCTGTTTCAGGTTAGTATGTGCTTGTGTGCAATGTTTATCAAACCACCCTTGTTCTTTATGATTGTTGCTGTGTTTCACAGCTAATAAACTCCTGATCTCATTACATATAACTGAAAAAGGAATGTACAATGCTATCACAGGAGGCTGTCTCATTCAAACAGATGTCAAAAGCTGGTTTACTATTCTTAATTAGTTTAGTAATCACTGCATCAGGGTCCACTTTAGACCATCGTACGGAGGATCCATTAGTTCTACTCAATACGAGGTTGCTTGTTGTTGGATGATTTTGTTTGACCTTCTTCGGTTTGCATGGAGGAAGCTTAACCTCCAATCAAAGCAGGAAGTGGTCACTCATTGGATCATCACCAACCTTGAAAGAAAAAACCCTAGGTACAAATGAGTATGAAACTAACATAAAATTGATTGAAGACACAAGTCCTCTTCCATTAAAAGTGCTTGGTATGAGTACAGGGGAGGTTAAGGTCATTCAGAAAACCCAGATCATTAGTATGCACAAGCTCATTAAACAGGTCACCCAACGGCGTGTGACAGAAGTGAGTATTATGCACCTCGCCATCATTCTCAAGTCCACATATTCTAATATCAACAGAGTTACACATTACGCAGGTAAAATCGCCCAACAAAATAATCATACAATCTGAAGCATCAGCATTGCAGATATCTAACAAAGTCCCAGATAACCTCCCAGCCACAGTGCTAATTTCCCCAGGTGGAACATTGTTATAGAAATTAGCCAAAACTATGCGGTGGGTAGTGCCGAAAGAAAACTCTAAAGTGTGATAATAGTGATCCCCCGCAAGAAAGGCTATATTTTCAACGATCAAACTATTCGAGATATATGTACAGAGTCCGCCCTTAGGTCTGCCTCCTAAACCCTTTATCGCTTGGTTGTTAAACGTCTTAAAAACCATTGATGTGGATTGGGTCCGGGGACCATGTTTCCTGCAGTCCCAATATATCAACATTTGCTATGACCTCACACCAGGCGGGATCTTGGATTTTTGAGCGCTGCCCCATGATATTCCAAGAGGTAATCCTCTGTATGGGGTCCGCAGGGATAGGCAAAGGCCTAGTTACCAACACACCTGATGGGATAATCTGATGCAAACCTCCTGTCTCCCGTGGGCTGGTACAGCGAACAGATGGGTCTGGTTGCTGATTCAGAAATACTGGGTCACCATCCCTCAGTATTGGGTCAGGTTTCAACTGCATATAGGGTACTCTTTTTTGCTTGATTGATGCAATCTTAGCTGACTACCTGTTCTGGGGACCCGTGTTCTTGATCCAATACTAGCTCACCACCCGGTTCTAACTGCTGAGAATTATGAGTCAGTCAGTCGATATATTTCAGGTTATTGAGAGGCTCAAAATAGTTGTTAATCGGGACAGCATAACTGTACAGTGATGGCCCTGCTATAAAACCCTAATAGCAAATCAAAATCACTTGACTAAACATTAAATATTTCAAATGCTTGCAAAATAGAGCTTTTGCACTTGCACAAATCACAAGGGGAAGCATGTGGTTGCCAGATGCAAGCAATAAAGAAGTTGTTTTTTTCATCTTTCTTTTACTACATAATAGCTGTGCTTTATCTCATCACATAAACAAGTGGATGAGGCTGTTGTCAATGTTGCAGAGTAGGAGAAGGCAGCAGGAGAGAATAGCTAGGGTCAAAATCACAATACTAACCAGAGGAGGAAACCTATGCCATGTGCATGTTTAGTAAACAGGTGATACGTGCCCCAGTGGATGAGCTTGATTCAGTACTATATAGAAAGGATAAACATTGTTTACCACGAAACCGGGAGACTGCACGCCATTACAACAACGTAGTCATTTAAACAACTGCGTTGTTACAACGCATGCCATTACTCAGCAAGTCGGAACAACGACTTGTTCTAGGGATCAGAAGGTGTTGGATTTAAAATCCAACACCTTCCCTACTGTTGCACAGACTGGAGTTGGAATAGTAAATTATACTATTACAAAATCCAGCACCCCCCCTAGAGAAAGTCGTTGTTTCGACCTGCGCAATAATGTCATGCATAGTTACAACGCAGTCGTTGTAATGACCGCGTTGTAATTGCATGCGGTAAAAAACAACAAACGGGGTAACGTGGCATATTCCATAGAAACACCGAAAGACATGAGGCTATACCCACACATACACTGGTCCTATATTCATGGCAGCTCCTTTTCACAGTTGGATTTCAGAGTATTGTAGTTTTTTTTTATATTTATGGGCACAATGATGCAATGAACATTTTCCCAGAGGTAATGCATAATGCTTATATGTTACGGCACTGTGAACTTTATAACCGCATGGCCAGAGGGGACTTTAATGATAGTTATTTCTTAGGTAAGGTACTAAACAACTGACAAGGAAAGGCATGATCCATGTACTTAAAGATTACAGTGATGAAACAGCATGCAGGAGTGTTGCCTGTTGTGCTATGATACACAACATTGCTACCAGAAAAAGCCCTCAGTTGTTCTAGATAGCTCTGATGAAATGATGTTCCACCACCTTTGTCACCCAATTACAAGCTGCAGGAAAGCTTAGGTGTAGGAAAATGCTCTTTTTGCATGATCACCCCATTTTTTTGGGACTGATGCTGCTCTTCTTTTGACTCTGTAAACTGGGACTCTGCTAACCGGTCCCCAGCACAAACGTGCTAACCCCTTAAAACATGTTGAAATTGGCTATTCTCCTAAATAACCTACTAGTCCTATAAGTCCCTAATGTGAGGTACAAAGTGGATCCAGGGCATGTAAATAAATTTTCATTCAGCACACATTGCGTCACCACTAGAATGCAAAATATGACTGTAGACCTGCCACGTGCATCTTTGAACTGCAAATTTGAGCTGGTAAAATAACCCATTATGACAGGTCTAAACCCTTCCTCTAAATATTAATAAGCTACGCTAAGTAAGCCCTAATATACAATAAGGAAGGGTGCATGGTTTTAAAATGTAGAACATTTAAACTGTTGATGTAAAACATGCTGTTACAGTAACAAAAACTAAAAAGCTATTGTCACTGTAGCGGGGTTAGCTGTTTCAAAGGAAATCATTGGGATACATCTATCTATCTTCTATATATAAATAGAAATGTAAATGTTCGTTTGTTCAAAATCGCAAATCTCCAAAAGTTCTTCACCGATTGCTTTGAAACTTTGACATTATGTTGGATTAAAAAACGGGAGTCTTTTTGTATACACAACATTGGATTCCAATACGCGTGTGTCGAATACTCGCGTGTTTTTAATCGAAAGCCCGAACAGACCCATAAAAATGTCAATGTTCATTTGTTCAAAATCTTACATCTCCGTAAGTTCTTCACCGATTGCTTTGAAATTTTGACACAACGTTGGATTAAAAAACGGGAGTCATTTTATATACACAACGTTGGATTCCAATACGCACGTGTCGAATACGTGCGTGTTTTTTATCGAAAGCCCGAACAGACACATAAAAATGTCAATGTTCATTTGTTCAAAATCTTAAATCTCCGTACGTTCTTCACCGATTGCTTTGAAATTTTGACACAACGTTGGATTCGATTAAGCATGTGTTTATAGATACACAACATTGGATTTGAATACGCGTGTGTCCAATACACGCGTGTTTTTAATCACAAGGCCGAACAGACCCTATCGATTTGGTTGCTGCGCAACAACTACAAGGGACACATAGAGACAATAGTCTACATATATTAGGATGGACAGTTGGTGTCAGGATAGCAGACTGGGAAGTGGGTGGAGGGAGGAGTTGGTTCACTTTGCAACATTAGCGTGTGTTTATATATACACAACGTTGGATTTGAATATGCCCGTGTACAATACGCGCGTGTTCTTAATAGAAAAGCCAAACAGACCCTATTGATTTGCTTGCTGCGCAACAACTGCAAGGGACGCATAGAGACAATAGTCACAAAAACATATTGTGTACCCACAAGCATTGAAATGAAACATATTAGACACATGCGCTTACTCTTTTGTTTTTCTCTTCCATTTATCCAGACTGAGCCATAGCAATGCGTGGCCGGGTACAGCTAATTATTAAATAATAATGTTATCTTCACCCAAAATTTTATTTCTTTGTCTTTTTGAAATATTTATTACAAAACCAATTCATTGATAGAGTCAAATATTTTACAGTACACACTTTTAAGAAGTAGCTTTTTTACATGAGCTTCCAACTGTCATCCTTGAGCTGAATAGCTCCTGGATGAAGTGAGCACTTGCTCCCAGAGCGGAGACAAAGACCTTGTTGTGGGGAGGTGTTCTGCTTCTAAGACAAGATGGTCACTTGGGAAGTGCCCAGGAATGTAATCAACTTCAAAAGGCCTACCCTTTAACAGATGGAAGTAGCTAATAGATGGGCCTGCCACATGTTTTGTCCCTCTTGCCCATCAGGCACTAATCCCAGTAGGAGAGGAGCTCCTACCAAAACTGGGGTTGTGTGCCCACAGACAGAGAAGGGGTTGCTCATTCCCTTGGCACACATTTAGGGTGGGAAGAAGCGCTTTTCACAGGGGACAGAATGTTATGCCATCTTAGTTTTAGCCAGAGAGCCGCACTCTGTGAGATTCTTTCCATACGTGGGTAAGGTTACCCCTGGCAACTTTTTCCTCTGTTGATTAGGGAGGAGTCAGGAGTCACCCTCATTCATCGGCTAGTGACAGGCAGAGATGTAGCAATTATGGGCATCATCTCATGACATTACTGGACCTCTGCAAGACAGAATAGAGCAAGTCATTCCTTTTTTGACCTACGAGGAGAAACCAAGAGCTGCACCTTCTCCCACTTGAACCCGGGACAAAGAAGTGGATTACAAGGGTAAGAGCTCATGCTGCATTTATCTCCTCAGCAGCAAATCCAGTTCAGTGGGCCTGGCGCCGAAGGGTATCCAACAATGTTGAACCCTCATTGGCTACTGCTTTTGACGTCCAGAAAAGAGCCTAAATCAGAAGGTAAGCTTCACCAGCTCTGAATAAACACCCCTAATCCACCTCGACAAGTTCTTGGTCATGAATATTCTGTTTGGAGCTTTTCCTGCCTTTGCCTGTGGCTTAACAGATACCCTGTGCTTTATCAACCCATCTTCAACAAGTGCATCTTCGGATCCAGACTGCAGTCTTGCCCCGCTGACCTTCTTGGAAATTTTCAAAGAGTGAAAGAATTTCCAACCAGGATCAATCTGACCTGTGTATATGACCTGCACTCCATCGCAGTCAGCCTTATACCTTGCCCTTGTACCATGTCCAATTGCCTGCATTTCATGCCTAGCGCTTTCTGGTACTTTTTTCATTTAACATTTAAAAAAAACATATTTCCAGATCCCCCTTTTGGATTTTTATTGTTTTGGAGTCATTTGGTTCAATAGATTATTTTCTATTTCTATGAATTAGTTAGGGATGTTTTAATGCGTGTTCGAAGTGGGCTCTGGCCTAGGGTCCCAGCCTTTCAAGGGGACCCCTGATAGAGCCAGCTCTGTTCTGCAGAGTCTTGCGCTGATGACCTTGAATATTTTTAAACAGATTGTTGTAAATAGTGTTTTTCTATCATTTTTTTTAATCAGTGAGATCCTATTACAGACATTGTGCAGTCATGCCACATCCATATAAAAAATTTCTTTTAGAGTAATACAGGACCTCACATATAAGAAATAGAAGAGTGTTGCAGAGATTACTTGCAGTAATACTAGTGAGCTGCTGCTGTGTTACAATACTGAAAACACACATCATTATCCCTGAATAGCAGATGTACACACATTTAGAATTTGTCCAAAAACGGCATGAAAGAGCTGAAACTGCCTTATCAAACCAAACCTGTTCGGAACAGGGGCCCCCAAAATTCATTTGGCCCTGGACCCCCAAAGTCCTTAAAACGTCCCTGGAATGGAATTAGTGTGGGATTTGTTTTGTGTTGTGTTTTTGACTCTAACTGTTTTTGTATTTCTAAATGCTTTAAACATCTTCTTAAACTAGGCCTGTCTGCTCTGTGCCGTGGCTACCAGGGGTTGAGCTCAAGTTTAAATCACGAAAACCTTTACCGAACCTGCCAAGAATAGTGCAGTCATTACCTGTGGTGCACTACATTCCACCTCAACTAATAATACACTTTCATACATTCCCCTAACACAGTGTATCCCGGGTTTACTAACTTTGCACACATTGCATCGCAGCGTCCACATTTTCTGTACTGTATTGTACAAAGGGAAACACAGTGCATATACATTTCTATTAAAAGTTGTGAAAAAAAAACGTGTAAAACCATAAAATCATGCTTGAGATTTACCCGTATTATGTTCTCCAGTTAATAAAAAAGTGGCAACTTTCTATTCAGTAATATCAGTCCGTGGTATATACAGAAATACAAAAGTTATTTAACGCTACAATAGCAGCAAGCAGAAGCCCAGCTTTAGTTTGTACTGGCTTTCGTTGTACAAACAGTTGTGCCAGGCTGTAATACTAAATCTGCAGTTGTAACTTTATTGATATGGTTCAGGTAAGTCGATTGTTTGTCAGAATCACTGATTGCTAATAGGAGTTTGAAAGTGGGATGTGATGTCTCTTTCTCTACCCACTGCGGCAATGATACAATTTTATATTACAGCAAGATAGCATCTGCACTCTAGGCCAGACTGCACTGACTAATAAAAAAATCAATTAGATTATATTTTTGGGAAGATTTAATAACAGGACAGCTGTAATAAAAGTATAAATCTATTTGGCTTGCACTTTTATTAAAAGTTTCAGAACTCACGAACAATGAACTGCTCTTAGTAAATACTGTCATTGATTTTTTTCTGGATGTCTTTATTATGATGTGCTTTCCACACACGAGAGACGTGCGGTTCATCATAACACAAGTGAAAGGTGTCTTCAGGTGTGAACTGAAGGATTAACTGTAAGTACCTGCCATTCTACAATTATACTTCTACTCAGCGGCAAATGCTATCCCAAATAATTTGAGCATTTTGGGGCACGTAGGACATTGTGTGTGTGTTTATGTGGTGTGTGGGCGTATGTGTGTGTGTGTGTGTGTGTGTGTGTTTGTGTGTGTGTGTGTGTGTGTTTGTATATCTATATTTATGAGGACCAGAACATGTTTGCACACCAACGCTATGAGGACCAGTGCGCTATGAGGACCGGAAAGCCGGTCCTCATAACGTTTACAGTGCTTACATACTGAGGGGATCTCTCTCAGCTGTCTGAGTGAAATTTTGGAGAGGGCTTCATAATTCCTATTTTTCAGACAGTGTGTGTGATGAATGCCCTCCTATACACACACAAATATTCTCTCTCTACACACACAGACAGTGCAGTTGCTAAGGACAGAAAGCAACCAATCAGATCAGGGGTGTGTCTTCCTGGTCCTCATAATATCAATAGAAGTCTTAAAGTGTGTGTGATGTTGCAGGTTCCCATACTGTCAGTAGAAGTCTAGGAGAGTTTGAATATATCCTTCTAACCTTCAGAAAGTGTATTTTAGTTTATCACTTTTGCAAAAAAAAAAACATTTTTATAGCTGGAAACCCAGCTCTAAACATTATAAATCCTAACAGCCAGAGTTTAAAAAGGGGGATTTTTTTGTGTGACATAGGCTCGGAAGAAGAAGGGGTTTTGAAGACTCCAATGATGTGTGTTTTTTATGAAAAGTACTAACATAGGGCCAACCATAAAAAAGATATGTATTATAAATAGTCATTTCAACTTCTCAAAATTGGGACTGGGAATGTCCCTCCTACAGTGAGATAGCTGAAGGTGTACACGCTTCAGAATTTCAATTCAAGTGCTATTTTCTCACTGGAAAGCACCTGCCAAACGTTTTGGTGTGTCAAAAACAAAAAATGTGAAAATTAAAAGCACAGGCTCGATTCTGCACACAACAATGTGATGTGGAAACGTCTCAGTGGTTTCACTGTTTTGCTATTCAGTTCCAAGGATGAATTCTGTCCGGCCAGTGCTCACATTATTTCATCTCCTTACTATAGCGGTGCTCACCTCTGCGCAGCTGTAGAAAGAGAGGAAAGTACTAGAGCTTGACGTGATCTGAAAGTGCTTAGAATTGAGGATAGATCTGGGATGTTCTGTCAGAGACTGGGATGATCTGTCAGAGGTAGAAGAGAGCTGTCAGAATTATAACAGTTTATAGATGAGGAGCACAGAAGACAGTAGGAAGGATGTCTATGACAATGATTAGTGTAAGAAGTGGCTGAGAAGTGGCACCTGAGACTCTGGCTCACACACCACATAGACATTCAGTCCATGGACATACAGTAGACCTCCATGTTGTAATAGGCTGACATTTGAGGTGTAGCCATTATTCCAAACCATAAGCAATATAACCCCCAGCAAACCCCCCCCCCAGTGGATCTGGTGATAACTTGTACGGGGGTAGTCCAGTCTTGTATGCTACCTGTACGTTTGGGACATAAACTGCAAATATATATATCTTTTGTCCTGGTCAGCAGAGTCCAGGAAACTTACAATATGAGTCTCACAATGGTGCAATGACAACATCAATAAAATAGGCTGACTGCAATCCTCAGTAAGGTGTTTTTTATCATGTCACAGCAGAAAATAAGCAACTCAGCTTATATATAACCCATAGCTATTTGGCAAACCAGATACCATAAGCAATCTTGCAGGCAGGAAAGCATCATCATATCATTCAATGCAAACTTGCCCTAGGGTATCAGATATCACTTTGCACTCATTACACATCCATCACCCATTTGTAATAGTTATGTGTATCATCATCAACTGGACTAAGTACTGATGACAGTGAGCCAGGTAGCAGTAAACGGCGCAATAAACAGTGAGGGGAGTGTTTCAAGTTGAAATCTTTCTTTCCAAATTCATCTCTATCACCAAAGTGCTCGACCTGCAAACTTTTACTTTCAATTACAAATCAGGCTAATTCCAAGTCTCAGTAAACATTTTAATCAAGAATCAAAAAACTCAGACAGAAGCAGAGTCCGGATATGCAATGATTTTGAGGAGGCCTAGACGCAGGGAGAAAATTGTCCTTATGCATTTTCCCCACATATTAATGCTGTAACTAAGCGAAAACAAGCATTGGCATAGCCAATAGGTCTCGTCTTTGGGACCTTATAAGTGTTTAGCCATGCAACAGTTGATGTTGTTGCACCAAGGATATTGTGCTGGATAACTAAACACTTATAAGGTCCCAAAGGCGAGATCTAATGGCTATGCCAAGGGAAGCTAAACCCCCACTGTACACTCATTACACATGTGGCTATTCATTCTATGCCAAAACTGAACATAAACTTCTGTAGCCCAATGAGAGTCTGGAGAGAGATTTAGAGAGAGAGAGAGAGATTTAGAGAGTGAGACATTTAGAGAGTGAGATATTTAGAGAGAGAGCAAGAGATTTAGAGAGATTTAGAGAGAGAGAGATTTAGAGAGCAATTTAGAGAGAGAGAGCAAGAGATTTAGAGAGAGATTTAGAGAGAGAGATTTAGAGAGAGAGATTGAGAAAGATTGAGAGATTTAGAGAGAGAGAGAGAGATTGGGAGAGGACTTGCGGGTTTCAAAGTGCTAGTTGAAAAATAATTTAAGATTCTGGATGAGTTTGAAAGCGAGAAAATGCCGACAGGGGGAGGAAAGATTGAGAAGAGGGGGGAGCTGAGGGGGGGGGGGGAGAGAGAGAGAGCGATTTAGAGAGCGAGAGCTTTAGAGAGAGAGATATATATATATATATATATAGAGAGAGAGATAGATAGAGAGAGAGATATTTAGAGAGAAATTTAGGGATAGAGATTTATAGTGAACAAGAGATTTAGAGAGAGAGAGAGAGATTTAGAGAGAGAGAGAGAGGGAGAGAGAGAGAGAGAGAGATAGAGATTTAGAGCAAGAGAGATTTAGGGAGAGATTTAGAGAGAGAGATAGATTTAGAGAGAGAGTTTTACAGAGGTTCAGAGAGAGAGAGAGAGAGAGAGAGATTTAGAGATTGATTTAGAGAGAGATTTAGAGAGAGAGAGAGAGACAGAGATTTAGAGAGAGAGAGAAAAATAGATTTAAAGAGAGAGTGATTTAGAGAGATTTAGAGAGAGAGAGAAAGAGAGAGAGAGAGATTATCCAGTCTGGCGCCTGAAGAGTATGAAGGTGATGAATCTCACATCAGAAAAGGCAGAGGAAGGCTTGTTCTTATGATGCATGTACCACTCCCCATCGTACCCTTTTAATCTGTGAATAGTGGACTTGTAACAAAAGTTATGTTTGACATGTGCTAGGTGAGCTATTTCTTTTTTTTTTGCCCTTGCATGCATCCTTAATATATGATTAAAAAAAAACTGAATATTTTAAAAGGAAAATCCCAAATGCTACACTTGCTATTCAGATTTCTGAGCTAATGTCTGGGGTGGTGTCTGTAGGACAAATAAGTGAAAAAACAGAAAAATACTCCCATTCAACCCACATTCAGAAGTTTCTAAAAAAGGCAATAAGTAAGTAAACACAGCACATGCGTTGACTGGTCCAAATGCACCACATGTTCTGCTCCTCAATGGAGAAGAGCGACAGAAGGGACACTTGAGGAGACTGTTGCTTGAATATGTTTATCCATTTATGAGCAGTGTCTATGCAGGTGTTTTGGCAAGGCATTCTAGTCACTCACCATACCATCCTCAAAATGTAAACGAAAAGTTCTGCACTTAAATCGTACAAGAAAAGCAGGCCATTAAGTCTTCCAGCGCTGCAGCTTTCACCATTGTTCGAGTATAGAACATGGATTTGTTGTGCTTGAAGACTGCTGTATTCGAGGGAAACTATTTTATTTAGACATTAATTAATTACCATGGGTTCCCTTTGCATATTTAGGCTGCTTCATTAACAATTCCAAAACATATGTGAAGGTCGCAGTGGCAGAGGTAAAAATGAAATGGAGCCATCTCTCCCAACATGGCGAGTGGACAGAAAATGATTGAGGAGGACGGAAGCATGAAGGTTAGGAGATGCTAAATTAAAACAGCATGTAAAGAGCACAGACTTCGGTTCAACCACATAGAAACTGAACGGGTCACTCTTTATTCTTATAAACTAGCAGGAGCAGTGGCGCGCAGCCCATGTGCGTGCGCTATAAGAGTGCCCGCGAGCCATGCGCTTAATGAGCCATGATGATGGAGTGAGTGGCGCGCGCGCAAGAGCGAGCACCAGACCATATGTTTTGAATTATCGCACCTGTGTCTGGGCACGATAATTCAAAACATATGGCGCATATGTGGGTAACGGCAAGCAATAGGCCACACACGCACGAGCCTCTGGTGAGCTTTTCAAAGCCCCTTACTAAAAGTCTCGCCAGTGCAGGGCATGTGCGCTGCTGCAGGCTCAACATAAAAATGAAAGTAAGAAGAAGAAAATTGGCCCGTGCAAAGTGATGACTCCTGCCAGATCTGAGCCAGTGACGTGAAGATAGAGATAGGGACTTTGCAATCATGTGCCAAAGGAATTTTACGAGCACTCGACTGCCAGATAAGAGACCCTGCTGAAGTGACTGCAACTCTACTGGAACATTCTGCCTTCATGAGAAAAGGAGAGAGTGGTAAAATTGCTAAATACATTTTTTTCTGGAGACAGGTAAAATTCACATATCTAGACAGCGCTCTCCTTCACGCTTCAGTAGTGAAATGGCGAGCAGACAGGTGGGATTAAAGGCAATGCGTCTGTGAGGCTTGGAGGAGGACGATCATCCAGTGCATTAGAACCAAAGCCCTACTGTGAGTTGGATCAACTGGTGGGGTCAATATGTGAGAAGAAGCCAAAAGCCCAGTTTGCGCACTGAACCATGGATCTCAATTGGACAAGTCTAGGCTGAGCCCGTGATGGCACATGGACCTCGTCTCATCGACTCGCTCCATCGAGGTCCAATGGCTGCATGCAGAGCCGATGTATTCTGATGTTCTCGTGAATATGGGATGTTCCAAGAATACTAGTCTACCTAATTGAACAATGGCGCGGAAACCAAAAACAGGCTGAAGATCATACACTATGGAGGCAGTAGTCATAGGAGGACCAGACTAATGCGTGTACAAGGATTCCACACAGACCAATCCCAAACAACAGCTGGAAATTAAACAAACATACACATGAACATTTCCATAATATTGAACTTTTCAAAAGTGACAGTTTTCCGGCTGTCCACCAGCCTAATGACTGTGAAAACTGCAAGGAAGATAAAGCAGACGAAGTGATAGTACCAACCAAAAAGGTGCTAGCGCATCACCACTCAATGGTTTCTGTCCAATAGAAACAGATGGTCCATGGTGTGTTTGCTACACAAGGGCTTTCAAAATATGAGGAGGACGTGTGGTACCACCAGGTGAGATGAGAGAGACTGCTGGAACAAGCAGCAACTGCATCCATCCAGTACAGAAAGCGCCACATCAGTAGCCACCCTGTTGGCCGTGCTTTCCTGACAATAGTGTTTCGTAGTGACTATTTTTTGCCCACCTTCACAGGTTTCTAAGTCAACTACACGCATACAAAAAGGGTTCTTGGTGGCTGGTAGTTCAAAGACTCTAACGGATTCTGAAGTCAGGGCACTAAAGCGTGCTCTTTAAGTCAAAGCAGAGGCTACAGATAACAATGATTTTAAAAAAAGGGAAATAAGTTAAGCCCTCACTGCTGATAGCTGGAATCAGCAGATCGCCCTGGAATCCCAGCATGGCCATCTAAGCCTTTCATCCTTCAGATGTTAATCACCATTGACAATGGCCTCAGTAGAAAATACACCATTAATGCATCCTGAGGCCACAACAACCATCTTGGACATCACTTACATTTTCTTAGCAAAGGTCAAATGAGCCCTAACAAAAAAATCCACACTTTACCCCAATGAGGGGGGCGCTAGAGAGCGCGCAAGCAGCATGGCCACACTGATGTGAGGCTCCTGCTTCCTGGAACTGATATCCTCCACTTATCCTGAACAATTGGGCGCTAATTGGGCTAAATTGTTGAGAGATCGGTGGCGCTACCCTGCGGCTACAAGTGGAGTGAAGTGCGGAAGGATCGGCGGCGGACAACCAGAGCAGCGGGCTCCTAAAATCTGAGCCGCGCCGCCTGCCTGACCTGCATGGAACTGTGACTCGGCTGCAGTGGCTGGGAAAGGTCGGGGATTACCACGAGGCAACCAGGCCGCGCGTCCGGCAACAACACAGTGAGTTAGTGTTATCACTAACGACCGAGTCACGGCGCAGAGGCGGACTGCCCGTGCAACATGACGCCAAGGAGGCATTTATGGAGATAGTACTGCTGGGGGTGGCGGCGCAGGTTTCCATGAGGCCACTGCCCGAGAGACTTCGCTGAGAGCCATAATGGTGTTGCAATGTGATTGATAGATGCGGACATACTGACGGAGGCGGCGAGGACTGTGTAGCTGAATTTGTGGGGAGCCCACATTGCGCAGCGGTGGAGGATTGGCGCGTGTCCCCCCCCCCCCCCACTGTGAAGATCTAGTGAACACCGGGGCAGGATAATAAATATACTGAGGAGGCTGGACATACCATTGCGGCTGCGGGGAAAGCGCCTTTGGCAGGAGAGCCGTTCTGAGGTGTGGAGACAGGCTTCGCGAAGATACTGAGCAGTGTTCTTCCCCTACACGCCTCGGTTACTGTATGGAACAGTCTGTGTGATGCCCGTGGCGAGAGGGGAGATGGGCAGTGGCAGTGCGTGGATAGCCGGCTGAGACGAGAGTGCAAGAGGAGTGAGACCCTTACTGGCCGGTGCGGAGCACCTGAAGCGACCTGCGACAGGCGCGATAAACCCCCTTGGAGCGGCAGAGCATTGGGCGGTGGTTTGACGGGGACTGTGACTGCCGGGCCGCCACTTGTACTCCCCCCACCATATTGTGGGTGCTGGATGTCGCACGCTGCTGCGGTTTTACGGACTTAGCAACCTGCTGCCGTTGTGCCCTACAGGGCTTTGGAAGGGGCTCAAGTAGCTCCGTGAATCGCCATACATTGGTGGAGAAGGCAGCTGGCGATTATGAGGTGATGCTTCAGAGGGACACAGTCTTGGGCAAGTAGCTGACCCAGTGAGGTCAGAGCAGCTGAGAAGCACTGGACAGAGCAAGCTGACGCGACAAGAGTACGGGGCAGGATCAGCTGCTGACGACGAAAGGGCCACGTGGTGACTCGGGCTGGCCCTCACACTTCACCCTAGACTGGTGGTTGCCTTGATTACTCCTGATACATACGCAGAAGGCGTCGCACTCCTGCTGAAATATGGGGAAGCCCGACACTCGTCAACCAAAACTAAATTTCGAAGCTGCAAAAAGGGAAGCAAATCTACTGCTGACGACCAGGAGCAGGACTTGGCTGAGCGCGCTGGAGGGGGAGCCAATTCACAGGCCTTGGACATGGCCAATATACTACAAGAGATGCGGCAAGGATTTGCAACAGTGGTGGACAAGGTGGACCGGATGTCCTCTAGGATGGATGCCATTGCACATAAGCTAGATGGCCACGAAGACTGCATTAAGGAGGCGGTAGGACACATATCAGAATCAGATGACGTCACTGCAACCCATAGAGTGCAACTTACGAGAATAGATAAACTGCTACCCGTCATAGCCACAAAAAACGAGGACTTGGAAGCGCGCAGTCGGCGCAACAACATACGCGTCATAGGCATACCAGAATCGACAAATACTGGTAGAATGGAGGACTATATAGAAAAACTACTGCTGGAGTCCATAGGCAAAGACGCCTTTTCCTCGCAGTTCATAGTGGAAAGGGCACACAGAACCCTCGGTCCACATCCGGTGCCGGGAAGCCCCCCACGACCTATAATTGCACGATTACTTAAGTATAGAGACCGGGATGTAGCCCTCAGAGCTGCGAGAAACAAGCAGAAGTTGACATATGATGGTAACACCTTTTCCATATATCCAGACTTCACACCTATCGTGCAAGAAGAGCGCCGCAGTGCTTGTGGAAGTGAAGCGGAAGTTGCTATCGGAGCAAATTGATTACGCACTCCTCTACCCAGCAAAATTCAGAGTGACGCACCAAGGGAAGCAGCGATTCTTCACGTCTCCCCAGCAAGTCGAAGACTTCCTCTGAACATTGAAACGAGCAAACCGGGGTGGAGTGTGACTGGAGGCCTCGCAGCGGAATGGTGACATGAATGAAAATGAGGATCTGGAATGACTGACTCCAGCAAAGTAATCTGCACACATCCAAGAGAACTATTACGGATTGGTAGGCTGGGTCGGACAATCTAGCTGATGCGAGGTGAGATCCTTCCAGTATGGCTCAATTGTTTACATGTTTTTGTGGTTCAAGGCATGCTCCCCCTCCTCATGATAGGGCCGGCAGCGCCGTCGGAGGAGAACTTAAGGGGAGCGAGGAGACTGCGTAGCTGTCTAGAAGGTCCCCCTATGGGTATTACCCCATGGAAGTACAAGTTTTGAACTATGAGGGGAGGGTAACGGAAGTGGGGTTCCAATTTGGAGGCAGGGTGGGAGGGTGGACGTGGGATTCTGGCAAGATTGGGTTGCTTCAGTGTGTGGGGGGAGGGAATTTGCAGTTCTTGTTGAATAGACGTAGGTCTGTGGGGGGTTTGTTCGAGGGGGTTATTTGGTACATGTGGTTGTCAATAAGCACATCTAAGGGATTTACTGTATGGTCGTACACAAAGATTAATATTACTTTGAAATGTCCTTGTTGTACTGGAGCCGCAGTTGTTGAGCGACTAAAGGTGGTAGATCTGGAACAGCGGCAATGCTATCCGATGGAGCACTGTAGAGATGTACAAGGCCTAGCTCATGACCCTCATTGATAGCACTAAACTAAACATAATTACATGGAACGTACGGGGGCTGCGTGACCCGCGTAAGAGACGCCAAATACTATCCTATCTTGACAGACACCAGGTATACGTAGCAATGCTGCAGGAGACACACTTCAACCCAAGACGTAACATCACATTTGCTTGTAAATGGGCGGCACACAGGATCTTTTCTTCTTTCTCTTCCTATGCGAGAGGTGTGGCGATTCTGGTTAAGAGGGGCACTCCGTTCACACTAGCAGGAGCCACGTGGGTTGCCCAGGGGAGATATTGCCTGACTTGGGGGAGGTTGGGGTCTGATTCTGTTACCCTGGCCTGCTGTTATGGTCCTAATGTGGACGGCCCCCACTACTTTACAGAACTATGGGCATACATTGTGGACATTGGGTCCAACCATATTGTGTGGGGAGGTGACTTTAACATTGCGCGGAGTCCGGATATTGATAGGTCCCAACCAGCTCCCCATCATTACACAAAAGCCTGTGCCATGCTGCATTCCACACTCACGGACCACAATCTGATAGATGCGTGGAGACACTTGCACCCTAACGACCTAGAGGGTACCCACTTTACTGCGCAGGCGGCGACATGGGCGAGACTGGACTATATTTTCTTGAGTGTCGGGCTGTGTCCGGCGATTTTACAAGTGCAACACTTAGCCAGGACTTACTCGGATCATGCACCGGTATGGCTTACATTGTCCTCCACAGATTATGGTCCTCCCAGAAGCAGCTGGAGGTTGCAACCTACCATACTACTAGACACTGTGTTTCAGGAGGAGCTCAGAGTGGAGATCAAAGATTTTTTCATACGTAATAAGGATTCGGTAGATAGCGTAGAAATTATCTGGGAAGCTTTCAAAGTGCTGTTACAAGGCTTTTGCATAGCAAAGGGTGCTGGGATGCTTAAAGATATTTTGAACACGTTACGTACACTTGAGACCGAGCTTAAGTCATTGGAGAGCAGATTAGTTACTAGGCCGGATGGCATAACACAATCTCAGTTTAGATCGAAACTCACAGCCTACATGTATGAGGCTCGCAGAGAGGCGAGATTTTGAGGGAAGTATTGGAGGGCCCGCCGCTATGGCGAGGGGGAGAGGCCTGCGAAGGCACTGGCAGAGACGATTCGGAGGTCATGAGGCTCTAATGTAATCCTAGAATTGGAAGGGTTGGACGGCATTGTATATATGTACACTGTGACCATACTTAATGCCTTCACTGAGCACTACACGGCATTGTATACAACCACTAGGATGGGAAAATTGAACCTAGATGCATATTTGGACGATATATCGCTGGGGTGGTTGAACGATACACAGCGGACATTTGTGTGTGCCCCGTTCGAGCTTGACGAGGTCAGGGAAGCCATCATGCATAAGCAGTTGGGTAAGCCCACGGGGTCGGATGGTATCCCAGTCGAGTTTTATAAAACCTATACTGTGTGAGGTCTATGAGGATGCACTGGAGGTAGGGCGTCTTCCCCCTTCCATGAGAGAGGCGATCATCGTCTCCCTATTAAAACCAGGGAAAACACCGCACCACTGTGATTCGTATAGGCCCCTGTCACTGCTCAATTGTGATGTTAAAATATTAGCTAAGCTCATAGCTAATTGTCTCAGTCTACTCATGGAACATTTAATACTGCCTGACCAGTCGGGATTTGTGCCCGGGCATGCAACATCCCATAACTTGCGGACCCTATTCACAATATTGAATAACGTTTCTTCGGAGTTACCTTTGGCAGCAGTTTTCCTGGATGCCACAAAGGCTTTAGACTCCATTGAGTGGGACTATTTATTTGGTGTGATGTCCCGAATGGGATTCCCACCCTTTTCCTTTCCTGGATACGTTTGTTGTATTGCTCACCTACAGCTAGAATAGTGATTAATGGCAAAACTTCTGAGGGTTATTCAATAACGAGAGGTACGAGGCAGGGTTGCCCCCTGTCTCCCCTGTTGTTCGTGATCGCGGTGGAACCACTGGTGGCTAAATTGCGTCAGCACCACCGTGACAGAGCATTGCAATGCAACATGAGGCAGATATTGGTTTCCCTCTATGCGGACAACATTACACTCTACATACGAAACCCCCAACAGAACTTAAATATTATCCTTCGAGAATTTATAGTGTTTGGATTGCTTTCAGGGGTCCAGATAAACTGGGGTAAGTCCAGTATCTTTCCCCTTACTGATGCAATGAGTCGCTTTCCATTGGACTATCCGATGGCATGGTGCGAGGATGAACTGAAATATTTAGGCATCCGTGTGACGAGGGATAGAGATGAATTGATGCGTCTTAATTACGGGACCGCTATGGTTCGAATTGCGGATAATATATCAAAATGGATTACCCTCCTCTCTCCATGGAGGGCGTGTGTCTTTGGTAAAGATGGTTATATTATTTCAACTATTGTATATGTTTCTTAATATACCCTTTCACCCGGGGGCATTCTTTTTTAAACAGTTGCGGTCAGAACTGACGCGATTAGTGTGGGGGGGGGGGTAAAACCGCAAGATTACGGTGGGATGTATTGACGAGGCCCTATTCTCAGGGTGGATTTGGTGTACCTAATTTTGAATTAAACTATTACAGCGCACATGCGCATTATGCCCATTTTTGGGTGCATCAACCACGTTATATGCCCCAGGTGGCGGTGGAGCATTGACTCACTCTTCCCTTCCCCATTGAGGCGGCGGTGTACATTCCGACCCCCACGCGGGATAAGACGCCGACCACAGTGAGTTGCACGGTGGTGGCCTGGGCACATGTGAGTAAGATGTTGGATGCGCCTATGCTTTACTCGCCATTGTTACCGCTGGTATATCATCCCGCCATGCCTCTTCTTCAGGAGACACTTTTCCACAAGTTTAAAGATCGCACTAGGATACACAACTGGGGGGACATGTATCAAGAGGGGTTATTCTGCACAGTGGCACACGTGTTCCAGAATATAACACAGACACCCCTAGAAACCTTCCTATACATTCGCCAGCGGCAGGGAATTCGCTCTATTACTCCTGATTTCCCTTCAGAGCCACCGACTTTTACACCGCTACAGCTGACACTTCGGAACGAGAAGGCTAAACGGCTGGTGTCAATACTATACAAAGCAGTACACACACAGAAGATTGAGCAACCTGCAAAGGCAAGGGAAAGGTGGGACCTCGAACTGGGTATAACTCTGACGGATAAATAGTGGGAATTCTGCTAGCTGCAGACTGAGCGAATTTCAGCTAGCAGTAGGTTTAGGATTATCCACTATAAATTCCTACAAAGACTGTATTATTGTTATTGTTATTGTTATATGTACTTCTAAAGCGCGACACTCATCCAACAAGGATATCACAGCGCTAAAATTGAACAGTAAACCATAAGCAAATTTCCAGGGACTACTATCATTCTATTTAGGGAATAATGCCGTTTTTAGTTGTTTTCTGAAAGTGAGGTAACAATCAGTACATCGTAGATCGATAGGCAAGTCATTCCAACACTTAGCGGCAAGGTGCGAAAAGGCACGTCCACCCATCCTGGATAATTTTATTCGTGTGGTGACTGCATTAGCTGTGGCTTGTGAACGTAAGTTCCGAACTGGGGCATAGAGCTTGATTCTGTTCCGCAGGATGTAAGGACCAGTATTATGCAAAGTTTTATGAGCGATGCACAGCATTTTGAAAGATGTTCTTTGCCTCATAGGCAGCCCAGCCAGAATGTATAG
Organism: Lissotriton helveticus; assembly: GCF_964261635.1. Taxonomy (NCBI): domain Eukaryota; kingdom Metazoa; phylum Chordata; class Amphibia; order Caudata; family Salamandridae; genus Lissotriton; species Lissotriton helveticus. Next base: position 338,067,800 of record NC_136063.1, on the reverse strand, counting down.
ATACAAATTGAGGGATACCGACTCGTGTGATAGGTGTCATGTTGAAGGCGCTGACTTCCTGCACTTGGCATGAGGCTGTCCGGAGATATATAAGTATTCGGCGCAGATTTTTCAGGCTCTGTCCACTATGATTAATGCCCGGATTGACATGTACCCACTGATGGCTTTATTGGGGGTAAGTGGAGCGGCTAAGGGCGGAACATCGTAAATTTGTGGCCTTGGCGTTGCTTCAAGCTAAAAGGGGAGTGGCATGCCACTGGGGAAGAAGGAGAGCACCCAAGTTTAAGCTGTGGCTTCATGATCTAATATATTGTCAGGAACAGCAGACGATCTATGCGGAACTTCTGCCACCTACATCAAGGCCCCCGCGATATTTGGGTACCACTGCAATGTTATCTATTGTCCCACTCTCCGAGCAGTCCTTCCGGGGCGGAGTAAGCCTGTTCGAGAGCAGGAACTATTAAATGTCAATGTGGACTATCAGGAGTTGGTTACACCAGCTGGACTAGACCTGAGGGAGGATTTGGGTGCTAGCTGCCTCACTAGTGGTTGACCTGTTGGGTTGTGGTGGAGGTGCCCCCTTGCCCACCTACCCTTTCCTCAATATGACCTGTTCTAGTCCCTGGGTTTCTATTGTTTCATTTCTTTTGTAATGGGTGTGTAATTTATCTGACTGGTTTGCTCTGATATAACAACGTTGAACAATGTAACAGGAAATAATTGATTTGCAAGACGAACACTAAATGTATGTTTATGACACATTGAAATAGCTGTATGTATATGACAACATGTGTACCACGTTTATGGTTGTTTTCTAAAAATCAATAAAAAGATTTTCACAAAAAAAAACACTTTATCCAAATGAGCTTCCCATGACAGCATCATCAAACACCTTCCCTTCCAGCGGAAATCTCAAACATGACAGTCGCTGGAAATCTTCCAGACAGCAACTTCGTCTTCAGGCCCAGCTCCAACCCTAGGAATCGGGGTCTCCCTGCTACTGTGGTAAATAGACTTCCACCACACTGTCAGCAGACACACTAGAAATCATTGCTTATAGCAGGCACACTGCCCACTGTTGGAAATGGCAGACACGCTATCAACCAATGGTAATGGCAGACACTCTATCGACCAAAGGTAATGGCAGACACACTGTCAACCAACGGTAATGGCAGACACGCTGTCAACCAACGGTAATGGCAAACACGCTGTCAACCAACGGTAATGGCAGACACTCTGTCAACCAAGGGTAATGGCAGACACACTGTCAACCAAAGGTAATGGCAGACACGCTATCGACCAAAGGTAATGGCAGACATGCTGTCAACCAAAGGTAGTGGCAGACATGCTGTCAACCAACGGTAATGGCAGACACGCTGTCAACCAACGGTAATGGCAGACACGCTGTCAACCAACGGTAATGGCAGACACACTGTCAACCAACGGTAATGGCAGACACTCTGTCAACCAACGGTAATGGCAGGCATGCTGTCAACCAAAGGTAATGGCAGACAAGCTGTTAACCAACGCTATTGTGGTAAACAGACTTCCACCACACAGTCAGCAGACACACTGGAAATCATTGCTTATAGCAGGCACACTGCCCACTGTTGGAAATGGCAGACACGCTATCAACCAACGGTAATGGCAGACATGCTATCAACCAAAGGTAATGGCAGACACGCTGTCAACCAACGGTAATGGCAGACACGCTGTCAACCAACGGTAATGGCAGACACGCTGTCAACCAACGGAAATGGCAGACACTTTATCAACCAACGGAAATGGCAGACACTCTATCAACCAAAGGTACTGGCAGACACGCTGTCAACCAAAGGTAATGGCAGACATGCTGTCAACCAAAGGTAGTGGCAGACACATTGTCAACCAACGATAATGGCAGACACGCTGTCAACCAACGATAATGGCAGACACTCTGTCAACCAAAGGTAATGACAGACACGCTGTCAACCAACGGTAATGGCAGACATGCTGTCGACCAAAGGTAATGGCAGACACGCTGTTAACCAAAGATAATGGCAGACACGCTGTCAACCAACGGTAATGGCAGACACGCTGTCAACCAACGGTAATGGCAGACACTCTGTCAACCAAAGGTAATGGCAGACACGCTGTCAACCAACGGTAATGCAGACACGCTGTCAACCAACGGTAATGCAGACACGCTGTCAACCAAAGGTAATGGCAGACACGTTGTCAACCAACGTTAATGGCAGACACGCTGTCAACCAACAGTGATGGCAGACACTCTGTCAACCAAAGGTAATGGCAGACACGCTGTCAACCAACGGTAATGGCAGACACGCTGTCAACCAACGGTAATGGCAGACACTCTGTCAACCAAAGGTAATGGCAGACACGCTGTCAACCAACGGTAATGGCAGACACGCTGTCAACCAACGGTAATGGCAGACACTCTGTCAACCAACGGTAATGGCAGACACGCTGTCAACCAACGGTAATGGCAGACACGCTGTCAACCAACGGTAATGGCAGACACGCTATCAACCAAAGGTAATGGCAGACACGCTGTCACCCAACGGTAATGGCAGACACGCTGTCAACCAACGGTAATGGCAAACACTCTATCAACCAAAGGTAATGGCAGACACGCTGTCAACTAATGGTAATGGCAGACACACTATCAACCAACGATAATGGCAGACACACTACCAACCGCTGGCAATGGCAGACACACTATCAAACAGTGACAATGGAAGACACGCTATCAACCATTGGTAATGGTAAACAGACTACCCATTATTGGTAATGACAGACACACCATCCATCATTGGTAATGGCAGTCCATGCTTCTTGGGGCCACTAGGCAATATAAGATTCATTAATATCATCAACCAGTTTTTCTTGCTTAGAAATTCTCCCTTGAAATGTGCTCACCACTGGCTTAATCATAAATTGAGAAACCTCCTACCTCTTAGGACAAAAACTATTTGCACTGAAATTCCTATATACCAGGAAACGAAACCCCAGCTCATACTATAAACATCCCTGCATGACTCTATATCCTGGCTAATTGACAAAGTATGATGTTACAACGTTCATACAGGGTGTTTTTATAAAAAATAAACAAAACCATGAAATTGGACTCTGCCTGTTCAGGCTTCTGTCCTCCCTGCTGCCTGATCCATCAACCCTACTCTTCCGCGTGGGCTCCCTGCCTGCTCAGCACTCTGCCTGCTCCTTCATCTGCCCTCTCTGCTGCCTGCTTCAGCCACCCTGCTCATCTGCTTGCGCTCTGCCTGCCCAGACCTCTGAGATCTCTGTGCCTACTCGGCCTCTAATGTCTGGGTGCCCGGGTGAGGTAAACTGCGCATCATAGAAGGCAGACACTTTGAGGAGTTGTGTGCACGGGGTATTCAACACTTGCCAGCTTTTTAGCCTTCCTCGCTCTGAAATTGTCGCTGCACTTACAAAACTACAAATGAACCGCAGGCGCCCTTCGCAGGGACCCACAGCAGCAGCGCAGCACTCTCTGTGCAGGCACACAAAGTAGACGCACTGACAGACAGACACAAACCTATCCATGCACAGTGTGCCCTGCCCGCATGTACGCTGCTGTCACATTGGATAGCGCTCCCTACTTCTGTTTAGGTGCAGAAGAGCTTTGTACAGAACTGTGTGAATGTATGCACACGGGTACAAACTGCGTACGTATGTTAAAACAGACACCGTGCATGAACACTGCACAGGGAACTAGCACACGTAGAGACGTGAAGTAATCTGGTATTTGTACATAGACACGCACATGTATGTACACACCTAGATATCCACACAACTTGTAAATCACGGTCCAAAGACCACGAACATGTACATATGGAAACGTGTTAGACATCCACATTTAAAAATTAAATCGTATCATAGCAGTATTCTACGGACGCTTACACGCCCGGCACCCCCCACACATGCGGGCAATGCATATGTATGTCACGTATGCCCTTCCGCAGGGAAGATGACACAGCAGGAGCGGGGCCTTTGACATGAAAAGTTTTGTGTTTGCAATAGGGTAAAGTGGACAGGACTTGATTAGAAGCAGCATTCCGGCCCGGAGGCCCACATGGGTATGAGTGTTATGTTTTGAACAGATGGTGTTTGTCAACGGTGCCTATTGAAAATACGTGACTTGCTATCAGTGACTACAAGTACCAGCATGCCGGGAGAACCGCACACCTGTGAGCCATGAAATGAGTGCATGTGCATAAATACTTTCAAGCCGTTTAAGCTGTTGAACACCATTTTCCTCTGATGAAGGAGCCATAGTGCTCTGAAACGCGCAGGATTAAAGGACATTACTTTGAACTCTGAAATGGTATGCTGTTTTTATATCCCTTGTCCTGGTCAGCAGACTCCAGGAAACCTACAATATGAGTCTCACACTGGTGTAATGACAACATCAATAAAATAGGCTGACTGCAATACTCAGTAAGCTTTTTTTTATCATGGCACAGCAGAAATTAGGCAACTCAGAATATAGGCCATGGTCATTTGGCAAACCAGACACCATAAGCAATCTTGCAGGCAGGAAAGCATCATCATATCATGCCAGTGCAAACTTGCCCTTGGGTTTTAAAATCTTGCACATTTAAGGTAACATTACAGATTCAGTCATTATAGGCAGGATCACCTACTCTTTCACTAGTGATAGTTGCCGAAAAATGTTGTACACCTTCTCTGGGGTGTATAACTAGAAAAGGTAAGGAAGCAATAAGTACCTATTGTGCTGTTCCTATTGAAGCAGGGTCAAGATTGATTTGCAGGTGGCATGGTGGGCAAAAGAACAATGGGTTGGAAAGCTATCCAGAACAATTGCCAGTGGTTAGATATATTGCAAGCATCCTCTCATCACCTTTTGTGAGTTTGTTGTAATGGTCCAAGTGGCTATATGTATGCTCAGTCATGGGTCCTCTCTCATGGCGCACTGGAGTCAAGCTAAAGATGACTGAAGGAGGGGCGTGGCCAAGATGGCGTCGGAGTAGGACGCTCTTTCTGTGCCTCTCCGGCGCCGATCCTTCTTAGCGGCTTATAGCTGCTGTCATCAGCCCGGTTCGGCCACCGGACGGCTGGTCGAGGTCAGCGGAGTGGTGCGCCGTCTTCCGGTACCACCGGCGGAGCGCTGTGTCACTCGCGGAGGCGAAGAGGGCGAAGAGAGTGTGCGGCCTTGCAGTCCCCGGCCTCGCGTATACTGGTGGCCGGCCGGAAGTTCAGGACTGTTGCGCCGGTGGAGGAGGCCCGCGACCACCACCCGAGCTCTCCACGGGTGCCAGCGGCTGAGCGCGAGCCACGCGGGTGGCGGAGGGTGAGGTTCCCTGCCGGAGACCACTGGAGGCTCCCGGTCTTGTGAGTGGAGGGGCCGGCCTTGTGAGCAGCGTGGGGCCCGGAGGCGCCGATTTGGAGGTGTAGTGGAGGCCCCGGGTGCTTCCCGCCGGCAGCGCCCCTCTGGGACGCACAGCAGGGGACAGCATCGATTTGTGGAGCTGTGCGCCGGCCGGGTGAGGAGGAGCACTTTCGCCCGGCGATCCAGGCGGACGACGCAAGGGGGCAGCTCGGCCTCCTGTGGTGCAGAGGAGTCCTGGGAATTGCGCCTTACGCCGGTCTGCTTGGCATACGGGCCCCCGGAATTGCCGCCGCCTTGCTGTGCCCGATCATCGGGTGGACCAAGGGACTTTACCTGTGCAGGCCCCCCTCATGGGCTGTGGGATTGGGAGTGCGGCTCGGAATGACGCCTGGTGTCCTGGAGGGGGTCAGGTTTGAAGACGTGCTGCCGCCATTTTCCTCGCCGCATCGGGCCATCTAGGTGCATCAACCCCGCGCCTACCTTCCTGGTGCTTGGGTAGCCCGCCGCACCCTTCCTCGGGGGCTTTTTCAGCTGTCCCCTGGGACTGCGGCACACAAGGACCCTCAGGGTACCGCCGGCCGGGAGCAGAGTGGTTGGTATCGAGTCGTGTTGCCCGGCTGGGCCTGAGAGGTGTCTGAGGCCTCGTCCGCCCTGGTGTGGGGTACCTAGCAGTATGGCTAACCAGGCCCGCAAGGGACGCGTGTTGAAGGACGGAGCATCTAAATCTTCGCAACAGCCGGCTTCCCCGGGGGCGAGTGGGTCACCAAGAATGTCCGATGACGAGGCCCCGGCCACCAAGGCGTTCATGACCGAACTTTTTGCTTCTATTAAGGAGGACATCTCCGAGCTGCGGGCACAGCTGGCCTCTGATCTCCGTGAAGTGCGGAGAGATGTTGATGGGATTGGGGAACGAGTGGCGACCCTGGAAGACCATGATTTGAACACGGCCAATGATGTCCACTTACTACAACAGGATGTCCTTCGTCTTACAGAACAGAACTTGGACCTACAGGCGCACACGGAGGACCTTGAGAACCGTTCCCGTCGGAATAACATTCGCATTAAAGCGGTGCCTTGGGACGGCGAGGCAGGGGACCTACGTGGCTATGTGACGGAACTGTTTCTACAGATCTTGGCCGAAGACGATACGAAGGAAATCCAGATGGATAGGGTTCATCGCGTTGGCTTGCCCAGGCGAGGGGGGGGGCCACCCCCCGACATCCTGGTCTGTGTTCATGACTTTCAGGTGAAAGAGCGCATCCTCCGTAAAGCCAGAGCCATCACTTCGCTGCAGTTTCGGGATCACCGCCCTCAGCTCTTTCAAGACTTGGCGGCCTCTACACTCCAAAAACGGAGGGATTTCAGGCCGGTGACCGCTTTTCTGCGGGAGCACAACATCGCGTATTCTTGGGGGCATCCCTTCAGGATCATCTTCAGGTGGCAGAACAGATTAGTGCAGATACGCTCCCTCCAGGAAGCAAAGGACCTCTTGGGCTTGGAGGATACTACGCCGTCCCAGAGATCGAATGCGTCCCCATCCCGGCGGCGTCGACGGTCCTCCTCATGGCACAGAGTGGGGTCTTCTCCGGTTCGGGGGCGCCCGGACCGCAGTTCCAGCCAACAGGAGAGGGGGAGCGCGGTAGCTTCCGTGGCCTCAGCAACGATGGCGGCGTCTCAGGCCAGCTCTGGAGCAGCGTGAGATGACCTACTTCGCGTGGATCGGCGCTGGAGGGGGCACGGACCCCCCCGGTCTGGGTGAATGGATGTACTTTTGGAGAAGACTCCCCAGACCGTGAACTTGGGAGGAACCGGAGAGGTCTCCCTGTCCTGTCCCAGGAGTGGCCGGAGCTCCGCGAACTATGGACCAATGGGACTGATGAGTATTGTTTTCAGTTTGTTAATGTTTTGGGTGGTTGGGGATTTGAGGGGTGGAAGAGGGGTGGGGGTTGGGGGGGGGGTGCTGGGAAGGGGGTGGCGACCGGGTGCTGTGTATGCGAGATATGGTCTGCGTTTAGTGTGTCCTCCTCTAAGGCTCATTGCACGGGGCTGCTTTCTGGAGTGTTCTTTGCCTCATATGGGCCTATTGGCCCCCTAATTGATTTTGGATACGTGCGGATGGGAATGCTGCGCCTCTTAGACGGGTGGGTCCTGGTACCTCTGGGTAGGGCACTAGCCTGGCTATTGGTGGCGAGGTGCCTCGATGTTTGGCACCTGGATTGTTTGTTCGGAGGGCCGCCTGGTGTGCTTCGTTCTGGGGGACCTGATTGTGCTGCTCTGCTGGGGTGGGGGGGACGTGGGGATGACTGGAGGGGGATGCTTGGAGTTTGGCCTGGTTCGGATGAGTGTGGAATGGCGATGTCCCTGGTGGGGGTAGGGGCGGGGTCCTTGCTGCCACACTCCCAGAGCGATACCTCCCGACTTTGTCATGCCTATTGCTGTAGGGACCTGGAATGTTAAAGGTCTCAACTCCCCGCAAAAGCGTCAAAAGCTCTGGAAGTACCTGTTGGATCATCATCTGGATGTGGTGGCCCTCCAGGAAACCCACCTTGCTAGGAGGGACGAACTTCGGCTTCGTCACCGACAATTTCCCCTCATTTACAGGGCATCTGCGTCCACTAAGCATAGAGGTGTGGCCCTAATGTTCAAGGCATCCCTCCATTTTCAGCCTCTGGGTGTGAGTAGCGATAAGGAGGGCCGTTGGCTCATGGTGAAGGGGTCCCTGTATGGTCGACAATGTACCTTTGTAGTTGTGTATGTCCCTAATGCTGGCCAAAACGGGTTCTTGCAGGAGCTGTTGGAGAGGGTGGGGAATTTTGTGGAAGGGCACCTATTCCTCCTGGGAGATTTTAATATGGTCTGGGACAAGAGCATGGACAGTTCAGGTGCGCGGCGGGCGGAGTCAGGGGTTTTTTCAGTAGAGACGCAGCGACAAATAGGGGCTTTGGGTCTCGTGGACAGCTGGCGCTTCCTACATCCACAGACTACGGACTATACGTTCTTTTCCTCAGTACATCAGTCTTACTCCCGTATTGATCACATTTTTATTAGCCAGGCGCTTAGGGGAGATGCCCAATTCTCTGATAACTTTTCGATCTCCCTCTCTGATCATGGCTTGGTGACTCTTGGCTTGCAATGGCGTATGGGTGGGGACGGCTGGCGGAAATGGTACTTTCCGGCGGCACTCACTCGAGATGAGGAATCTTGTAAAGCACTTCGGAAGGCACTTGGAGATTTCATGGCGCTTAACCCGCCCTCAGATACCTCGGTTTATGTGACCTGGGATGCGTGCAAGGCTTCCTTGCGGGGCACCTGCCTCGCTCTCAACGCACACCTCAACAAACTTAGGAGGACGGAGAGGGAGGCCCTGGAAGTGGAGCTTGCCCTTTTAGAACAGGCGCACAAGTCCAATCCCTCCAGGGTGACTCTCCGGCCACTGACGGCGGTGAGAGGGAAATTGAAGGCCCACTATAATAATAGGGCTGAATTCACTCTCCTCCGCCTCCGCCGTATCTCCTACTCCCAGGGGAATAAGGTTGGGCGGCACTTGGCGCGGCAGCTCCACGATAAGCGCGAAAAGGACTACATTGGGGGAATCCGCGACCAGGCAGGCTCTGTACACCATGGTGATGCGGACAAAGCTGGCATCTTTGGCCGTTTCTACGCCACTCTTTATGCAGGTGACGCCCCCGACTCGGAGGCTCAATCTGCATTCCTGAGGGGTCTCCCTTTGCCACAGGTCTCCGCGGAGTGGAACGACATGTTGAGTTCCCCGATTACCAGAGAGGAGGTTCTGACCGCCATTAAGGCGTTGAAACTCCACAAGGCCCCGGGCCCGGACGGCTACACCGCTCTGTTCTATAAGACATTTGCGTCTGAGCTCTGCGACTTCCTGGTCTCCCTCTTTAATTCCATGGCATCGGAGGGCAGGACTTCTGACACGATGGCCGAAGCGTTGATCACGGTTCTCCCCAAACCCGGGAAGGACCGTGCTGAGTGCGCCTCCTACCGGCCGATAGCGCTCCTCAACCTAGACGCTAAACGGTACTCTTCTATTCTTGCGGGGAGGTTGCGGGACTTGATGCCGGCTTTGGTGCAGCCGGACCAGTCCGGCTTCATCAAAGGGCGACAAACCCACGACAACTTGCGGCGTGTGGTCCACCTGATCGAAAAGGCTACTAGATTCCGTATTCCGGCGGTCTTAATAGGTCTTGACGCGGAGAAAGCCTTCGATCGCGTCGACTGGGGCTTCCTGCGTCATACTCTCGCGGCCTTTGGGTTTGACCCTCGCTTCCTTCAGATGCTTGAGGCCAATTTTAGCAACCCTATGTCGAGGGTGTTCGTGAATGGCCACAGGTCTGGCAGTTTCCGTCACTCACGGGGTACGCGTCAGGGATGTCCTCTCTCACCACTCCTCTTCGCTTTAAGTATTGAGCCCTTGGCGCTCGCGATCCGGGAACACGAAGGCATCTTGGGCATCCCCTTCGCCGGGGAACAGCATAAGATCTCGCTGTTTGCTGACGACGTGCTGCTCTCCCTTAAAGATCCGGAACTGTCATTGCCCCATGTTCATACTGTGCTTTCTGTCTTTGAGAAGGTCGCAGGCTTTAAAGTTAATCTTACCAAATCATATATATTGAACTTGACTCTCTCACCCGCAGGGGTGCAACGTTTGCGGGCACTTACACCCTTGTCCTGGTCGACTTCCTCGCTGATGTATCTAGGAGTGCATTTGACGTCTACTATAGGTGCCTTATTTTCGGCCAATTTTACACCCATGTTGAATGTGCTTCGCACTGAACTCGAGAGGTGGAAGCCCAAGTTCATTTCATGGCTGGGTAGGGTTCATGCCCTCAAGATGTTCCTCCTTCCTAAACTTCTTTACCTCTTCCAGGTTTTACCTATTCCGGTGGATTCAGACTATTTTCGTCGACTAAAATCTATAATGCTGAAATATGTGTGGCAGGGTGGCAGGGCGCGACTCTCCTATGCTGTGCTCCGCCGTCCATGTTCGGAGGGGGGGGTGGGGTTCCCGGATATGGTCCTGTATTATAAGGCGGCGCAGTTGAGGGTCCTTGTTGAATGGTCGCAGCGGCTCTCGGAAAAGCATTGGCTCCATATGGACCGGTGTGTGGCTGGCAGATCCATCTGGGACCTGGCATGGAAACCCAAGACTGACCGCCCCAGGAATGCGTACATTAGCACACCTACCAGCACGGTGTTGAAGGTCTGGGATACACTTAGCGGAGACGACCGGTGGACCACCTTCCCTTCTCCCTTTACTCCTATTCATTTTAATCCGGCCTTCCCCCCGGCATTACGGGCGGACCGTTTGAGGTTTGGAGGGAGGGCGGCTGCCGAGCTCTTACTCACCTGTTTCACGGGACAGCGCCACTCACTTTTCATAACTGTATGCGAGATTACGGGGTGCCGCCCACGGAACGCTTTCGTCATCTTCAACTTTTGCACTGGGCGACTTCGACTACAGTTGGGGACGCCGCTGTAAGACCACTGACGAAATTTGAAGCTTTCATCCTCCGCACGTCTGAGATGAAGGGGACGATTTCCTTCTTATATAGGATGTTACTTGATACTGCAGATTCCCCCCGTCCTCGCTACATGGACCACTGGGAGGCTACCCTGGGTAGGGATATTTCTGACACCGAGTGGAGGAATCTCTGGCGGGATGTGACGAAGCATAACCACTCCACGAACCTCCGCGAGGCTCATTTTAAACTAATGTTTGACTGGTATCTTTATCCAGCTAGGCTGCATCGGATCTTTCCGACTACTTCAGATAGGTGTTGGCGGGGCTGTGGTGGCTTAGGGGACTTTCGCCACATTTGGTGGGATTGCCCCAGCATTCGTCCCTTCTGGTCCGAGATCCTGTCCCATATTAAAGACATATTAGGCTATCCAATTCCGAATTCCATGGATTATGTCCTGCTGGGGCTAAGAGATCCCTTACTGGAACACCAAACGAGGGCTGATAAACGCATGGTATGGCTGTGTTTGGGGGCGGCCAAATTGACACTAGCGACCGCCTGGAAGAGCCCATCTGCTCCGGCTATTTCATTGTGGCATGCGCGACTGTGGCGTCTTTTGAGTATGGAGAGATTGTCTGATATATTTATGGGGAACTTCAAGAACTTCGTATTTACCTGGGGTCCCTTGGTGAGGTTCCTCTCTCGGGGTCTCCCTTCTGCAGTTTGTCCCCCGGCACTTCGTGCACTACACCTATTTCAAGTTTAACCGTTCAGTGTGGGTGGTTGTGATGTATGGATGTTGGTCGCCACCTCCAGGGGAAGGGGGTGGGTGGGGGGGGGGACTGGGGGGACGTTGGGGGGTTGCAGTTACTCTTGTTGCGACATGCCTCCATGTGGGAGTGTCCAAGCGGCGCTCCTACTTGACACCAGCTTGCCTTGGGACGCCTCCTCGAGCCCGATGAACAATCGTTATGGACTTGCCGCGCTCGTTGATTTAGTGACCACGAACATTGATATGTGAGGCAACATATCTTATTTGTATGGGGGGCGCTATGGCGGGGTTCCTGGCATCCCCTGTGCGGGAAATGTGGCGTTGTGTCGCCTGTTATATGGTTCATCTCCTTCTTTCTCCCCTTTACTTTTCTACCTTTTCTTTCACTCTTGAGCAAATACCAAAATAAAAATGTTACAAAAAAAAAAAGATGACTGAAGAGCCCCAAACATGGTGAAACCGGTCTTGGGTTGCAAATGGCTGGGTCCAAACTGGGATGGCATTGTGGGCAAAAGTGATTAGACAGAACATTATTTTCATTACCTTTTGTGCTTTTCTGATCTCGGATTTTCATGTCCTCTTTGTTCTGATTCCCCTGGTCATCTGGTTTTCTGTGCCTTGGTGTGAGACTTCCTGGGCCTGCTCCTCCTGGGCTCCATAGTGATATTCCTGGTCTCCTTTGTCCTGGTCCTCCTAATGCTGGTCATGTGCAAATGCCTATGCATGTAGGAATTGGAATCAAATGTGTGATTCCTTAACATTGGCTAATAGCGATTCGGAAGTTGCGAATCGCTATTAGCTAATGTGACTCCTTTCTTTCCTATGGGCCTGCAGGCCCATAGGAATGAATGGTAATGCATTTGCAAACTGCAATTACCAAATTGGTAATCGTAAATTACAAATGGAAATCCAAGGGTGTCGGGGGCCTAAGGCCCCCTGAAGCACCCCCCCAAAAAAAGTAAGTGTGCGCATATGAAGCAAAGTGCGCTACATGGCATGCTTCGAAAAATGCATTTTTGTGCATTTTTCGAAGCATGCACAAATTGCCATCAACTTGAAGTTGATAGTAATTAGCGTTTCCTAATTGCACAGTTCGTATTTAGGAAAGGCATAAACGCCTTGGCATTACGGAATCGCAAGTTGCGATTCCCTAAATGCATTTGCAATTTAGATAAATCTGATTACCAAAATAGCAAATGACAAAAGGTACCTGCATTGGAAAAGGCCTTTTTCCATTCGCAAACGGGCCAATTCTGCAAATCGGCCAGGCTTGATGCATGTCCCCCTAAGGGAATAAATTAAATGCAACTTTTAAATCCAGTACCATGTGCGTTAATTGAATTGCTTTCTGATAAGCATGGCGTGAAAACTTCACTCCCTTATTTTCAGTTGACCCGATTTGGGGCATGTGCTAAATTTACTAAAATCTGCTGTGACATGGGGCAGAAATCGGGACTGTTCTGGCAAATCCAGGACATCCTACTTATAACGTACTGGGAAAATATATACTAGACTTAAGGAAGCACAAATGCAGTTTCCATCTTCCGAGCATATTACTGATGTAGCTGCCTTTTTTTATGCTGAGGTTGTTGAGAATAATGAGAAAATCAACAAAACAGATATTTTTCCCAATTCACTGTACATATCAAAAAACAAATATATGAAGAAAACACTTCAAAAGAATTTTAGAGCTATCTATTCCTAAATTATTACCAGCGCACTCTCAGTGTTGCCAAGCTAACAAATTAACAGAAAATCATATTTAATTATCAGCTCCATGCCATACTAGAATCTGGCAACATAAATAAAAGAGCAATATTTTTCTTCTGGGACCTTATTATATTACTGATCAAAAATGGGGCAAACATGCAAAGCAGGTTCCCTGCGCTCCCGTGGACTGACCACTGGCTAGTCCCTCGATTTTGGAACACTCATAAACCCCCTGCTCTGATGCCAGGATTACGGGACGCACGAAACTGGTCCGAACTTTAGATAAGTGGGCCGATGAGCTACAAGCCACAACACCATCTATTAATGTAGATCCCGTAGTAGCTAATGATGAATTCAGCAACTGGATAACCAAATCGCTGAATATCATACTCCCAGTTAAGAAAACCTTGGTAAAGAGATCTAGGACCTCGGCCCCCTGGTATTCTGAGGAGTTCAGGGATATTAAACGCAAGTGCCAAAGGTTAGAGAGGAAATGGCGCCTGGGTTATACTGACCCAGATAAAACCTTGTACAGAAAATCCATCAGGGACTACAAGAAGGAAATAAAGAAAGCACAAGCCCTGTACTATACACAAAAGATTTCCGAAGCCAGCTTCAACTCTAAGGAGATCTATCTGATTGTAAAAAGTCTCACTAAACTTCCCTAGCTCCCCGTAAATAGTGAAGACTTACAAGCTCGCTGTAATGATCTAGCGGACTTTTTTTTATAACAAAGTGGATCTCATCTACTCATCCTTTTCAACCACCATTCCAAACGCTTCAGTAGACATCTTGGCGTATTCTAAGCAGGATACAATAGGCAACTTGTCATCTGTGCTGGCTGAGTTCCCTTTGCTACACTCGGACCTACTGGCCACTTTAATGGCGCAGGTTAAATCAGGCTCCACCTGTGATCCTGCTCCTCCAAGCTCTTTAAAGGCCGTTGGCCACACTATCCTTCCTGTCATGTTGGAGGTACTTAATGCCTCAATCTCCACTAACACGGTCCCACCAGCATGGAAAGAGGCTAGGATGAGGGCACTCGTGAAGAAACCCAACATGGACATTAATAACTTCAGTAATTACTGTCCCATTTCCCTGCTCCCTTGGGTCAGCAAGATATTGGAGAAATACATCAACAGTCTTGTGACTAATTTTCTAGAAAATAATCAGTTGCTTGACCCTTCACAAATGGGTTTCCGCCCCAAACATGGGACGGAATCTGCCTTGCTGGCAGTTCTGGAGGAAACTAGAGGTATCTTAGATCATGGGGGGATCGGTGGCAGTCATTCTCCTCGATCTGAGTGCCGTTTTGACACTGTAAATCATGAAATCTTATTGCAGCGTCTCTATGACATCTGGATTCAGGGAGGAGCGTTGAAGTGGCTCAGGTCATTCCTGAGTGATAGAACTGTTCAGGTCTTTGAGGGAAATACCACCTCCACTAGCAGACCTCTGGGCTGTGAAGTCCCGCAGGGCTCCTCGCTTAGCCCAACGTTGTTTAACGTTTATATGAGGCCGCTGGCTGGGATCATCCGTCCATATGGTATTAAGATCGTTACCTATGCGGACGGTACCCAGCTGGTGGTCTCTCTGACTCAGACAGAGGGCTCTGCGGCCACGGTAGATCTGGCGGGCTGCCTAAGCGAAGTAAACAGCTGGATGACCCTGTCTTGTCTCAAACTTAATGGGGACAAGACAGAGGCCATGCTGCTGGGCCGCTTGGCCCCATCCTCGGTGGGCTCGATTTGGCCAGCCTGTCTGGGTCCCCCTCCAGCCCCCAAGAATGCCATTAAGAGCCTGGGCATCTGGCTGGATAGGTCCCTAACGTTAGACTATCAGGCTGTCAAGCTATCTGCCACCTGTTTTGGCCTTCTCAGAATGTTAAGGAGGATTCTCCCCCTGCTACCATTCAAGGCCAAACAAACTGTCGTACAGGGATTGATCCATTCTAGGCTGGATTTTGGAAATGCACTCTATCTTGGAGCTCCTGACTTCACACTGCGGAAACTGCAAGTTATTCAAAACTGTGCGGCCCGCACCCTACTTCATATTCCCCGTAGGCTCTCCGCCAAACCTGGACTAATAACACTGCACTGGCTCCCTGTCAGGGACAGGATTAGTTTCAAGTCCCTCTGTATTGCCCATCAGTCATTCTGGGAAACTGGTCCAGCAATCAATCGTCCTTTAATCACCCCCTACCTCCCCAGCAGACAGCTATGTTCCGCCAACGCGTTTCTTGCTGTCGTGCCCAAGGTTAAACGGACCAGATTGGGAGGCCGTTCTTTCACCCTGAATGTTGCCAGGCTGTGGAACACTTTACCCCTCCACTTAAGGTCCAATCCAGATCTAACTTCCTTCAGGAAACACTTGAAAACTTTTTTGTTCAATAAATAGGTCCCTTTCAACCTCTGTGTCATCCGCCCAACTGTAAGAACACCTTTTTAGTCACAGCGCTTGGACGCCTCCGGGCAGCTATTCACGCTTTACAAAACGCATTTTCATTTCATTTCATTTCAGATGAATGCCACATTTAAAATAGTTTAGCTTAGCCACTTGCACAGGCGGTACCTCACTGCTTTTTGGCTACATAAAACACTTCCAGTCCAAGCAGATACACACTTTTAAGCCATCTTGTGTGTAGGTGTGCTCTAAAAAACAAAGATTCATTATGCTTTTGCCCCTTTTTAAGAGAAGCAATACAACATTAGCTGTAAAAAAAAAGCTATAAACGTGTAGCCTTACGTATGTTATGTTAAAACACTTTACCGTTTACGGATTGGGACTGAAAATTCAAAAGCAAAATATTATTCTGTTGTCACATTAGGTTTTTGGAAACATCTAGTGCTTGATTTCAAGATGGCCGCCCCTTTTGTCCAGCAATGGGAGCCATTTGGTAGTCCTTTCTCTATTTACTGATGTTGTAGAATTTTCCAGAAGCAGAAGACATTCAGTTGTTGTACTGACTTGTGAGAGATTCTACAGTTGTTACAGCTCCATTGTACAGTGAGTGCATGTTTCATTTTTATTTATTTGTCCTCAAAGATAGAAATCTTTATTTTGAAGAACACCTAGCTGAGTTTTTGATGCAGAGTGCAGGATAGTGAATTTTGCTGTGGGTTCAGATTTGAGTGCAGGTTTCAGAAGTGAATCTAGCATGTGCTTTAAGTTTTGAGGAAACAGTTGTATTGATTTGTATTGCAAGTGCAGGAATGTAGAGACTGCAGCACTGCTGTTGAGGCACAACCTGGATTTAAGCTCCATTGTACAGTGAGTGCAGGTTTCATTTTTTATTTTTTGTCCTCAAAGATAGAAATCTTTATATATATGTTTGAATAATACCTAGCTTTTGATACAGAGTGCAGGATTGTGAATTTTGCTGTGGGTACAGATTTGAGTGCAGGTTTCAGTAGTTATTCTAGCCTGTGCTTTTTTTGAGGAAGCAGTTGTGTTGATTTGTATTGCAAGTGCTGGAATTTAGAGACTGCAGCACAGCTGTTGAGGCACACTCATAGCATGATTTCAAGGTGCAAGTTGATGGTTGCAGTTTATGGTTGCAGGGACCATGTTGCAGAACTCGAGTGTAATTCATTTTAAAAGTAGTCAAATATTTTGGAAGTTACAATTCAGCCATGGGTGCAGATGTCTCAAACTAAAGTGACATGCAGTATTTCTTCTCAAAGTGACTACAAAGCAGTGATATTTTGATTCAAACATATGATAGGTAAATTGTATTGCAATCTCTGGTTGCATCTTTTGTGCAGGTTACTTTACAAAAGTCCTCCATATTATGCCATGCAAACCCGACAAGCCTCAACCTTTTTAAAATAAGTTAATAATAATGAAATAATTTAGGAATCATTCCAGATTCTCTGGGCTGCCAAGTTCTTGACCTGCTTTTACAAAACATATTTTTGCCGCTAGTGGGCTTATCTTTTTATTCATGTGAAAATACACTTGTAAACTAACACTCAAAGCGCATAAGTAAATGTCTACCATAAAATAGATCAGTCATAATTTGTCAGAAGTGTGTTTTATTTAAATTGTGTATTTCTTTCCTGTTCCTCTTTCATGCTAGAAATCTGGGAGCACTCTTACCTCAGCATTGATCACCGTCGCTTGGATGGTGCTCTTCTGTGCGTTTGTCAGAGCTCTGTCGCTAGGACTTGGCTGTGTTCCTCAGCCAATCACAGCAGATGGAACATTCTGTGTTGATGCTCATTAGGTAGTACTGTTTAGCTGTCACTGACATAACCCATTCCTTAGCCCACAGTCAAATGATATATAGAACCTAAACCTCCCTTTACAGAAAGATAATTTGGATGTAATTATTTAAACTTTGCGGTAAAACTATAATGAAAGGAATAATCAAGACCATTAAAGTACAAAGTGCCTAAAATGAGTAATTTGTCAACCTCTGGTATGTTTTTCATCAGGGCACTGAAATTCTGTGGCAGGGAGGGGCCAAATTATCTGGCATGGTTGGCTAAATTATGTGGCAAGAAGATACAAATTATGTGGCATAGTATGGCACATTGTAAGGCAATTTTATTTTGACTTTTGTAATTTTTAATACATTTTAAAAGTGTCTTACCGACGTTTTCATCTCAGAACTACCAATTTAATACTTAGATCAGCAGTTAGCAACTGAATGGTGACCAGTCTTTGCAACTTGCATTTCAATGTGCAGAAGCACGCGTTTCCACACTATTATTTTTTGTTAAAATCTGCACACATGCACCAGATAATGGATTATGTACAAATGCTTTGAATCCATAACTATGCAGAAGATGCTGGAGCTTCTGACTCACATAATTCAAATGGCCCTGGTTTGAATAGGGCTGTACACTTTTCATCTCACAAATGAGATTACATGTGTGTGCATTAGATTATAGATATTAGTATCCGATTCCTACCACATCCTTCAGTATTTCACATCTTATTCTGCAGCAATAGAGGTTGAGGTTATCACTATAACATTAATCATAAGGTTATTTATGTAAACCTTTATTGAAAGGCATAACTTGAGGGCAAAATCTCGTTTAAGAACAGAATGCCCTAGTGTAGTAAAATAACCCTGTATAAGGGCCAGAGAGCCCTAATCTGCAGGCAGATTTTGATGTAAAGACCAAGGGCACAAAGTCAGATTCTAATATATAGTCAGAGATCTCTAACATCTACTAGCTGATCCTAATATGAAGGACAGAAAACCCCAATCTGTAGAGAATATTGGGGTTTCCTGGAAACACCTAACCTTAGGTCAGACACTCATGCCAGATGCATAGAGTCATCACCTAGGAGTAGAGTGTATATAACATAAATGGTAGTGAGAGCTGTAACCTGAGAAAGAACCTGAAATAATAGGGAGAGGACCAGAACCAAGGACTACAGGTGCTACAGGGAGATCAGAATAGATCACGATACGTGAGTCAGATAACTCTAACCTGGAAGCTGATCTTAATATATAGGCCACCAAACTTGAAGGCGGAACCTAGAATAATGGAAAGTAACCTCTAACACACAGTGAGATCCTGATGTGACATGAATAGGGGCTTAATCTGGGATGAGATCTCTTAACAGGGAACCTATACGGGCAGATCTTAATATGAAAGGCAGAGTTTAACTTTTTGTAGGGTAGAGAAAGTAGGTGCTGGTTTCTGATGCAAGGGGCAGGAAACCATAGAAAGAGATAGTGCTTGATATAAGATGCAGAAGTATTTTACCATTGAATATATCCTTTACTGTGTGCAGAGAGTTCTAAGCTTGGGAAAGACACTTTTGTAAGAATTAGAGGTCCTTCCCTGAGGATAATGTGCACCCTTATCAACCTTTTCCTAATGGAGAGAGGGGCTGGCCTATGAGGCAGATATGATGACCAAGGAGAGAGTTAAGAAGTACAAAATAAAAATGTGGATACTTCCAAGTGTAGATTCCTCCCTTTTGAAAGCACCAGACTGCATCCAGAAATGTTTTCAGCAGTGCACCTGCAGGCTGCTATGTGGAACCGTGTGGCTCTGTCCTGGCTCTGCCCTTCCCCGGAAGTAAGGGAGTAGTGCCTCATATAAGCACTATATACAAGCTCACCCCTTGTTCAATACACCAACCCATGCCCACGTCATTCACCCACTCATTTGCTTTTCACTATAAGCTCACTGTTCACTTGTCTGCTCTCATTTCTTATTCCTTGCTTGTCTACTCATGTATTGACATACTCGCAAGTTTCTCTGCTTACTAACATAAACTCCATCTCTTAAGCTTCAATAAATACTCACTCGTTTCATTTCTCCTTACTCACTCCTTTAACATGCACACATTGCACCAGAGTTGTCAATTAGCTCCACATCGCCATTCTTTTCTGGCTAGGCCTGCCTTTTTACCTACCAGGAGTTTGGATTCTACTACCCTTGCTGTTGCTTTCCCACATTATGATATATATAGGACCAGAACTATAAATCAAAATGGTATTGTATAGAACAACTCAAGTGTCGTTAGGTAACTGATAACATTGCGCTTATTGGTAATTCTGTCCCTCACATATCCATTAGCTCACTCCACAGTGACAATCTATACTTATCCTTACTTAATACTCAAAGCCACATGAATCAGTCCTTAGTCACTCAAAAGTCACAGATAATGTATTTGCTCTTCACACATACAGCACACACCTCTGTCTCACTTATTTCTTCCATATAATATCATCTTTTGCTAACTTCTTACTCATTCACAGCTATTCCCACTCATACTTGTAGGAAAGTAGGATCTGGGTTTATGCTTACCCCCACTTTTCGCTTGGTGTTATGCTGTTTCTGCCAAGTCTGACTGGGATCTGCTAATCAAGACCCCAGTCTCTGTGATTTTTTCCCCTCAATTGGATATGGTGAGGACTTGGGTACATCCCAGATTGGCTACTGGTGTACACTTGTAAGTCCCAAATATATGGCACTGAGGTACCCAAGGCATAGGCACACTAGGGGCCTCCCATGGGCTGAATCATGTATTATGCCACTCATGAGAGAACACTCAAAGTGTGACTGTAGACCTGCCATTGCAGCCTGTGTTTCTCTATATCTGAGGTCACTGCACTTGAAACCTATAAGTCACCCCCTTAGGCATGCCTTTCAATCCCGAAGGCAGGGTGCTTGGTTCTAAGTGTGAGGGTACCCCTACATGTGCAGGGCACCCCTACAACCTTTTGAGTCCATTCACTGAGTTGTAAGTACATCAGCCATTATTATATATAGAGTGGCCATGCGTCATTACACAATGACCATCTCCAAATTATCCAGAAGAAACCATGCTGTGTTTGGTATCAAACATGTTGGAATCATACCCCCACACTGTTTGTGTGAGAGATATGACTCCATGTACTGTGAATCTCCTCCGGGAGGCCCTCAGTGCTCCCTGTACCAGTCTTTCAGAACCGGACAGCATGCTAGGGCTGCTGCCGGCCAGAGACATGTTTCTGCCCTCATGCTGCTGAGCCAAGCTCGAGCAGGGGAAGGCAGAACAATAGATATCTTGTCACAGGGGGGTGTGACCTCCTCCCAGACAGGGCTTAGTATATTGGGACAGGGTAGGGGCACTTGCCAGTGCCACTAAGACTACTTGAAGGGCACACTTGGTGCCCTCTTTGCATAGTCCGCTTCAAACCAGTTCAGGGAGCCGTTGGCTGCCACTCTGGTGCAAAACTGGACAAAGGATATGGGAGTATCCTCCCCATTGTGCAGCCCCTCCTATGGGAGGGACCCCTGAATCGTCCCAACCCTTTCCTTAGGGTACGTAAGGGCTTACCTATGGGTGGGCCCCTAGATTCATTGTGGGACAAGATTCAGATCAGACACCACTTCATCTTTAACCGTCTGGGCACTCTGTACTTCGATGGACGTTTGCTCTGGACATCGAGACTGCAGCTGGGAAGACTTCTGCTGCTGCTGGTCTCGTTGTCCTGCTCATCCACTGTAACGTCTGTGCCTGTGCTCCATACAGGAACCTTCCAAGGCCTGTGGACATCCAATACACCTGAAGGATTATCCCTTGAAGTGAAAGAGTCACTTCCCTGCATCTGCAAGCACCACAACTAATCTAACCGGTCTGCTGCTCCTGGGCTCCCAAGGACTCCAGAAGGCTCAGCAACACAGGTGGTGGTTCTACAACTCCCTTGAGGCCTGCCCTGTCTTCTCCACGAGTTTGAGGCCAGTATCCCTCGTCGGAACTGCAGGAACCAAACCCCTGTGCACCGGGTTGACTTGTCGTTGCAAAGGCTTGTTAGCTCTCTTCCTCAGAGATCTTCAGGCTCCAAGTAGTCATCAACCACAAGCTTCGGCTGTGACTAAGATCTTTGATGTTTCTGCCAAGTCTGACTGGGATCTGCTAATCAAGACCCCAGTCTCTGTGATTTTTTCCCCTGAATTGGATATGGTGAGGACTTGGGTACATCCCAGATTGGCTACTGGTGTACACTTGTAAGTCCCAAATATATGGCACTGAGGTACCCAAGGCATAGGCACACTAGGGGCCTCCCATGGCCTGAATCATGTATTATGCCACTCATGAGAGAACACTCAAAGTGTGACTGTAGACCTGCCATTGCAGCCTGTGTTTCTCTATATCTGAGGTCACTGCACTTGAAACATATAAGTCACCCCCTTAGGCATGCCTTTCAATCCCGAAGGCAGGGTGCTTGGTTCTAAGTGTGAGGGTACCCCTGCATGTGCAGGACACCCCTACAACCTTTTGAGTCCATTCACCCGAGTTGTAAGTACATCAGCCATTATTATATATAGAGTGGCCATGCGTCATTACACAATGACCATCTCCAAATTATCCAGAACAAACCATGCTGTGTTTGGTATCAAACATGTTGGAATCATACCCCCACACTGTTTGTGTGAGAGATATGACTCCATGTACTGTGAATCTCCTCCGGGAGGCCCTCAGTGCTCCCTGTACCAGTCTTTCAGAACCGGACAGCATGCTAGGGCTGCTGCCGGCCAGAGACATGTTTCTGCCCTCATGCTGCTGAGCCAAGCTCAAGCAGGGGAAGGCAGAACAATAGATATCTTGTCACAGGGAGGTGTGACCTCCTCCCAGACAGGGCTTAGTATACTGGGACAGGGTAGGGGTGCTTGCCAGTGCCACTAAGACTACTTGAAGGGTACACTTGGTACCCTCTTTGCATAGTCCACTTCAAACCAGTTCAGGGAGCCGTTGGCTGCCACTCTGGCGATAAACTGGACAAAGGATATGGGAGTATCTTCCCCATTGTGCAGCCCCTCCTATGGGAGGGACCCCTGAATCGTCCCAACCCTTTCCTTAGGGTACGTAAGGGCTTACCTATGGGTGGGCCCCTAGATTCATTGTGGGACAAGATTCAGATCAGACACCACTTCATCTTTAACCGTCTGGGCACTCTGTACTTCGATGGACGTTTGCTCTCGACATCGAGACTGCAGCTGGGAAGACTTCTGCTGCTGCTGGTCTCGTTGTCCTGCTCATCCACTGTAACGTCTGTGCCTGTGCTCCATACAGGAACCTTCCAAGGCCTGTGGACATCCAATACACCTGAAGGATTATCCCTTGAAGTGAAAGAGTCACTTCCCTGCATCTGCAAGCACCACAACTAATCTAACCGGTCTGCTGCTCCTGGGCTCCCAAGGACTCCAGAAGGCTCAGCAACACAGGTGGTGGTTCTACAACTCCCTTGAGGCCTGCCCTGTCTTCACCACGAGTTTAGGCCAGTATCCCTCGTCGGAACTGCAGGAACCAAACCCCTGTGCACTGGGTTGACTTGTCGTTGCAAAGGCTTGTTAGCTCTCTTCCTCAGAGATCTTCAGGCTCCAAGTAGTCATCAACCACAAGCATCGGCTGTGACTAAGATCTTTGTCCTCACCGCATCTCTTGCACCGTGGGCCTGCATCTTTGGTGAGCTGCTTGAGGTCCTCTTACGACTCCAGTGCCTCCCAGCCTGCGGGTCCTCTTTAGGGTCTTCTTTCATTCCAGTGGGCTCCCCTGTTTGCCTGGGCCTACTCTGACTTTTCTTCTTGTGGCAAGTCACTTGGACCTTGCTGGTCCCGACACTGTACCTTTTTTTCATAGTATTAAATTAAAAAAATATATTTTTCAGTAATTTTACTAACTCCAGGGAGCAACAAGATAGGGCGATAGTTTCCCAGGTCTGAAGGGTCAAGGCTTGACTTTTTAACAGAGCCTGTAAGCAGTAAGCAGCATTACACATTATCCCCTCCTAACCCGTGGATCTGTGAGGATTTCCCCTTCTGAGCTAGGGGCCTTGCTTCAGACGTCCTCCTTCAAGCTTCACAATCGGGTTGAGGTGGCTCTCGTCCACCTTGTGATACAGCTACACTCATGCTTGTGATTCCTTGGCTTGATCTGACCCATGAACATCGTGCTCACACTTACAATGGGCTTGTCTAAAATCACAGTGACTCAGAAGACAGAGTTAGAGAGGCACTTTGTATAACCATACAGAGCCAGATACCCAAATACAACTTTAGAACTCAGTTTGCCGCTGACTAACATGTAACATAGGCACAACTGGTTGGCCTCTACAAGCTGGCATCAGTCTAGTTGTCCTTCAATCATAGTTGCTGCAGGAGTAGATCTAAAGGCAGTGCATTGAAGCCAATATCGTGACCTAGCAAAGCATCCCGTTACAGGTCATACAAGAGGGTCTAACTAGGCCCCTGTTATGCACTGTTCAGTAATGATTATCAATACATAGACAAATATTGATTATTGTCTCTATCACACAGATAAGCTCTACTTTTTGGTAAATGAACTCCAAGTGTCACTGTGGATTCCCACCTTGTGCAAGACAGCTCATGTCTATTCAGCATAAGCTTCAGGCACAAGCAGGCACACCATTAACACCAACTTAACCACTCATAATGAGAAATGTAAAATACCAGTTGACTTGTGTGCGAGTGTACCTTGCACGTTTACAACCCCAAAAGGATTTTCCCTGGATATTGTAATAAGTAGTTTGGTTAAGGGAATGTTGTTGCTGCAGGTCAGTGTAGATGCAAGACAGGCTAAGGCAATTTCCTTACAGCAGCTTTCCAAAACAAAGTTGTCAGTGATACACTATTGTTGCTAAATAATATGTTGTTTACCAGATCCATAATCCTATTTACAGTTGTGGCCATTGGTGTCTGTGCTCGTGCTAATTTTGAGTTGTGAATGCCACTGTCACATGTGTTCCCCTTCTTAGAAGTGTTTTCCTTGAGTAACGGTGGTAGATAAAAGCAAAGTTGGTGTCTTAACCCCTAAAAGTCTGGTCTCTTCACTGGTCCCTGGCATTAAGACTTACAGAAACTGTTCATTTTGTTGTCATTCTTGTTTCAGGTTTAGACTGGACATCTCAATGGAAATCTCTTCACTTTGTTTCAATTTTGAATGTTTTCTGTTGTACCATTTAGTCATTGTCTGGCAATGCACACATTTTATTGTTTTGTTCATCCCCTTTCTTTGTCTCAGTTGTAGTCATCTACCCGTTAAGGTCTGCACTGCACATAGTGGTGCAATGTTCTTCATATGCAGCACATTTAAAAGTGTTGTGTCAGGTACTGATTCTATTCCATGGCCTTTTTTGCTCAGTTTGGTGTCTGGATATATTTCTCTTAATTGCCAAGTTTCATATTGCATCATACTGACTCAGTTGTTGTCCATTTGCTTACATATTTATCAATTCTCTCATCCTCTCCTTTTGATAATCTCACCTATTAACTGCCCATCCTTCTATTAAGCCTCTTTTTGTTCCCTTTTCTATTCATTCCTAAATGGTTTACTATTCACACCCCCTTGTTGCATTCATTTGCCTTGCCCATTTATTTCCTATGCTGGTTCTCTGTGAGAGAAAGAGAGTGGCCTCAGTGAGATTTCCCTCAGCACGGCGGCCATCTTGGACTGCCTCTGACTGCATTAAGTCTCAGTTCACACAAAATGGAGGTTGGTCTTCAGTGCACCCATATACAAATTTACAAACAGCTGTGAGCTTCAATTCTTTAATTTTAGCTAAAGAATCGTAAACAAAGGTTAGTGTTTTCAGTGAAAACACACTTTCATCTTTCACAAATGATAGCACAGCTGATTCACATTTCCCTCACTAAACATTTGCTTTTTTAACAATGTTTTTGTTGCCATCAAATACATAACATGATTTTCATAAAAACATTAATTTTCATTCATATTCTTTTAGGTATTGCTGTGGCATCACACCTTTTATCCTCAGCATAGGAGGCAGTTATTGTGGTTCTCACACAGGCGAAAACCAAAATGTATAGTTGTAAACATGCTTTTCATTTACACATCCAGTCAGAAAAAACGTGTTCCTTTGGTTATATTAGATACAAATTATTGGACTGTGGTTTTCTCACTGTTCTGCACTGTTGCATTGATCACCTGGCCAGATTTGTTGTTCTTGGCCTTTCCTATTTAATAAATGACTTCATACAAGATACAGCTTTTGTTTGCCTACCCTGTATTGAGACAATGGGAGTCCACTTTTGGCTTTATTGTGGTTCAGGGGAGTAGGGTAAAAGGATTTTGTGACGAGAGGTGCCATCCTATAAATGCGAACACTTAAACTCTCTTCAATGAGCATACATGCCAACATACCTGGTTCAAGCTTGAGACTACCAATGTTTAAGCCTAAATGGCTTTATCTGTTTCCGACCTGAAATTGCTCCTTCTTTAATGTATATCAATTGGCAAAATACATTCCCCCTAGTTTGTTTCCAAAATATCTACTTTTAAAATGTTGACATGTCTGAATGAGGCTGAACCGAATATATGATGTTACAACGCAAACAGTTACAACGCATGCCTTTACAACGTGGCTTTTACATCGCAGCATCCATTACAACACATGATTTTACAACGCATGCCATCACAACGCATTTTTAGAAACTACATTTGCAACGCATTCCATTACAACGCATACCATTACAATTCACAATACTTTTAGGGCAAGAGTAGTGTAAGTGTTAGATAGCGTAGGGGTAAAAATTATTATTCCCACTCCAGTGAGTGCAACAGTAGGGTAAGTGGTGGATAGTGTAGGGGTAAAAATGTATATTCCCACTCCAGTGAGTGCAACAGTAGGGTAAGTTGGATAGTGTTGGATAGTGTAGGGTTTTAAAATACTATCCCCATGTACCCCAGAACCCATACCCACCCTAAAACAAAAAAATCCCCATTACTTACCTTATAATGCGTTGTAATGGCATGCGTTGTAATGATATTCATTGTAATGGCATGCGTTGTAGTGACATGCATTGTAATTGCATGCGTTGTAATGGTATGTGATGTAAGGGCAGCTGCGTTGTAATGACTGCGTTGTGAAGGTAGTGCGTTGTAATGACTGCTATGTAGAGGTTGTTTCCCGGCTGAACTAGTTGAAGACTGTAGAATTCTGACCTGAAATTGCTTCTTCTTTAATGTATTTCAATTGGCAAAATACATTCCCCCTAATTTGCTTTCACAATATCTACTTTTAAAATGTTGACATGACTGAATGAGGCTGAACTGAATATATGATGTTACAACGCAAACAATTACAACGCATGCCTTTACAACGCGGTTTTTACATCGCAGCATCCATTACAATGCATGATTTTACAAAACATGCCATCACAACGGATTTTTAGAAACTACATTTACAATGGATTCCATTACAATGCATACCTTTACAACGCATTCCATTACAACACGCAATACTTTTAGGGCAAGAGTAGCGTAAGTGTTGGATAGCGTAGGGGTACAAATTGCTATTCCCACTCCAGTGAGTGCAACAGTAGGGTAAGTGTTGGATAGTGTAGGTGTAAAAATGTCTATTCCCACTCCAGTGAGTGCAACAGTAGGGTAAGTGTTGGATAGTGTAGGGCTAAAAATTTATATTCCCACTCCAGTAAGTGCAACTGTAGGGTAAGTTGGATAGTGTAGGATAGTGTAGGGATAAAAATACTATCCCCATGTACCCCAGAACCCATACCCACCCTAAAACAAAAAAATCCCCATTACTTACCTTATAATGCGTTGTAATGGCATGCGTTGTAATGATATTCATTGTAATGGCATGCGTTGTAGTGACATGCGTTATAATGGCATGCGTTGTAATGGTATGTGATGTTACGGCAGCTGCGTTGTAATGACTGCGCTGTGAAGGTAGTGCGTTGTAATGACTGCTATGTAAAGGTTGTTTCCCGGCTGAACTAGTTGAAGACTGTAGAATTCTGACCTGAAATTGCTTCTTCTTTAATGTATTTCAATTGGCAAAATACATTCCCCCTAATTTGCTTTCAAAATATCTACTTTTAAAATGTTGACATGTCTGAATGAGGCTGAACTGAATATATGATGTTACAACGCAAACAATTACAACGCATGCCTTTACAACGTGGTTTTTACATCGCAGCATCCATTACAATGCATGATTTTACAACACATGCCATCACAACGCATTTTTAGAAACTACATTTACAATGCATTCCATTACAACGCATACCATTACAACGCATGCCACTACAACGCGCAATACTTTTAGGGCAAGAGTAGTGTAAGTGTTGGATAGCGTAGGGGTAAAAATTACTATTCCCACTCCAGTGAGTGCAACAGTAGGGTAAGTGTTGGATAGTGTAGGGGTACACATTTCTATTTCCACTCTAGTGAGTGCAACAGTAGGGTAAGTGTTGGATAGTGTAGGGGTACACATTTCTATTCCCACTCTACTGAGTGCAACAGTGGGGTAAGTGTTGGATAGTGTAGGGATAAAAATACTATCCCCATGTACCCCAGAACCCATACCCACCCTAAAACAAAAAAATCCCCATTACTTACCTTATAATGCGTTGTAATGACATGCGTTGTAATGATATTCATTGTAATGGCATGCGTTGTAGTGACATGCGTTGTAATGGCATGCGTTGTAATGGTATGTGATGTAAGGGCAGCTGCGTTGTAATGACTGCGTTGTGTAGGTAGTGCAATGTAATGACTGCTATGTAAAGGTTGTTTCCCGGCTGAACTAGTTGAAGACTGTAGAAGTATTTTGCTTGTTAGGAGGGCCCAGTTATTGCCAAAAAGTAATATGCAGTTTATCCAGCAGTCTGGCTGAAAGAGGGCACACACTTTGAGTGGTATCTCTATCAGCTGAGTTGAACTTTTGACCTCTTCTGCCACCAGGACAGAGGCTGGCATGAACATTCTGAAAGAAGAATGCCCTGTGTCAGTATTCTGTGCCAACATTCTAAAGCTTCCCTGCCCAGCCCCCGCTTCAAGCACCCTTCTCAAAGAGGAACATGAAAAGTGACAGAAGCTTTAGATACAGAGATCGGTTCTGGCTCATGTCACTCTTGCTTTGGCCCAATGATTTAACCATACAACAACCTTACCCAACACTCTCCAGGTTATCCCTGTCCCTCACTTCACTCACGTCATATTCATTACATACACCCGGTATTGTTCCCTTTTCTATTCATTCCTAAATGATTTACTATCCACACCCCTTGTTGCATTCATTTGCCTTGCACATTTATTTCCTATGCTGGTTCTCTGTGAGAGAAAGAGAGTGGCCTCAGTAAGATTTCCCTCAACACGGCGGCCATCTTGGACTGCCTCTGACTGCATTAAGTCTCAGTTCACACAAAATGGAGGTTGTTCTTCAGTGCACCCATTTCCAAATTTACAAACAGTTGTGAGCTTCAATTCTTTAATTTTAGGCTAAAGAATCGTAAACAAAGAATAGTGTTTTCAGTGAAAACACACTTTTATCTTTCACAAATGATAGCACAGCTGATTCACATTTCCCTCACTAAACATTTGCTTTTTTAACAATATGTTTGTTGCCATCAAATACATAACATGCTTTTCATAAAAACATTAATTTTCATTCATGTTCTTTTAGGTATTGCTGTGGCATCACACCTTTTATCCTCAGCATAGCAGGCAGTTTTTGTGGTTCTCACACAGGCAAAAAACCAAAATGTATGGTTGTAAACATGCTTTTCATTTACAAATCCAGTCAGAAAAAACGTGTTCCTTTGGTTATATTAGATACAAATTATTGGACTGTGGTTTTCTCACTGTTCTGCAATGTTGCATTGATCACCTAACCAGATTTGTTTTACTTGGCCTTTCCTATTTAATAAATGACTTCATACAAGATACAGCTTTTGTTTGCCTACCCTGTATTGAGACAATGGGAGTCCACTTTTGGCTTTATTGTGGTTCAGGGGAGTAGGGTAAAAGGCTTTTGTGATGATAGGTGCCGTCTTATAAATGCGAACACTTAAACTCTCTTCAATGAGCCTACATGCCAACATACCTGGTTCAAGCTTGAGACTACTAATGTTTAAGCCAAAATGGCTTTATCTGTTTCCGACCTGACATTGCTTCTTCTTTCATTTTTATCAATTGGCAAAATGCATTCCCCCTAATTTGTTTCCAAAATATCTACTTTTAAAATGTTGACATGTCTGAATGAGGCTGAACCAAGTATCTGATGTTACAACGCGAACAGTTACAACGCATGCCTTTAGAACGTGCCTTTTACATCGCAGCATCCATTACAACGCATGATTTTACAACGCATGCCCTGACAACGCATTTTTAGAAACTAAATTTACAACGCATCCCATTACAATGCATACCATTACAATGCATGCCATTACAACGCACAATACTTTTAGGGCGAGAGTAGGGTAAGTGTTAGATAGCGTAGGGGTAAAAATTACTATTCCCACTCCAGTGAGTGCAACAGTAGGGTAAGTTTTGGGTAGTGTAGGGGTATACATTTCTATTCCCACTCCAGTGAGTGCAACAGGAGGGTAAGTATTGGATAGTGTAGGGATAAGAATACTATCTCCATGAACCCCAAAACCCATATCCACCCTAAAACTAAAAAATCCCCATTACTTACCTTATAATGCGTTGTAATGGCATGCGTTGTAATGATATTCATTGTAATGGCATGCGTTGCAGTGACATACGTTGTAATGGCATGCGTTGTAATGGTATGTGATGTAAGGGCAGCTGCGTTGTAATGACTGCGTTGTGAAGGTAGTGTGTTGTAATGACTGCTATGTAAAGGTTGTTTCCCGGCTGAACTAGTTGAAGACTGTAGAATTCTGACCTGAAATTGCTTCTTCTTTAATGTATTTCAATTGGCAAAATACATTCCCCCTAATTTGCTTTCACAATATCTACTTTTAAAATGTTGACATGACTGAATCAGGCTGAACTGAATATATGATGTTACAACGCAAACAATTACAACGCATGCCTTTACAATGCGGTTTTTTACATCGCAGCATCCATTACAATGCATGATTTTACAAAACATGCCATCACAACGCATTTTTAGAAACTACATTTACAATGCATTCCATTACAACGCATACCTTTACAACGCATACCATTACAACACGCAATACTTTTAGGACAAGAGTAGCATAAGTGTTGGATAGCGTAGGGGTAAAAATTGCTATTCCCACTCCAGTGAGTGCAACAGTAGGGTAAGTGTTGGATAGTGTAGGTGTAAAAATGTCTATTCCCACTCCAGTGAGGGCAACAGTAGGGTAAGTGTTGGATAGTGTAGGGGTAAAAAATTCTATTACCACTCCAGTGAGTGCAACTGTAGGGTAAGTTGGATAGTGTTGGATAGTGTAGGGATAAAAATACTATCTTCATGTACCCCAGAACCCATACCCACCCTAAAACTAAAAAATCCCCATTACTTACCTTATAATGCGTTGTAATGGCATGCGTTGTAATGATATTCATTGTAATGGCATGCGTTGTAGTGACATGCGTTGTAATGGCATGCGTTGTAATGGTATGTATAGTAAGGGCAGCTTCGTTGTAATGACTGCGTTGTGTAGGTAGTGCGTTGTAATGACTGCTATGTAAAGGTTGTTTCCCGGCTGAACTAGTTGAAGACTGTAGAATTCTGACCTGAAATTACTTCTTCTTTAATGTATTTCAATTGGCAAAATACATTCCCCCTAATTTGCTTTCAAAATATCTACTTTTAAAATGTTGACATGTCTGAATGAGGCTGAACTGAATATATGATGTTACAACGCAAACAGTTTCAATGCATTCCTTTAGAACGTGCCTTTTACATCGCAGCATCCATTACAACGCATGATTTTACAACGCATGCCCTCACAACGCATTTTTAGAAACTAAATTTACAACGCATACCATTACAACGCATGCCATTACAACGCATGCCATTACAACGCACAATACTTTTAGGGCAAGAGTAGGGTAAGTGTTAGATAGCGTAGGGGTAAAAATTACTATTCCCACTCCAGTGAGTGCAACAGTAGGGTAAGTGTTGGGTAGTGTAGGGGTATAAATTTCTATTCCCACTCCAGTGAGCGCAACAGGAGGGTAAGTATTGGATAGTGTAGGGATAAGAATACTATCCCCATGAACCCCAAAACCCATACCCACCCTAAAACTAAAAAATCCCCACTACTTACCATATAATGCGTTGTAATGGCATGCGTTGTAATGATATTCATTGTAATGGCTTGCGTTGTAGTGACATACGTTGTAATGGCATGCGTTATAATGGTGTGCGTTGTAAGGGCAGCTGCGTTGTAATGACTGCATTGTGAAGGTAGTGCCTTGTAATGACTGCTATGTAAAGGTTGTTTCCCGGCTGAACTAGTTGAAGACTGTAGAATTCTGACCTGAAATTGTTTCTTCTTTAATGTATTTCAATTGGCAAAATACATTCCCCCTAATTTGCTTTCGAAATATCTACTTTTAAAATGTTGACATGTCTGAATGAGGCTGAACTGAATATATGATGTTACAACGCAAACAATTACAACGCATGCCTTTACAACGCGGTTTTTACATCGCAGCATCCATTACAATGCATGGTTTTACAACGCATGCCATCACAACCTATTTTTAGAAACTACATTTACAACACTTTCCATTACATCGCATACCTTTATAACACATGCCATTACAAAACACAATACTTTTAGGGCAAGAGTAGTGTAAGTGTTGGATAGCGTAGGGGTAATAATTGCTATTCCCACTCCAGTGAGTGCAACAGTAGGGTAAGTGTTGGATAGTGTAGGGGTAAACATTTCTATTCCCACTCCAGTGAGTGCAACAGTAGGGTAAGTGTTGGATAGTGTTGGGATAAAAATACTATCCCCATGTACCCCAGAACCCATACCCACCCTAAAACAAATAAATCCCCATTACTTACCTTATAATGCGTTGTAATGGAATGCGTTGTAATGATATTCATTGTAATTTCATGCGTTGTAGTGACATGCGTTGTAATGGTATGCGTTGTGATGGTATGTGATGTAAGGGCAGCTGCGTTGGAATAACTGCATTGTGTAGATAGTGCAATGTAATGACTACTATGTAAAGGTTGTTTCCTGGCTGAACTAGTTGAAGACTGTAGAAGTATTTTGCTTGTTTGGAGGCCCCAGTTATTGCCAAAAAGTAATATGCAGTTTATCCAGCAGTCTGGCTGAAAGAGGGCACACACTTTGAGTGGTATCTCTATCAGCTGAGTTGAACTTTTGACCTCTTCTGCCACCAGGGCAGAGGCTGGCATGAACATTCTGAGAGAAGAATGCCCTGTGTCAGTATTCTGTGCCAACATTCTAAAGCTTCCCTGCCCAGCCCCCGCTTCAAGCACCCTTCTCAGAGAGGAACATGAAAAGTGGCAGAAGCTTTAGATACAGAGATCGGTTCTGGCTCATGTCACTCTTGCTTTGGCCAAATGATTGAACCTTACAACAACCTTACCCAACACTCTCCAGGTTATCCCTGTCCCTCACTTCACTCACTTCATATTCATTACATACACCCGGTATTGTTCACTTTAATATTCATTCCTAAATTGTTTACTATCCACACCCCCTTGTTACATTCATTTGCCTTGCACATTTATTTCCTATGCTGGTTCTCTGTGAGAGAAATAGTGTGGCCTCAGTGAGATTTCCCTCAGCACGGCAGCCATCTTGTACTGCCTCTGACTGCATTAAGTCTCATTTCACACAAAATGGAGGTTGTTCTTCAGTTCACCCATATCTAAATTTACAAACAGTTGTGAGCTTCAATTCTTTATTTTAGGCTAAAGAATCGTAAACAAAGAATAGTGTTTTCAGTGAAAACACACTTTTATCTTTCACAAAAGATAGCACAGCTGATTCACATTTCCCTCACTAAACATTTGCTTTTTTAACAATATGTTTGTTGCCATCAAGTACATAACACGATTTTCATAAAAACATTAATTTTCATTCATATTCTTTTAGGTATTGCTGTGGCATCACACCTTTTATCCTCAGCATAGCAGGCAGTTTTTGTGGTTCTCACACAGGCAAAAAACTAAATGTATAGTTGTAAACATTCTTTTCATTTACAAATCCAGTCAGAAAAAATGTGTTCCTTTGGTTATATTAGATACACTTTATTGGACTGTGGTTTTCTCACTGTACTGCACTGTTTCATTGATCACCTGGCCAGCTTTGTTTTACTTGGCCTTTCCTATTTAATAAATGACTTCATACAACATACAGTTATTGTTTGTCTACCCTGTATTGAGACAATGGGAGTCCACTTTTGGTTTTATTATGATTCAGGGGAGTAGGGTAAAAGGCGTTTGTGACAATAGGTGCCCACCTATAAATGTGTACACTGAAACTCTCTTCAATGAGCATACATGCCAACATACCGGATTCAAGCTTGAGACTACCAATGTTTAATCCAAAATGGCTTTTTCTGTTTCTGACCTGAAATTGCTTCTTCTTTAATGTATTTCAATTGGCAAAATACATTCCCCCTAATTTGTTTTCAAAATATCTACTTTTAAAATGTTGACATGTCTGAATGAAGTTGAACTGAATATATGATGTTACAACGCAAACAATTACAACGCATGCCTTTACAACGCGGTTTTTACATCGCAGCATCATTAAAATGCATGATTTTACAACGCATGCCATCAACGCATTTTTAGAAAATACATTTACAATGCATTCCATTACAACGCATAGCTTTACAACGCTTGCCATTACAACACGCAATACTTTTAGGGCAAGAGTAGTGTAAGTGTTGGGTAGCGTAGGTTTAAAAATTGCTATTCCCACTCCAGTGAGTGCAACAGTAGGGTAAGTGTTGGATAGTGTAGGGGTAAAAATGTCTATTCCCACTCCAGTGAGTGCAACAGTAGGGTAAGTTGGATAGTGTTGGATAGCGTAGGGTTTTAAAATACTATCCCCATGTACCCCAGAACCCATACCCACCCTAATACAAAAAAATCCCCATTACTTACCTTATAATGCGTTGTAATGGCATGCGTTGTAATGATATTCATTGTAATGGCATGCGTTGTAGTGACATGCATTGTAATGGCATGCGTTGTAATGGTATGTGATGTAAGGGCAGCTGCGTTGTAATGACTGCGTTGTGAAGGTAGTGCGTTTTAATGACTGCTATGTAAAGGTTGTTTCCCGGCTGAACTAGTTGAAGACTGTAGAATTCTGACCTGAAATTGCTTCTTCTTTAATGTATTTCAATTGGCAAAATACATTCCCCCTAATTTGCTTTCACAATATCTACTTTTAAAATGTTGACATGTCTGAATGAGGCTGAACTGAATATATGATGTTACAACGCAAACAATTACAACGTATGCCTTTACAACGCGGTTTTTACATCGCAGCATCCATTACAATGCATGATTTTACAACGCATGCCATCACAACGCATTTTTAGAAACTACATTCACAATGCATTCCATTACAACGCATACCTTTACAACGCATGCCATTACAACACGCAATACTTTTAGGGCAAGAGTAGTGTAAGTGTTGGATAGCGTAGGGGTAAAAATTGCTATTCCCACTCCAGTGAGTGCAACAGTAGGGTAAGTGTTGGATAGTGTAGGGGTAAAAGTGTCTATTCCCACTCTAGTGAGTGCAACAGTAGGGTAAGTGATGGATAGTGTAGGGGTAAAAATTTCTATTCCCACTCCAGTGAGTGCAACTGTAGGGTAAGTTGGATAGTGTTGGATAGTGTAGGGATACAAATACTATCTTCATGTACCCCAGAACCCATACCCACCCTGAAACTAAAAAATCCCCATTACTTACCTTATAATGCGTTGTAATGGCATGCGTTGTAATGATATTCATTGTAATGGCATGCGTTGTAGTGACGTGCGTTTTAATGGCATGCGTTGTAATGGTATGTGATGTAAGGGCAGCTGCGTTGTAATGACTGCGTTGTGTAGGTAGTGCGTTGTAATGACTGCTATGTAAAGGTTGTTTCGTGGCTGAACTAGTTGAAGACTGTAGAATTCTGACCTGAAATTACTTCTTCTTTACTGTATTTCAATTGGCAAAATACATTCCCCCTAATTTGCTTTCAAAATATCTACTTTTAAAATGTTGACATGTCTGAATGAGGCTGAACTGAATATATGATGTTACAACGCAAACAATTACAACGCATGCCTTTACAAAGCGGTTTTTACATCGCAGCATCCATTACAATGCATGATTTTACAACGCATGCCATCACAACGCATTTTTAGAAACTACATTTACAATGCATTCCATTACAACGCATACCATTACAACGCATGCCATTACAACGCGCAATACTTTTAGGGCAAGAGTAGTGTAAGTGTTGGATAGCGTAGGGATAAAAATTACTATTCCCACTCCAGTGAGTGCAACAGTAGGGTAAGTGTTGGATAGTGTAGGGGTACACATTTCTATTCCCACTCTAGTGAGTGCAACAGTAGGGTAAGTGTTGGACAGTGTAGGGGTACACATTTCTATTCCCACTCTAGTGAGTGCAACAGTGGGGTAAGTGTTGGATAGTGTAGGGATAAAAATACTATCCCCATTTACCCCAGAACCCATACCCACCCTAAAACAAAAAAATCCCCATTACTTACCTTATAATGCATTGTAATGGCATGCGTTGTAATGATATTCATTGTAATGGCATGCGTTGTAGTGACATGTGTTGTAATGGCATGCGTTGTAATGGTATGTGATGTAAGGGCAGCTGCGTTGTAATGACTGCGTTGTGTAGGTGGTGCAATGTAATGACTGCTATGTAAAGGTTGTTTCCCGGCTGAACTAGTTGAAGACTGTAGAAGTATTTTGCTTGTTAGGAGGGCCCGGCTATTGCCAAAAAGTAATATGCAGTTTATCCAGCAGTCTGGCTGAAAGTGGGCACACACTTTGAGTGGTATCTCTATCAGCCGAGTTGAACTTTTGACCTCTTCTGCCACCAGGGTAGAGGCTGGCATGGACATTCTGAGAGAAGAATGCCCTGTGTTAGTATTCTGTGCCAACATTCTAAAGCTTCCCTGCCCAGCCCCCGCTTCAAGCACCCTTCTCAGAGAGGAACATGAAAAGTGGCAGAAGCTTTAGATACAGAGATCGGTTCTGGCTCATGTCACTCTTGCTTTGGCCAAATGATTGAACCTTACAACAACCTTACCTAACACTCTCTAGGTTAGGCCTGTCCCTCACTTCACTCACTTCATATACATTACATACACCCGGTAATGTTCCCTTTTCTATTAATTCCTAAATTATTTACTATCCACACCCCCTTGTTGCATTCATTTGCCTTGCTCATTTATTTCCTATGCTGGTTCTCTGTGAGAGAAAGAGAGTGGTCTCTGTGAGATTTCCCTCAACACGGCGGCCATCTTGGACTGCCTCTGACTGCATTAAGTCTCAGTTCACACAAAATGGAGGTTGTTCTTCAGTGCACCCATATATGAATTTACAAACAGTTGTGAGCTACAATTCTTTAATTTTAGGCTAAAGAATCGTAAACAAAGGTTAGTGTTTTCAGTGAAAACACACTTTTATCTTTCACAAATAATAGCACAGCTAATTCACATTTCCCTCACTAAACATTTGCTTTTTTAACAATGTTTTTGTTGCCATCAAATACATGACATGATTTTCATAAAAACGTTAATTTTCATTCATATTCTTTTAGGTATTGCTGTGGCATCACACCTTTTATCCTCAGCATAGCAGGCAGTTTTTGTGCTTCTCACACAGGCGAAAACCAAAATGTATAGTTGTAAACATGCTTTTCATTTACAAATCCAGTCAGAAAAAATGTGTTCCTTTGGTTATATTAGATACAAATTATTGGACTGTGGTTTTCTCACTGTTCAGCACTGTTGCATTTATCACCTAGCCAGATTTGTTTTTCTTGGCCTTTCCTATTTAATAAGTGACTTCATACAAGATACAGCTTTTGTTTGCCTACCCTGTATTGAGACAATGGGAGTCCAATTTTGGCTTTATTGTGGTTCAGGGGAGAAGGGTAAAAGGCTTTTGTGACGATAGGTGCCATCCTATAAATGCGAACACTTAAACTCTCTTCAAAGAGCATACATGCCAAAAACCTGGTTCAAGCTTGAGACTACTAATGTTTAAGCCAAAATGGCTTTATCTGTTTCCGACTTGAAATTGCTTCTTCTTTAATGTATATCAATTAGCAAAATGCATTCCCCCTAATTTGTTTCCAAAATATCTACTTTTAAAATGTTGACATGTCTGAATGAGGCTGAACCGAATATCTGATGTTACAACGCAAACAGTTACAACGCATGCCTTTAGAACGTGCCTTTTACATCGCAGCATCCATTACAACGCATGATTTTACAACGCATGCCCTCACAACGCATTTTTAGAAACTAAATTTACAACGCATTTCATTACAACGCATACCATTACAACGCATGCCATTGCAATGCACAATACTTTTAGGGCACGAGTAGTGTAAGTGTTAGATAGCGTAGGGGTAATAATTACTATTCCCACTCCAGTGAGTGCAACAGGAGGGTAAGTATTGGATAGTGTAGGGATAAGAATACAATCCCCATGAACCCCAAAACCCATACCCACCCTAAAACTAAAAAATCCCCACTACTTACCTTATAATGCGTTGTAATGGCATGCGTTGTAATGATATTCATTGTAATGGCATGCGTTGCAGTGACATACGTTGTAATGGCATGCGTTATAATGGTATGTGTTGTAAGGGCAGCTGCGTTGTAATGACTGCGTTGTGAAGGTAGTGCGTTGTAATGACTGCTATGTAAAGGTTGTTTCCCAGCTGAGCTAGTTGAAGACTGTAGAATTCTGACCTGAAATTGTTTCTTCTTTAATGTATTTCAATTGGTAAAATATATTCCCCCTAATTTGCTTTCAAAATATCTACTTTTAAAATGTTGACATGTCTGAATGAGGCTGAACTGAATATATGATGTTACAACGCAAACAATTACAACGCATGCCTTTACAACGCGGTTTTTACATCGCAGCATCCATTACAATGCATGGTTTTACAATGCATGACATCACAACGCATTTTTAGAAACTACATTTACAACACATTCCAGTACATCGCATACCTTTACAACACATGCCATTACAACACGCAATACTTTTAGGGCAAGAGTAGTGTAAGTGTTGGATAGCCTAGGGGTAAAAATTGCTATTCCCACTCCAGTGAGTGCAACAGTAGGGTAAGTGTTGGATAGTGTAGGTGTAAAAATTTCTATTCCCACTCCAGTGAGTGCAACAGTAGGGTAAGGGTTGGATAGTGTAGGGATAAAAATACTATCCCCATGTACCCCAGAACCCATACCCACCCTAAAACAAAAAAATCCCCATTACTTACCTTATAATGTGTTGTAATGGCATGTGTTGTAATGATATTCATTGTAATGGCATGCATTGTAGTGACATGCGTTGTAATGGCATGCGTTGTAATGGTATGTGATGTAAGGGCAGCTGCGTTGTAATAACTGCGTTGTGTAGGTAGTGCAATGTAATGACTGCTATGTAAAGTTTGATTCCCGGCTGTACTAGTTGAAGACTGTAGAAATATTTTGCTTGTTAGGAGGGCCCAGTTATTGCCAAAAAGTAATATGCAGTTTATCCAGCAGTCTGGCTGAAAGTGGGCACACACTTTGAGTGGTATCTCTATCAGCTGAGTTGAACTTTTGACCTCTTCTGCCACCAGGGCAGAGGCTGGCATGGACATTCTGAGAGAAGAATGCCCTGTGTCAGTATTCTGTGCCAACAATCTAAAGCTTCCCTGCCCAGCCCCCACTTCAAGCACCCTTCTCAGAGAGGAACATGAAAAGTGACAGAAGCTTTCAGATACAGAGATCGGTTCTGGCTCATGTCACTCTTGCTTTGGCCAAATGATTGAACCTTACAACAACCTTACCCAACACTCGCCAGGTTATCCCTGTCCCTCACTTCACTCACTTCATATTCATTACATACACCCGGTATTGTTCCCTTTTCTATTCATTCCTAAATGATTTACTATCCACACCCCTTGTTGCATTCATTTGCCTTGCACATTTATTTCCTATGCTGGTTCTCTGTGAGAGTAAGAGAGTGGCCTCGGTGAGATTTCCCTCAACACGGCGGCCATCTTGGACTGCCTCTGACTGCATTAAGTCTCAGTTCACACAAAATGGAGGTTGTTCTTCAGTGCACCCATATACGAATTTACAAACAGTTGTGAGATTCAATTCTTTAATTTTAGGCTAAAGAATCGTAAACAAAAAATTTGTGTTTTCAGTGAAAACACACTTTTATCTTTCACAAATGATAGCACAGCTGATTCACATTTCCCTCACTAAACATTTCCTTTTTTAACAATATGTTTGTTGCCATCAAATACATAACATGATTTTCATAAAAACATTAATTTTCATTCATGTTCTTTTAGGTATTGCTGTGGCATCACACCTTTTATCCTCAGCATAGCAGGCAGTTTTTGTGGTTCTCACACAGGCAAAAAACTAAATGTATAGTTGTAAACATTCTTTTCATTTACAAATCCAGTCAGATAAAATGTGTTCCTTTGGTTATATTAGATACACTTTATTGGACTGTGGTTTTCTCACTGTACTGCACTGTTGCATTGATCACCTGGCCAGCTTTGTTTTACTTGACCTTTCCTATTTAATAAATGACTTCATACAACATACAGTTATTGTTTGTCTACCCTGTATTGAGACAATGGGAGTCCACTTTTGGCTTTAGTATGGTTCAGGGGAGTAGGGTAAAAGGCTTTTGTGACAATAGGTGCCCACCTATAAATGTGAACACTGAAACTCTCTTCAATGAGCATACATGCCAACATACCTGATTCAAGCTTGAGACTATCAATGTTTAAGCCAAAATGACTTTTTCTGTTTCTGACCTGAAATTGCTTCTTCTTTAATGTATTTCAATTGGCAAAATACATTCCCCCTAATTAGTTTTCAAAATATCTACTTTTAAAATGTTGACATGTCTGAATGAGGCTGAACTGAATATATGATGTTACAACACAAACAATTACAACGCATGCCTTTACAACGCGGTTTTTACATCGCAGCATCCATTACAACGCATGATTTTACAACGCATGCCATCACAAAGCATTTTTAGAAACTACATTTACAACGCATTCCACGACAACGCATACTTTACAACGCATGCCATTACAACTCGCAATACTTTTAGGGCAAGAGTAGTGTAAGTGTTGGATAGCGTAGGAGTAAAAATTGCTATTCACACTTTAGTGAGTGCAACAGTAGGGTAAGTGTTGGATAGTGTAGGGGTAAAAATGTCTATTCTCACTCCTGTGAGTGCAACAGTAGGCTAAGTTGGATAGTGTTAGATAGTGTAGGGATAAAAATACTATCCCCATGTACCCCAGAACCCATACCCACCCTAAAACTAAAAAATCCCCATTACTTACCTTATAATGCGTTTTAATGGCATGTGTTGTAATGATATTCATTGTAATGGCATGCGTTGTAGTGACATGCGTTGGATTGGCATGCGTTGTAATGGTATGTGATGTAAGGGCAGCTGCGTTGTAATGACTGCGTTGTGAAGGTAGTGCGTTGTAATGACTGCTATGTAAAGATTGTTTCCTAGCTGAACTAGTTGAAGACTGTAGAATTCTGACCTGAAATTGCTACTTCTTTATTGTATTTCAATTAGCAAAATACATTCCCCCTAATTTGTTTTCAAAATATCTACTTTTAAAATGTTGACATGTCTGAATGAGGCTGAACTGAATATATGATGTTACAACGCAAACAATTACAACGCATGCCTTTACAACGCGGTTTTTACATCGCAGCATCCATTACAATGCATGAGTTTACAACGCATGCCATCACAACGCATTTTTAGAAACTACATTTACAACGCATTCCATTACAACACATACCATTACAACGCATGCCATTACAACGCGCAATACTTTTAGGGCAAGAGTAGTGTAAGTGTTGGATAGCGTAGGGGTAAAAACTACTATTCCCACTCCAGTGAGTGCAACAGTACGGTAAGTGTGGGATAGTGTAGGGGTACACATTTCTATTCCCACTGTAGTGAGTGCAACAGTTGGGTAAGTGTTGGATAGTGTAGGGATAAAAATACTATCCCCATGTACCCCAGAACCCATACCCACCCTAAAACAAAAAAATCCCCATTACTTACCTCATAATGCGTTGTAATGGCATGCATTGTAATGATATTCATTGTAATGGCATGCGTTGTAGTGACATGCGTTGTATTGGCATGCGTTGTGATGGTATGTGATGTAAGGGCAGCTGCGTTGTAATGACTGCGCTGTGTAGGTAGTGCGTTGTAATGACTGCTATGTAAAGGTTGTTTCCCGGCTGAACTAGTTGAAGACTGTAGAAGTATTTTGCTTGTTAGGAGGCCCCAGTTATTGCCAAAAAGTAATATGCAGTTTATCCAGCAGTCTGGCTGAAAGAGGGCACACACTTTGAGTGGTATCTCTATCAGCTGAATTGAACTTTTGACCTCTTCTGCCACCAGGGCAGAGGCTGGCATGGACATTCTGAGAGAAGAATGCCCTGTGTCAGTATTCTGTGCCAACATTCTAAAGCTTTCCTGCCCAGCCCCCGCTTCAAGCACCCTTCTCAGAGAGGAACATGAAAAGTGACAGAAGCTGTAGATACAGAGATCGGTTCTGGCTCATGTCACTCTTGCTTTGGCCAAATGATTGAACCTTACAACAACCTTACCCAACACTCTCCAGGTTGTCCCTGTCCCACACTTCACTCACTTCATATTCATTACAAACACCAGGTATTGTTCCCACCTTTCTGAGAGAAACATACTGGGTATCTCTTCATTTTCAACATTCTGCAATGGCCTGGACATGTTTCTTAAGTAGATCTTAAAATGAAAATATCTATTCTTTTTTAACGTTGCCTTTCTGACTTTTTTTACTTTAGTTACCTGTCAGGGGTCATTAGGGCAGCTATAGAACACATTTAAAGTGTTTTCTTCCTACATTTACTCTTTCAAATATGTAGTGCGAGGGGGAATAAATACATTCTTTAGGTGATTTTACCTGTTATGCTGCTATAAAAGTGGCCAGGTGGCACGAAAAGATACCTAGTATTTAATTTGCTCACTTGCTTTTCACTACGAATTCCATGTTCTCTCATCTGTCCTCACTTCTTATTCATTGCTCGCTCCCCCATGTATTAACACAATTACAAGCATTGTTTCCTGTGCTAGTTTTCCTCTGTATGTGGATTGCAATGTTCTACTCTTGTAGAAAAGTGGGTTATTGTTGCAGTAACCCCCCCACCTTTTGCTAGAATTCTGATGCACTTTGACATGATGTGCCCTGGGGCACTGCCAATCAGGTTCCCAGGGCCTGTATTCTCTCCCAAAACTGTACCTTTGTACCCCCAATTGGCACCTCTCTGGCCACATGCAAGTACCCTGTAAAAGGTACCATAAGTACCAAAGGCTCTGTGACCAGGGAAGGCCTCTAAGGGCTGCAGCACATATTGGGCCACCCTTATAGGTCCTGTACCTTTAAGAGATACACACCGCCATTGCAGGCTGCGTGTTTTGGTGCAGAGAAAAGTGAAAAGTCAACATGACACACATACCCGTGCGCCATGCCTGCAACCCATTGCCTATTGCATAGATAAATCACCCCTCTAACTGGGTGCACTATACCATTGATGAGAGTACAGGTGAGACATTCTGAGACATTGTAAGAGCAGTAAAGCCACAAAGAGTATATGGTCTGGGAGTCTGTCATTACAAACATCACAGCACCATAATGGCTTTACTGAATTCTGGGACGTTTGGTAGAAAAGAAGATGCCCAGCAGAAAAGACTGCAGAGAAGAACTGACTTCGCCCCAGCCCTACCGGCCCATCTGTAGTTTCTGGAAATGATGCGCCAAAAATGGCCTTGTCTTGCAGCCAGCTACCTCCAGAACCCCGGGAGGACTGACAGCCTTGAACAAAGACCGGATCTCCTGTGAACAGCAGCTCTGTTCAAAAGAAACTCCAAAGACAGACTCTGAGTCTACTGAGGCAAAAGAAACTCCATGCCTGGAACCACCACTGCACCCAACGCCTATGGCCCGAGTCCAAGTTTCCCACCGGTTCCAGCGAGGTCCACCAGTGCTCCAGAGTCCGAGACCACTGTGGGTTGACCCCTCCAAGACTCCCCGACGTTGCCTGCAGCCTCTGCACGGAGAACCCCTAACCGTGAGTAACCCGATTCGGTGGAATCTGACCTCAAAACGGCCCCCTCTGTCCGGCCGCCCTGCACCCTGTAGAAGAGGACCTGAGGTGCACCTATGTCCCCGAGCCCTCCAACTTACCTGCTTAGCTGTTGTTTCCTCCTGGAAGACTTCCTGGACCGAGCATGCAGTCAAAGCCCAAAACCGGCAACATCCATTGAAAACAACGAGTCAACCAACGCCAAGCCAGCACACTGCACCCGGCCGCCCCTGTGCTGCTGTGGGTGCACCTTGTTCACGAAATCTAATCCTTTGCCCTGAGCTGAACCTTAGGAGCCTGGCTCCCACAACCTTGTGGCCTGCCCATGAGCAGCCACCAACAGAAGGCCCCCAATCCCCAATGGATAACATTGGGACTCAGCCCTCTGTACCCGGCCGCCCTAGTGCCGCTGAGGGTGTTCTCTGAGTGCATCCTTGACCCTGGGGGAACCCTGATTCTAACCCAGAAACACAACTCTGCCAACCAAGTACTTACATTTATTCATTTCCTCCTATAGGAACGCATTGACTGCTTTTCTGTGAAAAAAGTTATGCGGAGTTGGAAATTGTATGAGAACCTAGAAACTGTGTATTTACAAAAACTGACTTACTTACCTTTGAGTTAGGAAATGTGCCAGTGTGATATCTAGGCATATCACACGGAGTAGAAAAGGTAATCTGAAAAGTAATCTAAAAAGTAATTGCAAAGTAATCGAAAAGTAATTTCAATTGTTCCTGAACATTTGGCCTAC
This sequence comes from Lissotriton helveticus, assembly GCF_964261635.1. NCBI lineage: Eukaryota > Metazoa > Chordata > Amphibia > Caudata > Salamandridae > Lissotriton > Lissotriton helveticus. The sequence continues at coordinate 338,023,070 of NC_136063.1, read as the reverse complement.
CTGTATCTATGTTCAACTGCATTCAACTGTATTATTAGAAAGGTACTAATTTTACATACCTGCACCAAGTCTGGCTTGGTCCTAAAAATAAAATACAATAAAAAAAAATTTTTATACAAAACAATTGGGCGGAGTTCAGTCTTTCAGTGTATGAAATCATTTGTTGCCTTAGTGTGTACAATACATCCTTTAAACTACCCTCTGATTAAGCCTTACTGCTCGCCCACACTACCACAAATAGAGAGTAAGTTGCTATTTACTTTAACCTCTGTAAGCCTTTGCTGGATCCACTGGACTCACACTATACCTTCATTTGGTATAGTATATACAGAGTCAGAACTTTGCATTTGTTTAACTGACTTGGTCAACATCTGACCACATGACTGAATTCCTAAAATTACTTTAGAATTCTTTTTTTTTTTTTTTAAATTGGCAATTTTTTTCAAAACTACAAAGTCTTGTTAGGGCCTTGGTTAACTCCTTTAGAATGTTTTAGAAACATAAAAACTTACCATATTTAGGGGTAAGAGGGTTTAGTTTTGTTTCAGAATGTCTCTTAACAAGACCTCAACTGTTAGTGAAAACCTACCAAATGGCATAGCGAACATGGTTGAGGAGCTCGACCTCACCCCTTACCTCCATCTAGTATTTAGGGAGTTAAGGTCTCTATGCAAACTGAAAAACATTGTCACGGGGTCCCAACCCTCCAAACAAAAGCTGCAGGAGCTGTTGGCAAGGTGAAGACCTCTCAGATGGGGAAGAAGATATAGGGGATGAGGATAACTTCTAACCCCCCTTACTTCCTATGGAGGAGAAGGCCCCTGTGCCCCTGACTCCAAAAATACAACTCAAGGCACCTAGATCCCACACAGGTGGGTCTGGTGCTTCTGAGTCCATTAAGGACTGCCTCAATGAGGAGAGCAACCTCTTAGTGACGTTGGCCAAAAGATTAGACCTAGAGACCAGACTCCTGGCTCTAGAAAAGGAAAGAGCAGAGATGAGACTAGCTCCCATCAACGGTGACAGCAACTTAATAAATAGCCCCAAATCCCTATATTTGAGGATGGTGATGATATCGCCAGGTGGTGCACAGCCTAAAAGAGGGATTGTGTAGCCAGAAAAGGGAAGAAAACTCAGTGGTGAGCACTGCTTTGGGAACTTTTCTCTGGTAAGTGCCCTCAATGTGTCAGGATCCCTATTGCACTGCCCTATGTCTCCCGTTTTCTTACCTGCCCCGTACCTCTGCTGCACTGCGTAGTGTCATACTGTTTATTTATGCTGTGTCAATGCTTCTGTGCTGTACCGCTGCTTCTTTGCATTGTATCTGTGCCCAGTGTAATGCCCTTTGAAACGTTCCTTTTGCCAATGCTTGTTCCAGTGCAATGCCCTTTGAAACATTTCCTTTTGCCAATGCTTGTTGCATTTGTTTGGCCGCTACCGCTTTACCACTGCTTGTTGGCCCCAGGGCTTTTGAAGTTCTTGTTCAGATTTGCTGCCGAGGTCTTTTTTCCCTCTGCAGCACCTGTACCTCCGTTCAGGACTATAAAAGGAGCTGCGCCCTGTTCTCAGTGCGGATTATTCTTGCCGGTTCCCGAGTTTGGAGGTCTCCTGTTTCCTGTCTTCGCTCCGCGCTGAGGATTTCTCCGCAGTTCCAGTTTCCAGACTCCTGACTCCTTGAATGGTAGTAAACTACCACGAATATCCGCTTGCTGAAAACGCAGGTAGGATTAATCCTTTTCTGATCTTGATGCCAAGTCCTGAGTTGCCGGCTGGTAATTTCTTCAAGGGCGCTCGTCTGACAACGCGCGAGGGGCGTTTTCTCTGGCTACATTTATTGCTTTGGCTTGTTGAACGACTTTGTTTACCTAGATCTTTTGGTTCAGACTTTGCCTAAATCTTCCGCTTCATTTGGTGTAGAAACAAGGTGTCGGAACCTGGTTCTCCTTCAAACTTCATTGAGTTTGTTTCAGTCTATGCTGTGAATTCAACAGAGCGGCTGTAGTATTGTTTTGAACCCAAAGACATTCCGAAGCTAATTTTATCCTTTGATGCTTTGAGTTTACTGTGGTTATTCTTTCAAGAAACTGTTCATGTGAATCGGATAATAATGTTAATGGTCAATTGAGCTTTTATTCCACATGAGAGTCTAGAGCTGATACTTCTGTTGTTGATCTGAATCTGTGCCAATTCACCGAACTGATTATAAAAGCTTCTTACTATAATGACAACCATTCTTGCCTCTTTTGTGATGTGATGATATTGGTTCCTGGTCATTGCTATTGTTGAAACCCACCTTATCTGATCAAGGCTTACTTGCTAATTGGGGAATAGGTGGAGCTGCAAGGTGGGCCTAGTTGTCTGCTTCTGAGGAACCTTTGAGAGCCCCAGAAAATCAGGGTTCTGACAGAATAATCCGCCCACGAATCTGTTCCTCCCGAGCAGCAGCCAAATGGAAGCCACCATGAATGACCTGTGTGCAATGATAGGGAACTTGCAGACGGAACTACAAGCCAGTAGGAATGAAACTGCAGCTTTAACCCATAAGGTGACTCGCTTACAGTCACGCATAGACTCTGTACCGTCTTTAGGCCATCCCCAAGCAAACGTAGCTGGCTCATCACCCACTGTGTCTGTAACTGTTCCTACAACTGTTCCCTTGGCCCAGCCAGAGAGGTTTTCTGGGGAGCCTAACAAATTTCAGACCTTTTTAACCCAGATTCAGTTACATTTCATGGTCAAACCAGCTTCCTTTCCAAACGCCCAATCTCGAATTGCCTTTTTGATTTCCTTTCTGAGTGGTGACGCAGCTATGTGGGCAGTTCCTTTGGTGCAAGCAGATGATCCCCTGTTGTCCAATTGGGTACAGTTTAAACGAGAATTTGAAAGAATCTTTGATAGACGTACTATAACAGGGTCCGCTGACAGAGAACTGTTGGAGCTAAGACAAGGAAATAAGGAATTAATACACTATCTTACTCAATTCAACCGCCTAATAGCAGAGACTGACTGGCCAGAGGCAAAAAGGGCGGCTCTTTATTATCAAGGGCTTAAAGACGAGTTGAAAGACCTTATAGCACCAATTGATCCTCAGCCTCGAACTTGTGCAGAACTTATAGCTCTTAGTCTTCGCTTGGACCATCGAGTAGCTGATCGCAAAGGTGACAAAAGAAGAGCTGACGTCCGAATCTTTTCTAGAGCCAAGGAAAGGTCGCACCCAAATAATCCAGAAGCCTCTGAGCCCATGGAAATTGGAAGCCTAAGGAAACCCTTAACATCCGAAGAAAAAGAGACTCGACGAAAAAATGGCCTGTGCCTATATTGTGGTAAAAAGGGGCACTTCGTTAGAGAATGTTCACTGAAACCTAAGAACTCTTGGTCTCGAGACAAAAAGGAAAACAAGTCGGAAAACTAGAGAACTCGAATTTGGATCAGGAGACTTTTTCGAGTTGGTTACCCCCTCCTGAACAGTCTGTTGCAAATACCTTACAGTTAACAGTGCCTCATTTGACTTTGAATGTTTTCTTTAGCTTGCCCAATTTGAAACAAATTATGGTGGCAGTGATGATTGACTCTGGTGCCACCGGAAATTTCATTGACTCCAAGTTTATCGAAAAGACACACATACCTTTAATCACGAAAGAAAAACCCGAAGTTGTTTATGCAGTCGATGGAACTCAGCTAACTTCTGGAATGATCACCCACTGTACCACTCCCATTGTTATGGTTTGCAATGTAGGTTCCGGAAGACACCAAGAGACCATATCTTTCGACGTAATCGATGCACCCCAATTTGGTGTTATCTTGGGCATCCCTTGGCTAACGCTGCACAATCCAGTTATCAACTGGGTAGATCGTTCTGTTGATTTCAATTCACCCTGGTGCAAACAAGAATGTAATACCTGTTCTGAGAAAGACTCAAAGGACTCTCCTAGTACCCTCCTGCATTCAGCCTCTGCACTATATATCTCCACAGCTGCTGAACAAGACATTGACTTGCCATCCGTATACGAAGAGTTCACAGATGTTTTTTGTGAGCAAAAGGCCGAAACTCTTCCACCACATAGAGACTATGATTGTGCCATTGATCTAGTACCAGGTGCCAAAATACCCTGTAGCAGAATTTATGCCTTGACCGAGCTGGAAAACACTCATCTTCGTGAATACCTTGATAAATTTTTGAAAAATGGTTTCATTAGGCCCTCCAAGTCTCCAGCAGCCTCTCCTCTTTTCTTCGTGCCTAAAAGCAATGGAGAACTGCGCACCTGCATTGACTATAGGGCTCTCAATAACATCACTATCAAGAATAGATACCCTCTACCTTTGATCCCGGTGCTTCTTGATCAAGTGCGCTCAGCCACAATTTTTACGAAACTCGACTTGCGAGGTGCCTACCATTTGGTACGTATCAGACCAGGCGACGAGTGGAAAACTGCTTTCCGAACTCGCTTTGGTTTGTTTGAGTATTGTGTAATGCCTTTTGGCTTATGCAATGCTCCAGCTGCCTTCCAATTTTTTATTAACGATGTCCTACGAGACTTCTTAGATAGGTTTGTCATAGCTTACATTGACGACCTTCTAATTTTTTCAGCTTCACCCGAAGAACACATTCGACACGTCAAAACAATTCTGAACACCTTAAGAACCCATGGGTTATTCTGCAAATTGTCTAAGTGTGAGTTCCATACTACCAAGGTTGAGTTTCTTGGATTTATCCTCTCTCCATCAGGGATTACTATGGCTCCAAGGAAAATACAGGCAATCCTAGATTGGCCAATTCCAACTTCGGTGAAAGATATCCAACGCTTCTTAGGCTTTGCTAACTTTTACCGACGTTTTATCAAGAATTTTTCTACCCTGGCCACACCCTTAACCCAACTTCTAAGGAAGAAGGTTAAATTCATTTGGACCACCGACACAGACTCTTCTTTTCAAACTCTTAAAAGAGCCTTTACTCAAGCTCCTGTTCTACGACATCCAGATCCTGAGATGCCTTTCATTGTAGAAGCCGATGCTTCTGACTTCGCAATTGGGGCCATTTTATCTCAAAGAGACCAAATCACCAATGAATTGCATCCTATAGCCTTTTTGTCTAGAAAATTTTTACCTGCAGAGACCAACTATACCATCGCAGAGAAAGAACTCTTGGCTATTCGTTATGCTTTCAAGGATTGGCGCCACTACCTGTTAGGGGCTAAACATACAGTGACTGTTTACACAGACCATCGGAACCTCCAATTCCTGAGATGTGCCAAGGCTTTAACTCCTAGGCAGCTTCGCTGGACTTTATTCTTTGCAGAGTTTGATTTTATCATCACTTTCAGATCAGGCACAAAAAATAACAAAGCAGATTCCTTATCTCGATACGATCACAAGCCTGATGAAGTTCCTCAAGATCCCAAACCCACAAGCATGCTTTCAGAAGGTCAAATAATAGGCGCTACAATGTCCGAGGTCTTCTTCCAGCACATAAGACAAGCTATGCCAATTCCAACACTGTTATCATGGGTTAAAGAAGGGCCTAAAAGAACTATTCACCAGAACTTGCCCTTTTACTCCAATCTCTTATTTGTTCCAACTAAGAAGTTACGAACACAGGTTTTACAGTGGTGTCACGAAAGTCAATTAGCAGGTCACCCTGGGATCACCAAAACCAAGGAACTTCTACAAAGAAATTTTTGGTGGCCAACATGGAGCAAGGATGTAGTTTCGTTCATACAAGCCTGCGATGTTTGTGCTCAAGCTAAAGGGGAACATGGTCGTAAAAAAGGTCTTCTGCTTCCACTTCCCACCCCGACACAGGTCTGGGAGGATATTGCAATGGACTTCATAACTGATTTGCCAGAAGAAAAGGGGATGACTACCATTCTCGTAGTTGTGGATCGTTTATCTAAGATGGCCCACTTTATTGCTTGCTCGAAACTTCCGACTTCTTCTCAACTAGTTCAATTGTTGCTGGAACACGTGGTGCGTTTGCACGGTCTTCCCAGGTCCATAACTTCAGACCGCGGACCACAATTCATTTCACGGTTCTGGAAAGCCTGGTGTTCAGCTCTTCACATCAAAACTAACACTTCTACCAGCTTCCATCCTGAATCAGATGGGCAGACTGAACGAGTTAACCAAGTCTTGAAACAGTATTTGAGGTGTTTTTTGTTCAAAAAGCAGGGTTCCTGGTTAGCTCTGTTGTGGGAAGCTGAATTTGCATACAATAATCTACAGAATGTCTCTACTGGTTTGTCACCATTTTTTGCTGTCTATGGCCGACACCCCCATTTCTCACCTCTACTCCTAGCTCATCCGGAAACCAATATACCATCCTTGGATTCCCATTTCCGTGAGATGGAACGAGTTACTAAGGTCTTGCGGACTAATGTGTTAAAAGCTAAAGCCTCTTACAAAAAGTTTGCCGACAGAAAAAGGCAGAAGGGTCCAGATCTTCGCATTGGAGACATGGTCTGGCTTTCTACGAAAAACTTTCAGTTCAGGAGCCGCTATAAATTCCACCCAAAGTTCATTGGCCCATACAAAGTGATTAAGTCTGTAAACCCTGTGACTTACAAACTTCTCCTTCCCAAGGGCATGAGGATTTATCCTGTTTTTCACGTGTCACTATTGAAAAAGGCCACTGTCAAGAAGAGGGCTCGTCCTCCGGCCTTGTGTGTGAAAGGCCAGGATGAGTTTGAAGTACGCTGTATCAAGGATTGTAAACGCATCAGAGGGAAATTGTGGTATTTGCTTTCCTGGAGGGGCTACGGGCCTGAGGAGGATTCCTGGGTGTCCGGGGTGGACGTTCATGCTCCTCGTTTGTTGCGATTGTTTCATGCCAGGCACCCGGTCTCCCACTTTTGAGCCTCAGGGGGGTGTCACCTTTTTTGTTGGGGGGCACTGTCAGGATCCCTATTGCACTGCCCTATGTCTCCCGTTTTCTTACCTGCCCCGTACCTCTGCTGCACTGCGTAGTGTCATACTGTTTATTTATGCTGTGTCAATGCTTCTGTGCTGTACCGCTGCTTCTTTGCATTGTATCTGTGCCCAGTGTAATGCCCTTTGAAACGTTCCTTTTGCCAATGCTTGTTCCAGTGCAATGCCCTTTGAAACATTTCCTTTTGCCAATGCTTGTTGCATTTGTTTGGCCGCTACCGCTTTACCACTGCTTGTTGGCCCCAGGGCTTTTGAAGTTCTTGTTCAGATTTGCTGCCGAGGTCTTTTTTCCCTCTGCAGCACCTGTACCTCCGTTCAGGACTATAAAAGGAGCCGCGCCCTGTTCTCAGTGCGGATTATTCTTGCCGGTTCCCGAGTTTGGAGGTCTCCTGTTTCCTGTCTTCGCTCCGCGCTGAGGATTTCTCCGCAGTTCCAGTTTCCAGACTCCTGACTCCTTGAATGGTAGTAAACTACCACGAATATCCGCTTGCTGAAAACGCAGGTAGGATTAATCCTTTTCTGATCTTGATGCCAAGTCCTGAGTTGCCGGCTGGTAATTTCTTCAAGGGCGCTCGTCTGACAACGCGCGAGGGGCGTTTTCTCTGGCTACATTTATTGCTTTGGCTTGTTGAACGACTTTGTTTACCTAGATCTTTTGGTTCAGACTTTGCCTAAATCTTCCGCTTCATTTGGTGTAGAAACAAGGTGTCGGAACCTGGTTCTCCTTCAAACTTCATTGAGTTTGTTTCAGTCTATGCTGTGAATTCAACAGAGCGGCTGTAGTATTGTTTTGAACCCAAAGACATTCCGAAGCTAATTTTATCCTTTGATGCTTTGAGTTTACTGTGGTTATTCTTTCAAGAAACTGTTCATGTGAATCGGATAATAATGTTAATGGTCAATTGAGCTTTTATTCCACATGAGAGTCTAGAGCTGATACTTCTGTTGTTGATCTGAATCTGTGCCAATTCACCGAACTGATTATAAAAGCTTCTTACTATAATGACAACCATTCTTGCCTCTTTTGTGATGTGATGATATTGGTTCCTGGTCATTGCTATTGTTGAAACCCACCTTATCTGATCAAGGCTTACTTGCTAATTGGGGAATAGGTGGAGCTGCAAGGTGGGCCTAGTTGTCTGCTTCTGAGGAACCTTTGAGAGCCCCAGAAAATCAGGGTTCTGACACAATGGGGCAGAAGCAGAGTCCTATGAACTCATAAAGGTCACCCTGATTGAGGGATTTGGCCTCCCTTTTGAGGAGAATAGAATTAGATTCAGGGGGTCTCATAAAACCCAGAGTAAGCCCTGCGTGGAAATTGTAGACTGCTCAATGAAGACACTAGGTGACTGGTTGACTGGAAGTAAAGTGCAATATTATGATGGTCTTTATAATTTGTTTATGAAACAACACATATTAAGGAAAAGTTGCATCAGTATCTGGTAGGCATAGGTCCAATTTCTCTCTAAGCATTGGGAAAGAATGCGGACCACTGGTTAGACAAGGGTGACCAGGACGTCCACTGGGGGTGACCAAAAGAAAGTGGTTAAAAAACCTCCCCAGAGGAAAGACAGTGAGCCTCCTAAAGATAAAAGTAAGGAGTCCCAGGTAGCCCCCTAAAAAACCTGTCCAGGAGGGTCGGCCCACCGAAACAGCACCCCCTATCACCACCCTCTGCAACTGGACCCCGATCAGCACCGAAGACACCATCCGCACGATGAACACCATCCACTCCGGATGTCCAACCGACCCTTGCCCCCACCACGTCTTAAACAAGGCCGACTCCATCATCGCACCCCATCTGCGGGACATCATCAATGCCTCCTTCCACACCACCACCTTCCCGGAGAGCTGGAAGTACGCCGAGCTCAACGCCCTCCTGAAGAAACCCACAGCGGACCCCACCGACCTCAAGAACTTCCGCCCCATCTCGCTCCTCCCTTTTCCTGCCAAAGTCATTAAGAAGACCGTCAACAGACAGCTTGCAGTCTTCCTCGAGACAAATGGATCCTTGCCCCTTCGCAGTCCGGCTTCAGAGCCAACCACAGCACCGAGACCGCCCTCATCGCAGTCACAGATGACATCAGATGCCTGCTCGACAACGGGGAAACAGCAGCCCTCATCCTCCTGGACCTCTCCGCAGCGTTCGATACTGTTTGCCACTGCACCCTAATACAGCGCCTCAGCAACATCGGAATCCAAGAGAAGGCCCTGGAGTGGATCATCTCGTTCCTCGCCGGAAGAACCCAGAGAGTCCGCCTCCCCCCGTTCAGATCTGAGGCCACCGAAGTAATCTGCGGCGTACCACAAGTATCATCACTCAGCCCAACCCTCTTCAACGTCTACATGAGCCCCCTTGCAGCTATCGCACGACAACACAACCTCAACATCATCTCCTACGCCGACGACACCCTGCTGATCCTCTCCCTCACCAACGACCCCGCCACCGCCAGAGCTAGCCTACACAAAGGGATGAAAGACGTCGCCGAGTGGATGAAGAACAGCCGCCTGAAACTGAACTCAGACAAGACAGAAGTCCTCATTCTGGGATCATCGCACTCCGCCTGGGATGATTCCTGGTGGCCCGCTGCCCTGGGCTCCACTCCCAAGCCAACGGACCACGCACGCAACCTGGGCTTCATCCTGGACTCCTCCCTCTCGATGACCAGACAAGTCAACGCCGTCTCCTCATCGTGCTTCAGCACCCTGCGTATGCTCCGTAAGATCTTCCGCTGGATCCCCACCGAGACCAGGAAGACGGTCACCCAGGCACTCGTCACCAGCCGACTGGACTACGGGAACACCCTCTACGCCGGAACCATAGCCAAACTGCAGAAAAGACTCCAACGCATCCAGAACGCCTACGCACGACTAGTTCTGGACATCCCCCGTCACAGCCACATCTCCGGCCACCTGAGAGACCTGCACTGGCTCCCCGTCAGCAAGAGGATCACGTTCAGGCTCCTCACCCACGCACACAAGGCTCTCCACGACCTAGGCCCCAAGTACCTCAAAGACCGCCTGACCTTCTACACGCCCACCCGCCAGCTACGATCGTCCAGCCTTGCCCTCGCCGCCATACCACGCATCCGTAGAGCCACCGCCGGAGGAAGATGCTTCTCCTACCTGGCAGCCAAGACGTGGAACTCCCTCCCCATCCACCTTCGGCTGACCCAGGACCACCTTTCCTTCAGGAAGCAACTCAAGACCTGGCTGTTCGTGCAGTAAAGTATCCCCTACCCCAGCGCCTTGAGACCCTTGCGGGTGAGTAGCGCGCTATACAAATGGCTTGATTGATTGATTGATAGACACCTCACAACCTAAAACTGGGTACTAAGGTAAGAGTTGGGATTCCAACAGGTATGGTGTCACAACTGTCAAAAGACAGGTCATCACACCAAGGACCCTAGCTGTCCTCAAAGCAGAGCCCCCTAGTGCAGCTCCAGAGGTTGCCAGTGTAGTCTCTGAGGGTGGTTTCTCAGATGAGGAAGTCCTTCTAGCCTTCAACTGGAAAATGGGCACAAAAGGGTAGTTGGAGATTCCAGAGGGGAGTTGAAACTTCCACTACCTACTGGTGAATGGAATCCCAGCCCGTGTCCTGAGAGATACATGTGCCAGTCACACAGTGGTGCATGACAGGTTGGTGCTCGCCAACCAGTATGTCCCAGGAAAAACAAAAAGAGTAAGGGCTCCCTCAGGGGAGGCCACTGTGGCTCTGGCTATAGTACCCCTAGAAATCGATGGGTCTTTTATTTCGAGAAAGGTGGTAGTTAACAAACACCCTCCCCTTGATTGTCTCCTTGGGAGTGACCACTCAGAGGTTGGTCGTAGCCACAGTGAGGTACTGGTCCAGTGCCAGACCTCATGCAAGGACTGGGGGGAGGGGCTGAACGTACAGCTAGTGCATAGAAGCCCCAAAAGAAAAAGAAGACAGTGTACAGAAGGTGGACAACTGTAAGCCACAGTTCCAGTGGTTCAGGGAGATTCTATCCTAGTAAGGTAGACCTCCAACTTGGAACTGGTGTAGTCCTCCTTAGCTCACAAAAAGACCTGACTAGTCAGGCAACTGTCCAGCCTGAGTTGGTGGCTCCTCAGATGGAAGAACAGAGGGTTGAAGAAGGGTGTTCACTACATAGTGAAGTGACCCCCTACCCTAAAACAGCAGACAGACAACCAGAACTCAAAGAAGTCTGTACGTAAGCCCCTTCAGAGCTAAAGGTGTGGTTCTGGGTGCTGGCAGCTGTCAGTGGCCTCTGCTGTGTGTTAACCTTCATGGCAGCACTGTCCTCGGCCTGGTGGTCTAACCCCCTGCCAAATAGCAAGTTAGGTACCCTGACCCTATTGGTCATGGTGGGGTTACTCAAGCTGTGGGTAACCTCTTTGGGTAAGCTGGGACTTGCCCTAGCTATGTTAGACTTTTGCAGAGGTAGGCACCTGTGAGCCCAAGATAAAAAGATGGGGTAAAGAAACTAAAGAACTAGGAATGGAGCATTGGGAAGTAGCTCCCGAAACTGTTGAGGTAGGCCAGCTCCCCAAAGGGACTGATTTGGGAAAAAGGATGCGAGGCAGAGTAGGCCCTGTAAGTTGCAAACCACTTCCACTACACTTCCTCGCCCCAAAGACTAGGAAGACTATCCCAGGTTTGACTGAGTCTCCTGGCCTTTGGAGCTTTGGAAGGGGGGGGGTTCTTGTGTAGGAAAATGGGTTTCTGTTGCAGTACCCCTCCCCTCCCCCACTCTTTGCCAGACTTCTTGATGTGCCCTGGGTCCCGGCCAATCAGGTTCCCAGGACCTGTGTGTGTTCTTTTCCCAAACTTTACCTTTGTACCCCCAATTGGCACCTCTCTGGCAACATGTAAGTCCCTTGCAAAAGGTACCATGGGTACCAAGGGCACTGTGACCAGGGAAGGCCTCAAGGGCAGCAATAGAACACATTTAAATTGTTTTCATCCTACATTTATTGTTTTAAGTATGTATTGAAAGAGGGAATAAATACAGTCTTTAGGTGATTTTTTCATACTTTTGTACCTGTCATGCTGCTATAAAAGGGCTACAAGCAGTGGAGGTCCATAGACGGTCGGCCGATTAAAAGAGACTTATCAGGGTCTCGGATTTTCTTTGCAATACAGCAGAGCAACCTCCACGCAGTAATAGTGATTCACTTATAAAAACTGAGAATTTTGACCTTGATTACAAAGTGTCAAGTTCATATCTAGTAGGTGATTTGTGGTAGCCGAATACGAGTCCGTCTTCCCCAGATACTTGTGGGATTACACCCAGGTGGTAGACGGGACCATCCTTACCATGTTTTCCCTTTTTTTCAGCGATACGGGTCATTTTGATCAAGATTCCTAATACTACGTCTTGACCCATTATTCTTGAGATTGCACCCAGGTGGCAGACGTCACCAGTATTGCCATACTCTTACCCCTTTTTTGTGCGACACGGGTCAAACGATCAAGATTCTTAACTATACGTTTTGCCTTGAAAAAGTCTCCTTGAGACGAAATGCGTGTCGGTGGTGTGAGCTGGAAAGTTTTTATATCTATGAAAATAAAGATTTGGAAGTCTAATATCGGGTCTGGATCCATAATTTGGAGTCTGTTGTGATAAATTGTTATATACTAATGAATAAGGAAAAAATTCAAAATACAATATCATTGATTGACAAATCCAAGAAACTAGTTTAAGATATTTTACAACAATAGATGTAACGTAACAAGCATTTGGGAGTGCTGTATGATCCTATTTCTTTTTTCTTGATATTGGCACATTTTGTGCATTTTAACATCTTAGGTGGTGGATGTATTTCAGGCAATAATAGCACCACTTTGAATGATATAAACACAAATTTGTCTAAAATACTTCACGTTAAATGATCTTTTGAGATATGTATTGACATTATGTGCGTACGTTTTCTCCTTTGATGGGGAAACACTACCACCAATCCTCTTTAGAATGCTGCTATAAAAGTGGTCAGGTGGCACCAATAGATACCTATGTCATTAATTTGCTCACTTGCCTTTCATTATTCGCTGTTCACTCATCTGTCCTCACTTCTTATTCATGGCTCGCTCCCTCAAGTATAGAGACACTCATAAGCAATGTTTCCTGTGCTAGTTTTCCTCTGTATGTGGGATCGCAATATTTGTATGCACCTTTTTATCAATGTGTGCACAGCAGTATGTTGCGGTAAGCAGAGGTAAATAGTGTGAGAAACAGTGCCCACTTCACTCCAGGCTATTAGGAACACTCTCTTGTAGAAAAGTGGGTTTCTGGTTGCAGTAACCCACCTACACACTATATGCCAGGTTTCTGATGCACTTTGACTTGATGTACCCTGTGTCCCTGCCAATCAGGTTTCCAGGGCACTATACTCTCTCCCAAAATGGTACCCTTTTGCCCCCAATTGTCACCTCTCTGGCCACATGTAAGTCCCTTAGAAAAAGTACAATGGGTACCAAGGACACTGTGCCCAGGGAAGCCCTCTATGGTCTGCAGCACATATTGAGCCACCCTTAAAGGCCCTGTACCTTAACACACACACACTGCCATTGCAGGCTGTGTGTTTTGGTGCAGAGAAAAGTGAAGAGTCGACATGGCACACATACCTGTGTGCCATGCCTGCATCCCACTGCCTATGGTACAGGTCAGCCACCCCTCTAGCTGGGTACACTATACCACTGGTGAGAGTACAGTTGCATGAGCACTGTACCCCTACAGTGTTTAAGTCCATTCTTAGACATTTTAAGTGCAGTGAAGCCATATAGATTATATAGTCTGGGAGTTTTTCATTACGAACTCCACCGCACCATAATGGCTTTACTGAATTCTGGGAAGTTAGGTATCAAACTTCTCAGCATAATAAACCCACACTGATGGCAGTGTTGGGATTTATTATACCATGCACTCAGAGGGAATCTTAGAGATACACCCTGAAAAAGAGAACAGCCTCTGGTGGGTTCCCCAACTGGTAACCACCAGCCTGCCATCACAAGACATGTTTCTGGACCAATGGGATGGGAGCCTTTGCTTCCTCAGCCCAAAAACGAAGCCTTTCCTGGGCAGAGGTGGTCACAGCCCCCCCAGGTTATCTGTGGTAGGGGAGCTTCAAAGGCCTTGCCGCCTTTGTAACATGACCTGAGCCTCTCCTGCTATCAGGAGCTGGCCCTCTTCCTGTCTCTCCCCCTTTTCGGTGGGAGGACAGGCAGGAAAAATTAGAACAACCCAAAAGGTGTGCCCACCTATGCCAACCCCACCCCTCAGGTGGGAGAGGCGAGGTGAAGCTCACCCTTCAGTGCCCACCATCTTGCAGATGGCAGGCACTCTCCAATCAGTGTTAGGGATTGTGCCCCCTCTCCCACATAGGGTGAGCACACCAAGGGTGTAGTCACCCTAAGGTCAGAATTTTATTGGTACCTGAAGCAGAGACCCATAAAATGCCCCCTAAATGCAGTATTTAGGGGGCAGCCCTGAACCCAGGAGGCAGATTCATGATACCTACAAAGAAGAAGGATGAAAGAAGATGGCCAGCAGAGGAGAATGCAGAGAAGAACTGGCTTGGCCCCAGCCCTACTGGCCCGCCTGCAGTTTCCTGAGATTCTGCGCCAAAGAGGGCCTTGTCCTGCAGCCAGTAATCTCCTGAACTCCTGTAAGGACTGACTCCCTTCAACGAAGACCGGATCTCCAGCAGCTCTGTTCAAAAGAATCACTAAAGAAATACTCAGAGCCTGCTGAGGACAAAGAAACCTGACGCCTAGAACAACCACTACACCTGATGCCTACGGCCTGTGTCTTGAGGTTGATGTAGATATCAAACAAATGAACACATCATCCTAACTTGGGGAAGATCTGATAATGTCTGCGTAAAGGTTTCATTTAAATACAAACATCTGAGAGCAGATGGTCCTTCCCTTTGAAGCCTTATATTTCTGATTGACTGATTGTTATGAATCAATCACGTGTGATAGTAATTGTGGCCACAAATGATTAAAATCTCACCAATTTTTCAAATGGGATGTTAACTGATTAACAGAGGGTTTTTTCATAATAGGATCCAAAACTTGAAATGCATAATTCTGAAGGGGAGTATAAATAACCATAACACTATTGTTATTAAATGAATATTTTCAACATTGTATTTATATGAAAGTTATAGTAGTAACATCTAATTTTTAATTTAGTTTCTTGTGTGTTACTCAGGGAATTTTTTCTGTATCACATTTACTAACACAACTTTTAGATTAGTTCCCAGTCAATTTACAAAAAATTATGTTCACGATACATTCATCTTTCCTAAGTGCTTAATGATTTAAAAACGAAATCCAACACATCTTTATTGTTATGTGTTACTATAACCCCTTCTTTAGGGTGTGAAATTTTTAATAGTACTAATACTCATATTAACTTAAATCCTGAGCATCACATAGTGCCCCCTGCAGCTTTCTTTTTTTTATACTTCTTAGCAATTTGTCCATTTACTACATACTTTCATAATCACCTATAATGAGGGCATTCAGTTATCAGGTTGCTGCAGTCACTTAATACACCCTTTATTTCTAGGTAATTTGTACTCAATAGTTGCCAACACAAGTTTTTTCCTGATATAAATTCAAACAGTTTGACTAGGTGTTCATCACACCAAGATCATATCTCCTTCGTGCCACTATCTCATCACAGATCATAAACTGTTTTGACTTAAAAGACATATAGCAATCAGAGCGAAAGAGCTAACTTTTTCTCTCAGGTATATTTTTTCCAGGGGAGAATGTTTTCTTTGCCTGCCACAAGTTGTGAGATGTCTAAATAATAATCATAAGGTGATTTTTACACTTTCCCTGGGAGCACTAAGAAGTGAGTACTGATTATTGCAATTCAAGATGCTGGTAATTATAGGTCTGTGGTTGTCTCCAGAATATTGTTTACACTGAAAACAATGGTGGGCTTGCTTTATGAGAAATAATCAAAAATGGTAGAGTGAAAGCCCCAAATTAGCTTTTCTACAAATAGCTTCCTACCTAGCACCCAAATCCGCCCTCTAAAGTACCGTATCAGATATTGATCCTTTAGGTCTTTAAACCTTGAATTTAAGTATGGCATGTGCTGTCTTATGAGCATTTAATCAAATTCTTCACCCCTTATACATTTCATGTTGTTTTTTCATCAGCAATGAAAAGTATGTTTGGGTTGCTCTTCCTCAGAGGAGCAAGAATGCTGTTTCCCCTGTGCTGCTCTGTTGCTTATAATCTGATATCCAGTGCTATTGAAGATCTGTGAATACCTCTATCTTTTTATGCTTCTAATCTACATTGACCATTCCCAGAGCTAAAATCCTTTCGGTCATAAATTATTGCCTATATTGAGTGCACCAGAAACAAAATTATTGAAAGTGGTATTATAATGGCCATTTGGGGACGGATTAGAGCCAAAGGCCTAATATGTATAGCATGAGTCCATTTTGTCTGGATTCTGATACTTGTATGGTTGTTGACTTCACTCAAACTTCAAAGTGCTGCTGGTTACAAAATAGAGCTGTTTGTCAGTGACAAATAACCTGGGGCCATTTTGTAACATACTCCTCACTTACACAGTTATTCACTAACTATAACTAACTGATTGCTCATTATGTCACTTTCCTCACTCACCTCATTTAATCCTTGTTAGTTTATACATTTCTTCACTCATTCTTCCTCATTATCTTCTCTACTCACTCAACTTACTCCTTTGTCTCTCTCATGCTCTTAACTCTGACAACATCTCACAGATCTTTACTTTCTGATGGATACTTCTACCTGCAAATTCCTCATCTTTTTGAATATCCCCAGTGCCAATCAGGATCGGGAAACCCTTCAATAGCTCTCCTATGCAAATATAATGTGCTGGCTCCACTTCATTGCCATACATGGCATCACTGCGAAGTCATTAGAGCCATAAAATTCACCTTTAGGAGTGCTGACATCAGTTTCCTTCTTTGTGCTACACCTGCACATTCTGGAGCACTCCAAACTCTTCTCAGGAGTCTTGATGTCATGGGCGATTTCTTAAAAAATATAAAAAGTTTGGTTACAGTTACCTCACGATGATACCAGCCGAGCGGTATGGCTTTAAACCATACAGAGATTGTAATGGCCAAATCTCCATCAGAAATCCTGCAACATGTGCCTTTGGTGCCTGGGATTTGACCACGACCCGCAGGCCTGCAAATCATGTCAGTGTATGCATACAAAGGTGATTAAAGAACAAGAGGCCAAGATGTTTATGGCCTAGCACAAGACAAGCATTGGGGACGTCAAAATCGAGACAGTGATTGAAGTTGCTGCAGTAGCCATCTTCATCAAAGTCACCAAAGAAAAAAGAAAAAATTATAGAAGAGGCATGAGTCTCTCCGACATACTTCAAGAAGTAAGTCTCCACAACCCTGACTTTGCCACATTCAATGTCGCGAATCTGACATAATATCGACAGACAAAATATCTACATACAAAAATATCGACACAAAAATATCGACATCACAAATATCGGAGTTATATCTTCATAAAGGTAAGTACAAAAATATCGAAAAAAAATATCTTAGTACAAAAATATCGATATTAAAAATATCGTTTTTTTAAATGTATTAATAATAATGTAAACATTTTTTAAAAATACATATCATTTTTCAAATATTAAATAAAAACATTAAAACATATTTAAAAAATAATAACTAATACATATACGTTTAAAATAAATTAAAAACTCTACATATAAATGAATATATATACTTACACCACATATTGCAACAGTAGGAAAAGCGTTGGATAGCGTAGGGATAAAAATTACTATTTCCACTCCAGAGGGTGCAACAGTAGGGAAAGCGTTGGATAGCGTAGGGGTAAAAATTACTATTCACACTCCAGAGGGTGGAACAGTAGGGAAAGCGTTGGATAGCGTAGGGGTAAAAATTACTATTCCCACTCCAGAGGGTGGAACAGTAGGGAAAGCGTTGGATAGCGTAGGGGTAAAAATTACTATTCCCACTCCAGAGGGTGCAACAGTAGGGAAAGCGTTTTATAGCGTAGGGGTAAAAATTACTATTCCCACTCCAAAGGGTGCAACAGTAGGGAAAGCGTTGGATAGCGTAGGGTAAAAAATTACTATTCCCACTCCAGAGGGTGCAACAGTAGAGAAAGCGTTGGATAGCATGGGGGTAAAAATTACTTCCCACACTACTCCCCCTTTAACACACAACACACTACACATACAAAAACACAATTAATATAAATATCAATTAATCAATTAATAACAATTAATATTATTAAATTGATGCAATTATAAATGACCTAATTAACACATATTAATTACCATTTTATTAACAATAAATACAAATAAATAAATACAATCTCTTTAATTAGTTAAATTTAATTATATAACACCCTATTCCCCTATAAACACACAACCCACTACACATAAATAAATCACATCATTTAATCACTTAATAATAATTAATTACCAAATAATTATTAATTAACAATAACAAAACATTATTTATATTAGAACATTAACTATAATTAATTTAATTAACTAATTAATAATAATTAAATAACAATTAATTATTAATTAACAATAACACAAAATTAAATATATCAGCACATTAACTCTAATTAATTAAATTAACTAATTAATAATAACTAATTACCAATTAATTATTAATTAACAATAACAAAAAATACATATATTAGCACATTAACTCTAATTAATTAAATTGACTAATTAATAATAATTAATTAACAATTAATTATTAATTAACAATAACAAACAATGGTATATACTACAATATTAACTGTAATTAATTCAATTAACTAATTAATAATAATTAATTACCAATTAATTATTAATTACAACTATTTTTTTTTAAATTATTAATTAATTCATTATTATTAAATTACTTCCCACCCTATTCCCCTATAAACCCATAACCCGCTCTGATACTAAAACGCAAAATGTAAACAAAATTACTAATTTCAAAACATACATTAAAAAACATATTTAACAAACATATAAACAACATAATAAAATACATAACACTAAATAAAATTTCGATATTAGTAAATTTCGATATTAGTAACATACATACCTTAAAAACGATATTCTGTCTGTCGATATTTTGCACTTCGATATTCTGTACCATCGAAATTAAAACATCAATATTATTGTATCTCAATATTTTTATTTCGATATTTTGTCTCTCTACCCAAGCTAACACCTGGTGCCTTTCCCACAACATAATCTGAGGTTTCAGCAGGGGATTTACTTTTGGGACCATCAGCAATACACCCAACAGCAGCCCCAACAACAGGGGATCTTCCCTCTACAAATAGTAGAGAGGACAAAGCAAGGGAAGAGCAGATGCTCTACCCCTTTCTCCTTCCTCCTCTTCTTCCCCAACCACTACAGGGAAACAGCCATAGTTACCCTTGTCCGAACACACACAGTCATTTTGGGGACAGACATCCCATTTTCACACGTTTGGAGGACTTCAGACCTTTCACAAGTTTTGAGGATTCCAGACCTTTGGGTCTTGTAGATTGTGGGAAGGGGTATGCCCTACCCTTCCAGCAGAACCCTCAACCATCTCTTCCAGTTACCAGTACTCCTGCCAGACCATCTGACTGTCCTTCAGCAAGAGGTTCTGACCTTACTAGTAATGGGTACTCTGGAGTGTGTTCCAGAGCAGGAGAGGGGCTAGTGATCCTGTCCCTAGCTCTGGTTCTTCTAGCACTGGAAATGGAAGTCTAGATTGTGTCTGTTGACCTGCAAGATATCTACTTCCACCTTCCTATCCTGCAGATACACAGGAATTTTCTAGGCATCACGGTCCGATCCGAACACTATTAGTTTGCTGTTCTCCCATTTGACCTCACTTTGCTCCTCCAGTCTTCACAATGGTGGTGGTGGTAGATTCAGACCATCACAGATGACAATTAATTCCAGAATTCCTTTACCGGGATAACTGGCTCCTAAAAGCCAACTCACCAGGGATGTGTCCTACCATTTGCACACAACTGACAAGTTGTCGGTCA
The DNA here is from genome assembly GCF_964261635.1 of Lissotriton helveticus. Classification (NCBI taxonomy): domain Eukaryota; kingdom Metazoa; phylum Chordata; class Amphibia; order Caudata; family Salamandridae; genus Lissotriton; species Lissotriton helveticus. The sequence continues at coordinate 338,003,092 of NC_136063.1, read as the reverse complement.
ATATGAACTTTTCCATCAACAATTCTACGTCTCCCCTAGTTACATTACAGTGCATCCAGAGGCATATTTATCAATGTTTTGCATTGCCCTTTACCCGCGCAAGGCAGTGCAGGGCTACACAAAACCTAGAATGAGATTTACCAAGCCTGGCTGGATTAACAAAAGGCTGCGCAAGTCATTGCCTTGCGCTACTCTGCCCTGACAAGGCGTTCCATAGGTGAAGCATGGATATTTCTATGCATCCATCCATTGATTTTGGTGCATTCTCCGAATAAATCTGGGAATGTGTCAACATTCTACACCTTCCCTGGGGAGGTACAGCGAGGAGAAATGTGTCTATATATTTTCATTGTTTCCGCTTTCTAAGTGTTCGGCATTCTGCAACACACTTAGTTGAGGGAAGTGTCTTTCAGCGTTGTGTTTGTGCAGGAAGATGACCCTTCCTGCACAAAAACAATACTGCACCCCTGTGCAAGGGTGCCTGCTCTGGTGCAAGCAGTACATGTTGCGCCATCACAAACAGAGGACAGGAATATGCCAAATAATGTTAAATATGGCACATTCCTGCTCTCTCCCTTTTGTGCAGCGCAGCAAGGTATCTTGCAGCAATGCTTTGCTTGAAGACGTGATAAATTGGAAGGGACGGGATGGCATACCATTGCAAAATGAGCCTTCCCTTCTTCTCAGAAGGTTCACAACATCCAGGCTATGATTGTGATGTTTCAAAATGGAGTGATTGTTCCAGTCCTGATGGTCTTATGCCTCTTCGATCTGCAATCCTCCTTCATCCTTCTGGTCACCTATGCATGCTGACACATGAGGGCACTCCAATGATGTCTTTGCAGGCAGTGGTTCAAGCACATTTTATAACACTTTAGTGGCCTTACAGTGGTAGAGGATGGACAGCAATCTATCCCAAGTAAGTCCATTTCACTCTATCCCTCCGGTGGCAACAGGTATCACTGATGCCTCCACTCTAGAGTGGGTAATATATCTGGAAGAATGTGAGATCAGAAGCCCCTGGTCCCTAGATGAACGGAGATTGCTCATTAACCTCTAGGAATTACAGGTCATAATTTTGGCACTCAAGGTCTTCCTCACTTCCCTCAGTGATCAGTGTTTTCAGATCTTGATGGACAATAAACTATGTAGTATATCATCAAGCAGGGGTGAGTAGGGTCATACTTCTCTACCAAGAAGCTCTGAGACTCTAGTCTTGGGTTCAGGAACATTAGATTTGCCTGGTGGCACATCACCTTGCAGGTATGCTCAATGTGCTAGTGGATAGTTTCAGTAAGATTCATCTTGCCAACCACAAGTGGCATCTGGAATCGGAAGTAATCCAGGACATATTCCAGCTCTGGAGGACTCCTGATATTGACCTGTGTGCCACTCACGAGAACGCTCAATTCCTGAAATTCTGTGACCTCTAGTTTCCGATGCAGGGAGCATTGGGGGATGTGTTTCAGTTGAAGTTGAACTTTTCGCTTCATTATGTGTTTCCTTCCATTCCCTTGATTGCTCGAATTCTAAGGAAAAGTTTTCTTGATCAGGCCCAAGTAATCCTCATTGCCCCCAGATTTGCCACAAAGGGTGTAAAATGTAGACCTTATTCGCTTCTCCCTGTGCCCTCCGCTCTGTCTCCCTCACAGAGTAGACCTCTTGTTGCAGTCACATGGCGGGTTCTTCATCCCAACTGCTAAAGCCTCCACCTGTATTTCTAGAGATTTAATGGGCAACATGAGATCTCTTTCTTTACCTTCTGAAGGTGTGGATATTAATTTGTGTGCCCACAGTCATGTCCCCAAGATAGTGTACTGAGGCAGATGGAATTCATTTACCAATTGATATGTAGACAGCTTAGTAGACCCTCTTCAGGTTCATCTGTCTAACATCTTAGGATTGTCCTTTCACTAGCTCAGCAGTGGGGCGCAGTGGGTACTGCTAAAGCTCACTTATCAGACTTTTCGGCTTTTCTTTGTTTACCTGACCGGCTGTCCCTTTTCAAACCATCCATAGTTATGAGGTTCCTAAAGGGACAATTAACAAGTTTCCACCAATCCCTTTTAGGATGCCTCAATGGGGCTACAACTTGGTTCTCGTGTTTCTTTTATTTTCCCCTTTTGAACTATTACATAGTTGTCCTTTACGTTGCTCACATTTAAGGCAGTCTTCCTGATCACTAACACACCAGCTAGACGTGTTAGCAAGTTGCAAGCGTTTAGTGTGAAACATATATTCATTTCTTTCAGTCCTAACAGATTGGTGTTAAAACCAAGGCTGCCTTCCTGCCAAACAGACTCCCAACCTTCTTCACTCATCCACAGGCAACCAAGTAAGAACAGAGACTGCATCGTCTTGATCATAAGAGAGCAGTTAGCTTCTATGTGGACAGAACATGCGAGTTAAGGCTAGATGATCAGCTGTTTGTGGGCTATATGGAGAAGGTGAAAGGCAAAAAAGTGCATAAGAGGACATTATCAAGATGGATAACCCTATGAATTACAATGTGCAGTGCTCTGGCTAACAAAGAGCCATCAGAAAGTATTCAAGCTCATTCCACCAGAGCAAGTTTTGTACTTCTGCAATGGCAACAGGAGTTCCGATAGCACACATCTGCAAAGTGGTGAGTTGGGTGTCCCTCTACACTTTTGCGTAGCATTACCATTTGAACTCAGAAGGGAGAATGGAAAGTCACTTTGCTCGCTGGTTCCTTGAGAACTTCTTGGTAAAAACAGCCATGCACCCACACCTTGTCTCGTGACTATTGGGGGAATTTATTCAAAAGGTGACGAATCTGCAAGTAGAGCAAATACGCCCTGGAAATTTCTCTATCCACCCACACAGAATTATGTACTCAATCAATCAATCAAATCAAGCTTTATTCGAATCATACAAAATGTCCATAAAAGCATTCTATGAAATACAATAAAATCCATTTATAACCAAGACTATGCAAAAGAAACATTATCTTAACATAATTAAAATAAGCACAATCATTATACATGTATACCTATAGTAATTCTTAGTTCAATTTTTCTAAGTGAACAAGGTCATTCCTTTGTTTTTTTGCTGACATTATTTAACAAATTACTGCATTGCAGACTGGTATTCTTTCCAAATTCCGTAAATAATTAAAAGAAGTTTTATAGGATTACAGGCAATTATCTTTAAAAATTGGACGGAGATAAATTTTTCTAATTTCTATATACAAATTACAAAAGAGTCAAAAGTGAAGGGTGCTTTGTTTGGATCTACCATCACACGGGCAGTTTGGAAGATTAGCACACCACTTGCCCCTTTTAGGAAAAGCAAAAAGATGGTGTAATGTATTCATCCGTATCTGGTTAGGTAGAATCTATGCTGTACATTAGTTATAAAAACGAGGTATGGCTGCAGACCCATGGCGATTGGTCCCTTAAGATAAGATATAGCAATTTTCTTAGAACCTGAAACCTCATCTCTTAAGGCTGTCCTAACATTCAGGAGACTCCTTTTCAAATCAACCTTACTGATGTGTTGTATGTCTTCAGGTTGATTTCCATTCAGGGGCAAGTTGCATTCTTCTAAGAGACCACTAATATACTTAACCAAGGTATTTTCTTGCATCGGTCTGGGGACAAACAGTCTAAAATAATATCCCTCGTAAAGCGAGTTTCTTCCCTAGTCCAGATATGGTGCCACAAATTTAAGGCGGCTATGGTAATCAAATCGTGTATATATGGTGTTCCGGTTTCTCTATGCAAGATAATGAAAGGGGTAGAGGCCGGTACGGCTAACAAACGTCTTAAAAAGTTGTTTGCAAGAATTTGTAATGGCAAAGTATCCGTCTGGCCCCATAGTGCTCCCCGGTGATGCACTTTGCTCCGTATAGCTTGAGAATCTCCCGTACAGGTTTTTTACCAATTTTTTGGGAGAATCTAAAAATAGCCTCCCCCAATTTCACAAATTTCAACTTGCATAGAGTTATATGTGTATTCCAAGTACCTTTACTGTTAAAAGGAATCCCTAAGTAAGAACATGTAAACGTTCTCTCTATTAATGTCGCGTTAATATAATGTGATTTTGTTTTAATATTCCTTTTACCGCAGGACATAACCAAAGTCTTACTCAGGTTAATTTTTAAATGTTTTCCGTCATAAATCTAGTAAAATTGTCCATCAGGGACTGTAATCCGTTCGCTGTCCTTGAAATTAGGACAGCATCATCGACATACAATAATAGGAGTGTTGCCCGCTTACCGATCATTGGGACATCTACCCCCAAATTCTGTAGTAAAATATCAACGCCATTTATATGAAGTGAAAACAGAATAGGTGCAAGTGTGCAGCCTTGTCTTATTCCATGTGTAATATTAAAGTGCTTTTTGCATTCCCCATGTATTCCATAACGTATCTTTGCGGACAGACGAGCATAGATTTTAGATAAGAAACTAATAATATCCTCCGGGGCTCCCATCCCTCCCAACGTCTCCCATAAAATGCACTTGACAAATCTACAAAGCAAAGGTGCAAGTATCCTTCCCTAGCGAAGGTGTATTTTCCTATTATTGTTGTAATACTTTATTCGATATAATCATATCATAAAAGTACAAACATTCAAGTTAATGGCATACATGATAAAAATGTACAATTCATAAGATAAAAACCAATAAAAATATTATTTACACTTTTAAAACAACTCTGATAGCGGTACTAAAGTGCATCAACGGTAATATACATATGGGCTTTCTGTACATGCAGGATCTATACTTTATTAGTATTTAGCAATCTGGTGCGAGTGAGCCATGCACTTGATAGGTACTTTGCAACTCCGCATACAACAAATAAAGATGTTGTATCGGTTAAGAGAATGCGGAGGGCGACCCTAAAATCTCTAACCCCCAACTCCCTGCATACTGGCTTCAACCATCGCGATCTCGCCCTCTTGTATGCTTTGCAACCAAACAGAAAGTGTGGTAGGGATTCGGTCTCACATGGAGAGCTTGGACAGGTGCCATTTGAGACCCGTGTTCCTTTCCATCCCCTAATAAATTTGTTAAGGGGTAGTGTCCCATACCTCATTTAAAAAAAAATTGATCTGTCTTTTGGTATTTGGATGAAATCTAATAATGGTTCAAACCTCCTAGTGGGCTTATGCTCCAAAAATTGTGTGGTTAGAGCTTCCAATTTTGTACTCTTCTGTTCCTCAGTGTGTACCCACTCCCAGTAGATTTTCTTAACAACTTGCTTTGGAGGAGGGGACTGTGAGGTCCAGGATTCAGCCAATCCCAGCTTCATGACCATTTGCCTCAATTTGTTTAGCCACTGGATCTTATTCGCACTATTCAAGGCTATCAGTTCGTCCATCACCAGGGCGTAATTTGCTAGTTCTGGGGTCCTTCTCAGGCGCACCCAGAACAGCACAGGGTGAAGGAGTACTATGTCTAAAATCGAGCGTTTGTCCATTTCATGAAAAAGGGGCTTCAATGGGGTTGAGATAGGAACGGCAACTTAGTCCCTTATAAACTTATTCTCTGCTCTAGCCAGAACGGTGACATTTTCGCAGCCCCACAGTTCCAACCCATAGACTGCGGAGGACAGCACCTTCCCTTCATATACAGCTAGAGCCCGGGCTATAGGCCTGCTGACTGACATATGCTGACTCCTCAGACTGGCTCCCGAGACTCTCTTGAGGTTTAGCAGCATCTTGGCAACATGGGAGTTTCATTTCATTCTATTGTTAATCCTGATTCCCAGGTAGTCAAAATCCTCCACCACCTCAAGAGGCGACCCATTAAGGGTGATATTAATTTTCTTTGCTTTTTTTGAAGGGGGCAGCACCATTAACTTGGTTTTGGATGTATTAATGGTCAGCCTGCGTTCATCGCAAAATAGACTGAATCTGTCCAGTAGTTTCTGCAGCCCCGAAGGGGTTTTGGACAACGGGAGGGTGTCATCTGCGAAGAGGAGGGTTGGTGTTTTCTCCCCCGCCAGGACAGGGGCATCGGCATTGTCCTCCCTCAAATGGTCTACCACCCCATTGATAAAGAGGGAGAACAATGTCGGGGCCATCACACAGCCCTGGCGTACCCCCCTATCCACAGGCACCCTCCCTGTTATCTGTCTCTGATTCCGCCATCTAATTCTAGCATAATTATCTTCGTGAAGTTTAACTATAAACTCCAGGAGGTAACGCGGGAACCCCATTTCCAGCAGCACCCTCCAGAGTTTATCACGAGGCACCAAATGAAAGGCCCTTTTGAGGTCTATGAAGGCCAGATATAAATTCCCCTTCATAATGGTTACTGATTTCTAGTATATTGCCCAAAACCTGAAAACCTGGTCCATAGTACCCACATTCTGGCGGAAACCCGCCTGGAAGTGGGACAGTATATTCCCCTTCTCTAGCCACATACCTACTCTATTTATAATGATCCTGCCAATTATTTTCTGAGCAGCGTCGATTAAACTAATCGGCCTGTAGTTGGCAGGGTCCTCCCTATCGCCTTTCTTATGGATAGTAACAACTTCAGTGCCCCTCCACGAGTCAGGGACCATGAAGGATCCATGAAGGATTCTATTCATTAGAGGAGCAATAAAATCAGACCACAGCTTAGGGTCATGTATGTATAGATCGCCCGGTAACCCATCCGGGCCTGCCGCTTTAGAGGGGGGTTATGCTCCTGATAGCATCAGAAACTTCTCGGTCTACAAATTGTTCTACAGGTGTAAGTTCCTCATTAATAAAGTCATTTTGTACCCTCCATAATTGAACTAAATCATCTTCGCCACAATACAGATTTGAAAAATGGGAATGCCATTGTTGCTCAGTTATATGGTTAGGGAGGGGCTCTACTCCTCTCCTGTCAAGTTTGTTTATCAAGTTCCAAAACAGGGTAGAGTTCTTCGAACTGGCAGCGATCTTAAGTTGTTGCCAATATTCATCCTCCCAGTCCTTCTTTGCACTTTTAATGCAATCGCTATATTCCCTTCTAGCCGTCCTAACTGCTATAGCGTCCTTTCTCCTAAAGGCGTTTGCTATAGCCCTTCTCTTTTCCCTACAACCTGTTGTATACCATAGGGTGCCACTTTTTGGTGGATTCTTCTTCCTTGGTCCACTAGTATCTCTTATAGTGAAGAATTAACCAATTTTCTCTATTAGACTCTTGTAGGAGTCTATAAAATTCCGACTTTGTTCGGTTGACTGGGCGGAGGTATGGGATAGGAGTTCCCTAGTTTCTGCCTCTACTAGTTCTTTAATACGGATCAAAATATCTTCTTGGCACATCACCCTGTCCCACTTTAATCTGCGTTTGCAATTAGATGGAACTACTTCTTTTGTGATCATAAGTGGGCCATTTAATGCTTCCCTCTCATTACCCCATCTTATTTCCATGCAAAGTGGATTATGATTGCTATCCTGTGACTGTCTGACTTCCATGTCAACTAGTCTGTTCCAGGAACCGGTATCGAGCAGAATGTAATCAATACGGGATGGACAACTAAATCTGTTATAGGTCATCATACCATTTGGGTCTGAGGTTGTCCTACCGTTCAGGGTACGTAGGTTATATTCTAGTGTTAGGGAATTTATTTGGATCGCTCTTGGCGTCCATTTTCTGATTGGCGCTATGGTTAGAGGCGGGATGGACTGTCTAGAATCCTCTTCGTTAAGTCCCAGGAGATCTTCTTTACTTAAGGGTTCATATGTATAGTTAAAATCTCCCCCTACAATAATGCTAGGCAATGGGGGGATACCTGCTAGCGCCACCTCGAGTAAGGCTATAGTGGGTGAAGTTTGACCTCCTGGGGAACCTATAGCATAAACATTAAACAGCTCCATCGAGCTTCCAATATGGGAGCCCTTAGTGGAGATATGTAGTATGTCCTGCGACTGTAAAGTATGCGCAGTAAGTGCCCAATTCAAAGCCACACTAAACCATACGTGCAGTCCTCCCGATGGGCGACCTCTCCCTGAACTAATTGCCGGAATAAAGTGGGTGGAATATCCGCATTTATATAGGGGAGACATGCTCCATGTTTCCTGGAACATACAGATGTCGAACGTATCTATGAATTCTTTCCATTCTGCATTTGCCATATTTTTATGACGCCCAGCTATGTTCCAGGAAAGCAATTTAATCATGTTTGTGTTTGTAACCCTCTCTGTGTGAACTACTTCTGAAGCTAGTCTTCCAACTGCTGTTGTTAGGGGATATTGAGCGTTGACCACTTCATTAGACCTTTCTTCCCCCGAGGAACAACCTCATCATTAATCTTTATAGCCTATCTATAAGGCTTGTGGTGAAATTGGTCTGACGTTCGGGCTTCCACATATTGTGTGTTTGTGTTACACTATTCAGATAGTTATCCTTTAATGGTCAGTCTATGTTGTTTAGACCCGATGCGTCCTCGGGCCTAGATTTAGACCATAGAGGTGCGTGTCTGATTTGTATGTTACAATTCCTAGGGGGGCATGTCCTATACTGTAGGGCTACTAGGTTCTCTGCAATTGCTGTGTTACCAAACTATATCTCAATACAGTCTGTTGATGAACTAGGCAAGGAAATTCTTTTAACATTAAACATATCCTCCATAATGACTGATCTGCGCAATGGCTTTATTGCGTATGAATTCACTGTTCTCATAAGTGTTAGCAGCTCCAAGCTTGGTGACCCCGGTCATGTAGACAATACCACAAGGGGATCTGTATGGTGTGTTTATCTGTTTGTTACTCCAATTAGTTGTTTCAGCCATGTCACTATAATATTTATTATCCCCCTGCAGGACCCTGCATTGTGATATTGACCCCCTCAATTTTGCTACTTCGGCATATGAGCCCGAGGTGTTTTGCCTGGCGGGTATTTTAGCTAGGGGGTTATGAGCTGGGATTTTGGGTCGGAACTCTACTACAGTTTTGGAGACACATAATGGGGCTGTTCGTGTATTGGGTTTAGATAGGGCCGCTCCTGCTGTTTGGTTTGGTGGGGCTGATCGCAAGATAGGGGCTTCCTTTTACCGGGTTGGACACTAACACTGGGTGTAGAGTGTTTGTTATGTGTAGTTCCTCCCGTTTTGTAAAGTCCATCATGAATTTCTTAATAATAGATATATATCCCTTACCAGGCTTTCCATTTTCATCATGATTAAATTATTAAAATTCAAACATCTGGAGCATTCACCTGGACTATTCACAGCCTCCACAGTCCCCCCCAGCCCTTGTGATAAGACCTCACTTAATTCCCTTGATTCCCATTCCAACACTGAAAAGCGATTAGTACAAGTGATGCCCATTTCACATGCAATCACCTGCGAGGACCTGTCTATATTCCCAGTTGATATAGCTGGAAGTTCGGCATTAGCACTCATGTTTGCCCCTCTTAATGCCTCTGTAACATTTACCTCAATGGGGCTAGCAGGGTTAGAATGCATATCATCTACTGAGCACTTGGATTTTGATCTTTTAGAAAAAATAGCTAGGATCACTTTGCTCTTTATCTGCAGTAAACCGTCAACCAGGGGATCAGGGTTATCCACATTTCTTAAGGTAGGAGCCGTCAATAGAATGTCCTCACAATCTTCAACAATAGATTCGATGCTTGACATAACACCATTAGCGGCAGCATGTAGCGACTTTTTGACTTCTTCCTTTTTTTTGTTGTAATGGCAAGGGCTCCCCCTCCCTCCATTACCTTCCTTTTACCCATTGCTAGCTACAACTTTCCCTGGTAAATGGGATAATATCCAACAACTCGAAGGTGGCCCAACACCATCTTGTGTATCAGGGAACAGTCAACTTGACGAATGAGCACAGTACCTTTTTTTTTTTTATATGGGTGGTTCAAGTTCTCACATGTAAGGGGCGGGGCCCTGCCCTGCCTCGATCTGCCTAGGACGGCTGCAGACGGCCCCACCCTTGTCCCGGTCTTCTCCCGGCGCGCTCCCGTGCGCGTCCCGCGGGACGAGGTTCCAAGGGATCCTTTATGCGCCTCCTGGTGCTTCCGTGTGATGTCTGCGGCGTCCTGGCCTCTAGTGGGGCTGCTGGGAGGTGTAGTCACAGGAGTGGAAGGGGCCCGGCGGAGCCAAGCCTGGCCGGAGGAGCGAGCGGAGTAAAGCCCGACCCACAGGTGCTGCTACAGGAATGCGGGGCTCGGCGGAGCCAAGCCCGGCCAAGATGATGAAGCAGGGCAATGCCCGGCCCTCAGGAGCGAGTACAAGCAACAGGTAAAGTTCCCCCGGACTAAGCACCAAGGGAGCCTTTATGCGCGTCCTGGCACTTCCGTGTGACGTCCACGACGTCCTGGCCGCTAGTGGGGCTGCTGGGAGGTGTAGTCACAGGAGTGGAAGGGGCCCGGCGGAGCCAAGCGCGGCCGGAGGAGCGAGTGGAGCAAAGCCCGGCCCACAAGTGCTGCCACAGGAATGCGGGGCTTGGCGGGGCCAAGCCCAGCCAAGATGATGAAGCAGAGCAATGCCCGGGCCTCAGGAGTGAGTACAAGCAACAGGTAAAGTTCCCCCCGGACTCGGCACCAAGGGAGCCTTCATGCTCCTCCTGGTGCTTCCGTGTGACGTCCGCGGCGTCCTGGCCGCTAGTGGGGCTGCTGGGAGGTGTAGTCACAGGAGTGGAGGGGGCCCGGCGGAGCCAAGCCCGGCCGGAGGAGCGAGCGGAGCAAAGCCCGGCCCACAGGTGCTGCCACAGGAATGCGGGGCTCGTCGGAGCCAAGCCCGGCCAAGATGATGAAGCAGAGCAATGCCAGGCCCTCAGGAGCGAGTACAAGCAGCAGGTAAAGTTCCCCCCGGACTCAGCACCAAGTGAGCCTTTATGTGCCTCCTGGCGCTTCCGTGTGACGTCCGCAGCGCCCTGGCCACTAGTGGGGCTGCTGGGAGATGTAGTCACAGGAGTGGAAGGGGCCCGGCGGTGCCAAGCCCGGCCGGAGGAGTAAGCGGAGCAAAGCCCGGCCCACAGGTGCTGCCACAGGAATGCGGGGCTCGGCGCAGCCAAGCCCGGCCAAGATGATGAAGCAGAGCAATGCCCGGCCCTCAGGAGCAAGTACAAGCAACAGGTAAAGTTCCCCTATTAGTTCTAAGTTCAGAAACTGTTCGACCTCCCCAACACCTCGTCTGAAGCCATACTGAGCTACAGATAAGATGTTCTTTTCTTCTACCCATTGCTCTAGGCTGGCCAACAGCATTCTTGCCATTACTTTAGAAGTAGAGTCAAGCAAAGGTATTGGGCAATAGCAATGGGCACTACTCCTATTCCACTTTTTGAAAATGGGGACTATCAGACTCTCTGCCCAAGTGGCAGGTACCACCCCATCAATTGTTGCATTAAAAAATTTGTACACAACGGGTACCCAAAAATCCATATTAGATTTAAATATATCAATTGGGACTCCGTCGGGGCCAGCCGCTTTGCCACTAGCGCTATTCTTAAGGGCTGTTACAATTTCATCTTGACTGATACTCCCTATTTTGGTGTTTTTTAAGATTATGACGGATTTATCCTCTTTATTTAAAAAACCCTGATCAGTTTCATAAATAATTGCTTCAAAGTGGATTAACCAATCCGCTGGGGTCACTACCATATCAATTTTTACTGATTGGACATCTTTAAAGAAAGGTTGATCCAATGTTTTCCAAAAAAGGGCCGAATCTTTAAGATCGGCAGCTTTGATCAGATTCTCCCAATCATTATCCCTAATCTCCGAGTTTCTTCGGGTAAGGGCTTCTTTATATGACTTCCGTAGGATACTGTCCTCCTCCATATTACGCCAGATGTTTTTATTGCAGACTTTAAATCTCTATTTAATCTAGAGCATTGATTATCAAACCATCTTGGGGAATGCGAAACATCTGTTTTAGGATTCTTTCGCAAATTATCAGAAATTGCAGTAGAAATACTTTAAAAAGCCTTAACTATGTCCATACTATTTGAGGAATTATCAGGGCAGGTTAAAACATGATCATTAATTTTTAATAGGATCCTATTTGTAAAAGCTTCTGGGTCAACGGCAGCCCATTTGATTGAGATCCCATTCTCGCCCTGTGTCTTTATATCCATAGCATGGGTACTTGCTTCCGGTTGTTTTAAAAAGGGAGATTTTAAGGTTATCAGCACAGGATGATGATCATTCAATAAACTTGGGGAGACAAAAAATTCAGCTATTAGGGACCGAAGGCTTATTGAGGTGATAAAGTGATCAATACATGAGGATGATCTTACTCCTTCAAAGGTGTAAATATTACCCCTATCCTCACGTCCGCTCCTTTTATAGCCCTACCTGCCTTTGAGGGGATAGCATTTGTTGAAATCGTCTTAAACCCGTTTACGATGAAATTATCTGTGAGCCAAGTCTCTTGTAATAAAACCACATCGCAGAGTTGGATGCTTGTAAGCCAATTTACATCCTGCAGTTTATGCCTAGCCCCAGCAACATTCCATGTCATTATATGGAGGCATTCGTTCTGAGGATAGCTAGAAGGATCCGTCTCAACTTCTGTGACAGACCCTTTCTTGCAACTATCAGTGCTAGCCTCCCTAGCTTTAGTTATCTGACTCATACTCCTCCCTGCATAGTTTAATGTATCTAGCTGGGTAGGCAAGTTAATCGCAGGAGAAGAGGGAGACCGAACGATGATGTTCTCCAACAGTGGTGGAATTAGAGGTTGTAGTCAATCACAACCATCTAGACCGGACAATGTGGCAAATCTGTTAACTAGATTTAGAAAGGGTGGTCTCTTGGTAGGACCCTACAGTGCTCTCCGGTAAATCCGGTTGACCACCCTTTCCAAATAAAATGGCGTCTATAAAAAAACCCTAATGGCAAAAGAGAGATCTTACTGAAATGATCCTCTAAATTAATACTCCCTATACGGTCCAGCAGAAATCTCACAACCTGCTCGTTATTAAAGTTGGCAACTATGCAGTCCCCTCTCAAGTCCTTCCTAGAATGTCCTATCCAAGCATAACATCTAGCCATGATCATCTGATTACAGATGTTCTAATCCCAAACCCCGACATGCTCCAATTTAGTTGTGAGCCAGTACATAGTTTTGGCCATCAGCTGATCTGTAGTTTCTAACTGTCCTTCCTGTGAAACTGGGATATTCCGCAAGATCACTGCCAAAGGGGCAGCAGCTGGAGGAAGATGCAAGACCTGAGAGCCCTCCAAGGCTAGACTATTATCCACACCCTCAAACGTCTGCTGCGGTTTTCGACGCTGAGGCCCCGATATCAAGCTTGGTGCTTCATCACCCACAGTCCCCACACATGGACCACTTTCCTCCCCTTCCTGACTACAAAAGCTAGCCTGAGTAGGGCCACTAAGATTAACCCCTTGCTCAACCCTTTTAACACCCACATGCACTAAACCAACATCATGATTACCCACAACATCCTCATTCATCCCAGGTACCGACGATGTTGAGGGTATTTGCCTCGCTACGAGGGATTTAGGAGGAATGGAGTTCCCAAGTACCACGTTGCTTAGCTCATTAGATGTATTAACCATTAACCTATTTCTAGAGGCTAAAAAACCCTCTAGGTTAGAAAGGTTATTCATAACCTTCAGTTCAAAATCGGTTAATCCTTCCTCAATTTTAGAGAGCCTATGCATTATTGGAGACAGAGATGATGCAATTAAATTACCCAATTTGGACCACATAACATCATTGACTTTGTCAGGGGAATCGCCTAGAAGATCTAAAGTCGAGTCCGGTGGCAAACTTGGCTGTGAAAACACCGTTGTTAGAGATGGCGATGCTACAGTTTCTCCATTTTTATTAATCTTTTTAATTTTTGCCAGTTTGTCTCTGTGGGCCCCCTCCCCGCTTCCTCTTTTGTGAAGAGTCTGAGGGTACGGCAGAGGAGTTAGTTTTACCATGAGGTCCAGATCTTGTAGCAATACTTGGGGGTGGACTGCTTCGGGTATTTACAGTAACCGTCTCAACCAGTTCAACAGATGGCGTAATATTATGTGTTCCCTGTCCGCCTTGTTTTTCCGATGGTTCATTTTGAGACAATCCAGGGTCACTTACTATGACGGGAGAATCAGGAACTGCAACCAAGGAGCAATCAGGGGTACGAGCACAAGCCAGGGCGCCCAGAGAGGATCGTTTAGCTGTTGTAGATCAAGAGACTCACGACGCTCTGTCAGTGCTATCTCCTGAGCAAGGACAGAGATGGCTCTAATTAAAAACTGATCCAAAGTCCCCACCACGCTGCCAGAGGGCTGTGCAGATCTTCCCTTGCCCTCACGCCAATTCATCCTCACTAAGCTTCTGAAATGATGGGAGGTCAAAAAAACAACTTAATAAATTCCACCTTCCCAATTAATAACACTTTTCCCTAGACCAACCGTATGTCAAATTGAAATGACCTTCTGATTATGACTGGCTTTTGTGAGTGAGCCTGGCCTCATCCGGTCTCTAACGGGCTCAAACAGGCCCGCCCTTGGCCTGGCCCGCGCCCGCTAAGAGGGAGCCGCAAGCACCTTTATGCGCCTCCGGGCGCGAGAGAATGGCGGCGGCGCCTCCTGGCGGGGTAATCAGGCAAAGCAGTGTGGGCTCTGAAGTCCAGTAAAGCGGTTCCTGCGAAGCGGGAGCCGCGAGCACCTTTATGCACCTCCGGGTGCGAGAGAATGGCGGCGGCGCCTCTTGGCGCGGTAATCAGGCAAAGCAGCGTGGGCTCTAAAGTCCAGTAAATGTACTCACATAGAAATCTACATGCTAGTCAATCTTTTCTAAGTCTACACATATACTTTATGCACAGTAGCACTAGGGTTTCCTTACTCTTCATTTTCTTTTGAGAATCCCATTTTTCCTTGAACATGTTTAAATGTTTGGAAATATTGTGAAGCAAGTGGAAGAAGTAACATTTGAAAAACATGTTTCACTGTTGAGTAATCTCATCTATGCCATCTCCGAAATTCCTTCCTATTCCCACTCTAGAAATAAAATGTATTCCACCTCTTGTTAGAAGTGTATCTTAAATTGTTCCCCGAGTGGTGATCGGCAGAGAAAGTGTTTGTGGACAGTTACAAACTCACAAGTTTGCAGGCACACGTAAACTTTGTAAGGCAATAAAGCCCTTAAAATTTCTCTACATACCCACATAAAAATATTTATTCACATAGATATCTGTAAGTTTTTAAATCTTTTTCCAAGTGTACACATGTACTTTGTGCGCATTAGCACTTTGTCTTTCTTGGAATTGAGATAAATGTATGCCATATAGACCAGGCCATTACATAGCCATATTTGTGATGGATAGGTACACATATTTCCAAGATAAAATGCAATGTAGTTCTCTTTGAGTTACACATTTGTAATATAGTGCTTAATCTGAAAGGCACTTAGTGTTAAAGGAATAATGATAATATGGTACTCTTAATGATGGATAAATTAACATGAACTTTTTCAATACAACATGACGTGAGCATCGATGACACCATCAAGACCATGCACACAATCCACTCAGGCTCTCCGTCAGACCCATTCCCGCATCACGCCTTCAACAGAGCAAGCAGCTTCATCGCACCCCACCTGCGCAACGTCATTAATCTCTCCCTCGAGACCGCTACCTTCCCAGAGATCTGGAAGCACGCCGAGAACAACGACCTAATCAAACAAGCATTTGCAATGCAATAGGTCTCGCATTAGGAAAGTTTGAGCTATTGGTATTGTAAATGACAAATTTTGTATTTATGTGTTGGTTTTGAAAATAGCTAAATTAATAGCTTTGTCATTTACAATGCCAATAGTTTTAGCTTTCGCAAATGTGACACCTATAGCATTCGTAATGCAATATGTGCTGTATTTACGTGACTTAGATGTATTGAATTTACAAATAACAAAGGCATTTTTTTTTTAAAATAATTAATACTTAAATAAAAGTTATTGTAATTTATAATGGCAATAGCTTAAACTTGTGTAAATAACTTGTGAAGAATATGTTTGTGACATTTGTAACATTTGTAATAAAGCTTGAAACATGGAGAGAACATATTTGAACCAGTTGTTGTTGAATGGTTGCACAGATTGATGCTGTGTTAGCGCATAGTGATGTTGCGGTATCCCTGAGTGATGATGCATCAGGGGGGTGCTGAGTGATGCGGTGGTGATGCGATAGATAGAGTGAGTGCGATAGATAGATAGAGGGAGGGCAATAGATAAAGGGAGGGAGGGCAATAGATAGAAGCAGGGAGGGTGATAGTGGGAGGGCGATAGATAGATAGATAGATAGATAGAGGGAGGGCGATAGATAGATAGAGGGAGGGCGATAGATAGAGTGAGGGAGGGCGATAGATAGAGTGAGGGCGATAGACAGATAGATAGAGGGAGGGCGATAGATAGATATTTTATTTATTTATAAAGTTTTATATTGCGCGAACTGGACAATGGATAGAGTGAGGTTGATAGATAGAGTGAGGTCGATAGATAGATAGAGTGAGGTTGATAGATAGAGTGAGGTCGATAGATAGATAGAGTGAGGGTGATAGATAGATAGAGGGCGATAGATAGAGTGAGGGCGATAGAGAGAGTGAGGGCGATAAATAGATAGATAGATAGAGTGAGGGCGATAGATAGATAGATAGATAGATAGATAGATAGATAGATAGATAGATAGATAGATAGATAGATAGATAGAGTGAGGGCGATATATAGAGTGAGGGCGATAGATAGATAGAGTGAGTGCGATAGATTGATAGATAGATAGATAGATAGATAGATAGATAGATAGATAGATAGATAGATAGATAGATAGATAGATAGATAGATAGATAGATAGATAGATAGATAGATAGAGTGAGGGCGAAAGATAGATAGAGTGAAGGCGATAGACAGAGTGAGGGCAACAGATCGATAGTGAGGGCAATATATAGAGTGAGGGTGATAGATAGAGTGAGGGTGATAGATAGAGTGAGGGCGATAGAGTGAGAGAGAGATAGATAGATAGATAGAGTGAGGGCGATAGAGTGAGGCAGATAGATAGATAGATAGATAGATAGATAGATAGATAGATAGATAGATAGATAGATAGATAGATAGATAGATAGATAGATAGAGTGAGGTTGATAGAGAGAGGGGTGTGTAGAGAGAGAGGTGTAGAGATAGAGAGGGGTGTAGAGATAGGGGTGTAGAGAGAGAGAGGGGTGTAGAGAGAGAGGGGTGTAGAGAGAGTGGGGTATAGAGAGAGGGCTGTAGAGAGAGTGGGGTGCAGAGAGAGTAGGGTGCAGAGAGAGTAGGGTGCAGAGAGAGTAGGGTGCAGAGAGAGTGGGTGCAGAGAGAGTGTGGTGCAGAGAGAGTGTGGTGCAGAGAGAGTGTGGTGCAGAGAGAGTGGGGTGCAGAGAGAGGGCTGTAGAGAAAGGGGTGTAGAGAGAGGGGTGTAGAGAGAGGGGTGCAGAGAGAGAGGGGTGTAGAGAGGGGGTGTAGAGAGAGGGGTGTAGAGAGAGAGGGGTGTAGAAAGAGGGTATAGAGAGAGAGTGGTGTAGAGATAGGGGGTGTAGAGAGAGAGGGGTGTAGAGAGGGAGGGGGGAAGAGAGAAAGGGGTGTAGAGAGAAAGGGGTGTAGAGAGAAAGGGGTGTAGAGAGAGGGGGCAGAGAGAGGCGAGCAGAGAGAGAGGGGGTGTAGAGAGAGAGGGGTGTAGAGAGAGAGAGGGGTGTAGAGAGAGAGGGGTGTAGAGAGAGAGGGTGTAGAGAGAGAGAGGGGTGTAGAGAGAGAGAGAGAGGGGGGTTTAGAGAGAGAGGGGTGTAAAGAGAGAGGGTGTAGACAGAGGGGTGTAGAGAGAGGGGTGTAGAGAGCTGTGCCCCTGGGTGTCAATTTGACACTAAAAAGGGTGATAACAGTGAGTCAGGGGGTGGGGGGCATTCAAAGGTTATGGAGCAGACACAAGGGAAAAAATCTCATACTGTGGGTCAATGTGACACTAAGAAGGGTGCTAACATTGGGCCCTGGGGGTCAATGACACACTAAGAAGTTTGCTAACAGTGGGTCATGGGGGGTGGGGGGGCGGGTTATTCAAAGGATTGAAGCAGACATCCTTATAAAAGTGATAAAAATAGCACGTATCACTGGCGTCAATTTATATTTAAATCAAGATAAGGAAAACTGACAAGTGTGTAATACGTCCCGTGTTCAGTTTGCACACCTAATCATTAATAATAATAATACGTGTAGTGCTTGCTCTCATAACACTACTAGTAGTAGCGGTCACTGTTGCCCAAAATAATGGTACTTCTTTTATAGGCTTGAGGGAGATGAAAGGCAGAGCAAGAGTAGGGAGGATACATATGAACCCAAGACGTGCAGGTTGCACACTGATTTCAGTAGTGAGCTCTTAACGCGCTGAGCTAGATTTTGAGCCATTGGGCTTCCCTGCTCCATCATTTGAAGCGAGTTACGCTGGATGCTTTCCATGTTATGTGCGTACGAGTAGATTTGTACTGCCTGTACCTACTGCATGAATAGGGATGCTGCCCTCAAGCTGTTTGCGCTTGTTTTAAACACTTTAAGTTCGTATGAGCTGATTTGCACGGTCCGTACCTTTCGTCCGCCTTATTAATAAGAAAAAAGCAGGTATGGCATTACGTGTCCTAGCGCATATACAGACAAACATGCAGAAATAATGAGTGCATGCAATAATAGCACATTAAAGGTAAACGGTTGGCTTTGCCGACAAAGAGAAGCGCTGTCACGCTGTTCCCATCCCAACTCCCAGTGGCTGGCGAGTTAAGAGGTGAAGGGGAGGAGGAGGGCATTGACTAATGGCAGCAAATGGGTCCGCGCTATATAAAAACGCATAAAATAAATAAATAAAAGGAAGGTAGTGATTCCTAATGGTGAGTGTAGGAGGGAGCCTTGTGACAGATGTTGAGAGCCTTAAAAAGCTGAATTGATATGGGTAGGCAAAGATTTAAGTGGAAACTTATTTAAGAGTATGTGCGGAAGGGAATGAGATAACAAGCTCTGATGCTCTGAAGTCTGATGCCTAGGCACAGACAAATGGTGGTGCGCGATGTGCACGAGGGGGGGAGGGGGAGCGGCAGCCTTTGATGTCTGATGCCGAGGCACAGACAAATGGTGGTGTGTTATGTGGCTGACGTGCACGCGCCTGTCTCACATGAACTGTATGGGATCCGCAGCCGTTTTGGTAGACTTTTCTTTTCCACTTACTATAATTCTCGCCAGCAATGCGCAAGCGCATTGGCAGGCGAGACCTAAAAACCTAAGGCAGACCCAAGAGACCTCAAGAACTTCCGGCCCATCTCTCTGCTCCCCTTCCCAGCCAAGGTCATCGAGAAAGCCGTCAACAGGCAGCTAACCCGATACCTCGAAGAAAACAGATTCCGGACCCTTCCCAGTCAGGGTTCCGCAGCAACCACAGCACAGAGACTGCCCTCATCGCCGCCACCGACGACATCAGGACCCTGCTGGACAGTGGCGAGACCACAGCACTCATCCTCCTAGACCTTTCTGCCGCCTTCGACACCGTCTGCCATCGCACACTACGCGCACGCCTCCACGCCGCAGGGATCCGAGACAAGGCTCTGGATTGGATCACCTCCTTCCTCTCCTGCAGAACCCAGAGCGTCCACCTCCCCCCATTCCATTCCAAAGCCTCCGAGATCATCTGCGGTGTACCCCAGGGATCCTCCCTCAGCCCGACGCTGTTCAACATTTACATGGTTCCGCTCGCACACGTAGCCCGACAGCACGACCTCAACATAATCTCCTACGCCGACGACACTCAGCTGATCCTCTCCCTCACCAAGGACCCCATCACCGCCAAAGCCAACCTCCACGAAGGAATGAAGGCCGTCGCCGACTGGATGAAGACCAGCCGTCTGAAGCTGAAGTCGGACAAGACGGAGGTCCTCATCCTCAGCTCCAACCCTTCAGCTGGGACGACTCCTGGTGGTTGACGGCACTGGGGGCAGCCCCGACACCCACGGACCACGCACGCAAGCTGGGAATCATCCACCACTCAACGCTGTCAATGACCAAGCAAGTCAACGCCGGCTCCTCCTCCTGCTTCAACACCCTCTGCATGCTCCGCAAGATCTACGGATGGATCCCGACAGATGCAAGAAAGACAGTCACCCAGGCACTCGTCAGCAGCAGACTCGATTACGGAAACGCCCTCTACATGGGAGCCCCGACCAAGCTCATCAAACGACTACAACGTATCCAAAATGCCTTGGCACAACTGATCCTTGACGTACCACGCAACGGTCACATCACTCCCCACCTGAGAAACCTGCACTGGCTCCCTGTCAACAAGAGGATATCCTTCAAGCTCCTCATCCACGCACACAAGGCACTCCACAAGACCGGCCCAGCCTACCTCAACAGACGGCTCTCCTTCTACTACCTTAACCACCAGCTCCGCTCAGCCGACCTCTCACTCGCCATCATCCCGCGCATCCAAAGAACAACCACCGGTGAGAGATCCTTCTCCCACCTCGCCGCCAAGACATGGATTACCCTCCCACCGAACCTACGACAGACCCAAGACCTGCTGACCTTCAGGAGGGTACTTAAGACCTGGTTGTTCGATCAGTAGCGCCCCCCCAGCGCCTTCAGACCCTCACAGGTATGTAGTACGCATTACAAATGATTGATTGATTGATTGATTGATGTGACTCTGTGATAGAAGAAGCACACATGTCCAAAATGCACCAAAATGTGGTCCTCATTGTGTTGGATAAAAACACACAATTGTGACACACATCTTTATACAATCCTCATTGTGATGGGAAAAACACCAATCTCTGTAATAGGCAGCATAATATTTCTTGTGCTAGATAAAGGCACACAAACCTGTTGTACAGAATTTAATATGGTTCTTAGTTACACCACTGCCTATCGGACCATGGGTCACATTTAAATAGGAGCTATTGTAAAGCACCAAAGAGCACAATCTTGTGACACACAGTATGAAATGGTTTTCAGTGTCCAGAACAAACGTTCATATGCTTGAAACATATAAAGTCGTGGCAGTGTGTATTACACGTTTAAAATATCAACACAAAACTGTAACATGCGTCATGATGTGCTCCTTTTTGCAATGGATAAAAGCTCACATGCTATACACATGGTCACATGAATTGCATAAGACGATGCAGTCTTCATTGTGATGGATGAAAATATGTGTGAGATGTTGTTTTCAGAGTGAGGTGTTATAGCGCAGAGTTAAAACACGCACTGTGATGTAATTCATATTCATTGACAACAGAGGGGACCAGTCTCTCACAGGAATGCACATGCAATGAGGAACAGGCTTGTTTCTATTAGGTATCTTAAGACATCTAGTGCTTGATGCACATGATGAACTCAAATGAATTTGTAGCTGTGTCACAGGGTTGAGGATGACTTATTGGAGGAGATTCCATACTCCCCGGTGACTAGGGTGAATGAGGCACTCTTCCTCTGTGTGCAGGCTTTTTCTCCGGTCTGTCCCTTTAAGGAACAAGACTCTGACACCCAATCAGAAGGCGGTCAGCAAGTCCGGATGACGTCTCTGCCCCTTACCAATGGGAAGAGAGAGCCCCGCTGATGAAAGCGGAAATGGATGTTGGAACGGATGCTGAGGAAGAAGTGAGACCTGAAGAACGCTGAGAGAGCCAACCAGAGCGCTTGGAGGAGAAATGGGACCTCATCGCCTGCAACAAGTGGGGAGGTAACCCCTGCAGAGGAGGAGTCGCCAGGAGGCCAACCGTTTCACGCTTCGCTCTGCCACGCTCTAGGAGGAATGTGACTGAACAAGATACAGTCCGGCTGCGGGCTGCTCACGGGCACCGGGCTGGAAGGCAGCAAAGTAAGTAGAGGGCACACCTCTGCTAAACCGATGGGTTAACCGGAATACACTTGGTGGTGGTGGCTTCTTTGAGTGTGGTGATAGTCCCTGCACTGGCCCTCTACACTTCTACATATTGTCGATGTCCCGACGTTCACCGGTGGTTTTCTTATTTTCTTACCGAGGGACATACAAGTCCATGACTGACCTGGTGGCCTCATAAGAGGAAGAACGGAAGCAGTATTCATACCTAACCTCTACTAGCTGTGTAAACAGATGCACTAGGACGTGAAAAATAAAAACATATTCAAACCATACCTAATAAAAGGGATAAAAGAACCAAGTCGCACGTTGATTCCTACCGGGGCTTAACCCCTTCCTTGACGACCCGGTGACAAAAATATAATGTAATATAATCCTATTTGTGATTGAAAGAAGTTTATTCTTGGCAAAAGTAGTTTAGATAATAGCACAACTTTGCAACAGACCCAGTGGCATGGTCATTGCTGTGATGGGAAAAAGCTAAGATATGTAATACACAACATTACACGGTCCTCGTTGTGATGAATAGCAAAAACCATTCGTGACACACACTACAATGTGATCCCAAGTAAAATAATAGTAGCACACTTATATAACACAAAAAAAAACCTGTAACACTCAAAACTAAGGTCATTATGCAGGAAATGAGCAATCTACTGGCATGATTGGGATTGTGACCCTGATGTGATACAAATAGCAACATACCTTAAGGCTTCTAGATCCTCTTCAATTCACAATACAAAGTGCTATATTTATTGTCATTGATTATTAGTGTGCTTGGATTACACGAGCATGCTGTTTTTTTAATTTGCAAAGGTTCTCTTGATTATTCTTAATATGCTTCTGCAGTAGCAGTATTTCATTATTTCTCATTTTCTTTTGAGAACATAATTTTTCCTTGAATAAGCATAAATGTAAAAAAAATGTGAACTATGTAGAATCAAGTAGAAGTAGTTAAATATTTCCTTTCTGCATGCATATTTGCCTGTTGAGTGATCCCTTCATCTATGCCATCTCCAATTTTTATTCTGATTCCTTCCGCTTCCCACTCTGAAACCCCATTATTCCGGCACTTATTAGAAGTGAATCTCAGATTGTTCCCTGGGTGGGAATGGGCTGAAGAAATGTTTGTGGACAGTTACAAAGTAACACATTTGCAGGCACACAAGTACTTTGCAGAGCACTAAAGCCCATGAAGATCACTATCCACACACACACAAATATTTACTCACATACAATAGTCGTCTTTTTCAAATTGTACATGTATATTTGTGCATATTAGCCCTTGGGCTATTCAGTACTGGAGATAAATGCTTTTCTATTGACCAGGCCTATATATAGCCGTCATTGTGATGGATAAGTGTCCACATTTCTATGATACAATACAATGTAATTTTATTTAGTTCCATAAGATCCATAAGATCATACACATTGGTAATATACAGCATTATGTTATAGGAGCTTTCTGTTAAAGTAATAAGTGATAATACTAAATCACATTAATGTGGTACTTTTTACGATGTCTAAAATAACATGAACCTGTTCAGTACAACATGATATTACTGCGATAGAAGCAGCACACATGTCTAGAATGGCCCAAAATGTGGTCCTCACTGCGTTTGATAAAAGACACAATTGTGACACACATCTTGATACGGTCCTCATTGTGATGAATAAAAGCACTTACCTCTGTAATAGGCTCCATAATAGTTCCTGTGTCAGATAAAGGCACACAACATTAGCCCTAGGGCCTTTTTGTGATGGAGATAAATTCATGTCCTATGTAACAGGTCTGTATAGAGCCATAATTGTGATGGATAAGTGGATAAGTACACACATTTCCAAGATAAAATACAATGTAGTTTTTTTGAGCTACCCAAGATGATGCACCCTACAAAAACACAGCATAATGTTAAAGCAGCTTACTGTTAAAGGAGCTTTCTGTTAAAGGAATATGCAATAACAGTAAATCACATTAATGTAGTGTTTTAATGATAGCTACATTAACATGAACTTGATCAATGCAACATGGTATGACTCTGTGATAGAAGAAGCACACAAGCCTAAAATACACTAAAATGTGGTCCTCATTGTGTTGGATAAAAACACACAATTGTGACACAAAACTTGATATGGTCCTCCTTGTGATGGAGAAAAAAAACAACCATAGTAATAGGCAGCATATTTCCTCTGGCAGACAAAGGCACTCAGACCTGTCTCACACAATTTAATATGGTCCTCAGTTTAACCCTTAAAGTGAACATAGGCTGAGGGAGAGGGGGGTGAATACCACTGAGGAGTTGCCTGCGGGGTGCATGACATGAGACCTGGCATGTATTCCTCAAGAGTCTCGTAATATGCTGCTCAATATGCTACATGTACTTCCTTGTTTTCAGATGTTGTCCTATTCTGTGATGCGCCATAATGAGTCAGTCGATCCGTATACAACTGTTTTTAATGATGCCTGCGTGGGGGGTGGAGGGTTTTGTCTTTTGTATTTTACAAAATTGGAAATAAAGTTTAAAAAACAAAAAGAAAAAGTGAACATAGGAGCATAATCTCAAAATCTCAACACAATTCTGTAACATGCGCCATGATGTGCCCTTTTACTGCAATACATAAAAGCTCACATGCTATACACATGGTCACATGAATATTCACCTACCATGATGTAGTCCTCATTCTGATGGATAAAAACATGCACTTGATTTTTTTCTTTCAGAGTGCAGTGTAATAGCACACAGAGTTAAAACATGCAGTGTGATGCTGTAATGAGTTTGATGGACTACAATTCATAAACAATTCATATTTACCGACAACATAGGGAACCAGTCTCTCACTGGAATGCAGTCTTAATGAGGAACAGGTCTGTTTCTATGAAGTATCTTAAGGCAGCCTTATGATGGTATGCAAGCACATCACAAATTCTCGTTAATGAATTACAAATGAAGAGGTAAACCATCAGGCAGTTTTAGTGCACTGAATGATATTGCCCTCTTGGTGATGGTTAAAGCATGCATCTTTGTAAAACAGTGCATGAGATTGTTCTCTGTTATACATAGATACTGTCTCATATTACTAACAGACAGCATGATGTGCTACTTAATGTGATGTATCAAGGCAAACAATCTTGTAACACTTCAAGGCATCTAGTGATCATTGTACTTAATAAACCACATTAAATTGTAATATACTATGTAATATAATCCTATATGTGATGGAAAGAAGTTCATTCTTGGTAACAGTAGTTTAGATAATAGCACAACTCTGCAACAGGCCTAGTGGTATCGTCCTCGCAGTGCTAGGAAAAAGCTCAGATATGTAACACACAATATCATACGGTCCTCGTTGCGATGGATAAAAACAAACAATTGTGATGCACACCAAGACTTGATTCAAAGTATAATAGTAGCTCACTTATAATAGGCAGCATATTTCCTCTGGCAGATGAAGGCACTCAAACCTGTCTCACTCAATTTAATATGGTCCTCAGTTCCACCCTTCACTGCTCCACTTTCAAACTCTACGATCCTAATGACATCACCAAAACATTAGCAACCACCAAACTCAACAACCATTTCAATGACCCAGTCCCCTCAAGTTGCCTTCCCCACATCTACCAAGTCATCTCCCCTCTCTGGACCAAAATCATCAACGCCTCGCTAGTGCAAGGGCACATACAGGACTGCCTAAAAACAGGCCAGGTCACCCCTATACTAAAGAAACCAACAGCTAACTCTTCCGACCCCAAACAAATTCGGCCCATAACCAACATTCCCATGCTAGCCAAGGTCCTGGAAAAATGTGTTCAACAACAACTGAACCAACACATCACGGACTTCAACCTTCTGAACACCCACCGATCGGGTTTGAGACCCGGCCATAGCACAGAAACAGCCATTTTACAAATAGTGGACGACGAAAAAAATCTAAAAAGACTGGAAAATAGGCTCAGTCCTTCAATGGTTCAAATCCTTTCTGGAAAACAGAACGCAATCTTTCATGGTGAACTAAAATCTATCGTGCTCCTCACCGAACCCTCTGGGTGTACCACAAGGCTCTACCCTATCCCCCACTCTATTCAACCTATATGTCGAACCGCTAACCAAACTACTACAGCAGGCAAACATAGCCTACCACATGTACGCGGATGACACTCAACTCTACATCAAGATCTCCTCCATTGAAGTCATAATATCAATGAACATGGCACTCAAAAAGACCGTCCACTGGCTAACAACCAACTTCCTCAAGCTAAACTCACAAAAAACAGAATTTCTTCTAATCTCCCCCCTAATAATTCCCAGGAGAAAAAGGAATGGTTCAAGTTGATCACTGCACTTAACTGCATGCCAACTCTGGTCGACTCCACCAAATCACTTGGAATTACACTTGATAAGAACCTTAAAATGCAAGCACATATCAACCTGTTAGCTAAAAACGCAAGCTTTCACCTCAACTATCTCAGGAAAATGAAACCTTTCATCGAGAACCCGGACCTCAAAACTGCTGTTTAGTCCTTAGTCATATCAAGGCTGGAGTACGGATGCACCACCCTCGTGGGACTTCCCAAAATCTCAACCGCCCCATTAAAAGCCTGTATCAACGCCGCAGCTAGACTCCTAACAGGATCCAGAAAATTTTACCACTTATCACCACACCTGAAAACACTCAACTGGCTTCCCTTTAAAGCTAGAATCCACCTAAAAATGGGATGCATCACTCACAAAGCACTTCACCACAATACTCCCCCGTACCTATCGTAAAAACTGACCTTATCTGGAGGATTCAGACGTTCTAGGAGTGCTAACAATCTACTCCTGAAACCCTCATGCTTCAGAAAGAAAAAAAACCCTGACAGAGCATTCTCCGGAGCAGCATCAAGAATATGGTGCTCGCTTCCTCCCCACATCAGAAAAATCTCCTCTACTTTTCTGTTAAAAAAAGAAGCAAAATCATTCCTTATGTGTTCAATTCCTCCCATAAACTATCACATGGACCTTTTCCAGATGTACTCCGTATAGTTGCCCCCTCTTTCCCTCGAAAGACACCTTCGCTGCTCTCGACTCGTTGCTAGAAATACTGTTAAGCCTGCGACATTACGAACTTTGTAAAATAAGTCGATCTTATGTATGCTATTCGTTTTGCAATCTGTCCTATTTCGTATTGTGCCCCCATTGTAAAGCGCTCTGATAACCTTCGCTGGGTCTGCTCCGCACTATAGAAAACTCTAAAAATAAAATAAAATAAAAATAAAAATGTGCCCTTTTTTGCAATACATAAAAGCTCACATGCTATACACATGGTCACATGAATATTCGCCTACCACGATGTAGTCCTCATTCTGATGGATAAAAACATGCATGTGATTTTTTTCTTTCAGAGTGCAGTATAATAGCACACAGAGTTAAAACATGCAGTGTGATGCTGTAATGAGTTTGATGTACTACAATTCCTAAACAATTCATATTTACTGACACCAGAGGGGACCAGTCTCTCACTGGAATGCGGTCTTAATGAGGAACAGGTCTGTTTCTATGAAGTATCTTAAGGCAGCCTTATGATGGTATGCAAGCACATCACAAATTCTCTGCAATGAATTACAAATGAAGAGGTAAACCATCAGGCAGTTTTAGTACACTGAATGATATTGCCCTCTTGGTGATGGTTAAAGCAGGCACATCTTTGTAAAACAGTGCATGAGATTGTCCTCTGTTATACATAGATACTGTCTCATATTGCTAACAGACAGCATGATGTGCTACTTAATGTGATGTATCAAGGCAAACAATCTTGTAACTTCAAGGTATCTAGTGATCATTGTACTTAATAAACCCACAATAAATTGTAATATACAATGTAATAAAATCCTATATGTGATGGAAAGAAGTTCATTCTTGGTAACAGTAGTTTAGATAATAGCACATCTCTGCAACAGGCCTAGTGGTGTCGTCCTCACAGTGCTAGGAAAAAGCTCAGATATGTAACACACAATATCATACGGTCCTCGTTGCGATCTATAAAAACAAACAATTGTGATGCACACCAAGACTTGATTCAAAGTAAAATAGTAGCTCACTTATATAACACCCTAAAACACCTGTAACATTCCAAGCTATGGTTATTGTGCAGGGTATAAGCAAAGCACTGGAAAGATTGTGATTGTGACCCTGCAGTGATTCATGTAGATAAACACCTTTATAC
The DNA here is from genome assembly GCF_964261635.1 of Lissotriton helveticus. Lineage (NCBI taxonomy): Eukaryota > Metazoa > Chordata > Amphibia > Caudata > Salamandridae > Lissotriton > Lissotriton helveticus. The sequence continues at coordinate 337,975,069 of NC_136063.1, read as the reverse complement.
CCCTTCATCATTGGCTCAATTCACAACACCTTGGACCAGATGTAGGTAATTCCGATTTAACGACTCTTAAATACCGACTCATACCGAATCGGTATTTAAGAGACGGTAAATTGGAAGAAGGCAGATGTAGGTAAAAAATTACCGATTCTGTAAGAGTCTGTATTTACCGATTCTGTAAATACCGAATCGGTATTTCACATTGATTCCTATGGGCCTTGAAGCCCATAGGAATCAATGTGAAATACCGAATCGGTATTTATAGAATCGGTAAATACCGAATCTTGCAAGGGTGCAGGGGGTGTCACTTTGACACCCTCTAGCACCCCAAATACAGGCATGTGTGACATGTGGCACACATACATGCCCTAAGGGCATGTCTGTGTGTCACATTGCACAGGTGTGCATGCACAGATGTGCATGCACACCTGAATTCGGTATTTTACCACCCAATAGGATTGGGTGGTAAAATACCGACTCTGAAGGGCCTGTGGCACTCTTTGGAGTGTCACCTACATATGAATTTACAGAATCGGTATATTTACCGATTCGGTAAAATAGCGAAGTGGTAAATTTACCGAATCGGTAAATATACCGATTCTGTAAATTCAGACCCACCTACATCTCAAAAGCCAAATACCGGTCGGTAACGGCCGAAATCGCCCGTTACCGACCGGTATTTCTATACCTACACATGGCCCCAAGTGCTTTGTTTAGTATCATCATTTTGGATTACAGAGCAAGCTGCTTTTTAATTCACAAAGGTTGACTTGTGGACCATTAGCTTATAGCTACAGAGGATGTATTTCAAGGAGTAGTCTTCATTTTCTTTTGAGAATTCCATTTTCCCTTGAACAAGTTTACATGCTTACATTTCTGAAAATATTACAAAGCAAGTAGAAGTAATAACATTTGAAAAACATTTTCCCCTGTCACGTAATCCCTTCAGCTATGCCATTTCCAATTTTTAGTCTGATTCCTTTCACTTTCCATCCATGAAACAGATTTAATCCGGCACTTGTTTGAAGTGAATCTCAGATTGTTCCCTGGGTGGGAATGGGCTGAAGAATTGTTTGGGGACAGTTACAAAGTAACACATTTGGAGGCACACAAATACTTTGCAGAGCAACAAAGCCCTGTGAAGATCACTATCCACACACACAAAAATGTTTGCTCACATTCAATAGTCATCTTTTTCCAAGTGTACATATATACTTGTTCACATTAGCCTCTGTGCTTTTTTGTGATGGATCGTTCGATGGATGATGCATGTTCTATGGACCAGGCTGTATAGAACCGTCATTGTGACGTATAAGTGCATGCATTTTCAAGGTACAACACAATATATATTTTTTTGTTACTCAAGCTCATACATTTTACTAATACACAGCATAATGTTATACATGCTTTCTGTTAAAGGAATAAGTGATAACACTAATTCACATTTATGTGGTACTTTTAATGATGGCTAAATTAACATGAACTGTTTCAATACAATATTATGTTACTCTGTGATAGAAGAAGCACACTTGTCTAAAATGCACCAAAATGTGTCCTCATTGTGTTGGATAAAAACACACAGTTGTGACACACATCTTGATACGGTCCTCATTGTGATGGATAAAAACACTAACCTCTGTAATAGGCAGCATATTATTTCCTGTGGCAGATAAAGGCACACAACATTAGCCCTTGGGATTTTTTGTGATGGTGATAAATTCATGTCCTATGGACCAGGCCTGCATAGAGCAGTCAGTGTGATGGAAAAATGCATTCATTTCCAAGATAAAATACAATATAGTTTTCTGAGTTACCTAAGATCATACACATGACAACTAAACAGCATATTGTTAAAGCATCTTTCTGTTAAAGGAATATGCAAAAACTATAAATCACATTAATGTGGTATTTTTAATGATAGCTACATTATCATGAACTTGCTCAATGCAACATGATATTTCTCTGTGATAGAAGCACACATGCCTAAAATGCCCCAAAATATGGTCCTCATTGCATTGGATAAAAACATACAATTGTGACACACATCTTGATAAGGTCCTCATTGTGATGGATAAAAACACCAACCTCTCTAATAGGCAGCATATTTCCTCTGGCAGATGAAGGCACTCAAACCTGTCTCACACAATTTAATATGGTCCTCGGTTTAACCCTTAAAGTGCACATAGGAGCATAATCTCAATATCTCAACACAATTCTGTAACATGCGTCATGATGTGCCCTTTTTTGCAATACAGAAAAGCTCACATGCTATACACATGGTCCCATGAATATTCGCCTCCCACGATGTAGTCCTCATTCTGATGCATAAAAACATGCATGTGATTTTTTTTCTTTCAGAGTGCAGTGTAATAGCACACAGAGTTAAAACATGCAGTGTGATGCTGTTATAAGTTTGACGGACTACTAATCATAAACAATTCATATTTACTGACACCAGAGGGGACCAGTCTCTCACTGGAATGCAGTCTTAATGAGGAACAGGTCTGTTTCTATGAAGTATCTTAAGGCAGCCTTATGATGCTATGCAAGTACATCACAAATTCTCTGCAATGAATTAGAAATGAAGAGGTAAACCATCAGGCAGTTTTAGTGCACTGCATGATATTGCCCTCTTGGTGATGGTTAAAGCATGCACATCTTTGTAAAACAGTGCATGAGATTGTCCTCTGTTATACATAGCTACTGTCTCATATTACTAACAGACATCATGATGTGCTACGTAATGTGATGTATCAAGGGAAACAATCTTGTAACACTTAAAGGCATCTAGTGAACATTGTACTTAATAAACCCACATTAATTTGTAATATAATCCTATATGTGATGGAAAGAAGTTCATTCTTGGTAACAGTAGTTTAGAAAATAGCACAACTCTGCAACAGGCGTAGTGGTGTAATCCTCGCAGTGCTAGAAAAAAGCTCAGATATGTAACACACAATATCATACAGTCCTCGTTGCGATGGATAAAAACAAACAATTGTGATGCACACGAACACTTGATTCAAAGTATAATAGTAGCTCACTTATATAACACCCCAAAACACCTGTAACATTCCAAGCTATGGTCATTGTGCAGGGTATGAGCAATCCACTGGAAAGATTGTGATTGTGACCCTGCTGCGATTCATGTAGACAAACAGCTTCATACCCTTTAATCATTGGCTCAATTCACAACACCAAGTGCTTCGTTTATTATCATCATTTTGGGATACAGAGCAAGCTGCTTTTTAATTCACAAAGGTTGTCTTGTGGACTGTTAGCTTATAGCTAAGGAGGATGTATTTCAAGGAGTACCCTTCATTTTCTTTTGAGAATTCCATTTTCCTTTGAACACGTTTACATGCTTACATTTCTGGAAATATTACAAAGCAAGTAGAAGTAATAACATTTGAAAAACATTTTCCCCTGTCAAGTAATCCCTTCACCTATGCCATCTTCAATTTTTAGTCTGATTCCTTTCACTTCCCATCCTGGAAACAGATTTAATCCGGCACTTGTCAGAAGTGAATCTCAGATTGTTCCCTGGGTGGGAATGGGTTCAAGAATTGTTTGTGGACAGTTACTAAGTAACACATTTGGAGGCACACAAATACTATACAGAGCAACAAAGCCCTGTGAAGATCACTATCCACACACAAAAAATGTTTGCTCACATTCAATAGTCATCTTTTTCCAAGAGTACATATGTACTTGTTCACATTAGCCTCTGTGCTTTTTTGTGATGGATCGTTCGATGGATGATGCATGTTCTATGGACCAGGCTGTATAGAACCGTCATTGTGACGTATAAGTGCATGCATTTCCAAGGTACAATACAATATAGTTTTTTTTGTTTCTCAAGCTCATACATTTTACTAATACACAGCATAATGTTATACATGCTTTCTGTTAAAGGAACAAGTGATAACACTAATTCACATTTATGTGGTACTTTTAATGATGGCTAAATTAACATGAACTGTTTCAATACAATATTATGTTACTCTGTGATAGAAGAAGCACACTTGTCTAATATGCACCAAAATGTGTCCTCATTGTGTTGGATAAAAACACACAGTTGTGACACACATCTTGATACGGTCCTCATTGTGATGGATAAAAACACTAACCTCTGTAATAGGCAGCATATTATTTCCTGTGGCAGATAAAGGCACACATCATTAGCCCTTGGGATTTTTTGTGATGGTGATAAATTCATGTCCTATGGACCAGGCCTGCATAGAGCAGTCAGTGTGATGGAAAAATGCATTCATTTCCAAGATAAAATACAATATAGTTTTCTGAGTTACCTAAGATCATACACATGACAACTAAACAGCATATTGTTAAAGCATCTTTCTGTTAAAGGAATATGCAAAAACTATAAATCACATTAATGTGGTATTTTTAATGATAGCTACATTATCATGAACTTGCTCAATGCAACATGATATTTCTCTGTGATAGAAGCACACATGCCTAAAATGCCCCAAAATATGGTCCTCATTGCATTGGATAAAAACATACAATTGTGACACACATCTTGATAAGGTCCTCATTGTGATGGATAAAAACACCAACCTCTCTAATAGGCAGCATATTTCCTCTGGCAGATGAAGGCACTCAAACCTGTCTCACACAATTTAATATGGTCCTCGGTTTAACCCTTAAAGTGCACATAGGAGCATAATCTCAATATCTCAACACAATTCTGTAACATGCGTCATGATGTGCCCTTTTTTGCAATACATAAAAGCTCACATGCTATACACATGGTCCCATGAATATTCGCCTCCCACGATGTAGTCCTCATTCTGATGCATAAAAACATGCATGTGATTTTTTTTCTTTCAGAGTGCAGTGTAATTGCACACAGAGTTAAAACATGCAGTGTGATGCTGTTATGAGTTTGACGGACTACTAATCATAAACAATTCATATTTACTGACACCAGAGGGGACCAGTCTCTCACTGGAATGCAGTCTTAATGAGGAACAGGTCTGTTTCTATGAAGTATCTTAAGGCAGCCTTATGATGGTATGCAAGTACATCACAAATTCTCTGCAATGAATTAGAAATGAAGAGGTAAACCATCAGGCAGTTTTAGTGCACTGCATGATATTGCCCTCTTGGTGATGGTTAAAGCATGCACATCTTTGTAAAACAGTGCATGAGATTGTCCTCTGTTATACATAGCTACTGTCTCATATTACTAACAGACATCATGATGTGCTACGTAATGTGATGTATCAAGGGAAACAATCTTGTAACACTTAAAGGTATCTAGTGAACATTGTACTTAATAAACCCACATTATTTTGTAATATACAATGTAATATAATCCTATATGTGATGGAAAGAAGCTCATTCTTGGTAACAGTAGTTTAGAAAATAGCACAACTCTGCAACAGGCGTAGTGGTGTCGTCCTCGCAGTGCTAGGAAAAAGCTCAGATATGTAACACACAATATCATACGGTCCTCGTTGCGATGGATAAAAACAAACAATTGTGATGCACACGAACACTTAATTCAAAGTATAATAGTAGCTCACTTATATAACACCCCAAAACACCTGTAACATTCCAAGCTATGGTCATTGTGCAGGGTATGAGCAATCCACTGGAAAGATTGTGATTGTGACCCTGCTGCGATTCATGTAGACAAACAGCTTCATACCCTTTAATCATTGGCTCAATTCACAACACCAAGTGCTTCGTTTATTATCATCATTTTGGGATACAGAGCAAGCTGCTTTTTAATTCACAAAGGTTGTCTTGTGGACTGTTAGCTTATAGCTAAGGAGGATGTATTTCAAGGAGTACCCTTCATTTTCTTTTGAGAATTCCATTTTCCTTTGAACACGTTTACATGCTTACATTTCTGGAAATATTACAAAGCAATTAGAAGTAATAACAATCGAAAAACATTTTCCCCTGTCAAGTAATCCCTTCACCTATGCCATCTTCAATTTTTAGTCTGATTCCTTTCACTTCCCATCCTGGAAACAGATTTAATCCGGCACTTGTCAGTAGTGAATCTCAGATTGTTCCCTGGGTGGGAATGGGTTCAAGAATTGTTTGTGGACAGTTACTAAGTAACACATTTGGAGGCACACAAATACTATACAGAGCAACAAAGCCCTGTGAAGATCACTATCCACACACAAAAAATGTTTGCTCACATTCAATAGTCATCTTTTTCCAAGAGTACATATGTACTTGTTCACATTAGCCTCTGTGCTTTTTTGTGATGGATCGTTCGATGGATGATGCATGTCCTATGGACTAGGCTGTATAGAACCGTCATTGTGTCATATAAGTGCATGCATTTCCAAGGTACAATACAATATAGTTTTTTTTGTTACTCAAGCTCATACATTTTACTAATACACAGCATAATGTTATACATGCTTTCTGTTAAAGGAATAAGTGATAACACTAATTCACATTAATGTGGTACTTTTAATGATGGCTAAATTAACATGAACTTTTTCAATACAATATTATGTTACTCTGTGATAGAAGAAGCACACTTGTCTAAAATGCACCAAAATGTGTCCTCATTGTGTTGGACAAAAACACACAGTTGTGACACACATCTTGATACGGTCCTCATTGTGATGGATAAAAACACTAACCTCTGTAATAGGCAGCATATTATTTCATGTGGCAGATAAAGGCACACAACATTAGCCCTTGGGATTTGTTGTGATGGTGATAAATTCCTTTCCTACGGACCAGGCCTGCATAGAGCAGTCAGTGTGATGGGAAAATGCATTCATTTCCAAGATAAAATACAATATAGTTTTCTGAGTTACCTAAGATCATACACATGACAACTAAACAGCATATTGTTAAAGCATCTTACTGTTAAAGGAGCTTTCTGTTAAAGGAATATGCGAAAACTATAAATCACATTAATGTGGTATTTTTAATGATAGCTGCATTATCATGAACTTGCTCAATGCAACATGATATTTCTCTGTGATAGAAACACACTTGTCTAAAATGCCCCAAAATATGGTCCTCATTGTGTTGTATAAAAACATACAATTGTGACACACATCTTGATATGGTCCTCATTGTGATGGATAAAAACACCAACCTCTCCAATAGGCAGCATATTTCCTCTGGCAGACAAATGCACACAAACCTGTCTCACACAATGTAATATGATTCTCAGTTTAACCTATAAAGTGCACATAGGAGCATAAGCCCCATATATATAGGAGCAATTGCAAATGAACACAATGTTGTGACACACAATATGAAGTTGTTTTTAGTGTCCTGAACAGATGTTCATATGATTGATACACTTATAAAGTTGTGGCAGAATCTATAATATGTTAAAAATCTCAACACAATTCTGTAACACGCGCCATGATGTGCCCTTTTTTGCATTACATAAAAGCTTACATGCTATACACATGGTCACATGAATTGCCTACCACAATGTAGTCGTCGTTCTGATCGATGAAAACACTGTTGTGTTTTTGTTTTAGAGTGCAGTATAATAGCACACCGAGTTAAAACATGCAGTGTGATGCTGTAATGAGTTTGATGGACTACAGTTCTTAAACAATTCATATTTATTGACACCAGGGAGGACCAGTCTCTCACTGGAATACAGTCTTAATGAGGAACAGGTCTGTTTCTATGAAGTATCTTAAGACAGCCTTATGATGCTAGGCAAGCACATCACAAATTCTCTGCAATGATTTACAAATGAAGAGGTAAATCAACATGCAGTTTTAGTGCACTGCATGATATTGCCCCACTGGTGATGGTTAAGCATGCACATCTTTGTAAAACACTGTATGAGAATGTCTATTGTTATACATAGATATTGTGTCATATTACTAACAGACAGCATGATGTGCTTCTTAATGTGATGTATCAAGGCAAACAATCGTGTAACACTTCAAGGCATCTAGTGATCATTGCACTTAATAAACCCGAATTAATTTATAACATACAATGTAGTATAATTCTATTTGTCATGGAAATAAGTTCATTCTTGGTAACAATAGCTTAGATAATAGCACAACTCTGCAACAGACCTAGTGGGGTGGTCCTCACAGTGATATACAAAAGCTCAGATGTATAACACACATCATATGGTCCTCGTTGTGATGGATAAAAACAAACAATTGTGATGCACACCAAGACTCGATTCAAAGTATAATAGTAGCTCACTTATATAACACCCCAAAACACCTGTAACACTCCAAGCTATGGTCATTGTGCAGGGTATGAGCAAACCACTGGAAAGATTGTGATTGTGACCCTGCTGTGATTCATATAGACAAACACCATTATACCCCTTTATCATTTACTGGAGAAGCGTGGCTCAATGGTTAGAGCGGCAGACCCTGATGCAGAGGTCTGGCCCGGGACCAGGGTTCAATTTCCCCGGACCTGATAATTCTCGCCTCGGTGCCTAGTCTAATCATGGGTCCCACTCTGTGACTCTGGGCAATAGCTTGCTTAATCTCCACAACAGCCCCAGCAGCGCTTGGATGCCTGGCTTCACCTTGGGGGTGCCCAGGAGTGGACATTTCACAGGAAAGCCAGGATGGGTTCCACAGCGGTATGAATACAGAGCTACGAGGCCTCTGGGTAGAAGTGCGCTATTTAAATACTATACATTTACATTTACATTTACATTTACTCAATTCACTACACCAAGTGCTACATTTATTATAATTTTGGATTACATGAGCAAGCTGCTTTTTAATTCACAAAGGTTGTCTTGGGGACAGTTAGCATACAGCTACAGAGGATGTATTTCAAGGGGTAGTCTTCATTTTCTTTTGAGAATTCCATTTTCCCTTGAACAAGTTTGCATGCTTAGATTTTGGGAAATATTCTGAAGCAAGTAGAAGTAATAACATTTTAAAAACATTTTCCCCTATGGAATAATCCCTTCATCTATGCTATTTCCAAATTTTTTGTCTGATTGCTTCCACTTCCAACCCTGTAAACAGATTTAATCTGGCACGTGTTAGAAGTGAATCTCAGATTGTTCCCTGGGTTGGAATGGGCTGAAGAAATGTTTGTGTACAGTTACAAAGTAGCACATTTGCAGGCACACAAATACTTTGCAGAACAACAAAGCCCTCTGAAAAATCACTAATCCCACACACAGAAGTATTTACTCACATTCACTAGTCATCTCTTTGCAAGTGTAAATGTATACCTGTGCACATTAGCACCTGTGCTTTTTTATGATGGTCGATTGGCTGGATGATGCATGTCCTAGGGACCAGGCCTGTATAGAGCCCTCATTGCGATGGATGAGTGCACACATTTCCAAGATACAATACAATATAGATTCTTTTAGTTACTTAAGATCATACACATTACTAATACACAGCATAATGTCATAGGAGCTTTCTGTTAAAGGAATATGTGATAACACTAATTCACATTAATGTCGTACTTTTAATGATGGCTAAATTAACATGAACTTGTTCAATTCAACATGATGTGACTGTGTGATAGAAGAAACCCACTTGTCTAAACTGCACCAAAATGTGTCCTCATTGTGTTGGATAAAAACACACAGTTGTTATACACATCTTGATACAGTCCTCATTGTGATGGATAAAAACGCTTTACTAATACCCAACATAATGTTAAAGAAGCTTACTGTTAATGGAATGTGCAATAAAACTAAATCGCATTAATGTAGTACTTCTAATGAAGCTACATTAACTTGAACGTGTTCAATGCAACATGATGTGACTCTGTGTTAGCAGAAGCACACATGTCTAAAATGAACCAAAGTGTGGTCCTCATTGTGTTGGATAAAAACACACAATTGTGACACACATCTTGATACAGTCTTCATTGTGATAGATAAAAACGCCAACCTCTGTAATAGGCACCACAATATTAATTGTGGCAGATAAAGGTACACAACCCTGTCTCACACAATTTAACATGGTCCTCAGTTTGACCTATAAGTGCACATAGGAGCATAAGCCACCTTTATATAGGAGTAATTGTAAAGCATAAAAGAGCACCTTCTTGTGATACACAAAATATGAAATGGTTTTCTGTGTCCATAAGAAAGGTTCATATGCTTGATACACATGTAAAGTTGCGGCAGTGTCTATTACATGTTAGAAACACACAAAAAAACTGTAACATGTGCTTTGCTATGCTCCTTTTTGCAATGTATAAAACCTCACAATTTACACACATGGTCATCTGAATTGCATACCACAATGTAGTCCTCATTTTGATGGATAAAAACACGCAAGAGTTTTTTTTTTATCAGAGTGTGGTGTAATATCACAGAGAGTTAAAACATGCACTGTGATCTCGTTATGAGTTTGATGGACTAAAAGTCTTAAACAAATCATATTTATTGACACCAGATGGGACCAATCTCACATGAATACAGTTGTAATGAGGAATTGGTCTATTTCTATTAAGAATCCTATGGTAGCCTTGTTATTGTATGCCAGCACATCACAAAGTCTCTGCGATTAATTACAAATGAAGAAATAAACCAACATGCAGTTGTAGTGCACTGCATGATATTGCCCTCCTTGTAATATTTAAAACATGCACATCCATGTAAAACTATATGAAATTGCCTTCTATGATAAATAGACAATCTCTCATGTTGTAACAGATAGCATGATGTGCTCCTTAATGTGATGTATCAAAGCAAGGGATCTTGAAATCTGTCATGGCATCTAGCGCTCATTGCACTTGATAAACACAAATTAATGTGTTACATACAATGAGATATATTCCTATTTGTTATGGAAAGAAGTTAATTCTTGGTAACAGTACTTTAGGTACTAGCACAATTTTGCAACAGACCTAGTCGTGTGGTCATCACAGTGATAGGAAAAAGCTCAGTTGTGTAACACACAACATCATGCGGTCCTCATTGTGATGGATAAAATCAAACTGCTGTGATGCACAACATGACTTGATCCAAAGTATGATAATAGTAGCTCACATATATAACATACCAACACATCTGTAACACTCAAAGCTATGGTCATTTTAGAGGGCAGGAGCAAACCACTGGCAAGATTATGATTGTGACCCTGCTGGTTCTTTTTTTTTTTAAGGTTTCCAAAGAAAGTTTTATTCGGCTGACGCGTTTCAACCAAACTGGTCTTTCTCAAAGCCAATACATACGTGGTGATTATAGCCTATCACCTATAAACACCAAGCTCACATATGAGTAAACATAGTGAAAAGACTTTGTTGGACCTTGTACTATGCCCAGAACCTTTGGAAGAAGGCCTGATATAAATAGGTCTAGGCAACGTAAATAAATTAACACAAGTGCATGATTTACCTTATGCTTTCACATGATCACAATATATAGGGTCATCAAAAATATATATAAATATTTATCTTAATAACAGATAAACATTTAAGTTCTACTAAGTTTCTAAACTTGTATAATTAATGGAAAGCACATACTCGACACGGGTACATTGAGAAACGCCACCCGAAAATAACAAATCCAATGCCTGTCATCCCAGCACACCATGCGCAGCCGCCACGCCGCCCCGCAACCATGACCCTGCTGTGATTCATGATGCTTTTTCAATAAAGGATTTAATAGCGCACAATGTTGCAATATGAAATGTGATATAATCATTTTAATGGACTAAACTATCAAAAACAACTCCTGCTTATCAGCACCTAAGGGGAACAATCTCTGTCAGGAGTGCACTCAGAATCGGGTACAGTCCTACCTCTATCAAGCATCTTAAGGCAGCCTTATGAAATTTTTGTGCAGTGAAATGCCGGCGGTGGGGAACGCGAGTCTTTCAATGAAGGGCTCAGCTCCTTCAATTATAAGTTCCCGATTGAGGTCCTCCTCTGCTGCCTCGTCTCTCCCTGGTATGCCAACAATGCGGAAGTCCTTGAAATACTTGTGTTCCCCACCGCCGGCATTACACTGCACAAAAATGTCAATGCATCACGGGTTCTGCCAGAAATCATACGCTTCACATGGGATGTACATCGTACATGAGGAGAAGAACCATGTGAGGCCCCCATGAGAACCATTCACAAAGCTACAGCTTGAAAGCCATTAACAAGTCCCCCCTGTCATCATCTAATTATTTTGAAGCGTGAATATCATATTGAAGCACCAGCAACCGCCGCGGTCGTTTCTGGACACAAGAGAAAAAGGACCACACCCCTTGAGTTCATAAGGCATCATCACCCGTGAGAATTCCCTCACCTCAAATGTGAATGACCAGGTCCTGGTCCTGAGGAGAACCCTGAAATCAAATAGGGTTCTGAAATTTGTCGACCCCACCCAGCCAGCAAAAATCACCACCAATCAACCGACCCATACCGAGTACAAACAGGACATTTAGGCCTGGTGTAACTGTTTAACTGCGTCGCTGGTTATGGCAGGTGTATGTAGTGAAACACATAACTGAATTGTACCGCCATTGTTCTTTATGTTAAAATAAGGACTGGTCTATTGTTTTGTCATGTTTGGCCATTTCCTAAGTATTTGTTATATGTCCAAAGTACTGTTACCATTGTGTTGTTGATATATGTTTGTACTAATTGTTCTTCTTTAAGACATGAAAGAAATATCCATCTTGTTTGTTCCACAAATAAATGAACAAATAACAAGTGTAATGAAAACAATATAACTACTTGAGAATCTAAGGTGGTTATTTATGAATGTATTTATTCCAAAATGTACGTCCAGACCTTTTTCTTGTTTCCAACTTTCTAAAAAGTGGCATTTTTAAAATTGAGGATTGAAATATGAATTTACCATTCAAGATGGTTTTAAATTACTCTGATACCATTCATGACTTTCCTACCTGCTCCCAATCAAAAATTAACACTTATTAAATGTAATAAGGTACCCAATGGTATGCTATGAAAGAGGCAGGCCTTGCAACAGTGACTACCAGGACATGTCAGATTAAAAACTACATGTCCAACTTTTTAAAGTAAACTGCACCTTGCCCTATGTGCTTTTGAGGGCCTACCCTTTAGGTGACTTATATGTACTCAACAGATTGGTTTATGCTTGGTAAAAGGTTTATTTTGACATGTGGAAATGGCAGTTTACAATTGCACCCACAAGCTGCAGTGGCAGACCAGGGACAGGTTAAAAAAAGTCTACTTAAGTGGGTGGCTCAAAAAGTGCTGTAGGGACACTAATAGCATTTAATTTACAGGCTGTGGGTGTACATGCAATATCACTTTACTAGGTACTTGCAAATAAATTAAATGTGACAATGGGGTCTGTAGCCCAATTTTATCATGTTTTAGGGAATGGGAACAAGCACTTTAGCACTGGTTAGCAGTCCTAAGGCCAACAAAAGCAAATTCATAAATATAGTGGGGGTGAAGGCAATAAGCTTTGGGGATGATCACCCTAAGGCTGACTGGTCTAACAAGCATTGACTTGTAACACACTCCATAATATTTTTCTCCTGGTGATGTTTAAAGCATGCACAACCCTGCAATACACACAGGACTCGACAAATCCACTCGCCCGCTCGCATTTGCGAGTGAGAATGGATGAGGACGAGCTATTTTTAGGTCCTACTCGCCCTTTCTGGCGAGTAGGAAATCAAACTAACTTTTGTCCTATGTCTTTGAAAACAGAGCAAAAGTGACAAGATAACACGATTTGAAGACATTTTTATTGCTCACAAAGGGATTGAGCAATAAAGATGCCTTTAAATCTTGTTATCTTGTCACTTTTGCTCCGTTTTCAGAGGCGGAGGTCAAGTGGGTTGCAGTCAGGTCGAGGGGATTTTCCATGGCACCAGACCTTCAGGACTAGTACCATTTTTCGGATTTGTCGAGCCCTGACAGTATGAAAATGTCCTCTGTGATGAATAGGCACACGCTCATATTACTAACAAACACCTTGATGTGGCCCTCAATGTGATGTATCAAAGAACAAAATCTTGTAGCATGCCATATTATCTGTTTCTCAGTGTGAATGGTAAAACCACATGCAATTGTAATATACTAGTGATATAGTCCTTATTGAATAGAAAAGAAATTCATGCTTGATAGCAGTAGCATTGATAACAGCACAAATTTGCATCAGACCTAATGGTGAGGTAATTGTTATGAGAATAGGGTCAGATGTTTAACACACAATATCATATGGTCCTTGTTGTGATGGATAACAGATCACACTTTTTTGACACACACTAAGATATGATCCATATGATGGCAATAGAAGCACAGACATATCAGGCACCTAAACATGTGTAAAACTCATAGCTACTGAAAGACAAACACCTATGTATCCCCATTTTAAAGATCAAAATAGGTTCAGCTCTACTCTTGCCTTCCAGGTCTTATCTGAGCGACCTCAAGTTCTTATGTTGAAGTTGACGTTTACTGCAATGTATTTTGAAGTTAGGGTCACTAACTTCTAGACTGGGCTCTCCAAATTCACACGAAAACACTGTTTTCTCATTGCATTATTTACTTTTAATTGCAGTTCATATTGTTTTCATTTTGATTCTTAGATTAAATATTTACTGTTGATGTATATTTCCAACATAATAACATCTTATGCTGTCTGCACAATAGTCGAATTCATCCAAAGTTTTCAACGTTTCACAATACCCAATGCATTTCGGGTCAAACCATAGCCAAGACCCTTCGTCGGGGGTCTGAATAAGGGAAAACAAACAGGACCAAATTAGTCACCCTGCCAGATCAACAGAAATGTAAACGCCTCGCTGAGACTGACACTAACAAAGAAAACGAAAAAAGAGGGTGCTTTGGAAACCAGTACAGCCCAAGCTTCAACTCTAAATAGGTTAACGCGATGCAAAACAAACGAGCCCAAGGAGGCTCCACCATACGAAAAGTGAGAAGATCTTACGCATTACTGTTAGGCAGAAATATACACGCGCTCACATAACAGTTCACAGTGCAAAACTTACAAGTTTGAACGCGCGGGGACGCTTCTATGGGAGTCTGCTGAATAACCATAGTCTAACAAGCTGCGTGCTAATAGGGAAACTTCATATCACGTGATCGCGGTGGTAACCAATAACGTTGCAGCTGAACGGTCACATGTACTGAGTGCGAAGGCTTCAAAACAACATGAGAAGCTGGCGCGATGCCAGGACTGAAGTAAAGGCATAACAAATTCGAATTCAAAGCATAAACATAACGTACATTATCAAACCCGAGTGGGCTGATAAAATAACCAAAATCAAAGAAAAAAATATTAATTTACGAAATTTCAAGGCAATTGAACAAGTTCAAAGGGGACACCAGGATTTGGAGAACAAGTCGGTGCATTATAGGACCCACGCATATTCTATGCGATCATTTAACCCAATTGGCTGGGCTGAGTTCAGTTTTTTCATCCAAAAGTACTCTGCTTTAAGTCTTTGTTTGACGGGATCCATGTCGGGGCGCTGATGGATGACTTCAAGAACCGTAAATTTCAACTGTGATATCTGGTGATGACATTCATTCCAATGACATGCTATAGCTGACTTAAGGTTGCTAAGCCTGATGTTACTTTTGTGTTCTGTGATTCTGATTTTAACTTTCCGCTCAGTTTGACCAACATAAACCTTGCCGCATGGGCATTTGATTAAGTATATGCAGTTCGAGGTGTCACAATTTCCGGAATGCTCAAGTTTGATAGGAAAACCTTTGGTGGGGTGCATTAAAGTGTTGCCACAGATGACATTGTTGCAGTGGATGCAGTTAAAACATTTAGTCATTCCTTTCCAGTTCTTTTTCTCTTTGTTGGGAGTGTTTAACAATTCCTTCAGGTTTTTTGATCTTTGATATGCGAAAGTTACACGATCACTGTATATGTCCTTCAAATCTGGTTCATTTTGTACCAAGTGCCAATGTTTATTGATAATTCTCTTGATTTTAGAAGCATCTGTAGAATATTTCAATACGCACACTGTTTTTTGCATGGTCGGTTTGTTTTTAGGTGTCAATAAATCAATTCTCTTGATTTTGTCAACTTTAGATAAAGCTTGAATGAGAATGTCGTTAGGATACCCTCGTTTTTTGTACTTGACTGATTGTTGCACAATGGCTTGTTTCGCTTGTTCTCCATCAGAGGTTATACGTTTTAGTCGAGTGTACTGCGAGAATGGTAAGTGTTTTTTCAATGGCTCCGGATGAAAGCTTTGAAACAGTAAACTTGAGTTTCTGTCGGTGGGTTTTTGGAACACTCTAGTGGTGATCTCATGGTTAGAGATGTTGATGAATACATCCAGATAAGATATTGCATCCTGAGATATGGTGTGAGTAAATTTAATCCTTTCATTTTGAACATTTAGTACCCTGATGTTTTCTTCCAATGTTTCTCTTGGACCACACCAAATTAGGAAAATGTCATCAATGAATCTTTTGAACATGGTTAATCCTTCAATCCAAGTGTGGTTGCACAGTATGTAATCATTTTCAAACTTCTGCATAAAGATGTTCGCATATGAGGGGGCCCCCCCAAAACCCATGGATGTTCCATTAGATTGATTATAAAAAACACCATTCCATTCAAAATAACTGTGATACAGTGCATACTGCATCAATTCCAATATCAAAACTCTCTGATAGTCTTCCAAGTCGCTGTTCAATAAGCTCCATTCCAGAGCTTCAATGCCCTCTTTGTGTGGAATTGAGGTGTATAATGCTACAACGTCGATTGTGCATAGCCAATATGTCTCATTAGGTGATAATTTGACACAGTTTAACATATTCAAAAACGCAGTGGTATCTTTGATATATGTGACGCCTTTCTGGACCAATGGTTGTAAAAACTTGTCGACAAACTTGCCAATCGGTTCTGATATCGACCCACAGGCCGAGACAATGGGTCTGAAAGGAGGTCTCCAGGGATCCTTGTGTATTTTGGGCAACATGTAGAGTTGCGGTCTCCTGGGAAATTTAAGGTGAAAAAAGGCATGAGTCTTCTGGCTTATCCATTTCATGTTCAAAGCGTGGTCAACAATATTATACAAAATTTTTTGATAGTCAATTGTAGGATCAGATGTAAGTGGTAAATAGATGTTAGCGTTCTGAACATGCTCATTCACACTGGATGTGTTAATCGATCTACAGAGTGCTCAGGATAACATATCTCGTTTGTCACAGAAGTTGACGTTTAACCAGATTTTCACAATTTATGGACAGAATTTACTTACAAATTGTCAAATGCCATAATTACAGTTGGACGAATGGAATACACCTTCACAAACGAGATGGAGATCACGTCTGCAGTTTTACAAGTGCTACAATGCTTAATCCGGGCCCTACATTTTTTACTACTTTAAGAAAATAGCACATGTGGCTGGAAACTGAAAAGCAGCTCTTCACTTCGCAAATGTTCAAAATACCAACTGAATTGAGGATGCAGAACTACACAAATTCAAAGGGAAACACAGTGAAAAGATGGATATTTAGCAGTTAGGAACTATTTTTTAAAGGTATTGTCTAAATAATACACTATTTTAAATCCAGTATGGTCAGTTAAATATTCGCTGGATGAAATAAGAAAGCAGTGTTTGCTAAATGCATATGTATTCTGTAATAAATTGTCAGTCACATACGAAAGGGATCCAAATAAAGACTGTTTTTTTGACAAATATATACTGTACCAAATAGGAAGACACTATATGTAAAATATAATCTGGTCCTCATAAACAGACTTGTAAAAAAACACACACCGGTCCTCGTAAAGCTGTTTGCTGTCTTTATGTAGTGTGTAAAAATGGTCTTCATAACTCTTGGATACGGGACATGTGCGGTCCTCATAAGGGGGTTATGTCAGAAAGTCTCAAAACTATTCCCATAATCGTTTTTTGAAAATCTGATATAACTTTCATACTGTCATTAAAGTATAAACATAAAATGTATGATCATTTTGATTCTCTGATGATCAGAAAGGGTGGCCCTCATAATGTAGGTTTTTTTCACTGGTCTTCATAGAGTGATATAAACATGTATGTGTGTGTGTGCGTGTGTGGGTGTGTGTGTTTGTGTGCAATATAGCAAAACATATTTAGTGATTGATTTAAAGTACATAAGAACCTCTAACTAACTCAGTCACGTGCTAATGAAATTATCAAATTATGAAAATATAAGAAAACTGTGACTGATACATTTCGGGCCTCATTTATGAAGCCCTACCGGCACTTTTGCGCTGCTAGAACATCACTTTTTTGACGTGGCGCAATGTGCCACTGCATAGTTATAAGGCCACGTAAAGCCACTTTACATGTTTTTCATGGCCTTATAAATATGAGCCCCTTCCAAACAGAAAACTGCTTGAAAGGGGCGTTCCATGAGTGTTGCTGTGAGTCTGCCCACGCAACGCCCATGGTGCCAGACACATTCCCAGATTTATGAGAAATCATAAACCTGGGAATGCATCAGAACCTAACACCCCTCTAGGGGTGGCATTAAGGAGGCGCAATGAGGAGAAATATTTTAATTTCTCCTTGTGCTTTCCGTTTTCTATGTGCGCTTCTGCAGCACACACAGGAAAATGAAATTGCCTGAATTTATTGATTTTGTGCAGGATGGTGTCCCTTCTGGCACAAAATCAATCAGCCTCCTAACGTAGACACTCTTGCACCATGGTGCAAGGCTGCCTGCGTCGGCGCACGGCAGTCCATTGTGCACCAGCTTTGTGGAAAAGGATAGGAATGCACTGTATCACATAGATATGGTGCATTCCTTCCCTTTTTGTTTTGACGAAGGGCAGCACAGCAAGATCCCTTGTTGCGCTGCCCTACATCAAAACCTCCTAAATGAAGCCCTTCAAAACCCCCACCATAACCTGTAAACAATGCAGACTATATTGACATATTTTCCTTTATTATTACATCCACTGATGTATATGATTATGTCAAGACTTTCCTACGGTAATGCTGGGAATTCCATTTTAGATAAGACACAATATATAAGGACTACCACTTGACCACTTAGTTAGGAGAGAAACTTCATCTAGGTCACAGATAACGATCGCAGATTCCGATAAGCAAAGCACCAGATCCCAGCTCAAAAGAAGAAGCCTCCTGCAAGACTCTCCGAGGCACTGCGAAGTATTTCATTCTGCCTTCACAAACTGGTACCAGGATTGTGTTTTCACACAATGGCAATCTCCTAGCTCTTGTCCTTGTGCTCTTGTGTAACCTTTGTTTTTTCTGTGAAATTCTAAGGTTTTTTAAATGGTAATTCCTATCTATAACTCCCTGTAACCTTTGGTTGCTTGAGTGAATTTTGAAGGTTTTTTAACGAGCAGTCACCATTTGCAGAGTGATGGAGAAATCGGGTTGTGCCTCCACTCAGCTCTCAGGAATTCCACTGTGCCGTGCCTGCAGGAGGTACCAGGAGGGCTTCTTGGCCCCCAGTGTCTCTCTGGAGCCAAGGGGAGATTATCCCCCAACTAACAGTGCTCCAGGAGGCACGTTTGCAGCGTGGTGGTGAAAGGGGGCATGGCCTCTGACAGCTTCTCAGCAATACTGCTGTGTGAGACCTACTGTAGGTAACAGAAGGAGTAGTTGGCCCTAAAGAAGTCCTTGGTGGCCAACTGCCCCTCTTATTACCTCCAGTAAGTGCCACACAGCAGGATTGCTGAGTTCGGATAGCAGGTCACGCCCCTTTCCCCACCACTCTACAAACGAGCCTCCTGGCACCCTCTTGGCCTGGAGTTGTAGTCCCCTTTGCTGCTGAGGGTCCTTAGGGGCCAACAAGCCTACCTCCAGTAGGGCCCACACAGCTGAATTGCTGAGAGATGGTCTGAGGCCACGCCCCTTTCTCCACCACTCTGCAAACGTGCCTCCTGGCACACTGATGCTTGGGTATGAAGTCCACTTTAATCCTGAGGCCCTCAATATGCAAAGGGACCTCATCCTCCCACCACAGGAGCTGGCATGGATGCAAGCGCATTCTTCCTGCTCTCGCTTCCATGAAGAGGAACAGAGTTTTTTATGGCTTGGCGGGAGGAGTGCAACCACCAAGCCATAGCTAATGGCAATGTCACCGAGGTGGTCACCCCGGGACATTCCGGAAGCCGGCCCTGGGTAATGGCCGTCCACAGGGCCATGGAGGGCTCCTGGAGGGGGGGCAGCATGGACCCCCTTCCATCTGCATTGTAGCCCTGGGGAGGTGGTCTTTCCTAGGGCCAGGGTCTCTACTGGACCCCCGCCTTTACTTAATTTGTGCCTCGGGAAAGTGGGGAACCCAGGGGCTGGGTGGGGTTTTGCCTTTCTTGCATTAAAATAAATAGGCCCCGGGAGGTGTCGGTCCCCAGAGCTGCATGGAGGGCTGGAGACCCCCATGCACTCTATTTTCGGCCCCCGTATTAAAGTAAGTTGGCCCCAGGGAGGTGGCAGTCCCTGGGGCTGTGTGGAGGGGCTTGAGCCCTCCACGCATTCTATTTTTGATATAGCCCGGGGGAGGTGGCTGTCCCAGGGGCAGCAGGGGCCACAAGGCACCCCTGCATTATAATAAATTTGCCCCGGGGAGGTGGCAGTCTCTCGAGTGGGCGTAAAGTAAACAAAGCATAGGAGCCTGCGCATCGTTTTCGAAAAAAATGTCATCTAGATTCGCAGATCAATCGTGAATCCCACCGAAAAAACATTTTAAATGCTTTATCTGGCCCCCTGAGCAGATCTAGGCGTTCAGGGTGTTTCTACCCTTACCCCTTTTCTTGTTTTTTCACCTTTTTTCTCGTGACTCAGTTAAACCGAGTCACAAGATTTTTGCTAACACTTCCTGGTTTGAAGTGTTGGCAGCCAATGAGACAGCAGGCTTGAGATCGGGAGGGTTTGTGGATCCTCCATGTCTCTATTTGTATATCTGAGAATTTTTTTTATTTCTCAGGAACAACTGAATACATTTACACCATTTAACAAAAAGAGTGCAAAAGAGCTACCTTTCTGCTCAAATTTGGTGTAATTCCCTTCAGCAGTTCGGGCTGTAGCTTAGTCAACAGTTTTAAATGGAAATTAACATGTTTGAAGATCACCCTGAAATTTACAAAACAGTAGCTAAAGTGTGTGGGTCATTAGTTTAGAAAATTTTGCGAAGATTCATCAAACAGCGCCGAAGATATTGGCAAAAGAAAAAATGCTTTTTGAATAGAAACAAGGTCCTAACTATAACTACCTATTGGCGGCCGTCAGTAGGTACTTATAGTTAGTTTCATGGAGATTGGTCAAACAGCACCAGAGTTCTAGGCAAGTAAAAAAATGCTTCTCCTATGGAAACTATGTCCTATATATATATATATATTAGGTCCTAATTTTCACTACCTACTTACGACCAACAGTAGGTAATATATATCATGAAAAGCAACAAACAGCCGCCAAGAGGACGGCCTCCAGTAGGTAGTTCTGGTTAGGACCTAGTATATATATATATATATATATACCGAACTACGAATTCCGATTTACTCACCTGTTATCAGGAGAGACCTCAGTGCTGCAACTTTCAACCCACTACTGATCCTGAAAAGTAATTCTAACCATACTTACAGTAACTTGAATTTCCTTCCATAGGCTAACATTGACTGGTTTCACTTGGAAATTTTTCTAAGTGTGGAGTTTTGGAACTTAAAAAAATTCCTATAAAATTAGCCGAACTACGAATTCCGATTTACCCATCTGTTATCAAGAGAGACTTTAGTGCTGCATCTTTCAGCCCACTACTGATCCTGAAAAGTAATTCTAATCGTAGTTACAGTAACTTGACTTTCCTTCCGTAGGCTAACATTGACTGGTTTCACTTGGAAATTCTTCTAAGTGTCGAGTTTTGGAACTTAAAATAATTCCTATAAAATCAGCCGCACTACGAATTCCGATTTACTCACCTGTTATCAGGAGAGACCTCAGTGCTGCATCTTTCAGCCCACTACTGATCCTGAAAAGTAATTATAACCGTACTTACCAGTAACTTGAATTTTCTTCCACAGGATATCATTGCCTGCTGTATAAAATATATATAAATTAAAAAACTATAAAATAAAAAAATAAAATATTACAATTTCAATATTTTTTGAAACATTTTTTTCAATTTATATTAAAAACATGTAATGTAATTTAAAAATAAAATATCAAAAAATAAATACTTTAAAACAATGTAGTAAATCAGTATAAAAAATATAACAATAAATACATTTAAAAATTATCATTTACAAAACCTTTGAAATTCACTGAGAAAACCATAGGTTTCAGCCACGTTATAGTTAGGAATTAGCATTTAAAGAACCTTAGAATTTCACTGAAAAAACTATAGGTTTCAGCCACGGTATAGTTAGGAATTAACATTTACAAAACCTTAGAAATTCACTGAAAAAACCTTAGGTTTCACACATGTTATAGTTAGCTGGACATTTCACTCATACAAAACCATTGAAATTCCACCGTTATAGTTAATTCAGCTAACTATAACTCATGCGCCCGCAATGCATTGCTGATGACGCCACATGTTACATCACTCATGACATGGTCAGTGACATCACTCATGACATCACTGATGACATCTCAAATGACATCACTCTTAACATCACTGATGACATCTCAAATGACATCACTGATGACATCACTGATGACATCATCCTTGTGAGAGAGTGGCAGACCTCCTCTCACCCTAATATTACCTTTGATACACACATTCAAAAATAGAAACTAAAATTTTCAAAAAAATTTAGATACCAATACCAGTTATAACAACCTATTCAGTAATTCCAACATCCACATACACATCCACTCATTCACCAACAGTTCTATATAATCACTCATACATGTACTCACTCATCATATGTACTCATATACCTATACATCCTGTTACACACCGATACTCATCCATAGAGTTACTCACACACATACAAATAAACTATCAAACATGAATTTACTTGCATATACACCTATACACACACCACTACACTTACTTCTACAGAAACGTACACATACTTACTCTCTTAAACAATCACTTATAGAAACACATACTTATTTATACAGGAACACTTTTAAACTCCCACTCTCACATATACACACTTATATACATCAATACTCATATATACTAGTTTAAAACATATGTAGTTACTCAGAAAGACACAGTCATTCAATCACTAACAAACCCATACACACATTCATCCACCCATACAGTCCTGCACACATGCTGTCTTCAAAACAGATACAAACAGTGAGTCACTCATTCATGCATCTATACGCTAAGTAATATCCCCCACCAAACCATACAGACACTCATACTGATACTCAAAAAACAAACTAATAACCCATATACAAACTCATGTAGCTACTCACCAACTCATGCAGCCCTCTTATACACAAAGTGAGACACTGATACAGATATTTAAATATTTAAACATTACTCGTTAATACATGTATTCACTAAGATACACTTAATAAGTCAGTTATACAATCAATTTTCCAAAAAAACATCCATTTAGACACTTATTTACCCATTCTTCCATCGACCTTTAAATATAAATACATAAAAAATATTTATTTTTCAGAAAGACACACATTCACTGGATGATGTCATCAGTGATGTCATTTGAGATGTCATCAGTGATGTCACTGACCATGTCATGAGTGATGTAATATGTGATGTCATCAGCAATGCATTGCGGGCGCGCAAGTTATAGTTAGCTGAACTAACTATAACAGGGGAATTTCAATGGTTTTGTATGAGTGAAATGTACAGCTAACTATAACATGTGTGAAACCTATATTTTTTTCAGTGAATATATATATATATATATATATATAGGACCTAGTTTCCATAGGAAAATCATTTTTTTGCTTGCCTATAACTTTGGTGTTGTTTGACAAATCTGCATGAAATTTTCCATAAAAAGTGTCAATGTAGGTTCTGTGTGTCATGGAAAGTTTGGGGGTGACCTGTGCAGTGGGGACCGAGAAATAGGAGTACGAAATAAGGGTGACTTTGTAATGTTAATTGTCATCGGAACGATATCTATATCTATTTTCACTCTTGCTCAGGTCACAATCACAGATTCATGTATCTACTCACATATCCACTCAGACACTCAATCACAGACACTTATGTACCCATTAACATGCCCACTCATACAACCATTTACATACCCACTCATATACTCACACACCCACCCACATATACACTCAGAGACATATGCATCCACTTATAGGCTTAGTTAAGGACTTATGCAGACAGGAGACTTATGCACCCACTCACATGACCCAGTGAACCATTAATATCCACTGTATAGAGTTATTGAGAGGCTGATAAATGCTTTTATGGAGTTACTTAGATAGTGATTTATCTAATGTGAGAGTTAGAATGAATTATATAGTTTTACATTTTGAATGTGGTGGTGGCCATAAAAGTCTTGCTTTTGTCTATTGATGACGTATCCGTGGTGATTGCGGGTACCAACGACATTGCGACTCTGGCGTCACCACGAAAACAGAAAATCAGTCTTACAGATGGTTTTCATAGAAACTCACTAGCAAAACATGAGTTTGGACTGTACAGTAATAAAACCCTAGTGCCAAAAGTACTATAGCATGGGTGCACATATATGTTTTTCAGTCTATAAAAAAGGCTCGATTATCACGATTACTGACGTCATTGTGACTCCCAGCGTCACCTCGAACACGGAAAATAGGTTTTAGAAATGGTTTTTATAGAAACTCACTAGAAAAACAACACTTTAGACAATACAGTAATAAACCCCTAGAGTGTAAAATACTGTAGTATGTGTGCATATATGTGCTTTACACTTTATGGAAAGGCGCAATTGTCGTAGTTAACGATGTCATCGCGACGCCCTTAATAACAGCAAAAAACAGATATAGGTTGTAAAGATGGTTTTTAAAGAAACTTAGTACAAAAACATGAGTTTAAACATATTTGTGAAGAATCATGTATGTAGTAATATGTTTAGTGCAATGTTTAGAGTGGATTATTTTTGGTATTTTTGCATGTGTTTGTGGCCATTGAACGTCTGTTTTTGTTTTGCGATTTCTTGACTTAGTCACAACATTGCTATGTAGTCATGAAGATTTCCAAAAATATAAAAAAAGGAATCTTGTACAAAAACTAACGATATTTTGGATACTAGGGTGGCTCTGACAAGAGCCTTTGTGTTGATTTTGTGTATATGACACCTAAACATAAAAGCGGATGGAGAAGTGTGGCTCACTGGTTAGAGGAGGCAGACCTGGAAGCTGAGGTCAGCCCGGGACCAGGGTTCAATTCCCGGCTCGGCAGGGTCTTGAGTCCTAAAATGTCCATGGACTCGACAATTCTCGCTCCGGTGCCTACTCGATTCACGGGTTCACACTCTGCGACTCTGGGCAATAGCTTGCTTAATCTCCACAACGGCCCCTCGCGGCGGGATGCCTGGCTTTCACCTTGTGGATACCCTGCCGGGGTTATCTCACAGGGGAATACCAGGACGGGTTCCCTAAGCAAGCGCTTAGAGACCGCTTGGTGATTTGCGCTATATAAATTCCTGTACAAAGTTTTAGGTTACTTAGTAACACCCTTTTGCCTTCGTCTGTGAAAACGTAGATTGTTGTTATAGATACTGCACATGCAATGGTCTCTGAGGAATGCAGAAACAGTTTTATTAACATGCTTCCTGGCTTTACCAATCTGTGGACTGAATTGATTTGACCACTTCCATTTCTGTCTTTGGCATATATTAGAGTACGCCAAGACAGTGTGAGGGAATCGCGAGATTTGTTCTGCAAAGGTATCCGTCATTATGATTTCCAGCCCTACCCTGGTCAATATGCCTAGTTCATTGCCACCACAGTGCACAATAATGAGGGGAGGAGTCCTGCAATCCACAATGGTTTTAACCAAAGACAGCAACTGACGTCTCTGACCAAACCAACTAATCACCTCATTTGGCAAACCCAAGTCCCTGTCAATACCTCCCTTTTTTGCAGCCTTTTTAGCCCAAAAGACATAGCTGTGGCTAACAATACAAACTCTAAGCATTTTGAAGTGAAGGAGCAATAACAGAGAGGAGAAGGCTGGAACAGAATGAGGTAGCTTTCCAAACAAAAAGCTATTAAAATGGAGGTGCTTTCTTTTTTTTAACTATATATTTCATTGGATGCTTTCAGCATATAAGTGTATAAAATTAAATAGTGTGCTGGATACATTAGCAAGAAGTCCTAGTAGTGGCTGGTGTTTAAAAAAGGAAATTAAAAACAGACAAGGGTATGCTTTTGAATCTGTGGAGTGAACTACATCTGCTGCCTCTCATTTGGAAGTACCATGGTCATATTAGAATGTGCTATGAACTTGTGACCTACTGGTTCTAGTGTTTTCCTATGGTGAATCTGCAGAGTGTGTATTGGGGAAGGGTGTTAAAGAGAGAGGTATTCATTTTTTTCAAAGTGGAGGGGTCTAGGATTCTTGTTTTATAAGGCAGGTAAGATACCCTAGTGAGAATTTTTGCAATTAAGGCCTGATTACAATGTCAGGCGTACTATTGTTGTGATCTTGGGACTGCCTGACCACTGGTCAGCAGTCCCCGCACCGCTAATAAAATGCGATCACACTGGGTGTGGTCGCATACTCTCATTTCTGTATGGGAGCTTGTGGTGTTGCCGTAAACCGAATGTAGCACAAGCTCCCATAGAGAAATGGGAGTTTGTGTTAATCCCTACACTGTGTGGCAGGCACCTCACGGTGTCTGCCACTCGATGCGGAGATTAACAGGGGGGTGCCAAATTAGGGGCTGCAGGGAGATTGGGGCCCTGCTAGGGACCTCCAAAGTCACTTTCTGACAGGCTTTCAATGTCGGAGAGCCCGGCATGGAAAGCCTGTCAGAAACCGGGATTGTAATCCTGATGGTGTAAATGCTGTCCTTAGGGATTATAATGAATCCTCCGACTGGCCTACGGGGTCCTCGAACCCATTGGAATACAGCCAGAATGACCAGCAAGTTTCACTTTTGACCCCCTGCATTCTAATGCGGCAGTCGGAAGTGAAACCTACAATAGGACTCAGAGTTACATTGTGATCAGGCCCTAAGTGTATTATAATGAAAAAAAAAGATTTTAAAGGAAAGTAGGTTTTCCTACTCAACTTAGTGAGAATTTTGCAATTAAGTGTACTATAGTGATAAAAATATAAAAGTATAAAGGAAAGTAGTGTTTTTTTCTCGCAACTTCATCATGATGATTGCGATTACTTTGCTATTACTGACACAAAAGCATGCATTTTGGGCTACCTCTAAACAGGCATGAAAGGGTTAACAAACAGTAACCATTTAGAAATGTAGTTATAACAATGAAATATAAAAAGGAATATTTGTATTCACTTACTTTTACAGTATCAGGTAATACAAAGTTCAGAAGGTTGCAGTTTATGGTTGTTTTGTATGAGAGCGGTATGCCATTCTTGTGCTACGTTTTTACAGAGCCTGAGAATATTGCATCTATCTAATATGAGAAAAATAACAATTTTACCAACGGAATCAATATGCTAGTATGTTAGTTACATTTCTTTGAAAGCAAAACAAATTGAATAATAAGGTAGATAATTATGTCATATTGTGATAAAAGATTTTGAAATATATATAAGCATTTAAAAAGCAAAAGGATGATGCATAATTGAAATTGTAAGTGTTTTTATATATCTATTAATAGATAACTAAGATATAGATTGTCTCAGGTGCAAACTAGGTCTCTGTCTACTTAGTTTAGAATGTGCTTCCATGGAGGTGTATATTACACTTGTGTTCTGCTACTCTATTCTGTGGTAGAAGAAAATAAGGCACAGTAATGGTTAAACTTATATGTAATAATGTAGTGTGAGATGTCAAAGTTTAATATGTGTATATATGATGTGCAGCTTAAAAAAATGTTTTCACTTGAATTCTGGGAGTTGTAATCTTATTTGTTCCATTATAAAATATGAGTAGAACACTCACATTTGTAAGTGGAAAGTATGCAATGTAGCTGTATTTGAATGATGAATCTCTCAAAGTTGATAGCTATGTATTACATACTCTTTAGTGTAGGTGTTTGATAATTACAGAGTAGATGTGTATGTGCATACATGGGGAGATAGGTTATTTAACTATATTCAGATTGAGATACGTAATATAACACTGCTTGGCACTGTAAAGCCTACTATATGAAGTATAGCACCTATGATGCATGTGACATAAATGCTTGTAAATTATAGATGCTTTTTTTCACCCATGCATGGATCAAGAGAAAGACTTATATATTCACTAAAATACTCACTAAGTATAACTGAACCACGAGGTAGGCTGTAGCTAGGCCATAGCACAAGGAGCTATGCGCTTAAAAAACAAAAGATGCATTATGACGTTTCAGTGAGCTGTATGCACTTCTAGAGAACTATGTGCCCAATTATACATCAGCCTACACCCGACTTAAATCTAACATACCTAAGTAGAAAAGCAGATGGACCATAAAACATCCAGGGTGGTAGTTAGAGAAGCATGTACAAATTTACTCATACAGACAGGTACAACTGATATGTATCTTGTGCTAATGGAGGCAGTTTCACACACACTTAAATCACCCAATGCTCACTAATACACCCATGAGGCAATGTTTGCAGGCCCTTATATACATATTTAGAGAACCGTATATCAAAGAGAGGCAGTGATTTAGTAACAACTGTACAGACATATGGAATCACAGCTCTAGATAGGAACTAAACACTCATTCAGATATCTTCTAAACAACTGCCTCTTTGAAGATTACCATGTAGAGAAGTAGCCCTTGGATAATGTCTCAGGCCTGGTACACTTGTGCCCGTGCATGCAGTTTTAAATCCAGGCCAACCTTCACATTTTAAAGTGCTAGTAAAGGCATGAACTGCTCTTTTGCCATATATAACTCACCCCTGAGATAGGCTGCAGCTTCGTAATATAACAGGGTGTTATATGCCTAAAGGTTACATATATACTTTAAGGTTTTAGTGAGGTATATGAAGTCCTAGAGACCCATGTTCCCAATAATATGTCCAACCTGCCAGCGACGCTTCAATCTGATATACCTAAATAGAAAAGTAGACAGAGACTAAAACAGCCATACGGACTGTGACAGAAGCATGCAAACATTCACGAACATAGAGGCACAACTCTTATGTATCTAGCGCTGATGGAGGAAGTTGTGTTTACACTTAAATAACTCAGAACTAGCCTTTGCTCATGTCTCCAGTGTTGTACCCTTGAGCCTTTGCATGCAGTTTGATGGCAAGGCCAACCTTTACATGTAAAAGTCCTTTTCAAGGCATAAAGTACCATATATAAGTAACCACTGACATGGGCTACAGCTAGGTCACAGGGTAGGGTGGTATATTCTTAAAGTGTGGGACAAGTAGCACGACATTTAGTGAAGTATATGCACTTCTGCAGACTTCTGTGTCCAATTATATATCCATCCAGACTTCAATCTGAGATACTGTGATATATTCCAGTAAATTGACTTAAATTCTGCCCCTTTCTTACCTTCATCAACATTCCGATCCCGGACAAGTGAGGATATAACACTGAAGAAGAACTGTCACTATCCTTCACAGGCTGACGGCAGAGGACTGGCTAAAGCCGAGGACCAAGGAAAAACCAAAGGGGATGATGGACGGAGCGTTGACAATACAAACACTCACCCCCAGTCAACTGATTTGGGTTTAATCCATCACCGTTCTTTAGCTTACTCCGCCACCCCAGTTCAGACATGGCCATATGCAAATCAGTCTGACCCTGTGCCTCATGGGAACAGTCCAGCCCGAACTGCAAAGCCATGTCTTCCCTGGACCGGAATCAAGCTTCCCAGGACCGGTTTCTGGCATTACAGCCGTCTTCAGACGGTCTTGCTTGAATCCAGTGGCAAAGTGAGCAAGGGACTCACGTCTGAGCATACCCTGCCAACTTAGGGCGAACAAAGAAAGACCAAAGGGGATGATGGACGGAGCGTTGACAATACAAACACTCACCCCCAGTCAAATGATGTGGGTTTAATCCATCACCGTTCTTTAGCTCACTCTGCCACCCCAGTTTAGACATGGCCATATGCAAATCAGTCTGACCCTGTGCCTCATCAATCAATTAGGATCAATCAGGAGTTTGTTAAAGCGCGACTACTCACCCGTAAGGGTCTCAAGGCGCTAGGGGTGGGGGGGGTTGGGGGGGTGCAGGTTCCATTCCATCAAGGAGGGGGTCTGTCAAAGAGCCAGGTTTTGAGGTTTCTTGCGAAGATGGGGAGCGATGTTGTCTGTCTGAGGTGGAGCGGAAGGGCGTTCCATGCTTTGGCCGCGAGGAAGGAGAAGGAGCGGCCTCCCGATCTGGTCTTTCTGGTGCGGGGGACCACAGCGTAGGAAAGCTGGGCTGATCGTAGGGTCCTTTGGGGTGCGTGGAATTTGAGTCGGCTGTTCAGGTATGCTGGTCCGGTGCCGTGGAGGGCCTTGTGTGCGTGGGTGAGCATCTTAAAGGTGATTCTCGCCTCGACGGGGAGCCAGTGGAGTGTGCGCAGGTGCTGGGAGATGTGGCAGTGTTTTGGCAGGTTGAGGACCAGTCTTGCGGCGGCGTTCTGGATGTTCTGTAGCGTGCGGATGAGGTTTTTGTTTATTCCGGCGTAGAGTGCGTTGCCGTAGTCGAGTCTGCTGGTGACCAGGGCGTGAGTGACTGTCTTTCGGTGTTCGAGGGGGATCCATTTGAAGGTCTTACGAAGGAGGCGGAGGGTGTGAAAGCAGGAAGATGAGACAGAGTTCCTCATGGAAACAGTCCAGCCCGAACTGCCAAGCCATGTCTTCCCTGGACCGGAATCAAGCTTCCCAGGACCGGTTTCTGGCATTACAGCCGTCTTCAGACGGGCTTGCTTGAATCCAGTGGCAAAGTGAGCAAGGGACTCACGTCTGAGCATACCCTGCCAAATTAGGGCGAAAAAAGAAAGACCAAAGGGGATGATGGACGGAGCGTTGACAATACAAATACTCACCCCCAGTCAAATGATCTGGGTTTAATCCATCACAGTTCTTTATCTCACTCTGCCACCCCAGTTCCGACATGGCCATATGCAAATCAGTCTGACCCTGTGCCTCATGGGAACAGTCCAGCCCGAACTGCCAAGCCATGTCTTCCCTGGACCGGAATCAAGCTTCCCAGGACCGGTTTCTGGCATTACAGCCGTCTTCAGCCGGGCTTGCTTGAATCCAGTGGCAAAGTGAGCAAGGAACTCACGTCTGAGCATACCCTGCCATCTTAGGGCGAACAAAGTTCCCACAAGGAAAAGGGTCAAGACTGATTTGCATATGGCTGGGTCCAAAGTGGGGTGATGTGATGAGCAAAAGAAAGATGGATTTAATTCAGATCATTGTGACTGGGGTTGAATGTTTGCATTATCCATCATTCTGTCCATCAATTGTTTCATTTGCATATGTCGCCGTAAGTGGGAAGGGTATGCTCAGACGTGGGTCCCATGCTCACCACACCACTGGATTCAAGCTAGCCGGGCTGATGAAGAGTGATGCCCTGAAACCAGTCAGAGGATGCTTTTTTCTGGACCATGGAGAACCTGGCTTGGCAGTTTGGGCTAGACTGTTCCCATAAGGAACAGTGTCAAGACTGATTTGCATATGGTTGGGTCCAAACTGGGGCGATGTAGTGAGCAAAAGAATGATATATTTTAACCCAGATACATGGGACTGGGGGTGAATGTTTGCATTGTCCAGCATTCCTTCCATCAAATGTTTCTTTTGCATATGTCGCCCTAAGTGGGAAGGGTATGCCCAGACGTAGGGCCCTTGCTCGCTGCACCACTGTATTCAAGCTTACCTGGGTGATGAAGGGTGATGCCCTGAAACAGGTCCCAGGATGCTTGTTTCTGGTCCAGGGAGGACCTGGCTTGGCAGTTTGGGCTGGACTATTCCCACAAGGAACAGGGTCAAGACTGATTTGCATATGGCTGGGTTCAAACTGGGGTGATGTGGTGAGCAAAAGAATGATGGATTTAACCCAGATCCTTGTGACTGGGGTGAATATTTGCATTGGCCAGTATTCTTTCCTTCAATTGTTTCTTTTGCATATTTCGCTCTAAGTGGGAAGGGCATTCCCAGACGTGGGTCCCATGCTCACTACATCACTGGATTCAAGCTAGCCTGGTTAATGAAGAGTGATTCCCTGAAACCAGTCCCAGGGCACTTGTTTCTGGTCCAGGAAAGATGTGGCTTGGCAGTTCGGGCTGGACTGTTCCCACAAGGAACATGGCCAAGACTCATTTGCCTGTGGCTGGATCTAAACTGGGGTGATCTGGTGAGCAAAAGAATGATGGATTTAACCCAGATCCTTGTGACTGGGGGTGAATGTTTGCATTGTTCAGCATTCCGTTCATCAATTGTTTCTTTTGCATATGTCGCCCTCAGTTGGAAGGGTATGCCTAGACGTGGGTCCTGTGCTCACTACAATACTGGATTCAAGCTAGCCTGGCTGATGAAGGGTGATGCCCTGAAATTGGTCCCAGAATTCTTGTTTCTGGTCCAGGTAGGTCCTGGCTTGCAGTTTGGTCTGGACTGTTCCCACAAGGAACAAGGTCAAGACTGATTTGCATATGGCTTGGTCCAAAGTGGGGTAATGTGGTGGGCAAAAGAACAATGGTTTTAAACCAGATCCTTGTGACTTGGGTTTAGTGTTTGCATTGTTCAGCATTCCGTTCATCAATTGTTTCTTTTGCATATGTCACCCTAAGTAGAAATGGAATGGCCAGAAGTGGGTCCCATGCTCACTACACCACTGGATTCAAGCTAACCTGGCTGATGAAGGGGGATGCACTGAAACTGGACCCAGGATGCTTGTTTCTGGTCCAGGGATGACCTGGCTTGGCAGTTTGGGCTGGACTGTTCACACAAGGAAGACTGATTTGCAAATGGCTGGGTCCAAACTGGGGTGATGTGGTGAGCAAAAGAATGATGGACTTAACTCAGATCCTTGTGACTGGGGGTGAATGTTTGCAATGTCCAGCATTCCCTCCATCAATTGTTTATTTTCCTTTTATCGCCCTAAGTGGGAAGGGTATGCCCAGACATGGGTCCCTTGCTCACTACACCACTGGATTTAAGCTAGCCTGGTTGATAAAGGGTGATGCCCTGAACCTGAACCAGGTCTAGGGAGGAACTGACTTGCTAGTTCTGGCTGGATTGTTCCCACATGAAACAGGGTCAAGACTGATTTGCATATGGCTGGGTCCAAACTGGGGTGATGTGGTGAGCGAAATAATGATGGATTTAACCCAGATTCTTGTGACTGGGGGTGAAGGTTTGCATTGTCCAGCATACCGTCCATCAATTGTTTCTTTTGCACATTAAGTGAAGCACACGTCACAAAGAGAGGCAGTGATTTAGCAACAGACTTATATACAAACACGAACCGACACCCTCATTCAAATATCCAGTAAAGAACTCACACTTTCAATTCTATCATACAGAGAAGTAATCTTTTCATCATGTCTTAGACTTGCTACACTTGAGCATGTGCATGCACTTTTCTTGCTAGGTCAATTTCCACATTGAAAAGTCCTACAAAAGGTATAAAATACTCTTTTTCTACCTATAAATCTCCAGTGAGATAGACTGCAGGAACACCTTAAGGCTGGTGGTATGTGCTGACACTCTATGAAATGTACGGCAAAGTTTAAGTGAGCTATATGTACTCCTAGAGGCCCATGTGCCCAATTATACAGCAACCTTGTATCTCAGACTTCAATCTGACATACATAAGTAGACAAGCAGACAGACACTAAAACACCCAGTGAGATATTAATAGAAACACCTGAACATTTAACTCACAGAGAGAGGCAGAACCGACAGGTATCTAGTGGTAATGGAGGTAGTTTTACACACACAGTTTAATAATCCAGTAGTCACTAGCACACCCAGGAGGCAATCAATGCATCCTCTTACAGACACATTTAGAGAAGTATTCATGTCAGAAAGACGGACAGTTATTTACTAGCAAACTTACATAGATATGCAATCAAATACCCAGTTAGGAACTGAGACACTCATTCAGATATCTGGTAAAGGACTGACACTTTGAAGTATACCATGCTGGGAAGCCACCCTTGTGTCATGCCGTGGACCTGCTTCACTTGAGCCTGTGTATGCAGTCTTACTGCTAGGGCTGTCTTGTCATTTCAAACTGCTACCCAAGGTGTAAACTGTTCTTGTACTACATATAACTGAGCACTAAGATAGGCTGTGGCTTGAGCATAGTGCAGTGAGCCATGTGTTTAAAAGGTAAGACATGTTCTGTGAAGTTTCTGTGAGCTATGTGGACTGGAGATGCATGTGCCACATTATACATCCACTTTGCCTTCCATACTTCAATTTGATATGCTTAAGTACTACAGTAAATAGACACTAAAACACCCAGTGAGATAGTAAGAGAAGCACCTATACATTCACTTACAGAGAGAGGCAGAGGTCATATGTATGCAGCACTAATGGAGGCAGTTGCACACACATTTAAATAACCCAATACTCACTAACACATCCAGGAGGCAATCCATTTAGCCTCTTATAGACACAGTTAGAGAACCATATATGTCAGAAAGTGAGGCAGACATATACCAACACACCTAATTATACATGCAATGGCAGCCCCAGATAGGAACTGACATACTCATTTAGATATCCTCTGAAGAAGTGATACTTTCTAATCCAACATGAGACCAGTAGCTCTTTCATCATGTCTTGGGTCTGCTACAGTTGAATCTGTGCATTCAGTTTTACTGTTAGGCTAACCTTAACTTTTAATAATCATAAACAAGAATTTAACTGCTATTCTGCCAAGTATAGGTCAGCACTGAGATAGGCTTTAGCTAGGCCACAGGGCAGGATGCCATATGCTAAAAAGTTAATAAGCATACTGTGACAGTTCAGTGAGCTATATGCAAAATTACAGACCCATGTACCTAATTATTCATCCAGTCTCCCTCCAAGATTTCAGTCTAGCACACCTACGATAAAAAGCTGACAGACACTAAAAGAGCCAGTGAGATTTTGAGATGCACCTAAACATTCATTCACATAAACAGAGGCAACTGTTATGTATCTACCACTAATGGAAGCAGTTATACACACACTGAAAAACACTTAAACTCACTAACACACCCAGGAGGCAATATAATCAGCCTTTTACAGACATATTTAAAGAACCTTAGGCGTCACAATGATAGGTAGCCATTTACTACTAATCGGACACAGACATGAAATGACAGCCCCAGATATAGGACTGGGACACTCATTCATATATCTGCTAAATAATTGACACTTTCAAGTCTAACATGAAGACAAGTATCCCTTGTATCATGTCTCAGGCCTGTTACACTTGAGGCAGTGCATGCAGTTTTACTGCTGGGTCAACCTTCACATCTAAAACTCTGAGACAAGGCATAAACTATTGATTTACCATATATACCTCACCACTGAGGAAGGCTGTAGGTAGGCCATAGGGCAGGCAGGTATTTGCTTAAAAGGTAACACAAATACTCTGAAGATTTAGGGCCAGATGTAGGTAATTTTATTTTACCACCTCTTAAATACCGAATCATACCGATTCGGTATTTAAGAAGTGGTAAAATAGAAGTACCGAGATGTAGGTAAATACAGATGTGCATTTACCGAATCGGTAAAATTCGGTATTTACCGATTCGGTAAATACCGACCGGTAAATGCCCATTCATTCCTATGGGCTTTGAAGCCCATAGGAATGATTGGGCATTTACCGGTCGGTATTTACCGAATCGGTAAATACCGACTTTCACAAGGGTGCAGGGGGTGTCACTTTGACACCCTCTAGCACCCCCAAAACGGGTTCAGGTGCCATGTGGCAGGCATACCTGCCCTAAGGGCGGGTCTGCCTGTCATATGGCACAGGTGTGCATGCACACATGTGCATGCACACCTGAATCAGTATTTTACCATCAACTTGTATTTGATGGTAAAATACCGATTTTGTAGGGCTTGTGGGACTCAGAAGAGTCCCACCTACATCTCGATTTTACCGATTCTGTAAAAATACCGGTCCGTAAATTTACCGACCGGTATATTTACAGATTCGGTAAAATTACCGAAATGGCCTGTTTTCAGGCACCTACATCTCAAAAGCCAAATACCGGTCGGTAACGGCCGAATTCGGCCGGTACCGACCGGTATTTGGCTACCTACATCTGGCCCTGAGTGAACTATAAAGGTCACAACAGAGGTAGTCATTCACCAACAACCCTATACACTCATGGAATTTCAGCCTCTGATAGGTACTTAGACAGTCATTCATATATCTGCAAAAAACTGACACTTTTAAGTCTAACATGTAAACTCTTCTCAAGCCTTAACCTACTCTTCTACCACATATGTCTCTCCCCTGAGGTAGGCTGTAGTCAGGCAATAGGGTATGCTCCTATGAGTTAATGTATGTGTAATTAGGTATACAGGTGAGTGAGAGGGTGTGTGAATAACTCTATCAGTGAGTGAGTGAGTGAGTGTGTGTGTGTGATTAGCTGTATGAGTACCCTCTCACTCTTCTATACACATTACTGAGAACTAGGGTAGGTTGTGGGTAGTTAATCGGGAGGGCGTTAAATACTTAAAAGGTAACACATGTAGTCTGAAGATTGCTTGAGCTATATATGCTCATGTAAACTTAATGTTTAAGTAGTTAAAATATGTAACGTGATACTACTTAATTAAGTGATGAATGTACTTCTCTATTTTTGTTTGCAGAAATCAATATCTAGTTATCTACAGAGGATTACCATGCCAACAAAAACTCAGAGAAGAAAGAAACAACAGCAAATAGAGCCTCTCCTTAGCACTGGGAAGTAAAGGGGAAAAATGCAAAAAAGATGGTCATAGAGAATAGGGCTTCTGGTAAGAGGACAAAGACATTTCTTACAATTGTTTGTAAACAACTGGAAGAAGTGCAAAAAGAAGTAAGGAAAAACAAAACTATAGCACCGAGTATCAAAGCACAAAAAGTCTCTGATACAAAAAGTAAGAAGTTATTATAAAAAAGGAGAGATTGTAAGCAGAAGGCAGAGGCAGTTCAAGGAAATCAGAGGTATAATATTCCATACTAGAGTAATTCGCAACTTTTTAACTTCCATCGAGAAGTATAAAAGAACACAAGCCATCAGACAAATGGAATATGTTGAAAGTGCGGTTGATAAGGCATTTGCTCTGAAGAGGGAACTATTTATCATGTTTTTAAACAGAATGAAGATACTTGACAAAATAGTGTTGTATATGAGGAGACAGAGCCAAAAGAAAAGACTTGTTAATAGAAGTAACTTTTGAAAAGTTTTTAGTGGTGAATGGATAAATACTTCAAGTACTGAGTCTTTCTTTAACAAAGAAGGCTACTTGCAAGACAACACCTTAGTGTATGCTGTTGATGAATTTGGATGGGTTTATGAGATGAAAAATGGAAATCCCATTCCAAAAGATGATATGGTGTCTAGAAATGTTGATTGCCGAAGAGGTACAAGGAAGGCGTAGACAGGCCCGTGTGTACAAATGGAATTGTAGTGGTGTGTGTAGCATGCCAACAACAATCAATTGATATGTTCAGGAATGTACTGAATATGTTTGCTTGTAGAAGTTTTAAACAGAAAATATGCTGTTTCCAAGGATTAGGTCCATACGGAGTAAGAAAGCATACTAATTTACAAAGACACTCACTAGCTTGTCTGTCAAAAAAAGTGTGTCAATCAGCATTCATCATTTCAGAATGTTGGGGGTACACCACTCAAAAATGAGAACTTTTTTTTAGAAGGCTTTACTATGCTAAAACTCCTGCTGTATGTTTAGGAGAAATGAATAGATCTCTTTTGCATGATAGTGTAGTAGAAGTAGAAGAGATTCGTGATGATGTGCAATTTCATTTCTTCGGACGGAACAGGAGTGTCGGGAAAATGAAGAGTTGGTAACAACAGGAGTTGCGGAACAGACCAGAGGTATTAGTGTTGATAATTTTTAAAATAAGATAACAAATGTTAACGCAGTTTGTTCAAAGCAACCAAACTTTGTTTCTATATGTTGTTGTCGCACTCACTACAAAAGTCAATTGCATAATGTTGATTTGTACATTGTAAGTGGAAAAGAGGATAATGATAAGTGGCATGAATTTGTTGTTTACTTGCTATAAAATGCCTGCTAGAGCAGTGCACAACAACTTAGAAACAGTACCTGTTCCAGAAGTACTTAAAAATTTGAATGATTATTAATTAATAATATTACAGTCTATTCATTAAGTTCACATGGAGGCAAAGACGGGAACACGGCCTCCAACTGACCTCCAGAAAGGTCTCAATGGTAGAGTTGTTTGCTTGCTATTAGATTCTAAGGAAAATATTGAAGCTATTAGGGTACAGAGAAATTTGGAAGAGGAAATTGTAATTCTAGTAAATGGTTCCCCGACCAAGAGTAAAAAGATATAGCAAGAGTTAGTAGATGTTGGTAAAGTTAAAAAGGCAACTTCATATCTTGTACAAAATAACAAATATTAGGAAAATGCTGAAATTCTTTAAGATATCACAGATCTGGAGGAAGATACATCATCATCGACAGGTAAAATAGAAAAAGTGGATCAATCCAATTGTTGGTGATGCTCTTGCTCTACATCAAGTAAAAGGAGCAAAAGGAACTCCCTTAAGTGTATGGGAAAAAAGTTAAGAAGCTCGCTGTTTCCCTCATCTTTTTCCTCCTGAACTAGGTATGTTGATTCGTATGTACAAATACTTGCAGCTGAGAACAGATGTACGAGGCTATATTTAGAGGACCCTAGATTTCATTAATATATCCCTTATGTTTCATCGATTATTTGACAGTGATTTGTCTGCATTATCTGATACCGTAAATTGCATTTTGAAACAGGAATACATCTGCAAAATCTATCTACAAGAGATTTGTTGAGAAAATTCACTGAAAGAGTAAACAGCTGGAATACAATTGATTAATCTCATGCCATGTCAATGTGGCATCAATGAATATTGGTATCATAGTCACAGTGAACTGAAATGCATGTTTGGAAATGTAGGAGCACCTACATGGTTTCTAACACTCAGTTGTGCTGAGTATGCATGGGATGACATGCTTCACTTCTTGCGAGAGGCAAATTCAAAAACACCAGGAGAACTCTGCTCATTGGATCCTGCAAATGTTTGAAGATATTTTAATCACAGATTTCAAGCCATGATGGCTTTTATCTGCAACAAGAGTAATCCACCTCTCGCTGAAGTGACTGGTTTATCTTTGGCGCAAAGATTACCAAAGCTAGAAGTGCTCCACATATTCACATGCTATTATGGGTAAAAGATGACCACAAGTTTGGAACAGATACTGATGAGTCTGTGATGTCTTTCATAGAGCAGTATGTGACTTTCATCAGCCCTAATGAGAGTGTTGACAAAATGTTAAGACAACAAGCTCTATGATTCCAATATCATGATAGAAGAAAATTCTGTCAGGGAAAATATAGATCAATAGGAAAATGTTGTACAAGATGTCGTTTTAAATTTCTATGACCTGTGATCTCAGAAGGAATAGTTAACAGCTTTTTGTCTGCAGTCAGACACGCACTCACACAGAAATCACCATCCTCAGAAGAACAGAATCTTCAAAATGCAGCAATGACTACAATCCTGTCCTTTTAAAGATGTGGAATGCAAACATGGATCTACAGTTTGTTCCAGATAAATTCAATTGCTGTTGCTCGGTATGTCATCTCTTATATAACAAAGTCAGAGAAAATCCTAGATGAAGGCGATGTGGGAGGAGATTTCAGCAAAAAGGACTCTTACAAAGAAATTGTATATTTGTAGCTTTCTTTCTCACAGAGAGATGGGCTCTAAAAAATGTGCAGCCGGTTAAGCTCAGCTAGTTTGTTTTCTAAACCTAGAGGAGTTCTATGGGTGAGTTTAGGGCTTGCTAATACTCATAACAGAGTACTGAACTCTTTTCCTGAAATTCAATATCGTGTAGAATTTGAGCCACACAGTACAGATATGCTGAAGAGTAACATGCTGGATACATACTATCAAAGAAGAAGTCCTCATCCAGAAAGATTGTGCCTGTATGAAATACTTCAAAATTATCTATACAGAAATAATATCAGTGAAAACTTAGAAGAAAGAACATTTGGTGTTGATGGATGTGAAGGATATTTGGTTAGACATTACAAAGGAAATCTGATCAACCATCAAAAGCTAAGTTGCCAAACTCTAGACAAAAGGGAGTTTTTCTATTAACCCTGTTGCAGTTGTTTAAGCCATGGCGAACTGAAAGTGAGCTACTTCGAGAATTGGACTGTTATGAAGACTAATTCAATGTTGAGAGATGAGATTGAACAAGAAGAAACAATTGCTCCTGAGATAGCAATGTTAAAATTGAATTGTTTCTGCTCATGCATTACCCTATGTAAGTTAGCATTAACAGTGCCATTTTCTGTTAAGACAACATTTTGAATCATGATTGAAACTAATATTTTGCTATTTCTGATAAAAGACTTCTGCTAAGTTTCACTTCCCCAAGGTAGGGGTTTGCTTCACTAATGAATAGACTGTTCTTAATAGCGCATACCCTTTTTTTACTAAATACAGGCCTTCTCCCACTTCCCTAGAGTAATCTTGGAATTTATAACTTTGTAAGAAATGAGCACTGAGACTGTTTTTCCCTCGTATTCCATTGCTTTGCAGCACCTGCCTAGAAAATGCCATTATAGGTGTGTCCTAGCCCAGTTACGAAATGTAGATAATGTATCTTTATGCTTGTCAATTTCAGTCCCTCTGCAGGACTCCTAGAGACTGGGCAGACTGGGCTCCAGTCTGAGTGTACCTGAATAAACAGATATTGGCTTGTATTCTCTACTGTCTGACCGACTCTTCATTTGGTATGGAAGGCTGAGAGGTGGTCATTAGTGACCTTGGTGACCCGAATTGGGCCATTTCCTTCAGCTTGGTACCCAAGCAGGGACTCCTTCGGGTGAGAGACCCATCCCCTTTCTACAGACAAAGGGGAGGTCAAGACAATCATTGGGTCGGACTGACGGTTCAGGGATCCCTGCATGAGGAGTACTGATTGCTCGCAGCTGGCCCTTCAGTCTTACCGGATGGTGCTTTGCACAGTGGTAATCCCGACTGGAGTCCTGAATGGCGAAACCCTTGGATCTGACCATTTGGTATCAAAAGTCGGCAGTGGAGAATCAGTTTGTTTGTGCTACTCGTATCAGGTGAGTTTGTTCTGTTACTTAGTGGAAATGGTACCATTGTGGTTTGAGTTTGGTACGGTCTGAGGACCGTTTTGATGAAAGCATTTGCAATTGCTTTGCCAGGCTTAAATAACAAACTTATTTTCTTTTTGAAAGATGCCTGGAATAAGTATGTGTTTCTCTTTGTGTTGTCGTTGTTGTTCTGCAGATGCTCGACTAGAATAAGCCCAGCCAGCACCTCCAGAAGGCACTCCTAATTGTGGTATCTATGTGAAACATAGTCTTGGCCCTATTATGTTTAGTACATTATGGCACAAATATACGTGAGACAATGCAGAGTTACAGTGGCTGTTGATGGGTGCTTTTGATGAGCAAAAGATTAGGTTTTTACAGGAACAGTTATTCAAAAGATGAAGTAGACAGTCTATGTTTGATTCCCTCAGAACGTGGCAGAAAGTAACTAAGCAGAGAAGATTGAAGATGGAAAAAGATGCACGGATAGGGAAGATGCAAACACTGACCCCGAAAGCTGTAGCATATGAAAAGCAGGAGATAGGAGTTGAATGTGAAGATAGGAGGTTTCATTTACAGATTGATAAATCTTATTTGGCCCAAGAGGAAAATGATGCTTTTGTGGAGGAATTGTGAGACATCCGACCCCCGCCCCGAATGCCCTGCAGAGGATATATCCTGTTATTTCTTCGTTATCACAGCAGCCTGTTATCAGTGCTCCAACTATTACTGTGTATACTGCTGTCATTTTGATGGCTTTGCCACGGCACACCCTGCTTTTTCTTTGTGTTTGCCATCTGTGGCAACTGTGACTGGAAAAAAACCTACTGTCTCAACTCCTATACCTCCTGCTCTCTCACCTCCAGCGCAACAGCCAGCGACGATTGTACCTGTTACTTCTGTTGCCTCTCTTTCTATGGTTCTACATCCCCTGACATTTTAAAGTGTTGAGACGCCAATACGCAAATTTGAGGAAAGAGATTGGACGAAATTCAAGGAGCGAATGGCGCCCATTGGTGCAATCTGGGTTGGGGAAAAGGAGAAGAAGGTAGTAGCTGATTAGGCTGCGCAGTGGGGTTGTAATCCCATTTATAGTGTGGAGGATGTTTGGGCAGTTATGTAAGATGTTGAGCCCTTTGTACAGCAGCATGCTCTTAAGCATATGTCTGCTATGTTGATTAGTCTGTGGTTGCAACATTTTGGGGATGATGCACCGCACATTCTATTTGATATTAGAGATCATGTGAATGCTAGTGGTTTGGAGCCCAGTCAAGTTTTCGGTAATATTACTAAGTTAATTGCTTATAGGGGTAGGTTGCATGAGAAGACTCCTACCCCAGTGTCTCAGTTTCCAATGCGAGAGGTTTATCCCATATATCACCCATAAATACCAGAGTTAATG
Organism: Lissotriton helveticus; assembly: GCF_964261635.1. Lineage (NCBI taxonomy): Eukaryota > Metazoa > Chordata > Amphibia > Caudata > Salamandridae > Lissotriton > Lissotriton helveticus. Next base: position 337,932,413 of record NC_136063.1, on the reverse strand, counting down.
GATCAGTGCAGTACTGTCACCAGACCCTGTGTAGCGGGCCGTTTTAAAGAACAGTTGGTTTATACTCTATGGAAAAGAAGTGAGGTTTTATCTCTTACGACTCATTTGCCTGATCCCAGGAAAAATCCTACTGCTTATTACAAAGAACTGACAGAGGCTGCCTCTTCTAATGAAAAGAACCTTGCTGATATTGACATGTTTTTTGGCCTTCTTGTTCCGGTGGACATTTGGAGACAGGTTCATACTCAAGATCATGTAGCGGAGTTGGGTGGCACTTGGGAGGAGATTAAGGGATGGGATTAGGGACGGAAGTGTGGTGATAAGCTCGGTGCAGAGATACTTTCTTTACACGGTCGTATTATTGCATATATGCATTCTTTTCTTCCACCGAAAAAAGTATGTTGTGACAAGTTGATGGCATGTAGGCAAAAGAAGAATGAAATTGTGTCTGATTTCTTTACCCGGTTTGAAGATACTTTCTTGGATTATAGTGAGCAGGATATGTCTATTGAGTGAGGAATTTGGTTGTTTGTTTCTAATCTGCTTCCTAAATTGTTACTCGCTTGCAGGCATCTGAGAGTACTTGGTCTACCTCTTCCCCCTCTGTTGTTTTGAATATGGCTTAATATTATGAACACTGTGATCAAGAGGAGAAGGAGAAGATAGATAAAAAGCATAAGGATTTAAAGACGAAGGTGCTGTTGCAGCAAATGTTTAGAGGGAATGGTAGAGAACATGGTGGTCCTGCCAGACAGCTTCCTAGCACTAGTAGGCAGCCAACCACAACACCTTTGGGGCCAAATCAGTGTGCAAATTGTAAGGAGGAGGGCCATTGGTGCAGCAAGTGTCCTTTGCTTTTGCAAAAGGTGGCGTTCCTAGAGGGGGCGGTCCTCGTGGACATGGTCATGAGACCAATGGAGCTCAAAGTGCTGCGGCCTCACAGGGTCGTTCTGATACCATTTATTTTGATTACCCTCTTGATGGACAGTATTACCATGATGATTACGATATGGATGAAGCAACAAGGATGTCTTATAGCTAGGATAGCGAGGGACAGCGTAAGCGACAGTTCCGATCTTGAAGATCAGTGTGGTCTTTATGTCACTGAGGAGTTGCAAGTTTTGACTAAGGAAATCTTGATGGACCCAGGTGAAATAAAGAGTTCTGTTTCTCGGCATATGGTCCCTGGGTGGCTCTGTCTGGCCATAATCATGTTTCGGTAGGTTTTCAGATGTTCACGACCGCTAGCAATGACAGTTGGTCCTTTCACTGTGGATTCCCCATTTGTAATGACGTCCAATTGTGGTGAAAATGTGATGGGTTTGTGTTTATGGAAGAAATTGCATGCTACTATTTATTGTTCCCCGGAAGGTGTTTATATGACGATGGGCCCAAATGTGAGAACTAAATAGTGTCTGTCTCACCCTCTTCCTGTTGTGTTTGCTAATGTACCATCCACTTTATGGGCGACAGGTGATACAGATGTAGGACTATTACATATATTACCAGTTTAGATACAGGTCAAAGACAATGCTATTTTGCCTCTCATTCCTCAGTATAAGATACCTCAGGTGGGAGAACGAGCCCTTATACAGATTATTCAGGATTTAATACAAAAAGGAGTAGTTGAGGAGACATCTTCTAACAGTCCTATTCTTCTGATTCTTAAACGGACACCCTCAGGTTCCCCTGATAGTCTTGAGGATGTTAACCATTTTGTGACTGATTTGCGTGAGGTTAATAAAATTGTGGTTCCTCAGATTCCGGTGGTTCCTGATATCACCACGCTTTTGATGATGAATCCCTTCTACTGCTAAATTCTTTTCAGTTATTGATTTGAAAAATGCATTCTTTAGTATTCCTATACATCCAGATAGTAGATATCTGTTTGGGTTCACTCTAGCTGGTAGGAGCTTTAGATTCTGTCGAGCTCCTCAGGGCTATACGGAAAGTCTGAGTATTTGTTGTCAAGCTTTAAAGAGTCAGTTGGATTCCATTTCTCTTCCCTCAGGTAATGTATTGGTGCGATATGTGGATGACCTCCTCATTGCTTCTGACACTGAAAAAGGTAGTTGCATTTAGCTTCACATGGACAGAAAATTTATCTTTCTAAATTCCAGTATTGTTGAAAAGAGGTCACCTATTTAGGTCACCTACTGTTGAAGGTGGTTGACCCCTGAGCGCATCAGCACCATTGTTAAAACGCCTGTTCCACAAACTCAGAAAGATATGTGCACTTTTATAGGTATCACTTCCTACTGTCTGCAGTGGATACCTAACTACTCCATACTAATCAAACCCTTGCTTGCATTAACAACTAAGGAAGTGCAAAAGCCTTTGCCTTGGATGACTGAATGTCAGCAGTCTTTTGAGCAATTGAAAGCTGCGCTTTGTTCAGCTCCCGTGCTTGGCACACTTAGCTATGGTAAGGCATTTGTGTTATATGTCCATGAGATGGCTGGTTGTGCGCTTTCTGTCCAAACACAAACATTTGTGGATAAGCAATGGCCATGTGCTTATTTCTCTGCTGTGCTCAATACTGTTGGGAGAGCCCTCCCGAGTTTTCTGAGAGCGGTCGCGGCTGTGGCCACTTCTATCAGACAATCAGCTTGACTTTTACTTGATACTGACCAACAGTCATGGTACACCATGCTGTGGACACGCTCTTGAATAAGACAAAGACACAGCACCTCACCAGTGCACGTCTTACCGGCTATAAACTGACATTTTTTGCTAAACATAGTACGATTAAAAGAGGCACCACTTTGAACCCAACCATGTCACTGAGAAATGATTCAGCCTATTTGGGTATTGTCTACAGAAGCTGGTAGACATTAAAGACTCTTTTTACTGTGGAAAAAGGAATTTATAAACATTCCAGGACTACATTCTGTTACTATAGATACAAACTAAATAGCGGTACTATAATACCAGAAGCCTTCAGTTGCATCTAAGAAGTCTCTTCGCCTCTAAAAAGACCCCTTTGTTTCTGCGAGAGCAAGTTCTACTTAGTATGGTTTTCGTACACAGATCAAGAACATGTTAGACACCATTTGGCATAACATGGATGATGTTTACAAATGGATATCCATAAATGAAGTCTGCTTCATAATTTTGGATATTTTAACATACAGTTGCTTTCATTAAGGTAATAACTTATCATCAAGCCACTGCACAGTATCACATATTTATAATGAGGTACATTTTTACAATCCATTGATAATTTTTTCCCCACTGTTTCATGATGATGCTTCATACAGATCACTGTTGAAAGTGAAGACGTGTAAAAGCTGAAAATAATTTAAAAAAAACACCCAGTACAACATTTTACTATATTGTATTCAAGTTTTAGAGAAAAAATTTGTATTTGAATTTGAATTTACAGAAATTTGTAAAGCTCACGTTTACCATGCGGTTTCTTGGCGCTAGGGGGAAGCTGGAAACCCAGTGAGCGGGGCGTGGGATTTAGGAAGGGAAGGCTTGGTGAAAAAGATGGGTCTTGAGAGCCTTACGGAACTCAATGTAAGAGGGGGCGGATCTAACAGCTATGGGGAGTGCGTTCCAAAAGGTGGGGGCAAGTACTGAGAATTTCAAGCCTCCCGACCTGCTTTTCTTAAAGCGGGGTACAGAGAGGAGAGACTTGGTGGAAGAGCGTAATACTCTGCCAGGGCGGTAGACAGTGATGGCAGAGGAAATAAACACTGGGGCGGACCCAGCTAGGGCCTGAAAGGTTGTACAGCCCAGCTTGAAAAGGGCCCGTTCTTTAATAGGTAACCAGTGAAGTGATTTGAGGGTGGAAGTGATATGGGAAGATTTGGGTAGCCCAAAAATCAGGCGAGCCGCCTGATTTTGCACCAGTTGAAGGCGACGAAGGGCACTGGCGGGGACACCGTTATACACAATATTCCCATAATCCAGGCGCGATAAGACCATCGCCATCAAAATCAATTTTAGTGCAGAGGGAAAAAAAACGAGAAATTTTGCGGATAGTGCGAAGGGTAAAGAAGCAGGAGGAGACTACAGAGCTAATCTGGGCGTGGAGTGCGAGGTGTTGATCTAGAGTGATCCCAAGTGTTTTAGCAGAAGGTGAAGGTGAGGGTGGGGAACCTAGGGAAGGTGGCCAGAAAGTGGGGGACCAGGGACTGCGACTGCCCCCGGTAAGAACCAATTTGGTTTTGTCTGGGTTTAGTTTTAAATGATTAGAATTCATCCAGTCCCTGATATACAACATTACAGATTGAAGATTGTGAGCGGTAGTAGGGGAGTGAGAAAGATTGAAGATGAGCTGGAGGTCGTCGGCGTAGTTGTACACCGTGACCTCCATCTCTTGAAGTGCAGAGATAAGGGGGAAAATGTACAGGTTAAACAATAAAGGGGAAAGGGAGGATCCCTGAGGGACACCGCACTGAACCTTACGTGGAGGGGCAGTGAAGTCGGCCAGGCGAACTGCTTGAGTAGGCTCGCTCAAGAAGGAACTGAGCCAAACCAACATCAGGCCCCCTATGCCCGCCGCCTTGACACGGGAGAGTAGGATGGAATGATCAACCGTGTCAAAAGCGGCGGACAGATCTAAAAGAATGAGGGCCTGAGGGGTATTGGAGTCCAGTCCTTCTCGTAATTCGTCTATGACCGAGGCAACAACCTTCTCAGTAGAATGTTGAGGCCGGAAACCTGCCTGACATGGTGCAAGGAAACCGCTGTCTTCGACAAAGGAGCTGAGCATCTTGGTGACAAAGGACTCAAGGACCTTGCCCAGGAAAGGGAGAAGGGAGATGGGGCGATTGTTTAAAGGGGAAGAGGGATCTAATCCAGACTTTTTTAGAATGGGGATGATAGTGGCTGCTTTGTAAGTGGCAGGGATAATGCCCCGCCGGACTGAGTCATTAAGGAGGGAAAGGGAGGGCATGTAACAGTCTGAAAAGGCCCTACGCAACACGTGGGCCGGACAGGGGTCAACCGGGGAGCCTGACTTGACCCGAGCTAACAGAGGGAGGTAAGTTTCTTTAGTCAGTAGGGGTATGTGGGTCAAGTAAGACTTATTAGGTGACGGCGAGAGATCGCAGAAAGTAGGGGAGGGGGGTCTTGGAGGATGTCCTGGTAGAGGACGCCAGCTCTTGGACTGTGGCAAAGATTTCTCTTGGTTGATTCTCAGCTGCAAGCATCCTGCCCGAGAAGTATTCGGTCTTGGCGGTAAGGATGGCTCTTTTGTATTCGTTAAGGATGGAAGTATAACGAATTTTAAGGGTGGGACAGTTAGCAAGCCTCCAGGCATGTTCTGCTTGGCGCACTTCGAGTTTTTTTACTTTAAGATCAGGGGTGAACCACTTATTGGCTAGGTGGGCCCTTCTGATAGTAACACGCTTCATGGGGGCCACTTGGTCACAAGCCTTCAAGAGCCAGCCGTCTAAGATGGTTATTTGAGACGGCAGAGTAGAACCTTCCAAGTCGGGGCAGGTAGCAGACAGAGAGGTGCATGGGGAGGGGATGTCTGCACTGCTCCAGTTCCTAGCCCAGGTGTTCTTAGGGAGGAAGGCGTTTTTGGCAGGACAAAGATCTAAATAGAAAGAAATCAAAAAATGGTCAGACCACGTACAGGGCACAGCAGTGGGAGTAGTGACTGGGATGTTTAGAGTCCATATTTGGTCAAAAGTGTGACCTCGGGAATGGGTAGGAGTGTGAACTTGAGAGACAAAATTAAAGCTAAGGAGAAGCTGAGTAAAATCTCTAGACATGGCGTCTTCCGCCGGGTCGTTGGGCCAGAAATTAAAATCTCCAAGTATCAATACCGAAGCATTGTTAACTACTAGAGTGGCAAGTAGTTCTTGAATAGCTGGAATGAAGTGTGGGCTGGGTTGTGGTGGACGGTAAATTAACACACATGTGATGGGGGTCCGAAAGGAGGTGGAGCGCTCGACTAGATAGTCGATCGCTGGTGTGGTTGGGGAGGAAAGTACCTGAAAGTGAAGGTTGTTACGGGCGATTAAAGCGACCCCGCCCCCCATTTTACTATATTGTATTAAAGTTTTAGAGAAAAATGTTGTATCTTATTCTGGTTGCCTAATGCAAATGAAATCCTAATACATTTTTCTTTGTTTATATTTATTAACAGTGGTTGCAGATTGGTATATAATACGTCTGTCAAATCACTAATCTAGTGATGGATTCATCAAGTCACTACTCCATCATCAACATCATCAAAACTTTATTCGGTTTTACAAATAAAACCATAAAAGTCAATACAAACATCAATAAAGCTTCACATAAATATAAAATTGCAGCACAGTACATCAAGGGTAGTCTAATTACAGAGTAAATATTATAAATACTAAATAATATAAATCCTGATGCCACGATTAGTCACAGCTTGACCTAAGCCTAACGGCAGCCCTTAAAATGTTAAGCGTATACAAAATGGTGTCATTAGAAAGGAGTTGTAAAAAGATAAAAGCTGGTCACACCCTCCTAAAACAAGCCTTTTTAAGGATGGGAATAATAAATATCTTTCTAGGAACCACATAAAAACTTTAAAACATTAAAAAGTGCATCATGTCCTGAGGAGACTGACCGTCACAACCACAGGGCATGTGGCACTGCCCCCTGTGTGCATCATGGGGTTGTGCCAGGAGATAGTGAAAAAGATCAAGCCAAATCTAGTCAAAAGAAAGAGATTGTGAATGCTTTGAAGATCTAACAGATATGGTTCAGTGGTTGGTACGGCTTTGATGCAATGTACCTACACACACTGGGCTTATACTGTTCTGCAGTGATCCCATCTGAGGCCTTATTTTTAAACAGACCCATGATATCTGCTCTTACCTCTTGTGTTGTAAAAAAACAAGCTCAGCTTTGCCTACCACCCTTTCCTGGCCTTCTATCAACAAGGTGTCACTACTCATAAACTCAAACATCATCCAGAAACTACACTTGCACACATGCAATGACCCAGGTAGTACCAATATAGTGATCTAGTCATCCACACACTACCTATGTACTTATTCAGTCACACAGGCACTACCCATGCACTCATCCAATCACCCAGGCATTACTTATGCACTCATCCAATCACCCAGGCACTACTCATAAAGTGATCTAATCACCAAGGCACTACTTATGAACTCATCCAGTCACCAGGCACTACTAACGCAGTCATTCAGTCACCCAAGTGCTACCCATGCACTCATCCATTCACCCTAGTGCTGCCCATACACTTATCAAAACACACAGGCACTGCCCATGCACTCATCTAATCACCCAGGCACTACTGATGCACTCATGCAATCACTCAGGCCCTACTCAGGCACTCACGCAATCACCCAGGCACAACCCATGCTTTCATTCAATAACCCAAGCACTACCCATGCACTCATCCAATCACCTTGGCACTACCCATACACTCATCCAATCACCCAGGCACTACACATGCAGTCAACCAATCACCTAGGCATGAAACATTCAGTCATGCAATTACCCATGCAGTCATACAATTATCCAGGCACTACCCATACACTCATCCAATTACCCAGGTACTACCCAGGCCCTCATGTGAACAGACAGGCAGTACCAATGCAGTCATACAATTACTCAGGCTCTGTCTATGCACTCTTGCAATCACCAAGGCACTACACATGCACTCATACAATCACCCAGGCACCACCCACACACTCCTCCAATCACCCAGTCACTACCCATACATTCATGCAATTACCTAGCATTACCCATCCACTCATCCAATGAAGCAGGCACTACCCATACACTCATGCAATCACACAGGCCCTACTCATGCACTCAGAGAATACCCAGGCACTACCCATGCACTCATCCGAACACCCAGGCACTACCCATGCATTCAATCAATCACTGAGACACTACACATGCAGTCATCTAATTACCCAGGCAGGTCCATGTGCAGTCATGCAATCATCCAGGTATAACCCATGCAGTCATACAATAAACCAGTCACCACTCTTGCATTCATTCTAACATCCACACACCACTTATACACCCATTTAATATCCATGCACCACTCATGTACTCATTCTTGCGCCAATACATCACTCATGCTCTCATTGATTCAACTTATCATTTTTTAACCAGAAAAGGTGGTTCTGAAAAGAACATTTTTTTTTCTTTTTTCCAAACTGATTTTCTTTTTTCCATTTATTACATTTTTGTATTTTTTCAAAAATAAAATGGCAACAAAAAAACATAATTGTAGGCACTGACTAAAAGATTGTGGTTTGAAGTGGTGCAATGAAAAAGCAAAAAAATTAACAAGTATGATTTTTCATATTCTGCAAAGTTACATCCATAGACTGCTCCCCGGCTGTTACAATAGTGTGAGAGTCCATGCAGAAGGTAGCAAAACGTTTAAGTTCTGTTGACATTTCACTGCAATGTCTCTCCAGTTAAGCTGGAACTTTGTCATCAGGAGCAGGGGCCGGAGGTCTGGAGGCTGATAATCCTTCTTCTCCCCCCTCTCCCTGTGCAATTTTAAGTTGCTTATTGCTGTATGTTTCCAAGTGGTACAACATACTTGTTGTACCAAAATAATATTTTTTTGCTGTGCCTTGAGATAATCTCTTCTTACATATGCTGCACCTTACCAATTCAGCGGTGGTCTTCAATCCACCAGACGGGATAGTGAAAAAATCCCAAGCAATTCTTTGTTTCTTCATTGGTGGTCCTTCATCAAAAGACTGTTCATGTGCCGCTGAATCTTCCTACTGTTCATCAACTTCAACCAGTCGTAGGTCTTCCTCTGGTTCTTCTGATGCCATTTTTTTTAAATAGCCAATAAAGCAAAACACCCGCAGAGTCTTTAAAATCAGTTTGGGACAGCGCCTATAATAAAATAACCAGTTTCTGGAAAGTTCAAAAAGGGAGAAATGGGAGTGTACTTCCTTTCATAAAGAAAACTGTGCAAATCAATTACATTTCTTTATTTGGTAGTCATGTGCTATTCGCGAGTACAGGTGTCATTGCAACATCTCGCATCACTGCGAAAACAAAAAGTTATTTCTAGAAAATGCTCTGTTTGAAAAGTGCATAGAGAAAAGAAATGTAAATTAATATGTTACTAAACAGGTAGAGTCAAACTTTATATAAAGATGTCTATATATGTGTTTTCCACTTTGTCAAAAACATGCGGTATTCAAAACTACCGACATCATTTGCGCCTTCCGATGTCGCCGAGAAAACAAGAACAATGCATTTTAGATGTAGATTTTTCAGAAAATGATTAAAAAAAGGAAACTTAAGTCAATATCTTACTAAACAACTAGACTCAAAAACACGAGGTATATGTGACAATCTATGTAATTGCGACTTCCGTTGTCGCCACAAACAAAAAAAATACATTTTTTATGTCGTTTTACAACAAATAAATACAAAAGGTAGCGTTAAATCAATATAATATGAAACATCTAGACTCAAAATGTATGTAAAGCATGTCCATATATGTGTTTTACACTTTGTAAAAAACATGCTTTATTTATGACTACCAATGCCATTGCGACTTCCGGTGTCGCCGCCAACAAGGAAAATTCATTTCAGATGTTGTTCTGTCAACAAATAAATACAGAGAAGAAAGTTAAATTAATATATTACTAAACTGCTAGACTCAAATTTAATGTAAAACATGTCTATATATGTGTTTACCAATTTGTCAAAAATACCTGGTGTTCGCGACTATCGAAGTGATCACGATCTCTGGTGTCACTGTGAACAAGGAGAATGTTTTTTTGATGTTTTTTTTTGACAAATGAATACAAAGGGGAAGTTAAATAAATATCTTACTAAACAACTAGACTCAAACTTTATGTAAAATATGTCTATATATATGTTTTGCACTTTGCCAAAAACACATCGTATTTGCGGTGTGTCCTCGGGGATTGAGACATCATTGCAAAAAACTAAAATATCTTGAAATAAAATGATTAATGTCCCTTTTAAATGAATAGATGACAAAAACCAACAATAACTGGTGCTCTATGCAGATGTAATGTACAATATCTAATTATAGGAAAAATATACAGGGATGTTATAGTTATGAAATAGAATATAAAAAAACCTTAAAAATTCATTGAAAAAAACTAAGATTACAGGGATGTTATAGCTAAGCTGACATTTCACTCATCCAAAACGAGAGAAATTCAGCAGGTATAGTTACCTGAGCTAACTATACCTCATGCACTGCTTATAACCTCACATATTACATCACCCATGGCATGGTCAGTGACATCACTGATGACAATAAAATAGAGTAAAGTTAAAAAAAATGATACAGGAATGACAACGATCCAATCAGTAGAACTGGAGATATTCAATATCAAACATTTAGGTATTTATAGCATTTAAAAAGCGCAAAGCACTACTCGTGGTCAGCTGGTTGTGCCAGACCAGAGAAAAGTCTGGAATACTGGAACCAGGTTAGTCCAGCTGGTGGTGTGGGAGGGGGGGTGGAACCACATTGGCATTCAAGATGTCCCCTCGGTTATGAAGCTCTGGCAAATGCGGCCTCTTAGCACCAAGATTTAGGTTCCCTGAGGCACCCGAGAGCATCCAGCATGGAGTCTCATCAATGGTGTGCTTTATAGCCCCGTAGCTGAACCAATCATCCACACACTACCTATGTACTTATTCAATCACACAGGCACTACCCATGCACTCATCCAATCACCCATGCATTACTGATGCACTCACCCAATCACCCAGGCACTACTCATACATATGAACTCATCCAGTCACCAGTCACTACTAACGCAGTCATTCAGTCACCCAAGTGCTACCCATGCACTCATCCATTCACCCTAGCGCTGCCCATACACCTATCAAATTACACTGCCCATGTACTCATCTAATCACCCAGGTACTACTGATGCACTCATGCAATCACTCAGGCCCTACTCAGGAACTCATACAATCACCCAGGCACAACCCATGCTTTCATTCAATAACCGAAGCACTACCCATGCACTCATCCAATCACCTTGGCACTACCCATATACTCATCCAATCACCCAGGCACTACCCATGCAGTCATCCAGTCACCTGGGCATGAAACATTCAGTCATACAATTACCCAGGTAGTCATACAATTATCCAGGCACAACCCATACACTCATCCAATTACCCAGGTTCTACCCAGGCCCTCATGTGAACAGACAGGCAGTACCAATGCAGTCATACAATTACTCAGGCTCTGCCCATGCACTCCTGCAATCACCCAGGCACTACACATGCAATCATACAATCACCCAGGCACCACCCACACACTCCTCCAATCACCCAGGCACTACCCATACATTCATGCAATTACCTAGCATTGCCCATACACTCATCCAATCAAGCAGGCACTACCCATCAGTCATACAATTACCCAGGCATACATCCAATCACCCAGGTACTACTCAGACATTCATCCAATCACCCTGGCACTACCCATACACACATGCAATCACACAGGCCCTACTCATGCACTGTGTATCAAATTTGAGGGGAGATGAATCTCATTCAAGATCCAAGGGCTCAAATTACCATTCAAGAAACCTCAGAATGGAAGGTCCAGCCGCAGTTAGAGCCCAAAGGGACAAAGTTAAGCAAAGACAGACTCGGCTGTTCCTATAGGTTAGTAGAAAGGAAAAGTTAAAAGTAAGACGACGGTCACAGGGAGGGATAAGGTAGTGCTCAGTGGAGTGCTACCCTGGGTATCCAATATGTTGGTATTAATGGCCTCACACACCCTTGCGAGTGTCATGCTTCATCATTGGCGGTTGCTCCTCGTTGGGCAGGCGGTGCAATGCCCAACGGGCTCACCTCAAAGAGGGGCTCTTTAGCGGAGATCTTTTTACCAACTGCCTAAGGGTGAAGTGCGAGTGAGGGGCCAGAGGAAAACGGATAGTGTAAATACGTGGGTTAAAACGTGGCACAAGGTACCGGAGAGCAATTTATTCTGGTGGTCCCTTGCCACAAGTAAAAACAGTGAGTAGCCTATGATCGCTGGAAAATTAGGATTCCACGTAACGATCCAGGACTACAGTACATATCGTGAGGTCAACATGTTTCTCGCCTATGCACACCGGCGGCGATTCTTCAGGACCTAGTGGTTACATCTATCTAAAGTGAGACATGACCTTATAACGTATCAGTTCAAAATAGTTTTACTACCTGTATGGGACAGCTCTTGCCTAGAGAGACAAAAGAGATCATTACCATGATTTAGTTACAACAATTCCCTTCAAGTGACCGTGAATAAGTCGTGCTGTGGTGGGTGCACATAAAGATAGTGACATACCAGTGGTAAATTCGTGACCAGTATGTGGTGACTCCATATCACACTGCTACATGACACAGCACTACTAAGTAAGATTAACAGTAAAATAGAGGTTTAAAAACAGCAGCAGTTAAGGTACAGGCGTCCGTCCATAACCTATAGTGCAGGTCTCATATATACTCACCTATAGGTCAAGGTGTCTAGGTGTCAACAGTACCCGGTAGGATTTACATCAAGGGGAAAGAACCATAGGGGTTTAAGACTAAAAAAGGGGGAGAGGGAAGGAAAACAAGCACAACAGCAAATGGTATAAAACATTTTACATGAATCATGTTTACACACTGTTGCTTAGTGGTGTTGGGAGAGATGTTAATAGTCAGCTCTGGTTAGGCAGCACTCCTCTGTCTCTGTGCTTTGCTTTATTGTCAGGCTCCATATCGGGTACAGTCTCAAAAAGGTTTTAAGACACATAGTAAATATGGCTATGTAGGGTTCGTATTACTGTGAATACGTGGAAGTGCTCGAAGTGTGCCTTCGTTGAGATGCAGCGAGCAACTGCGGCGATTTTTAAAGGAGGTATGAAGCGTTGAGATGCAGCGAGTAACTGCGGCGTTTTTTTAAGGGAGGTACGAAGCGTTAGTTGAGCTATTGTTAGGCACTCAGGACGCTGGTGTGAGCGTATCGGTTAATCAAGGGTTGTAAAACCTTACGCGCTGGGTTTGTCAGCGCGGTGCTCGATGCAGATTAGGAGGATTGCCGGGTGCGCTGTCAAAACCCTGGTGGGGGCGTGTCAGCGTATTGGGCATGTATAAACCTTATGCGCTGGGATAGCGAGCACGATGCTCAATTCTACTTGTTAGTAAGCGCGGGACTCCATTAGGTTTACCCATAGGTGTGGGGGTTGTTGCAAGGGGAATACACTTACTTCTTTAAGCCTTGGTCAGCGCGTGGTCTGCCTACCCATCTCTACCGGGATCCGGATAGTGCAGAGTCCTCGGGTAGGAATCTAGTTAAGAGGTTTGTTGGGGGCGTGGTCAGGGTAGACTTTCCCTCCAGGTCATGTGGGAACCTAAGTTACTGCGGGGGCCATCTTGGAAGGGACCCATCCGCATTAAAATCGATACAATGTCAGGGTGGTAAGGCTATGAGTGAAGCTATATACGGGTTTCTTTACATGCATTTGGTATCGATATTACATACATTACAGCATGTATACACACATATAGACAATTGATGTATTAGGCTGATATAATAGTTATTGTTCATAGTGCGCTCCAAGGAATGTCTTCGTTGAGTCCCCGCCTGTCTGAGGACAGCCTGTGCACCCACCTCTGTTCCTTCTGGAATAGGTTCTGCTTAGATTTGTTACTGGGTGTATCTATAACGAGCCATCTCAGCAAATCGGCAGTATGGTTATGATCTACAAAGTGCCTACACATCTTCGTATTGGTTTTTTTGCAACGGAAATTGCTTCTGTGTTCAGAGATGCGGATCTTAATTGGGCGAGTGGTCATGCCCACATATAGAAGATCACAGGGGCATCTGAGCAAGTAGATGCAATTAGAGGTATTGCAATTGGTATGGCAACGGAGGTCCCACAGGAATGTCTCCGTTAGTTGAATAGACTTGATGATACTAGTAAAGGGGCATACACTACAAGACCCACATGGGTAGTGGCCTTTCACTGGTGGAAGTTGCCAGAGTGTACTTTGTCTGTGGGTCTCTACCTGTTTAGGTCTCGTGTGAACTAAGATGTCTTTGACATTTTTGGACCTTTTGAAGGCAAACCTTGGGGTCGAAAGGTTCAGATCTCCTGTGTTGAGAATCTGCCAGTGTCTCTTTATTAGTTTCTTGATTTCAGTAGAGGCTGGGGAGAAAGTTGTTACACAGGTCAAGAGATCTTTGTCTCGCGGAGTAGGAGTATTGTGTTCCAGGAGAGCCCCCCTGTGGTTGTTCTTGGCCCGTTTTTGTGCTCTATAGATCTCCCTAGCTGGGTACCCTCTCTCTCTCAGATTCCGAGATAAAATTCTGGACTCATTGTTGTAATCTGTGAGACGGGTACAATTGCGTCTAACCCGCAGGAATTGGCCAAAGGGAAGGTTAAGCCTCAGGGCTTTAGGGTGGTGACTAGTGAACAGGAGTAAACTGTTCCGATCTGTAGGTTTTCGATACATGGTGGTATCAATCTTACCCTCCTCCAGTCTGATCGTCAGGTCCAAAAATGCTATTTTAGAGCTAGAGGCAGTTATGGTAAAGGTAAGGTAGTTGTTTAGGGTATTCAACCAGTTAAAGAACTCTAAGTAGATGTCCTCAGTCCCTTTCCAGAGAATAAGGATATCATCAATGAACCGTTTCCAAAGTAGGATGTTGGTATGATAGGGGTTCATGGGTCCATTGATGTGTCTCTCCTCAAAATCTGCCATGTAGAGGCAGGCCACCGAGGGAGCGAAAGTACTGCCCATAGATGTTCCCTGGGTTTGGTGGTAATGTTGCCCTTTGAACTCGAAGACATTTTCTGTCAGGGCAAGGTCCGCACACTCCATGATGAAGGAGGGCGGTGTCGGGGAGGTCCATTCTTCAGTATTGAGTATGCCCTCAATCACCCCGAGTGTGGCCCTCTGTGGGATGTTGGTGTAGAGGGCCTCCACATCGAGGGTAATCAAGAAGTCGATTTGAACAACTTCTTGCAGGTTGTCGAGGAGAAGGAGAACGTCCTTGGTGTCTTGGACGTAGGACGGGATTCTCTTCACTAGAGGTTGCAAAAAGTGATCGCAAAATTGCGAAAGAGGTTCTAACACAGAGCCTATGCCTGACACAATTGGGCGTCCCGGTACTGGGGTGGGCCCCTTGTGGATTTTAGGCAGTGTGTAAAAATAGGGCACTTTCGTGTCTTTTTTCACAAGGAATGCAGCCTCCTTCTTTGAGATCCATTTCTGACATTCAGCGGACTCAACGATTCCTGTGATTACAGTTTTCAATCGTTCAGTTGGGTTAGATGGAATAGGGGTATAGTACCGTCTATCCCCTAGTTGCCTTAGGCACTCTGTTTCATAGTCAGTGGTGTCCATTATTACTGTCGCCCCACCCTTGTCTGCCTGTTTAATGGTGATAGTTCCATCATTGGCCAGGGAGTTCAACAGCTGCATTTCAGTTTTGGACAGATTATGATGTCTCTGGAGTGGTCTTAGGATTCCAATGTCCTTCAGCACTGCCTGTTCAAATGTAAGGATTTCATTAGGAACCATCCCGCTGTGTGGCGTGAAGGTAGACAGGTTGTGGAGGCCTGAGTCTGTTGGGGTCTCGAGTGGTCTACCGTCAAAGAACGATCTCAATCTGATCGTCCTGAAAAATTTCTGAATTTCACAGTTTAGCTCGAAGTTGTCTAGTTTGGCAGTGGGGACAAAGCCCAGTCCTTTCTGGAGGACTTTTTCTTCAGGTGCCGTAAGTTGGCGTGATGAGAGATTCACTACCAAACTTACTTCCGTCCTGTCTTGCTCCTGGTTTCCATCCCGGGGGCCTGTGTATCTTCCCACTGTACCCTCTTTTCTTGAGCGTTTCCTCGCCTGCGCCCGCGCCCTCTGCCCCAGCCTCTGCCTAAAAAAGGTTGCTGGTTAACGCCTTGGGGAGCAAAGTGAGGGGGGTATTGAGGTACAAAAGGTGTCATGGGATGTTGGAAATGTGGGAATTGCCACATTGGCGGCCCCTGAAATGTGGGATGTGGATAGAAGGGTTGACCCTGTCTAGACCCTCTGTTCCCCTTGCGGGGTCCCGATTGCGACTCATCGCCACTCGAATTGCTTTCACTATTAGAACCTCGTCTTGATGAGGTGTTGCTTGAGTCAGAGAGGTGTCCTGCTCCCGCTCCCGGGGGAACGTAATCGTCCTTAAGATAGGGATACACCTTCTCTTTGGCACTACCCATATACTCATCCAATCACTCAGGCACTACCCATGCAGTCATCCAGTCACCTAGGCATGAAACATTCAGTCATACAATTACCCAGGTAGTCATACAGTTATCCAGGCACAACCCATACACTCATCCAATTACCCAGGTACTACCCAGGCCCTCATGTGAACAGACAGGCAGTACCAATGCAGTCATTCAATTACTCAGGCTCTGCCCATGCACTCCTGCAATCACCCAGGCACTACACATGCAATCATACAATCACCCAGGCACCACCCACACACTCCTCCGATCACCCAGGCACTACCCATACATTCATGCAATTACCTAGCATTGCCCATACACTCATCCAATCAAGCAGGCACTACCCATCAGTCATACAATTACCCAGGCATACATCCAATCACCCAGGTACTACTCAGACATTCATCCAATCACCCTGGCACTACCCATACACACATGCAATCACACAGGCCCTACTCATGCACTCACAGAGTACCCAGGCACTACCCATGCACTCATACAAACACCCAGGCTCTACCCATGTACTCAATCAATCACTGAGACACTACACAGAATGAATTCTCTAAAGGCTCACAATCTAGTTCCCAGGGTAAAGGTTCCCAGCCCCCTAGTGGTAAGAAATGTTGGAAGCCTGCAGAAAGGGGTTTCTTAAAGTGTTGTGTGTTGTGCCTGTGCTAATGAGGTTCACCTGAGGGGGAACCCCAAGTGTTCAAAGTACATACCGGCACCGACTGGTGCACAGTCACATGAGTTGGTTAGTGTAGTGCTTGGGGAGGAGTTGGTTCATGTGAAGGGTGGGATCCAGCTGAGATGACACTTGTCTAACTACCGCACAGTGTAGTGAGATGATCCAGAGGACCCTTGTGTCTAATATCACAAAAAAATAGAGGCAGTGGTTCTGAGAGACACTGCAGCCAGTGTGACATCTGTCAGGTGTCAGCTGGTGCCTTCATGAACAGGCGGTCCCCAATGTACTGCAACCTGTAGTTGCAGAAGTTAACTCTGAGCACCTGTGTAAGGTGGTGCAGGGTCCCTTAGATTAGGGGGGTCTCAGGTACCTTGAAAGTAGACGTCAATCCAACCATGTTGATTGTCTGCTTGGCAATGACATGGAGAGTTCCCCTTGGGAGAAGGTGGAACGCCAGTTTCATCTGGAGATGTTGAGGCTGCCTGAGTGGGCGTGTGTGACTACTCGGTCAATGGCAGCAGTAGGGGTGATCAAGGGGGCATGGAGTCTGAAAGAGTGGCCCAGATGCCTGCCAGAAAGAGGAAGGGCGTAGGGTGTGGGAAACCAGCGTCTGTAGTTCCCACGATCCAGCAGATGCAGGCCTTGAAGGGGATGCCCTGGAGCCTACAGGTGAGCATGTAGCCAACCTGGGAAACCTACCTGAGCTGTCCCGTTGGCAGCAGGGGAGTCCCATGAGAAAGTAATGCTGCAAGGAGGAAAGGGAGTGCCCTTTGTGGCAGCTGGCTGCAAATCAGGCAGCTGGTGATCAGTCTGGATCACATTGGATCTACTGGGAGAACAATTTCCTACAAAGCATGCCTAAGGTTGCAGAGCCAGGGTCAGACCGTGCACAGGTGGTATTCTTGCGCTTCAGATCCTTCCTACTGTGTCAGGCTCATGATGTGGCTTTGGCAGGACATTTGGGGCTGCACACGACCTTTGACAGGCTTGTCACCCACTTCTTTTGGCCCCAAATATGAAGGCAGCAAGATGCACATTGCAAGTCCTGCCAAACGGGCCAGGCAAGTGATAAAAGTGGGAGGATGGTAAAGGCTCCTCTCCAACATTTTCATGTGGTGAGCACTGCTTTTGAGCAGGTGGGAATTAACATTGTGGGACCCCTGGGCCCCAAGACAGCCTTAGGCAACAGGTTCATCCTGGTCTTAGTGGACTGTGCCACTTAGTAACTGGAAACTATCCCTCTCTGGACAATAACAGCCCCTGTGGTGAGCCATGGATTGATGAGGATCTTTTCCCAGGTGGGTTTCCCTAGAAAGGTATAAGACATCTCTATGGGAGGAGTGTGGTGTAACCTATAAGTTTGTCACGCCTTACCATCCCCAATGTAATGGTTTGGTTGCGAGATTCAACCAAACCTTGAAAGGCGTGAATAAGGGTCTTGCAGAACCCATGAAGCATAAATGGGATTTCCTCTTGCCATGCCTTCTGTTTGCTTACAGAGAGGTACCGCAGAAATCCTTAGGGTTCAGCCCCTTTGAATTGCTATATGGGCATTCTGTTAGAGGACCTTTTAGTCTGCTGAAAGAAGGCTGGTAGAAAGCTGCCAGTAAACCTCCAGCAGATGTATTTAGCTACATGCTGGTCTTCAGAAACCAGACTGCACACTTTAGGATGCTCACTCAGGTGAACCTAAAAGCCAGCCAGGAGGAGATAAAATGATGGGACAGCCAGAATGCTTCTCTGGTAGAGTTTCAACCTGGCCTGAAAGTGTGGATCATGGCCCCAGTAGAGCCTTATGCTCTCCAGGACAAGTGGACTGGGCATTATGAACTATATGGAGCACAAGATTGGTGTCACCTATCTGGTGAATTTGCAGACTCCAGAGAACCCTTTGAGGGTCCTGCATGTGTACCAACTCAAACCTCACTTTGAGAGGTCTAAGGTGAACATTCTCTTGGCTACAGGTGATGGGGTGGAAGAGGAGAGGAAACCTCTTCCTGATCTCCTGTCTGCAAAGGAGCAAGATCGGTGTAATGATGTAACCAAAGAGTAGGTTGAGGTGAAAGCAGGTTTATTCACAGAGAACACATCCGTCCATGAAGGGGCACTCAAGCAACTGCTGACAATAGAAATGCAGAGCTTAATGACCTCATGGCACATTCCAAATCCAAGAGATTCCAAGCCAGAGGCTTGCACATTACCACACATCTCCCTTTTTATAAAACAGAGAATGATGTAAAGCTAACAAATACAACGATTTTAAAACACTGTACCCATACTCCCTCCCAGGAAAAGAAATGAGAAGATGAAAGAAAGAAAAGAAGAAAAATTGAAGAAAAGAAGAGAAAAAAAACTGAAGGAGAAAATGTTAAGTTAATCAATGTAAGACAAAATCATTCCATTTCTTTGGCCGCACGGAGGTGTGAGCACTCTTTCTGATGGTTTGTGTTAACAAATTGTTTTTAGAATACCTTCTAATTTTTTTAGGCAAAGAAGAACATTGTGGAAAATGTTTCTCAGTATTGCCAGACATGACATTCTGAGGAACCAAAGCTGCACGAGAGACACCCTGTTACGAGGCACTCACCTGTGCTCCAGATTGTTTCACCTTGATGACGATGTCTACAATGAGAGGACAGGTCCCGAATCCCTCTAGAAACTAGCAGGGTGATACCAAGATATAACTTAGGATCAATTCGGTAGTCTCAGGGGGGAAAAGGGGTTGGGATGACAAAAGAAGAGAAACAAGAAGATTTCCGCTGTCTTCTTTTAGGGGGACCAGGACTTCTGGGGGCTTGAGTACTCACAGGATACAATAAACAGGAATGTATCTGCATATTGGCTTGAGTTTTCTACTACACTCCTAAGTACAAAACACAGAAGATAAACAATGTGCATATCTGTGAGGCAGTATCTTCTTACGGTTATCATAAACTTGTAACCAAAAGTCTCCAATAATTCTTACCTACAGACTACGTAGGTTTCAACAGAATTTTGGGTTGATCTAACAATCTACTTGTTGATTTATGCAATCTGCAATAAACAATACAATCATTAACATACTTTCAAATAAGTTTAACAATCATGATAGCATTTAGTTATGTTCATCAGCATAGGTACCTGAATCCTTATATGCCCAGCTTAGGATCAGATGCCTTGAGTCCACAGAAGTTCAAATGCTGCAAAAAACAATTGTCTGCCATAAAGGAACAAAATACTGCATACAAAATAATAGTAGTCAAAACCATATCGGTGCTGTTGTGATTCTTAAGGCTAACTTGCTTTGCAATAACTATTTTCACACTTTTAAAAAGGCACACTCTTTGTTTTATAAATGTCAATAGTTTCTGGGTACTACAGGAAAACTCACCGTAACACTCGAGATGAAGTGTGCTCCTTCTGTCCAAGAAATATAGTTCTAATAATATGCGCAGTTCAAAGAGCAATGTTCCAAGTTCTAAAGCAAATGTTCCAAGTTCTTATGTAAGCAGACTCACCGTGGGATAGTTGTCTTCCAAAAAATACCTTAAATCATGTTTTCTCTGTGCTCTTTTTTTGGGGGGAACACGACACGGAAGAAGACGTCGGACCGGAGACTCAGCCCGGATCCAGGAAGCCAGGAAATGGTTGATGCCAGCCTGTCAAGCAGGAGAGAAAAACCAAAGGAAATGATGGGCGGAGCATTGACAATACAAACACTCACCCCCAGTCAACTGATCTGGGTTTAATCCATCACCGTTCATTAGCCCACTCTGCCACCCCAGTACAGACATGGCCATATGCAAATAAGTCTGACCCTGTGCCTCATGGGAACAGTCCAGCCCGAACTGCCAAGCCATGCCTTCCCTGGACCGGAAACAAGCTACCAAGGACCGGTTTCTGGCATTTCAGCCTTCTTCAGCCCGGCTTGCTTGAATCCAGTGGCAAAGTGAGCAAGGGACTCACGTCTGAGCATACCCTGCCAACTTATGGCGAACAAAGAAAAACCAAAGGAGGCACAGGGTCAGAATGATTTACATATGGCCATGTCTGAACTGGGGTGGCAGAGTGGGCTAAATAATGGTGATGGATTAAACCCAGATCAGTTGACTGGGGGTGAGTGCTTGTATTGTCAACGCTCCGTCCATCATTTCCTTTGGTTTTTCTTTGTTCGCCATAAGTTGGCAGGGTATGCTCAGACGTGAGTCCCTTGCTCACTTTGCCACTGGATTCAAGCAAGCCGGGCTGAAGAAGGCTGAAATGCCAGAAACCGGTCCTTGGTAGCTTGTTTCCGGTCCAGGGAAGGCATGGCTTGGCAGTTCGGGCTGGACTGTTCCCATGAGACACAGGGTCAGACTGATTTGCATATGGCCATGTCTGAACTGGGGTGGCAGAGTGGGCTAAAGAATGGTGATGGATTAAACCCAGATCAGTTGACTGGGGGTGAGTGCTTTTATTGTCAACTCTCCGTCCATCATTTCCTTTGGTTTTTCTTTGTTCGCCATAAGTTGACAGGGTATGCTCAGACGTAAGTCCCTTGCTCACTTTGCCACTGGATTCAAGCAAGCCGGGCTGAAGACGGCTGAAATGCCAGAAACCGGTCCTCACTAGCTTGTTTCTGTGAAACTACATGTGAAGTGCACTCCCTAAAATGCAAGTAAGATATGCATCATAATACCCTCATCTTTTACTCCTTGACATTAAAAGACAGGTGACATTGTCCCCTCTTGATTTACAGTAAGGTCCAAGGTAAAGAACAAACCTCCCTTGGACGTGCACATTTCCATTTTGGCAGAAGGTATGCTCGTACTCCAACTAAATTGTATTCTTTCGTTCATGAACAAATTATATAACCAAAGTCACGCTTAGTAACAGGACTCAACTCTGTCATTAACCCTTTTCTAATGCGTGGTTAAAAGCTTAAATTTATACACGGAATGACCTATAGACCAAAGAAACGTTCAAACATGTGTGAAAAGTAGCTGTATTCAGCAGTTTCAATGATATGCCTCTACATGTAGTTGAGTGACACGTGCTACATACAGACAGTACAGTAATACAAGGTTATTTCCTAAACATTATTAATTTGAGTTAATATTTTACACAGTGTCCAAGAAACATACAGCCCTGAGGAAGACCTTATTTTAAATACACCACTGGCCCACCATGAAGGTCAAAACGCGTCAGCGTATGGCACATCTATGAGCGTGGCCAAGAGCTGTTACTTACTGTAAAAATTGGCGCATATATATGTGTGGACTATCAATGATTAAAATCTATGCCTTCATGTGCGGGACAAGCTCTGACCACCTTTTAAAATAGGGCCTAGCAGTATCAGGTCATACTGCAGACAAGAAGGTGGAAATCACAATTTGCCCTATTAACATGAAAGTGTTGGACACTAGACATGTAATGTTGTCATTGTAAGTTTTTTTACCATGTCTTTTTATAAGTCTTTGTTTGATGTAATGCATTGTATATTGGTCTATATATGTTCTTTGTTTAAAATCAAAAAAGCACATGTACGATGTTTGGTTTGTTTTCACAAAAACCAACATTAATTGAATATGTAAGATGATAACTTGTATAGTTCAAGTTAGTTACTCTTTTCATGATCAACGTCATGATTAATTCTATTGGCGTGATCTAAAGTTTGTTGTGTACACACTTGAAGTATCTTTGAATTAATAGTAGTCAAGTCAATGAGGATTGGAGAAACAAGTTACTGGTTCTTCCTTCACAATAGCAACAGATCAGTGGTCTCGGGGGCATTTTCTTTATGATATAGCTAGTGGGCGTTCAGCACTGATTGTGCCACCCACACCAGTAGCCTTTTAATTGTGTCTCAGACCTGCAACTGCAGTGTTTGGGTGTCTAGTGTTTACCTGCCATGTTAACCTGGCAAGTGCACCAACCTGCAAGGCCCTAACCTTCCCTTTTCTTACAAGTAAATCACCCCTAAGGTATGCCCAAGTTACCCCATGGGCAAGGTGCAGTGTATGTTAAGGGTAGGACATGTACTAGTGTGTTTTACATGCCATTATATTGAAATGCTATGTATTTAGTTTTCCACTGATGCACAGACTAGCTCTCCCATATGATATCATTGGAGCTATCTTGTAACATTTGTAACTTTCAATTGGGAAAAGCAAGAGGTTTTGGAATTTAGGCTACCTGAACTCAGAATTTAATAACATATCTTTTAGTGAAGGTGGTTTTTAAATTATGTGTTTGCAAATTCCACTTTTAGAAAGTGGACATTTTCTTGTTTAACCATCCTGTGTGTCTCTGCCTGCTTGTGGATTAACAGTCTGGTTTTAGACTGACAGGGGCTGTTTGCGCATTCACTCCAGACAGTCACACAAAAGGAGCTGAGGTGTGCCCTACATGGGCTAAAGTGGTTGGAGGAATTGTCGTTGACACCTGAATAGGCTGTGGCTGCTCTGCACAATGCTGTCTCCACCTGCTGTAGTGAAGCTGTACAAGGAAGCACAGACTGGTTTTACTGAGCAAGAAAGACTTTCTGAACTAAGACTTCAAAGGGCAAAAAGGGGTATACGTATTTGACCTAAAACCCCAGAACTTTAGAATACGTCTGGAATCAAGAGGAACCTCTGCTAAAGAGAAGAGTTGAAGAGCTGTGAGGAGGAGAACTGTGCGTTTGATGTGTGTTGCTTTGCTGGGTTGGCCTGCAGTTGCTGCTTCTGCTTTGGGAGAGGACAAAGGACATGACTTTGCTGTGTATCATGCCTGTGAAGTTTCTCCAAGAGCTTGTGTGTGCTTGCTTCCTGTTATGAAGTCTCAGGGACACAAAAGACTTCCTGCAACTCTGCTGGTGCTGCTGGACTCTGCAATCTGTGAGTCCTACCCTTGCCTGAGGTGCCTCCCTTAAGTTAAAGGGCCTCAGAAGTCGGTTCTGCAGCTGATCTCTGTAAGAACCAGGACGAAGCAACGCAAAGCCTCTTGGAACCAACGATGAGAAGCCTCCACGATTTCCGATGCCCAATGACCCGAAGCCCCGCATAGCCTCACTGCGCAATCCCCAGCACTGACGCAAGATGACGCAAAGCCTCACAAAGTGACACATCTCCTCTGGTACGCAACACATCATATCTGAGCACCAAGTTTTTCCACGCATTACCCATAGGCCAGAACTGTCTTCGATTTTGATGCCTCGTTTCCCCCTACAGTTTGGATTTGACAAAACACTTCTCCTGCATGCAGCAGAACTGATGTATCTCCTCCCCAAGGACTCAGGAACTGGTGCATCACTGTATTTTACAATGCCTATGAAGCTATTTTGCCATGTCTTTTGGATGATGCCCATTTTTCTTAGGTATGGCATGTAGAGCAATGTGAAGTAGGTCCTGGATGGTGTTTTAGTATTGCCACACTATGTTGTGAGTAATAACAATAATGTCTGTGTGTATTGGTATAAACTTGAGTGATGACCAGTTCCTGATCATTTATTGCCTTTTTCCTGTCCTGGCCAACTCGAGGTGCTGCATCATTATGCCTTCCTGTTACAGAGAGTGCCCGGGGATTCAGCGGGCATGTGTGCCTGTTTTGTCTGGCCCGGGCACTTTGGAATTACAGAAGGGGGCGCAGACACTTGTGCTGCACCTTCTGTCCTACAGATAGCACTGTGTACATGTAGCACCAGCGCTATCATTTATGGGGCATGCCCTGATTTGCCTGGGGGTGTGGCCCATGCAAATGAGGGAATCACTTTGCCTACGCGTCCGTGTCATATAATGAATGCAGGCACAGAGGCAAACATGCCCTTTCAGTGCGCCTTCTAACGGCAGCCCTTTGATGGGGTCCCATGGACCACCCAGACATCTCCTTCTGGTGAGTGACTTCACCCGCCTGCATGAGGATCTCTCTCCCGTCTTGGAAGTGCAGGTGTGTTGCCGCCTGCACAGTGAAACACAGGGCGGCTTTGTAGCTGCTGCTTCGCATTTCACTTGAATGTGTTGCCCTGACGGAAGCGTGACTTTGTGACTGCCCTGAAGGCAGCGATTTCACCATAATAGGGCTCCCTTTCCCTGGTTCCGCCTGTCGCACCTATTTTATGGTGGCGCAAACAGAGAAAGTGTGCTCATATGACAATACGGACCCAGGTGAGCCTCCATGTGTATGAGATTGAGGTATTTGCCCAGGTTGTTTGAAGTACTGTAGTCCATAGCCTTCATTGGGGGATATTGATGTTTGTTATGTGTAGGTATTTTATTTTATTTGTTTTATTATATTTTATTTTATTTTATATTATTTAATTTTAGATTGTGTAAAATGCTGCCTTTCACCAAGCCCAAGAATGGAGTACGAGCCTGTTGAGGCACTTGGGGAAACATCAAAGACAAATCTTAAAGACACAAAATCCCTATAACTATCGATTCATCATCATTTTGATGAACACAAAGAACTAAGTTAGTGTGTTAGCAAATACTCTGTAATTAGACTGTTAAATTTGTATTCGAGCACTGAAAATCAAATATATTCTTGATGATATAAATATACATTAAGAATAGACATACAGAAAACTTGACAGTCGTATAAAATGAAAGAAATATAAATTCACACAATTATATAAACAGAAACATCAATTGAAAAGGCCACATAAGTTAATAACAAAACCATCAAACAAACGTACACAAAAATGCACAAAAATTGTGGTGTACTAATCTTTTTTTTACCAGGGGTTATTTTTCACAGTTCTCTAACAAGCAGTCTTACTTTAATGTAGGCCCAGAGAAGAGTGTGTTGGTATTCCTAAAATCCTCTATGATTTGGGGTCCAACTGTCCATTTAGGTACATGAGGACTGTCCTATGGTACTGTAACCTTGCTTCATTCACAATGAATAATGCCAACGTGACACTCCTTTGGGATGAGCTTTACGTCTGAGTGCATCCTCAGAGCGCTAAGATTATTTTGTTAAGAGAACACTGTAAATATAATTATTAGACTAATCAATGTCAATACTTTGTGAATTAGTTCACAATATGTTGATAAAAAGGAAGGGATTCAAGTGCATACCTATGTCTTTTCATTACCCAAACAGTGCAGAGGAAATGTGTACGCCAAAAAGTAATCATTGTGTACTTAGTAGGTATACAGCTTATAACATGTCACAAAAACACAGAAAAGAAGTGTAAAGAACACAGTCCAATTAATAGATGTGTTATTACTTATGCCAGTAGTGAAAGACGAGGGTCTATCCAGGCATGAGTTAGATCCGCAAGAGTAGGAGGTTAGACCATACACATCTATCAAGTTCCTAGTGTTTGCGCCATGGAAGATATGTTATGTGTGCTATGAAGAGATCAGGATTAGCTACCCAGAGTGAGCAGCATTGGGAAAGTGCCACCTAGATGACAAAGTGAAATACCCCTAAGCAAGTGAATCGCAGTCTGTAGTGACAATGTTATCATCATGCTCTGGCATCTCTTTATATCTGAAATATCTTGGTTACCCATATATGACTTTCTGGGGACAGAGTGGTCTACAGAGAGAATCATGAGACATGCAGTTCAGCATCCCAGTGAATGAAATATCCTTATTTACTTCTATATATCTTTGAAGATGGATCATATTACTAAAATTATTTGAGTTTTTGCAATTGGAGGATGTACTACACATTCAAAGTGCATTTTGTTTACTGTTGCTTACAACCCTTTTGTTGTTATTCTTTTTTTTTTTTTTAAATAGTGCCAATGTGGGGTTGAATACAATGTGTACCCCGGTAAAGAAGGGGTAGTGCCCTCTAGGTATCCATAAGCCCATGCAGCCAGGCGAGTTCCAAAATGGGGGCCCTTGTCTTAGACATACATGAGCTAGCAAGTTGATTGGTTGAATCTATAGTGCAATCAATCACACAGTTAATATTACCCATAACTAGCATTTTGCCAAACCAAACTAATAGATCCAAAAAGAGCATGTTCCACAGCTCACGGTCATCTACAGTTGGCCCATAAACTGCGCAGATTACACATTTCTGGCCAAATACTATAAGCTGAGCAGTCACCTATTTGCCCCTTACATCAGCTGCAGTACTTAGAGTCTTAAACTCCAAGCTCTTTGCGACCAAACTAGCAACACCTCGATAGGAGTAATTTGTAGCATACTCACATCTACAATATAACCAGGCTGTTTAAATAGATGGAGATATTTATAGGCCAGGTATGTCTTTGTTAGTGATATTATATGTGGGTTGTATATTTTAATCTCCTCCCATACCAGCTGTCTTTTGGAGGAGGAATTAAGGCCAGAAACATTCCAACACATACACTTTAATCTAGTCATTGATGTACTAATTCCACCGTCAGCAAACCCAACCCGCCCTAAGAAGCCAAAAGACTTATGCACCTCCAGTCATATCAACTTATAATGCAGCCTCTGATATGAGTGACTAGTTTGACCCCTTTAAAACTCCAACCAGCAGTGCGCTAAAATGTCATCAGCATAATCTTGGCGGTAAACCCCACCCAGAACTACCCCCTGCCTGCTGCAGGAATCCCCCATTTCTGGCCAGGGAAACCCTCGCCACCCTTAAGCTGTTGATGGTTGTAGCAGCCCTAAGATGCCACCACCCCCACACCCATCGAGCAATTGCCAACCCCACAAACTACCCTAATTGACCTGTGAAATACAGAGATAAAGCTTTCAAAATAAAGCAGCCCAATAAAAAATGTGCGAGCAGCCGGACCCTTAATTTTCACAAATATGCTCTACTAAACTGTCTCCACAGCAGACATTTCAACAGTCTGAGTCTCAAGCCCTTGGTTATCAATTTGAAGGTATTAAGTCCAAATGTAGCATCTTGTTCGGTAAAACATATCTGGGCCCGCCCATTATGAATCATTTTGAGCCTTGTTGGTTCCTGCAAAAAAACGTGAGCTCCAACTGCCTTCAAAAGATCCATCAGTTGGCGTAGTTTCCATCATCTGTCCATTGGAGACTTGCTGAGATCTGAATGAACAAAGATTGGCATGGCATCCACTGCCACCAGTAGAGCTGGACAGACTTTCATCAAAATCACTTGCCTCAACAAAAAATTGCCTGGGTATATTAAGATTGGACGAGGTTTGTGCCGAATGCGACTCAGTGAGAGTCCTATGGATGGCTCAATTTATTGACAGCTGATGCGCCCATTAATCTGTGAGTCCACGTCCCAGCCCATGAGGTCAAGAAAGGTTTTTCCAAACAGCTGCACTGTGTAACCCCTCCTTCCCTTCCAGTATGTGTCTGAACAAAGCATAGCTGCAGAAGATAGCTCCATGCTAAGTGGCCTTTCACCCCTAGCCGGTAATTGAGCTTTCATGTTGGTAATAGACAAGCGAGAAACTATAGTTCTTACTTTGCCTTTAGACATTACCCAGTCTTGCAATGGAGTACCCTTAAAGCTACTACTGGCAGCACGGGTTTTAGCCTAAAAGGCCTTCCAATTGTCAGGTTAGCACCCTTGCAGTGCCTAGTTTGTGCTTTAAGGTTACCACAGCTGTTTTAAGACCGTCGACTAGTTGATCGTGTACTGGAAGCCTCCTCGGCAACACTCATCCGCTATCAGATCAACCTCTTCATCCGAATGTATGACGTTACAACGAATTCCGTTGCAACGCATGCCTTTACCACGCATGCGTTACAACGGAATTCATTTACCACGCATAACCTTTACCTCGACTACTTGCGTGGTGACATCATACGTCATTAAGAGGAAACAGATTTTTTTTTCCGATTTCTCATAAACGACGCTGATTATGTGCAGATCCCAACGTGACTTCTGGTGAGTTTTTTTATTTGGGGGGAGACCCCCCAAGGCCCCCCCGTTTTACTTTTTACCTTTACCACATATGCCTTTACTACAAACCTCGTAGTAAAGGTATGCATGGTAAAGGCTTTAGTGGTAACCACGCATGCGTTGTACTGCATG
The DNA here is from genome assembly GCF_964261635.1 of Lissotriton helveticus. NCBI lineage: Eukaryota > Metazoa > Chordata > Amphibia > Caudata > Salamandridae > Lissotriton > Lissotriton helveticus. Next base: position 337,903,610 of record NC_136063.1, on the reverse strand, counting down.
CGTGGTTAAAGATTTCGTGGAAACGGCTTCGTTGTAAAGGCCGTTTCCCCTTCATCCATCAAAGAGCAATCTGCATCACCCGAGGTGCTGCCACTGCTATTGGCAGTGATAGAATATTATTAATTTCAGTGGTATTTTGTATTGTGGATGAGTCACAGGTTTCCATAACTTCAGTGTTTCCCACTGACAAAGCAACAGGTAGCTCAGGAGTGCTCCCAGGTTTGTCCACTAAACCCACCAGGGCTGAAGCAGTTTCCGTCACCGGGGAGTTTAAAGGAATCGTAGGGTCTGAAACCTCTTGAAGCACGAGCTGTGAAGCGCTGCTACTATGCTACACCACAGATGATCCTCAGACACCTGCCTCTAATACAATGTTGCTTTCAGAGTAATACAATGTTGCTTACAGAGAACTCAGTGGCAGCAGACCATCCAGGTACGATGATTCTTCTCTCAGGTGTTGCCACCAAAGAGGTCTCCTCTCCGGCAGCCAAATACTCCTTTTTTTAAGTTTAAAACGAATGAAGTTTATTGAGCAAAAAGAGATGTCAATACAATAAAACAAGTGATATTAAAAAAGAAGCAAAACAAGTCAGAGAAATATTGCATAAATATCAACACAAAATAAAATACATTGAATATGAAAATCAAGTGAGAGCTTACATTGGAAAGGAGAAAAGGAAAATAGTAGTGGAATCTGGTAAATATGAAAATAATTAGGAACGATAAGGTCAATCAAGGAGGTTTGGGGACTTCTTGCTGAGTAGGTGACAAATGAAATGAAGCCTTAGCAGAAGCATCAAGGTATACCGTTATAGGGAGCCATAGAATGGTGCGTTTCATTGCCATATGAGGAGGAAAAACAAAAGCAGTATCCAGCCTATGGTTATGACAAACATTATACCACCACGCTCTAATTGAGATATTCGTGAAATCTTTCCAGTTAGCAGTGATTTGTTGGAATGCGACTGCTATCAGTAAATCAATAATTCGTACATCAAAAGTAACATGGTCCCAACATGGGGAGAGACTACCAAGAAAAATGTGGATAAAAGTAAAAGGGATTTGGGTGTGAAAGATGTCATTAATTTGGGTCCAAATTCGCTTCCAGAAGTCATGAATGATTGTGCAGGAGAAAAGCATGTGAAATAAGGTAGCAGTGGGAGTGGACCAGGACCAACAGAGGTCAGGAACAGAGGAAAATCTGTTGTGAAGTAAATGTGGTGTAAAAAGGAGCCTGTTATGAATGAAAAATAGAGTTTGGGTTAAAGCGGCAGATCTGGAGGATTTGCGAATTTTAACCCATAACTTATCCCATAATGAAGTAGGCCAGGAAGTGTCAAAGTCACATTCCCATTGCTCTTCCACTTTAGACTTTAGGCGAGGCAAAGGCGTGGAGCGAAGGTATGCATAAATAAGGGAAGCCTTGGAATGAACAGCCAGAAAAGAGTGAAGTTGTGAAGCAGGTGTAGAAGACGAAGAGAGATTGGGAGAATGCAGAAACTGGGTATAAGTGGGCATGATTGCGTCCGTTAGTATAAGATAATTACGGGCAAATGAGGCAGGTAAATCAAAAGAGAGGCGCAACAAGGGAAAAGATAGAAAGGTGGAATGAGAGAAGAGTTGGGAAACCCAAATTAAACCCTTTTGCCGCCAAGATTGCCAGTAGAAAGGTTTGCTATTGATAAGGATATTTTTATTGTGCCAGATAGTAGAGGATAAGAAATCAGCAACAGAGGAAGGAGGAGTTGGGGGGGAGGCTAAGAGTATCTTAGCTGTGAGTTTATGTATGGGTGTGGATAGTAACTGTGGTTTGAGGGAGAAAGATAGAAATTCAGCAAAAGTAAAAGGAGAAAGAGAGAGACGTTCTACAGTAACCCAAAGAGGACAAGGTTCAGCAGGGTCTCGCAACCAGAAGGAAGCCTGGCGTAAAAGAAAAGCCTTGTGATAGGTCGGGAAATCAGGAAAATTGACACCTCCTTCAGATTTAGGACGTGTCAACCTGAGAATAGACATTCGGGGTTTCTTGCCTGACCATAAAAAAGAAAAATAGAGTTAATCTTCCTAAAGGACTTCATGGGAATAGGAACAGGAATGTTGGAAATGGTGTACAAAACAATGGGAGAGAGCATCATTTTAATAGTATCAAGGCGTCCCCACCAGGAAAGATAGAGTGGGTGCCATTTGGTAGTGAGATCAGTCAACTTCTGGATACATTTGTTGAGGCAAAGTGAAACCGTGTCCTTGATGGAGGGAGTGACGTGCAAACCTAAATATTTGATATGAGAAGAGCTCCAGGTGAAATTAGAATCAGCAAAATCTGGTTTGAAGGTGTATTTGGTGAGGGGTAGAATTTCACATTTATCATTGTTCAACTTATATCCAGAAATCAGTGAGTACTCACGAACTTCAGAAAGAAAGGAGGGGATAGAAACAGTGGGATTAGAGATAAAAAGCAAAATGTCATCAGCGTAAGCAGCAAGCTTGATGTGAAAATGTGATGTCTGAAAGCCATGAATGTCAGGGTTTTGTCTGAGTTTGGAAAGGAAAGGTTCCAAAGCTAAATTAAAGAGAAAAGGGGACGGAGGGCAACCTTGTCGAACGCCTCTGCCCAAGTTAAAAAAGGAGGAAACCAGACCATTTGCACAAACCACTGCTCTAGGATTGGAATAAAGAAAGGAAATTAGGGAGATAAATTTGGGACCAAAACCAAACCATTTAAGGGCAGAGAAAAGATAAGTCCATTCTACCCTATCGAACGCTTTCTCTGCGTCCAGGGCAATAGCTGCCAGGGAGTCTGGAAAGCGTGAGGATTTGGACAAAACATTAAAAAGAAGCCTGGTGTTATCAGTAATGAAACGGCCTTTAACAAAGCCAGATTGCTCGGGGCCAAGCAGTTCAGGTAAAAGGGAGTTCAATCGGGCTGCGAGGGACTTAGCATAAATCTTATAGTTAATGTTGACAAGGGAAATTGGTCTATAATTTTTACAATATCGAGAATCTTTTCCTTCTTTAGGAATAATACAAATGTGAGCATCAGCAAAGGTACCTGAAGAGCCACCCAGGGTAACAAAGGAATCTATAAGAGAGTGTAACTTGGGAATTAGCAATTTGGAGAAATGAAGATAAAACTCGACAGTAAAACCGTCAGGTCCCGGAGCTTTATCTTTTTTGAGGGAATTGAGAGCAGAAAGTAACTCCTGCTGGGAAACATCCAATTCCAAAGAGGTTAAGTCAATGGGGAAATGGTCTGGTTGATGAATGGTAGAAAAAAAGTCAGAAAGAGATTGAGAAGTAGGATGAGTTTCAGAGGAATAGAGGGTTGAATAGAAATGAGAGAATTCATGAAGAATATCAGTGTCTTTATGTCGAGGAACATCATTTGCATCAAATATAGATTCAATATTGAGCTTATTATGCTTAATTTTCAAATAATTTGCTAGAATTTTCCCTGCTTTATTTTTCCCACCATAACATTTTGAGCTAGATTTCAATAAGTAAAGAGAGGCATCCTCTGTAGATTTCTTGTTGAATTGCAATTTAGCATCAATAAGCGCTGTCAAACTTTCCTTTGAGTGAGAAGTATAGTAGGAGTGTTCCAAACTCTTAATCCTTCGGAGTAGGTCACTAGTATGTTTACGTGCATCCTTCCGTTTTGCAGAAACAAAACGAATGATGAAATCCCTAGCCGTGGCTTTGAAAGCATCCCAAATTGTGTGGGTAGGAAGAGAAGGAGTATCATTGAAGGTAAAATATTCATTAAAAAAGTCGGTAAAAGAGGTGGTAAATTTGGGATCTAAAAGTAGGGAGTTATTGAAACGCCATCTCTTTGGACCAGTGGCTTTGGGTAGGATATCAATATTAATATGGATAGGAGCGTGATCAGATAATAGGATAGGACCAATTTCTGCATGAGAAAGGGATTGCGCAAGATGATGGGATACAAAGATATAATCAATACGTGATTGGGAGTGATGGGAGGGAAAATAGAAGGTAAACTCTTTGGTAGTTGGGTGGCATAAACGCCAGGCATCAATATGTTTATGCTGTGAAATAGCATGAGTGAAGAGTTTATGGGGCTTGTTTGGGATAAAGGAGGTCTTGGAATTTCAGTCTAGGAAAGGATCGAGAGGTTGGTTACAATCCCCTGCTAAAATGAAATGATCATCTACGAGACACGTGATGCGAGTAGCCATCTCATGCCAAAAATTCGGATGACCACCCGTGGGGGCATAAATATTAAGAAGGGAGAGTGGAACACCCCTTAAGGAAAGCTTGACAAATGACCATCTACCATCAGAGTCCGAGTCAGTATCTAAAATGGAATATGTTAGAGACTTACGAATAAGAATAGCGACCCCATTCCGCTTACCATCCCCAGGAGCAAAATGTACCTCTCCCACCCAACCTCTTCTAAGCTTAGCAGATTCTGCGTCAGTTAAATGAGTCTCTTGTAGAAAGGCAAAATCTACATTCAATTTAGCAAGGTGAGAAAGGATACGTTGTCTCTTAATAGGGGAATTAAGACCTTTAACGTTCCATGAAACAATACGTACTGACATTAAAGAGACAGAAAATAGAAGAAACCATTACAATAAGAGCGAACCTCATGAGTATGAAAAATACATGAAGAGAGAAGAAGAAAAAGCAAAGAAGATGATAAAGCAGAAAATAGATGAGCAAAAAGAAATTGAAAATGGAAGAGAAAAAGTGACATCTCGAAAAATAGAACAAGAAGAAAGGGTAAAAGGGAAAAGGAATTAAGGATAGGAGCGGAAGTGAACATGTCAATAAGGGAAGGAAATGTACTTACAGGTAGGAAAGGTAAAGGAACACAAGCTGGAAGGGGAACCAAACGTAGAAGACGGGGGGGTAGAACCAACTGGAGGAGACAAGACGGTCAGGGCTTGCGAACCGCCCGGCTGGGGAAACACGAAACATAATGTCTAATCTGTAAAAAGAAGAGGAAAGCGTTAGAGGGAGAGAACAACAATAAAAAAAAACAGATAAACTACGCGAAGGACATATCAATAAGGCAATATACGTAAAAGGGGGAGAATAAACAATGGGCATTATAAAAAACAAGAGCAGCAGGAAAAAAGGTAGCAAAAACAGGAAGCAGAAGCAACTGTAATAGAAGTAAAAAACCTGTAATAAAAGTAATAAGAGTAATAAACCTATGCATGAACTTATGCATAGAGCGCTAGACTATAAGTGAGAAATAACAACTTTAGCCACAGAAGTCAAGGAGGGAATGCAGAATAGGGACCAGAAGTATCCATGTTAGCTGCTTGACAGGAATTCAGGAAACTCTGGAGTCGTATAGGATCCTCGTAGGTCGTAGTCTTGTTGTTGTATGTGACCCTAAAGAGACAAGGATGGAAAAGTCCATAGCGAGCACCAATGGATCGAAGTGCAGGTCTCATGTCCAAAAAGGCTTTGTGGCGAGTGGCCGTAGCTCTAGCATAATCCTGCGCAAAAAACAAGGAGGATCCAGACCACGTGAGGCGAGGAGAGGCTCTAGCTGCTGAAAGGACCTTAAGAAGATCGGTGTATTGTAGGAAATACATGATGACACCTCTAGGCTTCACCAAAGGAGAAGCAGAGGAAGGGGCTTGGCCGAGCCTGTGAGCCCTTTGTATATTGAGCATGGTATCTTCCGGAAGATGTAGAAGTTTGGGAAGAAAGGACTTGAAGAAAGCGATAGGGTCACTCCCCTCGCAGCCCTCCTCAAGGCCGTAGATTCGTAGATTATTGCGCCTATTTCTGTTCTCAAGGTCTTCCACCTGCTTTTGAAGAGAAGAGATCTGGGAATGCATGTGCGCAGTCTTAGCGGAGGATTCCTGAAGAGAAGATACACTGTTATGTTATGTTAAAATGCGTTTGTATAGCGCACGGCTACTCTAAAAGAGTGTCCCGGCGCTTTCCACAGTCAGCTACAGTGTAAAAACATAACATGAAAAACAGATCCCAGAAGCAGGAAGAAAGAAAGATCCACCTAAACAGAAAGATTAAAAAGCCAAGTTTTCAGGTTCCTTCTAGATTGAAGCAGATTGGAAGTGCTGCGAAGTGCCAATGGAAGCGAGTTCCACAACTTGGAGGCCTTGAGGCTAAAAGAGCGCCCCCCCGTCCGGGCCTTCCTCACCCGTGGGACCACCACAGTAAAAAGGGATTCAGAACGCAGAGAGCGTGCAGGACGATAAAAGGCCAATCTCTTCTGCAAATATCCCGCACCTGACCCAAAGAGAGCTTTGTGTACCAGCGTCAGGGATTTAAACATAATCCGTTTCCGGATTGGCAACCAATGCAGCGTCTGCAGCAGCCCAGAAGCCCGTGTTCGTCTATGCAGACCAAAGATCGCACGGGCTGCGGAGTTCTGTGCCACCTGCAGGCGCTGGACCAGATAGTCCGGTAGGCCTAAAAAGAGGGCATTGGCATAATCCAGCCTGGATCCGATTAGCGCCTGCACTGTGATCCGTCTGTGCTCCGCAGATAGTAAAGGAAGAAACTTGCGGAGCATTTTTAGAACACCGAAGCAAGTGCCGGACAGGCCGAGGACATGCGCTCTCAGAGAGAGCTTGTTGTCAAGCCTAACACCGAGGTTCTTGGCGACCTGGGAGGACTGCGCCGGAGGGCACATTGCGGCCGGCCACCACTGCCGCCATTCGGGATCGATGTCACAGCCGAAGAATAAAACCTCCGACTTGCTGGAGTTGGCCTTCAGGCTATTACGCTGGAACCAGCCGAAGACCATATCCAGACAGTCCCGAATTCTCTCCCCATCAAATGGCTGATCTTTGCCACAAGTGAAGAGGAGTTGCGTGTCGTCGGCGTAGGACACGATCTGGGCTCCACAGGCCTCCACCGCAGCCGCCAGAGGGGACATAAAGATGTTGAACAATGTCGGGTTCCGCAGATGCAACCCGTGCCTCCATTTGAGCCCAGTTGTCGGTGAGGACCTGTAGTTTAGCATTGGTCTCTTCCGTAAAAGGGCGGAGTGCCCTTATCTCTTCCAACAACAAGTCAATAGAAGCAGAAGGAGTAGAAACAGAGGCAGATGGCGAGGGGGGATCCTTTTTCAGTCGCTTAACTGTGTTCTTCCCGTTAGATTGAGGTAGGGAATCCACGGTCGGTTTCGGCATGAGCGCAGGAAGTTCTTGAGAAGCTTCTAGTTGGGCCAAAGCTGAGAAGACCTTTGAATTTTTGATATAAGTGTGCTTCGAGGTTTTGTTGGCGCAAGCCGTTGTAAGTTTGCCCATCAGGATAGCAATCTTCCCAGAAGCATATGCAGGTGATGAGCAATAAAAGAGAGAAAAGACCTCTTAATTGCCAGAAGCAGCAGTCACCATTACGAGAGAAAAGTGAAGAACAACAGCAGTGACGGGTTGAAAGATTGAAATCACTTCTTCATATAGGTGGAAAAATAGCATAAGCAAGAATCAGAAACAAGAAAAACTTAGATCGAAAAATGAAGGAGCCATCCGCAACAGGTGACAGTCTCTTATCCGGTATAGTCAGGTAAACGCATAGAACATACTGTGCTGAGAAAAAGCATAAATAATTGGCTGCCAGTGAAAAGGATATCAAAACAAAAACCAGTCAGCAGGGTCCCAAAAACAGCTGTAGAGCGTAGAAGAGGCAAATGAAGCGGTATAGCACAGGTAAATCTCGACTAAAGGAGCCAGAAAATGCCAGGACGACAAAATGGCCGCTTATGTGGAGATGACGAAAAAGAGAAACAAATGCCTCTAGGAAATAGCAATGAGGGGCTGTTCCAGCCAAAAACAGTCATTAAACATGCACATGGGACCCACCATGAGGGAGAAGAATGATTCCTGGCATTGCAGAGGATTTTGTGAAAGCGCCGGTGGGATGTCCGTGAGGAGCGTTACACGGAGGAACTGTACAAAATGGTGACCGCGGCCGTCATGGAGCCGCGTCTCAAACAACGTTGGTCAGAAAAGGTCGCAAACGACCAAAGAAGCTCACTCAGCGGGTCGCATCTTGCTCCGGGTACCTTCCGACGATAGAAACCTCCTCTTGTGTTGAAGCAAGCCAACGCGGTCCGGTTGTTTTCCCCAGCCGCGGCAGAGCGCTTACGCCGGCAACGCCATCTCCCACGGGCGCTAAGCCACGCCCCCAGCCAAATACTCCTTGAAGCAGGCTGGCTGCCATGCCTATCCCTAGCAGCTTCAGTACTCTCCAGCCCACTTGAGAGGTACAGCCTTCCACAGCGATTGATAGCAAACGGGGTGCGCTGTCAATGGTTTCAAGACTACCCACTTGTGAGCATGTCTGTGCTGAGCCGCGAGCTCCATGCCCACCTCAGAGCACATTGGAGTGTGGCACCGCCATGTTCCTTCCAGAAAGCCAGTGCTGGTAGCCTCCATACACAGTCTGCGGGAGGCTGCAAGCTAGTGCCAGGTAGCAGCAATGAACCCAGTAACAGAACTGCCACATAGACATATCCCCCTTGTCAATGAAAATGAAGATCCACAGTCCGTCGTCGATATTTGCAGCTGGATAGCTTTTATGCAATCAGCTTGTGCTCGGGAGGGGGGAGGGGGCAGGTGAGAGCAGCAGGTATCTCTTTGCAGAACAAAGTCATATGGAAGAGACCCATGTTGACATCAAATAGTTGTAGGTTTAACAATAAGTGGTTCAAAAATAACATATTCAAAATTAAGAGAAAGTCCATAGTTTGGTGTAGGTAATGTGATGTACAGTGATGTCCAGAAATATTTGTCTAATTGCTTTGAATTCATTCAGACCCTTATTGGTAGTGCAAATATGTAGTATTATTAAAGTCTGTTGTCTCAAAAGGGCTGACACCACATTCTCCATGCTTTTGATTTTACACTGAATGGTTGTACTGCAGAGGAGCTGTCAGGATTTTGCAACGGATATATGATTTGTGCTGTCCAGTCCTTTTCAGTCCTTCCCTGCCTGTTTTTTTTTACAAAATGTGCTTTTTCACGCCAACAGATAATACAATACATAACATTTTTGGTGTTACAGTTTGTGAATTCTAAATATCTGATGGTCATTTTGATGTAAGTGAATTTTTCACCCTCCACCCTGCATACACAGTCTAGAAAATTGACACATTTGTTATGTTCTCCTATTGGGGTTAGGCCAAGTAAATTCATAGTGTTCCTTGTTGAAATATACAAGATTGTCTCTCAGATTCCTGTATCTTTTGGGGGCATATGTTGGTGGATCTTTAAATTGGTCCTGGCTTGAGACAAATGCTAATACCTTTTTATATCACTCTTTAGTTCATTGCGTTAACGTTGAGACACATTCTATAATGCAGTGTTTCATAGTGAGCACAATTCTGTTTTTGTGGGCCTCTCCCTGAGCTTGTTAAATAGTATCCTTGCATTGTAGAGGTAGTTGTTATTTTTATAAACTCTTTGATGGCTCTGTAGAACTGACTGTATAATGTATGTATTCTTGTATAATGTATGAAAGTGATTCTGTCTGTTTCTTTTGTGTGCAAAGTGGTATATAGAAGCCTAGCTTTATGTTTAATTATGAAGTCCCATACATGTATTTAATTGTGTCTGTGGTGAATTGTGAATTTGATTTTGGGGGCCTTGTGTTCATCCATTATGTAAAATTCCTCAACTCCTCTTCATCACCTTTCCAAATCATAAAAATCATTGACAAAGCCAATACATCTGTCATCCCTTTGACAATTCTTGTTTTGTCATTGTTTTTGCAAACCTTTATTGTTTGGGGAGCTGCCAGGTGTTTATCATAGCACTCACAGGCACGAAAGAGAACTACTACAAGTTTGAAAAAGAAATAGATTTGTACTCATTTAGTAGCACATCTATGTGCAGGAACAATACTCTTGAGTCTACAATTAAAGAATGTTCTGTCATCTTCATAGACCGTCTGAAATACTTGGGAGATTTTAGTTGCATTGGGACAAAATGGTCAAGGATCTAGAAGTTGCTTGCAAACAAAACCTTTGAAATGAAATTAAAAAAGAGTTGGAACTTATTAAGGAGCTAGAGGACACCATCAAAAAGAATACAATAATATCTGAGGAGAACGCCCTCTTATCCAGGATCGAAAAAGAGATTAGTGAATTTAAAACAACAACTGAGAGCTTGAAACAGACACAGTTATGGAAGGATGCGACAAGTTTCTCGTTCTAATGGGTGTACCCATATCTTCAAAAAGGTTATTATAAACAACGAGAGAACACCAATATATTATCACAGTGCCAAGGATGCAGCGAAAGGAGGTTCATCAATTTGTCGGAGAGTTCATCATACTCAGACAGTACCAGTGACTTTGAGCTGTCAATTAACAGTTTTGAAGGTCAAAATAGAGGCCATATTTTAGGACAAGCCTGGGGGTGAGGATGTGGTAAACCATGAATGAATCTGGACCAGGGTACGGGGGAAATTAGGACAAGGAGACAAGTCTACAGATGGGGAAAAGGGAGTTAATCCTCATCTACAACCGATGAATTAGACCATTTGATGATACAGAAACCAATATTTTGAGATAAGGATTGTTGTTTGAACGCATATCAAAGCCAGATTTTATTAACATAAAATTATAAGATTGGAATTATTACAATGTGACAGAAAACTATGCATGAAAGTGTTCTTTTCAACAAATGATAAGCCTTCCACACAGGATTCACTGGTCTGAAAAAAATGTCTATGTTTACCGTGTGAGAAGAAATGTGCCCATGGAACTGTTAGTCTTTGAGAAATTCCACAAGAGGCAGATAAAACTGAGAACCAAAGCAGATATGTAAAACACAATCTCCTGAAGAATGTAACACAAGCTCTCCTAAATCTAAAATCTAAATAAGATGTTATCATTATACCGGCAGATAATGGAGGAGCAATTGTGGTAATGGACAGACAACACTATGAAGAGGAAATAACGTCTCAACTGTCTCAAGAGAGACATTACAGAAGAGTAATTGTTGACCCGTCACCATCCATTAGGAAGAAAATCATCTCACAAATCATGGAAATAGAGATCGAAGGCAGATGGCTTACGATCAAATATAAAGAATTTCCAATCAGTAAACAGACTAGAACACGGGTAATATACACCTCACTTAAGATTCATAAAGATCCAGTCTATCCACCAAGCTGCCCAATTACATCTGGAGTAAAATCATTATTGGGCATTTGCAAAATATTTTTCCGACTTTATGAAACTATTGATTACACAGATCACCTGCTAAGTGAAAGATACCATGACAGTATAAACAGACTTGATAATAAAGAATATGATGAACAGGAAGAAATATTAATAACTCTGGATATTGTCAGCCTCTACGTAGACATTACCCAAGAAGAGCCTTTGGAATCGCATGAGGTACCAACAAGTTTCAAATGATCTTTAGCCCAAATGTGCCTGAAATTTTTTGTTCAATCAGCAATATTCTATATGGCCGGGATGCCCACCACCCCCTCCCAACACATATCCCCAAGGATGGGAAGTCGGACAATTGTTGAAACTTTTGGAAGACGGGAGGGAGTCACCCTCCCGGCCGTATTTATTAAAATATTAAACAAAATTTAAAACATTAAATAAAAGTTTCATCATTATGCATTATGTACAATTTGTCATTTATTACATTTCGATGCAGTCATGTACTTTTGGCTAACATCCTGAAAATGCATACACTCTAATTCAAATTGTACATCCTAGCATTAAGGGCCAACGGCAAGGTCTTAACCGGTGTCAGATCTCTACTACCAACTCCCGCCCTCACTGTGTGAGCGGCGCATGCGCAGAGGGCTCTACCCTCATTGCCAACTGTAACTTCCCCCCAACCCCACACTCTCTATCAGCCGTCGCGGATATCCGGCCCCCGGGAAATTAGTAAGGAGGGGCATATAACCGCCTCCCCCCCTGGGAGGGGCCCATGGCCATCTCCCCCTAGGCGCCCCATCCTTAGTGGGTGCCGCCTCCCCGTGGAAGGGGCCAATGGCCGTCTTCCCCCGGGCGCTCCCATCCATTGTGGGTGGCGCCCCACTCTAGGGACCTTTAAATTACTGCTCACCGATCATGACCTTACCGCCACAGACCGGATAGTTGACCGACGATCTGGTCCCCCCCAACTCCTCCTATAGGTCATGCTTCCTCAAACCTCTTAGCCATGCAACAAAGTCTCCTATGAGTAAATCATTCCCCTCCCTGGATAGGTGAACCCCATCATTCAGATACATTTGGTCACCCCGGATACACCCATGAGGAATGACATGCAACTGTGCAGAACGGAACAGTCTACCAATCTTATTATTGACCCGTTTAACTGAATGGTTCAGAGCTGACACCGAAAGGCCCCCCTGCCACCTCCTTCTAGGAATCATGTGGGACCAGGCAATCGTGCACCCCGGGACTCTTTTAGCCAACCAGCTAACAGCCGACAAGATTCGTTCAAGTAACACTCGTCTCCCCAGTGTCACCAAATCGTTGCCTCCCAGGTGTACTATGACTATAGATGGCGGTGACCTATGCCGCCCTAAAAGTCCCTCAAAAAACAACTCAAATTTGTCAAAAACGAGCCCACCTTTCCCATGGAAAGCCACTCTGAACCCGTATTCCCCAGGTGCGTGAATCGCGTCACCTTCTTTGAATACGTCACCGGCACGCCTCACGTATGAGTGGCCCACGACCCATACCATCCTCACTCCAGTCGGTGATCTCTGACCGCTGGTCTCTTGATGCAGGGTCGACCTCCAATTCCGCCCTGCATGGCAGGCTCGCGAAACTGCAAAGTAAACAAAAGACAGAAAACGTGAGTGCATGTCAATTGATCACTTACAACATGTGCAAGCGCACATACCTCTTGAAGCAATTCGAGGACCAACGGCCCAATTGTTTCACTTCCTCGGCACTCTGACCCCTGGCTGTAGCCTCAGTAGCAGCCCCTATCCTGAAAGAGTGGGTCCCAAAATCGCACGGGTCCATGCCCGCGTCAGCGATTGCCAGTGCCAGCACCCTCTGAAACTGAAATCTCGTCAGTGGGGTGACATCCTTGTGTCGGAGCAAGCTCCCCCCCCAAGCGGCCGCTCTTAGCGCCAAATAGTCTTCCACACACTTCAAAGGACAGACGGGGGACCCACGCTTGCGCTGTACGACCACACTATCTCCCGTAGCCCCCTGGTCAGTCTTGGACATGGCTATCATGATTACCATCGAATCACCCCTTATCTGGATGTGATCCCTGCACAAACCTCCCTCCATATCTCTCTTGTTCCTTGCGACAAGCTCGCTCACCCTCATGGCCCCATGGAATGCCAATGTGAACGCTGCCCGGAACAGAACTGCTTCGTAATGGGAGGAACACGTCTCATCCAGCTTTGCTAAAAGCAGAGACAGTCTGTCTAAGCCAATCGGGTGCCTCGTATCTCTCTTGCGACCCTCAAGGCGCTGCCAGCCGCGAAGGGCTTTCTTCACCAAAAAAGAACCTGTAGGGTCTTCTATGCCGTGTACCTGGGCCATGAAGGAAATGGCCGCCCTATGCCTACCGGCCGTTGCTGCTGATCGGCCCTCTCTGTGTAGTGCAACCAGGTACCCCAGGAAGTATTCCTCCTGACCCCAATTCTGACTCCCTGCAGGACCCAAATATGTGCAATAGGAACAGTTCTGGCTGTCGGTTAATGGAATCAATGACAGTCATATTGTCGGACCAAAACACCACTGAGCGGCCCCTGAAGTCGTCAGCCCATGTCATCAGAGCAACCCAGATGGGGAATAACTCCAGGAACCCAATGTTACCTGTGAGACCGTTGAAGTGCCACCATGTTGGCCATGTTTGTGCCGACCATCGATCACCAAAGATGGCGCCAAAACCCACGCTCCCTGCCGAGTCGGTCCATAGACCTAATTCCTCCGAAGACTCTGGCGGGGAGCTCCAGACGACTCGACCGTTGAAGTCCGCCAGAAATGCCAACCAAATACGCATATCCTGGCGAACCTCCCCAGACAGTCTCGTACGGTGGTGAGCCTCTTTGAGACCACCCATAGCCTGCGCGATAGAGCGCGAAAACGGGCGGGCCATAGGAATCACCCTCAAGGCAAAATTAAGCTGACCCACTGTTTGTTGTAACTGGTGCAGGGTCACCTTCTCCCCACCCAGGCATTGCATCAAAGAAGCCCGGAATTTGAGCACTTTGTCCACTGGTAGTCGGAAACACCCCTCCACCGAATCGAGCTCAATTCCCAGAAACTCCAGTGAAGTAGATGGTCCGACCGTCTTACCTGGTGCCAATGGGACACCGAATTCATTCATGAGGATGCAGAAATCATACAGCGCCTGTGCGCAATTCGTATTCCCGGCTGCCCCCAAAAACAGAAAGTCATCCAGATAATGCATAACATGTCTATGCCCTGTAGCTTCGATAAATGCCCATTCCAAAAAAAAAAACAGCTAAACATCTCAAAATATGCACATGAAATGGAGCAACCCATGGGCATGCATTTATCCATGTAATAACTTCCCTGAAATGCAAAACCTAGCAGGCGCTGATCCTGCGGGTGCACCGGAAGCAACCGAAACGCTGATTCGATATCACATTTCGCCATCAGTGCCCCAGGGCCTAGGTGGTTCAATATGGCCACGGCATCGTCGAACGATGTGTATCGTACCGAACAAACTTCTGGGTCAATGGCATCATTCACCGAGGAACCCCTAGGAGCAGAAAGGTTATGTATGAGTCTAAACTCCCCCGGATCTTTTTTCGGGACAACCCCTAACGGGGAACAGATGAAATCGGCCACCGGCGGGCAGGAAAAGGGGGCAGCCACTCGTCCTAAACTGACCTCTTTTGCTATTCTCTTTTCTGCCACGCCTGGGTTGTGCCGTACCGATAACTGGTTTCTACAAAAGGAGTTCCCCCGAACTTCCCCCGCCGGGATGTGGAAGCCATGTAAGAATCCCTTCCTCAGCACCCCAGCGGATACATGATCAGGGTATTTGTTTAACCACGGAATCATAACCATGAGATCAACGGGTGTAGGCACTCGGTTACAAAGGTCCACCTCACTCCTGCTTAGGTCCTCCTTTTCCTCCCGTCCCGCCATTCTTTGATCTACATGCACTTTCCGGGTGTGAGGAATTCCCACAGCCGGCACACACATGCTTAAACTTGCATGTACCCTGTGGTCTGTTACAATTGCCTCAATTGAAGCCCCAACAGACCCCTCCTTTGCCGCCATTCCCGCCAACTCTAGGCTGATAGCCCCCACCTGTGCCTGCTCGAAAGGGCACCCCGGGCTTTTGGTGGACTACTCCGGACCCGCTCCCGCCTGGCGAGGACGTACCTGTCGCCCCCGGCAGGAGTTGCTTGTGCCATGACACCGAGTCCAAACAATCCCAAGACAAAGAAGCATCATATTCTTTTGCCTTACGGAACTTCATGTCATAGCCTTTCCATTCTTCCCCCTCATACATTGAATAAAAATCCATAATGCGATTCTGATAGCAAACCAACTCAGTCATAACCTCAGGTTTACGTTCCCCCATAACTGCGGTAAATATAGAGAAGGCCTTAACCCAGTTCGTCACTGTCTCTTCCACCCTGAACTCGGCCATCTTGGCGCGCCAGACACTAGGGTGCCACAAATCTTTCTGCGTTTTAGCATACTCCATCTCACGATGGTCCGTTAACAATGAAAACATGTTGACATATTTGTCTCCCCATATTAACTCTTTCGTGGCCAAGGGAATGTGCTGTGCAACTTTTTCCCGCCTTGAGGGTATCGAGCCCTCCCCCACCATCGGCAATGCGAGCTTACCCGGATCGGCTGTTGTCGCCGCCGTCTTTTCTTGACCAGCTGCTGGTGCTCCCGGCGCCGCCTGTGGAGGAACAAGAGGAACACTCGCCTTCGCGACATCTCTCGATTGCCGCAACTGCTTTATTAACACTCTGGCTTCTTCGGCCGGATCTCCCGGGGTCGCTGTGCCCCCCACCTTTGTTCTGAGCCATGCCGTCAACTGTGCGGCCAATTCTGGGGGTATTTCCTCGTCCTCGACAGAGGTGATCCCCACCGGGATAGGCTGGCCTACATCTGGGTTCTGAACCGGGTTATCGACCGGTACGAGGGGGGCGATGAGAGGTACCTCTGGAACTGGGACCCCCCCCCCGAAACCGCCCTTTCCTTGACCCGCTTCCCTCTTCCCCCGGGGACTATTCCCGGCAAAGCCGGGCCTATCACCTTTTTTGGCTGACCTGGGTCGTTCAATGCGGCCAATTGCTTCTTTACCTCCGCTAAACCTCTCCCGAGCGACTGGACTTGTCCGAGCTTTCGGTCCATACAAGCCATCCGATTCGACAACAGGCGTAACATCCTCTCTGTCTCCGAACCCTTTCCTGCTTGCTTGCTAGGCATGGTTTCGAGTCTTCCGCCCTTGGTCGATCCATGAGGTCCTGAAATCTGTGGGCCCTCGAAACTGAAATAGAAAAAAAAAGATTACCACGTTCAAAATTGTAGCTTGTTCCGTCGAGGGCTCACGAGCAACGAGTGGGTGCAGCCTCTCGATCCGAGGAACAAGAGGACGATCTTCTGGATTCCCGCTCCTTTATCCTTCTGCGGGAGGGCGTGTACCCATCCCCGATACGCCTACTGGGGGCGTGGTCTTCCATCGAGGTGTCTAGGACAACCCCTCTCGGGCGGGGGAAGGCGCGCCCCGGCTACGCCGCTTTGGGCATACTAGCCGGGCTACGCCCACCCCGCCCAAAATGGCTTCCCGGGAGGTTCGGGCACCCATCCATACGTTCGGGGGGACCGAGTGGTCGCCCCTTTCCATTCTATTCAGATTAAGGATACTGCAATTGGTTGCCCCTTCGCTCCATAGATGGACATGATGATCATAGCATAGTATAAAAAGAGCTGTGTCATATGGCCGACAGGGACATTGTCGACATAGCTAAGTTAGCATGAGCTCTGCTGCCATGATTCCGCTTTTGCGCTTTGTTACTGCATGACTCCATTTTGCAAGACTCTGTTTATGCCTTTCACATGAGAACCGTCTGCTTTGTGCATTCTCTGTCTGTTCCTGGAGTTTAATCTGAACGCGACGAACAAGATCAATAAACAATGCCCCTTGGTATTCTGTTCTGGTCAGTCCCTAGCATCTAGAAAAAACATGCTAACACAGCTGCGGCTGCTGAAGAATTGTGCTTTGATATTATGGGAATGCATGTTTGGTTAACACACACTTGGAGAGGGACCTTTCCAGAGAGAAGTCTATGATGTAGATATAACATCTAGGCACCTAGGTATGGTCTTCTGACGAAACCCAGAGATCTTCTATTTTATAATAATACTTCTTCTTACCAAGGGGAGGGTGGCTAGTCCTCATAGCCCTTTTTCCACTGTCTTTATAAGATGGCATCTCCCTTTATGATATATGGACTTGCTACAATGCTAACTGTGTTGAATTTATGCCTTTTGCTATTGGTAGTGGCTCGTATACTGCGTTATAGAGCATGATAGTTAAAATAATTTCCCGCGATTCCTGAGATAGTCGGGAGTGTTGTGTTCTGGGGTGTCTAAGCATTTGCATCTTCATGATTTTTTGGGAGAGCGAGTGAGAACCAATTACTAGTCATTCCTGGGATTGTGGGTACTGAGGCGGTATGAAGGCTTAGCCCTATACACCAAGGTCCCATATTCCTATGTATAGTTCTGTGTATGTGCAGAATCCCTGCACCATGGCACCACCAACGTTTGGTCTAGTACTTATCTGCAAGACTCCTGAGTAGTGCTTGTGCTTCTCCACAAACCCCCACTTCTGTTTCCGGAGACAGTTGTGATGCATAGCCTCCTATATTTGAGATTGTATAGGTTTTCAAGCTTGAATTGTAAACGGTCTTTCTTTCCATATTACCCGTTGTTGCTCTGTCACTCACAGATTGGTTTTAATCTTCTTTTCATTATGGCGGTTGCCATAGTGGCTCCAAACCACACTCCAGTCACAGCTTCTTTGACTCACATGGAGTCCCTAATGCTGGTACTGCTCCTATTTTTGTTGTTGAAGAGGATGCAGCACACCGCTTCGAAGTCTTGTATTCTTGGGTCGCCTTTCCGGCGGTAGATGGAACCGATAATTTGTTTCACGAATATACTGCCACCGCGATTCCGGTGGATTATAGACGTTCTAGATCTCTTGACGTTCCTTTGACAGCTTGGCAGCATACCATATGGTTTAATGGTGCCGTTCCTCACCCTTTGACTGTGATCTGCTTAGGCCACCTATCGATTGATGAGGCCACATGCCCCGTTTTGACTATGTATACACCACATCCAAATTACCTTAATGCTACTGTTGCAGAGCTACGGGTATTACATAGGTTGTTGATACATGTACATAGGGCTGTTATACAGTTCATGTCTCACAACATACAGGTGATACAGCATGGAGTTGCTGCACAACCGCCAGGACACGGTGGCCTGGTTATAAGTCCCATCATGATTAACTCGGAGATGGGCAAATATCCTCAGAATAAGTACGAACTCCTTTATTGACTAGCTGAATGGTTAGAACAACTCAAAGCTTTTTTTCCGAATACCTCACCTGATGAAAAACACAGGATTTTGACCAGGAGTTTACCTAAAGGCTAGGTCCCAAGTTAGTTGATTGTAACACTTGGGGAGAAGTGTTTGCAGCGGATTATTCACAGTGTTTCGGCACCACCTCCATGACTGTTCTCCCTTCAGTGATTAAACGCGTTCAAGATGAACATGGAGCCGAAGCGGCCCTAGAGTTGGGAATGAGACTGGTAGGGGTGTTTGCTATTGTTAGTAATTTAATCCTTGCAAATGTAAAGGGAAACAGGAAGTTTGGAGGTGGCTCAGCACTTGGAGGCTGTTGCTGACATAGACAAACAGCATGAATTACCAAAGATTATTGCTAAAGCTGAGAAAACCATAGGGTGCAATAGTTTGGGACTTAAGCTTTTACTTAAACTCAACCAAAAGCCCAACCTAAGAAAGATGGGCACCCATTCTTTCCTAAAAAGAACTGGAATAAAATAAGCTGCAGCAACAGACGCAGGGTTCACGTGCTGGTTCAATGCCACGTGAAGCTTCTGAGCATATATATGATTTGCCTAGCCATGCAAAAATTAAGTCTCCGGAGAGATTTCAAGTCCCTGATCAGCGCACTCCTTGTTCTTTACAGAACCCATTGGATTCTCAAGTCAGTGGTGGAGAATGCAAGGATCACAGCTCAGGATCACAGCTCAGCAGAGACTTGATCCATCACACCAGTTTGACTTAAAAGCCAAACAGTAGGGACTGCCTCTTTTTAGACCCCCTTATCAGAATGGGAAGTTGCCCCTTTAACAGTGAAGTATGCCTCAGATGGTGAGAACCCTACTCCTTGATTGGACATGGGCGGTGACACTCCTCGACAGTGCAGTAGAGGTTACCATAGTGCGGGAGGCACTGAGTCACTGTCTGGCAATGAAAGCAACTGATACATTCAATACAGTGAAAACAGCAGGTACGCGAGTTGCACCCTTTGACAGACTGTATGAAATAGTCCTCCAGATAGAAGGAGATATACAGTGTACAATTGCTGTTTTTTGGGAAAATCTCTCCTCCTCGTATGACATTTTGTTTGCGGAGGCGGGTTGGCCTCCACCATTTAATGTGGCTTCTTCTAGAGGGGAGGATGTGATGCTTCCGAGTTTTTTGCCTCAAGCACTTACGCCTCGGAGTGGGTATTGGCACTGGTTCTGGCGGTGTATTGTAATTAAGTGGGCTGGGATAGGGATTCACCAGCACATGAGATTCTCTTGCGATCTATGCCACACCACAACCATAATATCCAATCAGACAAGAGGCTAAAGCTTTGTTTGTGACATTTTGTCCCAATTGGAATATCAAGGTGTGATTGAACCCTGTGTATCACCTATGAATAATCCGCGTTTTCCGATATTGAAACTGGATGGTTCATATCGCATTGTATTGGATTATTGCAATTTAAATAGTCATGTGCATAAGTTTCCAGTACAGAACACACATAGCTCTGCGTTAGTGAATAGCATTGTTTGTAAAAAATACAAAACAACATTGGATATATCCAATTGTTTTTACCGTGACCATTTGGCTCCAGAGAGCTGTGATTTGACTGCATTAAACACGGTCAGCAACGAAAAAAGATTTATGCGTTTGCCAATGGGCTATAAGAACAACCCTGGAGCTTTTGCTGCACGTGTTGTGTCTTTGTTACACAGCATTGACCCAGATGCATTTCATACGTCAATGTCATTAATCTGACTGGTGACAAACTGATTCTGCATCATGTCCTTGTGGATCAAATTATTCTGTTGTTTGCCGACACTCAGTATAAACTTCATTTTGCTAAGTCACACATCGCTTGTTTAGCGGTGTTTATTTTGGACTATGTGCTCAACAATGAAGGTAGGGGGTTAGTCCCCACTTTCTGGAGAAGTGTGCACAATTGCAGTCTCCTAATCAGAAAAAAACGTCAATCTTTGCTGGGATTTTTGAATTTTGTGAGGACATATATTCCTGATTATAACCAACATATCAAACTGCTTTATGCATTGATACAATCTTTGTATTCTTCTGCCAGCTGGTTTCCGGAACATACCTATATTCTTCAATCTTTGCGGTCTGATCTGCTTGCCACCAACTTCTTGTTAAAGCATGATAATTGTACGAACCTGACAATACGCATTGTGCCTGGGATGGTAGGTTTCACATACTTAACGTTTAATGAAGGTGATGCAGTACCAATTGCATACAAATCACATTTGTACACATCAGCAGAAATGGGGTCTTCCAATGTTGAATTTTTTTTGACTGCTGTCCAAATGGCGATTCTGAAAGAATGCTCTCTGGCGCAGGGGAAACGCATTGTTATGGTTTCGCCAATACCTGCTTTAGAAGCAGTGACTAAGGCGAGTGTACAGAATTCTAAAGCCTCACATCCCCATTTGATATAATGGGTTACTTCTTTGACATCAGCTGATGTCACGTTTATTTTTTATCCCGCATTGCAGACACAGGAGTTTTTACAGTATAAACATGTTCATCCTCCTCCATTTTTCGCTGCTTCCCTTGGACCAGTAAAAATGTATAATATATACTGACGGCTCGGCTCAACCGGCCATCAGGTCCAAACATGCTTATTCAGCAGCTTGCGCTATTGTGGCTGGTTCAATTGAATATAGTGAATTTAAGTCTTCCATTGTGCATACACAGGCACTTGGGAACTGTACAGTGTTATTGGCGGAGCTGTGTGCTCTTGTTTTAGCTCTAGAATTCACAGATCCTAATGTGAACACTCTTATTGTGTGTGATTCCTACTATTATGTCCAGTGTTTTAATGACAATTTATTATTTTGGTCTCAGTATGATTATCAAGACTCTAAAGGCAGCGCAATAAAGCATAAGATGCTTTGGGTCTGAGGGGCAGAACTTAAAGAACGTCTGCCACTCACACAGGTTATTCATACACGACAGAAACCTGAACCAAGGCCGCAACAGGTATTATAAGAGGGCAGTGGACCTTGATGAACATGTGACTACACGCCCTGCCCCCTAGCGGGATTCATGCTGCACATGGTGAATTTACCATAATTTTGACAGCATTACCAGGAGGAAACAATTAGTTCACCTCCACTTTTTTTTCCCGCCCCTTAGTGCGTGCAACACTTTTTTTCACTATAATTGGCCAGGAACACCATGACCAGCACACATAATTCTTGACACACCGTTTTCAACAGGTCCTGACGAAAGCCAGCACATTTTAGAGACTGGCTGAAACATGTAGACCTATTTCCAGGATATTAGAGTCGTACAATAAAACTCTACACATATCCGCATTTTCTTATTTTAATCCTGCCATAGGGCCCACCCTTAACTTTAATTCGCCAAGGGACCCTATAGGCTGTTCTAACATCACTTTCACTACACCACATAAAAAACCCACTCCGCTGTAATCCAGGCATCGTAGCACACCCAAGGTGCACTCAGCACTTTGGGTGGAATTCAATGATAAAGCATTCCACCAACTAGGTTGGTGGGTGAGGGTCTTCTAAAAAAAGAAAACTGGTTGTCCTTAGACATAAACTAGAGGCTTCTAGGTGTGAGCCAGTTCTTCTTGATTATAGTGTATTCATACACTTGGCCATCAGCGTGTGGGAACACATGCTGTTAGCAATTCTTTGGCTGATGAGGCAGCCAAATCTGCAGTAGCCATGTGTTCAGTTGCAGCAGTTACGAAGTCCATGACTAACATAGATAACGATATTCTTGCAGCCATAGCTGCTGCGAAGGATGGAAACAATTATCCGCAGGTCTTTCCTACAAGTATTCTTATCATTTGTCACCTGAAGAAGTCCCTTATTCTACAACCCCTTCCTTTGGGGATCAGCTGATTTCCACATGGACCTCAGGTTTCTTTTGATCATTGCCACACATGAAGGCATGGCATCTGCACATCCCGGGGTTTCTGCGACTGTTTCTATCTTACAGCAATGTTATTGATGGTCCGGTTTCTACAAACAAACACGTAATTATGTGCTTTCTTGTGACATTTGTCATCCACCGCAAACACAGCTATAGATTTCAAATCAGCCGTTTGGCTGTATTTACATTGATCACTGTGGTCCCTTGACTTCTGATACTGCATATAAATACATTTTTGTTGCAGTGGATTATTGAACTAGATTCCTCTAGGTTTGGCCACAACGCAGTGCTGATGCTCGAAATGTCATTAGAGATGTGCATGTCTTTGTCAGGATGTTTGCCTGTGGCACTTTCCATTCTGACCAAGGGCCAGTATTTGTCTCCAAGGCGTACAAGGATGCAATGAGGTCTTTGGGGGTGCTGGTGCAGTTTTCGTCTCCATACTGACCTGAGAGCAATTCTATAGTGGAGTGAATGAACAATGACTTAAAGCAATATTTGACAGCTAGAGTCATAGGTACTGGCAGGAACAGGCTGACTCATTTGATGTAGATAGCCATTCTACTATATTACAAGATCTACAAAAGACCTGTGACAGCTTCATTACAGAACATTCACCCTCTTCCACTGAAATGGTGATGCTGATTCCTGTCGCCTGCTGGCTTCCAAAAGTTGGAGATCTGGTATGAGAAAAGCTTGTGACCAAAAAATTATTTGGTCCCTCTTATTGTGCACCGGTCCCAGTTCTTGCATTGAAGGGTACTCATACATTGATTTTACCTCCTCTGCCTGGCCGCAAAGAAAACAGATATATTTCAATTGACAATGTCAAACTACACCATATGGCCGATTCTGAATAGTGTAACTCCCAGTATTTCAAGCAAAACTATTTACCTGAATCCGATGGATACAGCTTCTTCGTCTAGTGCCCACATCTTGGAGGGAGAAATGGAAATTTCTATTGACTTTCTGCCTGTTGTACCCTCATCTTTTTCCAATGCAGATATCGAGTATGTTTATCTTGCGGATGAGTCCCATGTTGAAGTACCTGACAGTCCTTTACATCATCCATCTGATGCTGCACAGCCTCCTTCAATAAGCTTTGGAGCAGGTGGTTATTATGTGGACCAAACAAGCTTCTCTTATGATTATTCTTCTTCGTCTTTATCTGTAACCACTTCACCGACGCAAACTAGTCTATTCATCTCCTGGTTCAAAAAGACTTACCCCGTTCCACCCTTGAATATCCATCTGGCTGATGCTCATACTAATTTTGCTTTTCATGTGGATTGGATTTGTGACAGTATTTTTCTTGCTAATCAATGGTCATTATTTGACAGAAAGCTCGGCTGCGAAGTTGGTCAATGGAATTCTGGCTCCCGGTATATCGTCCCATATCATGAAATGTGATCAAGCCCTCGTGAAGATTTCGGTCTTACCTGTTGCTGATGACATCATTCGAGATAAGGTTGCATATGAGAACCATGGCCCAATGGAGGTCCTCAAGATACCATGTGTGTTTCCTGTTTCTCTAGGAGATAATACAGGACATACATTCAGATGATTGGGATGTAGAAGCAGTACACTCATTGTTTTCAGATTTATAGTATTATGCTGCATTTGATGCTGAAGATTTGTATTTGAATTCTGCCAATTATGCAGATTTATTCTGTTACCAACATTAAGGCCATCATTTCTTGCATAAATCAAACACATTAAGACCATTTTTTTATTTTATCCAGTGGGAACTTTGTCAAACTCCCTTACAGGGAAGGTTTAAAACACTCCGGGATAAGTTCCCCTACTTTTCAGATTATGACACGTCCAATCCAGAGTCCCATTTCTATCATTTAAAGTTGCCATCTCAATCTAAATTAATGTTGCGTCACACAAAATTAATTGATTCTAATTCATTTAGGACTGATTTGGCTGTTGCAAGGAGAATGCTCATACACAGAATTGTGCACAGAGACCTAGGACATCAGTGAATTGTGGTGTACCAGAAACTCACCTCAGTACCTAGAAAAATCCCAACCAGCTAGCATCAGTGTCATAATAGCCCTTTGTTCTATAGCAACGTAACCAATGATTAGACAACCTAGAACATGCGACTTAGGACCATCTCAGGAATGGTGAGAAGTGAGAACACTCTTTTGTTATACTCTCATACCAGTCCACAACAGGAGTGAAGAAGAGACACGGTAAGGTTAAAATATTTAGTTTAACGACGTGTTCTCATGTGCAGTATTTTAGCCAACATAAGCAGACATATGATTAAAAATAATATCGTCAGCATGGTTACAATTCCATAAAATACAAAAGGAGGAATCATATTACAATGATGGGGAAAACAGGTTCTATAGCGCCTAGTTTTAACACCCTCCCTATATAGGAACTATGTATTATAAACAACAGAAGGTCTCTTAGGCTTGGTTCGGGGACCCCAGTACCTTTCCGCCCAGTAAGAGTAAATTACATCTGGATCAGCATAGACTCTCTGCATCCCTGGAAACTGAAATCTTCCAAGTGTCTGAAATCATGGCTAGTGTGTGATAATAAGGACGCCAGAATCTTACTTGGCTCACAGCTGCCAAAATGTTGTGGCTAGAAAACGTTACCCAAACATGACGAAAAAAACTAACATGTTTTGATAACCTTGGCGGCTTTAGCTCTCACTGTGCAGACTAGTGGCACGGTGTAAGTCTAGAGATGTTGAAAAAAAACTTTTCTCATGTGTAGACCTTCGTGAAGGCTAACTTACAAAAACAGCTATGCAGTGTTGTGTGCAAAGGCAGCAAAAGGTAAAATGGTGTTTAAACTACTAATAAGCCATGCTAACATAACATGCACCCAAAGCAGGCCCTAGGCCATACTACATGGCCTTACATGGTTACGTACACTGGAAAGATACCATTGATTTAAAATGAATTTGGGGCACTAAATCTTGTTTTGGCTTGGCCACAGCTAAAAATGTGAATATTCCATCCATTCCTCTATTGGCTGAGTATGATACTTGGCATAAGCACACCAATCATACACTCAATCTCCTGCAAGCCCTGTTTAGAAATGGGAGTTTAAATGTCTCTGGCATTGACCCCTAAGGATGGTTGTTGTGGCAAACCAATTCCAATACATGTCAACTGCATTTTCGTAATGCAACAGCAGGTTTCACACAGACTAGACCTGATCCACGGTTCCCGCGTTCTCATTCAGTCACCACGTCTTCAGTGGGGAAATTGTGTCAACCATGGTTGGGACACTCCACACTATCGTCAGTAAAACAACACCTGGCACTCTGGTCAAGCAACATCAATTTGGCTGATTTTATACTAGGTCCTAAATCACTTAGATCAAAACATTTTATCTATGAGGCTTATTATGAGTTATGGAAACTATCACAGATTGAAGCAGTGTTCCGTCTGTGCCAAATTGACAATTAATTTGACAAAAGCTCCTACACTTGTTGACAATAGCATAAACACATTGCTGTACGTATTTATTCTCTTGATAGTATAGTTTCATCTGTTATTGATATTGTCCAGAGTGATGTATCTGTATTGTACCATGGTCAAAATCAATTGCGATCTGTAATGCAGTTTGCATGGACATTGCAAATTCTAAAAATAGGAAAAGTACTATGGGATTATTTGAATGCTTCTTCTCTATTTTTGCCATTTAATTTAACTGGTTAACAAAGGTTCATGTCCATGAAAGACGCAACATACACACTGTCACACATAGAACAATTAGAACATTTACCACTTTCTGTAGCAGAAACTGATTCAGCTGTGTGGTTAGTACATGGCGTTATTTCTCTGCCATTCACGCTATTTCAGTTCAAAGTTTGCATGAAACACTTCCCAATAGGCCGCTTTAAAACCCTGGTACGTGTCTTTATTCATGAATTGTGGTCCTTGCCTTTCACCTACAGATGTCAACGGGAGTATAAGGATGTTTTCCTAATAGGAGAGCAATGCGATTCCACAGTAGGACATTCTCTGGTTTGCAAGCAAGTTAAATTGCACGGTGCTTGGAACGTTTGTGCCCCTAATGTGGCTTGTTTTTTAAAAGGTACACCCGTCCCAGCGATTATTCCCACGCTCACATTGCTTTCAAATGGCAGTTATCTTATTTTGAATAACCACGACTGCGGTGGCTTAAGGACCGGCATCCCATATATACTAACAGTTTCGCAACGTGTTACTTGTTGCAGCAATGTCCTTTTTCCACCCCAGCATGTCATTGTAGATGGTTCTCTTTGGCCTTCCATTCCAACTTTGAAAACAAATTTCAATAAACTAAGAAGACTCAAAGAGCTATTGTTTCAACAAGAAGTGGCACTCACATCAGTGCGAGAGACCTTCAAATGACAGAACCGCAAGTGAGATTCACTCATTGCTGAATACCAATCTCTCACTTCATTCTGGTGAATTAATACACCAAATATTTAATACATCTGATACTGAAGGCCTTGCTCATTTTTTTAAACTTGTGGGACCCGGCCTTGACCTCTTTTCAGATGATTTTTGAAGTAATATCCAGCCTTTATCCATTCTATTTATCCAGTGCCTGCGGAGGGTTTCAATAAATGCTAGCGAGGCGGGTGGCTTTCTGGCACTACTGCTCCTGTTACCCAATAGCTGCTTATCTAGTGATACTGCACAGACCTGGCCAATTGCAACTGTACCGTGACTGAATGCAACAACTTTTTGGATGCTTGCGATTGGCAACACTTGGTTTAAATTATGAACTAAGTTTCCGCTGCACCTATTTCACTTGCGTGCAACCTGTGTTCTACTGCGGATGGTGCCCTTTCTATTGGGCATTGGATTTATGTCTCTTTAATGCATCCGGCACAAACCCTGATTATGATCTATTGGTGGGTCCATTACTGGCCCATACCCAGGCCTGGTCTGGGGTGGCCGTTTGAAGTGTACGGCTGCACTTGGAGTGTTGGCTGAACGGAATACCTGTGCTGCAACACAGTGCCTCTTACAATGGAGTTTCATCAAATATCATGCAAGTTGCCCGGATATGCTCTTGGAAGCATCGGATTACGAGGAACACGTGTGTTCCTTCGAACTGCTTAACTGGACTGCGTCCCTTTTTGCTACGAACGATAGGGATGACCTTTTGGAACCAATTGCATTCTTAAGTTCACATAATTTGATGGATTTTCCAAATTCACCTTAATGACATTTTAAACAAAAGTTTTTCTGTAACTTCTGAATTTGTCTTTTTACAAGCATTTTCTGACTCTGCTCATCTTTGAACTGTGGGTCTTTCAACTATATGCTACGACCTGGCCAAGGGGAGGGTGTCATATGGCCAATAGGGACATTGTCGACATCAGTAAGTTAGCATGAGCTCTGCTGCCATGATGCCGCTTTTGCGCATGTTACTACATGACTTTATTTTGCAAGACTCTGTTTATGCCTTTCACATGAGAACCGTCTGCTTTGTGCATTCTTTGTCTGTTCCTGGAGTTTAGTCTGAACACTGTGAACAAGGTCGATAAACAATGCCCCTTCTTATTCTGTTCTGGTCAGTCCCTAGCTCCTAGACAAAACATGCTAACACAGCAGCGGCTGCTGAAGAATTGTGCTTTGATATTATGGGAATGCATGTTTGGTTATCACACACTTGGAGAGGGACCTTTCCAGGTAGAAGAGCCATGCTATTCCTATGATGAAGAGATGTACATATAACAACTAGACATTAAGGTATGGGGTCTGCTGATGAAGCCCAGAGATCTTCTATTATATAATAATACTTCTTATTACCAAGGGCAGGTTGGTTAGTACTATAGCCCTTTATCCGCTGTCTTTATAAGATTAAATCTCCCTTTATGATATACAGACTTGCTGCAATGCTAACTGTGTCAAGTATAGGCATTTTGCTGTTGGTAGTGGCTCATATACTGCGTTATGGAGCACAATAGTTAAAATAAACATTTTAAACTATACTCGTATCACAAACAATTCGTATTGTGGACAAATACGAGTGAGTGAGCGAAAGGGTATCTCTTGTTACCGTGATTCTTGAGAGTCGGGATTGTTGTGTTCTGGGGTGTCTAATCATTTGCATCTTTGTGATTGTTTAGGAGAGCGAGTGAGACACTATAGCTAGTCGGTCCTGGAATTGTGGGTACTGAGGCAGAAGGAACGCTTTGCCCCTATACACCAAGGTGCAGTATTTCTGAACGTAGTTCTGTGTATGTGCAGAATCCCTACAACAGCTGGACAGTCAGAATGAACCCCTTTGAACAGCATATCATGATCTGGAAAAGGTATATTGACAACATTTTTATGATTTAAAAAGGTGATGAATAGAAGTTGAGGAATTTTAAAGAACAGTAGATCACGAGGACACCAGATATCAAACTAACAACTCACCGTAGCCACAGTGAAATCAATGTCTTACACATCACGATTAAACATGAATATAGACACCTATATAGCGCACAGTGCACCAAAGAAACAGACCAAAACATTTATTTTGCAACATACAAGTAGTCACCAAAGAGGTCCAAAGATAATCTTACTGTCTGTCCATTCTTACGAATCCCTCGAAATTGCTTCAAAATGACGACTACTTCCACAATGCTAGGATACTGCTTTACAAACTCAGGGAAAGACAATATCCATACAAACTATTGAAGAGGTCCATTAGAGGAGCATGGTATACAACAAGATATAAGTCTTCTAGTATCAAAACCCAATAGACATATGGGAAGATAGTATTTGTCTGGACCTTCACACAAATACCGATCAACTAAAAGGACTATAAGAACATTGGCATTTGATCTCAAACCTAGACCAATTTACATATCCACTGATATTTGCCCCTAAAAGAAACAGGATTCTAAGGGACAATTTTCTGCATACCAACACAGTACAAGGGTACTACCCAAAACCAGGAATTTACTGGCCTACCTCCAATAAGAAGACATCACAAATGTGGCAACTGTTTTATCTGCGGAAGCATGCTGGAGGAAGAGGAATTTACTCACAGCAAAATCAACTTTGAACATTCAGAATTCACAAACTGTAACACCACATATGTTATATATTGCATCACCGGTATTAAAGATACGAGTACCGCTGGCATAAAAATGCAGCCCCCAAACCTCTAACGGCACTATATCTTAATGCACGGTCCATCTCTAAACACGCATTAGAACTTTAGAGTCTTTTGGAGGCTGAAGATCCTGACATCTGTTTCATTACTGAAACATGGCTCCACAGTCACAACTCTCCTGATGTCTCTAAAGCTATTCCCCCTCAATATCATCTAGTCAGATTAGACAGAGAAGTACATAGAGGGGGAGGTATCACAGTTGCGACCAAGGCCCCCTTTGAGATTACTGTAGAATCCTATACCACTAAGATGTTGGAAATATTCATTTTTAGGATTAGCACTCCCGACTCGGCAACATGGAGAGGAGCCTTAGACTACAGACCCCCAGGTACAAAAGCGGAATTTGTGAATCAGCTATTGGAATTGGTTGTACCACATGTATTAGCCGCTGATAATTTCATCTTAATTGGACATTTTAATTATCACGCTGAGCAACTGTCCGACCCAGACACCAACCAGCTGGTTGGAACACTGGAAACACTGGGAATGGCCCAGAAGGTAGTAGGCCCTATCCATCAAGCTGGACACAACCTAGATTTATTATTTACTAATTCTACCAAACTGACAATTGAGTCATCTGTTCCACTACTGTGGACCAATCACCACCTATTAAAATTCTGTTTGCCCATGATTTTTTTAAGAAATCGTGGAAATAATAAATCCATTTTAATTCGGCCTTGGCGTAAATTAACCCCTGATGCATTCTCAGTCCACTTCTATCCGCAGCATACTGACACTGTAGAACAGGCTGTAATTGCCTTTGAAGATGCTATTGCATCTACATTGCTCATGGTTGTCCCTCCAGTTAGGGTTAAAATTAAAGGCATAGCTTCACCATGGTTTACGGCAACATTAAAAATCGATAAACAATTTTGTAGAACAGCTGAACGCCAATGGAGGAAAACTAAAACTGATGCAGATCAAAGGAAATATAAACAGCGTCACCACACCTACATAAAGAGCATTAAGCTGGCAAAAAAGTTGTATCTGACTCAGCGGATAAATAATGCAGCCCACTCTAGTAAAGAGCTCTACAAAATACTGAAAGAGTTTACCTCTCCCCTTGTAGAGCAGTCTTCTATCCTTTCTACACAAAAATGGGTAGACGATGTATCTTCTTTTTTTTATGACAAAGTTCGAATCATCTATTTATCTTTTCCCCACGGCAACACTGATCCTAATCAGCAGATTAGCAGCCTGTCTTCGCCACCTCTACAGCCAGAATCTAACGATGTGCCTCTGCTGTTGGAATTTGAACCCCTAACTGTTAATGAAGTGCTAGGAGGCCTAACTAAGATTAAATCAGGTTCTCCTGTGGACCCCCTTCCGCCCTGTTCTTGTGCGAAAATTATGCCCCAACTTGCAAACACATTAACTGAAATCTTTAATATGTCTTTGGAACAAGCCAGGGTCCCCACAAGATAGAAAAATGCCCTAGTTAAGCCTATTCTTAAAAAACCTACGGCAGACTCCCGTCTACCTGTAAATTATCATCCCATCTCATTGTTACCCCATTTTGGGGAGGTATTAGAAAATCTAGGGCCAGATGTAGGTAAATCATATTTACCGACTCTTAAATACCGAATTTTACCGATTCGGTATTTAAGAGTCGGTAAATATGAAGTACCGAGATGTAGATAAATCCAGATGTGGATTTACCGATTCTTTAAAAGTCGGTATTTACCGATTCGGTAAATACCGACCGGTAATGCTCCATTCATTCCTATGGGCTTTGAAGCCCATAGGAATGAATGGGGCATTACCGGTCGGTATTTACCGATCGGTAAATACCGATTTTTGGCAAGGGTGCAGGGGGTGTCACTTTGACACCCTCTAGCACCCCCAAAAAAGGTTCGGGGGCCATATGGCAGGCAGACCTGCCCTAAGGGCAGGTCTGCCTGTCATATGGCACAGGTGTGCATGCACACATGTGCATGCTCACCTGAATCGGTATTTCACCATCAAATTGGATTTGATGGTAAAATACCGATTTCTTAGGCCTTGTGGGACTCATAAGAGTCCCACCTACATATCGATTTTACAGATTCTGTAAATATACCGGTCGGTAAATTTACCGACCGGTATATTTACAGATTCGGTAAAATTACCGATCGGTAAATTTACCGAACGGCAAATTTACCGATTCTGCCCCCTACATCTCAAATTCCTTTTACCGGTCGGTAACGGCCGAATTCGGCCGTTACCGACCGGTAAAACCCTACCTACATCTGGCCCTTAGTCAATAAACGCCTTACTGCTTATCTTGAGAACCATGGCCTCCTGGACCCCTCCCAATCCGGTTTCCGTGCAGCTCATAGCACGGAAACTGCAGTTGTAGAGATCACTGATAACATCAGGCTTGCACTGGATAAAAAAGAATCAGCAATGCTGGTCCTTCTGGACCTATCCGGGGCCTTTGATACCATCTCCCATAGCATCTTGAAACATCGACTATGGGAGGTGGGAATCAGGGGGAAGGCCCTGGAATGGCTGGAGAACTACTTAACGGACCGCTCAACTACCTTCCTTACTGACTCGATATTCTCGTGTAGTCGACCACTAAGTGTAGGTGTCCAATAAGGCTCCATCCTCAGCCCGTTGCTGTTTAATCTCTACTTTACACCGTTGGCAGGTATCATTAGATCATATGGTTTTGAAACAGTGTCATACACTGTTGACACTCAATTACTTATCACCTTTGGTCCAGATTACGTGGACACAAAATCCAAGCTCCAGATTCTTCAGAATACTGCAGCCAGACTCATCCTAAATCTCCCACCTAGATCGCCCTCTGCTCACAACCCTAAAACTCTCCACTGGCTACCGGTGCAGCAGAGAGGACATTTTAAAATTCTGTGCCTCACTCACAAGAGCCTGTATGACACTGGCCCTTGATATCTAACTAAGAAACTCCAATGGTACAAGCCCAGCAGACCTTTAAGATCCAGCACTAAACTCCACCTTGTCTTGCCACGTATCCCAACAGCCCGAAACTGTGGTCGATCATTTTCTTATTTGGCCCCTAAGCTTTGGAATAAGTTACCATCGCATCTTCTAGCCATAATTTATCATAGATGCTTTTGGAGAGAATTAAAGACTTGGCTCTTTCCCCAGTAAAGTGATTAATATATTATCTTCCTGCTTAAGTTCTGCCCAGCGCCATGAGACCGCCCCGGTGATATGTGCACTTAACACGAACATTTGACATTGACATTGACAATGGGAAAAAGGGTACATTGGAAAAACCAGCCAGGAAATAAGGAAAAGGATTGGACAGCACAAATGGTGTATCTGCTGCAAAATACTCTGGTAGGGCATTTCCTGGAGCTCAACCATTCTGTATCCAACTTCATATGGACAGTACTATGTCATATCAAAGACAAGGAAAACATGGTGTTAGCCCTTTTGTGAGGCTTTAATCCTACTACGTCTGCACACTACTGATATGGGCCATAAATGAACTCTGACAAATTAGCCAAATATTTTCTTGACAACATTACCCACACAAACACAACAAGATGGGGGACGGAGAGCTAACACTTTTCAACCACTCACCCCCAGTAAAGAGATCTGGGTTCAATCCATTGTTCTTTTGCTCATATGCCACCCCAGTTTGGACTCAGTCACAGTCTTGACCCTCATCCCCGAACCCTGAGGTCAGGTCCTCCCTGAACCAGAAACAAGCATCATGGGGCCAGTTTTGGGGTATCACCTCTCATCAGCCAGGCTAGCTTGAATCCAGGGGCACAGCAAGCAAGGCCCCACATCTGGGCATACCCCTATAATCCTAAATGTTGCCAATCTTCTGACCCTCTTTTCCATTTGTTCTCTCCTCTTCGGATGCTGCAGTACTATGCCTGCCAAGTGTGTTCTTCAAAATTATGATTTGTCAATGGGTAAAGGGGATTTTATTTCACCTAGTAACAGCGGCAGAGCTCTTTGGGTAGGGAAACAGCTAGATAGAGGGTAGATTCAAGGATTTACTGGTAGGTGGGCATTCCAGGGGAGTTGATAGTGCCCCAGGCTGATAGGAATGTATGCACATATTTTCGGTGTATGTAATCCTAAATTTTGCTCATCTCCCGACCCTCTTTTCCATTTGTTCTCTCGTCTTGGGGTGCTTCAGTACTATGCTTGCCAAGTGAATCTCCATGCATATCAAGCTGAGGTTTTCCCTGAATGTTAGTAGCATACTTCGTACAGAAGTGTTCATACCTTGAGGAGAGATGTTGACTTTTGAATGGGTGCATTTATTTTATTCAACTTTATTTTATTTGGAAACACCTGTATAGCACCATTTCGTAGCCTCAGGGTGCTTCCAATATGGGAAAAGATTAATGGCAGGACAATACCTTTATTAACTTCCTCACAGAGGACCAATCAATCAACTAGTGAAGTGATAGTTTTTCATTGTGCGACCCAGCATTAAGTCTGAAGAAGTAGAATGTTAAAGGCTTGAATGATTCAGTGAGTTCTCTTAATGCTTTGGATATTGAAAACTGTAGCAGATCTCAGGTCTCTTACCAATAGGACAACTTGGGCAAGTGGGCGAGACTTGAACATAAGAAGTAAGGCAAATAATACACCATGTTGAATAAGGTGATTAATTGATTTTCTGAATTGAACAAAATAATTTTAAGTTTGAGGTGTGTTGAACCTGGCCCTTTCTGCAGGGTCATCATCAAACTTGTTGCCTTCCTCCTCCCTCTTTTCTGACCTTTTTTGTTGGTGGCATATTTGATTTAAGTCCCCTGTAAAGTGGTATACCATATACTCAGAGCCTCTAAATTAAATGCTACTAGTGAGCCTGCAATATTATAGGAAAACAAAGGTTCACCTGGACAATGTAGTATTAAACAATATTGTTTGTAGGCACAATGGCCGATTAAACCCTTAAATAAAATGCAGAAAAAGAACCTTAATGCAGACAATAATAGACACAATCAAATAGTTTTTTTGTAACAAAAATAATGACTGTATTGAGAAACACGCAGACTATGTACAGTGTCTTAAGTGAATAAGAACCAACAAAACAAAGAGACTTCTTAGGAGGTTTCTCTGGCTGGCTAAACCTGATATTAGTTCACGTGAACCGTTGTTTTCCTAATTGTTATTGTTATTGTTATGTTGGATTTATATCGCGCCAATGACCTGCAGGTCTCTAGGTGCTCGGAAATCGATGGAATTCATACAATAACTACATACAACACAAAGAGGTAGTGCAGTAGCCTACATTGCACCCAGGGCCTTCCCGAACAGCAATGTCTTTAGAGACTTTCTGAACCGCAGGAGATTCGCCTCTCTGCGTAGTCCCTCAGGCAGCTTATTCCATAGCTGAGGGACCAACACAGAGAAGGCTCTCCCTCCCTTAGTCACCAATTTGTACCGAGGGCAGATCAGCAACTTAGAATCAGAAGATCTAAGTGTTCTTTTTGGGCAGTACATTTCCAGACGGTCTCTAATATAAACAGGTGCATGGCCATAAATTCCCTTATGGGCCGTGCATAGACTCTTGAACTCTACCCTCTCTTTTATGGGGAGCCAATGTAGGCTCTGTAATAGGGGAGAAGCCTTGGTCCTTCTAGGGAGTCTAAAAATCAATTGCGCCGCGTCGTTCATCACAACCTGCAATCTATTTGTCAGAGTTTTAGGGAGGCCTCGATAAAGGGCATTCCCGTAATCTAACCTTGAGATGATGGTCGCCGCTACAATTGTTCGCAACATGGCCTGCGAAAGAACGGGGGCTAGCTTACATAACTGCCTGATGATATTCGTGCGGCTCCCAACAACCGAGGAGATTTGACTGCCCATTGACAAATCACAATCCAGCTTAATCCCCAAGCTCTTTACATTTGCACTCGGCTTCGGAGTTGGCCCTAACTCCTGTGGCCAGTAAAGATCGCTCGAAGGTGAGGTGGTAGATGGAATTACCAATACCTCAGTCTTATCTGTATTAATCTTCAGCAGATTTCCCGCCATCCACCCGACCGTGCACCTCAGGATATTCTGCGCTTGGGACTGCGCGGTCTCAGTGTTATCGATACTCAGTACAAGCTGAGTATCATCAGCGTAGTTAAAAACTCTGCAGCCCATACTAGCCAGAGATACAATCAGAGGCTAAAGGTATAGATTAAACAGTAGTGGCGACAATGCGGAGCCCTGGGGCACCCCACACTCTAAAGTCCCCACCTCAGATGTCAAATCCTCCAGTTGTATCTTCTGTGTCCTTCCCGAAAGAAAGGATTTCAGCCACTTAAAAGCCACACCTTTAACCCCGAAGTTGTCCAGTCTTTCCAGGAGCATGGCATGGCTGACGGTATCGAACGCCGCTGACAGATCTAAAAGAATCAGGGCGCTCGGTTTCTTAATATCAGCCATGCCTCTTAATTCATCCAGCACCGAGAGCATCACCAACTCGGTGCTGTGATGTGCTCGAAACCCTGCCTGTCGCTCGTGGAGTAGGCAATGAGACTCCACGTGAAGGGATAGAAACTTCAGGACGTGCTGTTCTAAAATCTTAGAAAGAAAGGGCAGCTGGGAGATTGGTCTATAGTTCTTCAAGACCGCAGGATCCGCGCCGGGTTTCTTCAACAGGGGCCTAACTCGCGCTTCCTTAAATTCAACTGGTAAATACCCAGTTTCTAATGATCTATTAAGGAGGGAGATAATACGCTCCTCCAAAATGGGACGTGCCACACGGAATACACTAGGAGGGCACGGGTCAGCTGGGGAGCCAGATTTAGTTCTACCCATCAATTGCTCCAAACTCAACACATATATCTCTGGAAACTCCATGATAGTACAGTCCATAGAATTATGGGGATCAGGGTGTAGGACAAGTCCATTCACTGTGTTACTTTTTATTTCCAGGATGATGTTCTCCACTTTTCCTAGGAAATATCCCTGAAGGGTATTGCAATCTATAATAGTTTCTGAGCTTTCCGGTTTCTTGCTCAGCTCAGAGAGGATTTTAAAAGTCTCTTTCTGGATGTTCCCAGCCTTGTTTAAGCGGGACTCATAATACTCCGCCTTTTCTTGCAGTATAAGTTTTTTATATCTATGGAGGGAGGCTTTATACTGATCCCTGGCTATATCATGTTTAGTTTTCCTCCAGGATCTCTCCGAAGCCCGAAGCTTCCGTTTGTGCTCCCTCAGGAGCGGTGTGAACCATGGAGCTCCTTTGCCTGGTCCTTTGATGAGCTGTGTCCTTTCAGGTGCTATCTGATCGATTGCTTGACACAAGCTCCACGTTAAATCTGTGTATTCCAGGTCCAAGTTGATTCCAACCCCAAGAGGTCGGGCCACTTTCGGAAATGTCTCGGTCAGGGTTTTTAAATCTACCTCATCCCATTTACGGGTTTTTCTGACTCCCCGAGACAGATCACTTAAGTGGCCGTCAATATGGACCTCATAGTTCACTAAATAGTGGTCAGTCCAAATACATGGTAGAACACCTCTGAGAGTTACGCTTGGATCTGAGGTCCATACAAGATCGAGGGTGTGACCCTTGATGTGTGTGGGTACTTCCACTAGTTGTTTAAAGCTCAAATTGTAATATTGTAGTATTCAGTTGGCGTGTAGCCAGGTCCATGTGGGGATTTTCCCAATGTAAATTAAAATCTCCAGCTACCACAATTTTTTTATATCACGTGCAAAGGTCAGACATAATAGGGGCAAATAGATCATTGAATAACGGGGTAGAATTAGGTGGACGGTACTCCAACAGGACTACCAAACAAGAATTATTCAAGGTGATCTTTACCCCTAACAGGTCAGATAGATCCACTGTTTCTGACAGTAATCTTTCTACTGACAGATTCTTTTTGAATAGAATCGCTACTCCCCCCCCCGTGCACTTCCTGCACGGTTATGCCATATTGCGTCGTAGTTGATTGGGAGAGCCGCAATAATATCTGGCATGGAGTTGTCATTCATCCAGGTCTCTGTTAAAGTCAGGACATCAATATCATTATCCTGAAGCAGGGTAAAAATCTCCACATAATGTTTATGGAGTGACCTGGTGTTTAGACTAGCTAACTTCAACAGAGAGGACTGGGTTCCAGGCTTGCCATTATCAAGACGTTTAATGGCATACTTATTCAGCTTTGATAGAACAGCAGGATCTAATGGCTGCTCACCTTTATCAAGTAGGAAAAGCTCCTCCGACGAGTACGCTAGCCGGTGGCCAGGAGGCCTGGCCCCTGAGCCCATCCGTGCGCGGACGGGCGCAGACGGGCTGGACTCTGGCATGACTCCGGCGATGCTCTGGCGAGCCCGCAGCGCGTGACCGCTGCGCGTCAGCATGACCGGTTTAAGTACCGGTCTAGCGTCCTTTTGACGACTAGACCGTGCGAAGCTTCTGGGCCATTCACCCCCCACCCAAGATGTCCGCCGCAGTGCTGCTTGAGGGAGAAAGGGAGAAAGGACCCGCACCAAACACGGTGTATTCAATTATTACAGTGCAAGTAAATGGCCAGTATAAAAACAGGGTATAAAGCACAAATTAACACAAACGATAAATGACGAAAAACGGGGGTTTTAAAAGAGGCTTGCAATAGCTCCTATGAGCTCTACGCTCTGCGCTGCTCCTTGTAGTTCAGGTTGGTTTCCAGTGGCAGGCCCCCTAATTTACCCGGTTTAAGTACCGGTCTAGCGTCCTTGTGACGACTAGACCGTGCGAAGCTTCTGGGCCATTGACCCCACCCAAGATGCCCGCCGCAGTGCTGCTCGAGGGAGAAAGGGAGAAAGGACCTGCACCAAACACGGTGTATTCAACTATTACAGTGCGAGTAAATGGCCAGTATAAAAACAGTGGTTTATTGTATGCCCTGGTTCCATGTGAGTAGGGTTGCCTTTGTCTTCTAGATAGAATACTAGTGGTCATAAACCACTGATTGTTGCACATACAGAAGTAGCCTATCAGACCTGCCACTAAGGGGCCTGTGAATGCAGTTTAGGGCCACTTCAACTTGGTATTTAAAACTGCTTGCCAAGCCTTAACCTCTCCTTTTATCACGCATAGGTCATCCCTAAGTGTGACCCTAGGTAGCCCTATGGGCAGGGTGTTTTGTAGGTAAAAAGGTAGGACATGTAATTTTATGTTTTGTATGTCCTGGTAGTGACAAACAGCCTATTTAATTTTTCATTGCTGTGAAACCTACCTGTCTCAAAAGCTATTTCGGGAATTCCCTTATATACGTCTAAGTCGTAAATCCTGATCAGAAAGGAGTAGCTTTTTCATGTTTGGTATGTTTAGAATAGTAATGATAAATCCCCCTTACTGGTGAAGTTGGATTTCACATTACGTGGTTATTTCTCTCTGCTTATCACTTTTTGTACCTGACAGCCTGTCTCCAATACACATCTTGGCTGGATGACAGTTAGACTTTGTGCATTCCTTCTAGACAGCCACAACACAGGAACGGCTCAGTGTGATGGGATACATCTGCATTCATCAGAATACTGATAGCCTTCCTGGGCAGGAAGGAGGAGAGGTGGCTCTCACTTACATCTGAATAGGCTGATTTACTCTCTACTGACAGTCTGGAGTCAGGGCTGGCCTGAAAGCAATCTTTATGCACTTAATAGGGCTCCTTTGAAGTTACCCCCTACATCAAAAACATTTTTGAGTATAAGTACTGGGGCCCTGACCCCATCTAATAAGACATAAGACACTGCATGGGACCTGTAACTATACGCTGCTGGCTCTACTTATGCACATTGCAGGAGGACTACTGTGCAGCCAGGAGGGACCCCCACCTTGCTAACTGCTTTGCTGTTTTGGCCTGCTCCCTGCTGAGTGCTAGACTGCAGGAGGAACTGCCATTTTGAAAACATTATTGATGTCCTGGCCTGCTGCCTGCTACCTTACTTTGTACCCCTCCACAAGTGTTCTCCAATGGCTTGCTGGCTTGGCCCTGTTCGAAAGGTCTAAAGATCATCAAAGACCTCACCTCTTTGTTCTGCCATGGGACTCTGTGGCTCATGAGTCCTGCAGCTAAAGGTGACAAGGTTCAGAAACGCAACTGATCGCCAGTGAAGTTGTGAGAAGAGCAAGCGATTTTACCCTGCTACAGATCAGAGCGCTGTTTGTGCCCAGGATCTGTGCTGACCGAGAAGAGAGACTGAGTGCTTGGTTGTGCCCCGGATCAGCGCATCCCTTTTGCCTCGCAATGCACCCCCGGCTCACGCCACATGGGTGGTGTGTTCCGAAGAGTATACTGATTGAAATCACTGCCGTGAGTGAGAGATGCCGCAGCACCTCTCAGCATGGCTCTCCGATGCCATGGTACCCAGCAACCAAGGACAGTCCAGGCACACGAGGTCCATCAGCCCTTCCCCAACCCCGGAGCAGTGCGGTGTGCAACTATTTTGGGAACTCTGGTATCCAGCAACCTGGGCCCCGCTTCCGAGGCCCGCTGACATTTCTGTGGCCATCTCACCCCAGCACTGTCCCAAGGGTGTCCTTTGGCCAGG
The DNA here is from genome assembly GCF_964261635.1 of Lissotriton helveticus. Lineage (NCBI taxonomy): Eukaryota > Metazoa > Chordata > Amphibia > Caudata > Salamandridae > Lissotriton > Lissotriton helveticus. Next base: position 337,863,557 of record NC_136063.1, on the reverse strand, counting down.
GGATGCTCTAAAGTTGGACCCATCCCAACAAGAGGTACTGTGGATGTGTGGGGCCCAGGTAGCATTGAATTCATCATGTGCCTCTTTCCATGCAGCTCTGTTGGCCGGGCAAATGTCTCAGGGAGACTGTGGACACGCCACAGATTGTGGGCATTACTAGTTTTATATATCGGTCATTTGACCTACATGGCCCCCACAGCCAACATGTCTGTAGCGGACACTTGGAAATGTTGTGGTCTGACTTCAAGCATTGGTTTGGGCTACCAGACTGAGAGGAGGGTTGCTCCACCCTAGTCAAGCGTGACCCACAGTCTGAAACTCAACAAGGCCGTATTGGAGCACTCGGTTTACTGGCTATGAGTATCATAAGGACTGGAAAAGTATGTAAGTGATTTTTTTATCGTTGGGACTGTGTGTTCTCTTAATTGATTTGTGTCATTTTGGTCTTGTTTTGGTCATGATATAGAAACCTATTTTTATAATCCTGCTTGAAGTCTCTTGTTGTCCTGCATTCATTTTGTTGCTATGTGTTGTGCAAATGCTTTACTCATTGCCTCTCTAGATAAGCATGCGTGCTTTGTGCCAAGCTACCAGAAGGTTAGAACAGGTTATCTTAGGTGTGTATTTAGAGGTGGGTACTGCCTGGCTTGGGTGTATACCTTAGCCAACCAGAAATCCAATTTCTAACAAGATGTATCTCTAGAGAGTTTATCAGAGTGAAATCAGGACTATAAAGGGATCTACCTCCACAATTCTTTTAATTTGTTAGCCCAATTTTCTCACTCTAGGCATCAGATTGAAGAACATAGGACAACAGTCTAAAGAGGAAGTCCAGACTGTGTGAATATAGATCTGCATAGATGAAGTAGAGATCTTTAATCCTTTTTTCCCTTAACAGGAAGCCAATGGAGGGGGGTCAATGCGGGCATAAAGTGGTCATAGCATTTCAGGCCAAGCAGGGGATGAACAACCTGGTTCTGGATTTACAGTTTTGCAAGGGATCTGTTTTGGAGGCCAGTGTGGAGGTTTCTGAAGTAATCCAGATGGATAATGGAGTAAGGTTACCCGGAGAAAGGATAAGTGATAGAGATTGATTTAGAAACAGCATTCATTTATGGTGAGTTGAGTTTACTAGTAAATAGCATGGCTATATTACAAACTATTTTTACAGATTTTTTTAAAGTCAGGCAGCAACTCATCCACCACATCACAAACCCTCATATGAAACGGTACGCTGTCTGGTTTAATCTTTGTTGGCATTATACACTAGTGTATTAGTGATAGGCTGCATATTTAATATGTTATCATTAATTGTTTATATTTATAAAGTGATAATACAATTGACAGTGTGCAGATACTTACAATACAATGCAGTCTCTGAGTAAAGTTGTCAACGACGTTTCCTCAGTGGTTGAATTGACCTTTTTTGGTTGACATGAAGCACTGTACAGGAGAAGACATCAACAATACACTTCTATCTAGTGAGGCCAATGTGACTCAACAATAAGGAGCAGGATTTGCCAAATGGGATTAAAGGGATTTTCTGCAGGATTACCAATCAATCCAGTGTATAAGCAAACCAAAAATAAGTTTAAGAGATATAACAATATAGCACATAAGCTGAAATATCTCAGTTGGTTGAAGAGCAATAAAATGAGATACAGAATAGTAACAGCCACAACTACAAAGAAACAAATGAAAGCAAACAGGGGTTTCATAAGGAAACTTACATTCTCTCTCCTAAACATGAACTAGTTACAGAGATATTCACCTAGGGTTTCTATTTCAGAAGCATAGAAGGTGTCAGCATGATCAGACTTCAGTTGAAGTCTTGAGAAAAAGGAAATAGGTGTTTAGCATAAAGCTTCACACTTGCAGGATTAAGGCATGCAGAGAGGTCTGTATCTCCTCAAAGTCTATGTTGTTCTAACTGTGAGAACACCAATTAAGGTAACAGGAGATTTAGAAACATGCTTTTCTTCTTGCAAACCTACAGTAACCGACCAAATCATTATTCGAGAGAACATTTGCAACATCCCTTCAGTTTCCCATCTCATCGAAACTCAGACTGTATTTCTCAACCTTGAACATCTCTCCATCCTGGTACATGATGAACAGAATGCCTCCTTTGTCTATTAATTCTACACGTTCATTGCCAAGTTCTTCCCTCCAGGCCTCACTATCAGCAGTCTTACATAAACAATAAGCCTTTCTCTGACTAACAAAAATCAATCATGATAAAACACCTGCAAGGAAAGAGAGAATATGCTTGACATGGTCACATTTATTTCAATTGAGGCCTATAGTCAGGCTAAATTAGCTGAAAATTTAAAATGGACTTGAATACATGATTGTACATGCACATGTGTCATTTTGAGAATAAATGTAAAACTTGGGTGAAAAAGTTATGTTTATACATTCCAACTGAACATTAGTGTATACCTGTATACATCTCTAATCCCTACGATGATTATGCTTCATTATGCATTTTAATGCTTCATACACGCTAACGAAGTTAAGGCACACAGGGAATATAGTGTCAGTTACATGTATATAATTGCATAATCGAGACGTGTAAAGGTGGAGCCGAAATCGCATTACTCCACAGTTGCATTCATATACTGTTTGCATAGCCATGCATATTTTTAGCTTGTCATGGATTCTTTTTTTTATAGTTGAAAATCCAGGGCAACAGACCACCTAACATCATTGCTTAACACATGCAAGACATGTCTACATTGTGCATAAGTGACATTCAAATACAGCATAAATTCTTCAGGTATACATTACAACTAGCATCAACCGAAGATATTAACAGATGAATACCAAATATAAAGCAATTGAGTAGTACAATTGATAAATAAAAATACAGCGATTCCTTGATCCGTTGAGGGTGATTTAAGCTGGTCAAACACCCTACTATTTGTACTGAGGTGGTATTGATACGGCGTGTGACAGCAACATATCGAACCACCATTAGAGTATTATGCTGTTTGTTGTTCTCTCTGTTCTCTACAGGCTGTGTCAACAGCTGCTAACAAAGCTGTTCCAAATATAATATTTTTCAGAACACAAAGTGAACACACAGCGAGTAAAAAAGTTCATAATAGCTAATTTTGAATACATGCATTGATTGACTGTGAAATACTCGATGGTGTGCAGCAGGAGTCAGGTGTAAAAAGAAAGGATGTTTAAAGAAACAGTAAAATGATCACTTTTCAGTCCAGCTCTTTAAAAGCTGATCCTGCCTGCACCACAGGCAACCGAACATTAATACTCCCACTCACCAAACGTATGTGAAAAGTAAGTGGTGCTCAGTGGAGCCAAGGAAGTATATTTAGAGTGTTGAATAGTAAGTCATTAAATAGTTTTGAAAGGCTTTTTACTTTAGGACATTTTTTTCAGAAAGTTAGGTGCGCTGAAAACGTATTAAAGCTTGAAACGCGAGAATCGTGGAAATGTGATTCCATAATGGCTTCCAACAGCTTTCAGAACAAATTGCTAATACGCAGACATGGGCAAAGTAATCAAGAAAAGGGCGAGCAGCCTAAACGCCGGGCAGGTTAATGATGGAATGAGGCGGGGTGTGATGGGTATAGAAAGATAGATGCTTAACCAAGTTGAAAATAAGTGGCACACACTACGGAGTAAACACGTTCTTTATTTCTTGTGTTTCTTGGGTAAAAATATCCGTCAGAGGAGAAACAGCCAGGAAAAAATAGGTATTTTGCACAAAATGTAATCACAGGTCCAACATACTGTCTCCGAAATTGAATTTACAGCAACTATTTTGCAAGGCAATTTAGTTCACGAAACGTCTGACCGCAAACGAACTGTAGGAAAGTGGCTTTTAATAACCATGAGGATATAAGAACAACAATTGGCAAAGTCAATAACCTTGGCTCTTGCAGAAAGTGAAATAACTTAATTGATTGTCACGTTTGTTTGTGTTGTGCAGATGGTTAAAGTGCAAATGAGTGAGTGGTGGATGGATGGAAGAATTGGTGGGTTGATATTTGGATAATTGTGAGTGACTGCATGAGTGAAATGGCGTATCTAGGTGTGGGTGAGAAGGGGCATAGATGGATGGATAAGTGATTGAGTGAAGGGATACATTAATAGTTAGATGAGCATGAGCTGGTTGTCCATGCTAACTACTGCAGCTCAGAGCACATTCAAAGTGCATTGTGCACTGCGGCCAGAGTGCCCTTTGTACTGCAGCCCAGAACGCACTTTACACTTTAGGCCAGAAAGCGCTTTGCACTATCACTAAGTAGCCCTATGTGCATTTTCACATTGGCATCATCACACAGATATCCTGTACACCCAGAGTGTCCCCATCGCTTAGTAGTTCTAAATGCATGTTCGCATGTGCACCATCCCAAACTGAAGCCCAGGTGCATGTTCAGACCTGTACCACCAGTCACTAATCTTTACTGGATGTTCAGATCTGCTCCATCACTCAGAAAGCATCAGTGCATGTTGGGATTTCACCCCACTATATGCAGAGGGGCAGCATTGCCTCAAGTGTCATAACGAGCGAGAAGCTCTGCAGGCAACCACTACAGAGGAGAAGGGCCTGGGGCTCCTGGGGGAGGTGCAATGCTTGCCATGTCCCGTAAGCAGGGCGTAGGACAGGAGTGGGTGCTACACTGCCTGCAACACCATGACTGACATGCTGTGTTTACATTTGTCATTGGTGGACTCTGTTCTGTGATACTTAGTATGACGCAGAGCATTTGCTGCCAACTGAGCGCCGGAGAAGAGGACAGGCTCAAGAACAAGTACTGACCCTCCCTCAGTCCTCAGTACTCCAGACTAGCTCCTGCCTAGCGCCTTCTTCAGCAGTGAGCACCTCAGCATTGACGGCAAAGGATGTCAGGTGCTCTGCATGTTAAATGAGGGGTTATGTGAGCAGCATAGATGCCACCATTGGCCACTGCATGGAGTGAGAGGTGATCCTAGAGACAAGTCTGGTCCAAGACAGAGGTGGAAACTGAGTAGCACAGTTGCAGCTGCCTTGTATGTGGGTTATTCGCAATGTTGAACGAGCTGACAGCAGAGAAGATGTGAGGTGCTCCGCACAGAGGTACAGGATGGCTCCCAGAGAAGACTGGCCCTTGAGCGAGGTAGTAACTGAGAGCTCAGCGGCTGCTGCAAGGCACAGTAAGGCACAGGAAATGTAAAAACATGTTGTAATACCACTCAATAATGAAGTGGCAGCATGGTTCTCACTCCATTACCAGAGCATCTCTGTATCTAAGATGGCAGTTCCACCACATTAACATGGAGCCCTTCATAGAAGAATGGCTTCCTCTTTAAAATCCATTAGACTCCTTCTAAAAAATTGAGTCACTGGTTGAGGGAAGAACAACTGAAAACCTCCTCAAGCAGCGACCACAAACCTTACCAGGTTGAAGTAGCAAGCAAACCCCAAATTAATCTGTGTTTAATTGGCACAAAAACGGTCAGGCTTAACCTAGAGTAAATGTGTACAATATTTCTGCATCCCTATTTTTATAGTTTTTTATGGCCAAACTTGACCCTTGCTGGTATCAGAGCGCTTTACAAATTTCAATGGAGCACTGTGATAACAATAAAGTCATACATGAAGAAGAAAAATACAGGCTACAGTTAGCACCCGGTTCAATGTTCAATGTTCAAGAGTGTAGGGGAAAACTTGATAATAATCAATAAAACCATAGGAGCCAGCAGTGCCAAGAAACGAGAGGGTAGAGTCAGGCCAATGAAGTTTAAAAACACTGAAATCTCTGGTGAGAGTAGTCATGGATGTGATTGCGGGAAGAAAGGTATCTAGGGAAGACATTTGTTCATAAGGAGTGCTTTGAGTTCTTTCTTAAATAAACAGTAGGGGTGGGCGGTAAATTCCGCCCTGCTTGTGGAATTTGCAAAATTTTGGCAATTCTGCATTCTGCGCGGAACGCGGAATTGCTGTAAATTCCGCGATCCACGGCATAGCAGAATTCGTGAGCAGAGGTATTGACATGGTGGCATCTTCTTGGATAAATATGCAGGCCAGGATTAATTCTGGCACGATGCTCCTGTCACAACAATTAAACCTCAACAGGAAGCACTTACAGGTATAAATAAAGCAGGTGCCCGAGTTGCAGCTCAAATTCAGTAACGCATTAATCAGCCCAAAATGTTCATGAGCACGGTCGAGGCTGGGTAGGTGTTCTTTCTCCCTACATCTACAGTCAAAAATGAGCTGTGATCCTTGATGGAGGTCTTTGCATCCATGAGTTTCTCGAGCTCAATCCCCATGTATAATCCTTACAACATGGCATGTGTACAAATCGTTCTTTAAGATGGCATTTTAATATCATGTTCTTTTTACTCATAGTGAACCCCTGAGGAAGGGCCGATTTTTTCCCAAAATGCATTGGGTATAAGAAGCTCTGTTATCGAGGATGTACGTCGTATTTATTGCATGCTCAGAAAAAGGCCTGGATGGGCATATCTGCAGCACAAGAAGTTATTTAAATGCTACTGCATCTTACGTGCGATTATCAATATGAAATAAAATCTACGCTTGAAATTCATTTGGAATATTTTGCAATTATTATTTTGGTGAATTTGGACTTTCTAAAAGTGGCATTTTCTGAATTGTGACTTAAAATCCGACTTTACCATTGAACAGGGCTTTAAATTACAATTCTTTGAACACCAAACTTGACCTGTGTGCTGCCTCCCAATTGAAAGATATCACTGATTAAATGTAATAAGCAATCCAATGTTATCCTATGGGAGAGGTAGACATTACAGTAGTGAAAAACGAATTTAGGAATATTTCACTACCAGGACATTTAAAAATTAACTGTGTATGTCCAACTTTGTGTGTAGGAAGGCGAAATCTGACTACATGGTTGCCCCCACTTTTTTCTTGGTGATTTGATGGTTTTTGACTTAGTTTGGCTGGGTTCCTGCTATTCAGGGCCCCAGCCTACCTGCTTTCCTCTCTAAATTGATTGCAAGTACTTTAGGTACACTCCAGTTTGGTTACTGGGGTACCCTTGTGAGTCCCTAGTATATGGTACACCAGGTACTAAGGGCATAGGTACCACAGAGGCCTACCAGGGGCTGCAGCATGTTTTATGCCACCCCTGGGAAGCCTTCCAAAATGGCACTGTAGGACTGCTACTGCAGCCTGGGTGAGGTGGTGCATGCACCCCTTACTAAGATATAGGTTACCTATATCTACCTTTAAATCACTGCACATAGAAACCTATAAGTCACCCCTACGGCAGGTCTTGTCAATCCTGAAGGCAGGGTGCTTGGTTTTGTGTGAGAGGGTGCCCATGCATGAGCAGGACCCCTCTGCAGCCTTTGGAATCTATTCTCTGGGGCTGTTCTGTGATGCAGCCAGACCATATACTCTTAAGGGCATTATAACCTTGCGGTAAATGCTAAATTCGGAATGGCTGCATGGAAACATGTTGTGTTTGGTTTCAAACACTTTGGATTCCTACCCCCGACCCCACCAGTCCTGGCGGCAGGGATAGAATTCTAAAGGGAGAGACATGTAGACACTGGTCTAACCTTGCCTCTCAAAATGGATGCTGCAGCCACAGACACGAGTTTGGCCTCCTGCTGCTGACCGAAACTCCATCAGGGGAGGCCTGGGCAATAGGTTTCTTGTCACAGGGAGGTTTAACCACCTCCCAGACAGGCTTGAGTGTATTGGGGCTGGGTGGGTGCACTCTGAGAGTGCTTTGAAGTCAGCATTTGGTGTCCCTGAGCATAGTCCAGTTCAAACCGGTTGCAGGGGCTACCAGCCCCTGCTCAAGTGCGAAACTGAACAAAGGAAATAGATGTAGCCACCCCTCTTTCCAGACCCTCCCAGAGGTGGGTCCGCAGAGTATGTCCAACCCCTTTCTTTAGTATAAGTAAGGAACCCCTGGTAACAGGACTTTAGATTACACCTGGACGAAACTCTGAAACTGAATCCTGGAACTTTGATGCTCTACTAAAGACTAGAGGTTGGAAGAATCTAATTTGGGGTCAAGAAGTTACTCCCCTGCTTGGCAGGCTCCAATGAAGCATCTTGCCAGTCTGCATTTCCCAAGCTCCCGCCGAACTCCAAAGTATTTGCAACAACGGAAGAGGATGTCTAGACTTCTCAGAGGCCAACCGAGTCCTCAGCAAAGCTAGGACCCACAGCCCTCATGAATAACGTGGAACTGGAACTCCTTGACACGTGCACATTTGCAAGTGCATTGACTTCTTGAACTCTTTAAGTTGTGCTTTGGGTTACTTGTAGCCCATGCCCCAAATTCCATCTTCACCGAAGACTGTGGGCCTACACTCCACAAGTGTTCCGTGAGCCCGCTTCTTCCATTTCCATTTGATGCTCCTTCACGATCCCTGGTCCGTCGACTGTTGGGTCCCTGTGATGGTAACTCTGATTTCCCTTGGTCTTCCCTGGTGGCTCCGGGCGTGCCCTGACTCCCCATCGCGTGGTGAGTCCCTCAGACCTTGCTGGTCTGCACCGAAGCATTTCTTTGCTTTCTGCATGGGTTGCTGTTGCCAAGGCTTGTTGGGTCCAATACGGGCACCGACACCGCAGCCCTCGACATCCTTTGTGGAACAGCTCGATTCCAGAACCTTGTGGTCGTCGACTCCTCTTGGTCCTCGTGGCTGAAGAGTCAAGCTTCACCTCTTTCACCTGAAATCACCCTACATCGATAGGCATTCTACTATTGTGCCCCTGCTCACTGGCTAGTGACCCAGACTCTGTCCCCTCTGCTTTCAGGTTCTTCTCATCGTTGATCCAGGCTTGGATCAGGCTTGGATCACACCGGACACTTTCCAATTCTTGGGCAGCAGCACTTTGCAGCCGATCGCCATTGGAAACAACGACGATTCGCGACACCAAAAGACACCTATTCACCCGGCTTCCCTGGGTGATTTAAGTTGAGTACTCCAGTGCTTCCATGCTCAAAGTCCTCTCCTAAGTGTCCTTTATCTTTAAACTAGCTAGCCCGCCCCAGCGTTGCCTGGGGCAGAAGGGGGCTGGGGGCAGCATTTCCGGATTGAGGCAGCGTTGCCCGTGGCAGAAGGGGGCTGGGGGCAACATTTCAGGCTTGGGTGCACTGCCGCCCCGGCCCCCGCCCGCCCCGACATTGCCCAGACCGCCTCCCGCCTCCCGCCTCCCTCCCGCCTCCTGCAGCCCGCCCCAGCGTTGCCTGGGGCAGAAGGGGGCTGGGGGCAGCATTTCCGGATTGGGTGCACTCCCGCCCGCCCCGACATTGCCCAGACCGCCTCCCGCCTCCCGCTGTTTAGGGCCTCCCCTTGGTGTTAGTTATATATATTAAAACAGAAGGTTTAGGCCTGGCAAATGTTTATTTCCAGGTTAAAATGGCAGTTTAAACTGTTGGTGGCAGGCCTGTGACACATTTAAAAGGCTACTTCAGTGGGTGACAAAATCAGTGCTGCAGACCCACTAGTAGCACTTTATTAAAGGCTCTGGATACATATGGTACCACCTTTTTAGGGATTTACAATTAAATTAAATGTGCCAATGGGTGTAAGTCAAATTTACAATGTTTATAGGACAGGGCATAAGGAAAGGACTTTAGCACTGATTAGCAGTGGTAAAGTGCACACAGCCCTAAAAGCCACTAAAATTGTGTTCAGTAAACAGGTGGGTGAAGGCAAATAATTTGAGGCTAACCCTGCAGAAAGGGCCAAGTCAAACAGTGCTGCTATATGCCTGTTCAAGTGTGAGCAGTTTTGTTACTTGCCCCTGTGATTAATTGAATCAGGAATTGGAAGCTGCAGCTTAAAACACTAAAGGCCAGATTTACAAACACTTTCGGGTTTAGGTTACTTTTTTAATGGAAACCTGATGCAAAGTATAGTTGTGCTATTTACAATCCAATACAATGGCAATTTGCATTGGATTGTAACCAGAAATAAAGCAAAGCTGTTCAATGCACTGCGTTACTTTGGGTCAAGAGCGAGTTGAATTGGTGATGCATGGGCATTCTCATGCAATGACCTATAGCTTGTGGTGCAAAGCCCTAGTCAAACAAATTGTAGACAGGGAATTACACCACAATCCTGTGCCTCGTTGAGGTTGACGTATTGAGGAGAAATGTGCATTCTACATTATATATACAAAGTGGGAAATGCCTTAAAGCATAGTTTGTGTACTTGAAGGGGCCACTTCCTGCACAAAATCTATCCGTACCACAATGCAGACACCCTTGCACTATGGCGCTATGGTGCTTGCATTGGTAGATGGCAGCCAAACGTGCACCATCAAAGGGAGAGAGCAAAACAGCACCACATCTTGGTTGATATGGCACTGTTCTGTTCTCTCCTGTTCAGGCAACGCAGTGCAGCAACTTTACCTGCTGCACTGCGTTATGTTAGTTCTGGGCCTATCAGTAACAGTGTGCTTCCAAAAATATCAGGCTGCCAATAGCAAAGGCAGCACACATAAAAAGTATTCCACGCAACTGTTTGAAAGGCTTAACATTTAGTACAAAGAATAAGACAGGATCAACCTATATGATTTAAATTTTTTAAAGTAACTTGGCTATCTCGTTCTTGGGAGCTAGTTTGAAGTGGTAGAAGAAGAGTGTAGATAGTAAGAGTGCAGGATTGAGTAATAAGATGAAGGAGGTTTATGTAGAATTTAATTACAAATGTTTGCTTGTTTGCTATTTTTCACTCAAAACAGCAGCAAATCCATGTATCCTTGTTAGGTCCCTGACTCCCTTTCGGATATCCTTACTTTTGTGGTGCCAATGTGCTAGATGTTCCCTATTTTACTTTCTGATGACATTTGCACATTCAAATGGGCCCCATCTCTTTGTAAAGTGCATTGATTCCTGCTTTTTTTAGTTCTTTAAGATGTGTTTTATTGGAGCATTGATAATATCACAGATTCATGAAATGACAAGAGATAAAGGAATGGTCAGATCATATCTCATGCTGGACCTGAATATTGGCATTTTACAAGTTAATGGAGTATATGAGATCAGGTCCAACTAGTTACCTCTGTTGATTAACAATTTAGGTGAATCCAAGCCATTCATATTCGATTTGCAGCAGTTTTATTGTCAGATCAACATCCATAATTTGAAGTCACTATTTAGTAGAATTTCTGGTGCTAATGATTACAGGTGTAAGGCCAGGTCAGCAATTTCACCAAGGAATATTTAGTTGCATCCTCTCTGTCCCGACTGCTGAGCCTTCGCAGTCATAAAACTACTATTAAATCACAGTTTTGGGTGGCTTGTGAATGGCTTAAGAAAATACTCTAGCTGATTCCTCTATGTTCGCAGAGAACAGTGCTGCAGGCTCTGGCTACATCCAGATTGGAATATGGGAATATTCTGTATCTGGGTGCAGACAAAGCCTTGATTCACCGCTTTCAGATCATCCAAAATGCAGCTGCCCACCTTCTTTTTTGGCTGCCGAGATTTTCTTCCATCTCTCCTTTGCTTCAGAGACTGCATTGGCTGAGGGTTGACAAGGCCTTGTGTTATATGTTTCGTACTAGACACGGTCTTGCTCCTTCTTATATCCAAGCTCTGGTGTCTCCGTATGTCCCCACCCAAGCGCTGAGGACAGCCAACCTTGCACTGTTTTCTGTGCCCAGGTTTCTCAGAGCTTGTTTTAAAGGGTGCTCCTTTTCTGTGCTGGGTCCTGAAATCTGGAATTCTCTGCCAATTGCTCTCAGATCATGTAACTCACTGCTTCAGTTCCGTAAGAACTTAGCAGCCCTGATTATTTATTTTTATTTATTTAACGACTTGTAGAGCGCCTGGTGACCCGAAGGCATCCCCGCGCTGTGATGATTTTGATATCCAGATGAGATGGAGGAAAAAAGGGGGGGACATTATTTAGGGAATAGGAGTGTTTTCAATTTTTTTCTAAAAACCAGATAGCTGGGTTCCAGTCTGAGGGTGCGGGGGAGTGCGTTCCATCCGGTGGAAGCTTTCACAGAGAAGCGTCGGCCTCCAGTGCGTGTCTTTTTAAATTTGGGGATGTTGGCTAGATGTTCATTCTCGGACCGCAGGGATCTGGGAGCTTTATAAGGAGTTACCAGGTCGCTGAGGATCGGGGGGCCAGCTCCGTTAATCAGTTTGTATGCCGTGCACATGGCTTTGAATTCCACCCTTTGACGCACCGGGAGCCAGTGCAGGGCCTTGATGGCAGGTTTAGCTGACACTCTGGAGGGAAGGTTCATGAGTAGTCGGGCTGCTGCGTTCTGTGTTCGTTGCATTTTAGCCAAGGTGGCCTCTGGGGCTCCCAGGTAAACCATGTTACTGTAGTCCAACCGTGACAGTATTAGCCCTTGGACTAGGAGTTTTCTGGAGGCGGGCGGGAGTAAGGGAAGAATCTTGTGGGTGGTGCGCATAAGCCCAAAACAGGTTCCTGCAGTTTTGGCTGCTTGCGTTTTCATTGAAAGCTCGGGTTCTAGCCAGACTCCTAGGGTCTTAATTTCTTTTTTCGGGGTGGGAATTTCCCCGAACACGTCTGGCCAGACCGATGGGGGGATGGTCACCCATTGCTTTCCCATGAGCATCACTTCGGTCTTCGACCCGTTTAATTTGAGTGATGATTCACACATCCAGCCGTGAATTTCCGTAAGGCAATTTGCCAAGTTGTCTGGGTGGTCGTCTAGTTGGGATAGGGAGACGACCAGCTGTGTGTCATCCGCGTAACTCACTATTTTAATGCCGAAGGGTGTCACCACGTCTTCAAGGGGGGCCATGTAAGCATTAAAAAGCGTAGGGCTTAGAGATGATCCCTGGGGGACCCCACTCGTGAGGGGGAGGGTGGACGAGTGGTGATTGCTGTCCCATACCTGGAACGTGCGCCCGGCAAGGAAGGACTCTATCCACCTGAGCGCCATCCCGGTGAGCCCTGCTGCCGCCAGCCGCTGGAGAAGGACACGATGGTTGACTGTGTCGAAGGCTGCACTAAGATCCAGGAGGATCACTGCCACTGACCCTCCTGAATCCAAATTGCGCCTTGCTTCCTCGATAACGGCCAGAAGGGCGGTATCAGTGCCATGACCCAGGCGAAACCCAGTTTGGGATTGCCGTAAGATGTTATTTACCTCGAGAAACTGAGACAATTGTCCGTTGACCAATTTCTCGGCTACCTTGCTAATGCCAGGGAGGAGTGAGATTGGGCGATAGTTTGCCATATCTGCTGGGTCTAGCTGGGGTTTTTTAAGGAGTGCTTTCACCACTGCGCTCTTCCAGCTAGCGGGAACAGATCCTTGGGCAAGCGAGCTGTTAATAAGCTCTGTGATCGTGGGGACGATGACAGGGGCTACGGTTTTGAGGAATCTAATTGGTGCGGGATCCAGAGGTGATCCGCTTTTCATTTTGGCCATGGTTGCATCTACCTCGTTGCAGGTTACTGCCCTAAATGTAGCTAGTTGGGGGCGCATGCTGCTTCCTGCCTGGCTGGGGGGTGATTCATTGTCCATGTGGCTAGAGGGACCGGGGGGGGGGAAGGGATGCTAGGATACGGGCAATTTTGTCATTAAAATAGGTGGCTAATTCGTTGCTTCGGTCCACAGGGGGGGCGTTGGAGGAAGGAGTGGTTGGTACTTTCAGTAGCTCTTTTACGATTAGGAAGGATTCCCTAGCTGAGTTGGTAGATTCTCTTATCCGAGTGTCGTAATGGGAAGCTTTAGAGCGCTTAATGGTAGCTTTGTATAATCTAACTGAGTTCTGGTAGGCTTCCTTGCTGGCGTGCTGCCAGTCTTTCCTCCATAGCCGTTCGGCTTTCTTGCATTTTTTACGTAGTAATCGAAGTTCCGGGGTATACCACGGGGCGGAACCTGGTTTCCCGTTTTTGTCCTCCCGGGTTCTAAATGGGAGTACGGAGTCCAGGGAGGTAGTAATCCACTCTCTGAATTTACTATCGGCGATAGCCGGGTCTTCTGCATAGGCAGGGGTAGTTGACTCTAGGGTCCTGGCCCAGTCTTCGGTGGGGAGCTTGGACCAGGCCCTGTCCCTGGTGTAAGTGGGAGGATTTTGAGATTTCCTAAAAGGTCCTGGTAGTTGGAAAGAGACTAAAAAGTGGTCCGTCCAGGGGAGGGGGAGGGACTCACTGAATTGCATGGTGGGGGTGCTCGTAAACACCGGGTCCAGCAAGTGACCTTTGTTGTGTGTAGCTCCGGAGTTTAAGAGGTGGAGGTCGAGAGCCGCCAGATCGGTGATCAGGTCGGCTGCCCCAGTATCTAAAGGGTCATCGAAATGAATATTCAGGTCTCCTAGTATCATGAAGTTGGTGATGGAATGAGCCTGTGTTGCTACCGTGTCCAGGAGAGCACTAGAAAAAGGACCTGGGTGACCGGGGGGGCGGTACAGTAGGATGCCTGTGAGTGAGTTAGTCGGGTCTAACTTAATTGTGAACTGTAGGCTTTCAGAGTCCGGAACCTGCGCATCGTTGGATTTGCAGGGGAGATAATCCCTGTGAATAATGGCGACACCACCACCTCTGCCTAAAACCTGCCTTCTTAGATATTCTTCTTGCAGTGCCATGCTACTCTCCGCTGATAGCGCTGGGAGACCCTTTTGGGTAGCTGCACACTCTATAAGCTTCTTAAATAAATACATAAATAAAAAATACCATAAATGAGTAGATTTACACAAACGTATAAGTTTACATTTGTGTATCAGGCCCATTGCATTTAGGTCTCTGCTACAGTAGCATTAGTTGCCTGTTGGCCCCGCCTATTGTTTCCAATACGCAGCCTTTTTCTAGTGATTGGATGGCTGTATTCACTCCCTTCATTCAATGGCTTTCTTGCCTGTTCATATGCTTATCCAGCCCAGAATCATTTCAAATTTCACAGCGTTCGGGTTGGCTAACTTGAATCCTTCCCCTACTGATGTTGCTTACAGTCGGGAAGCAACTTTTTTCATTGTTCTTCAGAAATCCATGGAAATGCCTTTGTCGTCTTGCTCTCTTCCCCATGTGCTGCTTTTCCCTTCCCTCACCAGACCCACTGCTTGCTCCCTGTGCGGCTTTTCTCCCAGCTGTTCTGTTACTTACCCTGCCTCTACCAGTCCAGCTCTCCTTTTCTCAAATAATTTCTCCATCCTCTGTTGCTCTCCTGCCCCTCTCCTGCATCCTTTTGCAGTCTTTTCTCACCCATCTCCCTTTCCATACTGTGAAAAGACAGATTTGCAATATGAGACAGTTGTGCATTTTTCATGTAATGTAAACATGGGAAAGTTATGTCTGTGGACTGCTGTTTATGTTGGCTCTACATAATCTCTATAGCAAAATATGATATGCCTGGGTATCCTGAGAATTGCGTATAGTGAATCTCATCACTTTGTGCCTGCAGTGCAAACTGTGTGCGTGTTTGGCAGCCTATCAGTGTGCATGGACCTGCACTGACCAACAGTAGACATTCCCACGTACAATCATACAATTGTATAAAAGCACCTCATATAATTAGACCATCACAGGGACAGGGAGGGCCACAACATGGATGGGGTGTCTGGTGCAATGTGGACACTACAAAGGATCCTGCTCCTTCCTTAAGGTAAGATGATCAGACCATAACATTCTTCTCAGTCTATTATATTTTGTTGCTTTATT
Source organism: Lissotriton helveticus (assembly GCF_964261635.1). Lineage (NCBI taxonomy): Eukaryota > Metazoa > Chordata > Amphibia > Caudata > Salamandridae > Lissotriton > Lissotriton helveticus. The sequence goes on along the minus strand of NC_136063.1, from coordinate 337,847,948 downwards.
TGTATTATTTTGGGGGGTTTTAGAGTGTGGACTAATCAACTCTTTCACAACATCTCTGTTGTTGAAGTGATGATAGTTTAGGTTTTTACCTACCGTTTGTCATCTTAGTTGTGTGGTTTCAAAACTTTGACCACAATATAGCTATTATATATATCCTCAGTGTGTACGTTGTAAAAAAAAACACTGATGAAAAAATCTGATCTTGTCCTGTCATATTGTGATATGCCATATTGTCATATGCTTCACTGTGTTTCTGCCTCTAGACCCCGTTATAACATACATTTGCTGTGTGTACGTCATTGATTAAGGCAACTCATATATCTCATAAATCGCTGCTTGTTATTTTGTATTTGTGCATTTAGAGTATGATGATGTTTTCTTTGATAGTGTGTTTCTATCTCATAAGATATATATATCAAAGAGGAAGAACATTTAAATAAAATCACAACAGTTTTGGGGCCAGATCTTTGTCCGTTCTTTGCAGTCGCAAAGGGAAATCGGCCCTTTTGCGACTGCAAAATAGGTCTGCCCTATTTACAAACCCTATTTTGTGAGTCGGTAACCTATTACCAACTCGCAAAATAGGGTTTGCGACTCGCTATTAGGAAGGGACGTTCCAAGGACAGGCCTTCCTAATAGACACTCGCACTTCAATGTAAGATTGTTTTGCTGCAGCAATTGCAGATTCAAAACACTCACAGTTTACCACCCATTTGAAATGGGTGGTAAGCCGCTCGCAAACGGGAAGGGGTCTCCAAGGGTCCCTTCCCCTTTGTGACTGGCATAAAAAATATTTTTTAAGAGCTGGCAGTTGTCACAAGGACCACTACCTAATCTTAACAAATGAAACAGTAACATTTCATTTTTCTTTTTTAAATACATCCCATTTTCCTTTAAGCAAAACAGGCTGCATTTTTTTTTTTAAACTGCTTTATTGAAAAAGGAGTCACAGACTTGGTGGTCTTCTGACCCCAGCAGGTGCTCCCTGGGAGTGCTAGCCATTCCCAATGGGGCGGCAAATTGCACCTGCCTCATGAATATTAATGAGGTAGGCCATTTGCAGCCCCATTAGTAATTTGCAAACAATGCCAGTTACTGTTGTAAATTCCAATTTGTGAGTCGCAAATTGTGAGCTGCAAAACGATGCAATTTGCATCCCGCAAATTGGAAGGGTCGTAGACTAATGCGCCAAGGACTTACGCTATCATTCATACCCTTCATCACACGACAATGGGTGAATTTTTCTCAAAATAAAGTTGGATAATATTATATAATGCCTTTCTGAGAGCTTCTCGAGGAGAGAAGAGCTTTAAACATCCCAGAAGTAGCATCTATGACAAGCAGTCTTATAGGGTTCTATTCCATACTATCTGGTTCTCTTTAGAAGAACGTCAAAACAGAAACAAAGATTGCCATTGCCACCAAGCAATCAACAGACTGAAACACGAATATGATGTGCAGGTAATTGTGTGTGCCAGTTATGAAACTCCTGTTTGTCAAGATGTTAGTGATATTGTAGATGTTAGTTAGGACTTGGGATGGAGGCATTCTCTCAAACACTCTTATTTGGTATGCATTTCATTTTCATATTATTTACCAATTATGCCTTCATTTAATTCATCAAAATGCATATATCTACAGTTATCCCTTTTCATGTATTCTGCACTGAACCTGGCCTTAAAATATAAATACAACCTTTTAAAATAATAATGTGCATTTCTTGTGTGACAAATCTTCGTAGCAAAGACTTTCAATATCCAGTTAAGGTAAAATGCATGCCTGATTGTCTCTTGCAGGACCTGATAGTTGGCCACTACACGTTATCTCTAGGCAAGTCGCAGGAGACGTGTGGTCCACATCCTTTCTATTTCTTATGCTAGCAGAGGGAATTATTTCTCCTGCATTTTGGGGCATATCAGCAACAGACGGCGATAAATATCGCAAAGCTTGCTTAAAGCTTTAATATTAATCGACGTCTGTCTCTGGAATTTATCGCCCGGTTAGCGCGTTATCAACAACGCGTATCACTGAGGTGATCAGAAATCCTGCAAAAGCGGCGATATGCGGGAATATCGCTGGAAATCCAGCGATATTCCCGAATATGTGGATTCAGCCATAGAATCCACCTCCCATGATATGCATAGCTAAGTCTGGTTTTTTGCAGATGTTAGCTTACGGCGGTAATCGTGGTTACCGCTACTTTTCTGGACACAATGCGGGCATTGATAATAGGGAGGACTTGTATTTGCAACTGCTTGCCTTTACTGTTAGTGAGGAACGCCTACTTTGCATGGCATTAGTGATACATATCGCTGACATGCAAAGCGGCAAGAAAACGGGCGCTATTGCCAGTGAACTGTCGCTAACAGCTGATAGCAACAGCTTGCTAATAGGGCGATAAAAATACTGCCGCTTTAGCGGCAAAAAGTGCTGCTAAAGCTGTGATATTGCCCATGATAATATGCCCAGTAGTCACATGTTTCTGTCGGTTACCTATAGGCCAATCTGGTCCACCCGGCTTTCAGCAGGACCAAATAAGATCCCTGTTGTGTTTGTCTGGTCAACAAATCACAATACATTTAATTGTAACATGGCATGCATTTATTCACTCTTGCATTTATACAAAGCACACTGGGATTTCCGGGTAGTTCTCTCTGGATACAGAAAGATTTATTTAAGAGACTTCCTTGTAACATCGGTTACAAACAGCAGGCTACCCAATTCCGCTGCTTACTCTGTGATTCACTTCACAACTTCACTCTAGTGCATTTTGTGCAACACACAAAAACACCATACATAGTGTAGGTCTCATGATAAATTGCCACTCTGATGGCTCGAGAACGACATTCACTTTTATATTGTGAACATTTGTGTTCACTCATGCATGCTTGTCATACTCATGCGTTGTATGTTTTGTGGAAAACATTTTGTGGTGCACATACAGGTGTTAACCTAATTTTTATAGGAACAAGCATATCCCCAATAGGGGTTTAGAGAGAAGCGAACATTGTAGTCACACATTGTTAGGGAAAAAGGCATGAGTTACCACCCCGTCAATGGTTGGAACTACAAATAGAATATTTATTAGTGAATCAAGTGGGTATTGTTACTTATATAGTTAAAGGTAACAGCCAACCATTCACCTATTTGTGTCACTGGCCTCTGCAATGTTAGAGTGCAGGGGCCACTAACCTCTACTTACGTGCTCATTGATGTCTTCCGCATCACTAACGTGATGACGTGGGACATAGGTCAACAGTCTAGCTGTCATAGCCCCTATTCTATGGTCTGGTGCACTCGTTCTGTGTTATTGGGGTAAATGCGTGCTGCCAATAGGGTACAATATGGCACTTTGCACATACCATCGCATGTTTGCCTTCCACTAGCAACCCTACCATATTCATATAGCCTGCCTATAGCTTAAGGGTTAATGTTTCATTTGAATGCATAACTAGATTAACCGTAGTCCTCATTATAATAAGGGATATACTCAGTGGCATAGTTAGGCCTTTAGCCGCCCTTGTCGGTCCCTTCGTTTGCTGCCCGTGTGGCGGCCAAATGCAAGAGTTGGGGGTGCTGGCAATTCATGCGACGGCCGCAAGTAAGAGGAGGGAGACCAGGCCACCCCCTCTTGCTACACCACTGGATAGCTAGCATATATTGTCTGCTACGCAATTAGCAGTGTATGCAGTGATGTGTTCTACGTGGGAACGTTTCTTACGTCATTAAACTATCCAGTTATGAATGCATCAGAATTGACTTTGCTTTAATTCTCAGCATCAAATGTAATGTTTTTGGCTCCTGCAAAAAAGTAGAATATTACTAGCAGCTCTCTTACTCCGTGGGTACCCAATTTTATCGTATCCCAAGGGGAAAGTGTCACCATGGCAGTTACACAGTTTGAAAAGACTGTGACTGAGGCACTGGATGAACTTGCCCCGATCCAATTGCGCCATCGAGCCAGGAAAAGGCCTTCAGCCCCTTGGTTTTCCGAACATCTTAGACTTCTTAGACAAGAGGTAAGGAGGCAGGAGCGACTATGGCATTCTGGCTGGGATCCAAAAGATTGGGAAGCCCATAAGACTATGCTGAGGAGCTACAAAGGAGAAATCATAAAGGCCAAACAAGAACATTTTACGGCCCTGACAACCTCAATGTCATCTCCTAAAGAGCTCTTCAGGGTAGTGGACTCCCTTATTACTCTTCAAACCCCTGATCCTGTAGTGGCATCCCAAGAGCTCTTCAATAATATTGCCTCTTTTTTCCAGGCAAAAATTGTAGACATTTACTCTGCCTTGGAGTTGCAGAGATCTTGTATTACTGAGCCCCCTGCCTTGGGAGCCATGGACCTAGCCCCGGCAGAAACACCTCCTGTAGGAACCCTAGACTCTTTTCCCTCTCTCTCTCTGGAGGATATGGACAACCTCCTTAATAAAAATTAAATCTGGCTCCCCCTTGGATGTATGTCCACTTAGAATCCTCAAACAGTGCAGAGATATCTTTTTGCCCCCGTTGGCTGATATTATGAATAAAGCCATGAGAGATGGCCTTTTTCCCACCCAATGGAAAAACGCGGTGGTAAAACCTTTACTTAAAAAGGCCTCTCTGGACCCTGCAGTTCTAAAAAAATATCGCCCCATTTCACTCCTCCCGGCCCCTGCAAAGATGCTTGAAGCACATCTTAATAAGCATCTTGCAGCATACATAGAGAACTCGGGTTGTCTCGACTCCTCCCAACATGGATTCAGGAGGGAGCACAGTACCGAGTCTGCCCTCACCATCGTGCTGGATAATATCCGCACGTGTGTTGATGGAGGCCAGACCACCCTCCTGATCCTCCTTGATCTGACGGCGGCCTTTGATACCCTTTCTCCCTCAGTATTAACAACTCGGCTGAGGGAGGTTGGGGTTCAGGGGGCAGCCTTAGATCTACTCACTTCTTTCCTCAACCATCGAGTGCAAAGAGTGAAGTTGGGGGAGTACCTATCTCCATCCCTGCCTGTGCAATGTGGGGTCCCTCAGGGGTCGGCCTTGAGTCTGACCCTATTTAATATCTATGTGACCCCACTTGCCAGGCTGATTAGATCTTATGGGATGGAGATAGTGTCATACGCGGATGACACCCAGATCCTCGTCTCTCTCTCCCAATCAGGTGCCACGACTGCCTCCAACTTTAGATCTTGTATGGAGGCAGTCGGGCAATGGATGATCTACAATTCATTAAAACTGAATGGAGAGAAGACGGAGGTGATGGTGTTTGGAGGGAAAGAGGATGTTTGGTCATCTAGTTGGTGGCCAGACTCATTAGGAGTCTGTCCCACCCCTACCTCCTCTGCTAAAAATCTAGGGGTCATGATTGATCCCGCCCTCAATCTGGATAAACAGGTCAACAGAACCATCTCTACCTGTTGGGGCATTATCCACATCCTTAGGAGGATCAGACACTATCTATCCTTGCAGGCAAGAAAACAGATCACTGTTGCCCTGATTGGCTCGCGGCTGGACTACTGCAATGCGCTGTATGTGGGACTGAGTAAAAGTCTACTGCAGCGCTTGCAGGTGGTCCAAAATGCGGCTGCTAGGTTTGTCCTGGACCTTTCCAAACGGGCTTCAGCCACAGCGGCTAGGAAACTGTTACATTGGCTCCCTGTTGAAGACCGTATTCACTTAAAGATCCTGTGCATGACCTATAGGGCATTAGCTAAAAACAGTCCTACTGGTGTAGGATCCATCTTGTCCCGCTATACCCCGGCTAGGAACCTACGCTCCTCGAGCAGACTTCTACTGTCAGCCCCCCGATTCAGGAGAGCTAAATGGGAGGGTAGGGCTTTCTCAACCTTGGCGCCCAAATGGTGGAACTCCCTTCCACTGGAATTAAGATCCCTACCCACTCTCCCGGCCTTCAGAAGGGCCCTGAAGACTCATCTTTTCGTGCAGGCCTATATGTAATGGTGATATGCCCTTGTTTTGATATACGTTGTTAGGCGCCTTGATGCCTTCGGGTTATTGTCTGCGCAATATAAATTTTATTCAATCAATCATTCCAAGCTTGTTCCTGTTTTGATTGAATAGACTTATCTGGACCTTCTTATGAATCCGGAACTGAAGGTAAAAAAGAGGAGAGATATGTCTGACTCTTACCTCTTCTTTACACTCGAATTTAATGTATTTACTAAACATATCCTTCATCATCTTCACCTGTTGCTTTGTATCCTTCTGCTTTGACTGCCGTCCGGAAAAATCGATTTGATCTTTGTGATGGTTACATTCGTATTGGAAGGGGTTCCCAACTAGGGCACTCAGCAATATCTAGAGATGCAGCATCTTAACCCTCAGTCCATATATGACCTGCAGTGCTATGACCATATTGTCCTCATACTGTGAACCTCCATTGGATGCTATTGAAACCAAAGTTGCAATTCAAGACATTCTCTGAAGTGCATAACTCTCTTCACGGTCAGAGCATACTGTTCATCTGTAACATCTACCTGTCCCATAACCATACCTGAATACTAAAGTTAGCCATATTGTGTCTCCTGTCTATACACAGAACCAGAAACAAAACACATACTTGCACATGCATCACAATGTATGTGCCTGCACTGACAACTGTTAAACCTGACAGCCTTATGGTGGTCTTCCTCCAACTTTTTGCCTTCCGTCTCTGCTTTCTGACCTTGTTTGTGCTGGTATGAGGACTCTGCACACTTTACCACTGTTAACCAACACTAACCAGTGTTAATGTGCTTGAGCTCTCTCCCCAAATGATGGTAATATTGGCTCATCCCATATTGGCATATTTAGTGTAACTATGAGTCCCTTGTACAGTGCACTACATGTGCCAAGGGCCTGCAAATTAAATGCTATTATTGGGTCCCCAGTACTGATTGTGTAACCCACGTAAGTAGCCCCTCTAACCATATCTCAGGCCTGCCATTGCAGAGCCAGTGTGTGCAGTTTACACTGCCATGTCGACATGGCAAAATAAACTGTTCACCAGGCCGAAACCTTCCCTTTTTATACAATGAAGTAACCCTTAAGGTAGGCACTGAACAACCCAGAAGGCAGATTGCAATGTACTTAAAAGGTAGGACATTAACTTTTACGTTTTAGATGTCCTGGCAGTGAAAAACTCTCAGATTCGCTTTCCACTACTGAAAGGCCTATCTCTCCCATAAGATAATAATGGGATTACCTTTTTCCATTCTATAAGTGTAATTCCCAATTAGTAAGAGACAAACCCTTCAAGTCTGGTGTCTGTGGAATCACAATTTAAGCTTATGGTGGAGTAGGATTTTAAATTGCAATTCTGTAAATCCCACTTTTAGAAAGTTGGCCTACTGCCTGTCTCTGATTACCTGCCTTGGGTGGGTGACACTTGGGCTTTGTATTTTTCCCCCAGACAACCGCACACAATGGAAGCTTAGTTGTGACTTGATGGACCACCCGGACCGGATTAGAGGGAAGAGCTGGACCCAGCTTCAATAGTCTGTGTCCTGTCCCCTCACAAAGGGCTGCATACCCCTTGTAATGAGGAAGGGCATAGCGTCTGTGCACTTCAAAGTCCTATCTTTGAAGTCTTCCCTACTTCAAAGGCAACACTAGGTATAAGTACTAAACCTTATACACTAGCATTTCAGTACATTTCTGGACCAGTGGATAATCTGCTAGGAAGAAGGACTGCTGCTTTGCTGGACTCTTGCCTTGCTGTGTTGACCAGCTCACCTGCTGCCTGGGTGAGAAGAACTGGACCTGCATCACTTGACCTCAGAACCCAGAATGACTCCAAGGGCTAGTTGTCTGGCCTCCTGATCTGAAGTTTCAGGGACATAAAGGACTTCCAACCACTGCACATGGAGTCAGTCATCTGTGAGTCTACCCTACCAAGTGGTGGCACCCCAGTTCTGGACCCATGGAAGTAGGCCTAAGGTGCTTGCCATAGTAACTGATGGATCTTTTCTGAGCAGGACTGACGTATCTCCTCAGCTGAGAATGTATCCCACAGCAGAACCGACGGATCACCACTGTTGAATGGATTGATACCATCTCAGAAGAATTGCATTGTCGCTGCCTTCCACATCTGAGACAGATGAATCGTGTTTGAAATTTCCACTGCACAATGCTTTTCCTGGTGCAAGCTCCTCATATCCCTCGTCGATAGAAGCTTCGATGACGAAACTCCACATCACAGCTTCACCGCTCATTGGAATCAAAGCATCGCCTATGCTGTACCTCACATCCTGATCACCAGACTACGCATCGCAAGGCCCATTGACAGGATCAACAGCACATCTGCGCTGCCAGTTGCTGTGGCCTGTCTAGGAAGCTTGCGAATACACCCAAAGTCCCGCCTGCAAGTGTCAGCAACACCTTGTTTTTAAGTGTTGGGATGCTTTGCTTCTGTTTGCTGCCTGCTCTGTTTGCGTTGACAGGGGACTCCACAGCCCACAAGCCACCAGGCCTCCAGGAGGGGGAGGAGCAGCAAATCGCGCTCTAAAAGCGCTGCTGACATCCTGCGGCGCGGGATGCTTTGCTTCTGTTTGCTGCCTGCTCTGTTCACGCTGAAAGGGGACTCCACTCTCCGCAAGCCACCCGGCCCTCAGGAGGGGGAGGAGCTGCAAATCGCACTCTAAAAGTTCCGCTGACATCCTGCGGCATGGGACGCTTTGCTTCTGTTTGCTGCCTGCTCTGTTCACGCTGACAAGGGACTCCAATGCCCAAATCGGCAGCTTGGTTGTCTGAGTAGGAATGGTACCCAAGGATATTCAAGGATTGTGAAGGGGTCTCATGGTTCGTCCATACCGCTATTGGATGTGAACTTCGTGAGGTAGGAGATCCTTTTATGCACTGAACCATCAGAGTAGCATTGTATTGACTGTTGTGACTTAACATTTAGTTGTTAATCTTAACCCTACCCATTATCTCCTCTGGTACCGTGAGTGGGGTCCTTTAAGTTTTCTTAAGTTGGGCAGATGGGGAGACGCAAAGGTGCAGCGCTGGCTCCTGTGGGACCCACAGGCTCTTCACATTCAATGATGGATGCCTTTTTAATGCGGGCAGCGGGGATCATTGACAAAGAAATTTAACTAGTGTCCCATTGGCTTTCCCTCTCGCCTTTACCTCACCTTGCCACTAGCCTTTCAGGTGCAGGGGGGTAGTACGCTGCATTGTTCCCAAGTAATTTATTCAGAAATGGAACTCCTTCAGGTCAATATTGATCTCCGGTACTGGGAGGAGTGATCGACGGAGACCAGCGAGATGGAACGCATGGGTCAGCGGTAGTAAGACCCAGTCCTAGATCTATCTCTACCAGCTCTGCCATATTGGTCCCCACCACTTTACAGGATGAGGGCACTTTGATTAATCCTGTGATGTCCAAAGTTGGTGGAAGAAGGGGGGTTAAAAGGAAAGGTCCAGCTTTTGGTGAAGGCCAAACGACCAAGGGAAGAAGGGAACGGACACGGTGTGAGCAATCAACCCCCCACTATCAAGGTGGACCTGGAATCCCTAATGGATGCCTTAATTGGCTCACTTATGGCTAGAATCGAGAATAAATTAGACCCTGTTAGAACTGGGGGTCTCTAGTTGGCAGAGGTAGGTACCACTGTCCAATTAGGGACCCTTGCTTCTAGTCAGGGTAAGGAGGAAACCCTCTGAGATAACCCCTGCTCACCCGCTAGGTAGCTTGGCACGAGCAGTCAAGGTCAATCAAAGGCCATGTGTAAAGTATTTGTACCAAAACAACAAAAATCCAACATACACAGTTCAAGAATATGGTTTCAAAAGAGTTCTTAAGGTTGCGATAAAATAATCCACAGATACGAGAAAAGTTCACAGTTGCATCACGTTTAGCCAACAGTACCTTTAGTTGTGACAAAGTTCCAAAAGCAGAAGCTGGTGCGGCGGAAAACAAGCGATGCGTTGCTCCTGAGACCCAGGAGAGGCGTTTGCAACAACCCCACTGCTGCAGCGGACGTGTTGCGACGAATCCGGTCTGTATGAGAAGGAAGGCCACTTGTATGGATTCCGGTGCGTAGGTTCCGTAGGAAGTTTGTTCTCGCAAAGGGACGATGCAATGATCTCGTAGGGGCTGCGGCGATCTCCGGGGTGACAATGCGCGATCCAGCGGCTATCCTTTCTCTCACAGCTCCTCGATGCGATGGCTCTGCGACGATGCTCGCAGCGACGTGATGCGGTCCGCAAGCCGCCGGTGTGGGGATCTCCCTCAGCGATGACAGGCTCTGCGACGAAGCTCGCAGCGATGGAGATCTTCCCGCAATCAAAGGATGCCTCGTCCTAGGCATCAGCCACAGGCGCTGCAACGATATCAACCTCCGTAGCGGCGGGAATTTCCTCGCACTCTCGGGGATGCGCTCCGCAGCGAGCGATGCGATAACTTTTCAGTTGCAAAAGTCTCTCAATCTTAGTTTCCAGCTTACCAGAACAGGTGCAACTTCCAGAGGTACCACAACTGGCCCAAGCACTCTAGGAAGGACAGAACTCTCTCAGCAGAGTTCAGGGAAGCTGGGGGTGAAGTCCTTTTGTTCCTGGGACTTCAAAAACAGGGAGCCAGCTCTTCTCAGGCCCTTGGAGATTCCTTCAAAACAGGGGACACAGCACAACAGCAAAGTCCTTCCCCTCTCCTTGGCAGCAAAGCAACAGCAGGTCAGTCCAGCAGAGCAACAGCAGGATAGTCTTCCTTCTTCAGATTCAGCTTTCTCCTTGGCAGAGGTTCCTTCTTGATTCCAGGTTGATCTAATTTTCTGTTGTCAGGGGTCCTGTACTTATACCCCTAAAAGTCTTTGTTCCCTTTGTGAAAGAGGGCTCTGAGCCCGGTCTGAACCAGTTCTGGGTGTTCCTTGAGCACTTTGTTTTCCTCGCTTCTCCTTTCCTTTCAGAGTGAGGGGCAGGCGCAGCCCTATTCAGGCCCAGGTGCTATCTCCTCCCACCACTCAAGTTGCAAATGCAGTCATTCAGCCTAGGGCTGACTAATCCAGCCTCCTGGGGAATCCCCAGCCCCTGTCACTCCCAAACCAGACAGTCAATCCACAAACAAGCCAAGGCACACAGAAAGGTCAGACAAGAGAACAGCAACTTTCTAAAAGTGCTATTCTCAAACACAGGAGTTAAAAACCACCTTTCCTAAAAGATGTGTTATTAAATTCTGAGTTCAGGGATACCAGACTTTTATGTCCTATCTTGCTCCGATGGGAAGATATGCTGGTAGCCACTGTAGCCAGCATCCCCCATGATAGCCTAAGGAGCAAGATAGCCTTGCAGCAGTGAAAAACGAAAATGGCTGTAATTCACTACCAGAGCATGTCACCTGCACAAGTACATGCTCTACCTTTCACATACACTGCACTCTGCCCAAGGGGGTACTTTGGGCCTTCCATAGGGGTGACCAATGTGCACAGAAAGGGAAGGGTTAGGCCTGGTCAGTGGGGACATTGACCAGAAGGACATGGCAGTTCACAGACTGCACACTGGCACTGCGGTGGCAGGCCTGAGACACCATTTTAGGGCTACTCGTGTGGGTGGCACAATCAGTGCTGCAGGCCCACTAGTAGCATTTCTCATCACCAGCCCTGGCACACCCAGTGCACTTTACTAGGGACTTCATGGTGATACAAATATGCCAATCATGTATAACCAATCACAATAACAACTTACACAGGGAGCACAGCATCAAAAAATACAGGAGGTAGAGGCAAAAAGATAGGGGGAAACCACGCCAAGGATGCCAGGTCTAACAGACCCCATCAGAATACCCTTAGCAGCAATTGAGCAGGAGTTAAAGGAGACCAGCCAACATAGGCAAGCAGGGGTTTCAGATTCTCATGGTGTTGTTACCACCCTATCTGGAGAGCACGGGTCAGATGACCCAAGCGGACTTTAGTCTGTGGTGGTAGCAGTGAACAACAGCAACATCTCTTCCACCCAGCCCATTGAAATCCCAAAGGATGGAGTAGGGGTTATAATGTCACAGCACCTTACATCTCAACCCGGCCCTGGTAATTCTCCTACAGGAACAGCAGTAAGAGGGGCGAACACACACCAGTAGCTCCCAATGATACATCTTGCCCCGGAATGTCTTCCATATGAGGTGGTACTCGGTAACGTTCCAGTACTCCCCTGTGGTGCTGGTGAGGATTTCGACCAGCTTAAGAATAAGGTTTTGCATTGGCTGGATCGGAACACATCTCTTGGCCCAAGGGTGGAGAAACATATCCCTATGGTGCGTAGAGTCTCATCTCATGGGTGGGTGGGTCATCAAAAACCTGGGCAGGGGACTGTGAAATCGTTAATTTCAATAGACCCCACCTAGCAGAGAGAATCCTACACTCGGTGGCCCAGAATAACTGGGTGGGGTTCGAGCATCAACTATAATGCGTGTCCACCTAGGCTACTTCTATGGACTTACCCCTGACATCTCAAGGCCTAACGGGGTGAGCATTCATAAATTTGCTATCAATTCAGGAAATTCAAAACAGGCTCGACAGGTTCAACAGCCAGTACCTCAAGACATTCTGACCTTTAATCAGTTTGCTCCGTTGGCATCTTTGGAAGTTTGCGATTGACGCACGGACAATAAGCCAGCCGAGCTAGTACACCCTCACGAAGATACCATGGGGCTTCCCCCAGTAGGGGCTGTTGGGGCAGTTCAAGCCAAAATCTGCAAATTTATGTCCTGGAATATAGCTGGGCTCACAAATAAGATAACTGACCCCGGTAGGATTCCGTTTATTAAAGTTTTCCGTATTATTTGTTTACAGGAGTTGTGGGCTAAAACAAACTTTTTTCCTTGCAGGGTTTTAAGACTTTTTTTGTACCAGCTAGTGCTTCACAGATGGGTAGATCGAAGGGGGGTTTGTTAATATATGTTTCCTTGGACATACCATGCCGATTGAAGGAAATACCTACTGATAATGTTTGTTTGCAGGTCATCTCATTATCTCAAGGGTTGATAAATATGGTGTTGTTAAATTTCTATAACACTAATGTTGGGCACCAACCCCTTTGTAATATCACTAGATTGTGTATTTTTCTAAAAAATCTGAGCACAAAGGGTTTCTGACAGGACATCTTGTGATTGCAGGAGGTTTTAACATTCACCTCTGTGGGGACCCAGCAGTAGGCACCAAAATCAGCATGGGATGCCCCCGGTTGGCAGGGTTGCATGTTGTACACACTGCCCAGGGAAACAGCCTTAACATACTTACAGACAAGTTTGACTTAATTATATAAAGGACAAGGCTGGCCCACAGTAGGAAGTACTTTCTTCTGACTTTTACTGGAAGGGGTTTTCAAGGCTAATAGACTATATCTTTGTCCAAGACCCTTTTTTAACTCCTTTCGGATTTTTCGGTAGAGGATAGTATCTATAGTGACCATAAGCCCCTGTGCATCTTGGCTTCCTGGCCCAAGGTAGGGAAATCCCCCAGTGTTGTCCCTAGTGGAATACTAAGGGCAGTTGATCAGGGCAGAAGGTTGAGGTGGGTGCATATATCTCCGGAAAACTTTCTTGAGACACTTATGGCAAAAAGCAGGAGTGAAATCAACATCTGTACAACTGGATGTGGGGAGGCAGAGGCTGCATTTGAGGCATTCTTGACCATCTTACGTACAATTGGACTCTTGCTTGAGGCTCCTCCCACGTTCCAAAAAGGATGTTTTAGGAGCTGGTTTAATCATAGCTGTTCAAGGGCTGCAAGGAATTTAAGGGCAGCACTGGGTATCCTTCCAAGGAACACCGGATCGATAAAGGCGAGCCAAGGGATATATAAAACTGAATTAGCAAGGCGAAAGAACGAGCTCAAAGAGGAGGCTTGGAGCAAACGTAGGGCGGCTTGTCACCATAAAAATAGTTCTCAGTTTTGGAGCATTGCAAATTGCCCATTTCTGTCAGGTGAAAACTCCAAGCCCCTAGACGTACATATCACTGAAGTGGACTGAGTCTGTCACTTTGAGGGAATGTTCTGCTGGCAAGCAGACACTTGTCAACCGAGTGTTGGAGTGAAGTCGTCCCTCTTTATTACAGCTGAGGAAGTCAGCAAAGGAATAGCAGGGTTGTCTAAGAACAAAGATCCTGGCCTGGATGGTATCCCTCCGGACCACTTCTTATCTAGACCCCAACTATGGATGTCAATCCTCACAAAGGTCAAAAATGCTGCTATTAGTAGGGAACTGCCTAGCAACTGGTCCCTATCGACCATAGTGTCTGTTTTTAACAAAGGAAACAGGGATAGTAAGCTATTTTATAGGCCCCTATCTCTATTGGATTCATCTGTCAAAGTGCTGGGACAGATCCTGCTAGAAAGGTTGCCCACATGGGCTGATGCAAATACCATCTTGACAGATATCCAATATGTTTTTCGCCCAGGGAGAGCCACAATTGACCAATGCCTGAACCTGTACATGATTATTAACAAATACACAGTTGCTCATTCAGGCCGGATTTACCTCGCATTTATGGACTTGGCATCCGCTTTCGATTGTGTCAACCGAAATAAGTTATGGGAGTGCTTACAATGCATGGGTGTGGACAATGAGAATGTCCTCTTCCTCCGTGAACTACATGGGGACACTAAAGCCGTTGTACAGTTTACAAAAGAGGGTCAGGTTACTCGACAATTCCCTATCAAGAGAGGGGTGCGCCAGGGCTGTATCCTGGCCTCTTTTCTTTTTAATCATTATATTAATGATTTGGGGAAGGCCCTGACTGTTACCCAGGTAGATGCCCCATATGTGGGATGGCGCGGTGTGCCGGTATTATTATACGCAGACGATTCTGTCCTTATGTCTAGGGCAGCGAGCGGACTACAAACCCTCTCTAATTCCTTTGTGAAATTCATGGACAGGGACCTATTAGTCAACAAAACCAAATCTTACGTTATAGATGTGGGACCCAGTACAGGGAACCCCTTTAACTTTAAGGTGGGGTCTACAATGGTTCCCAAAACTGGGGGGTTTTCTTATTTGGGATCATGCTGGATGCAAAACTCAATTGGGGCCCTCTAAGAGGAAAGAAGAAAGAGGATTTTGTAAGAGCTAATGCAGCCATTTTTAATTTTGCCTCCCGGTTGGGTAAAAAACCAATAGGTGCTATCTTAGAGATATATAGAGCCAAATGTTTAGCGCAGGTTTCATACAGTATTGAAATCTGGGGTTATTCTAAAGCCAAAGAGTTACAAAGAATTGAAAATAGATTTTTAAGACGACTCTTATTTGTTCCCAGGGAACCCCTACCTGTTTAGCACATGAAGAATTGGGCATGCCCTACTTGTCAGATATAGTGATCCGGAAACCATCATTAGGAATGATAGGGTGTGGGCTAAGCAGGCTGTAAAGATGGAGGAGTCATAACTAATGAAGCCCAGCGTATGAAGATACATTATTTTAAAAACAGTACAATCAACGGAACCATACCTCCTTGAGCTTCCTAAAACGTATGATTGATTTTTATTGACAAGATTCCGATTTGATCTATTTTATCTTCTCCTCGCCCACCCTCAAGGATGTAACAATGGCTAGACCTTGCCTTTATTCAGCTGCAACAATAGATGTCCGCAGGACATGCTCCATTTTTTTTAATGTTTTGTAGTTTTTATGAGGTCCCAAGGAAGACTTTTATAATCCCTATTTTAAAATCTTTACATTTTAGTCAGGTACGTCCCGCTTTTACATTTTTGTCATTACTTTCTGGATCCACATTATGGTATGTCTTCAGTTTCCTGGAAACGCTCGCTTCATTCGAGTTCGTGAACAATCTGAGATCCAGTCTCCCGCTCTCCTGCTCACGCTTAGATCTGAGCCCCCGGACCCCTGTCATCGGCGCAACTCTTTTGCCTTTCCCGATCCAGTCTCCCGTCCTCCAGAGCCTCCGGACCCCCGTTTTCAGCGTGACTTGCCCGCTCTTTCTGAATCGCCCCTCCCGGATCCTCCACACTGTCCACGGATCCGGAGCTCCGGTGTCTCGCCACCGCTTCGGTACTCCGGTTGCCAAGCTCCCCCGGACCTGCCGCTACTCACCTCGATCACGCGCTGCGGATCGCCCCACAGTACTGCCATCAACCCAGTCCTGATGAAGATCCTGAGTCGTTAGGATCGAAACGCCGTCGACCACTCAGCACGATCATAGGCGCCACACATGAAGTGAATCACGATCATCATATCAAATCCAAATAACTCCTGAATTCTCTTGGAACCACTTCACCACTGTATATTTGTGCACCAGTCACATTGTGCCTCCCACGCTGTTCACATTGTCACATGCGTCGCTACTTTGTTTTTTCACTCACACACCTTGAGCACCACGTGCAAATTGGGTTGTTCATATTTTATTAATTGTCTTTAAAGTGCTGTAATAACTGTAAATTGCTCTCTCTTTTTTTCCCCCAAGTGTATTCATATAAATGATGCCCTTGGCTCATACCTAAATGATACAGAGTCTCCTTGTTTCCTTGTGGATAATGTTGTATTCATATCCTCACTAATTGTCTTCTGAATAATACCAGTTGGGATAACTATTTGTCTCTTCAGTTTCTGAAAGGCAGAAGTAAGGCTCAGATCGAGGTGTGATTAGAACTGTATTATTATGTACTGCTAGATCCTCTATCACTCTGTTTATTTTTAACATTTCTAAGATATAGTATCCCTTATGTCAACTGTTTACATTACCTGATTGTGGGCACCCCATCTCTTTTTATATATGTTTGTACTGTTTTATGTGTAACTTTTATGGTTTTTGTTTGAAAAGTCAAATAAAGTGTATGATGATGAAGTCACCCCTAATGTAGGCACTGAACAACCCAGAAGACAGCGTGCATTGTATTTAAAAGGTAGGACATTAACTATTGAGTTTTAGATGTCCTGGCAGTGAAAAACTCTCAAATTCTTTTTCTACTACTGCAAGGCCTATCTTTTCCATAGGATAATATTGGGACTACCTTATTACATTCTATAAATGTAATTCCCAATTGGTAAGAGTCAAACCTTTCAAGTCTGGTGTCTATGGAATCACAATTTAAAATCCAAGCTTATGGTGGAGTTGGATTTTAAATTGCAATTCTGTAAATGCCACTTTTAGAAAGTTGGCCTGCTGCCTGTTTCTGAACACCTGGCTTGGGTGGGTGACAGTTGGGCTTTGTGTATTCCCCCTAGACAACCACACACAATGGAAGCTTAGTTGTGACTTGATGGACCACCTGAACAGGATTAGAGGGAGGAGCTGGATCCAGCCTCAATAGTCTATGTCCTGTCCCCACACAAAGGGCTACATACCCCTTGTAATGTGGAAGGACAGGGCCTCTGTGCACTTTAAAGTTCTATCTTTGAAGTCTTCCCTATTTCAAAGGCAACACTAGGTATAAGCACTAAACCGTAGACATTACCATTTCAGTACATTTCTGGACCAGTGGATAATCTGCCAGGAAGAAGGACTGCTGCTTTGCTGGACTCTTGCCTTGCTGTGTTGACCAGCTCACCTGCTGCCTGGGTGAGAAGGACTGGACCTGCATCACTTGATCGCAGAACCCAGGGTGACTCCAAGGGCTAGTTGTCTGGCCTCCTGATCTGAAGTTTCAGGGACATAAAATACTTCTAACCCCTGCACCTGGACTCAGCCATCTGTGAGTCTACCCTATGAAGGGGTGCCACCCCAGTTCTGGACCCTTGGAAGTAGGCCTAAGGTGCTGCCATCGTAACTGATGCATCTTCTCTGCTGAGCGACACATCTCCGAGCAGGACTGATATATCTCCTCAGCTGAGAATGTATCCCACAGCAGAACCACTGGTTTCACCACTGTTGAATGGATTGATACAGTCGCAGAAGAATTGCATTGCCATTGCCTTCCACATCTGAGACAGGTGAATCGCCTTTGGAACTGCCGCTGCACATTGCTTTTCCTGGTGCAAACTCCTTGTATCCCTCCTCGATGTAAGCTTTGATGAGAAAACTCCACACCACAGCTTCACAGCTCTTTGGAATTAAAGCATCACCTCTGCTGTACCTCACATCCTCATTACCAGACTACACATCGCAAGGCCCATTGACAAGATCAACGACACATCTTTACTTAGCACCGCACCCTCATTGCATCTCGGAACGTTGCATCGCCTCTGCTGTGCTACGCATCTTTGGCACAAATCTACACATTGCTACGCAACCAGGATTTAAGGTACATTGTTCGGTGGGCCTAACTGGGTCCTTATAGCCGGCATGTGCTCCATAATGGTTGGCTTGAATTTCTGAGCTCTGTTCTTTTTAGCATTGTATTTCACTATAAACTTTGAAATGCAGTGTCTCCGGTTCTATGTTTTTGTCATTGTTTGAAATGCTGCACAGATACTTTGCACATTACCTCTAGTTTAAGCCTGACTGCTCTGCACCAAGCTACCAGATAGTAAGCACGGGTTAATTTGTGGTTGCTGATTGACTAGGCTTCATACTTCAGTCAACTAGTAACCCAAGTTCTAACAATAACAATCCTGGATTGGGTTTATTTTTAATGTTCCCATTTTTAATAATGCCAACCATGTGGGCATAATTCATGACACAGACTCATGCAGTCAATAACAAAGCATTGGCAAAGCCAATAGCTTGAAGAGCTGAAATGTGTTGCTTTGACAGTGCTTGGTTAAGATTGAGGTGGGTTTTAGTCACAATAAAGGGATTCATTTAGGATACTCCGTGAAGGAAGTTGATTTGCCTTGTTTGAAAGTCTTTCTTTTGTGGCATTATTTGATGTAAGGTTAGCCTTTAGGAGAATTGTTTGTGCAAATGTAAGAACATGTGGGCATGTGGGTATAATAAGGTTTTTTGTCAGGTCAGTGGTTTAGATGAGATGAGGGCCCGGCCATATGTAGATGTTCTGCAATTTGAATATACATGTAGATGGGTCAGGGTCTGTATTATAATTTTACCCACTAGATCACATACTAGAGTTAGGTCTCCAACACTCACATAGTGAAGCGCCTGCTTTAAATCCCATCTTTGATGAGGCTGTTGGATGATTCATGATTCAGTAGAAAAAACACTTCCCCGGGAAAGGTTGAAATCTGGAGCACTCCTTTGGCGATGTGAATCGCTATTTCAAAAAATTCAATGTGAGCATGTTTGCTTATTGAGGAATATCCAAAATGTATTCGTATGTTTCTCGTTTCATATTACTTCATATGAAAGTTGTAAATCATCAAAAGTTCAATATGTGTTAATCCATTCCAATAGGAAACACAGAATTTCTTTAGAATAGTAGGTTAGTTACCAAGTTGAGAACACGTTGATAATATAACTCCGATGCATTTCGAGCAGTTGCTCTTTTTCAGGGGGAACTTTCTAGGGAATAAACAAAAGGGAACAAATATGTCGCAGTCCAAGCAGAACAGAATGCTCTAAAAAAAAGTAGCCAAAAAACTACTTTCAGTGAGGAAACGCTGTGAGATATGTTAATGCAGTGACTCTTGGGTGGAAATAATGAACAATAAAACACAACAAAATCAAAAAGAGTGATACCCACCGTACGAAGAGTGCTGGGTTAGGTGTCCAATGGGGTCAATGGGAAAGTTGGGCGTGGACAGTCAAGCAAAGATTGTGTTACTGGGAACATAAACGTGCAAAATACGGATCCACGGGAGACGACAGGCATAGGTGCATAAATAGATGCTAAAGAGAACGAAAGCTGTAAAAGTGCTACAGAAATGGGCTGAAACAAAGTGCAACATGTTTACAAAACAAAGTTACGCTGGTGACTGAAAGAACAGACCAAAAAAACCAGAACGTGCATACGAACGAAGTGGCACGCAAAACTGTGAAAGGGAATGGTGCTCTACATAAAAGAAAACATGGGCGTGCAAAATTCGGCATGCGTTGACAAGTGTAATAAACCATTCAGGGAGGCGAAGCGATAAACGAGTGGTGTGTGAAACAAAGTATCGAAAACGTGAACTCAGTGGAAACCATAGTGGCTCTGTCATACCTCAGTGCAGTGAACAGGAATCAGCGAGGTATAGTGCCGGTATGCAGAGAACGCCGCCGGTGGTCAGACCAGCGCGGTGGCCCCACAGGAAATACCAGAAACCCGGAAGTGTCGCCCGATAGGCTAAAGATATGGAAGAACGACTAAGCGCTAGCATGAAGTCTATGTTGAAATATGAAAGCATGTTTGTGTGAATGGGATACAACGAACAAAATAAAGTTGACATAATTCAATCTAAACAACAGGGAAGCAACACGAGGTGACAGGGAAATAGACAATCATGAAAGAAGAAAGAAGAAAATGAGTGGACAATAGGGAAATCAGCTGTAGAAAATAGAGTGAGTCGAAAATGGGAAAGAAAAAAGGGAACATCAGGAAAATGAGAGAACACAAAGAAAACCAAGGATAAACATGGGAATGTAAGAAAAACACAAGGGCATGAAACAAAACATTAAGAATCACAGTGTGAATAACCATGAAAGAAGTATAGGCATCACAGGGACAGAGAGGGAAAAAGACCAGAGATGCAGGCAGATATATGTAGGTGACATTATAAAAACAGCTAAATTCCAGTCTCTCATTAAGCCCTTTTGGATGCAGGGCGTTCAATTTGTGTATCCAATAAAGTTTGCCCTGTAATAAGAACTTCTTATTGCCTCTGCCTTCAGTGTTAGTAATGGTTTCCAACACCATGAACCGTAGTTGACTGATGTTAGGTGCCTTGTTGACAAAGAAAGAAAGAAAGAAAGAAAGAAAAGAAAGAAAAGAAAAGCAAGATTTATAAAGCGCATGGCTGCCCTTGAGCATCCCAGCGCTAGTGACAGGGTAGAGGCAGAGGGGAAAATTTAGGGGAAGAGCCAAGTTTTCAGAAGCTTGCGAAACGTAAAGTGCGCAGCTACACAAGATTTCAGATTCTTGGTTTGAATGTTGCTTCTGTGTTCCGTTAATCTGGTTTTAATCTTGCGATCCGTATTGCCCACATATGGGAGTCCGCACGGGCATTTGAGCAAGTAAACAACATTGGTGGTGTCACATGTTGCCTTCACTTTCAGTTTGATGGGGGTACCTAGGGGGGTGGGTTATAGTGTTCCATTTAATAATGCTGTTGCAATTGCCACAGTTGTGGCATGGGACTGGCCCCTTAAAAATAGTATTTGCTGTTTTTTTGTGTTGTTTCAGAAGTTTTTGTAAATTCTTAGTTTGTTGGTATGCAAATATGGGATACTCTTGAAAAATGTTGTTGAAATCCTGTTCAGTTTGCAGCAGTTGCCAGTGTTTACGAATCGTATGTTTAATTTTAGTGCTTTTGGTAGAATACTTGGACACGAACACAGCTCGTTCCTCTGTGGCTTCTGGTTGGGGTTTGATTGCTAAGAGTTGCAGTCGGTCTTTTGATTTCACTCTGTTTTCTGCTGTTTGTATGATAGAATTGGGATAGCCTCTTTGAGTGAATTTGTTGATGATGATTCTACTGTCTTCTTCAAACAACATTTACGATGATGAGATACGTTTGGCTCTGAGAATTTGTGAGTATGGTAAATGCTCCTGCAGGCTCATTTGATGGAAACTGTGGAAATGCAGGTAGGTGCTGCGATCAGTAGGCTTAGTGTAGACTGAGGTCTCTAAACCAGTATCGGTGATTTTAATGTTTACATCCAGAAAAGCAATTTGAGTCCTGCTTATATTGTGGGTGAATTTAATTCTCGTGTTCACCAGGTTGAGATCACTTATGGCTGAGAGTAATTGAGTTTCCGGACCTTTCCCAACCAGGAAAATGTTGTTGATGTATCTATAGTAAACAATCAGGTTGTCTTGCCACTGAGGGTTCGAAAGAATGTGATCTAATTCGATTTATGCATGAATACATTTGCATAGGCTGGAGCGGCACAGTTGCCCATAGCCAGTCCAGACAGTTGGGTATAGAATTTGTCTTGATGCTTGATGATGTCAGCCGTGCAGTTTTGATTAAGTTCTATCCCTCTGCTGTCATCTACATATCTCTTAGTAGTCCAGGAGAGTGGTGGAGCATTGCACACCTCTCCAAACAGTTGTGGGGGTAGATTGGACCCAACAGTCCCTTGTGATGCATTCGTGACACTGAACAGAAATAACAAGTGACATGCTGATTGACTTTAAGGGAAAGGAGTAACTACCATATAATAAACTAAAACAATGAACTGAAATAACAAAGAGCAAGTGTGGGTGTGTTCATCACCTGTGTAGAGAATACACTTAAAGGTTTCTGGGTTTGAGTGGAATCATTTGCACTCTGCGGGGTAGTACTCACATTATTACTACCCATCTACCTAAATGGTTTTCAAAATGCAGATGTCTTTTCTGAGGTTCACTCATTTAGCATAACAAAGTATCATGACAGTAAATAACACAACAATGAGCAGGCCCTACTACTGCTAAAGATTTCCATGAGCATTATCCACCTGTCTCATAACTAGTATGTACAGCATTGAATGCCCAAATCCAACTGAATTACACCAAGGCTTTGTGCTTAATCTACTCATAAATTGTTCAAGACTATTCACTCACTGGGTGCAGGCTCTGCTGAATTCTCAGAGGGAGGGGGAAGATTGAAAAGTGAAGTACATACATGTGACAATTAATGAGCGCACTGTATTATAAGTGTTCCCATTATCGCTGGTGCTATGATGTGATGAATATGTTTTAAAATGAATCCACACCAATCGCCGAAAGGGGGGAGGTGGGTTTCGAGGGAGTTGGTTGGGGATAAACCTGAATATATATTTGATGGGTCTACCTGCAATGGATGCTGATTTTGGATTGTATGATGACTAAAAATCAATAAAATATGTTTTAAAAAAAAAGGCTATTTACTCTGTTATTCCATCGTTTCAGAATGAATGCCACTCCTTTGTTTGTACTTCATCTCACACAGAGCAGGCAGCCAAGTTCTAGTAAAACATATGTGTTTTGATACCAGCCATAACAAGGCTTGTTGCAGAACCCAAAAGGTCAAGGTCTACACAGTTTCCAGAGCACAAAGTACCTGCCTCAAATAAGCTCTCAAATTAAGGAAGACTGCAACAGCCAGCCACACTGTCAAAGGTGTCTAGTGGCAAAGCATTAAGAAACCAATTTGCACAGTTTACATGCGAATATTCAAGATGACCGGCAGAGTTCATGATCACGCAAGAGGTACTCAATCCTGTGAAATCTCATTCTAAAAGCAGCAAGAACAACAAAAAATACTCCAGGGACATCACTGACTTGCCTCTAGATTTAACGTGTCTAAAATGATAAGAAATTAATATATTAAATTGAAACTGTTTAGGCCAGCAGGGTAGACAATTTTTTCTTTGTTAAGTTTTTTAATTGTTCCCTTAAAACATGGATGGTAGTAAGTGATTACATTTTATTGTGTTCAACAGTAGATCCCTGAGTTATTTTAAAGATTTATTGTTTAATATATAAATCATATATCCAGGAAAGAGTACAGTCATTTAGTAGTCCCAAAGCTATGATGTGCATGCTCACACCACTGTACCGCTGATAGAAAAAGTAGGGCATATTTTTCGGTTTAGGGAACCAAACTCTGAGCAAGTCAAATTTCTTGGTCACTTCAAGTCAAAGGTTTGATAAGGCGGCTCAATATGAACATTCTTGTTGCAGGAAATTCACATTCATTTTGACAAATGCGTCTATGTGCATATTAGGCAGATCTGTTCAGGAGTGACTGTGTTCATGAGAACTCAGATAATCATCCAGGTATGTTGCCTTGCTTTGATATGGCTACTCATGTAGAACGCATTCAGAAATAAAAAAGAGTCTGTTAGACTTGGCCCTCTCTGCAGGGTCGCCCCGAAAGTTTTTTTCCTGTTTTGCTGAATTTGTTTTTGTTGGCTTTAGGACTCTGATCACTTTACTACTGATAGCCAGTGGCAAAGTGCTTGTCCTATCGCCTTCACACATGATAAAATGGGCTTACATCTAATTGTCATAGTTTGTTTACTTATAAGCCCCTAGTAAATTGAACTTTATGTAACCCAGTTCCAGTAAATTAAATGCTACTAGTGGGCCTGCAGCACTCATTGTGCCAGCCACTGTAGAAGCATTTAAAAACATGTCTTAGGTCTGTCACTGCAATGTCTAGTGCAATTTTAAACTGCCATTTTGACCTTGCACAATAAACCTTAAGAAATTATGGAAGATTACTGGAATAAATATCGATTACTTTGGATTACCTGGATGGTTTCTCATTGTGTCACTCTTACGGTTAAGGCGTGTATGCTGTGTTGTTCGAGACTGGTGCGCGACCGTGCACCAATCCAGCTATTGAATTGAATAATCTGTGCCACTGTGGCAGAGCACGAATCGGGCCAGAACGTGAACATTTCTTGAATTTGGGGAACTTGAATAAAAGCTTGAGTGCATTCTTTTAATTGTTTTGAAAAAATAAACCTTTTGCCAGGCCTAAACCTCCCTTTTTATGTTTTGCATGCACAGCGCTTGCGCTGTTCTTGGCAAATCTATTGTTTTTAATATAAACTTTAAAGGGACTTACATCCTACCTCCTCTTTTATCTGACTTCTCAGTGGTTCCTATGCATGCCACTTACTTTTCCTCACTTTCTATTGGCTGTAGCATACTTTCATGCATTTACCAGTGTTTGTTCCTCGTCTGCCGCAATGTTGTTAACATCAACATTGGTGGAACTATTTTGTCTGAAAGTTTTGTATTTTTCTACTTTTACAGCTTGCTGCAGATTTATATAGCACACTTTAACACCGGGAGTCATGCCCAGAAGCACAGGATGTTGCACCGCTGAGACTCATACAGAGATCCCCAGCTCTTGAGTTTGCCACATCCTCTGCACTCCCATCACACTTACTTTCATAGCACTCCTACCAGCGCATGTTTTTGCAGTAAGTCTTCCCACTCCCCATCCTCGTTTATTTCTATTTTTTTAAATGTAGCACAAACTCGGCCCGAAATGCTTTACATGAGCCTGTGTTACATTACTGTGAGAAAGTGCCATCTTACTTGCCTTGGTATGCCCCCACTTTTTTTCCGAACTGCTGATGTACTTTGACTGAGTGTGCCCTGGGTCCCTGCAAATCAGGTACCCAGGGCCTGTGTTCCTTCCCTAAAAAGAAAAACTATGCTGAAACAAAATACCCAATTGGCATCTCTGGCCACCTGTCAGCCCCTAGTAAATGGTACCCTAGGTATCCAGGGCATAGTAACCAGAGAAGACCCCTGAGGGCTCCAGCATTTATTGTGCCACCCTCAGGGACCCTGTACCCTGGCACCCACACACTGCCTTTGCAGGCTGAGTGCCTAAGTACAGAACTAAAACAAGAGTCGACATGGCACAAATCCCTGTGTGCCATGCCCACAGAACCCACTACCTTCTAGCTGGGTGCCCTATGCCAGAGGTAAGGGCACAGGTGCATGAGCCCTGTGCCCCTACAGTACCCAGGGCCATTCCTGGGCACTGTAAGTGCAGTGATGCCATTTAAGAGAATATGGTGCTGGGAGGTTGTCATTACGAACTCCACAGCACCATAATGGCTACACTGCAGACTGACAAGTTTGGTACCAAACTTCTCAGCACATTAAACCTGCACTGATGCAAGTGTGGAATTTAACGTAAAATGCATGAGAGGGCATAAACCCGAACCTACAATCCACGTCTGAGCTGAGTGGCTGCAGAGGCTGCCACACAGCAGACATGTTTCTGGACCCCAGGGTGGAGAGCCCCCACTCTCCTGGGCCTGCAACAATGCACATCCTGGGTGAGGTGCTATGTCTCCTCCCCCAGTATGGACAGGGAGAAGCTTCAAAGGCATACCACCTCTGAGAGCTTCTCCAGACCATTTGCTGTACCCAGCAACCGGCCCCCCACCCGTTCTACCCCCACTCTGGCGGGAAGACTGGTGGGAAAAACTACATCAGGAAGGAGGGTGTGCCAACCTTTGCCACCTCCACCCCTCAGGTGGAGGAGGCGAGGTGAAGCACGACCCCGGGCTCCGGTCATCTTGTAGATGGGGAGCCCTGCCCAATCCCAGCTAGGCTCCTGCCCCACTCCCCCAGGAGAGGAGCAGGCTAGGGGGTGTCCTCACCCGGGACAGGGACCCATTGGACCCTGCCCTTGCCCTACCTGTAACACCCATAAATTTAGTATTTAGGGGCTCCCTGAACCTTCCTTCCTCAGATCCCGATATCAAAAGAAGAAAGAAGATCAAGAAGAAGAAGACCTGCCGCGCAGCTGTTAACAACAGGACAACAACTACTGACTTGGCCCCAGCCTTACCGGCCTGTTGACCCGGGAACCTGCTCCTGCCTAATCACGGCGACCTCCGGGGACAGCAACTTTGGGACACCCAGAGGACCTGCCTGCCTTGACCCTCTCGAAGATTGGGACTCCCATCAGCAGAGGCTCTGCTGCAACTACCCACCTGGTGCTCACCAGGAAGCTCAGGACCAGCCCACTCTGCACCAGCCGAGCCTGGGCCGGGCCAACCCAAACCAAGACCATGAGGACGTCCCCCTGGCGACTGGGGCCTGAAGTCCACTGCCCAAAGACCTTCCTCAATGAACCAGCCGACGCCTGCAGACTCAGAACCAGGGGCCACCCCAACCGCGACCAGCCGAGGGTAATCTTTTCTGACCCCCAAAGACACCTCTGCACCCGGCGCCCTGTGCCCCCCTGTGCCTCCCTTTGGGGTACCTACCTGTGCTCCATCATCCCAACTTACCTCTCAAAGTGCTGGTTGCCCCTGGAGAGTCACCGTCCCCGAGCCTGCAGTCTTTGTTCCTTTTTCAAGATCCTCATTGGATAACATTGAGTGCCCGACGGCTCAAAAGCACCCTGCACCCAGCTGCCCAATTGTCGCTGGCTGTTACCCCTTGGTCCTATCCTACTCCCGCCCTTGCCCTGAGCAAGTGACCAGGAGCCCAGCTCCCAGAGCCGCGTGGCCTGCTAGCCAGCAGCCACCAACCGAAGGCCCCCTTTCCCTCATTCGATATCATTG
This sequence comes from Lissotriton helveticus, assembly GCF_964261635.1. NCBI lineage: Eukaryota > Metazoa > Chordata > Amphibia > Caudata > Salamandridae > Lissotriton > Lissotriton helveticus. The sequence continues at coordinate 337,820,962 of NC_136063.1, read as the reverse complement.
GGTCTACCTACCTCTGCACCCGGCCGCCCCTGTGCCGCTGGGACGAAACTAACTGTACTCACCTGACCCTGGAGGACCCCTGAGTCCATGCCCAGAACCCTAACTTCACCAACCAAGTACTCACCTGGAAACCGGTAATTCACTTACCTGCCATTGGATAACATTGACCCATTTTTACTCGAAAATGTTCTAAGTGTGAAGTTTTGAAAACTGAAAATATTCCTATAAAATCAGCCAAAGTCCAAATTCAAAAGTACTCACCTGTGATCGGGGGAGAAGCCAGTACTGTACCTTTCAGCCCAGTACTAAACCGCAAAAGTAATCCCTAGCGGGTTTACTAGTAACCTGTATTTTCTCCTTAGGAACCCATTGTCTGCTTTTCTATGAAATTTCTTCAGTGTCTACTTTTGAAAACTGCAAAGATTCTTTAGAAATCGTACGAAATACTGAAACGCGATTACCTACCTGTTTTGAGGTAAGCCCCCAGTGCTGGCCCTAGGAGACTAGTGCTGGGTTACAAAAGTAACGCGATCGTACTTTACCTGCAACCTGAATTTCCTTCTATTGAATAACATTGTCAGAATTACATTGAAAAGTTTCTAAGTGTGAACTTTTAAAACAGGTTTATATTCATGAAAATTCATCACAGTAACTAAAACGTTTTTGCTAATCTGGTTTCAGCTTAGACCTCAGGCCCGAATCTAAGATCTAGTCCTGGAACTACCAAAGTAATCCATAAAGTAATCAACTGTACTTACCTTTGAGAAACCCATTGAGCTCAATACTAGAGTGTGTTTCAGAACTGTGTTGCTTACTAGCTATCCTGTAATTATTGTGCGCACAAACTTCATTGCTCCTCTGCAAAGTATTTACATGAGAGTACTCATCACTTGAAAAGTATATTTTAATAACTGTTGGTTCTAAAAATAAAACAACTATATCTGAGTGTATAATAACAATTGGTCTGGAGTTCAGTTCTTGAGTGTGTGAAACCTTTTGCTGACTTGGTGTGTACAACAAATGCTTTACACTGTCCTCTGGTACTGCCTTACTGCTGGACCAAGCTACCACTTTGGAGAGTAAGGTCAGTTCTGACTTTTACCTCTGTTATACCTTTGGGGATTGTGGACTCTATGCATACTGTACTTCATTATTGTCCAGTATATACAGAGCCATTTTCTCACAATTACACAAGGGTGTTATAAACAACAACGTACGTAGGTCATATGGAATTTGTCATTTCCATCAGAACGTGTAATATGTGTCTCTCCTCGGGAACTGACACTAACTTTAAATGCTGTTAAATGTTTGTGGGCCAATAACGATAAATATTGTGGAATGAATTTACATATCATTTAGTCTGGCCTGGTTCTAGAGTGGTAGTCCATTCACAAATAGAAGAGTGTCCGTTTGTGTTATTTTTACGGTTTCACATGCGCCTGCAGCCTGTGTTTTCTGGCCTTAAACTCCTTAGTAATTTCAGAATTTTAATGAAAACATAGCGCTGGTGAGCATATGCCCTTCTGCGATACATACAGCACTCTAGTGTTCAAGTTTGCATCTGCATCACGTGACTCTGCCAGTTACACCCCCACCCCCCCAGGCCCACCCAACTCCCCGGGCCCTACCACAGGCAACCCCCCCCCCCCACGGACCAAGATATTGCACATCAACTTCACGAAATCATGAGCAAAATCAGTTGCCTGATAAATTAACATTCATGTGTGGTCAGAAAAAGGAGAATCATTCATTCACCATTTAAAGTTCAAACAAAATAACACAATCTAATTTGTTTGTGTATCGCTATTGGTGCACCATAAGCTGATGGCCTGGCATCAATTGCAGCATGAAGGCCACATCACATTTAAAAAATGCAAGCAGTAGTCAGTCTAACATTAGTTATGAAAGCTCCTTGTCTCCATACACAAGGTTCTTGTTTTAATGTCACTACAGGTCTTGAGTGAAGACTGAGAATACAGAACCCCTAACAGCTCTGATGAAGTTGCTGGAATAATTAGCAACGAAACATGTTGGCAACGAGAAAATAACTATGGTATATTGGTAACCATTTTTAATTGGGAGGTCTTCCAGCATTTGAATAAAGTTGGATGGCCAGCAAGCCTTACTAGGTTTTAAAAGTGAGAACCAATTGCACTGGTTTTCACCGGGTTCTTGGTGCACATACACAGTTTGTAAATAGCGGACATATTGGCTACGTTCACTATTTCTTCACTACACGATTATTGTTTGGAAAAAAAAGGGAACACATTTTTTGTTTTTTCACACACAACAAAGAGAGAGCGGCCAATGATGAGAAGTGGGTAAACTGGCAATCATCAGCCAGTAACCCCCTTGGGTGCTGTTACCGTGAGGTACTCTCTCTTTGTTCACTACATTTTGTATGAGTGAGATTAGACCTGGTGTGATGTTTTTAAAGTAAGAAAATGCACCTGACCTAGGAGAGTAGTGTTAATTAACACACCACGGGGTTTTAGATAAAAATTGTTATCAAATCCTGAGATCGTATTCATTTATGTTGGTGCAATTAAGGTGAGGCCCTCTATTGTTGTTATTTGGTTGAGTGGAGGGCGGCCTTACCTAGTTTCCCCCTTTAACTCCTATAGATTGGTTGTTCCATACACAAGGCGAAAGGACATCTGAACCTCCGACCTTGGGCTTGAATGCGGCTGGCATACCCTGAGTGAGATACCATACCAGATTTTGACACCTCCCACACCACGAACTGCTCTAATGAAAGATCAATGTGTCCACACCCCACACACAGTTCTCCCAGCTTGAGGTACGCCTGCATGGGGTCCTCTTCATCATCACTGAATAGATGTCTGGCCTGCTCTGCAGAAGGTGTTGATTTTCCCTCTGCAATGTAAAGGGGAGATGCAGGTTAACAGTGTGTCCCATGTATTTTGACGCACTGTACATGCTTACAGGCAGACAGCATGGCAATGTACACAATGACTGTTTTGGAGAAGCTGGCTATTTGATGGGAGGCAGTGGACATTTCAACTACATGACGAATATGCGGTTGTACTCGTACATTATCATCTCACAGTTTAATGCAATTCCATATGTGATTGGCCAGTTTCAATGCACAACCGGCACCATTTGTGTCCTCTGTCCTATGGTGTAAGTGTTGCACTTTGTACCACATTGTCGTCAATGTTGATGTGCTTTGAATGGAATGTATGACGTTACAACGCACACATTTACAATGCATGCACTTACAACACAGTTTTTCCATCGCAACATCCACTACATTGGATTCCATTACATCGCATGACACTACATCGCATATTAAAAAACTACCTTTACAACGCATTCCATTAAATCACATACTACCTTTACAATGCATACCATTATAACGCATACCATTACTTTGCATTTAAGATTAGTATTGGATATTCTAACTCCAGTGGGTGCAACAGTAGGGTAAGAGTTGTATAGTGTAGGGGTTAAAATTACTATTCTAACTCCAGGGGGTGCAACAGTAGGTAAGAGTTGGATAGTGTAGGGGAACTATGCGTTGTAATGGTATGCATTGTAATGGTATGCGTTGTAATGCCTGCGTTGTAGTGACATGCGATGTAGTGTCATATGTTGTAATAGTATGCACTGTAATGCCTGCGTGGTAGCGACATGCGTTGTACAGGATGTTGCGATGTAATGACTGTGTTGTAAGTGTAGTGCAATATAATGACTGCATTGTAATGGTTGTTTACCCTGTGATTGCTATGTGTGTATGCTGCATTGTGGGAGAGTCGCCCCTGCAGCTCTGATTCAGCTGCCCCTTATCCCTTTGAGGCAGTGTGCCTTTGACTTGTGTGCTTTTTGGGTGCTGAGGTGTGGACGACTTGGGTCATTTGTGCTCTTGGACAGTTTTTGTACTCTTGAGCATTGTTTGTCTGCAGATGTGTTGTTGACATCAGGGGTTGTATGTGCACCTGGATGTGACAAAGTGTGACCTGCTACTTTGGGGATGCGATTCACACTGGGCCACCTCAGTGTTGTATTGTGCACCATGTCAAGTATTTTGGCTGAGGCCATACTATTGGTCATGCAGTGTCACTTGCATTGTCAGTGTGGCTCACAGAGATTCAGCTTTGCTTTGCTGGATTCAGCACATGTGCATGGGTAAGTTGTGGGATTGGTGATAGGGATGGGAGCCCCTTTGTGCACATAGTGGATGGAGTCCTACTTGGTGTTTCTATGTGTGCTGCAGTGTGCCAAGGGTATCAGGGACACGTTCCACAACAATTGTGGGTGTGCAGTGTGCTACACATGATTGTGCATGTGTGCCATTGTGCCCATCTCCCTCCGTCCCCCCAAGCACGGGTCATTACTCACCCTGTTGCTGTTGAGTCAGGTCATATCGAGCTGTGCCTGGGCCCCCAACTCCTTGCACAGTCTCCACACTGATGACTGTGGCCACCATTTCCTCCAGCTCATCCAGCTCCTCCTGTGGCACAGGATTTTCACCTCTAGTTGCCTTTGCTGCCTTCCTGTTGGCAGCGATTTTCTGTTTGGTTTGGCTTTGCACATCATGCCAGCGCCTCTTGACCTCCTCCATTGATCTCCTCATCACTCGGACTGCATTCACGTTGTTGGCACTGGACTACCATATTTCAGTTTGTGTTGCCAATGATGCAGTGGAGGTGATGAACAGTTGTAGTGTTCTGTCACCTCCGTGACGATGATCCGGTCTTCCTGCGGACTGAACCCCATCTTCCTCTTCTCCTTGCCCTTCCCCGAACACAGGGTTCCTTGCTGGTCTTCCGTGGGTTTCGGGTTGTCCTCTGCACTCGGTCCAGGTTCATCCATGGTGCTACGCAGGTTGATTTGTTTTTGGTTTGTTCTTTTTGATGCTTTTATAGTGCATTTTCCCGCATGACGCATGGGAATTGCAGGCCTGTTGCTGGTTGTCGCTGATTTTGTATAGCGATTTGGGGCATCGCAACTTTTTTCACATTCGTGTGTCGCATTTTTTGGCATTGCGTTGATTTTTCTGCGCTAATTTTGTGCGTTATTCTGCTACTATCGCATGGCGACGCCGGGTTGGGAATACAGTGTTATTTTGTCGCGATAGACTGCGATGTGCAAAGTTGCGTTAAGCTAGTTTTGCAATGATTATCACACGTTTTTGAAAATATACCCCTTTGTTTTTTTCTCATTGATGCACGGTGTTTAATAAATTTTCACATGTGCGTTACGCTTTCCCATTTTGTTTCACCTTACCTTCACCAGTAGAAGTGGACTAACTCACAGCTGAAATGGATGCTTGTTTTAATAGCCTGCTTCTGTTTTGTTGTTTCTATTGTCCTGCCTGCACACATTTCAAATCAGCTTTAAACATTCTTGCCTCCGATGTCTAACAAGTAATTATGTCATTTTTTCCCACATTACATGTATGCCTTTGACCTACCAACATCACACATTAGGGGCCCGATGTAGGTCGCCAAATACCGGTCGGTAACGGCCGATTTCGGCCGTTACCGACCGGTATTTGAAGATGGAGATGTAGGGGCATGTTAAAATACAGAATCGGTAATTTTATCGATTCTGTAAAATACCGAATCGGTAAAATTACCGATTCTGTATTTTGACATGTAGGCAGCACTGCAATCGGTGCTACAGGGGTCTAAGAATTCGTTATTTACCACCAACTAGAAGTTGGTGGTAAATAATGAAAACACTTTAAAAAGCATTTTTTTTGCTTTTTAAACAGTGCCATGTTGCAGACATACATGCCCTTAGGGCATGTATGTCTGCAACATGTGCACCCATACACATTTGAGGGGTGCAACAGGGTGTCAAAGAGACACCCTGCCACCCTTCAATGTTTCCCCTATTTACCGAATCGGTATTTACCGATTCGGTAATTGACATTCATTCCTATGGAATCAATGGCAATTACCGAATCGGTAAATACCGATTCGGTAATTACCGAAACTTACTGATTCGGTAATTTTTTAAGACAAATTACCTACATCCCGATTGCCAGTTCTTAAATACCGAATTGGTATGATTCGGTATTTAAGAATCGGTAATCTGGGATTACCTACATCGGGTCCTTAATGTTTATTTGCTTACTGTAGATTAAGATTAACGTGTTTTCCCCATGCAATTTTCCTTAGGGACCTTTAGCCAGGGCTACAGCCTGAACGGTTGAACGGAATTACACCAAATTTGGCCGAGAGATAGAGTTCGGTTCGCAGATTGTGCTTCTTGTTAATGGTGTAAATCAGTTCAGTAGTTTCTGAGAAAATTTCAAGTAAAATCATAGCGATATCTAGAGTCGGAGTTCAGTACGCGTACTGAAATCTGTTCAATTACGAGCGCGAGCTGCATGCTGATTGGCTGTGAACTGTCTGTCAACACTCGAAACCAGGAAGTGTTGGCGGCCATCTTGTGCCTCGCTTGAACCGAGTCACAGGAAAACAGTAGAACAAAGTTGAGAAATAAGGGAAGCGGTTAGGGTTGAGACATTCTGACCCTCTAGGCTTGCTCAGGGGGTTGTACATGGATGTTTAGGCTCTATTTTTTATTTTACTTTATTTAAAGAAAAATCGCGGCGTACGCGCATGTAAATACCTACAATTACGAGCAGGAGCTGCCTGCATGCTGACTGGCTGTCAATACTCCGAACCAGGAAGTGTTGGCAGCCATGTTGTTTGTCGGGAGAGCAGCGTCACTAGAAAACAGTAAAACAAAGTTGAGAAATAAGGTAAGGGGACAGCGTAGAAACAATCTGAACCTATAGTCTTGGTCAGTCTTGGTCAGGGGGTGGTACATGGATCATTAGGCTCAGTTTTTATTTTTTTTTAAATAAAAAATGGCGGGGTACTTGTGCAGTACTTGTACGCAGTGGAAAAGGTGAAAAAAAAGTAGAAGTCTGTTTTATTCATTAGGTGCCGGGGGTCTTTTTAAAAAAAAAATATGTTTTGAGCTCTCCTTCCCTCTCTCCCCGTACACGTCACGGGGAACGCCACCTTTCTGGGGCTGTAATATATAAAATGACCTTTCAGCTACGGGTACCTGCATTGTCTGGAGTTTTTTATTAATGTTGGGAGGGTGGGCTTAATAATACGTCCTTGTTAATTCCCATAGAAGCCTCTGTTCTGGTGTTAACATGCTCTTCTATGGGAAATAACAAGGCCGTATTATGAAGCTCATTATCGCCGTTTTATCTGCAGTTTCCTGCCAATAAAACGGCGATAATTTTAACAACGGTCCTTGAAAATATGCACCTAAGTTTACTGGTCAAAAAAAAGAGCAATGGTCCATAGTATCAACAAAAGGCGATACATTATTGGCGCTTTTATCGGCAGGAAACTGCCGATAAAGCGGCGATAATGGGCTTGATAATATCTCCTTGTGAATTGCAGTTTCCTGCCGATAAAAGCGGCAATAATGTATCGCCCTTTACTGATAATATGGCACTGACGGGCATATTATCAAGGACCGTTGTTAAAATTATCTACGTTTTATGGGCAGGAAACTGACGATAAAACTGTGAAAATGGTCTTGTTAATACGCTCTTGTTAATTCCCATAGAAGCCCATGTTCTGGTGTTAACATGGGCTTCTATGGGAATTAACAAGGGCGTATTATCAAGCCCAGACGCGGCCCCTGGAGGGAGTTGCAGTGAGACAGGTGGAGCGGGGGAGGGGCAGAGTGGGGGGTGAAAACCAATGGAATCTGGATGATTGTAGGTAAGTAAACAATTAAATTAATAAAACGAATTTCGGGCCATATTATCAACAACATAAGGCGATACATTATCGCCGCTTTTATCGGCAGGAAACTGCCGATAAAGCGGCGATAATGCTCTTGATAATATGCCCTTGTGAATTTCCATAGCAGCCCAGGTTAACACCAGAACCTGGGCTGCTATGGGAATTTACAAGGGCCTATTATCAAGCCCATTATTGCCGCTTTATCAGCAGTTTTCTGTCCATAAAAGCGGCAATAATGTATCGCCTTATGTTGTTCATAATATGCCGCTTCGTTCCGTGCCTTGCATGGCATTTTGCGATGCAGGGCGTGCTACGAAATTTGGGGCATATTATCAAGGACCGGTGTTAGAAATATCGCCGTTTTATCGTATTTGTAGCGTATGCTGAGAATAATTAGCAGTAGAAACTATGGTGTGATCACTCTCTCACTGTCAAATGAGAGCCCAGGGCGAGCTATGAGAATAGTTAGAAGTGGTCACTTATTGGAGATCCGATTCAGCTGTGTGTCTTATTGTGCGATGTTAGGCAATGCTTACATGTTTATGGTAACTGAGCGTGTGGTTTGCTTAAAAAAAAGTTGTGTTAACTCCTCTGCATGGGAAGCTGGATATTTCCATCTGGCTGTCGATTTCGACCTTGAAAGCAGAGTCAACCAAATGAGTCGTATAAGAGCACTATTGTCTCAAAAAGAGGTCGCGCTTACATCTGCTAGAGAAACATTTGTCCTTCATGTAGCAAACACCCACACAGAAGTGTATGCTTTGTTAAATACAGACGTGCCGTGGAATTTTAGGGAGTTAATTTAGACTATCTTTAATGCATCCTCGAGTAGGGGGTTAGCTTACTTTTTTAAAGTTATAAGAATTGGTCTTGTGACTTCTGTAGAAAGTATATTTGGTGTCTTGTCTGTGTTTTTTTTCATTGCATTTTTTGCAACATCTTTGGTGAATTGTGCTTAATGGTCACATTAGTTGCCAGTGTGCTCGTATTAATTTGTTTACTTAAAAATGGAGGCACATCTTGCAGCAGATGATAATATTTCTCGGTTGTTGCTGGTCCGCAACCGAATGCTTAGTTACTATGGCACGCTGCCTCTTTCAACGTTGAGTGCAGCTTATGGATTATCGTTTCGATTCTCCTTTTTCACATGCGTTCAGCCTGTCTTCCATTGCCTGAGGTGTGATTTCGACTGGGCCCTGGATTTGTGTCTTTGCAGTATGGTGTCTCCCAACGCGGATTACAACCAGTTGATGAGTCCTTTAGTGGTTCATGACGTGCTCTGTTCTGCCGGCGGGATTAGGGCCTTAGCAGCGACACATGGAATAATGGGACGTTGGAATGTTTTTCCAGCGGCGCATGAGTTATTGGCACGCAGTTACATTGAAGATGACCCGAGTTTTCCTCCGATGGTGATAGAGGCTCCAGTCGTTGAGGAACATGTATGTTCATTCTCACTATTGAATTGGATGGCTGCAATGTTTTCAGATGAGAACAATGACTTCCTGTTGAAGGCTGTTGCTACATACTGTGCTTACACGCTGTTGGATTAAGACTCTTTGATTTTTCTGCGTATTCTTTATTTTTTAGCTACTGCTTTCTATCAAAGAGCGAATAACTTTTTGGGGGAAATGTGAACTTGACTCTGGTTTTTAGTCTTGGAGTGTGCGTTTTTAATTGGCCCACGTTTATATCACGTGCTTTGATGAAGAAAGGGTGCCGTGGGGCTGAGGCTTGCACTCACACCCTGTTAAGTTAGCATGGGTTTATTAGAAGCTTACACGCTAGTCTTGCTTTTCTGCTCTGCTTTGCACATGACACATACTTGTGATATTGTTTAGAGAAGGCTGAGTATTTTGTTTTATATGAGAATAATTTGGTTTACTAGATTTGTAAAGTGCCCCGCTAGCTTTGTGTGTATAGTGAGAGCATGGAACATCAAAGTTATCTTGAATGCTGTGTCTGTTCAGAATGATCCTCGGAAGTTCGAGCTATAATACATATGCAGTTGTGTCCACCTTTGATACTTGCGCTTTTCATAATGCATTGTGGAGGCAAAGTTACACACAGTTGGAAAACATTCATAAATTGATAGTTTGTGGAGCACTGAATGTGATCTATTACTGCTGAGTACCAGAGGTATGGGTCTGACCATGTAATCCTATGAGACTTTAGTTATAAACTAATCTGCTAGGTAGGGAGGGTGAAATGTAGGTGTATTTTAAATTTGTTTACCTTTAGTATTATAGGATGCTTTTTCCGTTTGTATCTTATAGAATAGTAACAATGCTGACAACCTTGTTTGTGATAATATGTTTGGTTGTATTATCTAAGGTACTGTGCATGACATTTTGGCATTAGAAATAAACATTTCAAAGTTGCACGTTTCTTTATTTACATCTTGTATTGGACTGGTGTAAGACTATAATGAAAGAGTGCTATTGTTATCCATGTTACTTCATGTAATCTAAGTGGCATGTTCTGGGTTGACTAGTCATTGGTGTTTTTGTTGTAGGGCAGTGGTTCCCAAAATTTTGACTCCTGAGGACCCCCCATAGAGTCATCACTGGAAGCTGGAGACCCCCAAGCAATTTGTAGGATTTAAATTTCAAACATTAAAACCGTAATTCGGCAAAAATTAACACATATGTACACACAAAACAAATACTCAAATTACTAATGATTTTAGTGGCATATTTACAAGCCCCTATCACCATGAATACATCACTTTATGAGAGTTTTCTGTAAATTCCCTTGTAAATAAGACTCCCTTTGACACAATGCTTAGCGTGAAAGCGGTGGGCAGTGCGTGTTGTGGTGGGCGTTTCCTCTGCGACACCCATTGATTTTTACGCTGCCGCCTATTTACAAGAGGAGCGTAAATGGGAAGCAGCTCCAAAATTAAGGCCAGGGACAACCTGGTCTTAACTTGGCGAAACAATGAGAAATGCTTCATTTCTCCTCGTTTTTGTAAAACGCCTTGGATTGTTTATGTTCAGGAAGGCGACCCTTCCTGCACATAAACAATCTTTAAAAAAAAAGACATTTTGTAACTACCATGTGTGATGCATTAATCAGTACACATAGAAGTGACAAAATGACATTTCAATATTGTTTATGTGCAGGAAGGGTGACCTTCCTGCACATAAACAATCTTCCCCTATTAAATGTAGCGCCAGTGCAGGGGAAACGCAGGGCTGCACCATATTCTTGTAAATATGGTGCTGCCTTGCGTTTCTGAAGTAGTAGAGTGTGTTGTTAAGCCAAGGAGGCTGGTCTGGAGAAGCACACACTTAAGGAGTGCTGGTCTGGAGAAGCACAAACTCAGAATTCAGAGCATAACACAGTGGTTAGCATTGACTTAAACAATAAAAATGTATTTCCACCCAAAGAAACCTTTTTAGAAGCATCAGGATACTGAAAGACTGAAAAAAGCATGTCAGTTTGCAAGCAGTTGTTTGATGACAGTTTTTGGGTCACTGTGCTAGATTACGATTGTCACTTATGAACTGCAGTGTAACAAAAGAATCTGTGTGACAAAAGCAGTAACCCACTGACCGATGCATATCAAATACTGTTTTTTAAAATGTATGGTACACTTCTTTGCAGTAGTCATATTAACCATCTGTGTTACATTAGTTCAGTCACAGCTGTCACTGGACAAAACTCTCATGTTTCTCCAGCAGGGAAATCAATCACTGTTGTTATCTTGACATTTTATTGTTCTTTGAAAACTGCTAATTAAACAAGATACTTTGCAGTGCTTTTAAAACTGCTACCTGCGGACCCCCTGGGAATGTGTGAGGTACTCATGGGGGTCCGCGGACCTCAGTTCGGGAAGCACTTCTCTAAGGCGAAGAACCAATGAGTCACTGATTGCTAGTCTGGTAGGTTGTTTGTGTAGTAAGGTGGGTTTTGGAACACCGTAATTCACTGAGGTCCTAAGTCTTTATGCACAGTTCTGTGTATGAGCAGAATTCCTGGAACAGTAGTTACAACAAAAAGGCTCGATAAAGGGCTTGCACTTTGAATATGAATATAAAATAGAAGAATAGTTGATAATCACAGTTAAGGAATGCAGCAATTAGATGTGTGTATGTGTGGATGATGTGTAGATTGAGTGGAAGATGAAAATCTTGAAAAATTAGTGAGGTTGTAGAGATGCAAACTTTCCATTTCTTTGTAAAGGAAGTGGGTGTTTAGTTTTCCAGTGCATATATATATACACTGAAAAAAACATAGGTTTCAGGCGCGTTATAGGCAGTTATTAGCATTTAAAAAACTTTAGAAATTCACTGAAAAAAACCATAGGCTTCAGCCACGTTATAGTTAGGAATAGGCATTTAAAAAACCTTAGAAATTCACTGAAAAAACCATGAGTGATGTAATATGTGATGTCATGAGCAGTGCATTGCGGGTGCGCGAGTTATAGTTAGCTGAACTAACTATAACAAGGGAATGGTGTTGTATGAGAGAAATGTCCAGCTAACTATAACATGGGTGAAACCTATGGTTTTTTCAGTGAATTTCTAAGGTTTTTTAAATGCTAATTCCTAACTATAACGTGTGTGAAACCTATGGTTTTTTCAGTGAATATATATATATAATACCTACTGGCGGTCGCCAGTAGGTAGGTATAGTTAGGACCTAGTTTCCATAGGAAATCCGCAACATTCTATTGGGAATAACTTTGGCGCCGGTTGATGAATCTTTGCGAATTTCTCAAAGAAGATGGCCCGCTCTGCTCCGCTCCTTCCCTGAAAGTTTTGGGGGGATTTGTCAAGTGGGGGCTGAGAAAAAAGGGGGGCCCAAAACGTGTTTTCCCTATGTTATTTTCCATAGGACGATTAGACATGGGTACAGCCCGAACTGCTGAACGGAATTACAAGAAATTTGGCAAAATAGTAGAGTCTGATTTGCAGATCACGCTTTTGCTTAAATGGTGTAAATCCCTCCAGTAGTTCCTGAGAAAATCAAAAGAAAAAAAATATATATATCTAGGAGCACGCACCGTGCGCGTACGGCTGCGCGTACGGTGCGTGTATCGGGTGTGCGCAAGCGGAGTTCTGATTTGCTGTTACACGTGTCAACATTCCAATCGGTCGAAACCAGGAAGTTTTGGCCGCCATTTTGTGTCTCCGAGGCTGAAGAGAGCCAAAAACAAAAGTGGAGAACGTGAAAAGGGGGCAGGGAGAGACTCCCTGTCCCCCTAGGCCTTCTAAGGGGGTCCCTGAAGGACCCCGACGACCCAAAAAACCATTTTTTATGTTTTTTTAAATAGCGGGGTATGCGCACGGTGCACGCACTCGTACGCACACGGTGCGCGCACGTCGGCAAAAAAAAAGACAAAAAAAATACAGTTAAATAACAAGTTTGAGTGTTTAGATGTTGGTTGGCTCTAAAAACAGCAGTTGTGTTCATTGAGTGTTTTTTGTACCTACAAGTAAATACCGATGCAGAGTCTAAAGTTCAAGAGGAAAACTCTGTTCCCCTCATCTGTGAAATGTACTCCTCTATAAATGCCTTGCATGTTGTAACGCAAGTTGTTGTGGTATATAGAACCCATACCATGTTTCCTTGCTTTCTCAATCTGCGGACAATATTGGTTGGACCAGTTCCATTTTTACCTTTGACATATATTACCACTTACACTGATACTATAGGCCAGATTGGTAAACTGTTCGTAGTTCCTGGTAAAAAGAGCCCGACATTTGTCAAACCAGTTCTGAAGGGGTTTGATAGTAACTGCAGAATGATGAAAAATAGTTTGATTCTCGCTATTAAATCTAGTAATCCAGTTGCTGTTCGGCTGGCTAGATTACACTATAGACAAGCCATTACAACAGCTAAAAGGAAGTGGGAAGAATCTCACTGGGATAGTCTTAGAGCTGCAAGTAAAACCAAGAATGGTGAGCTATTCTGGTCCTTAGTTAGAAGATCCAACGGCTGTGACCCGGATCAAATCCCCAACCATATAACAGATAGCGAATGGTTTGAGCACTTTAGGAAACTCTATGGGGGTGATGAACCGCCGGGAGTTCAAGGGCCCTTGTGTGGCGCCATGGCTATTGACTCTGGACAGGTTCCCCTCATTAGAGTCGACAAGAAAGAGGTGCTGGCTGCAATAACTAAGATTGTACCTGCTAAAGCCCCAGGGCAGGATGGTGTACCGGGAGACCTTTTTAAAGCTAATACTGTCAGGATCCGCCCACTCCGCCCTAAAAGAAACTTATGGCGAAGGAGCCCTTGCTGGAGATCTTCCTTGCGGCAATTACTGAAAGAAATGCGGCGCTCTGTCGTCTTGGGAATGCAGTAGTTTGTTCCCATTTCAGGTGGTGGGCAGCGGTCTAGTTGTTTGCCTCTGAACTCGGAGCGCGTCTGCATTGCGCATGCGCGTCGTACGCGCTGCGCACTTCAACCGGCAATTTTCTGTGACAGGAGCTTCTAGCCTATGCTCGCTGTCTTTTTGATTAATAACTCGACGAAAATCAATTGTGCAGCCTTCGTTCTTCCACTAATGGGAAGTATGAACTTGACGCTTTCTTCCAGAGTAAAAAGCGTTTATTAATGAAAGTTTTTCCTCCTCAGTTAATTTTGACAAAGAAGAAGTATTCCGTAGCAGTTCAAGTGTTTCGTTCTCAAGAAGGAGAAAAGGAGCAGGTATTTCCAGGAGTGTCTTCAGTCAAGAGAAGAACTCACCTTTACAAGTAAGCGTTTTAGAAATTCTATCGAGTCTCAGGCTATGACTGAAAGACTTCAAGATTCTTGAGCATGACAAGCTTGGGAGCGTCACAGAAGCCTTGAGCCTAAAGAGACTATCATTTTCAGCTTCAAGGAAATTTCAGAGTGATGAAAAGACTTTATAGTTCATAGCATTCAGAGTATATTCTCAAAAAGAAAAAACTATTTTTCTGAGTAAAAGAATAGAACATTTTAGTGCAAGGTGTTTTGGAGACCGCATATTCAAAGACAGTGAGAAAATGTGATCACTAAGGAGGAACTAAAGACTGTTAACAGATTATAGACTGTATCCGCTTGAGGAGATCATTGCTGGTGCAAAGAAAATACTGAGGGTTTTATTCCAAGGCACCAGTTCGTTCTTCCAATGAATCTGATATGCAAAAACTCACAGACAAAACTATTGGAGAGTAGCTAGCTTCCTTCTATCACTGGTAAGCTTCCCCAAGGTAGAAAATTCAGATAATAAGAAGTTCAGGAAAGATAGAGAATAGGGAGGCTAATTGTTGTTTTGCTTTTCAGGTAAATCTCCGGTCCTTATCCAGAGGTGGCGCCAGCGTTGAAGCAGTCTCTCTTGTTTTGTCTTCCACTTCCCCTTTCCCCCAGAGTTAACTCCGAGGGCAACAATCTAATAGTTGTTCTGGGTTTTGACTTGAGGGATTTGGGGTAAGAGCTTCTGTTCCTGAGGGGGGCCGCTCCAGTGTATCCTTTTCTGACAGATTGAAGTGCCTACCTCTTAATTGAGGATTCAGGTCCCCTCCTGAGCAGAATGGCGGAAGGTCTTGACTTGAAGGCCTTAACTAATGTGTTAAATAGTATGCAGGAACAGTTAAACAACACCTTGGAAGAAAATAAGGCGTTAAGAGAGGAGGTTAGGAGATCAAGTCAAGAGTCCAGTCAAACCCGACAGAGATTAGATGATTTAGTGTCAGCAGGGTCAGTGTTTCGAGGTAATGTCTCTTCGCCCCAACAATCCTCCTCGTCAGGCATCTCCACTCAGGTGATCCATTCTATCTCTCCAATCATCCCCTTAGCTTCTCCTGAGAGATATGGTGGAGACCCGATGAAAGCTCAAATTTGTTTGACGCAGTGTTCTTTACACTTTTTATGCCGTCCTGTGATTTTTACTGAAGATCAAGCAAAAGTGGCTTTCATATTGTCGTATCTGACAGGGGATGCGGCCGCTTGGTCCATGTCCTTGGTCACCAAGAATGATCCCATTTTAACCAATTATGCAAACTTCAAGGTGGAGTTTGCTAGAATATTTGATCGACGATCAGCTTCGCAAGCCACAGACAATGAATTGCTGAATCTCAAGCAAGGGAATCCAGACTTGGTGGGTTATTTAGCAAACTTTAATAAGTTAGTGGTGGAAACCAACTGGCCGGAAGACAAGAGAGCAGCAATATTTTACAGAGGTCTTCGGGATGATCTAAAAGATGCCTTAGCCCAAATTCCTCAAAGGCCCACTGAAATTTCAGAACTCATAGATTTGGTTTTGCAATTGGATCATCGATTGAGTGAGCGTCGACATGAGAAGAAAAGGGATTTTCGTCTGTTTCCCCCACGGTTTGATCGAATGAAAGGTGAATCTCAGAAGAGTCCAGAAGTTTTGTCTACAGAAGAACCAATGCAAATTGGTTCGGTTCGAGGGCCATTAACCAAAGAAGAAAAGGAAAGACGGAGAAATTCACAATTGTGTTTATCTTGTGGGGGGTCCGGTCATTTTGTGAAGGAATGTCCAAAGAGACCAAAAACCTCTTTGCCAGTAAAAGATGGGCTTTGCCCGTAGATGGAGTTGCGCGGGTAGAAGCATTTTTTAAGACGACTCTGGGACAGCAACATATAATGAACACTTTACAGTCTGCAGCCCCGCATTTGATTGCTATGTTTGATGTAAAATTTCGTGACAGGAAAATTGAGGAGGTGTCTGTCATGATTGATTATGGGGCAACTGGGAATTTTTGTGATCTCAAGTACGCTCGGCTAAATGGAATCCAATCTGTAAAGAAACCAATTCCGGAGTCAGTGCGTGCAGTTGATGGCACCAATCTTTCTTCTGGTCCAATCACGCATGAAACTGAGATGGTTCGGTTAACAGGATTAAAGGGACACTCAGAATTGATAACTTTCAACTTGATAGATGCACCTCAGTTTCAGTTAATCCTTGGTCTTCCCTGGTTGAGTGAACATAACCCAAGAATAGATTTGAGTAAAAGAACAAATGTAATGGATTCTTCCTATTGTAAATAAAATTGTTTTGGTATCCAAAGTCACGAGAAAGAAGACTCGCAAGGCAAGATTCTGGCATCCATACATCCTGTCCAGATTTGCACATTGGAGACAAAGGAAATTCCAGTGGAGTATCAAGATTTAGCTGTGGTTTTTGATAAAAGAAGGGCCAACACATTACCACCTCACCGCCCTTACGACTGCAAGATTGAGATTGAGCCCGGAGCCACTTTACCTTGTAGTAGAATTTATGTACTCACTGAAAACGAAAATTGATTTTTGAAGGAATATTTGGACAAATATTTGGCCAATGGATTTATTCGCCCATCTCAATCTCCAGTGTCATCTCCTCTTTTTTTCATTCCAAAACGAGATGGAGATCTTCGCGCTTGCATAGATTATAGGGCGTTGAACCAGGTGACTGTTAAGAATCGGTACCCTCTCCCATTGATCTCAGTGCTATTAGATCAAGTAAAAGATGCCAAGGTCTATACCAAACTCGACCTTAGAGGAGCTTATCATTTAATTCTGGTGGCTTTGGGGGATGAGTGGAAAACAGTGTTCAGAACCCGATATGGACTTTTTGAGTATCAGGTGATGCCTTATGGTCTATGCAACGCTCCCGCCACCTTTCAGCACTTTGTCAACGAAGTGTTAGGAGAATTTCTGGATCGAGTGGCGGTGGTCTACATTGACGACATTCTGATTTTTTCCAACAGTGTGGAGGAGCACATTCCACATGTGAGAGCGATTTTAACCAAGTTGTTGGAGAATCGTCTTTATGTTAAATTGGAAAAATGCGCTTTTCACGTCACCCGAGTGGAATTTTTGGGGTTTGTTCTGTCTCCAGACGGAGTGAGTATGGATGCTACTAAGATCAAGACAGTAAAAGATTGTCCCTCTCCAAAATCAGTGAAGGAAGTTCAAAGTTTTTTGGGGTTTTCGAATTTCTACCGGAGATTTATTCCAGAATTCTCTCAGAAAGTGGCCCCAATAACCCGGCTGTTAAAGAAAAGAGTCAAGTTCGAGTGGGGAGTTGAAGCTGAAGATACCTTTCAATTTCTTAAAGACACATTCACTCAAGCTCCCATTTTGTTACACCCCAGAACAGAAGATCCATTTTATGTAGAGGCAGATGCCTCTGATGTGGCGATAGGAGAAATTTTGTTGCAGCGGCATCCAATGTCAGGACAATTGCACCCAGTGGCGTATTATTCCAGAAAATTGAGTCCTCCAGAGTGCAATTATTCAATTGCAGACAAGGAATTGTTGGCGGTGAAGAGTGCATTTGTAGAGTGGCGACACTATTTGATGGGAGCTAGACATAAAATTACCGCCTTTACAGATCATCGAAATTTACAGTTCCTCAAATCAGCACGAACTTTAACTGCTAGACAGTTACGATGGTCATTGTTTTTTGCTGATTTTGATTTCGTAATGACCTTTCGACCTGGGAAAAGTAACGCTAAGGCAGATGCCTTATCCAGAATCGATTCGGGTTCTTCGGGAGCCGATAGAGAATTGCAAAACATCATACCCGAAGAAAAGATCATTTTGGCCACAAATACTTCAGAAATTGCGGACAAGTTGCAAAAGACTATGACGCCTCAAGAAATGAAAGATTGGTCCCAAGAGGCTAAGGGTCGTGAAATTAAGAATGGTCTACCATATCAGGATCAGCGTTTATTCCTCCCAACACCGGAGCTTCAGGAGAAGGCCTTGGAATCCTGTCATGATAACCTGTTGGCTGGGCATAAAGGAATCCACAAGACGACGGAATTGGTGGAGAGAAATTTTTGGTGGCCCGGCATGAAACCGCAGATACGACAATTTGTAACTACTTGTGAAAGATGCCTAAGGGGGAAGTCCGACCGGAGACCCCCTCAGGGTAAATTAAGACCAATAACCATTCCCCCACATCCTTGGCATACAGTGTCTATGGATCTGATTGTGGAATTGCCCCCAAGTCATGGGTTCACCGCTGTGTTGTTGTTTGTGGATGTTTTTTCTAAGATGGCACATTTTGTTCCACAGAAAAAGATCCCAAGTGCTCCACTTTTAGCTCAACTATTTGCCCAACACATTGTGCGTTTACATGGAATCCCAAAGGTTCTGATTTCGGACAGGGGCACCCAATTTGTTTCGCATTTTTGGAGGGCTTTCACTCAAAAGCTAGGAATTGACACACGCTTTTCCACTAGCTACCATCCAGAAACAGATGGCCAGACGGAACGAGTGAACCAAGAGCTTGAGCAGTACCTCCGGCTTTACCTTTTGGATCAGAAAATGGAGTGGTCTGAACTGGTTTGGGCGGCAGAGTTTGCTTATAATAATGCGGTTCATTCCTCCACTGGTTATTCTCCTTTCTATGTAAACTATGGTAGACATCCCACCTTAATTGTGGAAAAAGAGGAAAGCCCAGTCCCAGCAGTTGAAAAGATAGTTTCAGAAGTGCAGAAATCCCTTGTTCAGGTTAAAAAGAATTTGGCGAAGGCAAAAGAATCTTATAAAAGACATGCAGACAAAAAGAGAAGGGCAGATCCGGTTTTCCATCCAGGAGAAAAAGTTTGGCTGTCCACTAAGAATCTTAAGTTAAAGATTAATCGTAAGTTCCAACCTCGGATCTTAGGCCCATTTAAGGTAGAAAAAATGTTAAATCCAGTGACAGCTAAAATTCACTTACCTTCTTACCTTAAGGTGCACCCCACTTTTCATGTTTCTTTATTAAAGAGAAGTCCATCAAACCTAAGAGTACATTTAGCACCCAAACACATTCAAGTTGATGAAGAGGAAGAGTTTGAGGTATATAAAATCTTAGATTCCAAGCTTAAGAGAGGCACACTGTATTATCTGATTGAGTGGAAGAACTTTGGGCCTGAGGAGAGATCGTGGGAACCCTATGAGAACATTCATGCTCCGAGACTATTTTGAGAGTTTCATAGGCTTAATCCTACAAAACCCCGGCAGGGAGGAGCCTTCTTGGTGGGAGGTACTGTAAGGATCCGCCCACTCCGCCCTAAAAGAAACTTATGGCGAAGGAGCCCTTGCTGGAGATCTTCCTTGCTGCAATTACTGAAAGAAATACGGCGCTCTGTCATCTTGGGAATGCAGTAGTTTGTTCCCATTTCAGGTGGTGGGCAGCGGTCTAGTTGTTTGCCTCTGAACTCGGAGCGCGTCTGCATTGCGCATGCACGTCGTACGCGCTGCGCACTTCAACCTGCAATTTTCTGTGACAGGAGCTTCTAGCCTATGCTCGCTGTCTTTTTGATTAATGACTCGACGAAAATCAATTCTGCAGCCTTCGTTCTTCCACTAATGGGAAGTATGAACTTGACGCTTTCTTCCAGAGTAAAAAGCGTTTATTAATGAACGTTTTTCCTCCTCAGTTAATTTTGACAAAGAAGAAGTATTCCGTAGCAGTTCAAGTGTTTCGTTCTCAAGAAGGAGAAAAGGAGCAGGTATTTCCAGGAGTGTCTTCAGTCAAGAGAAGAACTCACCTTTACAAGTAAGCGTTTTAAAAAATTCTATCGAGTCTCAGGCTATGACTGAAAGACTTCAAGATTCTTGAGCATGACAAGCTTGGGAGCGTCACAGAAGCCTTGAGCCTAAAGAGACTATCATTTTCAGCTTCAAGGAAATTTCAGAGTGATGAAAAGACTTTATAGTTCATAGCATTCAGAGTATATTCTCAAAAAGAAAAAACTATTTTTCTGAGTAAAAGAATAGAACATTTTAGTGCAAGGTGTTTTGGAGACCGCATATTCAAAGACAGTGAGAAAATGTGATCACTAAGGAGGAACTAAAGACTGTTAACAGATTATAGACTGTATCCGCTTGAGGAGATCATTGCTGGTGCAAAGAAAATACTGAGGGTTTTATTCCAAGGCACCAGTTCGTTCTTCCAATGAATCTGATATGCAAAAACTCACAGACAAAACTATTGGAGAGTAGCTAGCTTCCTTCTATCACTGGTAAGCTTCCCCAAGGTAGAAAATTCAGATAATAAGAAGTTCAGGAAAGATAGAGAATAGGGAGGCTAATTGTTGTTTTGCCTTTCAGGTAAATCTCCGGTCCTAATCCAGAGGTGGCGCCAGTGTTGAAGCAGTCTCTCTTGTTTTGTCTTCCACTTCCCCTTTCCCCCAGAGTTAACTCAGAGGGCAACAATCTAATAGTTGTTCTGGGTTTTGACTTGAGGGATTTGGGGTAAGAGCTTCTGTTCCTGAGGGGGCCGCTCCAGTGCATCCTTTTCTGACAAATACTGAAGGTTGGGCCTCTTACTTTGTAAATCTCACGAATGCACTGTTGGAAGGCTCACCAGTCCCGAATTCATGGAAGGCGGCCGAAGTGATCCCCATTTACAAGAAAGGCCTCAGGGGGGACCCTGCCAACTATCGCCCAATAAGTCTCATAGATGCGGGGCAGAAATTGGTTGGCAGGGTCCTCCTGGAGAGGATCCTTTCCTGGGCTGATGAGAACAGCATTATTTCACCCTTCCAGGCGGGCTTCAGGGCCTGCACAAGTACGATAGACCAGGCATTTAGGTTGGTACTCTTACACTGGAATGTGGTTACCATTGGCAAAGGCGGTCTCTATTTGGCATTCATTGACCTGAAGACCGCCTTTGACCTGGTCCCCCGAGACCACCTATGGCTGGTCCTGGAGGAGATGGGGATTCCCTTACCCATTCTGAATCTCCTGGCTCGCATGCATGATGGAACCTATGCTCGTATTAGATGGGGATCACAGGAGCAAAAAACTGATAAAGTCCCTGTGAATAGAGGGGTACACCAGGGCTGCGTATTAGCCCCTACACTTTTCTCGCTATTTGTGAATGGCGTAGTTTCATTTTTGCTCCAAATTAATGCTGATGCCCCGGTCTTAGCAGGTGATAAAGTCCCCGCACTTCTCTTTGCGGATGATACGTTGTTGGTATCAAAAACTCCCTCAGGATTGCAGAAGCTATTGGACCGCTTCTGTTTGTTTTGTAAGCTCAGGGGCCTCGAAAACAAAGCTCCTTTATTTTAACCCGAGCAGATCATCTAGATCCACCTTATCCCTTGATGGGGTGCCACTGGAATGCGTAAAAGAATTCGACTACTTGGGAATTAGAATTTCCGATAAACTTAAATGGCAGCCACATATTGATAAAATGGCGTTAAGCCATAAAAGAGTAGTTGGAGTTCTAGGGAGGGAACACCGTGCATCCACCTCCAAGTCCATTGCTCCTGCTCTGGATATTTACGCTGCAAAAGCCGTAGGCTGTGCCCTCTACGGCGCAGAGCTATGGGGCTTTGATTGTGTTGATGCCCTAGTTATCGCAGAGAACAAGTTCTTCAGGGAGCTTGTATCGCTCCCGAGGGGTACTCCTACCAAACCACTCTTGAGTGATCTGGGTCGCCGTTCCATTAAGGACCCAGCTACTCTACGCCCTCTTTTATATTGGGCTCGGTTATGGCGGACCCCGGAGCTCTCAAGGTATGCAGATGGTTTAAGAGAAGTTATGAACCTACATGGAGCCCATAAAATTAGTTGGATAACTAATATAAAGAAGCTCCTACTTGCAACGGGCATTGCAACTGGTTGGGAGCTTGGAGTATCACTATCCAAGGCTGAAATTAAGCAAGCCTATTGGACAGGGGTTGATGATCATGAGCAGAGGGACTTAAACGTAGGTAGGCTGACTGAGGCATTTCGACAGCACAAATTAAAGCCTCGCCTGGAAACTTACTTAGATTTTATTAAGAAACCTAGAGATAGATCCCTTTTTATTCAGTTCAGGTTGGGAACACTCCCCCTTCGTGACCATACCTGTAAGTGGAAGCCACTGCACCAAACCTCTCCTGATTGCCCTACCTGTGAAGGAGTCACTGAAAATATTCCTCACGTTTATTTTTGTATGCCCAGCCTATGCAAAACCCAGACAGAAATGGCTCAAACCTGTGTGCCTGTTGCTTGGAACCAGGGACCACTCCGCCGCACTAATAATACTTAAGGCTGATGTTAGCACAACCTTAGTGTGTGGGGTGGCAACATTTCTTAGTTGGGCTTGGACGATTAGGCTGAATGCTATCGGATGATTTAAGTTTTAGCTGAATTTCTTTTTACATGCTTAAATATCCACAAAGCTGTCAAAGTTTAATATATTTTTAATTATTTATTGTAACATAAAAGGTTTTTTATTATTAATCTTTTTTAAATGTATTGTTAATGAATTGTGTTTTTATATTCTAATGTGCTTTTATGATATTTTACGTATCGAAATAAAGCTTTGATGATGATGATGATGATATTAGAATATACAAAGGCAGTTTGTGGAAAAACTGACATCAATTGCCAAAGGTGTCCTTTAAAAGCATTTCCAGACCTACCTCAGTCAAAGTGCCTAGGTCATTGCCACCACAGTGCACAATTATGAGGTCAGGGTGTGGGAGATGCAAAAAGGATTGTACCAATGGCATCAATTGGTGACATCTCAATCCTCTCTGGCCAATCCAAATAATATCCACATTTGGTAAATCAAGGTTGAGAAAGTATCTATTTGCTGCATACCTTTCACTCCTGAAAATATAGCTGTGTCCTACAATCCACACTCTAAGCATCTTGAAGGGAGATCTGGTTGTACTCAGATGGGCTCTGGAAATTAAATGTCAGTTTGAAAAGTAGGAGTTTAGAAAAAAATGTGGATGAGATTCAGTGTACTTTAAAAAAAGAAAGGATTGGTGGTTTCTGAAAATTCAACATTGAAAACTAGGGTGCATGGTACTGTTTTTTAAAAGGAGTAATGCTAATGGTTGAGAAAAAGTCATTGAAAGGAACATTGCACAGGATAAGCTGGTATATTGAGAAGTCAAACACCCTTGCTGGTTTGGTTTGTAACATTTTCTGATGAACTTTTCACCTGTGTGCTCAGTTAGGTGTTCTATGGCGTGTTACCATGGTAACAGGTAGAGAGAGCAGTGGGGGAAGGTTGAATATTATGTGAGTTTAACAGTGTTGAAATGTAGAACCAATTAAAATGTTAGTTTGGTTTTGAATTTGTGAGGGAAGATATTTCATTGGTTATCTACATAAATATGTGTGGAAAATGAGAGGGAAGCTATGCCATTCTATGGTTCCAGTGACTGGTGCACAATTCAGAGATTCTGCTTAAGAAAATCTGGCACTAACGATAGGACTCCTGAGGCGGAAAGCCGGGAGCGAGAAAAACGCTGTCTTTTTTTAAAAAACTTTTAAAATTGTTGTGATACTATGCTCTGATCACCCCCCCCACCTACCTGCACTTTGTGACCTTTTGAACAGCGCTTCACGCTGCAACGACTCTCTTCCTGGGTAGCCATTCTCGAGGGCGCGGCGCCTGATTGAAACACGCCCCCTCGGTTGGCCACGCCCCCCGCTGATCATATAAATAGAGCGCGCCAACACTAGGCGTCGCACTAACGATAGGACTCCTGAGGCGGAAAGCCGGGAGCGAGAAAAACGCTGTCTTTTTTTAAAAACTTTTAAAATTGTTGTGATACTATGCTCTGATCACCCCCCCACCTACCTGCACTTTGTGACCTTTTGAACAGCGCTTCACGCTGCAACGACTCTCTTCCTGGGTAGCCATTCTCGAGGGCGCGGCGCCTGATTGAAACACGCCCCCTCGGTTGGCCACGCCCCCCGCTGATCATATAAATAGAGCGCGCCAACACTAGGCGTCGCACTAACGATAGGACTCCTGAGGCGGAAAGCCGGGAGCGAGAAAAACGCTGTCTTTTTTTAAAAAAAACTTTTAAAATTGTTGTGATACTATGCTCTGATCACCCCCCCCACCTACCTGCACTTTGTGACCTTTTGAACAGCGCTTCACGCTGCAACGACTCTCTTCCTGGGTAGCCATTCTCGAGGGCGCGGCGCCTGATTGAAACACGCCCCCTCGGTTGGCCACGCCCCCCGCTGATCATATAAATAGAGCGCGCCAACACTAGGCGTCGCACTAACGATAGGACTCCTGAGGCGGAAAGCCGGGAGCGAGAAAAACGCTGTCTTTTTTTAAAAACTTTTAAAATTGTTGTGATACTATGCTCTGATCACCCCCCCACCTACCTGCACTTTGTGACCTTTTGAACAGCGCTTCACGCTGCAACGACTCTCTTCCTGGGTAGCCATTCTCGAGGGCGCGGCGCCTGATTGAAACACGCCCCCTCGGTTGGCCACGCCCCCCGCTGATCATATAAATAGAGCGCGCCAACACTAGGCGTCGCACTAACGATAGGACTCCTGAGGCGGAAAGCCGGGAGCGAGAAAAACGCTGTCTTTTTTTAAAAAAAACTTTTAAAATTGTTGTGATACTATGCTCTGATCACCCCCCCCACCTACCTGCACTTTGTGACCTTTTGAACAGCGCTTCACGCTGCAACGACTCTCTTCCTGGGTAGCCATTCTCGAGGGCGCGGCGCCTGATTGAAACACGCCCCCTCGGTTGGCCACGCCCCCCGCTGATCATATAAATAGAGCGCGCCAACACTAGGCGTCGCACTAACGATAGGACTCCTGAGGCGGAAAGCCGGGAGCGAGAAAAACGCTGTCTTTTTTTTAAAAACTTTTAAAATTGTTGTGATACTATGCTCTGATCACCCCCCCCACCTACCTGCACTTTGTGACCTTTTGAACAGCGCTTCACGCTGCAACGACTCTCTTCCTGGGTAGCCATTCTCGAGGGCGCGGCGCCTGATTGAAACACGCCCCCTCGGTTGGCCACGCCCCCCGCTGATCATATAAATAGAGCGCGCCAACACTAGGCGTCGCACTAACGATAGGACTCCTGAGGCGGAAAGCCGGGAGCGAGAAAAACGCTGTCTTTTTTTAAAAAACTTTTAAAATTGTTGTGATACTATGCTCTGATCACCCCCCCCACCTACCTGCACTTTGTGACCTTTTGAACAGCGCTTCACGCTGCAACGACTCTCTTCCTGGGTAGCCATTCTCGAGGGCGCGGCGCCTGATTGAAACACGCCCCCTCGGTTGGCCACGCCCCCCTACTTCCCGTCCAGCAGCTATAAATCATGTGTCTTGGTAGGAAGCGCAGCGGACGAGCGCAGCGGGCGCGTCGATTGCGCGCCGAAGGCGCGCCTAAGGCAAGCCCGTCTGCGCCCGTCCGCGACCGGCCGGGACTAGGGGCGCCTCACTCTACCCCACTTATCACCTTCACCCCGGACCTACTACGCACCTACCAGGGCTCCTGGCCCATCTCGGCTACAACAAGCTCTCGCATTGCTGCTCTTGGCATAGCTCCCCTCACTCCCCCTCCCCTTCTTACTCCCACTGCTGATATTCCCCCCACGAGGTGTGGGTCTGTTTCTCCGCAAATCCTTAATAATCTTACTGCCTTTTACCTTAACACTAGATCTGCTGTTGCCCATGCGCACGAACTTTCGGTTCTGCTGGACCTCCATGCTCCCGACCTTCTCTTTTTAACTGAGACTTGGTTCTGCGACGACTCCCTCCCGGCTCTCCTGTCCACCTTACCGGCCTCCTACTATGCCCTCAGGGCGGATCGTTCTTCTGGTAGAGCCGGGGGTGGCGTGGCGGTCATCGCACGTACCACTCTCCCTTTTCAAATTTTACCCTTACCGACCATCGCTACTACGGAATTCCTGGTGATTCGCACAGTCTCCACTTCCCCCCCTCTTACCTGCTTCCTCACTTACCGTCCCCCTCAGTCCCCTTTACAGTTTCTCCCCGACTTTTTGGAGGTCCTGGCCACCATTACAGTCAACAATTCTTCCATCTTGCTTCTTGGCGATTTTAATTTCTGGCCCTCTGATCCCGCCGAATGCTCATCATCTAAGGAATTCTCCGATACCCTTCACTCCCTCAACTTTACCTCTCATGTTCACTCCCCCACCCACATTAAAGGTCATCGGCTCGACCAGATCTGGTCTCTGAACTGCCCTGTGGAATCACTCTCTATTTCTCCCTGCTCGTGGTCTGACCACCACCTGATTTCTTTTCATCTTTCCATTTTCCCCCCAGCTAAGCCCCTCCGGCCCAAGAATACCTGGGTTCGATCATGGAGCCGTGTCAGCCTCGAGCATCTCTCCTCTCTTTTCACTGGCTCTCTTCCTTCTCTTCAGGGCCTCACCACTACCTCCCAGGTTGATGCCGTAAATCAGTGGCTTTCTCATAGCTGCAACTCTGTTGCCCCGCTCAAGCGCATTACTTCCAAACGCGACAAAGACGCTAATCGGTGGTTTAACAACGAGCTTAAAACCACCAAACTAATAGTCCGCCGCGCGGAGCGGGCCTGGAGGAGAAATTACTGCCCCACTCTGAAACTGGAATACATCAACATCCTGAGCCAGTATAAAAAAGCCATCTTGGAGGCTAAAACATCTTACTTCTCCTCCAAAATCTTAGCAGCAGAGAACCAGTCCAAAGAGATCTTTACCATTGTCCATAACTTGGCTTTCTCGGACAGAACTACTCTAAAACCAGCCCCGTCCGAAGATCTCTGCTCCTCTCTTAATCACTATTTCATTCAAAAAATTGCCACTATCAAGGCTAACATCTCCCCACCGTCCCCATCTTTTGTTGATCCTCAATGTCCTCCCGCCAAGGGCACACTGACCTCCTTTCCCCCTTTTACTAGGGAAAGTCTGACTTCTTTGGTGCCTTTGGTCAAATCTGGTTCCCCACTCGACCCCTGCCCTGCCCACATCCTCCGTCACGTCTTTATTTCTTGTCCAGATCCTCCCCTCCACCTTCTTAACAGCTCCCTCTCACAAGGCATAGTTCCGAACTCCTTGAAATCCGCGGTCATTGTCCCTATCTTAAAGAAACCTGGGGCAGATCCCTCTGTCCCGGCCAATTTCCGCCCCATCTCCCTTCTGCCATTTCTGGCTAAGGTGCTCGAGCGCCATGTAACCTGCGCTCTGAGCTCCTTTGTGGAGAAGCACGGAGCTCTTGCCCCCCGCCAAGCCGGTTTCCGCCCCGCACACTCTACGGAGTCCGTTGTCATGTCGGTCTTAGACACCCTCAGGGAGGGTATGGACACCGATCAGCACCAGGCCCTCGTGCTCCTCGATCTCTCAGCCGCCTTTGATACGGTAGATCACAACATCTTACTCTCCCGTATCGGGGCGGCGGGGATCGGGGGGAGTGCCCTGGTCTGGTTGTCCTCCTTCCTGAGCGACCGCACCCAGGCAGTTCGCCTGGGTGACTTCACAGCGGACACCCGGAAAGTTCAGTGCGGGGTCCCCCAAGGTTCCTCTCTCTCTCCCCTCCTGTTTAATCTGTACATTGCCCCACTGATTTTCTCTCTTCAACAGATGGAGGTCGCCGTATTTAATTATGCGGATGACCTCCAGCTGGTCTTCAATCTTTCCTCTCCCTCGGCTGTCCTCAACTTTCAAACTGTCATGCTTCACATCAGGGACTGGATGAACCACAACCACCTTAAACTCAACCCTGATAAAACAGAGTTGGTGTTGACGGGTGGCTCGTCCAGTCCCTGGTCCCCTCTTTTTTGGCCCCCTTCTTTTGGTTCTTCTCCTGTTCCCTCCTCTTCAGTTAAAACCTTGGGTATAAAACTTAATTCTCAACTCACCCTACACTCCCAGGTTAGTTCTGTGGTGTCTTCCTCTTTCCTTTCACTGCGTACTATACGTAGGGTGTCCCGCTTCTTCACTTTTTCTGCCCTCAAACTTATTATCCTGGCCATGGTGGTGTCCCGCCTGGACTACGGGAACGCCCTATATGCTGGGATCCCTGCCTACAGCCTACGCCGCCTACAGCAAATACAAAACCAAGCGGCCCGCCTGGCCTTCAATCTCCCCAAGTTCCACCACTCTACCCCACTCCTGAAATCTCTTCATTGGCTCCCCGTGCGAGCTAGAATTCAATTCAAGCTCGCATCCATCACCTTCCTGGCTCGATCAGGTCTGGCGCCGGCCTTCATCTCCTCTGAGATTGTCTCTTATGCCCCCACCAGGGCCCTACGCTCCTCCTCCCAGTCCCTCCTTTCTATCCCACGTTTCCGGAGAAAGAAGTGGGGTGGTTCCAAATTTGCTTTCCTTGCCCCCACCCTCTGGAACTCTCTCCCCCTTGACCTTCGCTCCATCCCCCTCTACTCACAATTCCGTAAATGCCTTAAAACCCATTTATTCACCAAATCCTTTGAATAACTGTTCCCTTCTCCTTCCTTCCCTTTAAACCTCAGTCCCCGTTAGCTATAGCGCCAAGAAACCGCTGGTATACGTCGCGCTTTACAAGAACTTTTAAACTCAAACTCAAACTCAAACACTGTTCTAATCTAGAAAAGCATTTTTAAAGGTGAGTTATTAATTTGTAAGGGGATCTATGTTGTGCACTTTAAGTTAATAAGAAAAATGTGTTCTGATGTGGAAGCAGAAGTTTATTTGTATAGAATCTGATTCTGAATTTGTCTGCTTTGGGGAAAACATTGTCATAGGAGCATTTGGTATGTTAATGTGTTTGAGGAGATATGTTTTTGCAGCACAGTGCTGTTGTTAAAAATGAAGAGTGTGTACATGAAGTGGTCTAACCACTTACACACTTGTATATCTGGGTTAGAATTCTCAGATAGTCTCCTTGCAGTCTAATAAACATTCTGGGTGTGCTGCACAAATGCCATAGAAAATCTTTCAGTAGCAGATAGTAATCATTTTACTGAATTGCAAGGGATACTGTCATTTGTCTAAAATCACAGTGTGAGTCAGTATTTATTTCAGAAAATTGTGGCAGAATAATTTGCTTAGTTGATGTGTTTAAACATATGAGGGTACATGTACTCATGTAGTGAGTCAGGATTTAGGACAAGTAGGGCTAGAATGTCCTATGCAGTATGTGTGTCAGGCCTCTTAATTCACAAATAGTCTCCATGCTCTGTAGTAAAGATCCTGAGTGTGCTCTAGAAATGCCATAGCAACTCTCTCTGTAGCATGTAGTAATCATGTCAGTGAATTGCAAGGGATATTTTTATTTGTCTAGAATCACAATGTGAGTCAGTGTGTTTTGGGGAATATTGTGACAGAATCACTTGCTCGGTGCATGTGTTTTCAGACATGGGAATACATGTACTCATGGAGTGAGTTAGGCTTTAGGACATGCAGTGCTTTATACTACTAGCCCTTGCATGATACCATACACTGCTCAAACACAACTATATTGCTCTAAACTCAGAAATATCAATCCCACCATGACCCCCTACACTGCCTGAACACCACTGCACTGTCCTAAACCCTGAAACACCATCCCTAGCAAAACCTGATAAACTCTTGCAACACTACTGCACTGCTCTAAACCCTGAAACACCATTCTCAGTGAATGCCCCTATAATGTTGAAACACCATTGCACTGCCTTAAACCTTGAAACAACACTCCCTGTATGATCTCCTACACTGCCCGAACACTGCTGCTGTGCCTTAAACTCTGAAAAAACACCCCCTGCTATACCGGCTACACTGGGTGAATACTACTGTAGTTTTCTTAACCCTGAAACAGCACTCCCAACAAGACCCTCTTTCACTGTAGTAATCATTATACTGAATTGCAAGGGATACTGTCATTTGTCTGAAATCACAGTGTGAGTCAGTATTCATTTCAGAAAATTGTGGCAGAATAATTTGCTTAGTTGATGTGTTTAAAAATATGGGAGTACATGTACTCATGAAGTGAGTCAGGCTTTAGGACATGTAGTGCTAGAAAGTCCTATGCAGTATGTGTGTCAGGCCTCCTAATTCCCAAATAGTCTCCATGCTGTGTAGTAAAGGACCTGAGTGTGCTGTAGAAATGCCATAGCAACTCTCTCTGTAGCATGTAGTAATCATTTCAGTGAATTGCAAGGGATATTTTTATTTGTCTAGAATCACAATGTGAGTCAGTGTGTTTTTGGGAATATTGTGACAGAATTACTTGCTCGGTGACAAACATATTAACAGGCTTACTTTTCCAAGAAAAAACAAGTGCAAGATTTATCTAAACAACAATGTGTGGAGAAAAAGAAGAAAGCTCATGGTAAGACAACAAAGGATTTTATAAGGAAAATAACACAAACTAAAAGAAGTGTGGAGAATCTGAATCAAAAAAAATATCTGTAACTACAAAGAAAAACCAGACAAAAAAGAAAAATGATGGAAAACTATGTGGTAAAGAAATTGTGTATAGTAAAAGACGAAAAAATCAGTTTGTTGAAATTCGCAAGCGAATGTTTTATAACAGAGTTGTTTTAAATTTATTAAAAAATGTACAGAATTTTAAAAGAAAAACAGCTTTTTATAAGAAAAATTTTTTAAAGTATTGTTTAGAAGTCTTTTGAATTAAAAAAAACTTGTTTATTTTAGTAATCAATAGAATTCGAACACTAGATAGGCCAATCAATGTTATGAAGGCCAAAAGTAAGTGGAAAAGACTAATTGATAGAACTAATTTTTGTAATGTTTTTTCTGGAGAATGGAAACATAGTTCAAGTTGTGAGCCGTTTTTTAATGAAGAGAGTTACTTCCAGAGTAATGATTTGTTGCATGCAGTTGACACCAATGGTCAAGCTTATGAGGTTAAGAATAGTTGTCCGATTGAAAAAGAGAAAATTGTCCCTAGAAATGCAGAAGAGGTGTTAGCTGATGAAGTTTTAGGGAGACGTCCTAAGGCTCCAGTGTACACTTGGAATTGTAGTAGTATTTGTAGTGTACGACAAGAATCAATTGATTTTTTTCGCAATTTCTTACGTGAGTATACTGTTAGAACTGGCTATTTCTGGTTGGCTAAGGCTGACGCCAAAGCCAGGCAGAAACCACCATTCTAGTCTGGGCAAGGGAGTCACACGCCAAGATAACCCCTGCTCACCCCCTGGTAGCTTGGCACGAGCAGTAAGGCTAAACTCGGAGGCAATGTGTAAAGCATTTGCGCGAGCGCACAACAGCAACAACATCCTAGGCACACCACAAAAGGAACTCCACACAAGGTTATATAAAATAACTTTTGTATTTGTCAAAACACATCAGATAGATATCACACATGTACATTGTGCCAACTGGCAGGGGCAATATTCACAAGGGATTATGTACAAGACAGGGCCACATGGGCCACTTTCAGAATCAACACTTTTAGAAATAGCACTTCTAGTACTTAGAATAAGTATAGCACACAATAACAGTTATATATCACAACCAGTAAACTGGTAACAGGTAAGTACCACCTACGCAACCCTAACCACCTTAGGAGAATGTCACGCAGGGAACCAGGACCTCACTAGGACCACCTGTACTAGAAAGAACAACCACCTAAGTATAAAAAACATTTAGGGGCATACGCAAGAACACATTACACATGATGCATCACAACATTCAGAGGTGTAGGGTAGGAAAAACACATGATGCATAAAACATACATTCAGCGGTGTACTAACAAGGCACATGATGCATCAAACACATTCAGAGGTGCAGGGAAGAAAAAACACATGATGCATAAACCAACACATTCAGAGGTGCCAGACATAACTCAATAGCGCAAAAACACATGATGCCCAAAAGCATTCAGAGGTGTAAGATCAAGGTGCGTAATCATATTAAATGCATTACATTTCCTAGCACCATATCACATTGCACAAAACTCACATTAGGCAATTACCATCACATAGATAATCACATTGCGCCTAAATAAAATCACATACCAGCCCCCATCTAATAAAGGGACTAAAGAGCCCTGTGTTCAGAATGTCAGGGCGCGCTGCCATGCAGCGTCAGTCAGGGGTGCGGCACCGGCGCAAAACCTAAACGTTGCATGTGCCCACTACTTGCTGGGCACCTGGGAACAATCACAAGGGCCTAAACGTTACAGCTGGCACTAAGTGCTGCGCAGCTGTGACTGGCCGGGCACCTCTGTGCCATCTCTGTCCCTCTCAGGGACTCACTCTCCATCTTGCGCCTAAACGGTGCAGCTGCCCACTAATTGCTGGGCAGCTGGAGATTCAAAACTGCGCCAGGGCCCTCAGTAGCCCTTCAAGCAAATTGCGCCCACTGCTGGAGCAACACAGGCTCTGACGCCAACATTCCCATCATTGGAGCCCACAGGCTCTTCAAATAACATTGCCCCCAGGGAGCACACTGGCTCCTTAAATAGATCTGCCCCCCAAGCACTAGCGCTCAGAAATGGGTCAGGGGGGTAGCCACACAGGCTCTTTAAATTGCAATGCCCCGTGGCCGTGGGAGCCTCGACAGGCTCTAAACAAACGTGCCCCCAGGGAGCCTCGGGGGTTCTAGACAACGTTGAGGCGACCCACTGCCAACCGGGGCCGCCCTAAATGCACCACCTGGAACTAGGCCCCAACTGTAACAAACAAGTGTCTCCTCTGCACGTGGGAGTCCCGCTATAGCCAGGGACTCCTACGCTGTGCCTCGCTCTCGCGCCCCCTCTCTACCTGGCAGCTCCACACACCGGACTGCCCGTGGGGGACGCTGGCTGCCTCTTTGGTCTGCCGGGACTCTCTCAAGCAGCGCGGGGCTCTCCTCTTCCACCGGAGCCCCGCCTGCACACTCAGCCGCTCTTCTCTGGTGCCACCGCAGGGATCTCCTCTACACATGGGAGCCCCGCAGCAGCGCTCACGCCGCAGGCTCTGCAGCCGGCGAGGTTCCCGGCTGCTTCCCTTCCCGGGGCTCCCTCCAGCACATGGGAGCCCCGACGACCAGCCGCCATGCTTCTTCTCCCATCTCCCGACCGTGGGCCAATCACAGCGCGGCCTTCCAGGGCGAGCCTCCCGCGGCTCTCCAATCACGGCGCGGCCTTCCAGGGTGAGCCTCCCGCGGCCCGCCAATCATAGCGCGGCGCCTCGGGGAAGCTTCTCTTCAGCGGCCATGAACACAAACGGCTCGGGCCGCGGCAGTGAAACGAAGGGGGCAGAATGAGGGGTGGGCACCCTCGAGATTAAAATAAAATAGAAAAGTGAGGTGGGCACTCGCAAAATAATAAAATAAATGGGCAAAGTCGCAGGGTAGGCACCTGCCAAACCTCACGCAAAATGCGTGATGGCGACACGCTCGCTATGGGTCCAAATAAAGCGCTCTCCCAGTGCTACAAGCACTAAAGCAGCATCCATGAGTGAAGGGGGGCAGGAGAGCCAGGCAAAGGCGTCCCCAAAAGTCCTGGGCAGCAAAGTCCAGCAAAAAGTCCTTCAGGGGTCCAGGACAAGTCCATCAGGGGTCCAGGACAAGTCCATCAGGTATCCAGGGGCTGGGCAGGGCCCAGGGAGTCCCCTGGGCCCAAGCAACAGCACGCCACTGGCAGGATTCAAGTTAGAAACAAGAACATTTTGGAAGGGGACACAGCCCCTTTTTATACTATAAAATCCTTTGTCTAAAGGGCGCAGGCAGTGTGAGAACCAGCTAGAACTGGTTATAGGGAACTTCTTTCAGTGTGAGGGGCAGAGGCGACAGTCGCCCAGCAGGAGGCGGAGCCAGCATTGTGGCAGGCAGGCACAGCCCTATTCACTCCTAGGTGCTATCTCCTCCCACTTCCCTGGCAGCAGATGCAGCCTTTCATCCACGGCCTGACTCAGACAACCTCCTGGGGGCTCTCCAGCCCCTGTCACCCTCAAACCAGACAGTCAATCCACAAGCAGGCCCAGGCACTCTTGGGCCAGGCTCACCAGCCAATCACACGCCAGGCACAAATTACACAAATATGCCAACTTCTAGAAGTGGCACTTCTCCACTAGACACAATCATGCCGCATATACCATTGCGCAGCATTCAATCTCACGAGTTCACACATACCAAACTCGACCCTGCACTCCCCACACATCAGGAACTACCATGGGCATACATATTCCCCATTCCTTCCTATGGGAGGGCAGGTCACTCACCACACATACACAGAGAGCTCACGCACTTTACACTGTACCACAGTGAAAAAGTGCGCAGAGGCCTAAAATCACCAACACCAGGTTATAGAAACAGGCTAGGAAAAAGCAAAAAGTTTCGGGGTGAACCTGCCAAAAAGGGCCAGGTCCAACACAACCCCCTTCCAGCCAA